>NC_064633.1:601839249-603084249 GCF_023864275.1 Schistocerca cancellata | reverse complement strand
GCTGCTGCTCAAATTGCTACCGCAGACGCGGGACGATGCGCCAGAGTCAGACGCCGAACACGATGGTTTTACCTCTCGGTAGCGCCACATGGCCGTCCGGAGCCCGGTCTTCCGGCGACCGAATATTCTCGTGACGACCGCTGCCAGCAGTCACGCACAGTGGCTGCATTACTGCCAAGTCCTTCTACAGCATCGCAGAAGAGGCATCCAGCTTCTAGTAGCGCTATTACAAGACTACATTCAGACTCAGTGGGCTATTGATAATGGCGTCGTTGTCGCCCTAAAGTCATTCTTGACTAACATCAACTCACCGTATCCGGCGTCAAACGTAACTAACGCTCACGCCCGGTACAGCGTGCTTTTAAAGCAAAACTGATTTGTGTTCTTATACTGGCGATACTAACGCACGAAATTTGATTAGAGTTCATCGTTGACGTGTCGAAACACGCCTGTAGTGTTTCGTTTATGTCGCACAACTCCTCCTTGGTGTTGCTATATTTCTTTTGTCAGTGTAGTTGCTGTCCGTTAGTTAGTGTTCTTCAGATACTAGTGAAGTGTGCAGCAGTTCTTTCCGGAGGTTGTCGTGGCGCCTGGAAGAAAGTATGTGCAAGTTCGCCATGATGATCCGTCGTACAGTATAGTGCTGCTCCGGCCTTCGGTCAGAAGACAGGATTGATGCAGCTGACCACGCTAATCCATCCTGTGCAGGTCTGTCCATCGCCACGCAACTACTGCAACTTACATGCATTTGACCCTATTTAGTGTATTCATGTCTTGGTCTCCCACTACAGTTGCCTCCTCCCGCCCCACAATTCTCTCCAGTATCAAGCTGACAATTCCGTGACGATTCCAAATGTGTCCTCTAGAGCTATCCCTTCCTTTAGTCAGAATGTGCCAAAATTTCTCTCTTCATAACTCGATTCAGTGCTTAGGTATCCGACCTACCCACCTAATGTTCAGGATTCTTCTGTAGTATCACACTTCCGAAGGTTCTGTTCTCTTCGTGTATGAAATGCTTATCGTTGACGCTTCTCTTTAGCGCAGTGATCAACCCGATACAAATACCTCCAAGAGAGAGTTTCTGACATTTATATTTCATGTTCAGAAATGCTTCAGTTTCAGAAACAGTTAACTAGCCAATGCAAGTTCGCATTTTATATCCTGGCTACTTCGATCATCGTGAGTTATTTTTCTGACCAAATTGGAAAAGTTGTCTACTGCGTTTAGTGTTTCAATACGTAATCCAATTCCCTCAACATCACCTGCTACGACGAAGGTACACGGCACACACAATATAGGGACTGAACAGCATACGTTTTTTGGAGATTGCTAAGAAACTGACTATATTCGAATCTGATACATATTAAGAGTCTGGTGAGATTTCTCGTTATTTTCAATGAGGTAGACGAACGTTTTCGTGTAATATGTGGTTGACATAAATTTTACGTCTTGCAATTTTTTGATTAATCTTTGAAAAGTACCTAAAATGGTAAGATCGGTAATGCTGAAAGACATCAAGGGAATCAGCGGATTCTGAATAGAATTGACAAAGCTTCTCCTTCTGTTAACCACAGCGCAGAAAATCGCCGAAATAAAAAACTATGCCCAGTAGTTGAAAGGAAGCGCAGATCACATATCTCTACAAAAGTGACGTGCAGTACTGCCATCCAGTATCTTTGATCTCCACCTATTGAAGAACCTTACAACACATCGTTAGGTTCAGCGTAGTTAATTATCTCGAACAGAAAGACCTCCTCCATGCCATTTACAACGAATGTCGAAAACGTTGGTCATACGAAACCATACTTGATGCTGTCTCACGGGACACCCTGATAGGCATTGATGATTGCAGTTTGTTCGAGGCATTATTAATTTCATTGGGTTAAGAAAACCATTTTTCTCTGTACGTTTCGTGACCGTGATTCGACCGAATGTGGGAAGCGATTGCAGAGAAACACAATGAGGGTGAATCGACTGGTCTGGAGCTGCTAGCACCGGATGTCCGATTCCTAACACAAAGACCAACTACGAGGAAAGTGGAAAGTGGAAAGTGGAGATGACACCACGGATGAAACAAAGTCGAAAGAGTAGTTTGGAGTGTGTGTGTGTGTGTGTGTGTGTGTGTGTGTGTGTGTGTGTGTGTGTGTGTATGTGTGTATGTATGTGCGTGCGCGCGTGTGTGTGTTTTACTATGGAAAACTATAACATATGGGTAACAAAGGTCGTCACAGGGATAAGTCAGCACAACATTTTAACGAACATTTCACAAAATTATGAAATAAATTTTATTCCTTCCAGAGCGAGTGTCGTAGAAATTACGTTTTCCACAGAAAAGTGTGTGTGACAGAGAGAGAGAGAGAGAGATGGGATGATGATGGTGATGATGATGTCCCATACTCGTTGACAGAGTGTAGGGGACGATGCGGGAGACCCGCACCGGCGTACTAGGCAAGGTCCTAATGGAGGTGGTTTGCCATTGCCTTCCTGCGACCGTAATGGGGATGAATGATGATGATGATGATGATGATGATGATGGAGACGACATAACAACACCCAGTTATCTCGAGGCAGGTGAAAATCCCTGACCCCGCCGGGAATCGAACGCGGGACCTCGTGCTCGGGAAGCGAGAACGGAAGCTAACACCAAAACCCAATGGTGCGTCGCGGCAAAGAAACGATATCGAAGCGAGTACACAAGTGAGCGCGGTGAGGACTGACATGTCCGACGTCATCCCCAGTTGTTTACAAGGCGGTGCTGCCAGCCCTCGCGGTTGCAACAGCTGCGCCTTGCGGCCGACATGCTGTTCCATCATCTCCGGCGGGCTTTCAGGGTCGCCGAGCCCAGCGATTAGTGATGAACGTACGGCTGTGGAGGGCGTCAAACACAAGTGATTGTCGTGGTTGAAGGCATCGACAGAAGTAGAAATTCGTTTGTTTCTTTGTTTGCATCTTGCTCCACTACAACTTTTTACAGAAGTAGAAGTAACGTTAGCTCTGCCCAAGGAAAGTATGTTCGGATCCTTGCTGTTCAAGTTGTGTATTAATGGCGGGACAGACAATAGTAATTCCAGATATTCTGCAGACGATTTAGTTATCTATAAGAAATAGTGTTTAAAAAAACTTCACAAATAGCGAGTCAAATGTTGAGACTACGGAGTGGTGCAGAGGTTGGCTACTTGCGTTAAATATTCATAAATGGTGAGCAGCGCTGTTAACAAATAAAAAAAAAAGTTGTGCCCTATGACTACGTTATCAGTGAGTCACAGAATCTGTCGACTCATACAAATATCTGAGTGTAAGAATTTGTAGGAATGTGAAATGGAACGACCATTTGGGCTCTGTTGTAGCTAGAACACCTGGCAGACTTGGGTTGATTGCTAGAATGGTGGGAAGTGCAGTCACTGTATAAGCGTATTCAAGACAGTCCTGCGACGCACCCTAGAACACAACTGAAGTGCCTGCGATCCATACCAAATACGACTAACGGGGGATGCTGAATGTCTTCAAAGACGAATCGCACGAATGGCTTCGGGTTCGACTGACGGGAGAGCGTCACGGAAATGTTTAAAAACTTGGATTGGCAGTCTCTTGAAGATAAGCCCCAATTACCCCGCGAAAGACTACTCACAAATATTCAAAAACCAGTATTAAGTGAAGACTCTAGGAATACAGCGTCTACATACCGCTTCCGTAGGGACCGGGAAGACAAGACAAGATAAGATGGTCGTTATGCGTGCCCTCCATACGCGAATTGTACGGCAAGAGATTCTAATATGTCGCAGAAAACGAAGTGCCCTCGGCTGTGTACTTCGCAGTCGTTTGTAGAGTGCGGATATTGATATAGATGCCAAATCCTTTCAAACCTTTTTTTATTCGGCTGATTTTAATTGGTTTCCATGTACAACTTTGGTTCGCGGCCTGTTCGTTTTTTATTTGCCTAGTATGTCCACATGCTCGTTCAGAACTCCTCTCTAGTGCCTTCTTAGTCACTCAGAATGGTCTGTGTAGACATATTACACTTATTTGCATTAATTAGTTGATACCTTGCGAGTTACCTTACAAGATACGTCGCAAGGAAGCGGACTCAATTTTTTTTTTTCCATTCATAGACTTAGAGAAAACTTTATACAGATTTGATTGAAATACAGTCCGTGATGTTGCGAAGGTAACACGGATAAAATACGGGGAGCGAAAGATTATATACAGCTTGTACGGAAAGCATACTGCACGTCAGGGTCCAAAGGTGACTGAGAAGGAAGTGACACACTGTTGTAGCCCATGCCCGATGTTGTTAGGTCTGTATATTGAACAAGGGGTAAACCAAACCAAGAAGAGATTTAGAAAGGGAATTAAATTTATGGGTGAAACAAATCATTACTTCGAATTTTGCAGATGCCAGTGTAATTTTGTAAGAGACAGCAAAAGACGCGGAGGAATGGCTGAACGGAATGGATAGTGTCTTTGAAAAAGCTTATAAGATGAACATCAACAATATTAGGTAAGAATCTAGTCCAGTTAGATCAGGCGATGCCGAAGGTATCAGGTTAGGAAATGGTCAGTAAATTAAAAGAGGAACTGAGGATGCCTGAAATGCGGAGGACATAAAATGCAGACTGGCAATGTAACAAAAAGCGTTTCTGAAGGGGGATTTCTTAATATAGAATATAGATTTAACTGTTGGGAAGCGTTTTTTCAAAGTATTTGTGTGGAGTGTTGACATATACGTAAGTGAAACATAGACGATAAACAGTTGAAACTGGAAGGAGTAGAGGCTTTTGAAATGTGGTGCTACAGAATAATGCTGATCATCTGATGGGTATATCGCGTAACTAATGAGGAGATACTGAACAGAACTGGGGAGACAAGAAATTTATCGCACAACTTGACTGAAAGAAAGGATAGGACACGTACAAAGGCATCAACGAATCATCACTTTAGTATTGGTAAGAAGTGCAAGTGTAAAAATTAGTAGACCAAGGAATGAATAGGAGAAGAAGATGCTAGTGGATGTAGGTTGCAGTGGGTATTCCGAGATGAAGTTTGCACAGACCAGCAACGAGAGCTGCATCACAGCACTCTTCGGACTGAAGAACACAAAGACGACAATAACAATTTGGACGGCGGCGGCGACGAGTCCAGGTGGGTCGTACGACGTGCAGCCTGTGCAGATGGCAAGTGCCCTGTCCACTGCGGGATGGACCGTGCGCCGCAGACTCTGGGACGTCTGCCGAGGCCGGCGACTGGCTTGTCGGCTGCGAGCTAGACGGCGGTGCGTGCCCAGAATACGACGACGCCCTTTTTCCACGAATACCGCTGACAGATCGTCACACTAGGTTACAGCCAAGCTCTCGGGTCGAGACTTCAGTATGATCTCACTCGGGTGGAGCCGGTGTTCAGTCCCATTCCAGTTATTCTTGTTTAGGTTTTCCGTGGTTACCCCGAATAAATTGTGAACGGCAGGATGATTCCTTTGAACATTACGCGGCTGGTCCCTTCCCTTTGTCTTCACCCAGCCGTGGCTGCGGCGGGAGGAAGTACTCTTGACGCACCTCCGGATACGGCACTGTTCACTGATGCATGGATTCCACGTCCTGCAGAAGGAGCCACCAGCTAGCTAGCTGTACACCACGTTTTAACAGAATGCGTTTTATACCGAGCCGTAAGGGCAGCAACCAACTTAGCAGCTGACCTGCTGTAGGAGGCGATTACTCGAATGTCCTCGAGTGATGACTGCCATCCTCAGTGGTATTATGGGCAAAACATTTTAGTGTGTTTCGAGGTTCTTACTTCAACTTTTATTTTCCAGGTTCTCAGCCAGGCACAGTCCCCTGTTACCCCACTTTAGATGTGTAGTTTTACACTCATGCTCATAAATTAAGGATAATGCTGATAGATGGTGAAACAACGCTCTGGCGGGCGCATTGCGTGTTTAAATCACCTCTGGGCATGACCGTGCGGCGCATTTGACCTGCGGTCGTCGCACGGTGGCGCTGCCAGCAGTCCACATACGCAAAGGTGTGTTGGTGCATGTCAGAGTACGGTGCAGCGAGTAAGTGTGCAGACGTTTTCAGACGTGCTAATGGTGACTGTGTGTTGAAAATGGCTCAAAAAACACATACTGATGACGTTATGACGGGTAGAATACTAGGGCGACTGGAGGCTGGTCAAACACAGCAGATCGTAGCACGGGCCCTCTGTGTGCCACAAAGTGTGATCTCAAGATTATGGCAACGATTCCAGAAGACAGGAAACGTGTCCAGGCGCTACAGTACGGAACGTCCACAGTGTACAACACCACAAGAAGACCGATATCTCACCATCAGTGCCCGCTGACGGCCACGGAGTACCGCAGGTAGCCTTGCTCGGGACCTTACCGCAGCCACTGTATGTAACATCCCCTTAGAACAATTTATACAAGACTGTGCTTAACCTGACACACAATAATTTTAGCGCAACGCAGTCTGACTATCAAAAATCCCTGCTAAAGAATGGCCCTGAGTAACATTAAACTATACCTTTCAGAAATCACTTACCTCACAAAAATCTTCGTTACTCGAACTACTGCAATACAGCGAGCGCCACTACTGCCAGCTAAATAAAAGATTCAAACTACTGAAGGCACTAACTACTGATAGGGATAGATAGCAAATGAAAGATATTAATAGAGAACAAACAATGTATTTACCTTAATATTCATAATTGACATCCAGTATTACAAATTATCAAAACTCCGCCATCTCTCACCCCACATGCACCACTGCTGGCGGCTCACCTCCAATTGCGCAACGCTACGCGCTGTTCACATCCAGCTGCCCAACACTACAATGGCAGACAACAACGCAAACTAACCACAGACTGCACACAGCACAGCCAGTGATTTAATTTTCATACAGAGAGCGCTACGTGGCGGTGGCGTTACCAATATAAGAACCTAAACAGCCTACTTACATAAAGAAAACATAAACAGCCTACTTACATAGCCCCCATGCTCCCCACAAAAATTTTTACAAATGGTGTTGGGCACTGGCCAATACAGATTTGAAAAAAAATTTTCACAATTACAGTAATAAAGATATAAAATGCACACACTTATTTATAAAATGTTGGTCAAAAGCTAAAATTTTCTCACAGTCCATAAAGACAGTCCAGATTGTTCATCACATGACCAACAGAAAAGTGTGCAGTGAAATGAATGCTTACAAGTTAATAATATGATGAACTGGTGTCAATTGCAATTTTATGATGTAAGAATACAATTACAAAGGTACAAAATACATCATTAAAAACATAACAATACAGATAACATTTGTAGTAATATAGGCTCTACAAAACAATAGAAATAAACATATACATCAGTGTTACAAGAATTATGACATAAGTAAGTACATAAAAGATCAGAATAACTTGCGAAACATCAACTTCACACATGAGCATTAAAACGAAACAGAATAAATAATTTCTAAGCATCTTTACAAAGTAAATAACAGAGTATTAGAAAAATTCTACAACATAGCTCTCATCAGCTAAACACATAAAGACAGGAAAAACACAAATACACAAGGGTACACAAACATATAGAGGGATGACACAAAAGGAAAGGACAGGGTTTGTTTTACTGCAGTATTTTGCATGGAGATCTCCCTTCGTTCATCATTATTCCCAAAAGTCCTATCTAAGCCTGCTTTCTGTATTCTGTTCACATCCTCTGTCAAAAATAGTTTTTCTCCACTGTACAGTATCCTTTTTTTTTTCTTTTTTTTTTTTTTTTTGCCGAAACCATTTTCATATAGCTTGTATGTAGTAAGGAGCAATTATGTGAGAGGGGTATAGGAGGGGAGGATATGCGTCGAGCGAGGGTAAGGGGGAGGCGAGTAGAGTGGAATGGAGAGGAGAAGTACCAGAAGATTGTATCTCAGTGTACGTGCAACGTAATTTAATCAAGAAGTTGGATACCCTGAATACGAGAAATGAAAGTGAACTGTAATGGTTTTAAATGTAACTGTAATTAAGTTAATAAATTAAATGGAATCTCATATTCACTTCAATTCAGTAAAAGCCCGTAATTGATAAAAGTAGCTCTTAAGTATTTGTTTTCCGAATCTTTAAACAGTGGAGAAAGAACAACACATCCCTCATAGCTTTCGGCAGTTACCGCGGCGGACGACGAACCATTGGACAGAACATTTTTTACCAGACTTCACGGACGGAAATCGAACCCCGCCTCCCCCCAACCTCCCTCCAGCCAAATAAGGTCGGTTCAAATCGCTCTGCGCATTATGGGACTAGACATCTGAGGTCATCAGTCCCCTAGAACCTAGAACTACTTAAACCTAACTAACGTAAGGACATCTCACACATCCATGCCCGAGGCAGGATTCGAACCTGCGACCGTAGCGGTCGCACGGTTCCGGACTGAAGCGCCTAGAACCGCTCGGCCACAGCGGCCGGCCTCCAACTGAGGAATAAGATGTATAAACAGTAGGGTCATCATGAAATGCGTGCTATTCACATGTCGCACCGGCCATTGCTACCAGTCTCTACAATTTCTGACAATCGCACCTTCACTCATCATCGCGAGTACTCGCGCGTCCCGTGTTAAATATTCTCACCCATTTCCGTACCGTGGAGTAACTCACTGCCCTTTTACTTAAATATGACGGATTTGCCGGTAACTGGTGTATCTCTGTCCAAAACACGTGGTACCGACATTTCGACTGAACTCATCTTTATTAATCAACTTCCACGATTCGTTCATTTACGTTCTAAAAGTACAACCGACAACGTCTCCACTTTTGTTGGGCGCGTAGTGCCAGGCATAGCGTAGATTTACCAGTATCTGACGGTCTCATTTCTTTTGGATCCCACACCGAACTTTATTCTTAGTATCGTGCCGGTCGGAGCAGCGTGTTATCGACAAGTTTGAGCGATGGTGCTGTATTCGTGCCGTGCCTCCGGTCTGAATGTGTTGGTAGCCGTCTTGACCCCTGCCGAGTATCGAGCCTATTTCGAAATACTGCTTTGTGCTGTAACGGTGCAAATAGGGACGATACGGGATGAAAGGAAACCTGTTACCTGCTATTTATCGTAAACAACAGCGTTAACGGAGACGCAGCGCACAGTGCTACAGCTCGGCTTCCCGTGTAGCGAGCGCGGACTGACGGCCGTAGGAGAGTCGCGTGGCGCACAGAGTTCGGCCGGGGACTCGCGTCGCAGCCCACTCTGGAGCAGCCGGCGCCGGCAGGCGGCGGGTTAAGCGCGAGCCGCGCTTCTGTAACCGCGCCTCATCCCGCATGCCGACTTCGTGCCTCGGCGTAATTACTGCGATATATTTAACTACCTTGTAAAATACGGATTTTCGGGCAACGTAACGTGATTAAAAAATTAATAGGAAGTTGACTTCACTCAAAACATAATATAGACACAGATGAAGTATATTTTACAATTGTGTCGTTCCTCTTCTACTACTACAGTTCGCGCGATGGGAATGCCACAGCGAATCGTGCGTCCATTGTGAAATGTTCTACAACGGAATAATGCACACTATCAAAAAATAATTCTCATTTGTACAACTGCTTCAACATTGTAACTATCAACTGATGACAGTCGAGCGAGGTAAATAAACTAAACTGTCACACGTTCTCAGTATACTGATTCTTCCGGAACGATATCGGTCCTGGTATCACAGGCTGCAATATAAATGAGTAGTTTATTAACTCTGACACGGTGTACGGAGTTCCTGAAATGCGTGCTTTCGACGTACACTATGTCAAGTATTTTGTAAAATTTCTTCACCTCTGATTTCTTACAAAGTTGGATGACAGAAGACAGATAACGTTCGTAGACAACTACTGTTATATAAACTGGAGGGAAATTAAGTTTTGAATTAGTTGTCAACCTCACTAATTAAAAACTAAAGAGGAAAAATAAAAGAATAAACAAATCTAGCCAATAACAAACTTCATAAAAAAGACACCATTAATGTTGTTAGGTGAACGTCTAAATAGTAGATATAATAAATATGTGTATGCATATAAACAAAAAATAGTAACATTTATAGATCGAAATTAATCTGGTGTGCCATGTTTGTTGTTTTATACAAGGCGATTCAGAAATGATGGTCAGTAATTCACAAATGGAAAATACAGGCCACAAGTAGCTAAAAAACTCCAATAAACGTGGGTAGGCAGATCAACCATTGTCAAGATATCGCATTAATTCTAGTTGAGAACCAACTGTAAACGTCCCTGGAAACGTTGGTATCTCAAGGTTTGGGATCGGATGTCTGTCTGTTTACGCGTGCGCAGCTACTTCCGTTTCCCCCTCCGTGCACTGTGCCGTAACGGCATAAGAATCAGTTAAGAACGTGAAGGCACCATGGGCAGAGGTTACACCAGTGAAGAGTGTGCTGACATGCACTTCATGTATGGCAAAGCGAATGGCAGCGCCCTTGAGTCTGCGCGATTGTATAAAGAAGCTTTTCGTCTCCGCAGGCAACCCGACAGGCGTACATTTAGCCGGTTATATCAGCGCCTTAGAGAAACAGCGAGTTTCGCACACCATGGACGAGAAGCTCGACCCATAGCCATAACACCCGATGTTGAGGAAAAGGTACTCTATCCGTATCATCTCTAGTGAGGGCAAACCCTCAACGATTCAGACTTCCCCCCTAGAGAGAATTTCCGCCAATTCTTGCAACAACAGTGTACTTTGAATCAAATGCCTATGAGCACTATGGGACTTAACTTCTGAGTAGAACTTAGAACTAATTAAATCTAACTAACCTAAGGACATCACACACACCCATACCCGAGGCAGGATTCGAATCTGCGACCGTAGCGATCGCGCGGTTCCATATTGTGCCGGCCGATGACAATCCTGATGAACACACGTATCACATCAGCAGCGTTATTCGTTAAACGTCTGGACAGGACTGCTCGGAGACTGCATAAGACTGCATAATTGAACTGCACTGCCTACAACAGAGGCTAACCGGACAGTAGTACATGCGGTTTCTGCAGACCGTACTTCCAGAGCCTACGCCTGAACATGTTCATGCATAACGGTTCTCCAGCACATTTTTCTTTACAAGTCCGCCGGTTTGTAGCTTGGACTTACGATCAACATCGGCTAGGTAGGGGAGTACCTGTAACATGGCCTCCGTGGTGTCCGGATTTAAAACCGTTGGATTTCTGTGCGTGGGGTCATGTCGAAAACCTGATCTGTGCTACCGAGGTCAACTCTCTCCAGGAATTGCGATTGCTGATTGAAGCAGCCTCCCAGCATTTACAGAATTCCCCAGGACTGCCTGAGAGGATTCGCAGCTCATTTCAGAGACGGGTTCAGTGTTGCATTCATACGCATGGATAACATTTCGAACGCCTACTTCAAAGATTTTGCGCACTTCACTAGAACAAGGTAGGAAACGGTCTGAAGCAGCAAGGGATCACCAATGTAGTATTCCAGGTAAGCGTGGAAGATAAACATCGTAGAGGGAGACCAAGAGATGAATGCACTAAGCAGATTCAGAAGGATGTAGGTTGCAGTAGTTACTCAGAGATGAAGAGGCTTGTACAGGACAGAGAATCATGGAGAGCAGCAACAAACCACTCTCTGGACTGAAGACCACAACAACAGCTTCAACGTTTAGGGATACTATGTGTTTGTAGACAGTGATCAACCGCAACAGAAAATTTGTTGTATCTCGACAACGGTTGATTTGCGGACTCATGTTTATTGGAGCTTTTTAGCTACTTTTGGCCTGCACTTTCCCTGTGTGAATTGTTGACAATCACTTCTGAAACACCCTGTGTTGTTGTAATGGTTATGTCCTTACACAAATGGTGTGACATCACAGCAGGAAGATGCTGGAGCAGACAGACTGAAGGAGAAGCGGTGAGATTTATTTGGCGACTAAAAAAGAGTTTTAAGAAAGCATTTGGGACAACCAGTGAACGGTTTCGTATTTGGAAGTGGTACACTGCTTACGTGGTGAACAATCAATAACTCAAGTGGGAAATGAAGTCGCTAAATCATACAGTGCTCCCAACATTATGTTAGGAGAAAGTATCGCCAGACTACAGAAGAATTTCGAAACGAAAATTTTTGTAATTGAATTGCAAGTCAGATATACGACTTGAGACCACATGAAAATAAAAACTAAAATCGGGAGAATATAAGAAATGAACCAACCCCAACTGCAAATAACTTTCACATATAACCCGAAACGCATTTTTAATAATAAACATATCGCCACAAGAAGGTCGCTTCGTTTTTAAGCGACTGTTCATTTACTCAGCTAAGCGATCTGTTTACCCGGGCAGGGTGGCATCACCGTCGTGTTTACGTTACAGAATCCAGGAACCGGGGCAGGGGGAGCAATGGTCTGCTTACAACTGGAGTGCTGCGAGTACACCAATCTACTACGTGGCACAACCAATGTAGACGTATAAGTTCGTTTAACACTACTCTTCAGTGGTTTTTTTGCCAGCATTTATCCACCCAGAAATACACTGTGAGCCACATTAATGTGACCCGCTGTCAGAAGGCTGAATAACTACCTTAAGCAGCGTGGACCGCTGCGAGGTGTGCAGGAAGAGAGGCAATAAGGTTGTGGAAGGTACAGACAGGGATGTACGCGATGCCGTCCCCATGCCCTAGGTTCGTCGGTTGAGGAGCTATGGCGCGAACAGCCCCATCGAGGTGGTCTCACAGATTCACCATTGCGCTTAAATCTGGAGAGTTTGAGGCCAGGGGAGTACTGCGCGCTCGTCGTATACTGCGAGCTAAGTGACACATTGTATTGTGTTGCTGGTAGATTCCATTGTGCCGAGGAAAAACAAATCGCAAGTAGTGCTCGGTATTGTCCCCAAGCATACATGAATATTTTCGTTGATCAGTTGTGCGTTCCAGAGTGACGAGATGATCCAGTGAATGCCCTCTGGCCAGGACGCTTGAGACGATTGTTACAGGGTGTTTGCTTTCGGACGTTTCACGCCAGAGGCCATTTCTCCGATGGAGCATAAAACGTGATTCTCCTGAAGAGGCCATTCATTGGACGTCCAGTTGCGGTATTGGCGTGCAAATTCCAGCCTTCGTCGCCGAAGAACAGCAATCGGCACTCGTGTATGAAGCAGGTGCGTGCTGCAGAGGTCCATACGTAGCAACGTACGCAAAATGGTCATTGAGCAGACACTGGCGGTAGCCCCCTTGGTTAACAGTGGCGCGTCTGCTTGCTTGTGCACATCTTCGCAACCGCCGTTTCCTCCCTCGTTTATGGTCCGTGCTGCACCATTGTGACCTCGGCGCCGATTTTCGATAGCGCCATTTTGCCAGACAGGGTTTACGTTAACCTCGGCGGCACGCGATCACTTACAGTCTTAGCCGTTTCGAAAACGCTTTCACCCTCTCGGCCCGAAAGCCAATGATCGTGCCCTTTTGGACGTCAGATAAATCGGTCCGTTTGCAGATGATGTCAGCGACTACACTGTTTTTTGCGTTCCCCGAAACTCTTTATATACCCTCCACTGCTAGTGCTGCCATCCGCCGTCTGTGAATGATTATTGTACGATGACGTCGAACATTGGTGGTAGTCATACTGATGTGACTGGATTATGTGTACTCCTAGCTGCTGTCGTAAAGAGGCACTCCACCAAACGTTTAATGCTATTACGAACCGAATTATTCTTTTAGTCGTCACATTTTCCTGACCTCTTTCTTTCGCATCCCGCAATGTTCGGATAATGCATCGAGTCTCTTAACTTACTGAATCTCTTGACTAGTTGATACAAAGAGAAACATTTACGGTGTAACGAAACGAATTACGATGGATTTGTTTGCCCATTATAAAGACCTCCTTGTCAGTATTGCTGGTGGTCAAAACGAATTAATACAGCCTAGGTACAGTTTTCCTCCTCCGCCGTATCCCAGTTACAATCCGGATCCAGTCCTGTGTGTTCCTTAGTTCTCTAGTTACACGGTAGCTACATGTTCTGATTGTAACTAACATGCCATCGCAGTGGGCAGTCGCGCTGGACACACGTAATACCTTCATAAAGCGACATTACTTGTCCAGTACGGTCTAGCTTGCCGAACATACGGTTTGCTGCTCAGTTACTAACGCCACTGTGTTCTGCGGACAGAGATCACTTCTCGTTTGTATCGCGACGCTTTTACGCGACATTGCTGCAGACTCATTCACTGTATTTAGTACGAAACTTTATTGCGGTACGGCACGTGGCACAACTAAAAGGTTTATGTCTTTCTTTTCACGTCGTGAAGCGTATGCATGCAATAGTACATAAACTTGAGCTGTTAAAAACACATATCACGGCCGTAAAACAGGCGTTACGCACGGGCTTTTTACGGGTATACGAACTGCGCCCGCCAAGCTCACTCCTTGGCATCATGGAGCTGATTGCAGTCGACTCGTTCATAGCAGGAGCTGCGTCCCGCGTTAATGAAAAACGTGGCTGGCGTTCGGTAGTCCCACTGCGTGACCCGGCTTTCGATACTCTCGTCGACGTACTCTCCTACGACTTAGCTTTCCAGAATCGCTACCCCTGGTGTTGGCTGACGATGCCTCAGCGGCGGATCTCGTTTTACTTGTTACTCGTGATGGGGGTTTTTATCGCTTTATTTAAGGGAGGGGCCTTCCACCTTACCGTTGAGTGGAGGGGATGGCAGGATTTTATGCTCCCCCCTTAACCCCGACTGGATTGGCTTCAACTGGGCTTGGTGGTTCACCCCGGCCCTGTGCCTTCCCGTTCCTTTCCTCATGCGGTCTGTTATGTCCTGTCTCTTGCCTCCTGTGTTACTTCCTTCATGCCCTTGTCATTAGGTCACTTTCTTTCCCTCACCTCGCATTCTGTCCTTTTCCTTCCTTCGCTGTCAATAGTTCATCATTTTATGGATGTTGTAGTTCCATCTTTTAATGTGGGAATTTATCGGTTTTAGTTAATCTCAGGTCGGAGGGACTGACGACCGCGTAGTTTGGTCCATTCTCCAACTAACCAACCAAACTATTCCGACAACTGAGGGCAGAGTGTACGGTACTCGACACTTTGTTTTCAAGACAGATACAGCTGATTCAGCCCGCAGCTCGTGGTCGTGCGGTAGCGTTCTCGCTTCCCACGCCCGGGTTCCCGGGTTCGATTCCCGGCGGGGTCAGGGATTTTCTCTGCCTCGTGATGGCTGGGTGTTGTGTGCTGTCCTTAGGTTAGTTAGGTTTAAGTAGTTCTAAGTTCTAGGGGACTGATGACCATAGATGTTAAGTCCCATAGTGCTCAGAGCCAGCCAGCTGATTCAGCCGCACAAGGAGTCTTTCTTATAGCAAAACCAGCAATGCAGCACTCGTCTCCAAGCACTGAGGCGTTGGGCCCTAAGACCTACCCTAGGAAGTTAAACTCTAAACGTACTTCGTGCACAGAACAGATTCTAAAGCTAACCTGGACCCAGCCGAAAAGTGACGAAGGGAATCGGACGCGGTGTGTCCAGGCTGACTGCCGATGTCATCCAGCGACCTCTGGCGGCGACCGTTGTCGGTGCCACTGTGAACGCAGCCTGAAACAATCGCCGTGGCACGCCACCGCCACCGCCGCGGCTACCTGTGGCTGCGGCTGCGGAGGCCGGAGGAGGCGCGGGAATTCCAAGGCCGGCCGGCCAGCCTGCTGTGCGTCTGGCGGGAAAAGTCTGCCGTGGGCGGGAAAGGTCCCGCGCGGCGCCTACAGTACTGTTACATCCATCTCTACATCAAGGGTACTGGACAGGTCGTGGTGTCAAAAATATCGGCACTTCATACACGGTAACGTGGAATGACACGGATTTCGCCCTACAGAAAGTGTACACTCACCTTGTAGTGAATTTCTTCTTCAGTCCGGTGCACACGCCTTCGCTGTTAAGAACGAACCATGTTCTTCTACTGGAAATGCTGTAATAGAACCAACCGGTGCAACAAATGTTTTTTCCATATTATGCTATCAGAGCGATTCATTGAAAGGTACTTCGTAAGTGAAAACTGAGATACATCTACATCCATACTCCCAAGCCATCTGACGGTGTGAGGCGGAGGGTACCTTGAGTACCTCTATCGGTTCTCCCTTCTATTCCAGTCTCGTATTGTTCGTGGAAAGAGGGATTGTCGGTATGCCTCTGTGTGGGCTCTAATCTCTCCGATTTTATCCTCATGGTCTCTTCGCGAGGTATACGTAGGAGGGAGCGATATACTGCTTGATTCTTCGGTGAAGGTATGTTCTCGAAACTTCAACAAAAGCCCGTACTGAGCTACTGAGCGTCTCTCCTGCAAAGTCTTCCACTGGAGTTTATCTATCATCTTCGCAACGCTTTCGCGATTACTAAAATGATGCTGTAATGAAGCGCGCTGCTCTCCGTTGGATCTTCTCTCTCTCTTCTATGAACCCTATCTAGTACGCATCCCACACCGGTGAGCAGTATTCAAACAGTGCGCGAACAACTGTACTATAACCTACTTCCTTTGTTTTCGGACTGCATTTCCTTAGGATTCTTCCAATGAATCTCAGTCTGGCATCTTCTTTACCGACGATCAACTTAGTATCATTCCATTTTAAATCACTCCTAATGCCTACTCCCTGATAATTTATGGAATTAACTGCTTCCAGTTGCTGACCTGCTATATTGTAGCTAAATGATAAGGGACCTTTCTTTCTATGTATTCGCAGCACATTACACTTGTCTACATTGAGATTCAATTGTCATTCCCTACACCATGCGTCAATTCGCTGCAGATCCTCGTGCATTTCAGTACAATTTTCCATTGTTACAACCTCTCGATATACCACAGCATCATCCGCAAAAAGTCTCGGTGAACTTCCGATGTCATCCACAAGGTCATTTATGTATATTGTGAATAGCAACGGTCCTACGACACTCCCCTGCGGCACACCTGAAATAAGTCTTACTTCGGAAGACTTCTCTCCATTCAGAATGACACGCTGCGTTCTGCTATCTAGGAACTCTTCAATCCAATCACACAATTGGTCTGATAGTCCATATGCTCTTACTTTGTTCATTAAACGACTGTGGGGAACTGTATCGAACGCCTTGCGGAAGTCAAGAAACACGGCATCTACCTGTGAACTCGTGTCTATGGCCCTCTGAGTCTCGTGGACGAATAGCGCGAGCTGGGTTTCAAACGATCGTCTTTTTCGAAACCCATGCTGATTCCTACAGAGTAGATTTCTAGTCTCCAGAAAAGTCATTATACACGAACATAATACGTGTTCCAAAATTCTACAACTGATCGACGTTAGACATGTAGGTCTATAGTTCTGCACATCTGTTCGACGTCCCTTCTTGAAAACGGGGATGACCTGTGCCCTTTTCCAATCCTTTGAATCGCTACGCTTTTCTAGAGACCTACGGTACACCGCTGCAAGAAGGGGGGCAAGTTCTTTCGCGTACTCTGTGAAAAATCGAACTGGTATCCCGTCAGGTCCAGCGGCCTTTCTTCTTTTGAGCGATTTTAATTGTTTTTCTATCCCTCTGTCATCTGTTTCGATATATACCTTTTTGTCATCTGTGCGACAATCTAGAGAAGGAACTCAGTGCAGTGTTGTTTGACACAAACACATTGCCAAGCCCGTGCCGCGCAGGAATAGCCGAGCGGTCTAGAGCGCTGCAGTCATGGACTGTGCGGCTGGTCCAGGCGGAGGTTCGAGTCCTTCCTCGAGCATGGGTGTGTGTGTTTGGTGTGTTTGTCCTTAGGATAGTTTAGGTTAAGTAGTGTGTAAGGTTAGGGACTGATGACCTTAGCAGTTAAGTCGCATAAGATTTCACACACATTTGTAATTTTCTTCCAAACCCGTGGTAAGCGTAAGTCACAGCTTCGTCTTTCACACTCATTTGTAATAGCCAGATAATTTTATCGAAACAACTCTAACATCAGAAAGGGTTACAAAAACGGATTGTCGGTGCAGAATGGTCACTCAGATGTTAACACAAATTGACCACTACGAATGTTTAGTTCGCGATTGCGCGGTGTATAACACAGCACACGGGTTTTGGTTATTCAAAAGTCAATCGGAATTTCACGTGTTCGTTTCTTCCACATGTTCGCGTCCACTTTGCGGCATTTCACGGGCAAGTGTTAACCATTAGTTCAGAGCTCCTTATATCCATGTCCGAACATGGTCACGGGTAAGCTCCGAACTGAACTTAAGACTTCACAAAGCAATTCTTGAGGTCACAAAGTAGGCGTGAACGCACCGTCCTCTGATTGGCTGATACACATCATAGCCAATCCGATATTAGTAATAAACAGCGCAATCCTCGGTCTTTTGCTTCTCATCAATCACAACTTAATAGCTTTCAAAAAAAACAAATTTATAAAATCCACAAATATCAAAATGACTGCCTCTTTAAACAATAAAATTACTGTGAAACGTGTCTTGTTTTCTCAGTTCTGTAAACTGGCTAGTTGCACTTTACAATTTTCCCTGAGTGTGGTTCACTCTCTCAGTACACAGTTCTCCAAGTAATGTAAATTCAGTTAATAGACATAACAATATTGATTGTGGTTTATGTATCTACTGCTTTCATAATAAATTCGATACATATTGCTTCAGACTTTGTAAATTTCTTTCATAGGAACCCTGCCTTTATAATGAGTTCCACTAGTGTATACAGGCATTTACATGCCTACAAGTCTAGCGTGGGCGGGGAGGGGCATGTTGTCAACCATGGCCTTATGCTAAGAACCATCGCGGACTTTGCCTCAAGTAATATGGCACCTCAGAAGAATCGGGTTGTCCGGATGAGGAATACATCTTCATGAGTACTCCGCAAGCCGCCTAACAGTGTGTGGGGGAGGGTACTTACGGAATCACTAACTGATACTCTCATTCCCTGTTCTAATTGCGAATGACGCGTGAAAAGAATTATTGTTAGTAAACCTCTCTATAAGCTCTAATTTCTCGAATTTTCTCCTTGTGCCCATTTCAAGAGAAGCATGTAGTAAACGTCTCTGTGATGCCCAACGCTTCTCCTGTAGCGTCTCCCAATGGATTTTGTTGAGCATCTCTGTAACGCACTCACCCCGAGTAAACGATCCCGTCACGAAAGCCCCCCCCTCACCCCCCCCCCTCTCTCTCTCTCTCTCTCTCTCTCTCTCTCTCTCTCTCTCTCTCTCTCTCTCTGTATTAGTCGTATCTGGTGAGCGCCCCATATTGATGTAAAATACTCAAGACTCGGAGACTTCTTTCGCAGCTGAGTTACGTTTTCTTCAGATTCTCTCAAGGAATCTCAGTCAGGCGCCTGCCTTTCCTATCATTTGTTTCATGTGGTCCTTCCACTTACGGTCACTCCGTGTTGTTACTCCTAGATACGTCACGGTAATATTGTTTCCAGCAGTTTCTCATCAATAGTGTTGTTTTGCAGTAGTTAATTTCTTTTCCGATGTATGCGCAACATGTTACATTTATTTACATCCAGGGTCAACTGGCAGAGCCTCTACAATCCATCAACCCTCTGTAAGGCATTCTGCAAATCGATACCGTCTTCTGGCGTTGCTGCTTTATTATAGAAAGCTGCATCATCTGCGAACATTCTTAAAGAGCAACCGACACTTTCTACTACATCATTTATATACAATGTAAACGCCGATGGTCCTACCACACTTTCATAGGCTACTCCTGAAATCAATCTGTCGATTTTGTTCCGATAAGACCGATATGTCGAGTTCTGTCTCCAAGGAAGTCTGGAATCTAATGGAAAATCTGGTCCGACTCTCGGCAAGTTCGTATTTTTTCACTGTACGGCATTGCGGGACGATTTCAAATCCATTCCTGAAATCAAGTAACACGGCTACATATGAGCGCTGGTGTCTACAGCACTGAGGATTTCATGGAGGAACTAAGCGAGCTGAGTTTCGCAAGATGTCAATTTGCGGAAGCCATCGGGATTTTTAAGGAGACTTTTGTTCTCTAAAGACGTCATAATACATGAGCATAAGTATTGCAGCGTTCATCGTCCGACATAAAAGGCCAGTGCGTTAAAGCAACGCAATCGCATTCCGTTAGCTACTAGTATACAATAATATACTGTAATACATCCACACATTCTACGCTGTTCGGGCATTCAACACCAGTCAGTGGAAACATTGCCCAAGTATCAACTGATATCAGGACCGCAAAGATTATGAGTGGTTTCCATTTGGTCTGCGGATAATTCTCATCTGGTTCCTTGAAAAACCCGAGTCTTCATCTCTTCATGAAGCGTGGGATGTTGAGCACTGTAGGTGGATAAGATGTTAGTACTACCCATTCCAGAGGCTTAGCGTAAGTCCTTCTAGGGGAAAAAAGGAAAACATCAGGCGTATAGTGCGAAAGTATAGTGAAATTGGAGAGGTTTTTATTATTAATTACTTGTGTTAGACTTTTTACTTCTTAACTCACTTTATTAAATGAATTTGTTTTAATTATATCTGTAATGCCCTTAGGCAGATTTTTTTGTTTAGTCTTATTCCTTCCAGAAAATGCAATAAAGTGTTTCATCTTAGTTCATTCCTTTATTATCTGCAAACAAGTCTTCTTTTTTTCCGAAGTGATGATTAACCCCACTGTCGGTGTGGAGCCCGTCACACGGTGGCCGACACCCTCCTGGACTGCCCTAATTTGGCCACGTTAAGGCGAAACCGTGATCTAGCTGACACGGTGGCCCTGGTGCTAGAGGACGACGCCAAAGCGGCTATCCTTGTAATTCTTCTTATACAGTTGACGTTGGTTTCATGCCTCCTCCTCCTCCTCCTCCTCCTCCTCCTCCTCCTCTCTCCTCAGATTTTATAAACTTGTCCCTGTCGCTAGCTTTCTTGTTGTAATGGAGGGTGTGGAAGCATCGGTCGGTTGCAGAGGGTGCGTCCCCGGCGCATGTCGTGTCCCGGGGACCTGTAGCGGCTTTCTGGGCGGGACAACTCTGCCACCTTCACCCTTTTACTGCTCTCCCACTTCTTTTTGCTTCTGTCTCTTGGTCTTCTAGGTCCTCAGATACAATCGGGTTCATCGGGATTTGTCTTTCGCATCCTTCCTATCTGGGCACTATTTCCGGCTTGATTGTCAAAGCATGTGGGGCTGATGACCTCTTACTTTGGATAACCCTATCCATCCACCCATCCATCCATCCACGTCGTCATTTTCTATCGCAACAGCTAAGCTCGCAATTTGTCCTTCGATTACCTTCCCGGGCCACCCAGACCCAAATCTTTATCTCCTTCGTAGAACAAAATTTTACTCTAACAGCCACGGATGTAGCGACAAATTAAAAAAGTACATCTTTGTACTAAATTAGTTTGCAATTGCTGCAGCATTGGACTAGCGGCAAAGGGAGGAAAAAAGTAATAAATTTAAATATAAACCTCTAATGCAAGCTCTAGCTTTGTCATCTGGAAAAAAATGCTTTTGAAATGTAATGTGACATTTATGTTCTCCATTCTGGACGTCCTTGCACACAGTTACTCTGCTGCAACACATCGGATGGCCAATGAAATGCTTCTGACAGTCTCGTCCTCCACATGTTTCCCGTAGACAAAATGAACAAGTAAATTTTTCCGTGCGAGCAATCATTTCTCCTGTTGCGCTTTGATGATCATTTGCATTTGTGTAAGCGGGAGACATTTTATTTTGCCGTTCTTGATTGCCATTTCCTGAAAAGATTGGGCCACATGAAAAATCCTTTCGTTTTTAAACATTCCCATCGCAACTCGCTCATCATACCTGTTACATTCTCTCTCCAGTTCCGTGATTGTAAAAAATGTGCTGCCTTCTTTGAACTTCTTCGATGCATTTGCTAACTCCTATCTACGACGGTCGTTCAACAAGTAATGCCCCACATTTTTTACTCAATGTATTTGTTGTCAAGAGTCAGTATGCGGTGACAATATACATCAGCAATCTTGTCCACGTCCTATTTTTCTACGTAGTCTCCATCACGTTCTATGGCCGTAGGCCAACGTTGTGGAAGAGCATGTATTCCCTGCTGGTAAAAGCTCTTGTCCTGTAGGCGTAGCCGTGTTTTTACTTCATGACTGACACTCCCGTCATCTTCAAAGTGTGTTCTCCGTAGAGAATTTTTGAGCGGCCCGAAGAGATGGAAGTCCGAGGGAGCTAGGTCTGGACTGTAGGGTGCATGAGGCATTCGTGGAACCCATCGTGAGCACCTCTTTGAATATCCAAGAGTCTCGATCATTGCAGACGCACTTCCAATGCTGACCGACAACTGTAGAGCCAATTGTGGAGGTGTGATCCGTCGGTCGGCACGAATAATGGGATACTCACGATTCAGCATGTCTGCAACATTAGTTGTGACAGGACGTCCCGACCGTGGCTGATCATGGAGTTCTGTTTCTGCATTTCCTGAGGCTGTAACTTTAGTTACCCATCGTCCAGTTTTACTCGTATGAACTGTAGCATCGCTATGCTGCAGCATCGCTATACACTGCACACAAACGTTTATGGATGTTCACCACGGTTTCTTTTTTCTGTACACAAGAATTCAGTAACAGCACGCTGCTTGAAACGTGAGTCGTACGTAGACCTCATTTTGACGCAGTACTACGGCTCTGCCGTTTGACAGTACGGTTCGAAACTTCATCGGCGCACACAACAAACATCAAATGTGAACCACCAACAAGGACGTTTGTCTATGTATATTAATGGCTTTAAAAAAATTTGGGGCATCACTTTTAGAACGACTCTCGTAGTAACTTCCCATTCAGCACAGAAATACTCTAGAAGACGTATAACTAGTTTCAAAAATGAATTTGTTGCATCCTCCAAGCCTTGTGTCAACGCAGAGCAGTTTTGGTTTAGGCTTGACTACAGCTTGTGCTGTGTGATTCTTCCAACTGCAATTTTTCCACTCCGTAAGTCCTAGATATGTAGTTGAATCGCAAACGTCTTAATTGGTAACATTTATCATATAATACATACACAACGCGAAGACCTTATATTTTTACTGTTCAGTATATCTTGTGGCAACCGATTCTTAACAGTACCATTATACGATTCACATACCTTGTCTGTAAAATTTTGTAATTGTCACACAATTCAGCCTTTCACGGATGGTTTTTGCGTCCTAGGTGTTGTTCTGTGGGAATTAGGCTGCGGTTCAAGGCTTATTTCTCTGCCTAACGTTTTCCTAACGTTTCGTCTTACAAACCGAAGACATCATCAGAAGCTTAGCAAGCCAACTTTTTCCTGAGCTAGTTTGAAATTGTAACTGCTTTCTCTGTTGCTGTAGTCACGGCCTAATCCCCATAAAAGAGAAACACTGCAGCTAGTGAGGAGCTGGGACTAGTAAGGTGTCATAAAAAATAACATTTGAAGCAGAAAAACAATTCAGTTTTTAAAAGATACTGCAAATATTTTTGTTTCTTTAAAATACAAAGTCTCAAATGAATGCAAACAAACGAACAATACAGTTTTTTTAATTAGAAATGGAGCAGTTTATCTGAAGGTATCAGATATTGAATTTCACTGCACTATAGTGTTTCTGTTCAGCGTAGATTAAATAAAGTATACTATGGACTAAAACAGAGAGAAAAAACATAAGAATTAATAAGTATTCCTTAATAACGAATCCAACATGAATAAACGTCTAGTTATCAGATCACGACAGAAATGAACCACAATAAAAAAAACACTGTCAAATAAAGTGGGCAACAATAAAAGATTTGTAAATAAAATGTAAAGGAACCAACGCCCAGCTGCCTTCTACAGCAAGTAGTGGAGTTAACATTGAGTTTGAAAGCCAACACAAACAATACCATTAAATTTACAAACCAGGTCCGAACTGGACAGAGGAATATCTACAATATGGACAGAGAGAAACGTTTAACAATGTGTATAGCTTGATGAAGATTACTGAAGCTAGTTCCATAAAAGAGTGTATAAATAAAATTTGAACAAGAACGCTCGACTGGCTTCAACTAGGAGAAGAAAATTTAACTTGTATTTATGCTGAGTACACGATAGATTGCAGAAGCAGTTCATGTAATATTCATAAATTGTCAACAAGGCCCAGAGCCGATAGACATAAATAACAGTGGCATAAAAATATTTATCAATGGGAGTTAATGCCGATGGGTAAACACCCTTTTAAATAACTGCCGGGTTGACTCAAGCCTAAAGCACACCGTGTAAAGAATGGTACGGCACAGCAGATGGCAGCTGATACAGCAAGCACATCAACCTCTCGCCGAACAAATCCAGCCGGCTCAGCCACCTCACTTTCGCCGTGATTGCTGTCGATACGAAACAGCCGGCGCAGTACCAAGACCCTCTCCAGTAAACGCGAGCGACGTGTTTTTCAGGCATGTAAACTCGCAGATTAATAACGGACCCTCTCGTTTAAAGTGATACTTGGTTCCGGCTGTTGTTTGTAGTCTCCACGTCCCACAGAATTTTAAGTATTTGCCTTCGGCCGGCCGTCATCCAGTTATGGGTGCCCAACGATTGAGAATGGCATGTTGTATTGCCATTGAACAGCTCGGCACAGGAATGACGTCCTTGCCTCCAAGGACGTCCTTCGAAATCAGTTTGTAATTCTGTCCCCGGTGTGTGGTGGCGTGTTGCTGAAGACGGTCTGAAAGGCGATGGGGGTGTTTCATTCTCCGACACTCAACGCATTGAGACAAGTACAATCCTCACTTAACTCGCTCAGCTAGCCGAATCACCTGAAGTATTATTCTTAACCACACTTCGGTAGTCATGACGTCAGATGGCCGAGTCAGTAAGGTGAATATGGTACAGATCGTTTGACAGAAGAATTGGGGCTGTTTTTTTCTATTTGGCGCTTCGCCTATCTCTGGCAAAGATGTAATGTTACGGCAGCCGTTTCTTACTTTTCAGTTGCCTCGACAAGCTGAGCTAGTACAATGTGGATCGAATTCGATTTTTTAAAATAGTGTTTGACGTTGGGAAATAAACCAGCCATCTCCATTGCCTTCAAAGATGTTTACAGCAGGAGAGCAAACACCAGATGAAAGACGTAGCCTTCTGATACAGTGAGGTGACAAAATTCACGGGGTATCCCCTAATATGGCGTCGGACCTTCTCCGGCGTAGTGCAGCCACTCGACGTGGCGTGGATTCAAGAGGTCGTCGGAAGTCCCCTGCTGAGATATTGAGCCTCGCTGCCTCTACAGCCGTCCACAATTGCCAAAGTGTTGACGGTGCAGGATTCTGTGCACCAAGTGACCTCTAGATTATGTCTCAAAAATGTTCGATGGGTGGCCAAATCATTCGCTCGAATCGTCCACAGAGTTCTTCAAACAAATCGCGAACAGTTGTGGCTTAGTGATACGCCGCAAGTCATCCATACAAGTTCGATAGCTGTTTAGGAACATGAAGTCCGTGAATGGTTGCGAATAGTCCCCAAGTAGCCGAACATAACCATTTCCAGTCTATTTGTACCAGGTGTCTGAGCCCATTCCATGTACACTCATGCCCATAAATTACGGATAATTGTAGAATGTGGTGCCACACAACTTGGCACTACACAAAACTGGCGCTAATATCATAAGCACATAGGGAACACACACGAAATAGATCTGTAAGTCCACGATATTGGTGATAAGTTGAGAAAACAGTCCCGAAACACGTATGCTACAAAACGCCACTCTTTCCTGTGCATGTACCCATCCATCAATATGGGATATGATCACCATGCACACGTACACAGGCCGCACAACGTGTTGGCATACTCTGGATCAGGTGGTCGAACAGCTGCTAGGATACAGCCGCCCATTCTTGCACCAGTGCCTGTCGGAGCTACTGAAGTGTCGTAGGGGTTTGGAGACGTGCAGCGACACGTCGACCGAGAGCATCCCAGACGTTCTCGCTGGGGTTTAGGACTGGAGAACAGGCAGGCCACTCCATTCGCCAGATATCTTCTGTTTCATGCAGGGGTGTACGTGAACCAATCATAGTCCCACCCCACACCATCAAACCACGACTTCCATACAGGTCCCTTTCAGGGACATTAAGGGGCTGGTAACTGGTTCCTGGTTCACGCCAGATGAAAACTCGGCGAGAGTCACTGTTCGGACTGTACCTGGACTCGTCCGTGAACATCACCTGGGGCCACTGTTCCAATGACCATTTACTGTGTTCTTGATACCAGGCTTTACGGGCTCCCATGTGACCAGCGGTCAGTGGAATGCACCATGCAGGTCTCCGGGCGAATAAATCATGTCTGTTCAGTCGTCTGTAGACTGTGTGTCTGTAGACTACTGTTCCAGTGGCTGCGGTAAGGTCCGAGCAAGACTACCTGCGGTACTCCGTGGCCGTCTGCGGGCACTGATGGTGAGATGTCGGTCATCTTGTGGTGTTGCACACTGTGGACGTCCCGTACTGTAGCGCCTGGACGAGTTTCCTGTCTGCTGGAATCGTTGCCATAATATTGAGATCACACTTTGTGGCACACGGAGGGCCCGTGCTACGACCTGCTGTGTTTGACCAGCCTCCAGTCGCCCTAGTATTCTGTCCCTCATAACGTCATCAGTATGTGTTCTTTGAGCCATTTTCAACACACAGTCACCATTAGGACGTCTGAGAACGTCTGCACACTTACTCGCCGCACCGTACTCTGACATGCACCAACACACCTCTGCGTGTGTGGACTGCTGCCAGCGCCACCGTGCGACGACCGCAGGTCATACCCCGGGGTGATTTAAACCCGCAGTGCGCCCACCAGAGCGTTGTTTCACCATCTATCAGCATTATCCTTAATTTATGAGCACGAGTGTATAAACAGCCCTCACCGTTGCGGAACCACCACCAACTTGCACGTTGCCTTGTTGATATTTTGGGTCCACGGCTTCGTCGCGTCTGCACCACACTCGAACCCCACCATCAGCTATTAGCAACTGAAATCAGGACTCACCTGAACAGGCCACGGTTTTCCAGTCGTCCAGGGTCCAACTGATGTGGTCACTAGCCCAGAGAGGCGCTGCAGGCGATGTCGTACTGTCAGCAAAGCCACTCGGTTGGTTGTCTGTTGCCATAACCCATTCACGCCAAATTTCGCCGCGCTGTCCTCACGGACATTCTGGGCAGTGAAGGGGGAGGCGCATTTATAGCGATAAGAAGTGCAATAGTATCCAAGGAAATTTACGGAGATCCGAAATGTGAAATAATTTGGGTGAAGGTCACGGTTAAAACAGGCTCAGACATGGTAACTGGATGTCTCTATAGGCCCCCTGGCTCAGCAGCTGTTGTGGCTGAGCACCTGAAGGATAATTTGGAAAATATATTCGAGTAGATTTCCCCACCATGTTATAGTTCTGGGTGGAGATTTTAATTTGCCGGATATAGACTGGGAGACTCAGACGTTCATAACGGGTGGCAGGGACAAAGAATCCAGTGAAATTTTTTAAAGTGCTTTATCTGAATACTACCTTGAGCAGTTAAACAGAGAACCGACTCGTGGCGATAACATATTAGACCTTCTGGTGACAGACAGACCCGAACTATTTGAAAAAGTTAACGCAGAACAGGGAATCAGCGATCATAAAGCGGTTACTGCATCGATGATTTCAGCCGTAAATAGAAATATTAAGAAGGGTAGGAAGATTTTTCTGTTTAGAAAAAGTGACAAAAAGCAGATTTCAGAGTACCTGTTGGCTCAACACAAAAGTTTTGTCTCAAGTACAGATAGTGTTGAGGATCAGTGGACAAAGTTCAAAACCATCGTACAATACGCGTTAGATGAGTATGTACCAAGCAAGATCGTAAGAGATGGAAAAGAGCCACCGTGGTACAAGAACAGAGTTAGAAAACTGCTACGGAAGCAAAGGAAACTTCACAGCAAACATAAACATAGCCAAAGCCTTGCAGACAAACAAAAATTACACGAAGTGAAATGTAGTGTGAGGAGGGCTATGCGAGAGGCGTTCAATGAATTCGAAAGTAAAGTTCTATGTACCGACTTGGCAGAAAATGCTAAGAAATTTTGGTCTTATGTCAAAGCGGTAGGTGGATCAAAACAAAATGTCCAGACATTCTGTGACCAAAATGGTACTGAAACAGAGGATGACAGACAAAACGCCGAAATACTAAATGTCTTTTTCCAAAGCTGTTTCACAGAGGAAGACTGCACTGTAGTTCCTTCTCTAGATTGTTGCACAGATGACAAAATGGTAGATACCGAAATAAACGACAGAGGGATAGAGAAACAACTAAAATCGCTCAAAAGAGGAAAGGCCGCTGGACCTGACGGGATACCAGTTCGATTTTACACAGAGTACGCGAAGGAACTTGCACCCTTCTTGCAGCGGTGTCCCGTAGGTCTCTAGAAGAGCGTAGCGTTACAAAGGATTGGAAAAGGGGACAGGTCATCCCCGTTTTCAAGAAGGGACGTCGAACAGATGAGCAGAACTATAGACCTATATCTCTAACGTCGATCAGTTGTAGAATTTTGGAACACGTATTATGTTCGAGTATAATGACTTTTCTTTAGACTGTAGATCTACTCTCTAGGAATCAGCATGGGTTTCGAAAAAGACGGTCGTGTGAAACCCAGCTCGCGCTCTTCGTCCACGAGACTCAGAGGGCCATAGACACGGGTTCACAGGTAGATGCCGTGTTCCTTGACTTCTGCAAGGCGTTCGATACAGTTCCCCACAGTCGTTTAATGAACAAAGTAAGGGCATATGGACTATCAGACCAATTGTGTGATTGGATTGAAGAGTTTCTAGAAAGCAGAACGCAGCATGTCATTCTCACTGGAGAGAAGTCTTCGGAAGTAAGAGTGATTTCAGGTGTGCCGCAGGGGAGTGTCATAGGACCGTTGCTATTCACAATGTACATAAATGACCTGGTGGATGACATCGGAAGTTCACTGAGGCTTTTTGCAGATGATGCTGTGGTGTATCGAGAGGTTGTAACAATGGAAAATTGTACTGAAATTTAGGAGGATCTGCAGCGAATTGACGCATGGTGCAGGGAATAGCAATTGAATCTCAATGTAGACAAGTGTAATGTGCTGCGAATACAATCAGCAGCTGGAAGCAGTTAATTCCATAAATTATCTGGGAGTACGCATTAGGAGTGATTTAAAATGGAATGATCATATAAAGTTGATCGTCGGTAAAGCAGATGCCAGACTGAGATTCATTGAAAGAATCCTAAGGAAATGCAGTCCGAAAACAAAGGAAGTAGGTTACAGTACGCTTGTTCGCCCACTGCTTGAATACTGCTCAGCAGTGTGGGATCCGTACCAGATAGGGTCGATACAAGACATAGAGAAGATCCAACGGAGAGCAGCGCGCTTCGTTACAGGATCATTTAGTAATCGCGAAAGCGTTACGGAGGTGACAGATAAACTCCAGTGGAAGACTCTGCAAGAGAGAGGCTCAGTAGCTCGGTACGGTCTTTTGTAAAAGTTTCGAGAACATACCTTCACCGAAGAGTCAAGCAGTATATTGCTCCCTCCTACGTATATCTCGCGAAGAGACCATGAGGATAAAATCAGAGAGATTAGAGCCCACACAGAGGCGTACCGACAATCCTTCTTTCCACGAACAATACGAGACTGGAATAGAAGGGAGAACCGATAGAGGTACTCAAGGTACCCTCCGCCACACACCGTCAGGTGGCTTGCGGGGTATGGATGTAGATGTAGATACGTACTGAACACACTCATTTCTGCGGTTATTTCTCGCAGTGTTGCTTGTCCCTTAGTACTGAGAACTCTACTCAAACGCCGCTGCTCTCGGTCGGTAAATGAAGACCTCAGCCACTGCGTTGTCCGTGGTGAGAGGTAATGCCTGAAATTTGGTGTTCTCGGCACTCTCTTGACACTCTTGATCTCGGAAAATTAAATTCCATAACGGTTTTGGAAATGGAATGTCCCATGCGTCCAACTCCAACTGCCCCTCCGCGTTCGAAGTCTGTTCAAATTGGTTCAAATGGCTCTAAGCACTATGGGACTTAACATCTGAGGTCATCAGTCCCCTAGAACTTAGAACTACTTAAACCTAACTAACCTAAGGACATCACACAACACCCAGTCATCACGAGGCAGAGAAAATCCCTGACCCCGTCGAAGTCTGTTAATCCCCTTCGTGCGGTGATAATCACGTCAGAAACCTTTTCAGATGCGTCACCTAAGTACAAACGTCAGCTCCGCCAATGCTCTGCCCTTTTGCACCTTGTGTTCGCGATACCACCGCATCTGTGTATGTGTGCAATCGCTATCCCATGACTTGTCATCTCGATGTGACAGTTATGAACAAGAATGGAAAAACTAGTTGTGAAAGCTTGAACTGTATTGCAGTGGCTGTTGTCATTCGAAGTCACAACATTTATCACAATATTGTAAGAACGGCGGCGATGCTTTTCTTGTGTTTAGTTGCAACATCCTTGTACTGAATTAGTTTGTTATTGCTGCAGCCGCCACCATCTATCTCATATGTTAACTGGAATGCTACCTCGGGCCTATAGTGTCGCTGTCCTCGATGAGGCCATAAACGCCAGTGTTCCTTATCAGTGTTCCTTATTCTCACCTCGAAAGCTAAGTGATGGTGAAAACAGCTACTAGCTATGCACAGTGTCGCAGTTGGAAATACTCCACGTTGGTTCTGCGTTAGTGATTGGTAGTTACAGAAAAGCAGAGATTTTACAACAAAAATGTCATAAAAATAAAATCGTGTGTGAAATCCTTTTAAATATATTGCTCCCATCGACTTAGTCACACAATCAAATAATAATAATAATAATAATAATAATAATAATAATAATAATAATAATAATAATAAAAATAGGAATAGATAATACAAATATTAAAGAAGAACTAAAAGAAAAATATAGACAAAGACTAACAAAAATACTGAAAACAGAATTGACAGCAAGAAACAAGACAAAAGCTATAAATACTTATGCTATACCAGTATTGACCTACTCATTTGGAGTAGTGAAATGGAGTGACACAGACCTAGAAGCACTCAATACACTTACACGATCACAATGCCACAAATATAGAATACATCACATACATTCAGCAACAGAAAGATTCACATTAAGCAGAAAGGAAGGTGGAAGGGGATTTATAGATATAAAAAACCTACATTATGGACAGGTAGACAATTTAAGAAAATTCTTTCTAGAACGAGCAGAAACTAGCAAAATACACAAAGCAATCACTCATATAAATACATCAGCTACACCATTGCAATTTCATAACCACTGCTACAACCCTTTAGATCACATAACATCAACAGATACAAAGAAAGTAAATTGGAAAAAGAAAACACTACACGGCAAGCACCCGTATCATCTAACACAGCCACACATAGATCAAGACGCATCCAACACATGGCTAAGAAACGGCAATATATACAGTGAGACGGAAGGATTCATGATTGCAATACAGGATCAAACAATAAACACCAGATATTACAGCAAGCATATTATTAAAGATCCCAATACCACAACAGATAAATGCAGACTTTGCAAACAACAAATAGAAACAGTAGATCACATCACAAGCGGATGTACAATACTAGCAAATACAGAATACCCCAGAAGACATGACAATGTAGCAAAAATAATACATCAACAACTTGCCATAAAACATAAACTAATAAAACAACACGTTCCCACATACAAGTACACACCACAAAATGTACTGGAGAATGATGAATACAAATTATACTGGAACAGAACGATTATAACAGATAAAACAACACCACATAACAAACCTGACATCATACTCACCAATAAAAAGAAGAAATTAACACAACTAATTGAAATATCCATACCCAACACAACAAATATACAGAAGAAAACAGGAGAAAAAATTGAAAAATACATCCAACTGGCTGAGGAAGTCAAGGACATGTGGCATCAGGATAAAGTCGACATCATCCCAATTATACTATCAACTACAGGAGTCATACCTCACAATATTCACCAGTACATCAATGCAATACAGCTACATCCAAACTTATATATACAATTACAGAAATCCGTAATTATTGATACATGTTCAATTACCCGAAAGTTCCTAAATGCAATATAACATATACCATACAGTTACAAGGAAGTCACGCTTGACCGAGGTCCGCGTCACGTTCCATTTTTAACCAGACTTAAGTCTGAGAAAAAAAAGTCGATAATAATAATAATAATAATTTATAACAATAGTAATTATGATTGTTATTATTAGTTCTTCTACTACTACTACTACTACTACTGTTATCCAAAAGTGCGATGATTGTGTCTGCGTCTAACGAAGCTGCATTTTATGGATGCTAATTTTGATAGTGAGAAAAATTTGCGAATTATTAGATTTGTTATCGTGCTTTACGAGCGTAGTGTCGCCGATCTTCATGTTATTTGGATAAAACGCGAAGAGATCCATTTACTTCCCAACTTCGTCAACCTTCCTGGTTACCTTCCCAAAAAATTATAAAAAGTTTCCAGTGATGTGATGTCAAAGAGAGGGAAACTTTTCAGCACCTGTCATTCCCATGAACGCCATGAATAATCGGAAGTCTTTCACCTGAGTTAACTCTATAAAGCAGATGCAGAGAACCTTGACCTTGCCATGATATGTAGAGAGATACTTCTCGGCTAGAGTCAGTTTATTTCAATGCAAACTACTAAACTAGAAAGGAAAACAGGGCTTTTTTGTCGCTAATAAAGTACCTCTTCCTCATTGCTGTAGTTACGAGAGCCTGCTGACAAGTAAAACATGATGTGCAAGGAGCAAGGTGCACTACTCTCGCAATTCCGAGAAAATCGCAAGGTAAGTTTTACGCGTGAGTTAGGCAACTGATCTCTCCGTGCGCAGATGCCGGACGTTGAGAGTTCATGGCGGTCAAACGGTTAGCAGCATTCGAGCTTGGGAAGGGGAACCTGTGTGAGGCGTCGGTTCGACTCCCGCTCAAACCTTCGTTTCTGTAGTACAAGTGTAAATTCTGTGATGTTCAAAAAATTTACCCATATTTTGGAGTGATTCTGTCGTATAGGTAGATATTTCTGTCGCTTTCTATACTTTATTCAGAATTAAATGGAACACCAGATAAATTTAAGCTGAGCTTCTAAGTATTAAACTTCGCCGTATTGTCCTTGCTTATAAACATATATTGTTTCCTAGCGATCTTAACTTGCAGCAGACCTCAGAGTACAAGATACAAGAGAAAACTGACAGAGCGACATTATCATACTTGCTTTGACGCAGAAACACAATTACAGGTACTAAAATGGGCGTATGTATGTATGTATGTATGTATGTTAGGGTTAGGTTAGTGTTGTTTAACGTCCCGTCGACAACGAGGTCATTAGAGACGAAGCGCAAGCTCGGGTTAGGGAACGATGGGGAAGGAAATCGGCCGTACCCTTTCAAAGGAACCATCCCGGCATTTGCCTGAAACGATTTAGGGAAATCACGGAAAACCTAAATCAGGATGGCTGGAGACGGGATTCAACCGTCGTCCTCCCGAATGCGAGTCCAATGTGCTAACCACTGCGCCACCTCGCTCGGTCATGTATGTATGTATGTATGTATGTATGTATGTAGGAAGGTAATGATGTGTGAGATCGTGTGTAGGTATCATTAATCAACTTTTTATCGGCACAGTCCATTACTATGTAATTACTGTAGATTATCTTTTGCGTTTGTGGTAGTAAAAATTATGCTATCAAATCGTGTCTGAAATTCTTATTAAAAAGAATGAGGAGTTTTTTTCCCTCATTGGCACTATAATATTGAGCCATATGGTTGGGGCATCCAATTTCAAGCCACAATAGCAGTGCAATCAATGCCATATAAAAATGCGAGTCTTCTGGAAGTCAGCCACGTTTGGTCCTCAGCGTGCTACTCACACTGCGAGCTCCAATAAATAATGCGGGAATACGTTGCTACTGTTGAAGCATCAGCAGTCGAAACATGTTCAGCGCGCAGCGCTGCCCGCTTTTGGATGTCTCGTTTTTCGCTTTGTGAAGTGCAGTAGTCAAATTACGGTTTTAACAATTCTGCTGTGGAAGCGGATACTAGTTTTCTGTTGCAAACGGACACTGCGGCTGTTTTCTCTGTGTGCTCCTGCAGAATACTAATGAGAGCATTAAAATACGTGGACTGTGTGGTTAAATGCGTAACTGCATAAGAACTTCGTACTTTGGTGCAGCCTGCTTAAAATATTAAACGAAGAGAAAATGCTTCGCTGTAGGAGACTAAAACAAACACAGAAACCAAACACACACACACACACACACACACACACACACACACACACACACACACACAGAGAGAGAGACGAGAGAGAGAGAAAGAGAGAGAAGGGGGGGCGGAGGGGAAGGGAAGGGAGAGGGAATCTTGGCCTGGATTGCACTGTGGATAGCCGTTGAATGAGGATGAGGTTCGCGTTTTTGCTTGCTGCAGGATTGGGTTGCGAGAGTGAGAATACGTAGCATGGAACAACTGCAGCATTTTGTACGGAGCTGTAGATGGAGTAGCTCCGTAAACTGATAACAGAAAGTATATAGTTTTATTAATGTAATCTCGTTTGTGGTACGGGTAAGCAGAGTTATCGTATAGCGAGAGGGTGTCTAAATAATAGGAGGAGGAGAAGAGAACATCGCATTTCAAGTCTGCAGTTAATTTTATTGATATTAATGTTGAAAATGTCATACAAAATCCGATTAAAGATAAATACTTAAGTAGTATATACACTCCTGGAAATGAAAAAAGAACACATTGACACCGGTGTGTCAGACCCACCATACTTGCTCCGGACACTGCGAGAGGGCTGTACAAGCAATGATCACACGCACGGCACAGCGGACACACCAGGAACCGCGGTGTTAGCCGTCGAATGGCGCTAGCTGCGCAGCATTTGTGCACCGCCGCCGTCAGTGTCAGCCAGTTTGCCGTGGCATACGGAGCTCCATCGCAGTCTTTAACACTGGTAGCATGCCGCGACAGCGTGGACGTGAACCGTATGTGCAGTTGACGGACTTTGAGCGAGGGCGTATAGTGGGCATGCGGGAGGCCGGGTGGACGTACCGCCGAATTGCTCAACACGTGGGGCGTGAGGTCTCCACAGTACATCGATGTTGTCGCCAGTGGTCGGCGGAAGGTGCACGTGCCCGTCGACCTGGGACCGGACCGCAGCGACGCACGGATGCACGCCAAGACCGTAGGATCCTACGCAGTGCCGTAGGGGACCGCACCGCCACTTCCCAGCAAATTAGGGACACTGTTGCTCCTGGGGTATCGGCGAGGACCATTCGCAACCGTCTCCATGAAGCTGGGCTACGGTCCTGCACACCGTTAGGCCGTCTTCCGCTCACGCCCCAACATCGTGCAGCCCGCCTCCAGTGGTGTCGCGACAGGCGTGAATGGAGGGACGAATGGAGACGTGTCGTCTTCAGCGATGAGAGTCGCTTCTGCCTTGGTGCCAATGATGGTCGTATGCGTGTTTGGCGCCGTGCAGGTGAGCGCCACAATCAGGACTGCATACGACCGAGGCACACAGGGCCAACACCCGGCATCATGGTGTGGGGAGCGATCTCCTACACTGGCCGTACACCACTGGTGATCGTCGAGGGGACACTGAATAGTGCACGGTACATCCAAACCGTCATCGAACCCATCGTTCTACCATTCCTAGACCGGCAAGGTAACTTGCTGTTCCAACAGGACGATGCACGTCCGCATGTATCCCGTGCCACCCAACGTGCTCTAGAAGGTGTAAGTCAACTACCCTGGCCAGCAAGATCTCCGGATCTGTCCCCCATTGAGCATGTTTGGGACTGGATGAAGCGTCGTCTCACGCGGTCTGCACGTCCAGCACGAACGCTGGTCCAACTGAGGCGCCAGGTGGAAATGGCATGGCAAGCCGTTCCACAGGACTACATCCAGCATCTCTACGATCGTCTCCATGGGAGAATAGCAGCCTGCATTGCTGCGAAAGGTGGATATACACTGTACTAGTGCCGACATTGTGCATGCTCTGTTGCCTGTGTCTATGTGCCTGTGGTCCTGTCAGTGTGATCATGTGATGTATCTGACCCCAGGAATGTGTCACTAAAGTTTCCCCTTCCTGGGACAATGAATTCACGGTGTTCTTATTTCAATTTCCAGGAGTGTATGTTACTCGGGTACCAACGTGTTCTTTCTCCATCTTGAGGATCTCCAAACATGTTTTTTATATTGGTTATTACTGTTGCGCTGTAATCAGAAAAATTGCATCTCACCAAAATGGAATAAGTAACATGAAGAGATTATGTGACAACATTATACATATTATATTTATTGTAAAAATGTTTTGAAAATAATTATCCGTTTTTAAGTGTTAGAGGAATTTTACATCAACAACTTTCTCTATGCAGTCTGCCTGAAGAAAGACATTATCAAACGTAAAAGCTGTAACCAAAAACATTTCTTGACGAACGACATTGTGCGGCGGTGGAGAAGCGTACTGTAACATAGTTTCTTTTTATAAAATGTTGGTCCGTATAACAAAGCCACAGTATTGCACTGTATTGCCGGTTTCAGAAGGCGTCATTTGTATGACGGCATATATTCTGTGTTCAACGACCCACGACGTCTAAAATTACAAAAATTATATAAAGTTTGACGGATTTAGTTGAACATTTAGTAATTTGTTGTTACGCTGTCATACCAATCTATGATGGCCCCGGAGGCGGTTGGTGTTACAGCTCAAAACGGGCTCTTTTGCACTGTATTATACAGAGCAATAACTGTGATTTGTTCCTTTGACAAACATTTCTTTTAAGTAACCAAATACTTGGTACATACACACTATGTTGATGTGTTCCGTGTGGTCGCGAAACAGTTCTCGCATTTGCCCTTACCACGATTCGAATGCAATTTATCATGAATATAGCCTCGGGGCTGGTTTTCCATACTGCAATGAGATTCCGTTATAAACATTAAAATTACATCTTTTAGCGTAATATATCGTAATAAATTAATACTTGTTTGGAATTCTACGTAAAGTAAAGGGAAAAATCTTCAAACATTATAAGTCAACAATTCCCGGAAAAAAAACCTTACGTGTACAGTTGCGTACACCAGAATTTTGCCGTGTGCCGAAAAAATCTTTATCAGCAATTCCTCTTTCATAGAACAGAAAAGACGCTATTTCTTCACATAACCGAAAATATTGCAATGAAGTTGATGTGATGGCTTGTGTGTTACCAAACTAAGGCAGATTATAAAGTTAGTAATGCTCGTTTTCTAAAACCGACAAAATAATCGCAGCACTGAAAGGTTAAGTGAAATAGCAGCGCGCATAGGTGGCTGTGATCAGGTGGAAGCACTGTGCCTGAATTGTGAAAACGAAATTCTTATGTGCATCATCCGAGCTCCGCAAGAGACTCCAGTCTGTCCCGCCGAGAGATTCTTTCCTGGGTCCGAACATCTGTTGATCAATCACTACAATGACAAAAAGTCTTTCACAAATTTCGTACCTATGCAATAATTGCTAATGGCAGATAAACCCAGCGAAATCGTAACGTTCGGCTCATTTTGTCGTGTTTTCTTTCTTGAATTTGTGCTTAAAAAGTTTCCAGGAACACTTCAGAGGAAAAGCTGTTACGATAATAATAAAGGCGGTGGAACAATAGGGGCCATTTGCCACTGCTAGGTGCTTTGCTGAGTTTTAAGAATGGTCCCACACTGCTGTTATAAAAACAGAGATAAAATAGCGAAGTGTAAGCCCAGCGTGAGCTGAAATCGATGATTTCTTTCGGTAACAATGTTTGCGTGCAAACGTTATTTTGCCACTGAATGACGACGAAACACTAATACTGCTGACTCACTTTGTATTGAGATACGGCGACCACTTACTCCAAGTTTAGTAACTCTTCTAGCCGTCTGAGTTCTACATTACTCTGTGGTGACCGATCTCAATGGCTCCCAACGTTAAACTAATCGAACTGCGAATCTTAAATTGCCTTTTGAGAAGATGAAGCATCACCATCACCTTGACTGTCTCTCGCCTTTTATGTTACTGCTAAACTGTGTTGCGCGCTAGCCATATCAAAATCTATTATTTTCGTAATGAGTCTATAGTCGACTGTAACTGTCAACTTCTTCCTTTATTCTCACTCCATTTGTACACTTGCGGCCTTAAGCCATTTTCAAGAACGTTTCATTTTTTTGTAATTACAATATAATTTCACCACTTAATGCATCAGTTATTAATCGGAATCATGTCCGAACAGCTTCAAATCACATTAGCTAAAATAAGTTACAAGATGTAAATTATGAAAACGGCATCATTAGACCTGTGATTGCAAGTACTGGCATGTTCCTTACACTGTAATTTATGTAAATCCATATCCTGAGGCTAGTACTTCCGACAGCGATATGGTTCTTATAGCTAAAATTGTTCAAAAATGGTTCAAATGGCTCTGAGCACTGTGGGACTTAACATCTGAGGTCATCAGCCCCCTAGAACTTAAAACTACTTAAACCTAAGTAACCTAAGGACATCACACACATCCATGCCCGAAGCAGGATTCGAACCTGCGACCGTAGCGGTCGCGCGGTTCCAGACTGAAGCGCCTAGAACCGCTCGGACACAACGGCCGGCAGTCAAAATTGTAAAGCGGCACAAGTGCGTATGGCGACATGTACAAGGTTAAATTCAAACTGGTTTCTGAGCAACATATATTCACAATCTTGCACAAGACGGTGACTAAACGGAAATTGGAGAGAGCAGAGCGCTGGCATTGCCGCAAAGATTTTAAATTAGCGCTGCAATGGAAGAGAAGACACACATGCATCATTGTTAACACCTTGTAGCGCACATTTGTGGCTGGCGCGTCGGGATAACCTAGGGCCTACTAAACGTTGTGGAACTATAGTGCTGTATCATCTACTCTCGTACTGATCGATCTACGACAGTGCTGGACAACTGCTAAGGAACAGAGGCACTGTTGGACATAAATAATCTCAAGCAGTGATGGATGACGTGGACATACGTAACGGTGGTGGAGTGGAATATTTATAAAGAAAAAGCACAGATTTCACAACATGGGAAAGGAGGATAAGAGATATAAATAAAGTTCGTGTTTGACACAGGTCAGACTCCCAACATGAAGGTCGATACCGGACTGTCAGTAAGGAATTTGTCGTCCTCAAGCAGCAATGCACATTTTGCACCTGTTATTCATGCTGAGAATAAGAATGAACTTGTATCTAACCTGTTTCTACGGGTTATTACGTAATTATTGGGAATGGAAATACTTATTGCTTGTGAAATTAACGTGAGAAGATTAGGGTCGCCACCAACTCGAACCATACAACTAATCAAAGGCTTGGCCGAGTCGGAAAATAAATTATTTTGATCACAGACCAAAAACTCTTAAAAATACATACGTTGTGATGTCGCTCATAGGGGATGCGATGTAATTAATAGAATTGCCAGTGCACTGTTCACGAGAATCAAAACATTTAAAATAAAATAGCAAATGCATGAACACTGTGCATAAGATCAGCTCCCTGCAACACACCTGAAAATAAGACTTAATCTAAAGCATTTGTTTTAAAATAAAAGGGGAAACTAATCATTGGACCTGTGCGTAAGGAAACGCGTTGGATGTGCTAACGGGAAAGCTACGAGGTCAGTGGCTTAGGTGCAAAAACGTAACCTCGAAACACAAGAGAAAATTTTAGATAAAATCATTTATTCCTAAGATATGGATGTGAGGCATGTACACACTTCTTGATAACATTAATTCCTAAAACATGAAAGAAAAGCATCGATACATTCACCGTTATAATCTACACCTAAAATCATTGGTGTGAATCATTCATACAACTGCTGTTGCCTGATAACTGATCGCAATAACTCGTGAAACGGTACACGTTTCGCAGTACACCCGCGTGCCCCATAGATAGTCTCCTCACAGAAGAGGGGATTCCCCTTCTACGCATACGACGGAGCCAAGTCCTTGTTTCTTACGCAATCGGCATTCGCCAGTTCCCTGACCATCCTGTGTACCCTGTGCTCTTTGTCATCGACGGATGTCTCCCTCCTAACAGTCCGCCGCTCGTGGTCTCGCGGTAGCGTTCTCGCTTCCCGAGCACGGGGTCCCGGGTTCGATTCCCGGCGGGGTCAGGGATTTTCACCTGCCTCGAGATGACTGGGTGTCTGTGTTGTCCTCATCATTTCATCATCATCCAGGAAAGTGGCGAAATTGGACTGAGCAAAGATTGGATAATTCTACGGGCGCTGATAACCACGCAGTTGAGCGCCCCACAAACCAAACATCATCATCATCATCATCCCTCCTAACACCAGCCCACGGGTGGAACTGCCAGTTGGCATGCATCTCACGTTCCTCTGTCGGAATCTCCATCTCCATTGATCAGACTGCACCCCATATCTTTCCTCCCATATCCCCCCCCTTGGGTGATGCGTAGACCACGGATTGGGGCCGATGTATTCCATGGTCCTAAGATTTCTGTCGCTCCAGTCGTTTTCCTGCGTCTTGTATGTGCCGTCCTTGCAGAGTTCCAGGGTGCCATCATCATTTACACTCATGGTTCTAAGACAATCGATAAGGTTACTTTCACGTCTCCTACTGGCTTCGAACGCATTTATTGCCGGGATCATGTAGTGTGTTCGCCGCAGAGCTTGTAGCCATTCACACAGCCCTCGTTTTCGTTTCTCAGTCCTTACTCCACAGTGTTTAAATTTGTTCAGACTCAATGAGCAGCCTGCAGGCTATCGACCGATGCTACTATCGTCACCCTGTGGTCACTGCTTTCCATGGCCTCCTCTCTGCCCTTGAGCGTGCCGCTTCTTCCGATGTCTTTCTTTGGGTCCCAAGTCATGTGGGCATCGCAGGCAAAGAACTGGCTAACCGCTTGGCTAGAGAAGCAGATACTTAACACCCATTTCCTTTCATGATTTCAGCTGCGGATTTGCGGATCTACGTCAAATCTCTCTTTTCCCAAAAATGGAATTTGGAATGCCATCTGGAGCGCCACTGCTCATTGTAATAAACTCCGCACTGTCAAGGAGTCCACTGCAGTTTGGTGCTCTTCCTTCCGCTCCTCTACTGTTTTATGCCGTCTACGCATCGGCCATACCAGGCTCACCCATCGTTTCCTCCTATGTAACGACCCACCCCCAAAGTGTTGGCCGGCCGCGGTGGTCTCGCGGCTCTAGGCGCGCAGTCCGGAACCGCGCGACTGCTACGGTCGCAGGTTCGAATCCTGTCTCGGGCATGGATGTGTGTGATGTCCTTAGGTTAGTTAGGTTTAAGTAGCTCTAAGTTAAAGGGGACTGATGACCACAGCTGTTAAGTCCCATAGTGCTCAGAGCCATTTGAACCACAGTGTGGTTGTGGAGTCATACTGTCGGTATCCCACATATTGGTGGTGGAATGTCCCCTTCTTTTGGCCGTTCGTGTTAAGTATAGTCTTCCCGATCCCTTAAATTTAATATTAGCAGGCCATTCACGGTTGGTTGAACTGGTCCTCAGTTTCCTCCGTGAAAGTGGTTTTTACTTCCAGATAGAAGATTCTACTTTAGTCTTGGAGCAGGATGGTTGTGGTTGGGAACTCTTTTTCCAGTCTTCCTATCTGGGACCCCGTAACTACTCCCCCATGGAAAGACCGCCCCTTTTTTCCAGTTTTTAGATTTGGTCTCACCTTTTATGCTTTTACTGTGTCTATCTAATATTCATTTTTTTTATATAATTTGACTCCCCTGACTGGATCCGTCCACCTCTGGTGGACCCTCTTTCATCTGTGACTAATTTCGGAATCGCGGGACCCATGACCTCGCCGTTTGGTTCCATAACCCCTCTCAATGAATCAGTCAATTACGGTTGCTGACCCCAACCAACACGCTCCCTATACCAACGATCTCTTTCTCAACGATGCGTCGTTGAAGTGGGATAATATAACAGGCGTTACTGTGTCCACAGTAGTGACGCTTTGACCGACTTCGAGCCGTCCAGCTGCTCGTCCACGTTCGTGAGCATTCAAATGGTACCTTGCATTCTCGTTGCCGTATCACACGAAATGGCGCGCACTAACCGGCCCCCGACCAACCGTCCTCAAACACCGTGCTGCATCAGCTGTCGAACGCATACAATGTGCTCGTGCACAGGCTGCGCTGCGGTTAACATGTCGCGCCATCTACATTGATCGGCGGTTCCTTAGTAACTGTCAAGCAGTATGTGTAGCAGTGCGTATGTATTCATGTGCTCACGACATTATCTTACGATTACAATTTCTTGGAAATTATCTGTATAACTTCAGAGTCTGATGCTTGTCACGATAACACTGGCGAACCCTAAGCTACCATGCAACTCTGTCGAAAATCGCTTCGAAATTATCAATAACTACCCTATTTGAAAACACTCTTCGTTCGAAACAGTATCTTTTTCCTACCTGAATTGGTCATAAATTTCGATTTTTTGCATATGTCCGTTAATACAGATTTACGTGTTTTGTGCAGAACTTATATTGTGTCGTCAATTCAAGTGGCCTATGTTGTTACTGTATTTACCTGTACTGCAACTGTAGAAGTTGCATCACAACGCAACTTTGTATGTTCTTTACAACGTGTGCAGATAAATCATCCCGTTTGACCAGTGTATAGTATTTGGTAATATCCACACCTAATATTAAAGCATTTGAATCTGAAAACGGTTCTTTTCTCTTGTTTTACCGTATCCTTAACAGTTTGGTAAAGATCAGGACGTCTAATACAGGTTTTAAGACCGATAAGGTAAGCGGCCCTAGTATCGCAGTCGCTCTTAATTTCGTCTCCCTATGATTTTTTAATATTTGTAGTAAGATAATATGGAAACAAACTGCTGAGGTCGTCGGCCCCTTGGCTTACTCACTGCTTAGTCTAACTTAAACTAACTTACGCTAAGGACAACACACGGGGGAAGTCGCGCGAACCGTGACAAGATGCCGCAAACCACGCGGCTACTCCGCGCGGCTCCCCCTGGGAATCTTTAGTTTCCACAGTTGGTAACAAATGTTCAACAGCACTTCGTTATGTGGAGCACATGTAGCTGCGTGTTCGGTAGAATTCATTTTTTTATGATGAGACACGCATTTTATTTCTCGCTAAGAAACCAAATACTAATTTTCATAGTTCTGCGTTCAAAATTGTCTTAATAGTGACATATTTTTAAAAGGCCTTTCATCCTCTATTTTGCCCCCTTAGGAGTGGAATTTCGAACAGTCTCTTCTTAAACGATGCCTTCAGTGCAAGAGCCACACCCTCTCTAAACTTCAATTTTCTATCCCCAGCATGAACCATAGACCTTGCCGTTCGTGGGGAGGCTTGCGTGCCTCAGCGATACAGATAGCCGTACCGTAGGTGCAACCACAACGGAGGCGTATCTGTTGAGAGGCCAGACAAACGTGTGGTCCCTGAAGAGGGGCAGCAGCCTTTTCAGTAGTTGCGGGGGCAACAGTCTGGATGATTGACTGATCTGGCCTTGTAACACTAACCAAAACGGCCTTACTGTGCTGGTACTGCGAACGGCTGAAAGCAAGGGGAAACTACAGCCATAATTTTTCCCGGGGGCATGCAGCTTTACTGTATGGATAAATGATGGTGGCGTCCTCTTGGGTAAAATATTCCGGAGGTAAAATAGTCCCCCATTCGGATCTCCGGGCAGGGACTACTCAGGAGGACGTCGTTGTTAGGAGAAAGAAAACTGGCGTTCTACGGATCGGAGCGTGGAATGTCAGATACCTTAATCGGGCAGGTAGGTTAGAAAATTTAAAAAGGGAAATGAACAGGTTAAAGTTATAGTGGGAATTGGTGAAGTTCGGTGGCAGGAGCAACAAGACTTCTGGTCAGGTTAATACAGGGTTATAAATGCAAAATCAGATCAGGGTAATGCAGGAGTAGGTTTAATAACGAATAAAAAAAATGGAGTGCGGGTAAGCTACTACGGACAGCATAGTGAACTTATTATTGTAGCCAAGATAGACACGTAGCCCACGCCTACAACAATAGCACAAGTTTACATGCCAACTACCTCCGCAGATGACGGAGAGATTGATGAAATGTATGATGAGATAAAAGAAATTATTCAGGTAGTGAAGGGAGACGAAAATTTAATAGTCATGGGAGACTGGAATTCGATACCAGGAAAAGGGAGAAAAGGAAAAGCAGTAGGTGAATATGGAATCGGGGTAACGAATGAAAGACGAAGCCACCTGGTAGAATTTTGCACAGAGCACAACTTAATCATAGCTAACACTCGGTTCAAGAATCATGAAAGGAGGTTGAATACATGGAAGAGGCCTGGAGATACTGGAAGGTTTCAGTTAGATGATGTAATGGTAAGACAGAGATTTAGGAACCTGGTTTTAAATTGTAAGACATTTCCAGGGGCAGATGTGGACTCTGACCACAATCTTTTGGTTATGAATTCTAGATTGAAACTGAAGAAACTGCAGAAAGGTGGGAATTTAAGGAGATGGGTCCTGGATAAACTGACTAAACAAGAGGTTGTAGAGTGTTTCAGAGAGAGCATTAGCAAACGACTGAAAAGAACAAGGGAAAGAAATACAGTAGAAGAAGAATGGGTAGTTTTGAGGGATGAAATAGTGAAGGCAGCAGAGGATCAATTAGGTAAAAAGACGAGGGATAGTACAAATCCTTGGGTAAGAGAAGAAATATTGAATTTAATTGATGAAAGGAGAAAATATAAAAATGCAGTAAATGAAGCAGGCAAAAAGGAATACAAACGTTTCAAAAATGAGATCGACAGGAAGTGCAAAATGGCTAAGCAGGGATGGCTACAGGACAAACGTAAGGATGTAGGGGCATATATCACTAGGGGTAAGATAGATACTGCCTACAGGAAAATTAAAGAGACCTTGTATGAATATCAAGAGCTTTCATGGAAACCCAGTTCTAAGCAAAAAAGGGAAAGGTGGACGGAATATATAGAGGGTTTATACAAGGGCGGGCGGTGTACTTGAGGGCATTATTATAGAAATGTAAGACGACTTAGATGAAGATGAAATAGGGCACCTGATATTGCGCGAAAAGTTTGACAGAGCACTGAAAGACGTAAGTCGAAACAAGGCCCCGGGAGTAGACAACTTTCCATTAGAACTACTGACGGCCTTGCAATAGCCAGTCCTGACAAAACTCTACCATCTGGTGAGCAACATGTATCAGACACGCTACATACCCTCAGACTTCAAGAAGAACATTGAAAGGGTCCTGTAGCCACCTTTCATTAGTCCGGTAGCCCATTTTCATTACCATTTCTCTTTCTTTTCCTTGTTTCTCTTTTCTCTTTACTCTCATAGTGGTGTGATTGAATGAATGTGGTTGTGTGTGACGTTGCTAGACGGTGGCGTAGTCTGCTGCAGAAAGTCTGCGATAGTCGTACAGATTCAGCAGGAGTTGTACAGAATAGCCAACTCTCGTAGTGGTCAAGTAGGCAAAGAGGTTTTCGCTACTTGTGAGAAATCCACCTGCGTTACGTTGGTGGCGGAAATGGCATCTTTGGGTTTTCCGGGCCACGCGGAGCATGGAAGAGGCTGGAGAAGAAGCGGGAGGCAGTCTGCCGCTGGTACTGGAAGCGTCCACAGCTGTCCTCCAGTCGAAGAAGGGTGAGTTAGACTGACCGCGTGGCGCGTTGTTACTTGGCGAGGGGAGAGCTGTTAGCTTTTGGTCTCGCTTTTCAAATCTGGAAGATTGCTTTGCCTTGTCGCAGCAAGGAATGCAAAACTTTGGCAGATTTTTCCTTTAGCAAATTTCTGTAGCAGAAGAGCGCCACACAAAGGTGTCAATAAGAAGTGAGCACTCGCTTCTGTATGAATGTCTGTCTGCCTTCAGCTGTGCCTGCATAAGCTTTCATCTTTCTAAATATTTAGAGCTTTGCCTTCTCGTAAATTTTCCTTGCTTTATGTGTCTCGTCCGTGGGGATCCAACCACGTGGTAGAACATTATAGTTGTTGGGCTACCGGCATCACTAACTGTCCGATCGCATGTTTGTTTTAAATAATGTTAACATGATTGTGTGATGTGATATTGTTGAAATTTGGCACTATACCTAGAAATTGTCTCCACAAACCACGTGTTATCAGGAATCGTGTACATGCCTCACATCCTTATCTTAGGAATAAATGATTTTATCTACAATTTTCTCTTGTGTTCCGAGATTACGTTTTTGCACCTAAGCCACTCACCTCGTAGCTTTCCCGTCAGCACATCCAATGCGTTTCCTTATGCACAGGTCCAGTGATCAGTCTCGCCTTGTATTTTATAACAAATGCTTTAGATTAAGTCTTATTTTCAGGTGTGTTGCTGGGAACTGATCTTCTGCACAGTGTTCTTGCATGTGCTATTTTATTTTAAATGTTTGACTATCGTGAACAGTGCACGGGGAACACTATTAATTACTGTGGTGTCACCGCCAGACACCACACTTGCTAGGTGGTAGCCTTTAAATCGGCCGCGGTCCGTTAGTATACGTCGGACCCGCGTGTCGCCACTATCAGTGATTGCAGACCGAGCGCCGCCAGACGGCAGGTCTAGAGAGACTTCCTAGCATTCGCCCCAGTTGTACAGCCGACTTTGCTAGCGATGGTTCACTGACAAATTACGCTCTCATTTGCCGAGACGATAGTTAGCATAGCCTTCAGCTACGTCATTTGCTACGACCTAGCAAGGCGCCATTATCATTTGTTATTTATCTTGTGATGCATGTACCGTCAGACCGATGTTCACCAATTGTGAATTAAAGTTAAGTACTCCAGTAGTTACTTACGTTCTTTGCTACTATAAATTCCCTTAACTGTTCCAGACCTCACGCCAGCCTGCGTGAGCTTAAACGTGTGCCTTTCGGCTTCCTCTCATAGTGGCTTGGCTGTCTTGTCAAGTCACAACAATTACATCGTATCCCCTATGAGCGACATCACAACGTATGCATTTTGTGAGTTTTTTTGTCTGTGATCAAATTAATTTATTTTCCGACTCGACCAAATCTTTGATTAGTTGTATGGTTAGAGTCGGTGACGACACTACTCTTCTCACGTTAATTTCACAAGCAGTAAGTATTTCCATTCCCAATAACAAGGAATAACCCGTAGTAACAGGTTAGTTACATCATAGTAATTCCAATCCCAGAAAGCAGGTATTGACAAATGTGAAAATTAGCGAACTATCAGTTTAATAAGGTACGGCTGCTGCAAAATACTAACGCGAATCTTAACAGACGAATTGAAAAACTGCTAAAAGCCGACCTCCGAGAAGATCAGTTTGGATTCCATAGAAATGTTGGAACACATGAGGCTATACTGACCCTAAGTCTGATCTTAGAAGAAAGATTAAGGAAAGGCAAACCTATGTTTCTAGCATTTGTAGACTTAGAGAAAGCTTTTGACAATGTTAACTGGAATACTCTCTTTCGATTTGGTTAGGTGACTGGGATCAAATACAAGGACCGAAAGGTTATTTACAATTTGTACAGAAACCAGATGGATAAGAGTTAAGAGACATGAAATGGAAGAAGTGGTTGGGAAGGGAGTGAGACAGGGTTGTAGCCTATCTCCGATGTTATTCAATCTGTATATTGAGCAAGCAGTAAAGGAAACGAAAGAAAAATTCGGAGTAGGAATTAAAATCCACGAAGAAGATGTAAAACCTTTGAAGTTTGCCAGTGGCATTGTAATTCTGTCAGAAACAGCAAAGGACCCGGAAGAGCAGTTGAACGGAATGGACAGTGTCTTGAAAGGAGGATATAAGATGAACACCAACAAAAGCAAAACGAGGATAATGGAATGTAGTCGAATTAAATCGGGTGATGCTGAGGGAATTAGATTAGGAAATGAGACGCTTAAAGCAGTAAATTAGTTTCGCTATTTGGGGAGCAAAATAACTGATGACGGTCGAAGTAGAGAGGATATAAAATGTAGAATGACAATGGCAAGGAAAGCGTTTCTGAAGAAGAGAAATTTGTTAATATCGAGTATAAATTTAAGTGTCAGGAAGTTGTTTCTGAAAGTATTTGTATGGAGTGTTGCCATGTATGGAAGTGAAACATGGTCGATAAATAGTTCGGACAAGAAGAGAATAGAAGCTTTCGACATGTGGTGCTACAGAAGAATACTCAAGATTAGATGGGTAGCTCACCTAACTAATGCGGAGGTATTGAATAGAGTTGGGGAGAAGAGAAATTTGTGGCACAACGTGACAAGAAGAAGGGATCGGTTTGTGGGACATGTTCTGAGGCATCAACGGATCATCAATTAGGTGGGTAAAAATCGTGGAGGGTAAAAATCGTAGAGGGAGACCAAGAGATGAATACACTAAACAGATTCAGAAGGATGTAGATTGCAGTAGATACTGGGAGATGAAGAAGATTGCACAGAATAGAGTAGTATGGAGAGCCTCATCAAATCGGTCTCTGGACTGAAGAACACAGCAGCATGCTGAGGTGGGTTAGTGCAGCAGTTAAATTAATAGCTTGCAATTCCTAACGAGACCACTGATACGTGTTGAAATATTGGGCTGTATTTCAGTCGTGTATTGTAGTTTCTGGTGTGTAATCGTCGTAGTCAAGGGTTTAACCTATGTCGCTGTAGCGGGCAATATAATAAATCTGAAGATGTTCGTAATTTCGTTTCCGTGCAGTTCGTGTTTTCGTCCCGGGCACGGAATTCATAACTATTAGTAAACACTGATTTTATTTGCTATTTAAAAAGATTACTTTACTGTTTTGATATGAAAAACCGCAAGAGGAGAGAAATGCATTCATTGCACGAAATGCTTAGTTTATGACGAAACACGCTCTTTAGATAAACACATACAAATTCGTATCTTTCGAAGGCTGAAAAAAAATTGGAAATGTTGTTCATTCATTAACTTCTAGTGATACAGAGTAGGAAACTGCCTGGCAATGTTATAAAATGAAAATACACTTACATTAATTGTACTTCAGAGAATTTTTGTGGGGGACGAAATTACAAACATTTTTTGGTATTTTTACTTTTGCAGTGGCAACGTTCATGTCATTACTGTCTTTACTGTGGTACAACAGTTTAATTTTAACTCGCATTCTAGTGGAGCATAAATTCAGTAATATACACTACTGGCCATTAAAATTGCTACACCACAAAGATGACGTGATAAAGACGCGAAATTTAACCCACAGGAAGAAGATGCTGTGATATGCAAATGATTAGCTTTTCAGAGCATTCAAGCAAGTTCGGCGCCGGTGGCGACACCTACAACGTGCTTACACGAGGAAAGTTTCCAACCGATTTCTCATACACAAACAGCAGTTGACCGGCTTTGCCTGGTGAAACGTTGTGATGCCTCGTGTAAGGAGGAGAAATGCGTACCAACACGTTTCCGAATTTGATAAAGGTTGGATTGTAGCCTATCGCGATTGCGGTTTATTGTATAGCGACATTGCTGCTCGCGTTGGTAGAGACCCAATGACTGTTAGCAGAATATCGAATCTATGGGTTCAGGAGGGTAACACGGAACGCCGTGCTGGATCCCAACGGCCTCGTATCACTAGCAGTCGAGATGACACGCATCTTATCCGCATAGCTGTACGGATGGTGCAGCCACGTCTCGATCCCTGAGTCAACAGATGGGGATGTTTGCAAGACAACAACCATCTGCACGAACAGTTCGACGACGTTTCCAGCAGCATGGACTTTCAGCTCTGAGACCATGGTTGCGGTTACCCTTGACGCTGTTTCACAAACAGGAGCGCCTGCGATGGAGTACTCAACGAGGAACCTGGGTGCACGAATGGCAAAACGTCATCTTTTCGAATGCATCCAAGTTCTGTTCACAGCATCATGATGGTCACATCCGTGTTTGGCGACATGGCGGTGAACGTACGAGGGCAGTTCAATAAGTAATGCAACACATTTTTTTTCTCGGCCAATTTTGGTTGAAAAAACCGGAAATTTCTTGTGGAATATTTTCAAACATTCCCGCTTCGTCTCGTATAGTTTCATTGACTTCCGACAGGTGGCAGCGCTGTACGGAGCTGTTAAAATGGCGTCTGTAACGGATGTGCGTTGCAAACAACGGGCAGTGATCGAGTTTCTTTTGGCGGAAAACCAGGGCATCTCAGATATTCATAGGCGCTTGCAGAATGTCTACGGTGATCTGGCAGTGGACAAAAGCACGGTGAGTCGTTGGGCAAAGCGTGTGTCATCATCGCCGCAAGGTCAAGCAAGACTGTCTGATCTCCCGCGTGCGGGTCGGCCGTGCACAGCTGTGACTCCTGCAATGGCGGAGCGTGCGAACACACTCGTTCGAGATGATCGACGGATCACCATCAAACAACTCAGTGCTCAACTTGACATCTCTGTTGGTAGTGCTGTCACAATTGTTCACCAGTTGTGATATTCAAAGGTTTGTTCCCGCTGGGTCCCCCGTTGTCTAACCGAACACCATAAAGAGCAAAGGAGAACCATCTGTGCGGAATTGCTCGCTCGTCATGTGGCTGAGGGTGACAATTTCTTGTCAAAGATTGTTACAGGCGATGAAACATGGGTTCATCACTTCGAACCTGAAACAAAATGGCAATCAATGGAGTGGCGCCACACCCACTCCCCTACCAAGAAAAAGTTTAAAGCCATACCCTCAGCCGGTAAAGTCATGGTTACAGTCTTCTGGGACGCTGAAGGGGTTATTCTGTTCGATGTCCTTCCCCATGGTCAAACGATCAACTCTGAAGTGTATTGTGCTACTCTTCAGAAATTGAAGACACGACTTCAGCGTGTTTGTAGGCACAAAAATCTGAACGAACTTCTCCTTCTTCATGACAACGCAAGACCTCACACAAGTCTTCGCACCCGAGAGGAGGTCACAAAACTTCAGTGGACTGTTTTTCCTCATGCACCCTACAGACCCGATCTCGCACCGTCGGATTTCCATATGTTTGGCCCAATGAAGGACGCAATCCGTGGGAGGCACTATGCGGATGATGAAGTAGTTATTGATGCAGTACGACGTTGGCTCCGACATCGACCAGTGGAATGGTACCGTGCAGGCACACAGGCCCTCATTTCAAGGTGGCATAAGGCCGTAGCATTGAATGGAGATTACGTTGAAAAATAGTATTGTGTAGCTAAAAGATTGGGGAATAACCTGGTGTATTTCAATGCTGACTAAAACAACCCCTGTTTCAGAAAAAAAATGTGTTGCATTACTTATTGAACTGCCCTCGTACATTGGAAGCGTGTATTCGTCATCGCCATACTGGCGTATCACCCGGCGCGATGGTATGGAGTGTCATTGGTTACACGCCTCCGTCACCTCTTGTTCGCATTGGCGGCACTTTGAACAGTGGGCGTTAGATTTCAGATGTGTTACGACCCGTGGCTCTACTCTTCATTCGATCCCTGCGAAACCCTACATTTCAGCAGAGTAATGCACGACGGCATGTTGCAGGTCCTGTACGGGCCTTTCTGGATACAGAGTGCTGCCCTGGCAAGCACATTCTCCAGATCTCTCACTAATTGAAAACGTCTGGTCAATGATGGCCGAGCAACTGGCTCGTCACAATACGCCAGTCACTAGACGTGATGAACCGTGGTTTTGTGTTGAGGCTGCATGGGCAGCTGTACCTGTACACGCCATCCAAGCTCTGTTTGCCTCAATGCCCAGGCATATCAAGGCCGTTATTACGGCCAGAGGTGGTTTTTCTGGGTACTGATTTCTCAGGATCTATGCACCCAAATTGCGTGAAAATGTAATGACATGTCAGTTGTAGTATAATATATTTGTCCAATGAATACCCGTTTATCATCCGCATTTCTTCTTGGTGTAGCAATTTTAATGGCCAGTAATGTATTACGCTACAATGCAGAATAAAGAAAATCCCTCCTGCAGTGGAATACATAAAGAAATGCAGTCGGATAAGTACGAGGGCTATTTTTCTTCAGCCGCCGATCGGACGCCAAATGGAAACCACAGTGAAGCTTTGCGCAGCTGTGTTACGCAGTATCTCCAGTACGCCCGGGCGCAAATGAACACGTAAAGACGTCTGGAACAAAGTGTCAAGTCCTGTCGAGGGTTTTCCCCTGGCTTCATGCAGCCCACATAACGTATCTGTCATGCGTTTCCTTTTTCATGAAAATTCTCTGCCGCACTGCGGAGGGACAATAAGGACGCTACTGCAGCGTTTCCGGTGTTAGGTGTTTCATCAGCCACCATACGGCCCGCACTCGGCTCCCTCTGATTTTCATCTCTCCGCTCGCATGAAACGCTGTCTATAAGGAAAAGCATTTTGACACAGACAACAAGGTGTAGACCAGCGTACGGAATTGATGCGAATCACAGGCGGCTGCCTTCTGTGACGAGGGTATTACGAAGTTGGCACCACGCTACAAAAAAGTTTAAGTAGGATCGGCGACTATGTTGAGAAATATGTGGAAGGTATAGATAAACATTGCAAATAAAACTTTTTTATTTTCACTGTAGCTTCCCTTTCGCGAACGATCGGTCATCTTCGTCGTGCAGCAATTTTAATGGTCAGTAGTGTACATCAGATTTGCATCAGTAGTTGCCATTGCCAACGTGTGTTCGCTACGAGTAGTGATTTCCGCTATCGCCAGACGCTGCTCTCAGAACTTGGTGGGAAGGGGAACCTGTTCACCCGAGGTGTGTTTGCTCTCGCGCCCTCCGAGTGGTTTCACCTCCGTGTTTGGCTATTCACCTGCGGCTGTTACATTGGCTGGTGTCGTGTCTCTCGTTTCCTCTCCCCTGCACCCTGCATTGTCAGCCACGCTGTTAGCACAGTGCCTCAGGCTGACGTGGAGGTGTGCGGGGAACACGTGAACTCCGGCGCAGTCAGGCCGCCCGCCACGCAGAGGCGGTAATGTCGCTCCGGTGCCGAGGTGAGTTCCTAGCTGGCACCTGCGTTCGTTCCAAGTAAGGCAGGAGCCATGTCGGTTACAGGCGGGGGTCTGTTGCAGCTGGGGAAGCAAGCCGCCGTGACTTCATTAAAGGGGCCGTGCTGGGATTCGTCAGAAGTGGTTTAGGAAGCGATGGGAAATGTAAATGGGAAACGCTGGAAGGTTACTTCAACCCCATTATTCGCGAATAGGATTCCGTATCATAAACGCTGCGCCACTTTCCTAGCTCAGTCTATTGAAAATACACACTGGTCAACTAAAGAACTGTGACCACTGCCCACAGCGGGATGGAATGCTTCCTGTCGACGTAGTGGGCGCAAGACGCGATAAGAAAAATGTGTAACCCGAGCAGAGACTAACCGGAAATCATTCTAGCGACGCTGCGGTCTGCGATTTTTGTAGTCCATAACATAATCAGGTTTGTCAGTGGACAGATTGTCATGGCCCGGCACCTCTGAACGAGCATCACGGAAACGGCGAAGCTGGTCGGTTGTTCGCGTTGTTCGTCGTTCAGCATCTGCGGTAAGAAACTGAAGGACTTGAAACTACGAGTAGACGATTGGGTGTTGGACGGTCACACTTGACAGAACTTGGACGTCGGAGGCTTGCCTGAAGTGTAAAGCAGGGTAGGCCGCGATCTGACGGCAGAGTGCTGATGCAGGCACCAGTGTTTCGGAGCGCACGTTGCTGAGCAGTAGACGAATCGCACGTATTCCCGTGTTGACCCAACGTCATCGTCAGTTAAGTTGTCAGTGGGTATGGGATCATAGAGATTGCACTGTGGACCATCGGAAACGTGTCACTCGGTCGGATCAATCATGTTTCTTGTAACATTTCGTTGATGGTTGGGTCCGTTACCCCGTCATCCTTGCGAACAATTTCTCGAAATATCCACCGCGCCACTGTCGCGATCTGCTAGTGCAAGTGTTATGCTTTGGCAGGCTTTCAGTTGGGCTTTCTCGAGACTTTGCTAGTAGCCCTGGGCACTGTGACAGCTGTACACTGCGATAACGCTGGCCTAATGGCCGAGCGGTTCTAGGCGCTTCAGTCCGGAACAGCGCTGCTGCTACGGTCCCAAAATCGAATCCTGCCTCGGGCATGGATGTGTGTCATGTCCTTACGTTAGTTAGGTTTAAGTAGTTCTAAGTTCTCGGGGAATTATAACCTCAGAAGTTAAGTCCCGTAGTGCTCAGAGCCATTTGAACCATTTGAACTGCGATACCATTATTGCGGACCACCTACATATCTTCTTCCTTAAGTGGCTCCGGAAAGGCTCAAAATCATGAAAAGTTCAATTTTTACTTTTTTGCGTTTTCTGAATCTGCAGACTATTACCTTTTAATAGATACATAATTTATTCAATTCTGAAGACTACTACTATTTTTAAATTTTTTTTGAAATGTGTTCTACATGGGCGAAACCCACTGTGGCGCTGTTAAACTGCTGTCAAATGGTGCTATTATTAACGTCCGTGTTCATCAGGTACATTTTAGTGATGTGAGATAAAGTATGTGTTGTGGCTAACCTATTTTCAGAGACTTAGCAGCACCTCAACTGTTGAAAAAGTGTATTCACGGAAAAACTCAAAACCCCAATGAAAGTGTAAATACTGTTATATGGTCGAGAATCCCCAAGACTGTATTAGTTGGAATAGAAACACATCACTTTGGTGTGTATGATGCTGTTGCGACTTTCAATGATGGCAACATTGTAAGGTGCAAGGTATTTAGAAATATGCCAATGAAGATAGGTTCTAACATGGTACGAGCGATGCTTGCTTTAGAGAAGGAACGCCTTCGGGCTGCAGACAGGGCTGTAAAGAGTCTAGAAATACAAGCAAGAGTAAACAGGAGGAGGAACAAGAGGAAGCTGGAGGAGGAGTTTGCAGGGAATGAAGATAATCCATCCTATGGACCTGGAATGCACTAAAAAGTTAATCCAATCTTTGTCGCTCGATTCCCAAAACTTTTATTTTCTCATACTAATTACATGTTTTCTAAGGATCTTCCAAACATATTTGTTTCAAACTTTCAGTAAATGTTACACAGTACCTTCTTCATAATTTAACACAGCCTTTTTCCAAAAAACTGTATATTTTTGAATATATAAATAAAAAATTGCAAAAAATGTTGTGAATTCTCATTACAATTGAAAAAAAATCATCTTTAATAACTGAACTAAAATCTTGTAAAATCCCTGTATTAAGTTGTAGCCCATATTCCAATAAATAATCTGTAAAAAGTTCAACTTCCTACCTCAAATACTTTGTGAGGAAAGATGTAATTTATAAGCGTTATTTTAACATTGCAAGTATAGGGCGGTCCGGAGCCCCTTAACGTGTTTTCTGGCTGCAGTGGCATGTTCCAGCATTAATCTTACCAGCGTCTGGGCATGATGAGTACCTGCATTGATAATGGCTCAACCATTAGGCTTGGGTTATGCTTTGAGGTCGAAAATGGAGCGGCGAAGCCGCGTTGAGGGTCACTTCGTCGTAAAATATCAGCCAAGGAGCTCACACGGCGACCATCGTTCTGCTCCCAGACGACGTGACAGTAACTTGTGCGTGTGTATGTGATCTGCGGTAGTTTAGTGATAGAAATTGAGCGAGAAGTGGCTGCTGTATACTTTTGTAGGAACTTGGAAAAAATTGGTATGGACTGGAACTTTGGCAGCCAGTTGGTACTACAACTTTTATGAATGTTAGGCTTTTTTCCGTTCCCTTTGCTAATTGTTACTGCTTATCCTGAAACATTTCACATGTGCTTAAGGAAATTTACAGTTTGGTCAAAAGATAGCGCAACTCCGGCCGGGAAGCAGTGTTAACAATACCGCGACGTTTCGACGTGTGTTACATTCATCATCCTCTTTTTAACTCTGCCACCCGGTTGGCGACCTGGGGGCTTTGCAGCAACAATATACACCGGGAGAGCGTATATTCACAGATTTATAGTTCGTTTAGCGCCCCCATTGAACATTAATTATGTACGTTAGCTGATGACTTCAGAATACTTAATGTGCTGTGGGACTTCATATGACGCGTATCTGCTATCAGTAATTGACTGAGGGTGTCTGGCTGCACTTGAATCCCGTGACACAAACATCACTGCACGTCCGTTGTTAACGTCAGTTTATTTGACGGTGTATCTGCATACTTCTTGTGAGACTCCCATTCTATTTATTATATACATGAGAATGTATTTACAGTCGCGATCATGATCAACCATAAGCTGTTTAACAGAAAGACGATACTGAAAATACATGTCGCAACACTACATCTACATCCATAATCCGCAAGCCACCTGACGGTGTGTGGCGGAGGGTACCTTGAGTACCTCTATCGGTTCTCCCTTCTATTCCAGTCTCGTATTGTTCGTGGAAAGGAGGATTGTCGGTATGCCTCTGTGTGGGCTCTAATCTCTCTGATTTTATCCTTATTGTCTCTTCGCGAGATATACGTAGGAGGGAGCAACATACTGCTTGACTCTTCGGTGAAGGTATGTTCTCGAAACTTCAACAAAAGCCCGCCCGTACCGAGCTACTGAGCGTCTCTCCTGCAGTCTTCCACTGGAGTTTATCTATCATCTCCGTAACGCTTTCGCGATTACTAAATGATCCTGTGACGAAGCGCGCTGCTCTCCGTTGAATCTTCTCTATATCTTCTATCAACCCTATCTGGTACGGATCCCACACTGCTGAGCAGTATTCAAGCAGTGGGCGAACAAGCGTACTGTAACCTACTTCCTTTGTTTTCGGATTGCATTTCCTTAGGATTCTTCCAATGAATCTCAGTCTGGCATCTGCTTTACAGACAATCAACATTATATGATCATTCCATTTTAAATCACTCCTAATGCGTACTCCCAGATAATTTATGGTATTAACTGCTTCCAGTTGCTGACCTGCTATTTTGTAGCTAAATGATAAAGGATCTATCTTTCTGTGTATTCGCAGCACATTACACTTGTCTACATTGAGATTCAATTGCCATTCCCTGCTCCATGCGTCAATTCGCTGCAGATCCTCCTGCATTTCAGTACAATTTTCCATTGTTACAACCTCTCGATACACCACAGCATCATCTGCAAAAAGCCCCAGTGAACTTCCGATGTCATCCACCAGGTCATTTATGTATATTGTGAATAGCAACGGTCCTATGACACTCCCCTGCGGCACACCTGAAATCACTCTTACTTCGGAAGACTTCTCTCCATTGAGAATGACATGCTGCGTCCTGTTATCTAGGAACTCCTCAATCCAATCACACAATTGGTCTGATAGTCCATATGCTCTTACTTTGTTCATGAAACGACTGTGGGGAACTGTATCGAACGCCTTGCGGAAGTCAAGAAACACGGCATCTACCTGGGAACCCGTGTCTATGGCCCTCTGAGTCTCGTGGACGAATAGCGCGAGCTGGGTTTCACATGACCGTCTTTTTCGAAACCCATGCTGATTCCTACAGAGTAGATTTCTAGTCTCCAGAAAAGTCATTATACTCGAACACAATACGTGTTCCAAAATTCTACAACTGATCGACGTTAGAGATATAGGTCTATAGTTCTGCACATCTGTTCGACGTCCCTTCTTGAAAACGGGGATGACCTGTGCCCTTTTCCAATCCTTTGGAACGCTACGCTCTTCTAGAGACCTACGGTACACCGCTGCAAGAAGGGGGCAAGTTCCTTCGCGTACTCTGTGTAAAATTGAACTGGTATCCCATCAGGTCCAGCGGCCTTTCCTCTTTTGAGCGATTTTAATTGTTTCTCTATCCCTCTGTCGTCTATTTCGATATCTACCATTTTGTCATCTGTGCGACAATCTAGAGAAGGAACTACAGTGCAACCTTCCTCTGTGAAACAACTTTGGAAAAAGACATTTAGTATTTCGGCCTTTAGTCTGTCATCCTCTGTTTCAGTACCATTTTCGTCACACGACTGGAACCGGGATATCCTGCTTATCCCGAGACGTCATCTTACCATGAGGCTACCCCAGCACACTCCACGGCCAGACCTAGACTTCCAGCACTCGTACATTCATTTTGTATATTCCTGTACAGGGGTGACATTTTAATTGAAAGCCGCTTGCCCTGTGTCGGCGGATAAACGCGACACTGCAGTGCGCAGTTGCATGCGTGTCCGAAGGAACGCTGTATCGTAGTTCTCAACAACACGGGCACTGCAGTATCGCGTTCATTATGTTTTTAATGGGTGAATAAATGACCAGTTCACCAAAACTTTAATCATTTAGGTAGCGTACCCTTACTGATCCTGAGGGATTTATCACAGTTCTGTATGGTTAATCAGTTTCATTTATATTGAATTCACAAACTTGCCATTCTTAGAATTTCGACTGTAGGATCGCGTGTTAGAAGTATTTATTTGCAGTCAGCACGGCTACGTGGCATAAATGTGCTTCCAGATGACGAGCAAACACCAGTCAGCATCCTGCATTTGCCCAACCTCCGCACACACTTAATTGAGTCCCTTTTGACGGCTGAGGCGCTCAGGTGGAGTGAGCCGAGCGTGCCTGTGTTTAGAGATTCCGTAGCTGGCGGCAACTCACGCCTTTGATATGTTGCCCAGCAAATTCGCCTCATCTCAACCCAGTGGAACACATCTGGGACGCTGGCGCCCGAAACGCACCGGTCAGTAATGTAACTGCGTGACCTGCGCGTAGACATCTGGTGGACCTTCACCTCTGGAAACCTGAGGAGGACTTGAAGAGACCATGCCATGCAGAATCGTTACTTAAGTCAGTTCCATACATGGACCAACGCCATTTAGTAGATGTTCATAATGTTCTGTCTCAGCATTGTTTATAGAACTCGTTGCTAGTCTACCATTTGACTGAATATGTATGGCATTCTCTCGGAACAAGCACTGTGCAGGAAGTGGTTCCTAACATCCGCGATTCGTTTAGGTTTTAATCTCGTCCGTGAGCGACGTTTCTCGACATTGTGTGGCCAGCTTCAAAAACAAGGGCAAGTAGTGTCAGCAACCATTCCCCTTGTGCCACGGCCTGGCGCTGTTCTGCGCATTCATGAACATCCCGTGATAGCGAATCGTTCGGTAATGTTTCAGATGGTACCGTTGTGCGCAAGGAACAAAAACATCAGTTATAGAAAAAGAATTGTAGTGTTTAGTTCACGAACAAGGAGACACATGCTCAAACGCTGTAGCGCAGCATGTGTTCGAAAATACTGTGCCCGGAAAAATTAGATGTTACGGAATATCAGATTGAGTACAGGAAAAATATACGATGGTTGCCCAGAAAGTAATGCACCGCATTTTTTTTCTTCAACAATTCTTTATTGAACATTATAAGAATTACACGCACGAAATAATTGTGTTTTACCTAAACCCCAAATTTTTCCACGTTCCATCCTGTTTTATGGTCTTCCTCCAGCGCGAAACGAGGGCGTGCATGCCCTGTCGGTAGCAATCCTTGTCCTGGTGGCGGAGTCAGTGCTTCACTGTGTGTGTCACCTCCTCATCGTCCTCAAAATGTCTTCCACGAATGTCATCCTTTAATGGCTACCGACAACAGCAGCTCGCTGCAACATGTCAGTGTGGCAGCCGTGGACGGTCTCCCCGACCGCCCCAAATCGTGGAGATCCGCCGAACCGCCTTCTGACGACCTCACCCTCCGTGCTCAGCGACTACCTGTACTTCTGTCGACAGCAGATGCTCCATAGACTTGGCACAAGCGTTTGTGAATGTTCCCCACAGTATCTTTCTCTGCAGTGAGAAATTAAATGACGGCACGTTGCTTGTAACGTACACCACTTACAGACGCCATTTTAAAAGTGTCCTGCAGCTACGCTATCCGTCGGAAGTGACGGAAACTTTGCACAGTCACTCAGGAGACGTCAAATAATACATACATAATGTTTCGGATTCGTAGCATTGTTTTCGGCTGAAAAAAATGCGGTGCATTACTTTCTGGACAATCCTCGTATAAGGGGCAATCAAATTAAAACGAGATAGGTGCAGCTGTTCGTTATTTCATAAGTAATCGCCATATCTGTTAAAACATTTATGCCACTCCGAAACAAGACGGTGAGTGCCCTCTTGGAAAAATGTTTTCGGTTGTCTGCGGAACCATGACTGTTCCCAAGCGTGCACCCAGTGCTGTTTTTCAGGGGGAACGCTGGAGGATGCGTACCCCTAAACGTTTTCGTCGACAAAGTAATTTTTTTACGATGTTGGGAACTTGGAAGAGTGCCAAAGATTTATTTCACGGACGTAAATTTTTTATTTCATTTTTTCGTATTGGTAGTTGCAATAAGAACGATACCAGTACAGTTTTTTGTGGGAAAAGCGATGTCATTGACTAGAGGGTTGATTGGACTTACCTGTTTCATCTGAGGTCTATTAAAGGTCAATTGAAGTGTACGATACCATTTTCTTTTATTGTTCAGGAGTTGATGGGAATCGCATGCTTTATTTGAGGTGATGTAAATTGAAGTGTTCGATACCATATTCTCTTGTACGTTTTGGTGTTTCTCGGTGTCGCCTGCTTCATTTGAGCTGGAGTCAACTGAAGAGTCAGAGTTTTTTTTTAGTTCCACATGTTGATGTTGTTATGGTTAAAAGCAGACGGGTGGTATCCCATGCTTTAGTAATAAGTAATTTTCGCTGCACTGTCTTTCCTCGGGGCTCCAAAAATATGGAAATAGCTTGGGAAGAGATAGGGACTGGATGGAGCATGCGTAAGGATTCTCAGCGAAACTAACTGCCAACAGAATGCCTGCCCACGTGTTACCAGGGTTGTTTCGACAGAAATTTCGCAGGGATGCACTTCCACATCCTCCGTTAAGACACAGATCTCTCCCACATGCTATTTTCATATTACAGGCGTGTGTGGTCGTCGATTTGCATTGGATGAAGAGGTGCACGCTTCCGCAGGCAGCCGCAAAGATTTCTCCATTAAGGCAGTGACTGTCCTCCTGTGTCACCTATGGATAAAAGTATTATCAGATACCAGCGATTACTTTTGAAATAATAAACAGTTTACTTACTTTTTTCCATCTGTCTCGTTTTTATTTGATATTCCCTTACAGTAATAGTATAGTAGACACTTCTGTTTGCTCATTAGCTACGTTAGAGCTGCTGTACACACGAGACACCAAATACACTCACTTACGAACTGTTATACTTAGTGTTGTAGTTTACTGTGTTCTGTGCTCGATTGTATGGACAATCCTACTTAGTAGTTTAGGATTAAGATAACTGATGCACTATGTTACTGTGTTTATTCTCTGTAAATTTGGTCATGTTTGCTTGAATAAGTGTTCACGTCTATGTGTGAAAAGTTAAACTACTCTTCACCACATACTTTTGCTTTGAGAGCACATGTAAAGTTGTGGATATTATTGAGAAGTGCTTTCATTTAAGAGTAGTAGCACATGGGCTAATTTGGGTTCTATGAGTGGTTGTAATGTCAGCGCTGCACACGCCACTGTTTAGATAAACGACTGTTAACAAATTAAACTAACTCATTAATCCTTACGGTCAAGTTGTGCGCAGCGCTCATTGAATGAAGGCAGTGGAGGAAAGACGAGCAGTCAACCGCGAAACCCATCTTTTTTTTAAAAAAAGCAGATATAGAATTCAACTGTTACATAGTCATGTTCAAACACACACCAAGAGGTCACATTACTCCAGAGTGTCACGTAGAAACAATACTGTTTGTGTAGAGCATGCAGGAGCTAGACTCCTGTGTGCTTTACGTCAACCAATATTGTTCGGTACGCCACACTTCCGACTAACGTCAGCTGCTGTTACGTGGTATGTAACAATGTGGTGATTTTGTTCATACTTACTGTCCTATAATGTTTATCACTGAAGATGACTATGTAATAGTCTAAATGAAGATCTGCTGTAATAAAACGACAGAACCCGCGATCGATTGCTGTTCTTTTCTCCATTGTTCAATCACTTAACCTGTATGTATCGACGTAACGCGGACCCAAATCACAGTCCAATGCATTATCGTTTAAAATGGTCACATTTATTGTTAACATTACATTAATAATTTCAGAACAACATTTAAGTATTTTTTAAATTGATTGTATCAAAAGGGAAAGACGGGGGATGGGCGTTGCAAGTACAGGGTGACACAGAAAAACGGGAACATTTCCACAATTCAATAAAACTAGAAGTGATGAAGGAAAGAAATTGCATTGATAGTAATTGAAACCATACAACTTCGCTATTTACGGAACATTGATGCCATTTGCCATTTTTTAAAAAAATTACGTCCTTCAAATGGAGTCCTCCTGTATGAATACATTTGTGAAATTTGCTGTTGAGATTGCTCATTGACCGCTGCAACATCTCAAATGGGATACTGTGAATTGCATCCCGAATTCTCTGTTTTAACTTATCCAGGGCTCTTGCTCTTGAGGTAGCCCACAAGAAAAAATCAAAAACTTGGAATCTGGCGATGTAGGGGGCCAAGGAATGTTACCGAATCGTGAGATAGGGTTGCCAAACAATTCTCGCACGTATGCCATTGAATGCCGTGCAGTGTGTGATGTCGCTTCGTCGTGCTGAAACCAGGCTTCTTGAACGTTTGTAAAGTTGTTCAATGCAGGTGTAACGAAAGTTCCCAGCATCTGCACGTAACGACAGGCATTGGCAGTTATTGTGTTTCCCTGTTCATTTGCGAAAAAATACGGTCCGATAATCGCATGTGATCAAATACTACACCACACTGTCACTTTAACATCGTGTAAAGGGCGCTCTTGAACGACATTAGGATTTCTGTTTGCGACGTAACGGTAGTTCTGTTTATTCATATAACCTGTGAGATGAAAATGTGCCTCATCTATAACTTGTTTCGAAATTCATCGTCTTTGTTTATTTTTGTTATCATTTGTTGACAGAATCTTAATCGTAACCGGTAATCGTTGTTCTTCAATTGTTGCACCATCTGTAGTTTGTAAGGATGAAATTTTGATTTAAAATGAAGAATTCAGCGAACACACTCCCGCGACATTCCAACCACCGTTGCTTGCTTACGAATTGAACGCCGTGAGCCGGCCGTGGTGGCCGAGCGTTTGTAGGTGCTTCAGTCTGGAACCGCGCGACCGCTACGATCGCAGGTTCGAATGCTGCCTCGGGCTTGGATGTGTGTGATGTCTTTATGTTAGTTAGGTTTAAGTACCTGTAAGTTCTAGGGGACTGATGACCTCAGAAGTGCTCAGAGCCATTTGAACCATTTGATTTGAACGCCGTGGGCTCCGTAAGACAGACTCGCATACAACATCAATGTTCGCTGGAGAACCCACACTTCTTGGTAGCCCTGTTGGTTTCTTCTCGAGGGCAGATCCAGTCTCTTCAAAGTTATTAATCCAACGTTTTGTCGCGTATTTCCACGGAACGGCATCATGACGTCTTAAGTTATAAAGACGTCGAAACTCCCGCTGCGCCGCTACCAAACTATCATTGTTTTTATAAAACATTTTCATGGCTAACGCACGCTGTTGTCCATTCCACTGATCCATGATTACTGAAATGGCGGACTGTTTGCTCGCTAAGTGTCACGAACCTGCAGTGCTGCCACCTGCCCATGGCTGCCACTACTCACTTCAAACATTTCTGGTATTCTGTGTCAGCCTTTATCTACATTCACAATCGAGGTGTCCATCGTTTTCTAGATCTGATTTCTTTACACTGGAATCCTCAGAACACAAATGATGCCTTAAAGTTTTACAATAAAATCATTACACACAACTTAATTGCGTACATCCAACCGATTGATATTTAAACTATGATATTTTTCGCGGTAAGTCACATATTTTATTTTTTTATTTTATTTATTTTTTACAGTCAAGGGCCCAAAATGGCATTACCGATAAACTACATTTTTTTGATTTACAGTGCTGTAGCTGAATTTTCATCTCCGACCTTCAATTAACTTTTTGGTTTTAGTCTTGGCAAAAGAATCAACGCGTTTTTTAAAGCTTAAAAGAGAGCCAGCTTATTTTGAATTTGTAGGTGTCCAGTGTTCCAGACGATCGTAAATTATTGGCCTCATACGGACAAAGTAAATTTCATGCAGGTGCCAGATGTGAAAAGTAACTCGAGGCTTCAGGAGAGCAGTTGGTTTGACGGTTGTGAAGGAGCCGGACCGGACAGGATCTCGCCGCCTCGCCTTCTGTTTCGCAGCGGCGCTGCTTTCAGCTCGCTCCACAGGGGCCTCATCCCCCTCCGCCCACCTCACACGCGGTGTAAAGGCGGCGCCCGCTGCAGGTTCACCTGCCCTCGGACGTCCGTCTTTGTCGCGTCTGCCCGGCCTCGGAAGCCAGCCGCGCCGATACGCAGAGGTTCGGCCCGCCTCCCTGTGCCGCCACGTCCCCACTGAAGAGCTCCCGTCTGCTTTGCCACAAAAGATTCTGCAAAACACATCTCGCAGTGTCGCACTCCGACCAGAGCCTCCTAATCTCCGCCAAAGCACTGGCAGACGTGGTGTACAGAGGTGAGATTGTGGGGGAAGCAAACGTATCAGCAGCAACCTGAGAACTGTGAATGCCACGCTGTAGCCAGAGTGCACAGTGCGAGAAGACGTTCAGAACTTCTAGACTGCAGTGTCATTGCTATGCTGTAACGACCTTGGTTTCCATGTGTAAATATCACAATAAATCTACCTCCGTTGTCTAATCACAGACAAGATACGCTTGGATATAAGTTGCCGTCCTTTCGAATCTTTGCAGTAAATTGCGCTAAACGAAGTATCTGACTTCTATTCACACGAGCTTTATTGGCAAAGTAAAGATCGTTTATACATATAAAGACGAGTACCAACAATGTTACGAAAAAAGCGGTGTTGGACACCGCTGCAGCTGTTGCTAGTAACGTCAGTAGTGTATTGAAGTCAAGTAGCGTATTTTTAAAATCAGAAGCCTACTTTCGAGCGTAATATTGGTGTACAGGGGGATGCGACAGGACGAGGATTGTCATCTGCTAATAGGTTTGTTTATAAATAAATAATCCGCTACCAGTCACGATTTTTTCTTTATTTTATTATTCGCACGACGCGTTTCGAGAAATAATTCTCATTTTCAAGTGCGTTTTTTATGTGTGTTAATCCATTTCTTTTGATGTTGTCAGTGTGTGTGAGTCTGCTTCATTTTGTTGACTTTTACTGTAATACATAAGAAACGCGATTTTTAGTTGGGTATCAATTCTTTCTGTGAGGTTAGTGGCTAAAGTTTGAGAACAATTTGTACTTACAGTTTCCTAATGGTCCATTTGTGTAGAGTCTCACACACACTTAACATCTTACACAACTTGTACACTTTACACATCGAAAATATCTTATATAAACAAAACAGTTACAAAGATCTTCTTACATGTAGTTCACAGAGATAACATTATAGGTCTTCCACAGATTATGATATGCTTTTGTACAGAGGTTATTTATCTTAACAATTTGGCTAATGAATTACTTATATTGATTTTACAGTTGTGCTTATTTCTATGTTTTACCATTTTTATTTAAGTATATTATCGAAACATCTGAAGAAATTAACTGATTCACTTTCAAGTTTTTCATTTAATATTTTATCTTCAAATTTTCTGTGATGTGAATATATCTCCAGTTCTTCAAGCAAATCCATTTTATGTCCTTTATTTAGTCGGTGGAGTACTTTGACATTTTGCTCTATTTTTCCAATTGGGTGCCCTGTATTATGTATGTGTGTTGCTATTGCTGATGTAGTGTGTTTGTTGTGTGTGTATGCTCTAATGTGCTCTGTGTACCTGGTGTTGATATTTCGGCCTGTTTGTCCTATGTAGAACTTGGAGCATTCCTGGCATGTTATCTGGTATACTCCAGAGTCTGAATATGGATCATGATTACACTTTATATTATGTATTAGTTTTTGGTGTAGTTTATTGGATGTAGAAAACCCAATTTTTACTCTGTGATTTTTGAAAATATTTGCAATTTTCTGTGATACATTTCCTATGTATGGAATGCTAGATATATATTTGTTTTTATCTTTTTCTTCTGTGGTGCAGTTTGTACCTGGGTTTCTCTTCACTTTGTCTAAGATTGTGTCAACCATGGAAGCATTGTAACCATTGGCAACTGCAATCTTCTTCACTGTGTTTATTTCTTGTTGCATATTTTCTTGGTTCAATGGTATTTTTGTTGCCCTATGCAGCATTGACCTGTATGCTGCCTGTTTATGGATATTTGGGTGACATGAGGTTGCAGGGATTGTGGTGTCAGTCATTGTGTTTTTCCTATAAATTTTGAATGTGCATGTGTTGTTGTGTCTTGTAATATTTAGGTCCAGGAAGTTGATACTTTTATTTTGCTCATGTTCCACTGTAAATTTGATTTTCTCATTTAGATTATTGAAATGATTAAGAATGTCTGTGATGTCTTTGGTATCTCCTTTCACTAACAGTAGTGTGTCATCTACATATCTCCTATAAAATTCTATTTTCCTTAGGCAAGGTTCATGGCTGTCAAATAATTTTTGTTCTAAGTGATTTATGTATATGTCAGCTATGGTACCGGATATACATGATCCCATTGCTAGGCCATCTGGTTGCTTATAAATGTTGTCATTAAAGGTAAAGTAGTTGTAACTTAGGGTTAGCTGAAGGAGTTCCATAAATTCGACAATCTCTGTGTATGAAAGTTTCTTGTGTTGCATAAGGTTCTTTTGTATTACTGTTAGAGCTTCTTGTATGGGTATGTTTGAATAAAGGTTGATGATGTCAAGTGATATAAACTGTGCATCTTGGGGGAGCTTTCTGGTTCTTAGTTCTTTGGCTAGAATCATGCTGTTTTTTATGGAATATGTTGTTTCATATGTATAATTTTTCACCAGTATGTTATTCAGTTTTTGTGACAGTTTGTATGCTGGGCTGTTTATAGAGTTGACCACGGGACGTATCGGGTATCCATTTTTGTGTATTTTTGGCTGTGCTCTTAGGCGTGGTGCTTTTGGATTCATACATGTAAGGTATTTCTTTTCAGTTTCTGTCAACAGGAAATGTGTGTTCTTTAGTTGTTCCTTAATTTTACTTTGGAATTGTTTGGTTAGTTCTTTTTCAATGTGCTGAATGTTATTAGCAGCAAAAAATTCATTTGTTTTGTCTATGATAAAAACAAATATATATCTAGCATTCCATACATAGGAAATGTATCACAGAAAATTGCAAATATTTTCAAAAATCACAGAGTAAAAATTGGGTTTTCTACATCCAATAAACTACACCAAAAACTAATACATAATATAAAGTGTAATCATGATCCATATTCAGACTCTGGAGTATACCAGATAACATGCCAGGAATGCTCCAAGTTCTACATAGGACAAACAGGCCGAAATATCAACACCAGGTACACAGAGCACATTAGAGCATACACACACAACAAACACACTACATCAGCAATAGCAACACACATACATAATACAGGGCACCCAATTGGAAAAATAGAGCAAAATGTCAAAGTACTCCACCGACTAAATAAAGGACATAAAATGGATTTGCTTGAAGAACTGGAGATATATTCACATCACAGAAAATTTGAAGATAAAATATTAAATGAAAAACTTGAAAGTGAATCAGTTAATTTCTTCAGATGTTTCGATAATATACTTAAATAAAAATGGTAAAACATAGAAATAAGCACAACTGTAAAATCAATATAAGTAATTCATTAGCCAAATTGTTAAGATAAATAACCTCTGTACAAAAGCATATCATAATCTGTGGAAGACCTATAATGTTATCTCTGTGAACTACATGTAAGAAGATCTTTGTAACTGTTTTGTTTATATAAGATATTTTCGATGTGTAAAGTGTACAAGTTGTGTAAGATGTTAAGTGTGTGTGAGACTCTACACAAATGGACCATTAGGAAACTGTAAGTACAAATTGTTCTCAAACTTTAGCCACTAACCTCACAGAAAGAATTGATACCCAACTAAAAATCGCGTTTCTTATGTATTACAGTAAAAGTCAACAAAATGAAGCAGACTCACACACACTGACAACATCAAAAGAAATGGATTAACACACATAAAAAACGCACTTGAAAATGAGAATTATTTCTCGAAACGCGTCGTGCGAATAATAAAATAAAGAAAAAATCGTGACTGGTAGCGGATTATTTATTTATAAACAAACCTATTATATCTACAGTCGCAGGCTTTCAAAAACCATTTATAATGGATCTAATCAGGTCTTCTGCTAAATTCAGTATCTCACCAAAAATGCATCCCACATACAAACTTGGACCAGACGGACGTTAAATCACACTTAAGAAAAAACAATAAGAACACGGTAAAGCCGTTACCGTAACTCGAAGCCTGACTTAAACACAACAGTGCATCGCTGTATTGGATGTGGTATGCCGTTCCTTTCTTCTGACCTCTCAACCGACTTACTCAGTCAGGTATTGCTGGCCAACTGTTTCATGTGCATTACGAAGCGCACTGTAACTCGGCATTTTTCACGTTAACAGACAGAGCCAGTGGTGAAACAAGTGAGACGCGACAGTTAAAAATCCTGCGACTGATCAGGTTTCGATCCTCACGCCTTTGGGTTTGTAGTCTCGCACTTGGCGGAGGAGTCGGCTCTCTATTAGTGACAGTGGTCCGAGTTGGATTTGGTTTTTATGTCAGTCTCTCTGGAACATTGTGGTCTTTGCATTCTTGCCCAATTTTTTAAATTCTGCACGGCTGCCCTTCTGCCCTCGTGAAACGACTTCTAAAAAAATTAGAAAATTTTGGAATTGTCAGTCTGATGTGTTTCTGAAATACATACTTAAGATGAACTGTGTGTCTGCACTCGTATTCAAAATGACATGTGGTTCATTTGGATCGAGTAAGTGCTCTCAAAGATATGATCCCGTTTGCGGATATGTCACGAATCCGTAAATTCGATCGTTATCGTTATTATTTCTTCGTGTCGCTCAACGGTGCAAGTCTTTAAAATGGACACCGTCGAATTCAGTGTCGCAAACGGATTCTATGATAGTAATGCTACAGGGGAGAGGAGTAAACGTGGAATTCGAATCACGTGTCGCTTTAGGCGAATCTTCACGTAATTCAGAGGTGAAGGCTAGGTTAAATGGAGACAGAAATATTTCACGGTCCGACCGGGACTGGATCCCGGGACGTTTTGGTGTCGGATCACGCACTCCACCACTAGGACGGGAGGCTAGATAATGGGAGTCGAGAATCGCGTAGTCACCTTGCGCCTCAGCGTTTCGCAACATACGGACGCCACGAGTGTCGCTCGTGTATGAGCGAAACATTTGTCTTTCTTTAATAGTTCTCATCCGGGTGTTCTGACGAGTTGTTGCTTGCATTTTCTGCACAATTTTTCGGCTACTGACCGAGTAGTCTTCTTAAGGTGCTGCGAGTTTTTCTGTTACGTGTACTCGCTGCCTGGATTGCAACCAGTCTGTGGTCTATTGCTTGTCTCACACCGCTATTTATAGCCGAGTTCGATTCCCGAAGTCCACTGCGCCCTTTGATGCGCTTTTGTTTTACACAGAACACACCGATACTCCGTGACACGCGGATTCTCTCAGCGTTTTCCAGTTCTTGTGAGTGTGACAGTCGGCGAGATTTTAAGAAACTGAGTACTGGACGCCAAGCGTTAGTTAAATTGAAACCGCTATCGCTGTTCATTAGGCCGTCTGACCTATTTATTTCAGTACGGTCCTTAAATAATTTTTTTTTTTACTCAAGTATTTGTAGTTTGAAATTAACTTCGACAGAAACTGTCGCTCCTTTGCCAGCGATTGTGTCGCGTCATCTGATATCAGTTTTAAGGATTTTTTCACGTCAAAACATAATACACGTAATCACTATTCCTTCTACATAAAGCCGCTTTGAATACAGCGTAATTCGTCGTGATTATGCGCTAGTTTACTTAGAGCTTCCTCCTCGTAGTACTGACCCCTTCTACTTCGACCACTACGTCTTGCGATTTTGAATTCATCATAATCCACGAAGTAGTCAAGAACGCACAACGCATCCTCGATGTATTTGTCATTCACCTCTATCCGACATCAATAGCAGCGTGAGACCAGTAAGAGTTTCGGCGCGATTGATTAATGGTCTGCTTCCAGGCGGTCTGCCGGTTTGCCTGGAACAGTATAATTAAGGACTGTACCGAGATAAAGTTGTTAGAAAACATAATGAAACAGCGATGGCGGTTTCAATTTAAGTAACGCTTGGGGACCAGCACTCAATTTATTAAAATCTCGCCGGCGATCACACCCACAAGAGTTGGAAAATGCTGAGAGAATCTGAGTTTCACGGAGTATCAGTGCGTGCCTTGTAAAACAAAAGCGCATCAAAGGGCGCATTGGACTTCGGGAATCGAACTCTGCTATAAATAGCGGTGTGAGATCAGTAGTAGTTGACAGTCTGGTTGATGTCGGATGGAGGTGAATGGCAAATTCATCGAGGCTGCGCTATGCGTTCGTTGACTACGGAGCTCCTACCGATCTCTCAGCGGCGTGATAATCAGTTCGCGCACTCTTAAGCATTGCACAATCCGGTTGCGTTAATAACGCGTTCGCGGTAGTATACGAGTCACGCTTATATTTCAACATGGCTGAGACGTCGAAACTGCTGCGTTCCTTGCCGCACACTCGTCACGTGAAGTGGTGCGCGGTGTGAACTACACTGGCCAACTCTACGCATTTGCTTGAACACACGGTACGAATCATCGGCTGCTAGCAAACAGCTGTGCGTGGCGGATGCGCAAGCATCCTTCACCTTCCGAATGACCCATACAGACGGAGCTGAGTGTGATGGCGGTTTGGTGAGCATCGGCACCAGACCCCCAAGGCTCCCTGAGTCACTTGAGGCAAAACTGGGAATGACGACAGTAGATCAGAGCTCCGTCTCTGACGTTCTGGTCTGCGACCAGAGCACTTAACCTTTTATTTCACCGCGCGAGGTGGCCCAGTGGTTAGCACACTGGACTCGCATTCGGGAGGACGACGGTTCAAACCCACGTCCGGCTATCCTGATATATAGGTTTTCCGTGATTTCCCCAAATCACAAGAGGCAAATGCCGGGATGGTACCTTTGAAAGGGCACGGCCAACTTCCTTCCCTATCCTTCCCTAATCCGACTGGACCGATGACCTCACTGTTTGGTCCGCTCCCCCAGACCAACCAACCAAACGTTTATTTCAATCAAGAACTTTGCCATTTCCGACAGTTATGCAGACAAGTTGAATGTCCTTATACGGCTGAATGTCACTGGTCGCTTAAATGTGACACGTGCCGGCATCCGTCACGCGAAATTGTTTTATTGTTTGAACGCGTCTTTCACAACCGAGATTCATTTCTGTCTCCTCGAAAACACTCAACGAAGTCTTCAAAACCCGAGATAAACGTAGGCACAAGACCGTTGGTAACTTGAACCCAACGAGCGCAGGTAATGGGCATTGCCGTTTTTATCAGAAAAGTGTGCTTATACAACACTTGAAGACATCGTTTTGAATATACTGTATGCAAATATTGTACAGTAGAAGTTAATTCGTTTCATTCCTTTGCTTTTCCTGTAAATATACAATGTTTCCTTCAATAGGACATAATGTTCTCTTTGCTCAAATTAAAATTTCAACTCTTCTGACATAAGCTTCTGTCAGTGTTCTGCAATATTGTGAAGGGTCGTCCACCACTCGCTATGTACCTCGTAGTTTCCTGCAGACCATGAGTGTAGTTACAGCGTTCTCTGCTGCTGAAAACTTCGATACTCAGCAAAAACAAAACTTCCTTCGGGTTCGATTCCCGGCGGGGTCAGGGATTTTCTCTGCCTCGTGATGACTGGGTGTTACGTGATGTCCTTAGGTTAGTTAGGTTTAAGTAGTTTTAAGTTCTAGGGGACTGATGACCATCGATGTTAAGTCCCATGATGCTCAGAACCATTTGAGCCAAAACTTACTTGCATTACGACTTTTTTTCCCTTTTATCTCTCTTCCGACTAGTTCGACGCGGCCGGCCGCGAATAACTTATCATGTGCAAACCTCATCTCAGAATAGCACTTCTACTCCACGCCCTCGGTTATTTCTTAAATGTATTCCAATCTTTTGTCTTCCCCTGCTGTTTTTACCCTTTAGAGCTGCCTCTAGTACCGTGGAGTGATTTCCAGATGTCTTAACATATGTTCCAGCATCCTGACCTTTCTTCTTGCAGTATTTACCACATGTTCCTCTTATCGCCTAATGTGGTACCAGTACAGCTAATTTTCAACACCCTTCTGTAACACCACACGTCAGATGCTTCCATCCTCATCGTTTCCGATATTTCCACAGTTCGTGACTAATTTTCATACAAAGCTGTCATCCAAATGTACTTTCTAAGAAATTCCTTCATGAAATCACCTATGTCTGACACCAGCAGACTTCGTTCGAGGAATGCCCTCACGGCCTATATGAATGTGCTTCTTACACCTTTCTCGCTTTGTTGGTCTTGCGCAATTTTGCGTCCAAGATATAAGAATTCTTGCACTTCATTTAGAATCTCATGTTCAGTTTTGAGGTTCAGAAGTAACAAAAATATCAGTGAAAGACTGAGTACTTCTGTCTTTGATTTATTCTCAGTCCATATTATTGTTTATTCTAATCATCTGATCTTGTAATTCTTCCTCCCTTTCATAGAGCACAGCAGTTTCATCAGCCAATTATAACATTCGTATCATTCGAACCAGAATTTGTACCCGACTTCTGAACTACTCTTTTATTTCTCTAATTTGTCCTTCGATGTAGAGATTAAACAACCGAATGAAACAGTGCGTCTCTGTTTCAATCGAAAACTTTTTTTCGGTGTGTCATTCTTATTGTGCCTTACTGCGTGTTGTACACATTGCATATTATTCATTTTTCGCTATGGCTATAGCTTCTGACTAATTGTCTGAGTATTTAAGACATCCTAGAACACATTACGTGACTGAAAGCTTGTTCTATTTCGACAAATCCTTGATTTTTAGTGTTCTGAAAAAAAATTGTAAAACCGGAACTCCTACAGGACCACTGCGTAGTCCATCCGGCCGTATGTTACGACCCCATTTTTTTCAAGACCGGGTAAACGTATCAAGATAAAATTGTCACATATGGTTCCTTGGCACTGTAATAAATTTAAGTTTATAAGTCAAAATCAGAAGGTGCGGCATTTCATGCCACATATTTTCATACTCGGCAACTCACTAAAATCTATAGGGTAGTTGCCGCTGACGTAGAAGCGTGAAGTTTGACAAGAAGAAACTTTTCTCAGTACAGGTAAAGCAAAAAAAATCAGAAAATTATTAATTTTTAATTGTATCTCACGAAAATATTTCTTTCGTCGTCTGTTATTCAACTTCAAACTTCAAATAAAATGTTGTTGAATGTCATGGAATCACTGGGACCGGTGTCGTGCGACTAAGGCAAAAATTGTCGAGCTTCTCCATTTCCACAATGGACGAACTGTCTGTATACATAATTCAGTCTGCGCGGAAATCCTAGTGCGCGATTCCTAGTCGCACCTGGCCTTTTCTTTTTTTAATATCTTGCATCCATACGAACTTGCAGCATGTTGTATACAACATTCTACATCCATGACACTGTGATACCTTTACCTTTGCTAAAGCCTAAGTGACCGTCGTTTAACAGACGTTCCATATACCTTTCAGTTCTTCCATATATGATTATTGTCAGAGAAGTGGTTGCGTGAGTCTCATGCTGATTGTGCGATAAGTCTCGCATATATCTGCTCCTGATGTATTTCGTATCGTGTGGGTGATATTTTCCCGAAAGTACCCTGGGCCTAGAACGTACCCTACACGAAATTATTGCTCGTTACTCGCCTTGGGGAATTCCTACAAACGAGCAATACCCCTCTGTCAGTTAACAAGTGACTTTGTTTTTTTGCTGAAGGCAAAGAAGTAACTTTTATTACACTGACAAGTTAGTAATTAGAATGTGGCGATTATTTATATCCCTACGAAGTAACGTGGTACAAGGTGGGTGATAGGTCGAGGTGAAACCGCGGAGCTGCGGCGTGAGCCTGAGAACTTGGCCGGAGTCGGCTGCGGCCCGCCTGCAGAGTAGCAGCGGAGTCGGCGTTCTCTCCGCCGCTGTTTTGCCTGGCGGGCCTCCAGTCCCCAGTTAGGGCTCTGGCAAATTCTGTGCCGGGCTGCGGTCGCGTAAAACTTGGCCCGCTATCGCGGCGAGCTGTCGGAACATTAAATTAGCGAGAAGCGCCGAACAGAGCTGCGCTCCCCGCTCGCAACGACCCACCAACGGCGCCCCCAGATATCGCCCCCTGCTCTCCCAGACGGCCGCTGTTTAACAGCGCCTGCTCCGCGCTTATCTGCCGCCCGCACCATCTCCCGCAGTGCACTTGGCGTGCACGTTATCATAGGTCTGATTACTGCCTCGTATCGCGATAAATGTTGCCATAAGGCTTTATCACCGAGATAACACAAAATCAATAGCGATTGGAAAAAAACAGCAGGTCATTACCGCTTTCAACTAGGGTCATGTGTAATATGTTTAATAATAAAGGGTTCAGTCACGTTAACGTGACAGCCTTCCGTATCCGACGTCAACGTGCAAAAATCACTCATAGACGGCAGTTGGTAGCACTGGCAGTGGACAGTATATAAAGGGTATCGGGGGGCTGTAAATAGTGCAGTCGTTGTCGTAATGCAGAAACGGAGCGATTTATCTGACGTCCAAAAGGGCACGATCATTGCCTTTCGGGCTAAGAGTGCAAGCATTTGCGAAACGACAAAGACTGTAAACTGTTCGCGTGCCGCCGAGGCTACAGTAAACAGTGGCTGGCAAAATGGCAGTATCCTAAATCGGCGCCGAAAGCAACAGTGGTCGTAGATGACGGGGGAAACAACGGTTGCGGAGATGTGTACGGATGGATAGGCGTGCAACTGTTAAGCAACTGACGGTCCACAGGAACCAAGGACCTACCAGCAGTGGCTCCTTAACGACCGTTCAGCGGACGTTGCCCAGTATGGGCCTCTGCGGCACGCGACTACACTGTGTTCATCATAAGAATAAACGTGATGTAAATATTACACCTTGTGTTCTTCCGCGTTTGCCTGACTTCGTTTCACGTGGAGCGGAAGGCAAGCTGTGCCCAGTACAATCAAAAACGATCATAAGGAAACGTTTTATGCTGTATTACACAGACGTAGACTGAGCGATAATGCAGGACAACGGCTTTATCGGCATATTTAAATTGGACAGCACTGGCCTGCCAGCCGGTCCAACTAACCTGTAATGATGTGAGCAGTTGCGGTTCAGACGTAAAAAATGGTGCAAATGGGTTTAAGCACTATGGGCCTTAACTTTTGAGGTCATCAGTCCCCTAGACTTTGAAATACTTTATCCTAACTAAGCTAAGGACATCACACACATCCGTGCCCGAGGCAGGAATCGAACCTGCGACCGTAGCAGCAGCGCGGTTCCCGACTGAAGCGCCTAGAACCGCTCGGCCACAGCGGCCGGCAGACGTAAAAAGAGACGAGCAAAGAAACAATATACCTTCGAATATTTAATTTTTAACGAGAATGAGATAATATTCGGAGAATGAGATAATATTCGGAGAATTAGGTAATATTCGTAGAATGAGATAATATTCGGAGAATGATATAATATTCGGAGAAACTCCAGCAGTACCGCGCGGTTTTTAGGTGACCAAACGGAAAGCATTAATTCTCCCGTTCTCTCCTGGCACAATATTCCAATTACACACAAGAGTGATGAAAATTTCTAACTTAAACATAGCGTAATTTTTCCGGGCGAGCTCTGTATGATGTAAAAGCATAGTGCAGGGATATCACTGTAGTGTTGAATACTGAAGCTACTGGAGGTATTAAGTACAGCCACTCGTCTGGTAATCTCTGAGCTCCTTACTTACTACAATACAAGAAATACATTTCAGTTCTGAAGTGTCACCTGCTATGTTGACAAGAGCCTATCAACAACAGAACCACGAAGCCGACCAGGCGCCGCATTTTCTCCTCTTCTTTTATGACGACCCGTCCTATACCCCGCCAGCGTTCGGCAGTGACGTGTGAAAAAGCTGCGTGCGTTAGTTCCAGTACGTCTGGCAGGTTAACAGTATTGTTACTTGTCGCGCCAAATCCCGTGACTTGTCTCTAGGTCATTTCTGTTGGGTTCATATTGTACTGGTACAGTGGCAAATGTAAAAATGGAGCATTTGTATGGTGTGCTCAGTGCTGTGAAAATGGTTACTTTTCATGTTTATACGATACTTTTCCACATCTGTGGTATAAAACGATAGACATAGTCCAAATAAAGAGTATTTGGTTTTTCATTTTTGCCTTAAAATTAAATTATGTTTCCTTAATTTAACAAACTTCTATTAACAGTATTTCATAAAATATCCATAATTAAGAATTCGTGTTTGAAATGAAAACAGGAATTTCGCGTGCAGTACGTAATTAGAAACGAAATGATGTGCATTATTCACAAAAAATGATGATGAATTTTACAGTTACGAGATGCAGGTGTTTAAGATTGAACGAGAAAAAAACTCATACCAGATTTGAGCCAGCGAGCTACAAACTGCAGTTGGTTATCAAACTGTTACGCACTATTCCGCCACACGTCCGTTCACGATTTGTCTCTCAACTGTATACAGTACAGTCCATCGAAAAACTTGAAAGCCGATTATCTCTGTAAATTTATGAACGACATTAAGAGCAACCTATTTCTCCGCACTTTCTAACCGTGTTCCACACGCGCGTTTCACTACGCACTAGGAAGCAGCCTCAGCGATTTTCTACTGTGTATTAACAGCGTCACAATGAGAGCACAACGGTACAGAGACTGTGACTGGACGTGATCTTTTAAAATATAAACTACACAGCTAAAGCGTGATTAAGAAAAACATCGATTACTGTTGACACATTAGAATATCTTTAGCATAACTTAGTAATAAGATGTCTAATATATAAGTAGGGCCTACTTCCAAGAGCGTAACAACGGCAGTGTACGTGTGCTATGGCTTTTGACCAATCATCGTGTTTCTGGTTGTTTACATCAGGTTTATTCTTACGATGAGCAGACTACAGTTCACGGACCCCTAGTGCCTGCTGTTCATCGGAGACGAAGGCTGCAATTTGAACGGCAGTAACGCACCTGGACGTCCACCGAGTGGCGGCAGGTGGCCTTTCCAGATGAATCACGTTTTACGCTCCATCGGACACGCCGCCGTTCGCATGTACAGACCTCCCAAGAATCGTCGGAATGGTCAAGGTCGGAGGACGGAGCGTTACGGTCTGAGGAAAGCTTTCGTGGCCTTCCCCGAGTATTCCGATCATTCTGGAAGGTTCGGTGGATCAACACAAGTGTGTATCTATCCCTGGGGACAATGTCCACCCCGATATGCAGTTCGCTGTTTCCCCTGCACGATGGGGGCTACCTGCAGGACGTGTGGGAGTAGAAGAGCACCACGATGACCTTACCGCACTCCGTTGGCCAGCAAACTCCCCGGCTTTAAACCCAATCCAGAATCTGTGTAGCCAACTCGATCGGGCCGTACGCGCCACGGAGCCTCAACCGAGAAACGTACTGGAGCTGGGCACTCCACTGGAGTCGGCGTGCCTCCACGTCGCTGTCGGTACCTTCCAGAACCGCACTGACTCCCTTCCTGCCCATCCGTGCTACAAAGTGTGGTTTTCAGGCTTTTGACAGGTGGTCACATTAATGTGACTGAACCGTGTAATACCTTATTTACATCAGTGTTTACCATACATTCTCGTCAGAAGTATCCGCACATCAGTATGTAATGCGGAATTAATCACTAGGTGTCACAAGAGGCGGTCCCACCAGTATAAAGGAGCCGGGGAATATTGTGTTGTGAGCAGAGAAGCAGTAACACCGTGAAGAGCCGGCCAGGAGAGGTCATTGACTTCAAACGTGCACTTGTCATTGAATGTCGTCTGAGTAAAAAATCCATCAGAGACTTTTGAACTCTTGTAAAGCTTACCAAATCGACTGTCTACAGCATTGTGTACTGCTAAGAGCAGAGGAGCAGTTTGGAGGTAATTATTGTTAGTATAAACATGATGACGCATCCTGCCATAAAGAAGCATCTGTGAGGCAGTTTTCCGTGGACAATAACACTAATCTAAAGGACTGGCCTGCCCGTCCCGACCTGAACCCTACGAAACACCTTTGGGATGACTTAGAATGTCGACCTCGCTCCAGAGCTGAGCGTCCAACATAATTTCCTTCTCGCGTTTCCGGAGTGGTCAGCACACTGGACTCGCATTCGGGAGCACGACGGTTGAAACCCGCGTCCGGCCATCGTGATTTAGGTTTTCCGTGATTTCCCTACATCGCTCCAGGCAAATGGGGGGATGGTTCCTTCGAAAGGGCACGGCCCCTTTCCTTCCTACCCTTCCCTAATCCGAGCTTGTGCTCTGTCTCTAATGACCTCGCCGTCGAAGGGACGTCAAACGCTAATCTCCTCCTCCTCGGGTTTCTGGGGTGCTGTTTCTCCACAGACATTTAGCCGCTTCCTTGAAAGTGACCCCAGCATAGTTCAAGTGATTATCAAGATGGAAGGTGCACACACTCCACAGTAATGTCCACTAATAGATATCTTGGATACTTCTGATCAGGTAGTGTAATTGCGGGCCTGTATCGGTGCTGAAAATCATGTGCAGAATTATGGACCATACTTCATGCTGACCACATAAGAATTCTTGATTAAACATAGATTTCGAAAATAGGGATCTTGGGAAATTGAGCTCGCTCTGTTCGTAGACGACATCCAGACCGCCGTAAACAGAGTGGCCCAGCTAGATACCAATTCTGGAAAGAATTCCGTATAATGTTGCACTATCGTTTGGCGAATAAAATCCCAACTTACAGAGCTTCAGACAAACTGACGATTGGATTCGGGACCCGTGCAGATAGAACTGAACACTTCGTTGTCGATAGATGTAAAGGTAACGTCAGGAGTACTTCTATAAAGTGTTATGGGCCCGTTAGTGTTTAGTCCTATATGGTTTGGGTTCAGAGTCAGGTGGGAGTCTCTATACAGATCATCGATCCTCTTCAGGTCTGCCGGCATGAATGGGCCAGGACTCCAGGGACATAAGGAAATATGTGCAGAGGACCGATGAGCGACAGAGGGAGTGGCACTTGACCCTGCCCCCCTGCGGGTTCGGGGGTTAGAATAGTCCCGCGGTATTCCTGCCTGTCGTAAGAGGCGACTAAAAGGAGTCTCAAACTTTTCGGCCGTATATTATGTTCCCCTGTTGGGTTTGACCTCCTTCTCTCAAAATTTTTCCGAAGAACGAGCCGATTGGGGAAGGGCGCCTTACTTGGTGCATTGTGTCCATCTTGCGATCAGACCTTTCGCCAGCTTCTTTGTCGTTGCATTGCACTCCTGCCCACTCTCCATCTCTTGGGCATGGATACGTTCCAGCGTGCACTTTCCACCTTGCGCTGTGCAGTGCCACTTTCTGCACTGATGGCAACCATGGACCACATGTCACCTAACATCCAGCACGGTAGCCAGTCCGTTGTGGTGTGGCCGCCATGTACCCTCTTGGTTGTAGCCCCCTGACAACACAGGGATCTCTCTACTGATGCCTGCGCCGTTAACTCCCCGCGTATGCCAAGGAGTAGATGCCCATCTCCCTGGGGCATCGGTACTCCCGGCAACGGCCATCCTGCCAGGTGGCTATTGCTGCGGCTGGGTGGCGCCCGTGGGGAGGGCCCTTGGTCGGAGTAGGTGGCATCAGGGCGGATGACCCGCAATGAAGCGTGGTACATCATCTCTCGCTGGCGGCCAGCCGCCAGCAGTCTCTAAGCGTTCTCGGGCTCAATTTAATGCTGAGAAGTACGATCCGAAAACGTTCCCCTCCCTGGCCACGACGTGGGAGGAGCGTAAGTCTCAGGATGGAGGTAACAGTTATTCGCCCCGATTCTTAGTTTGCACGAGAGCTGATGGGGAGTCTTTTCTCTCCACAAAGCCTCAGTTCTTCGTCGAGCATTTAGAGGACAAGTTTGGGGAGATGGAGGGCTTGTCCAAAATGCGCTCTGGGTCAGTACTGATACAAACGGCATCCTCCGCCCAGTCACGCAGGTTGCTTGCTTGTGACTAGTTGGGGGATGTTAACGTTACCATTACACCACATAAGAGTTTAAATATGGTCCAGGGTGTTATTTTCCATAGGGACCTACTTTTGCAGTCTGATGACGAGCTGCGCGCCAACTTAGAGCGTAGAGGTGTTCCTCTCGTCCGGCGCGTTCATCGGGGTCCGAGGGACAATCAGGTTGCTACCGGTGCCTTCATCTTGGCCTTCGAGGGTGATACATTACCGGAGAGGGTCAAGGTGATGGTCTACCGTTGTGACGTCAAGCCCTATACCCCTCCCCTGATGCGGTGCTTTAAGTGCTGGAAGTTCGGCCATATGTCTTCCCGCTGCACTTCCAGCCTCACATGTCGAGATTGCGGACGCCCATCACATCCCAATACTCCATGTGCCCCGCCTCCCATCTGTGTCAACTGCGGAGAGCATCATTCACCTTGCTCGCCAGACTGCAAAGTCTTTCAGAAAGAGCGCAAAATCATGGAATATAAGACCCTGTACCGGCTGACCTATACTGAGACCAAAAGGAAATATGACAGACTACATCCTGTGCGAATGACGTCTTCTTACGCAGCTGCTACAACAGCTGTGGTAGCCCCATCAGTTTCGAGACTTCCAGCCAGCTCGATGAGCAGTACAGCTCCTCCTGCCCCCTTGCCCGTGGGGGGCTCTACCCAACCGGTTGCTCCTGCACCACCTACCTCAGGAGCAACATCCTCCCACCCATCGGGGACGTCCGTCCCAGCTTCTCAGCCGGAGAAGCGTCTAACTTCTTCGGCTGCTCTCGCCCGTAAGGGTCCCCTTGGGACCCTCCCTTCCCAGGCTTCCACCAGCGGGACGGATGACGCCCGACAGTGGCATAAGTCCCCACCAGCGGCTGGTCGTAGGGCTTCGCGATCCTCCTCCGTCCTGGAGACTGATTCGGTGAAGCCTTCCCAACCGATGAAACCCAAGGTTCAGCGAGAGAAGTCCAAGCGCAAGACCTCTAAGGCCAAAGGACTTGCGGTGGCACCGACCCCACCGCACCCTTCGAGCTCTGCTTCTGAGGATGAGGTCGAGATTGTGGCGTCTGCTGAGGACCTTGATCTCGCCGGTCCCTCAGACGCCATGGATGTCACTCGCACGGGTACTGAATCGGTGGCAGCGAGTGAACAAGTGGCGTAAATTGCCTTCCCAGTCCCTTCACGCCTTTCTCAGCCATGGACAATATCATCCTCCAGTGGAACTGCAGCGGTTTCTTCCACCATCTAGCTGAGCTCCGACAACTTATCAGCCTTCACCCTTTCTTCTGCATTGCTCTTCAGGAAACTTGGTTTCCAGCAGTGGGAACCCCCGCCCTCCGTGGCTATCGGGGTTATTATAAGAACCGGGCAGCTTATGAAAGGGTGTCTGGTTGCGTCTGCCTCTATGTCGTTCATTCTCTGCACAGCGTGTCTGTCGCTCTCCAAACACCTTTAGAGGCTGTCGCTGTTCGGGTGAGGACGCCACAGGCTGTTACCGTCTGCAGTCTTTACCTTCCACCGGATGGTGATGTTGCGCAGCATGTCCTGGCTGCGCTGATGGCCCAATTGCCACCTCCTTTCTTATTACTGGGCGACTTCAATTACCATAACCCTCTGTGGGGTGGGTCAGTGGCAACAGGTCGAGGCGCCACCGTCGAGCATTTATTGGCGCAGCTCGATCTTTCTATTTTAAATGATGGTGCCTTCACACACTTAAGTGTGGTGCATGGCACTTACTCCGCCATTGACCTTTCGATCTGCAGCCCTAGCCTCTTACCGTCTGTCCAATGGAGAGTGCATGACGACCTGTGTGGTAGTGACCACTTTCCGATCTTTCTGTCACTGCCACAGCGTCACTCTTCTGGGCGCCCTAGCAGATGGGCTATGAATAAGGCTGACTGGGACTTGTTTTCCTCCACTGCCGCTATTGAGCCTCTCTCTAATGATGACATTGATGCGGTGGTTCAATCGGTCACCACCGTCATCGTTACTGCCGCAATTCCCCGTTCTTCTGGGTCCCCTCGGAGGAGGACTGTGCCTTGGTGGTCGCCAGAGATCGCTGAGGCGATTAAAGATCGGCGGGCGCTACAGCGTCACAAGCGACATCGCTGCATTGAACACCTCATCACCTTCAAACGGCTGCGTGCGCGGGCCCGCCACCTTATCCGCCAAAGCAAGCAGGAGTGCTGGGAGCGGTATGTGTCCACCATTGGCCTCCATGTCTCTCCATCGCAGGTCTGGGCCAAAATCCGACGCCTCTATGGCTATCGGACCCCTGTCAGCGTCCCTGCGCTCTCACTGAATGGAGCAGTTTGTACAGACTCCGACGAAATTGCCAACAGCTTGGCAGAGCATTTTGCTCTGAGTTCCGCGTCTTCCAATTACTCACGGGCCTTCCGCTCCATTAAAGAGCGGATGGAACGTCGGAGCCTTCCTTTTCGAACCCACCATCGGGAATCCTACAATGTTCCATTCAGTGAGTGGGAATTTCGCAGTGCCCTCGCCGCTTGTCCTGATACCGCTCCTGGGCCAGATAGCATCCACTGTCAGATGCTGAAACACCTTTCAGTGGACTGCCAGCGACGCCTCCTCGACCTTTACAACCGTATTTGGGTCGAGGGTGAGTTTCCGTCGCAATGGCGGGAAAGTATTGTTATCCCCATTCTGAAACCTGGGAAGAACACTTTGGAGGTGGACAGCTACCGTCCCATTAGCCTCACCAACGTTCTTTGCAAGTTGCTTGAACGGATGGTGAGCCAGCGTTTGAATTGGGTACCGGAGTCTCGGGGCCTTCTGGCTCCGTCTCAGGGTGGTTTCCGTAAAGGCCGCTCCGCCACCGACAATCTGCTGAGCCTGGAGTCGGCCATCCGTACTGCCTTTGCCCGCCGTCAGCACCTGGTCGCTGTCTTTTTCGACATGCGGAAGGCGTACGATACGACATGGCGTCATCACATCCTTTCTACGCTTCATGGATGGGGTCTTCGGGGCCCTTTGCCGATCTTTATCCGCAATTTTCTGTCGTATCGTACCTTCCGCGTGCAAGTCGCAGCCTCCCATAGTTCCTCCCGAGTCCAGGAGAACGGGGTACCACAGGGATCTGTCCTCAGTGTCTGCCTGTTTTTAATTGCAATAAACGGGCTCGCTGCAGCGGTGGGAAAGTCTGTCTCCGCTTCCCTGTATGCAGACGACTTCTGCCTTTACTACAGCTCTATTGGCATTGCAGCTGCTGAACGTCAGCTACAGAGCGCAATCCGCAGGGCGCAGTCTTGGGCTGTAGCGCATTGTTTTCAGTTTTCGGCAGCCAAGACCCGCGTTATGCATTTCTGCCGGCGCCGAACGGTCCATCCTGAGCCGCGGCTTTATCTTGACGGCGAACTTCTTGCTGTGGTGGAGACCCACGGGTTTTTGGGTGTAGTTTTTGATGCCCCGTTGACTTGGCTGTTTCATATTCGGCAGCTTAAACAGACGTGTTGGCGGCATCTAAATGCTCTGAGATGCTTGAGCCACACCAGCTGGAGCGCCGACCGATCTACCCTGTTACGGCTCTACCAGGCGTTAATCCAGTCCCGTCTGGATTATGGGAGCCTGGCTTATGGCTCAGCTTCCCCATCTGCGTTGCGAGTGCTGGACCCAATACTACACAGCGGGATACGACTTGCCACTGGTGCCTTCCGGACCAGCCCTGTGGACAGCATACTTGTGGAGGCAGGTGTCCCTCCACTGCGATTGAGGCGCCAACATTTACTGGCCGCTTATGCTGCCCATGTTTTTAGCTTGCCCGGGCATCCTAACTATCGTCTACTGTTCCCAGAGTCGCACGTCCATCTTCCAGAACGTCGGCCCAGGGCTGGATGTACGATCGCGGTCCGCGTCCGAGAGCTTCTCTCCAGGCTTGGGGCTTTACCTCTTCCGCCTCCTTTCAGGGCACCTCTGTGTACACCCCCGTGGTGTGTGCCTCGCCCTCGCCTTCAGCTGGAATTGGCAGAGGGCCCGAAGGACTCAGTCCCTCCGGAGGCCTTCCGCCGCCGCTTTCTTTCCCTCCTCGCAACGTATCAGGGCTCTGACATTGTTTACACTGACGGCTCGATGGTTGCTGGTCGTGTCGGGTATGCGCTAACTCTAGGGGACCATTCCGAACAACGGTCCTTGGCGGCTGGCTGCAGCGTTTACACTGCTGAGCTAGTCGCCATCTTTCGTGCCCTAGAGTATATCCGCTCCTGCTCAGGTGAGTCCTTCGTTATCTGTAGCGATTCCCTGAGCGGTTTACGAGCTCTCGACCAGTGTTTTCCTCGTTCTGGTCTGGTGATGGCTATCCATGAGTCCCTGCATACTCTTGCGCGTTGCGGACGCTCTGTGGTCTGTGTGTGGACCCCCGGTCATGTTGGTATCGCGGGCAATGGACATGTTGACCGCCTGGCGAAAGAAGCCACGAGTAAGCCATCTGTGGACGTTGGCTTGCCAGAGACTGATATGAGGGCAGTCTTACGCCGCAAAGTTTTTGCGCTATGGGACGTTGAATGGCGCGAACTGACCACGCGTAATAAACTCCGTGCTGTCAAGGAGACGCCAGCTGCGTGGCGGTCATCCCTGCGAGCCACTCGCAGGGACTCTGTAGTCCTTTGCCGGCTCCGCATTGGCCACTCTCGGCTGACACAAAGTTATTTACTGCGGCGGGAGGACTCTCCTCTATGTCGCTGCGGGGCGGCTTTGACGGTGGCCCACATTTTGTTGGCCTGTCCCCTTTTAGCTGTGGTCAGGTAGACATTTGCGCTGCCTGATACGCTCCCTGCCATTTTAGCTGATGACCCTGCTATGGCTGGCTTAGTTTTACGTTTTATTCGGGCAGGGTTTTTTTTATCGTTTAATCTAAGTGTTTGTTGCCCGCATCTCGTGGTCGTGCGGTAGCGTTCTCGCTTCCCACGCCCGGGTTCCCGGGTTCGATTCCCGGCGGGGTCAGGGATTTTCTCTGCCTCGTGATGGCTGGGTGTTGTGTGCTGTCCTTAGGTTAGTTAGGTTTAAGTAGTTCTAAGTTCTAGGGGACTGACGACCATAGATGTTAAGTCCCATAGTGCTCAGAGCCATTTGAACCATTTTTTCTAAGTGTTTGTTATGTTCTTTTGTGTTGATTCTGTCCTTTGGCCTACGAATTTAATGTGAGTTTTTAATGTGTTTCTCGGTGGTTGGCTTTTCCTTTTTTGTTTCTATGATCGGCCAACCACTGTCACACTCTGTGTTATTTTAGTTCGTCTTGTCTGGTCTTTGTCTAAGTTTCTCTTGTTCTGTGTCGTCTGTGATGTATTCTGTTAATCGTTTTTGTTCTCTGTAGGTGTTTTTAGTATTTGGAAAAAGGGACCGATGACCGTAGCAGTCTGGTCACTTTAATCCCACAAACCAACCAACCAACTTGATCCTGGACGTAAATAAATGCAACGAAAAGTGCATAAACAGGCGAAGAGATCCACTACTGATCGATAACACTATTGGCAACAAATCACTGGAAACAGCTACGAACAGTAATACGCGACCTAAAGTCGAATGACAACATGAAACTAATTGTAGGAAAAGCAGATGCCGGTTAGAGATTGAGAGAATCTTCCGGAAATGTAATTCATCGACGAAAGAAATAGCGTAGAAAATACTTCTTCGACCGATTCTCGACAATCACTCTTCAGGCTGGGACGCTTATCATGTAGGACTAACAGGGGAGATAGAGAAGACCCAACAAAGAGCACCACTTACGGTCTCAGGATGAATCATTCCATGTAGGCTTTCACGGCCGGCGTCTTTATCAGTAAACTCTTCCGGGCTAACTTGCCGTGGTCGATCTGTAGAACTTCTTCTCCCTGACGTTTCGTTCTCAACTACGGAGAACATCTTCCGAGGTGAGTCGACTCACCTCGAAAGATGTTCTCCGTAGTTGAGAACGAAACGTCAGGGAGAAGAAGTTCTACAGATCGACCACGGCAACTTAGCCAGGAAGAGTTTACTGATAAAGGTCTCAGAATGGTTTGGCGGGCGCGCGAGCATTACCGAGGTGCTCAACAAACTCCAGTGGCAATCGCTAGAAGAGAGGCGGTGTGTATAGCGCAAAGAGCTACTGTTGAATTTCCTAGAGCATACTTTCGAAGAATAACAAAGAATATCTTTTTCTTGCGACATAATTAAAAATTTACAACTTAGGATTTTTCCCTTTACTTGCCCTGTGAAACTTTGCTTCTTGCCAAGTTTCATGATTCTAGCTCAACATGAAGGTTTCGATGAGTGATTTTTCGAGCATCAAAATATATGACATAAATGGCCGTATCTTTTGACTGAAGTCACATAGAAGCTCAAATTTTTTACATTTCCAAGGGACCATGGACCGTGAAATGAAATGAAATGTCGTGTGGCTAGGGTCTCCCGTCGCGTAGACCGTTCGCCTGGTGCAGGTCTTTCGAATTGACGCCACTTTGGCGACCTGCACGTCGGTGGGGATGAAATGAGGATGATTAGGACAACACAACACCCAGTCCCTGACCGGAGAAAATCTCCAACCCAGCCGGGAATCTAACCCGGGACCTTAGGATTGACATTCCGTCACGCTGACCACTCAGCTACCGGGGCCGGACACCATAGACCGTAATATGTACTATTAGAATTAAGAGACTGGAATCCCATTTGTATGGTCGGCGGTTCAGATCCGGGTCCCACCGTCCAGAATTAAGTTTTCCGTGGTTTCCCTGTATCGCTTAAGGCAAATGCCCGATAGAAGAAAACGGCGGATTTCCTTCCCCTTCTTTGATGGTGCTCCCTTTAGAATGACGTTATCATCGGCGTTTCTTTTTTGTGACACCAATGATTTGTCTACGGTCACGTGCTTAATGTGCAATATAAGGCCTCGTGTTTCGGTCGAAAACAAACGTTAGCGCAGAATACACCCGGAGAAGAGCACAGTGTGACAAATGCCACTATCGTAATACCGTTCATAGCTGTGACATAGGTTTCGTTGGCGCGTTAATCGTGAGCGAGAAAGGGCGACCAGACAGCGGGGCCGCGTTCCCTCTGTGAGAGAGTACTGCGTTTATTTACGCAGACTGGCGACGGGCTCGCATAGCACGCGGCGCGGCGCCGCCCTTTGACGAGGAACCTCGGCGCAGAGCAGAGCGTGGGCCGTCGAGCGCCTGCAGCGGGGACCTCTGTAACCCGCTTCACGCGCCTGCCGAGCGTGTCTCGTGGCTGCCCGGCGCGGCGTGCGGTTCGTTGTCTGACGGATTAAGCGCCTGCCCCTGATAGAGCGTCCACGGGTTCCTGTGTGCAGTGCACGATACACGCCTGACACGGCTTTCTACACCACTCTCATATATGAGTCGCCCATTTCCAAAAGACGTTAAATTCATTTTTTCCATCATTAACGTTTTTATATGTCGAAAGAGCGCGCTTCGAGCTGCACAGTTTAAGACATAATACAAGTTGTAGTGGCTGCAATTTTTGTTATAAAAGTAATTCCGAAGCTTATCTGAAGTTCCAGACTCCGTTATATCCATGGTGGGCGCAGTTCCACTAGACGTTAAATTCCGACAACAATACAGGACCTAAAACCGTAATATTCATTGCATATTTAATGTTCTGAAAACCATAAAGTTCCAAAACGTGTTACTTCAGTATACTTGTCAGATCGTATTTAGGACACATTTTAAACATTGTATTAATTTTTCTTGTGAGATAAAAGCGACTTTATTTTGTTTACTTTTTGTATTTTATTTTTGTTATTGATATACCTGTCAAGTTGGATTTTGGCGCAAACACACGTTATTGAGTAACAGTTGGTTCAAAAAGCACTGTCCTGACCGCCAGTGACTTGACTTGGTAACAGGCATGTGCGGATTGTGGCATTCATCCTGCAAACATTCTTAGTGCATGCGTTGCCACTCACGTGTTCGCTATTAAGATCAGCCTCGGCGGGCCACACTTGGAAACGGACCTGTAACGGTTCGGAACTACTCACCACCTAATAAATACTGCATCTGTTGACAGAACCAAGGAATTTAAATAAAGTTGCTGTTCCTTATCAACGAAATGTTGAAACTAAAAAAAAAATACCTGATTTCGTTTTGACTGCATCAGATCATTAAAAATTATGAGGCTGAGTGGAAAAGGAACGCCTCCAAATGTCTTATGTGGAAACTCTCGAAGCCTTTAAAATAAAGCGAACGTTATTAAGCTTCTAAACTTTTATTTTTCATGTCTACGTATTTGTTTTTCAACGTAGTCACGCGCCCATATCAATTCTTCCAACGCGAAACCGGTTTGTCGATACCGTCGCTGTAGAGTGACTTTGTTGATGGAGCGACAACTTCACCTCTCCTGCAGCGCTTTATCACTATCAAACTCAAGTCCTCGTACGTATTCATTAAGTTCTGGAAACAGATGGAAATAGGGTCGGGCGAAGTCACGACTGTGTGAAGGATGAACCTAAGGCGTCGGATTGTTGTATATCTCGCAGCGCTCCTATGTGGTTCGAGATTGCCATGCTGGAGAAGAGAGTGCTTCATTTGTGGAAGAATTATTGGAATTCGAACCTCGATTACAGCGGGCTGTTTCTCATAGTTGCGTTACACACTGCCATTTTACGTGCCATAATTTGGAAACCTCTTGCTGCAGAGGACTGAAAATATGTAAACATGAAGAGCAAAAATGTAGACTATTAATAACATTTGTTTTATTGAAAAAGCATTAAGAGTTTTCGCATAACAAAATCGGGAGGCATTGCTTTTCAGCAGGCTGTTGTATTATGAATGTTACTCTTACCTCGCAAATACGGCAAGCCAAGATTCATAGTATAGCCTGCTCAAGAAACAAAGAAAAAGACATTTTCATCGCAGCGCGTGTGTTTAGACACGCTCTCTCTCTCGGCACGCGTTATGATCACGTTATGAATTCGAGCGCTCGGGGAGGCGCGCTGGACGTGGGCGGCAGTCCAGTTGAAACTGGCGAGCGTAATTACATTTGACGTGTAAAACGAGAGGCGCGCGCGGACTAATTTGCGCACAGAGGTCCAAAATAAACCAAGAGAAATAACGCATCATCTGCGCATTGTATTAGAACATCGAATTAAATTCGTCGACGTTATTCAGGAGTTTGTAAAAAGCAACTAACCCGGATTTCCAAGCGCCAGAGATTACTGCATTGTCAGAGACACTGCTGACGTAGATATGCACTGTGTAACGAGTTCTGTTAATTGGCAGTAAGTTAATATTGCAGAATTGGCAAGTGTGAAGCACACACTTTCTTTTCAAGTTAGTGCTTAACAATTAGCGGTTCATAAACCAAGAGAAAATGAGTGAGTGTTCATTGGAGGTGAGGGTATCATGTGGAGTGCCCCAGGGAAGTGTGGTAGGTCTGCTGTTGTTTTCTATCTACATGGATAGGGTGGATAGCAATGTGCGGCTGTTAGCTGAGGATGGTGTGGTGTACGGGAAGGTGTCGTCGTTGAGTGACTGTAGGAGGATACAAGATGACTCGGACAGGATTTGTGATTGGTGTAAAGAATGGCAGTTAACTCTAAATATAGATAAATGTAAATTAATGCAGATGAATAGGAAAAAGAATCCTGTAAAGTGAATACTCCATTAGTAGTGTAGCGCTTGACACAGTCACGTCGATTAAATATTTGGGCGTAACATTGCAGAGGGATATGAAGACGGACAAGCATGTAATGGCAGTTGTGGGGAAGGCGGATAGTCATCTTCGGTTCATTGGTAGAATATTGGGAAGATATGGTTCATCTGTAAAGGAGACCGTTTATAAAACACTAATACGACCTATTCTTGAGTACTGCTCGAGCGTTTGGGATCCCTGTCAGGTCGGATTACGGGAGGACATACAAGCAATTCGGAGGCGGGCTGCTAGATTTGTTACTGGTAGGTTTGATCATCACGCGAGTGTTACGGAAATGCTTCAGGAACTCGGATGGGAGTCTCTAGAGGAAAGGAGGCGTTCTTTTCGTGAATCGCTACAGAGGAAATTTAGAGAACCAGCATTCGAGGCTGACTGCAGTACAATTTTACTGCCAGCAACTTACATTTCGTGGAAAGACCACAAAGATAAGATAAGAGAGATTAGGGCTCGTACAGAGGCATATAGGCAGTCATTTTTCCCTCGTTCTGTTTGGCAGTGGAATAGGGAGAGAATATGCTAGTTGTGGTACGAGGTACCCTCTGCCACGCACCGTATGGTGGATTGCAGAGTATGTATGTACGTAGATGTAGATCTAGAAAAATAAGTGATGCTTGTAAATGCTACTATAGGGGCATGCTGAACAGTTATGCTTCCGAATATATTCTTCTGTTCTCAATATCGGTTGAGGTATCACGTGTCATGCATATTACTCACCAGGGAAGCTCGCCATCTCACCCTCTCAGATTTAGCGGTAAAATGGTCGAGTGGATAGCCCGTGGAGAACTGAACACAGATCAAGCACGGAAACAAGAAGGTATACTGAACTGTAGGAAAGAAGCAAAATAGAAACAGTGGTCCAAGCTCAAGATGTACAACATCGGGCGACTAATCAGAACCGTGGCGTCATGGTTGTGTGGTCACGGTATTGGACTGCAAAGTGGATGGTCCTTGTTCAAATCTCTTCCATGTCCCCTTTTTTCCACAAATTTGTGAACTGTTCGTCCGGTCATTTACGTGTCTGTCCTCCTCCTGTAGTCTTGGCATTTGTCATACTCTACATTGGTTACAGAATGTGAGTCATATTGTAAGAATACTTTACCGTCGCAAGCAAATGTGACGAATAGTGAGAGTACGCGAGGTGCCTCATAGACCTCTCACAGAAATGAAAACAACAAGTAAACTGCTGTGAACTATGGTACAGCGAAGGAATGCAAGAGTCAAAACGTCCAAAACGAAACGCAAGAGGCATAACATGTGGTACTTCCGTAGAACAAATAGGAGGCACGTGTGTCTGGAAGTCCCTTCGTTATTCGTCGCTGTTGCAAACGGAAGCTACAGCACGTTACACACACAAACTTGAATACAGCGAACAGACACGTCAATGACCGGACGGATAGGTCATAATTTTGTGGGAAAAAAGTTGGGACATGAGGGTCGTTCGAATCCGGATCTTCCTCCTCGCAATCCAACACCGTGAGCACATGACCACGACGGCACTGTTATTCCGCGCCTCCCTATGTTGCACAACTTCAGCTTGGACCGTTGACTGTTTCCATTTTGTTTCTTCTTCTCCTCCTCCTTCTCTCTCTCTCTCTCTCTCTCTCTCTCTCTCTCTCTCTCTCTCTCTCTGGGTAGTTTCGCTTGCCAGTCGACTTTACCGCTTGGTTGACGCAAGTTGCAACCCTCTGTCGCTAGAGGGCTACGAATTGTAGCGTGTAACATGACAGTGAATGAGAAACATCGAGCTGTAATCGAGTTTCTAGCCGCAGAAAACGTGCCTCCAATGGAAAACCGTACAATAATGAAAGCTGTGGACGATGATGATGCTATCGATGTCGATAATGTGCGACTTCGGATTGTTGGCGCTTGTGGTGAAGGAAACGGTGGTACTAACCTCAACGTGTGTGACAGCTGGAAGTTGGCGAACGCGTTCGGCAACCGACGAGACTCATCGGAATCGTGTTGATTGACTCAACAGGCTCTCCTTCAGCATGACAATGCCGGGCCACAGAGGAGCTCTGCGACATCCGTAACAGTCCGACGCCTTGGGTTCACTTGTCATCGATCATCCTGTCTACAGTCCTCACGTGCCCTCATCTGACTTTTCGTTTGTTTACAGAACTCAAGGAATACCTTCCAGGACCTCATTTCGATAGTGATGAGGCTGGACTCCTGAACACAATCATAGAGGGATATGTCGAGGGAAAAAGACCAAGAGGAAGACCACGACTGAGGTACATGGATCAAATCGTGAAAGATGTGGGATGTGACACCTATAAAGAAATGAAGAGAAAAGCTGAAAGACGCACAGAATGGAGACAAGCTGCCATTGTAGCTGTTGCAAACCAATCCTTGGATTGACCACTACAGAAGAAGAAAGAAGAAGAGGCTGTGCAGACAGAGGTGAGGTCGTTGGGAGAAATATCTTCGTGCCAGGTTGACCATGATAAGAAAACGATATATAGCCCTGAAGAATAAAAATGTAGAATGTTAATTACGTTTGTTTTATTTAAAAAGCTTTAACAGTTTTCGCATAAAAAATCCTAAAGTCGTCACTTCTTGGCGCGTCCTTGAATACAGACGCAGTGAGCAAGTTACTAACACAAGTGGAAAATATCTAATGAATCTAACAAACTTCTTATCCCGCACTATTTATATAGGATATGAACAACTTGGAACCAAAATTTGTGTCAGGTCTGCATTATTTTTTGTAACATTCTCCTACGTTAATGTGAGACTTTTATAGAAGGTGGAGTTGAGACTTTGTCTTGAGATGGACGATGGTAGGCATTGCCTGTAGCAGTTGGCTAGGTCGCTGCAAGACAGCGTCAGCTGCAGACGAGACTCACGTCAATGGAGTTACTTACTTACTGGCCGAATTTGCGCCATAACTGATGCTGGAAAAATTTCTCTTAAATTCTCGACACTGGTTTACAGCATTGTAAACAACGTAGCCCGCATTGCAGGTCTTAAAAAATGGCTCAAGTGGCTCTGAGCACTATGGCACTTAATATCTGAGGTCATCAGTCCCCTAGAACTTAGAACTACTTAAACCTAACTAACTTAAGGACATCACACACATCCATCCGCGAGGCAGGATTCGAACCTGCGACCGTAGCAGTCTCGCGGTTCCAGACTGAAGCGTCTAGAACTGCTCGGCCACCGCGGCCGGCGCAGTTCTTCTGCTTGGGGATTGTACTGACGGAAGAGCAAGACATAGCTGTCTCCTGAACTGTAAAACGTCGAAATACGTGGACAAATGCAACGCATTTTGACCCGAAGAGTACCCTGTTAATTTATGAAGTTGCATAGCCGTCTACGGCAGACTGTTTAGTCAGTTTTTGGTCCCACGTAATGACAAGAACAGGTATCTCGTTTTCTGTGGAAAAGGTAATTTCTACGACACTCGCTCTGGGAGGAATAAAATTTATTTCATAATTTTGTGAAATGAAATGTTCGTTAAAAATATCGTGCTGACTTACCTCTGTGACGACCTTTATTATCCATATGTTATAGTTTTCCATAGTAAAACAAACACACACACACACACACACGATAACACACAATCAGCTGTTGTTGGTAGGCAGTGGGTACATAATTTTCGTACTGAATTATGTATACCAACTTCAGTGCTGATACTTGTTACAGCCGATTGCATTAGTATTCACTCAACCGGTAATGAGGCCAAAGGGTAAATATTATAGACAGGGTGACGTTTCGATGAGTGTGGAAAATCAAATAACATCTAGATAATGCAGTATGAATGAATCAGATTTCTTCACCATTTTGCACGCGAACCTGTATTTAGAGCATTGTCGCTTTATTTATGTGGCTCATAAAGAATTAAGTCAGAAGAGTATAAAAATATCGCCGTTCGCGAAAGCCGTTTTCCTATAAACAGAAGAATGTATGTTAGTTGAAGGGTTATCATGCTAAAGGGGCTAAGTAACAAAAAATATCTTCTAGACTATTCGGAATAAACTTCATTGATATGCTCTAACACCACATTAACACTTACAGAAAGCAAGTTACCACTTGACACGATCCAGAAGTACCAAGTAAGCAATGACGTTTCTGAATAAATTTACACTGTGATGCTAAACGGACTATATCCGAACAAATTTTGAAATGTTTCTACCTCTCGGAATCATTTCACTGTTCAATCTTTGCACAATACATCGTAAAACTGTTTATACAGCTCAGGTAGGTTTTCCATAGGATTTGTGAGGTATCTTTTGTTACATGAAGTCAATCCTTTCGCACAACTGGCCTCACTGGATGTGATCGTTTTGAAATCCTCGCTTCGCCACCCTTTTTTCAACACTCTTATTATTTCCTACCTCTCTCTGTCAACAAATGATTTTATCTGTATTACCCCAGGCATGACTATTTTATCGGTGAGGGAGAACTTACATTAAACTTGGATATCTTAATGATCACATCAGCTGTTAGCTGGGTCCACAGAATAACTGCTCTTTATCTGAAAAACTTCAAACGATTGCTGGTTGTGACCTGTTACTTTTTCATTACATCAGGACCCAAATGATTTCTCGCCTTTGCTCTTTTTTCGATAACTGGCCTCTTTCAGAGTCGCCAGTTTTTCTGTTCCTTCCTTTTGCTAAATTACTTGTATTGTTTTCACTGTACGTTGTACCGCCAGTGAAGAAATGTAAGAGACATGCTGCGAAACTTCACAGTCCAGTCGTTGTCGTAAAGTGGAAACGGAGCTTTATGTGACGTCCTGAATGGCATGAGCGTTGGCTTTCGGGCTAAGGGTTGAAGAATTCCGAAGCGGCTACGTTTGTAAACTGTTCGCATGACGCCGTGGTTAAAGTATACCGTGCACGGCAATATAGCGCTATCCAAAACCGGTGCCTAGGCAACTGTAGTGCGCCTAGGACCATAGGTGACACGGGTGAACGGCTGCTGCGGAGATCTTTACGGGCGAATAGTCGTACAACTGTTGAGCAAGTGACCGCCCACATGAACCAAGGGGCTACAAACACTGTCTCCTCGACGACCGTTCAGCGAACTGTGCCACGTTTGGCCCTCTACAGCAGGGGTCTCCAAACGCTTTAGTCCGCGTGCCACATTGACTTCTCCACGAAGTCATAAGTGCCAAGATCTACCTAGTGGGATTAAAGCACCCTAGCACTCCACGATCACCGTATTGTAAGGCTAAAGGAAGGATGAAATCGCAAAAATCTAAGGTTGTGGGAATAGGTAGCACTGAAACGAACTACGATTTTTATTTAATTACATAATTTTGATTGGTGGTCGTACCTGACCGAAATTCTGGCGTGTTTTATTCTGGCGAATTTCACCGACAAAAAAGTATGTCACTGCACATTCCTTACGAAAGCGTCCTACAAAGTTAACGAAATGTCAAAATCATTGTTAGCAACACTATTACTGCAAGACGTAACAGAGGTAGAGTATGTCAACGCATTGTTATTTCAAGCGGCCCAACAATAAGTTAAGTTATGTAGTCTCGTAGCGAGTAGAAGAGCCAATGTCGCGGTGTATTGGTCGCGATAGGCCTCGAAACTCAATTGTTGGCAGTATAGGTGGGTACCAGCTTAAAATATTTGGCGGGCCGGATACCGGGGATGTCCGGCCAGCTAACGCGGGCCGGTTTGCCGGCCCTCGCGGGCCGGTTTCGGCACGCGGGCCGTAGTTCGGAGACCGCTGCTCTACAGCATGCGCCTTGTTGATACACCGGTGCTGACTACTGTTCATCGGCGTCGAAGGCTGGAATTCGCACCCCAGTACCTCAACTAGTCCTCCACTGAGTGGCGACAGGTGGCCTCTTCAGGTGAGTCACCTTTTAGTCTCCATCTGAGAAGTGGCCGATGGCGTGTAGGGCGTGAAACGTCTGGAAGCAAACTGCCTGTAACATTCGTCTCAGGGGTCCAGGCCGGAGGTCATTCGCTGGGTCATCTCGTCATTCTGGAGCGCACAGTGGATCAACACAGGCACCCCAATGCTTGGGAACCAAGTCGACCACAACTTGCAGTTTGTTTTGCCTCGGCACGGTGAGATCTACCAGCAGGACAACGCAACCTGTCATACAGCTCGCAGGGTAGGCAGGACTACCAGGATGAATTCATTGTACTCCACTGGCCACCAAACTACCCGACTTAGACTCAGTGGAGACTCTGTGGGAACACCTCGATCGGGCTGTTCACGGCATGGATCCTCAGCCGAAAATCCTAGAGCAGCTGGGCACGGCACGTGAGTTGACATGACTCCACATCCCCATCGATACCTTGCAGAACCTCACTGACCCCCTTTCTCCACGTCTGGCAGCAGTCTGCGCTGCAAAAGGTGGTTATTCAGGCCTTTGACAGGTGATCACAGTCATCCAGTGATCTATTTTTGGATTTAATGTTTTTATTTTATTACTGATAATGGGATTACTTATTTAAATTGCAGTTGTTATATTACAAACTTACATTATTGACAGTAATTGTTGTAATTTTTGTATTAGTAAAAATACAAAAAAAAAGGATTTTTCTTATAGTTTAAAATGAGACCACAATTTCCGCAAATACAGCATGTTAATTTTTATATCATTCCCATGTTTATCAATTACTTAGTAGTGTCTGTTGGCTGATTGTGAAGGGAAAGGTCCACACAGTAATACTGCAAGTAAATAGTTTATCATTATTGGCCTACATTCTTGTTTACCAAGCGTAAGGACAAACAGTCTCTCTTTAGATCGTTGGGAGGAGAGAGTATCGTCCGCTGACACAACTGTAATAAAAGCAGCGCAGTAATAACATCCAGTTCTAGTAGTGGAGGAGGTGAGTGAGGTTTACTTCATTCAGTGTAGCGCAGTAAAACAGAAAAATGCCGAAGTGTTCAAAGGCATTGGAGTGGAAGTAGTTTTAGACACTATAAATTATGATGATTTTGAAGGACTGATTCATGGGGACAATGAAAGTGCTGATGTGATTGTTGTTCCTCCGAATACTGATGATGCTTTAACAGATAAAGATGAGACAGATGATGGTGCAAAGGGTACTGTCAATCTTCTGGATGTTCCTGGACATGTGGAAGTTCATTTTTGGTGCACTGAAAATACGTGCTTCGGTACTGTGAGTAATGAAGTAATGGGTGCTGAAGATAAACTCAAGAAAACAGGAGAAACTTAGCAGCCAACTGCCAACTTACAGCAAAATGAAACTAACTTCAACTCTAAAATCGACGTTTCAGCTGAAGCAGCTCTGGAAAAAATGAAAAACAAAATAGAGGATCTCACGCCATTTGAAGATGGAGAAAATATCTTGAATTCTAATAATGCATTTGATTATATCGTGAGACAGAAACTCAGTGCGATGTGCAAGTTGTTCTAAAAAACGTATACGACTAATATTTCGACGCGGAATATGTGTTCCTAGGGTTACTATTTTTGTCAGGATGTCACAAACTTCATCAGAAAGACGGTATTGGTCTGAAGACGATGGTATAGGATTGGAAATCGTCAAGAAAGTCATGTCACGAAATAGACATCAGGAGATAAAATTTCTAATTACTTCAGTGATTATGACCAAGCTCAAGACAACCAACATGATAGAGGGTTCCGCCTTAGGCCACTAATTACAAAGATGAACGAGTGCTTCCAGCAGTTCGGTATAGTTTGGTAAAACTTGAATAATGATGAAATGATTTTGTTGAACTATTATGGCCATCATACACTGAAACATTTCCCTCGAGGCAAGCCAGTTCGATTTGGCTGTAAACTATGGGCATTGTATACTTCTAATAGCTACTCTTTCGATTTTGATTTGTACTGTGGGAAGGAAGTAGTAAATTACTGACTTTGGTGATGGATCTAGGGTAGTGCTAAATATAGTTGTGTGTTGAAAATATTCAGGGTCATAATGCTTACTTCGATAACTATTTCACTAGTCGGATGCGTTGCTGGATCTGCAAAACATTGGATTCAGCGTAAAACACGTACAGTAAAACACTGCGAGAAAAGGGAACTGAAAAGTGTCCTCTTCAAGAAAGAAAGCAACTGGAAAAATGGCCTCGTCGCATTTATGACTTTGCCATTGATGCAAGTCGTGAAATACTGTACGTCAAATGGAATGATGATAAACGCGTCTGTACTGGCAACAATTTTCATACTGTGGAGCCGCCCAATTCTGCAAGTACGTGGAATAGAATAGGTGAGCAGGAAACAAACATTCGATAGCCACCGCTTGTAAGGAATTACAATATATAGTAGAAGACCACCATGACTCACTTTTTGGGAAATATGCCACTTTTTTACGTGGCAAGAAATGGTATTGAGCGCTCTTTACAAGAATAATTGATTTGACTGTTGTGAATATTTGGAGCATATACGCACGGTACATGGATTTATTGGAGTTCCGACGATGCCTTGCTGTCCAGTATCTGAAAATGGCTACCAAATCGCAGAGTTGGACTTCCCTTATCGCCGGCCGGGGTGGCCAAGCGGTTCTAGGCGCGACAGACTGGAACCGCGCGACCGCTACGGTCGCAGGTTCGAATCCTGCCTCGGGCATGGATGTACGTGTCCTTAGGTTAGTTCGGTTTAAGTAGTTCTATGTTCTAGGGGACTGATGACCTCAGAAGTTAACTCCCATAGTGGTCAGAGCCATTTGAACCATTTTGAACTTCCCTTGTCAACACCGAGAAAAGCGTTTCATGAAGTGAGATATGATGTGAAGCGCCATTTTATGTCAACATGTAATTCCCAAAGACGTTGTCAGTTAGCTGGTTGCAAGGGCAAACCATTGAAATTTTGTAACAAATGTAATGTTACCCTTTGGCGCAACTGCTTTGAAATAGGTGGTCAGAACTGAAACTCATTGATTTTTACAATATTGATTTTTACAATATTTGGTGTATGTAAAGTAAATTTTACAATTAGTAAAGCTTTTTCTTCCAAAACTGAAACATTTGTAATAAAAAATGTAACAATAATAAATAATATAATGAATATGTGTAATTTTGTTTAATATATGTAATTTGCCTTTATAAATAATAAAACTGAAAAATTTACATATGAAAATAAATATTCAACAGAAATACTAAGATTCAAATGTTTGTATAACCATCAGAAGCTGTTATCGTCCTAGCCACCTGTTTATAGATCAGTCGATTCTGTTCATCCGAGTAATTTAAAAATAAATAAAAGATTTATTTGTGTTATTTGACTTCAGTATATTATACACTACTGGCCAAAAAATTGCTGCACCACGAAGATGACGTGCTACAGACACGAAATTTAACCGACAGGAAGAAGATGCTGTGATATGCAAATGATTAGCTTTTCAGAGCATTCATACAAGGTTGGCGCCGGTGGCGACACCTACAACGTGCTGACGTGAGGAAACTTTCCAACCGATTTCTCACACACAAACAGCAGTTGACCGGCGTTGCCTGGTGAAACGTTGTTGTGATGCCTCGTGTGAGGAGGAGAAATGCGCACCATCACGTTTCCAACTTTGATAAAGGTCGGATTGTAGCCTATCGCGATTGCGGTTTATCCTATCGCGACATTGCTGCTCGCGTTGGTCGAGATCCAATGACGGATAGCAGAATATGGAATCAGTGGGTTTAGGAGGGTAATATGGAACGCCGTGCTGGATCCAAACGGCCTCGTATCACTAGCAGTCGAGAAAACAGGCATCTTATCCGCATGGCAGTAATGGATCGTGCAGCCACGCCTCGTTCCCTGAGTCAACAGATGGGGATGTTTGCAAGACAACAACCATCTGCACGAACAGTTCGCCGAAGTTTGCAGCAGCATGGACTATCAGCTCGGAGATCGTGGCTGCGGTTACCCTTGACGCTGCATCACAAACAGGAGCGCCTGCGATGGTGTACTCAAAGACGAACATGGCTGCACGAATGGCAGAACGTCATTTTTTCGGATGAATCCAGGTTCTGTTTACAGCGTCATGATGGTCGCATCCGTGTTTGGCGACATCGCGGTGAACGCACATTGGAAGCGTGTATTCGTCATCGCCATATTGGCGTATCACCCGGCGTGATGGTATGGAGTGCCATTGGTTACACGTCTCGGTCACCTCTTGTTCGCATTGACGGCACTTTGAACAGTGGACGTTACATTTCAGATTTGTTACGACTCGTGCCTGTACCCTTCATTCGATCCCTGCGAAACCCTACATTTCAGCAGGATAATGCATGTTGCAGGTCTTGTACGGGCCTTTCTGGATACAGAAAATGTTCGACTGCTGCCCTGGCCAGCACATTCTCCAGATCTCTCACCAATTGAAAACGTCTGGTCAATGGTGGCCGAGCAAGTGGCTCGTCACAATACGCCAGTCACTACTCTTGATGAACTGTGGTATCGTGTTGAAGCTGCATGGGCAGCTGTACCTGTACACGCCATCCAAGCTCTGTCTGACTCAATGCACAGGCGTATCAAGGTCGTTATTACGGACAGAGGTGGTTGTTCTGGGTACTGACTTCTCAGCATCCTTGCACCCAAATTGCGTGAAAATGTAATCACATGTCAGTTGTAGTATAATATATTTGTCCAATGAATACCCGTTTATCATCTGCATTTCTTCTTGGTGTAGCAATTTTAATGGCCAATAGTGTATGTGATCATGGTCGGCCTCTGCGTTTTGAGCAGTGGAATATAAATTACCGGGTTAGATTGTAGCAGACGAAAATTTGTGCCATGTGCAAGCCTGCTGCTAGAGCTGCCCCTACGTAAGTGGTCGAAATGATTTACAAAATTTTAATGTTCCTGCAGTCGGATGAGGGACGTGCGTGTCCGAGTAGCAGTTGCCTTAACCCGGGGAGACCTCCACCTGTAGAGTGGTGCGGAGTGAGATTGCGAGATGGTGTGTCGGCGGTTTTGAGGTTTCCGGCAGCTTCGGCCCGCCGCGGACTCAACACAGGAATCCGTTGCGAACGGAAGCGGCGGCGGTGCCGGCTTGCAGTGGGGAGTTCGTTCCGGGGCCGGCGCGGCTCCATTAGGCGCTGCAGGTAGCCATCCCCACCGCCCACGCACCCCCTCTTCCCTCAACCCCGGCCTGGTCCTCAGGCGCCCAATTAAGATTAATGGCCGGCGCCCCCAGGAAGCCGCCACCCGCCCGCGGCAAGCTTCGCTTTGCGCACTCACTTCCCTCCCTCCCTCCCTCCCTCCCTCCGTAGCGTACACAAATCAGCCGGTGACGTACGAAATAGCGAGCAATTTTGTTCAGCCGCGTGACTGTTGCTGAGTGTCTGACGGTTTTGTTGAGTCTTCGAAGCAGTCTGGTTCAGTTTCAGTAGCCTCCTGAAACAGAACTCCACAGAGAAACTTTCAGAGTGGTTCAGTGATACTTTCCGCGTGTTTTGATACATGGAACCACGGTCTCCTGCGGCTCGTTACGGAGTTGATACATTTCGTTTGGTTTTTTGTCCCAGTTAGCTGTGTATCTTTGTCGCAGTGAAAATAGCGCACGACAGAGCAAATGTCGAAGGTATCCGCCCTGTATAGAGTTGTAAAACTGCCGTAGGCTGTCATAAATAAGCGTAGACTACGGCACTTCGGCTAATAGCTTTGGTCATATAAGGTCGTGTCCGCGTTACCTGAACGTTAGGTGTGTTGCATACCTGTCGGACATTTGTTTACGCAAGCGATAAGTCAATGTAAAAACCGGAAGCACCGACCTCTCTAGAAACTGAGATATCATGTATGAAAGGCCACAGAACCTACGGAACATTTTTATTTACATAGCTATCCTCGTATCTCTCACGTAAAAGAAACAGTATTTATAGCAAAATTGAAATTGCCAATGTCTAATTCAAGTTTCATTTGAAAATGGTTGATTTGTTCAAATGGCTCTGAGCACTATGGGACTTAACTTTTGAGGTCATCAGTCCCCTAAAACTTATAACTACTTAAACCGAACTAACCTGAGGACATTACTCACATCCATGCCCAAGGCAGGATTCGAACCTGCGACCGCAGCTGTCGCGCGGTTCCAGACTGTAGCGCCTAGAACCGCTCGGCCACAACGGCCGGCTGTTGATTTGTGACGTGAAACAGAGGGACATGGTAGCGAAAAAAAAGACTTATCATAAAGTGCTACAAAACGCAATTTTCTCAAGAAAAAGGTACAATAATAAAAAAAAGTCGCAAAACAAAAATGTGACAGGCATAGCTTCAGTACTTCTTCGAACTGGTATACAACGTGTTTCCGTTATACATACTACGGTCGCAGCTTCGAATCCTGCCTCGGGCATGGGTGTGTGTGATGTCCTTAGGTTAGTTAGGTTTAAGTAGTTGTAAGTTCTAGGGGACTGATGACCACAGATGTTAAGTCCTATAGTGCTCAGAGCCATTTGAACCATTTGTTATTCATAAACAACTTCCGCCTCTATCGATAATAACAGGAAACTCTCTTGCCTTTGAGAATGATGAAAGACGTTCTGTTGAGTACAAAATAAAGCAGTAGTTATATGTTTATTTATGTTCGTGCTTGTAAACTGTATCAAAAATAATTTCTGTGGTTACTTAGAAGCGCAGAAGTTAGGCGATCCGCTAATTTTATAAACTTGCTGTAAGGATATAAAATACACAATGGGCTAACACTGAGTGATGTGCGGCTCTAATTTTGTGCAAAACAAACAAAGAGAATTCGACGACTTTCAGTTTCTCCCGTACACGTTCTTTTATGCTTCTTTCCTTACCAATGCTGCCAGCGCTACCTGTAATCCTACTATTTACTACGTCAGTCATGTAGTGCAGGAAAACTAACAAACTGCAGTTTTGGTAGAGCGCCACTCCAGCTGTGTGTTGTTTCCATTCGCTCACGGCATCTCTCTCACGGCATCTTGACAGCAGCACTGCGGTCTTAACTCGATGCTGTCAAGTTTGCAAACGAGCGAGGTGGCGCAGTGGTTAGACACTGGACTCGCATTCGGGAGGACGACGGTTCAATCCCGCGTCCGGCCATCCTGATTTAGGTTTTCCGTGATTTCCCTAAATCGCTCCAGGCAAATGACGGGATGGTTCCTCTGAAAGGGCACGGCCGACTTCCTTCCCCATCCTTCTCTAATCCGATGAGACCGATGACCTCGCTGTCTGGTCTCCTTCCCCAAACAACCCAACCCCCTCAAGTTTGCATTCAGTAGTGCTAGATTGTTTCTAGGGTTTGTGTTCCGGCGGCGTCAGTTGCTCACTCATTGAGAGATATAATTTTATGTTAAAGATTCGTCATAGTACAAATATTACAGTTATAAAATGTGCATATGTCTTGAGAGGAAACGTAACTCATGGAGCGCAAATTACGCCGACTATACTAACCACTATTTGAGAATCAATTTCAAACTTTTACGAGATTATTTCCCGTTGACGCCCTCCCGCAAAATGACGAAAGGAAGAAAGTTATCGCTTACTATATTTTCGCCGTTAGTGCAGTATAACTTGAGCATCACGCAGCATGTTTCAGTTTACCGCTTCTTTACAATTAACTCTAGTCGCAATATATTTTCGTGACAGTATATACCTGTACCACTGAAAGCACCTTCAAAGTTATATCAGTGTTGGACACACAATTCATGACCTACATTATGTGATCAGAAGTATCGGGACACCCCCAAAAACATACGTTATTCATATTAGGTGCATTGCGTGCCACCTACTGCCAGGTGGTCCATAACAGCGACCTCAGTCTTCATTAGACATCATGAGGGAGCAGAATGGGGCGCTCCCCGAAACTTACGGACTTCGAACGTTGTGAGGTGATTGGGTGTCACTTGGGTCATTCGTCTGTATGCGAGATTTCCACACTCTTAAACATCCCTAGGTCCAGTGTTTCCGATGTGAAAGCGAAGTGGAAACGTGGAGGGACACGCACAGCACAAAAGCGTGCAGGCCGACCTCGTCTGTTGACTGACAGAGATCGCCGACAGTTGAAGAGCGTCGTGATGTGTAATACGGAGACATCTATCCAGACCATCACACAGGAATTCCAAACTCCATCAGGATCCACTGCAAGTACTATGACAGTTAGGCGGGACGTGAGAAAACTAGGATTTATGAGCGGCTGCTCATAAGCCACACACCACGCCGGTAAATGCCAAACGATGCCTCGCTTTGTGTAAGGAGCGTAAACACTGGACGATTGAACAGTGGAAAACATTGTGTGGAGTGACGAATCGCGGCACAGAATGTGGCCATCTCATGGCAGGGTGTGGGTATTGTGAATGCCCGGTGAACGTCATTTCCCAGTGTGTGCAGAGCCAACAGTAAAATTTGAAGGCGGCGGTGTTTTGGTGTGGTCCTGTTTCTCGTGGAGTAGGCCTGCACCCCTCGTTGTTTTGCGTGGCACTATCACGGCACATGGCTACATTGATGTTTTAAGCGCCTTCTTTCTTCCCACTGTTGAAGAGCAATTCAGGGATAGCGACTGCATCTTTCAACAAGATCGAGCACCTGTTCCTAACGCACGGGCTGTGGCGGAGTGGTTAGACGACAGTAACATCACCGTAATGGACTGGCCTGCACAGAGTGCAGACCTGAAACCTATAAAACACTTTTCGGAAGTTTTGGAACGCCGACTTCGTGCCAAGCCTTACCGACCGACATCGATACCTCTCCTCAGTGCAGCACTCCGTAAAGAATGGGCTGCCATTCCCCAAGAAACCTTCCAGCACCTGATTGAACTTCTGGCTGCTAGAGTGGAAGCTGTCTTCAAGGCTAAGGGTGGGCCAACGCAATATTGAATTCCAGCATTAACGATGGAGGTCGCCACGAACTTGTAAGTTATTTTCAGCCAGGTGTCCGGATACTTTTGATCACATGGTGTATGATTTCATAAACATTGAAATGTGTGAGAAACAAGCTTTTCTTAAAACGGAGTTCGATTCCTTAATATGGGTAGGCAGATACGTTGGGAGACGGTAGTATAGACCGACGCGAGTAAAACGTTACATAAAATACGAACCGAATTGGTTACAAGGATGCAGCTATAGGAATGTAAATCACACACAGAAAGTGTTAACCAAAGGGAAGTGACTACGATCACAGTTGTTTCTCATTAAGTCGACATACTACTTCCATTAGAATTGGAAACTCTTGAAAACACCACGCTTAGCTCTTCTGAGGTCCTCTTGCGTTTTTATTTTATTTCTTTCATGAATGCAGCATCAGTAATCATCTGAAAGATCAGTTCGTCTCTTGTGTTTACTTTTTCTTTGGAGACTTCACCTTTTAGCCATCCACGGAGACAAAATTCTAAACTAGTAAGTTTCTAGGACCGTGGTGGGCAATAAACGTTACTATTTCTGTTATTCCATCATCTGCGGTATTTTAGGCTTAGATAATGCAGATGTGATGACTATAGCGTGCAGGCGCTCCGTCATGCTGGAAGAACATGACCATCTTTGTAGGCAAAGGAACTTCTTCCAATAATACCGGAAGCTCGTTTTCACCAAACTACGTATAAAGGGGCCCTGGAAGAGGATGTGGTAACACTTTATCATCCTACACCCCATGCTTACAGAAAACCGTTCTTGAAAATGTATTTCCACCAAGGCATGAGGGTTTTTGTCGGACCACCGACATGGTTTAAAAGTGTTACTGATGCCGTTACGTGTGACAGTGGCTGTGGTATTCCTAGGGTTATTCGATTATTCGCAGTTAAAATGGTTCTGAGCACTGTGCGACAACTTCTGAGGTCATCAGTCGCCTAGAATTTAGAACTAATTAAACCTAACTAACCTAAGGACATCACACACATCCATGCCCGAGGCAGGATTCGAATCTGCGACCGTAGCGGTCGCTCGGTTCCAGACTGTAGCGCCTAGAACCGCACGTCCACTCCGGCCGGCTTATTCGCAGTCACCCGACGATAAAATGCCAGTTATGTATCTTCAGCGACGTCTGGAAGATGTTTAATCTGTTGATAGGGATAGAGGTTGCACATACGTAATGTGCGCCGTATGTGGAACACCGATAGATCTAGAAATTCTGCGTTTGCTTATTGAACGACTACGTTCTAACAACTGAATAATGTCTTCTGTTGCACGTTCTCTCAGTTAGGGAATCGTGTATTGGATTTTTTGTAAGTAGCAACAGCTTTGGCATTACAAAACTTGTCCACAAATACCATTTTGCCATCCTAAATAAGTCCTACAGTGTTAAATTATACATAAAAGTGGCCAACAAATCACAACCACAATCGTGTTTAAAAAATTTATTATGTAAACTCAAGCTCAACTTTATAACTCTAAATTAAATACAAAAATGCCAATGGATGTGTTGTATAGGTAGAGAAGGCCGAAATGCACGCGTTAAACTCAAGCAGTCTGGCGTGAGGTCTGAAACAGGATACGTAATGAATGCTATAAAGAAAAGTACGTAGATTTTGGATTACTTAACTTTAATTCATATTTGTAGAACATTGCTCTTGATGATATAGAAGTATTATAGCAATTGAATACGGCGCCTTGCTAGGTCGTAGCAACTGTAGCTGAAGGCTGTGTTAACTATCGTCTCGGCAAATGAGAGCGTAATTCTCAGTGAACCATGGCTAGCAACGTCGGCTGTACAACTGGGGCGAATGCTAGTACGTCTCTCTAGACCTGCCGTGTGGTGGCGCTCGGTCTGCAATCACTGACAGTGGCGACACGCAGGTCCGTCGTATACTAATGGACCGCGGCCGATTTAAAGCTACCACCTAGCAAGTGTGGTGTCTGGCGGTGACACCACAGGATGAATAAACACACTGCGACTGACGTACCAACACATGAAATGAAAACTTATCTTTGTAAGCAGCTGTAAATGTGGTAAGTTTTATGCGAATTAGTCTATAGTCGCACCTCCTAAAACATATGGAGTGGTCAGAAACGGTCTAAGAAGCTTGTTGGGATGTTATAGCGCAGATTTAAGCGGCCCGTCTGATACAGTTAATGCCATTTGTTCTCGTAGCGCGAAGCACAGCGCACGAGACTGGACAGCCTTTGGCTCGGGTTCGATCCTTACTACCATCCCGTGTCCAATTTTTGTGTCGCTCTCTTGTTCGGTTTTAGGAAACTTTTGGCGACACCGTGTGTGGCGGGCCGCTTGAATTTGCGCGCATAACATCCTGACTGGCTAACTAAAATGCTACTCAACTCGGAAACGGCGTGGCGTATAGGGCTTTTCTCTTAACAGTTATTTCCCAGGACAACCTACTCTAAAACACCCTCACAAGCTTCTGACTACCCTGTATAACAGTAGGCCTAAAAATTATGACGACTAGGTAGTAGAAGCTTTACTCTGTTCAAAATTGCTTCAGCTAGCAGCATGGACTCTGGAAACATCGATCATGAGAAACCCGACTCGCGCTTTTCTCTTGTGACGTTCTGAGTGCCGTGTATCAAGTCAGTCAGATGCTGTCTTTCGAGAAAGTATTTGACTGAGTACCGTACCTACGCCTGCTACCTAAAGCACAGTCCTATCGGGTATCAAGCTATAGATATAAGTTTTTTTTAAAGAGGTGGAGGTCCTCCACGCCCACACCGGCATGATGGCCAACACAAAAGGTCTACTGCCATGTCTGCATAGGGGTTAGTATTCACTAAAGTGAGGTGTCGCAGGACGTGGGTACTGCGACGTTTGCGTACGTCTGGTTAAGGTTAATCATTAATTCGCGCTCATCTGGAGACATTGGATCGAATGTAGAACGAACGGTAACAGTTTGAAGGGCAGAGGGAAAAAAGTGTCAAAGCAAGAGCCAAGTGAAAGAAACCTCTGCGATAGTTGGGTCGGGTGTGGTAAGAGCAGTCGCGGCCGTCTTGCTGTTTGCGACAGGTCGTGCAAGGGTTGGCTTTGTTAGTAGTGGGCATCATATTTGTCGATACCTTTGTCGTTGTGCGGTGCTGTTACTCGGCGGCTGCCGCTGGGTGCCGGTGTTAATCCCTCGGTCAGCGTCAGCTTACCTGTAACTGTTAGGTTTATCGTCGTCTTGTGTCCGATAGGTCATGTATCATTTGTTTGTGCGTCAGTGAGCGAGCTCGTCGGTTTCCCTGCTGTAGCCTATTGGTCGGCTTTAATAGCAGCTGGTATCTCCAGTCAACGTTGCTAATTTGCTGGGGCTTGCCGACGTTTGTCGCTTGTTGGTGTATGTTAGCTTGCCGTAGGTGGTTATGCCCTAGCTAGTAGTGTCTTTGGCCGCTTATGCTTTCACCTATGGTTGTGCCGCTGTCTCTGTGTATTTATACTGTTAATTAAATAGTGTACATATAAATCAGAAGTAACGTACAACTTCCCACACAAAACAAGATGTACAGAGGTATAGCTACTTTTCTGTACGTAACATACAGCGAGTTGAAAGAACATAAAAGTATCAACACTGCACAGAGGGGGGGAGGGGGGGTTACCGTAATGGGCTGGCAGCGCTACTGGCGGAATGTCTTCCAGCGAATGTGGCAAGTTTTTTTTTTTTTTTTCCTCGTCGTTCACATCCGACGACATGTTGTCGCAACCCAGGAAGTACTCCGCGCGGCTCCTTGTTCCGATGACAGGGCGTTCATGTAAACAAAAAAAAACTGGGACATTGTTGATCATTCTATTGGCAAAACTAAGAAATGGAAGAGAAATTTTTGTCAGTACTTTTGGGCGAGACAATTCCATATGCATCGAATACTCACTCTATACATACAGGGTGAGGTGAGTAAATATTTCAGCTACTGAGCAAGTAAAGATGTTGTAATCTCTTTTCACGTTAACGAGTGGTGACCAGGAGCTCACGAAAACAGGCCAACGTATTTTTGCGACTTCATTAATTGCTGATATTCAGGCGATAAATTTGTTCTTATAAAAGGCCACAGAAGATCATTAACTTCTGATAACGCTGGTTCCTAATACCAGCAAAACTGAAAGGAAAGTGGACTACCTTTGGCACCCACGGAGGTCTTGAGTAATTGGATAGAACTGAGAGAAGTCCCCTTCATGTGAGCAGAATCGACGAAACATACTCATACCGCGAGCCCAGTTTCTAAAACATTACAGTGATAATGAAAACTAGCTTATAAACAGTTACATAATGCTGTTGTAGCTAAAATGAACGATCGTGTAAGTGTATTAACAAAGATTTTAAGAACTAAACAGCATACTTTTAGATCAAAGCGTGATCACATGTCTGAACATATCTTCAGAATAATGCAAACTTTTGTTCAAACACAGATGAAACATTTACGAAAAGTCTGACTTCAGTTTAGCCTGTTCGAAAAATATTCTCAGGTGGCGTTCGTATTTAACTAATTTGCAACAGGTCGCTGTTTCCACCAAGATAAACATCGACTTGATGTACTCGGATGTACGTCATAAGATACGTACGGCTTACTGCGCATTCCGAAACTCCAGCCAGTAACTCGTGGGAACTCTCACACGGAGATCTTCAGATAATAGGGCGACGTCTCGTTTCCAAGAATGCATTGCAACGACCCTCGTAAAAACTTTCGAGGAAGTCGTTAGTAAAATGGTGATCGTTGTTTTACTGCCACAAAAATATTTCAAAGGCAGGAAGGCTTTTACGTTTCGTAGCCCGCATCTCGTGGTCGTGCGGTAGCGTTCTCGCTTCCCACGCCCGGGTTCCCGGGTTCGATTCCCGGCGGGGTCAGGGATTTTCTCTGCCTCGTGATGGCTGGGTGTTGTGTGCTGTCCTTAGGTTAGTTAGGTTTAAGTAGTTCTAAGTTCTAGGGGACTTATGACCATATATGTTAAGTCCCATAGTGCTCGAGCCATTTGAACCATTTTTTTTTTTACGTTTCGTGGTTAATGCTTCACTGACGATAACGCAATGCACTGTGGCAACGTGGAAGGCAAATTCAGGCGAGTGTTCGTTTTCATACAGTGACACATAACGGCGGTCAGTCAAGGCTTTTTGCTGTCTCCACTGTTCTTGGGGTGGTTGTGCGTGTCAAACCTTTCGTAATTCGTGTTTATTCCGCAGTGGTTTGTGAATTAAAAACATTTCCAAATAGGTCCATGATCTGGCTTGATAGATGATTCTCATGTGCTCTTCTGATGTTCTAGACCAGAAAAATTGTGCTTCGCTTTTTTTTTTTTTTTTTTTTTTTTTTTTTTTTTTTTTTTTTTTTTTTTTTTTTTTTTTTTTTGCGAAGGGCAGTTACCAGAAGTAGTTTGTGAATAATATATTTTACGAATACGATGAGTGTTACGATGCAGCCTTATGAATGTTCCACTAATTAAAAATGTGGAATGCGTCCTAGGTGCGTATTAGGTGCATGCTGAGCTTAACACTGTGAGACAGCAGAAACCTGATGGCCTGAGTGAGTAATTATCGCTCGCTTCCCCTTTACTCTTTAGCAGAGACAGGCTGTGCTTGTAGCTCTGTTATACAGGTAGTCGTGAACATGGATGTTCGTCTGTAGCAGGTATTCTCGACTTCCTGGGCTGTTGTTCATTTTTTATTATGAGACCAATTGACATTTTTAAGTGAGTTTGCGTAGAGGCGACAACGTTTTCCGTGCTTTGTAAGATGAGTTACGCAGAACCAAAGCATTCTGAACTATATTCCCGGCGTAGGCGGGGTTGTAAATTATGCTCTGTACGGTCTTTGCGTATGTAACACCTACGTTTTCTTCCAGTTGTGGATGTGCCTAATGCTGGCTCCGTTCTCATCTTTCCCTGAAGAAAAGTAACTCCGCCACAATGCAATGTAAAATCTAGGAATTGATTCAGAAAGGAAACAGAGACAGTTATTGCTTCCAGCAGAGACGGGATTAGTTGAAAATGCAGTATGCTTTTTGGGATGTAATGGTCCGATTTTCTGAGCCGGGCTAATGCGACACGGTTACACGGCCGCCATTCTTTCCTAGCGCTTTCAGCATACAACATTCTTCGTGATAATGTTCCATTTTGATAATAAATAGTTTAACTACATACAAAGCATTTGTCTGATAATGTGCTTTCATATTTTCTGTCATTTTTGCAAAAGTGTCATTTTTGTACTCCGCTGTAATTCGAATACACATCATCGCAAGGAAATCCCAGGTTTCACCGTTCCAGTAACTCATTAACATGACATAAAAATGTTTCATATGAATTTTTTAATATCGCTGTGGAGTTAATACCTGTCATTTCTTTCTTTCCAGGTAAGTGTCATCGGCGTCTGTGTTGTTTGTAAGTACGTCTGCACACAGTTGCATGAGTCTCTCTCTAACGTTTGATTTGTAAATGGCTTGTCGAACCGACAGGTAGTTGCCCTACGGTAAGCAAGCGTAATGTCCTATAATGTTTTTGTTCAATTGTAATTTTTAGTTGCAATGCGTCGAATCTCTGTCGCGAGCATCCCCCTATGGTGTCAACATGACTTTGGTGACCATACTGACTTTTTCTGGAGGAATGAAGAAACGTTCAAACTATTGATATCGGTGACCAGGCATCTCATCGTACAGTAATGTAAAATTAAACGCTAGAGACAGTGACGTAGCTTGTTACCTCGCTCGGCTGGTTTATGTATCTTGGAACAAAGTGGTGAAAGGTGATTTATCAGTGCATAAATCTTCACCAGTTTTGATCCTGTAACTAAGTAATCGCTGAAGTTCATATGTACGGCGTTTAATCCCAGCGTCGGTCCATCTATTTTTCTTGTCATTCGCATCTTTTTCTTTTCCTCCTCCGCATGTGTGAAAACAGACAAGTAGCACCATGGTTTAGAGTCCACCTTAAACTGCAGGCCCCCTGTAAGTGGTTGCGTGGGTCAGTTCTAAGTTACGAGGAACGCAGGGGCCTCCCATGTCCACGAAGACCAAATGAAACGCTGTTTCTTTCGAACAATGTATTTTCGTCGTAATGTAAAAATACGTAAGCGAGGACATTTTATCTGTTTCCCTATCACCGCCGGCAGACGTTGTTACAAGAGGCAGACAAAATGTAGGCCGGGGCAAGCTGCTGTGTGTGGAGAATTTTTTCTGCGTGTGGTTATCTTCATCCTGCACATTTCTTCTCAGCTTCAACGTTACTGAATAACTTAGAAAGCTGTGCCCACGAAGTGTGTCTGTTATTGGGTCCCTTACTGTTTTACCAACACAAATGTAGTGAAGGATCCAAGGGTACTATAGACCTCCTAAGGTCCTTCCCCCTATCTGCATTGTAACCTGGAGTCATTTAACCCGTGTTTAGCAAACAGTTTATTCATACCGACTGAATTCCAAGGCTAGGAACTTGCCAAGATTCACTTAACCGCGGAAATGGTGCGCTCGGTGTAACGAATGTAGAAAGACTGAGTATGTACTTCGCGACAGATGTCGGTAATGTTAGGGATCGGTAGGTTATACCCTTTACAGTGCAACTTTTGGTATTTGAGGATTGTATCACAAAGAATGCTACATGTTACCAGGGGTATGTATGAGGAGACTCGAAAACGTAAGGTAAAAGTTTTTACACCAGGCGTCGAAAGTGACATAAATACTTAAGAGGGGGTGTTCAAAAGAAAATGTGTGATACAGTACTTCGAGCATAATTGAATTTTTTTTATTTGCAGAAGTAATCACCAGAGGTCTGAGTACAACCATCCCACTGTTGCACGAGCTAAAGAATTCCCTGTTCACAAAATTCCTGTGGCTATAACAGGAGCCATTCGTCCACTGTCTCCTTCGGTTCGCCGTCCGAGTTGAAGCGCTGCGCTTTGAGATGTTTGTTTAGTGGATGAGGCACATGGAAATCGAAGGCGACAAGTCAGGGCTGTAGGGCGGATGCTCAAACTGCTCCCACTTGAACTTAGCCATTACAGTTTGTGTAAAGCGCGTTATTGTGGAGCAGACTCACTCTCTCCGTGAACAGCTCAGTCCCTTTGCTCATGACGAACTTGCACATGGCTACAGAGGCTCTCACAATTCTGATCACGCTGACAAAAAACATTTGTGTAACTGATAATGTGCTTTCATATTTTCAGGCATTTTTGCAAAAGTGAGATTTTCTACTGTCAGTTACCTGGTGTTCCCCGAGATGTGCTGCCACGGTTCGTGGAGACTATACCCCTTGTTGTCCGCTTTCAACAAAATGGCTCTGAGCACTATGGGACTTAACATCTGAGGTCATCAGTCCCCTAGAACTTAGAACTACTGAAACCTGACTAATCTAAGGACATCACACAACACCCAGTCATCACGAGGCAGAGAAAATCCCTGACCCCGCCGGGAATCGAACCCGCGCGCGGGAAGCGAGAACGCTACTGCAGGACCACGAGCTGCGGACCCGGTTTCAACACGACGGTGCACCAGCCCAATTATACGTTAATGCCGGCGAGCACATGAACAACACGTACTCTCGTGGGTGGATTGGATGTGGAGATCCCGTCCTAGGGCCAGCGCGATCGCCGTATCTCATTCCTCTTGACATTCTCCTCCGGGGTTACGTCAAGACTCTGGTGTACGAAGCCCCCGTGGAAACGGATGAAGACGTACTTGCTGGGGTCCAAAGTGCCCGCCTCCTGGTACAACAGATACCAGATCTCTGAGAGAGTGCGGCAGAACTAACGCGCTGTTGCCACGCATGCACTGAGACTGGCTGTCAGCGCTTAAAACATTTACTGTGAGCTACGTTGTTGTTACGGGGTGTACGCTTTGTACATCCGTAACACAATAAATACGCATTTCCGACCATTGGATCCCTATCTCAATATAATCGGGTGTAGACCCAGTATCAAATGTTCCAATTTGACGCAAAAGGTTTGAGATAACATATATACAGCGGAAAGACTGTCTGGAACAAATAGTCGTAGCAGGGAAGAGAGGAGTTGGGAAAGGAAGAAGAAGTAGAAGACTTGGAATGTCTGAAGACATTAAAAATGGACAGAGTGAGAAGCAGATTAAGGAAGAGGCACGGGACAGAGAGAAGTCCATAGGACGTAAGAGAGGTAAAGAAAAGAATAATGTAGTTGTTATTTTTTTTTAAAGGGGGATGAAAATGAGATGGGGGAAGAGAAAGTAACAGAGGAATTAGCGCAGTTCTCGCTGTGCACTGTGCCTCGGGGCTGCCGGCAGACGCTTCGGCTGTCAACGCTCCTAGTCGTGGCTACAGCAGGCAGGCGGGCAGGGAGGCAGGGGGGGCGTGCTTATTATTAAAACCCCAGCCCTGCGAGGCAATGAAGGCCTCCGCCCGCGAAACGCCGGCTCTCAGGGCCGGACGCGCCGCGGCCGGGGGAGGCGGCTCTGGCGAGAGTGTCATCCTCACCAAACTCAAGGCTCTCACATAAAAAAGTGAAATACGTACTTCATATTTATGGGCTCGTAGTCAAATTCACACATGATTGACAATTCGTACAGTACAATAGGTGTTTAAATCCACGTGTTGTAACTATTAAAATATAAAACTGAATGAAAAGTCGAATAGTCCGCTGTAGCTGTTTATGTAACTCGCTTAGAGATCACAGAACCGGTGTCACAACTTTTAAGTTGCGTCATCTGCTGTATACCTGCACAGAAAATTCCATAAAGTAATGCCTTGATAATGGGGTAATGAAGTTACCTGAGATATCTTAAAGTACTGAGTGAGTAGTCTTAAACAAGGAAGAAAATATTGCGCATCTAATTAGAACACTAGGTGTAGATCACATACGCCCAACAAAGAATGGCCTATACGTATTTAATAAATAAATTTGTAATTTCGTACCAAAAGAAGGTTACTTACAAATGTTACGTCATATGGTATACGGACGTGTTTCAGAATGCTGCAGAGCAACCGTTGGCGTGGCTAGGCAGAGTTTTCAGCCCTCCTCAGCTGATAAAAACCTTCATCTTTGATGAATGTCCAGTGTAAAAAAATGGAGGAATAGAATTAGGAGTCAAACTGATACCTGATCCTTGATTAAAAAACATTGAAGGTGTAACTAAAATGACAAAGAGATGCAGGCATGACAAAGAGATGGAACTACTGCCAAAGGCTGGCCGCTGTGGCCGAGCGCTTCTACGCGATTCAGTCCGGAACCGCGCTGCTGCTACGGTTGCAGGTTCCAATCCTGCCTCGGGCATGGATGTGTGTCATGTCGTTAGGTTTGGTAGGTTTAAGTAGTTCTGGTAGGTTTAAGTAGTTCTAAGTTTAGGGGACTGATGACCTCAGATGTTAAGTCCCATAGTGCTCAGAGCCATTTGAACCATTTTTGAACAACTGCCAAAAACAGGACTGACTTGTGTTAAAATCACGAACTCGAAACACCCCATATGTAAACACAGCGTTATTGACTAGTGGGTTATAGCCTAACAGTTTAAAATAGTTTGACCGTGTGCAACTGATAAAGGCTGATCGGTTAATGTTCGCACGGGAGTTGTTTCGTATCAAATCCAACAAAGCTAATTAAGATATCACATAGCAATAATCGGTACCTTCTTTGAAACTTCCTGACAGATTAAAACTGTGTGCCGGACGGGACTGGAACTCGGGACCTTTGCCTTTCGCGGGCAAGTGCTCTACCAACTGAGCTACGCAAGCACGACTCAGGACCCGTCCTCACAGCTTCAATTCTGCCAGTACCTCGTCTCCTCGTGAGTCGTGCTTGGGTAGCTCAGTTGATAGAGCACTTGCCCGCGAAAGGCGAAGGTCCCGAGTTCGAGTCTCAGTCCGGCACACAGTTTTAATCTCTCAGGAAGTTTCATATCAGCGCACACTCCGCTGCAGATTGAAAATCTGATTCTGGTACCTTCTTTGTTGTTAATGTTCCATATCTTTGGTCTAAACAGCACGAATGAGGCAGTTACTCTCTTCGTCTGACAAAGTAATAACGGTTAACTCATCACCTGAGTGTCGTCACACGCCAATATTCTTCACGTGGCTCTAAATGCAAATCTTCACAGTAATTCAAAATTGTGAGTGTCCGGCGCGGTTGTCGCGTAATCACGGAGCACAAATGAACACTTAAACACATCAAACAAAACACTCAATTAACGGCATTTACGTATTTGCTGCGGTGACACACAACTGTTGTCCCGCGGTCGGTCCTCCTGCCCGAATCCGCCCTGCTCGGTTTGCGGCCAACAACTTACTTGCTCGGAGTCTCAACACTGACTACTCCCTGGCGCACCAGGCGGTCGACTATCGATAGTACTTACTGCGACCTGCGTTCTCAATATGTAAGGGGCCGTTTGACCCCTTACAGTCACCGCTTCGCCAGTTAAAATATGTTTTTGTGCGCGTATGCCAAGCAGCAAACGATGCCCCTCGTAAATGCTACACACGAAACTATTGGGTCCTGGAGCGATTGAACAATAAAATATAGCGATGAAAACTAATAAAAAATAAACTGAAAATTTCTTTTTGACTTTTTTTGGGAGCCACCAACGATCGAAAGGAAAGAACTGATGCTGACGGTCAAGCTTACTGCTAGCCGGCACGCTTATGTACGTTTGTCACCAACATATCATCAGTTACAGAAGCTGACAACACAAGCTACGAGGCGTCCATAACACGGGCAACACGCGAGGTAAGAAGCGCTGCTGAGGAACTGCGGTCATCACGTGAACTGTTAGACTCGACTCTCCGTATTTAATAAAAATTTAACCTTGGGTGATACTAATACAATAATGTTACTACGGTGAAAATTTTTGGAAAATTGCTGTTTATTTCTGATTCATTAAAACAACGTTTACTTTAAATCGATCAGATGACCCACATGTGGATCGTCAGATAGAGTAAACTTGGAAATTAACGTAAAAAATTTTAATAAACTCATCAATTTGTTACATGCTGAGACCTCGTACTTCACAAATTCAGATAGTCAGAATTTCAAAATTACCTGCAAATTGACACTATATTTATTTCTACATGTGCAGTTATTCGCCGCAAGCTGGCTACGAAGGGAAGCGTGTGCCGTAGGGCACTTGCGATAACTCCTCCTTTCTGAATGTCGCGCCGGAAGAAAGGCTTTTGATAAGCCTCCCTCATAATTTGAGTTGCCTTGGTTTTGCCTTTGTGGTAAACATACTCCGAGATATGGAAATATGAACCGGAATTGTTTTTTGTAACGTATACTGACTCACTTGGAGAAATACAAGATACACCATTACACAATACATTCATTGACGACCGGTTTCAACCGTGGACCATGTTCACAGTGGAAGAACGTCTATTCTGATAACTTAACACGGCATACATGCTATTTAAACAGGAAAGTATACACCATTGCTGACTTGGAAACCTTAGGAAACTGATACTTAATTCCGTTATACAGGATTAACCAAGCAGAAAACGACATAGAAAACATGGAATCCTGTAAGAGCAGTAAGTACATAGGACCATCGCAACAAGTCACCAGTGGCGTGTACTTGGCTGGTTAAATAGCATGTATGCCGTGTTGTTACAATAGATCTTTTTCCACTGTGAGGATGGTCCACGATGGAAACAGATAGTAAATAAACGTATTGTAAGACAGCACAGTGTGTAACATGAATTTTTCTAAGTATATCGATGCTGTTGACAGTCTCCTGAAAAAATGTTTTGTTGTATTTGATTGGCCAAGACAAAAAACCCATCGCTTCATTTTTCTTCATAATCTCCTGACTTCTCTATTCATTTTTCCCATCAAAATAACAACTTTTTGATGCCGTCCCCGAAGGAAAAAGAGGTACGTGTGAGCAGCCGCTTGCGCACCAGTTGCTGTACCTCTGCGTTATCACGAGGCCGGTGTCCTCAAAGTCCAAAGGTGATGAATCTGGGTGGTAAGGGGGATGTTCCAAGAGTTCTCCAAAGACTTTCTTTCAGGTTTTGCATCGCCAAAGCACCAGAGTGCGGCCTTGCATAGTCCAGCAGAAGACTCAACATCAGTGATGATCGCTTGAGCAGTTCCATAGCTCATTCGTACCGCCAGAGCAATTTCAGAGAGGTTTATGCGCAGATGTTATGCAGTGAGGGCCTGTACGGCACGAACCTTGCCTGGTGCGATGCTTGTCCGTGGTCGTCTTTCGTGAGGCACTGTTTCCACAGCTGCCCCTCCTGACACGAATGTCTTATGCCATTCATACATTCGAGTCATTGGATGTGTTTCTTCACCAAACTGCGCACGGGGCCGCCTCAAAATTTCTGCGGGTTTGGTGTCTTCTTTCGTGGGCAACTTGATAATATGCTGCTCAGCAGACTTGCATACCAGACTTGCGTACATTTTGCTCGCACGTGGTCACCTGATTCGAGCGGCCGGGACACGCTAACTGCGGCATCACAAGGCTGTTCCAGAAATCCCCCACCAACTTTCTACCAAGGTAACGCCCATTTTTGTCCACTACCCACACAACGGCCAATTTAGATTCCGGTTCATATTTCTCTCTCTCTCTCTCTCTCTCTCTCTCTCTCTCTCTCTCTCTCTCTCTCTCTCTCTCGTGCGGTTCCTACAGCTGTCGCCACATCCTACAGATATGTTATGAACGGTTTCTATCTTCCCACGCTTCCTCATCCTGTGGTATTTCTATTTTCCTGATAGCCTCCTTTATCCCATTTAACAAGGAAACATTCGGTGTTCCTCTTCTCTTTCTTCGTTCAGGATGGTACATCAAGATCTTCTTTGGTCATCTGTCATGCCCACACCAGACGAGCTTCTAATATCCACGTGATGGTTTCTTGATTCTGAGAAATTTCCATAATCACTGTATTTCTTACGTGGCTTCGCTGAGATATTCTATACGATTTCCTGAGACCGACCATTTCTACATTTGTCGATTTGTTGCTACTTTTTCCAGTCATTATAAGATCTGCAATACTTCTCTAGAAGTACTTTCCAACTTACAAGACCACAACAGAAGGGTTGGCTTACGGATTGCAGCTTCCTCATAGCCTACTCCTTACTGTATTTCCCAATTACTTGTTCCGTTTTCCGATTGGATCCTACCCGAATATTTAAATTGTTTATATGCTTTGACGTGTTGACCCTCTACTATTAAGTTTCCAACGTTTTCTCCGCCGCATAGATATTAAGTCCTTTGAAAATTTACTTTCAGTGCCCATTTACCATACATTTGATATGCCTTCGTATTACAGGATGTTGTACTTTCAGGCGTTGGTTCTTATTAAGGGTACCACCTCCTACATAGTTCTCAGGTACCACTTCTGGGCCTAATGAAAACCGATGACGTTACTGGAACCATTCACGACCTTACAATGTAAATAATAGTTGGCTGAAATCTTTCAACGTCACAGCGCAAAACAGGCGTACAATAACCAGAAGAGTAATTGGAGATGATGATTTCTGAGGTAAACAGAGCGCCCAAGTTAGAAGTTGCAGCGTGTCAAGCGGCGGTGTGCTGAATGGAGATGCACGTCGTAGTGCTTTCTTGTATTTCCGTGAGACGCAGGTCGTCATACAGAGGAACTGGCATAGTTAGGATTCAAGTGTGGACAGGTACATGTGGGATCGCAGTTGCTTTTCCTTTCGCAGGTGGTCCTGATTATTGAATGTGACTGTGTTGTGATTATATGGGGTGATTGTTATTAGCAGCAGCTTTATGCGGGATGCAGAGCTAGTGGGAGAAATAGGTGAAGGTCAAAAGGTACGGGACAGATAAATTGTTGTCTGTACGGAAAGTTTCTTGTCACCGTTTCCACTCCTTTACTTTTGAACAGTTACCCCACGACTGCACGTTTCTAATATTCTGAGGACGTTAAAAGGAACCTGTGGAAAATCTACGACGAGATTCTTGGGTACTCCATTTTCTGTCCAGTGGTCATAACTTGGAGTTTCTTAGACGGAAATAAGGTGACTACTCAGCATGTATCATTGGTGTTAGAGTTACACCTCTTGAAATTTACCTCGCTGCTTAAAGCGTTGATGGCGACCCATACGTCATACAAAATTGTACGGATGTAGCAGTTCGATTCGATTCCGCCTGCAAGATAGTTCGTTTACCCGTCGTGACGTAGTTAAGTACTGAAGTCGGGAATCATTTGGAACTCGTGCTTCGTTCCGCGACTCGGCGATGCCACACGGTTAGAGTGGACAGTCTGCTCGCTTCTCTCCCGAATGCAGCTCGCAGACGAAGTGGAGAGGGTCGGAAGCCACAAATGTGCCTCCGCAGTTCCTTATCGGAGTCCGGCGGCCTTGTGTTATCTCGCTGGGTGGCGACGGGACTGGAGGGTTGGGGTCTGAACGAGTTAAGTCGCACCGGCGCCGCGACGCCGCCTCCCGTAGCCCGTAATTCGGGGTCGCCGGCGCGCTTCAATGGCGGAGCAATTAAAACGAACTGCTCGCGGGTCCGGCCGGCGCTCGGCAGGTGGGGCGGGGGGGGCGGGGGGGCGGTCGCTATCGATTCGCTCTCCTCCCCACCCCACCCACCCCACTGCACCCCATCACAACCCTCGCCGCGCTCCTCTGCCGGCGTCGGATGCTGTGCGGCCCTCGATCCTTGTGCTTTCGCTGTATTCCACCAGGCTACAGTTGACCGCCTGCTATTCCGAAACACGCACTCACTGCGTACCGTACTTGGCGAAAAATTTTTTTCTAAAATAACTGTGACAGCGGATGCTCCCATATGTGTGGGAAAAATTTAAGTCTGTAGGGAAACGACAGAGGAATGGAAAATGGAGGTGGTGTACTTGTCGCAGTAGAAATCCACCGAGATAGAAGTTACAAAGCTGCTTGTGGGAGTCTTAGGGCAAGACTCACTATCAGGGGTCGCCAAAAAATGTTAATTGGAACGGACTGACCTCCTGATTTAACCGAAAACTTCAGACAAAAGCTCAGTTCGCTTGTACGTAAATTCCCTAAACATACTGTAACTCTTGTAACACTTGTAGCTGTAGATGTAGGGAACATGCAACAGTCCTCAGCAGTTAGGAGGCGTAGGTCAGCTGCAAAGTCTGACAGAAAGGAGGAGGTTCTGCTGCTCGGTAGTTCCCACGGTAGAGGTGTGGGCCAGCAGTTGCAGGAAGTGCTGGGGAGTGAGTGCCAGGTCACCAGCATTGTGAAGCCTAGTGCAGGGTTGGCTCAGGTGACTGACAGCATAGGGGAGCTATGTACGAATTTACGAAAGAGGCTCAGGTAGTGATAGTGGGTGGAACAGGGAACAGTCTTGATAGGGACGGGGAATATGATGTAGGTGGTCACCTGGTAAAGATAGCTACTCATACTAGTGGCATTAATGTGCATTTCGTGCAGCTGTTTCAGCGTCATGATCGGCCTCACCTTAATGCGGCTGTTAGGCGCGTTAACGTGGGGCTGGGAAGGGCGCTGACCTCAATAGGTATGGGAAGGGGAGGCTGCCAAAGCTTAAAGATGACAAGGTAGTGGGTGGTGGTGGATCAGTCATAGAAAAATTCCTGTAGTAGTTGGTGTTAAGGTGGCACCTTTTTTAGGTTTAAGTGAGCTGATAACTACAGGCTCACCTGGTGAGGACGTCCTGTTTCTAAGTAGTGAAGGAATCAGCATATTTCATCAAAATATAAGAGGTATAGATAAAATTAGTGAACTGCTTACAGATATTGACTCTGAAATTATTGGTATGTCAGAGCACCACTTAAATAATTTGACATATCAGAGCCTTCCTTCATCAGGATACAGATAAGCTGGCTGTTTTTCAAGGAGTTCCTTGTGGGGTGGCTGAGTGGCTATGTACGTAAGAAAACAGTATTCCATTTAAGTCCATAGACGTATCACTGCACTGAACAGATATTTGAAAGTCGTGCAGGGACAGTTGAGTTTAGTAAAACTAAACTTCTAATTGTTGTTGTTTATAGGTCCCCTAACTCTGACTTCAGAGCATTTCTGCTCAATCTGGAGAGGGTTCTTGATTCACTTTGTAGGAACTACCAAAAATTAGTTATATGAGGCGACTTCAATATAAATTTTGTATATGATGCAGCAAGAAAAAATTCATATGATCTGATGCAGACACTGTTTTTTTTTTCTTTTTCAACTAGGGTGCAGGGGAACAGTAACACAGCCGTACACAATATTTTATTCATTCTTTGTTACTTGGTGGACATTCTGTTAGTAAAAGGGAGCATGGCCTTTCAGACCATGGCTCTGAGCACTATGGGACTTAACATCCGAGGTCATCAGTCCCCTAGAACTTAGAACTACTTAAACCTGACCAACCTAAGGACATCACACACATCCATGCCCGAGGCAGGATTCGAATCTGCGACCACAGCGGTCGCGCGGTTCCATTCTGAAGCGCCTAGAGCCGCTCGGCCACACCGGCCGCCTTTCAGACAATGATGCAAAAATTTTAACACTAAAAGGCTTTTGTACTCAAACGAATGTCATATTTAATTACAAACTATGTAGGAAAGTTAATCCAACAGCAATAGAAAGTTTTTCAAAACTTGTCAAGGAACAAGAGCGGCAGGATGTTTATAGTGCCTATAACATAGACGATAAATATCATGCTTTCCGTAACACATTTATCATGCACGTTGAGAGTTCCTTTCCATTAGAACGCTCTAAACGGGGTACTAGCAGTAATAGCCAGCCCAGGTGGCTGACTAGTAGGATAAGGATATCATGTAGAACAAAGCGCGAATTATATAAAAATATTAGAAGCGGTCACAATCAAGCTACAGTAGCCCATTACAAACAGCACTAATAGGTGCTTAAAAATGTTATTCAAATGTTCAAATATGTGTGAATTCCTAAGGGACCAAACTTCATTAGGTCGTCGGTCCTTAGAGTTACACACTACTTAAACTAACTTACGCTAAGAACGACAAACACACCCATGCCCGAGGGAGGACTCGAACCTCCGGAGGGAGGGGCCTCGCAGTCCGTGACATGGCGCCTCAAACCACGCGGCGACTCCGCGCGGCTAAAAATCTTATTAGGACGGCAAAGAGTATGTGGTATACAAATAGAATAGCTAATTCACTGTATAAAATTAAAACCATATGGTCAGTTGTGAAGGAAGTGTCTGGTCAGCAGCACAAGGTCGACGACATAAAGTCAGTTCGTAGTAAAAATATTTCTGTTACTAATAAATCAGATATATGTACAGTATTTAACTATCATTTTCTGAGCATTGCTGGTGAATTAAATAAAAATTTAGTTTCTACAGAAAATCGTAGAACTTTCTTGGCAAATGCCTTTCCGAGATTGATATCTGAAATACTCTTCTCTCATACAAACAGGGAGGAGATTGAGTCAATAATTAAATCACGGAAGACTAAGGACTCTCATGGCTATGATGGAGTGCCTAGGAGAATATTAGACGTATTTCTGTGCCATCACTGTTTGCTAAAGTTATTGAAAAGGCTGTGTATGTAAGGTAATTGATCAATTCTCTTTTCTCTGTGAAGTACTGTGTGGGTTAAACAAAAGGTTTCGAACGCTAGGCATATTTTTTTTATTTAGCTAAGGTGTTTGATTGTGTTGATCTGAAAATACTTCTCCAGAAGTTGGACCATGACGGAATACGGGAGTAGCTCACAATTGGTTCACCTCTTACTTTAACAACAGACAGAAAAAGTCATTATTCACAGTGTTGTGAATGGCTGTGATGAGGGGTCTAACAAGGGAACCTCCCCATCGCACCCCCCTCAGATTTAGTTATAAGTTGGCACAGTGGATAGGCCTTGAAAAACTGAACACAGATCAATCGAGAAAACAGAAAGAAGTTGTGTGGAACTATGAAAAAAATAAGCAAAATATACAAGCTGAGTAGTCCATGCGCAAGATATGCAACATCAAGGACAGTATGAGCTCAAGAGCGCCGTGGTCCCGTGGTTAGCATGAGGAGCTGCGGAACGAGAGGTGCTTGGTTCAAGTCTTCCCTCGAGAGAAAAGTTTACTTTTTTTATTTTCGCAAAGTTATGATCTGTCCATTCGTTCATTGACGTCTTTGTTCACTGTAATAAGTGTAGTGTCTGTGGTTTGCGACCGCACCGCAAACCCGTGCGATTAGTAGACGAAAGGACGTGCCTCTCCAATGGGAACCGAAAACATTTGATCACAAGGTCATAGGTCAACCGATTCCTCCACAGGAAAACACGTCTGGTATATTCTATACGACACTGGTGACGGCATGTGCGTCACATGACAGGAATATGTCGTCGACCCACCTAACTTGTACACTTGGCGAATGGGTAAAAAGATTCTTCTACCTTGCCCGATTTAGGTTTTCTGGTGGATGTGATAATCACTCCCAAAAAAGTGATAAAAACATAAGAGTTTGTCAGATAATAATTGTCTGAAAATAAAGAATTAAACTTTTCACTCCAGGGAAGATTTGGACTAAGGGCCTCTAATTCCGCAGCTGCTCACGCTAACCACGGGACCACGGCGCTCCTGAGCTTACATCCTGCTTGATGTTGCCTATCTTGCACATGGACTACTCAGTTTGTATATTTTGCTTATTTTTTTCATAGTTCCACACAACTTCTTCTTGTTCTCTCGATTGATCTGTGTTCAGTTTTTCAAGGCCTATCCACTGTGCCAACTTATAACTAAATCTGAGGGGGTCCGATGGGGAGGTTCCGTTGTAAGTGGGATATGGTCAAGTGGGGGGGTGCCCCAGGGATCAGTGTTGGGGCCACTCCTGTTCCTTATTTACATAAATGATATGCCCTCTAGTAACTCAAAAATATTTGTTTGCTGATGACACTAGCGTGGTAGTAAAGGATGTTGTGTGCAACAATGGCTCGGTTTCAAATAGTGCAGTTAATGACCTATGTTCGTGGCTTGTAGAAAATAAACTGTCTTCAGTTTCTAACACACAATTCAACAAAACCTGACGTTTTAATTTCACAGAATGGGCATGTGATTAGTGAAACTGAACAGTTCATATTTCTAGGTGTTCAGGTAATAGTAAAATATCGTGGAAAGCCCACGTTTAGGATCTTGTTCAAAGACTTAATGCTGCCATTTTTACTATTCGAACGGTATCTGAAGTGAATGATCGTTCGACACGAAAATTAGTCTACTTAGCTTATTTTCAATCACATATGTCGTATGGTATTATATTTTGGGTCAACTCTTCCCATTCTATAAGGATACTTTTGGTTCAGAAACGAGTAGACCATGAGGCCAAAATCAGAGATATTAGAGCCCACACAGAAGCATACCGACAATCCTTCTTTCCACGAACAATACGAGACTGGAATAGAAGGGAGAACCGATAGAGGTACTCAAGGTACCCTCCGCCACAGACCGTCAGGTGGCTTGCGGAGTATGGATGTAGATGTAGAGTCCTTAACTGTTGCGCAGAAAGGTGTGCAGTATACTGCTGCATCCATTTTCAATGAGCTACCACTCGGATTAAAAAATCTTATCAGTAATCCAAGCGCTTTCAAATCGAAACTGAAGAATTTCCTCATGGGTCACTCCTCCTCCTATTCTGTCGAGGAGTTCCTTGAAAAATTAAGCTGATTCTTGTATTGTTGATTGCGTATACTTATACTTACTGATTGAGTTTTTTCTAGTTCATAAACATTTTATTTTTATCTGTTATTATTTCTAAGTTGTAATTTCATGTGCTGACACGTTCCATGACGTTGGAGATTTGCTTCTCAATTTATCGTATGGAACTTGGCGTTTAAATAAAAATAAAATCACTAGCAGAGACGTTTATCATCTAACAATTAGTTGGGATAATCATACCCTTGCTACTGCTGAGCGTGACGAGACATTGTATCACACATGGATGTGTGTGATGTCGTTAGGTTGGTCTAGGGGACTGATGACCTCAGATGTTAAGTCCCATAGTGCACAGAGCCATTTGAATTTGAACATCATCTGAAACGTTAATACACGCCTTCTCTGACAACTACGTAGGACAGATGGTTCGGAAATCCACACTTGATAGGAATATATTAGAGGTAATGGTAACAAATAGACCTGTCTTCTTTGACAGCGTCAATATAACAGCTAGTGTCATTGACCACGACACGGTAGCAGTAACGATTATCGAGAAAGTACAAAGTGGAAATAGAAGAAGTAGAAAGATTTTATAGACAAAGTAGTGGTAGTTTGATATCTCAGTCAGTAAATAGAAAGTTTTTGCAGAGGAGAGAAGCGTGTCGATATGCTGTGGCTCAAGTTAAAAAGAACACTTGATCATGTCGTGGATAGACATGAACCCAGTGAAACAGTTCATAGTGGGAGGGATTCCGCACGGTATACAGTCACTGTAAACTTTTGATGAAAGAGAGGCTACTGCATAACAGGTGTAGAACCTAAGAATAGGGTCATAGATAGAGTGGTGTTGAGCGAAACGCGTCTGGCTGTCAAGAGAGCAATGCGTGTAGCCTTCAGTAACTACTTTAGGAGAATATTGTCGAAAGGTCTTTGACGAAACCCAAAGAAATTCTGGTCGTATATGAAAGCTGTTACTGGCACCAAAGGTGGTGTCCAGCTACTCACAGACGAGGCAGGGTCTGAAATTGGTGTAGCAAAACAAAATCAGAACTCAGTTTTCAAATTTTCCTTCACCAAATAAAAACCAAAAGTTATATGAATTAAACGAACTAGTGTTGCCCAACTTAATCATCGTAGTATTGAAAAGACTAGTGAAATAAACTGAGGGAAAAAAATTTGTAACACCACAAAACAATTAATGTGGAGTAATAAAGTTTGTCTAGATAGTATGTTTAAGCAGTTAACGTTGGAAGGTCACTGGTTAATTTAAGCGCGCGAGATAAACCATTGCAAATATGAAATACTTCTACAAAAATAAGCGGTGTAACTGCTGGAACGTAGAATGCAAGCATGAAAACGTGCATGGCATGCATTGTGTTGTACAGGTGCCAGATGTGAATTTGTGGGATGGAGTTTCATGTCTGTTGCACTTGATCCCTCAACACAGGGGAGTTGATGCTGGTTGTGGATGATGCTCGGGTTTCCGATTATACTCGGCTAGAGACAGAGCTGGCAAAGGCAGCAGGTCAACACTCTGTAGAGCATGTCGGGTTACAACAGCGGTGCGTGGTCGAGCGTTATCCTGTTGAGAGATCCCCCTGGAAACTTGTTAATGAATGGCCGCACGAAAGGTCGAATCACAATATTGACGTCGAAATTTGCAGTCAGGGTGCGTGGGATGACCACGAGAGTGCTCTTGCTGTTACACGAAATCGTACGCCAGACCATATCTCCAGGTGTCGGTGCAGTGTGTGTGCAGCACACAGTCAGCTGGCCACCTCCTAACCAACACACGGCCACCACTGTCACAGAGGCAGAACCAGCTTTCATCAGAAGACACAACAGACCTCCACCGTGCCCTACAATGAGCTCTCGCTTGAAACCACTGGAGTCGCAAATGGCCGTAGTGTGGTGTCAGTGGTACGCACGATACAGGCGTCTGGCTCGGAGCTGTCTTTGTAATAAGTGGTTTGGAACAGTTTGCTGTGTCACTGTGGTGTCAGCTGCTGCTCAAATTCCTGCTGCAGATGCAGTACGATGCGCCAGAATCATACCCCGAACACGATTATGTTCCCTGTTAGGAGTGCCACGTGGCCATCCAGAGCCCGGTCTTCTTGCAACTGTACGTTGTTGCGGCCACCGCTGGCAGCAGTCACGTGCAGTGGCTACATTCCTGCCAAGTCTTATTGCAATGTCGCAGAAGGAACATCCAGCTTCTTGTAACCCTATTACATGACCTTGTTCGAACTCGGTGAAGCGTTGGTAATGGCTTGCTTCTTCGTGGCCTTAAAGGAATTCTTGACTAACATCAATCGACCACGTCCAGTCTCAAAGTTGACTCACCCTCGCGACTGTTACAGAATGTATTTAAAGCAAACCTGATTTGCATCCGCTTAGTGCCCCATTAGCTGAACGGTCAGCGCGTTTGAATGCCACACAAGGGGGCCCGGGTTCGATTTCCGGCTGGGATGGGAGATTTTCTCCCCTCGGGGACTGGGTGTTGTGTTGTCCTCATCATCATTTCATCCCCACTGTCGACGCGCAAGTCGCCGAATGTGGTGTCGCACTCGATAAGACTTGCAATTGGAGGCCGAACTTCCCGCCTGGAAACTCCCGGGCACTGACGCTATACGGTCGTTTCCATTTCCATCCGCATAGTGGCGCTACAAGCTCCACTCAAATTCAAATGGCTCTGAGCACTATGGGACTTAACACCTGAGGTCATCAGTCCCCTAGAACTTAGAACTACTTAAACGTAACTAACCTAAGGACATCACACACATCCATGCCCGAGGTCGGATTCGAACCTGCGACCGTAGCGGTCGCGCGGTTCGAGACTGAAGCGCCTAGAACCACTCGGCCACAGCGGCCGGCGCGCCACTCCTATGCGACCGGCGCCAGAGTGTAATAGACATCATATTTCAGACGTGGAGACACGCCTAACGCCTTTAGTTTACGTCGCACAGCTCCATCGTGGTGTTGCGATTTGTTTCCGTCAGTGTAGATGTCGTCAGATGCCTTCTGAAACAGTTGAAATCATTAAAACTGAGCAAAGATCCGGGGCTCGATGGAATTCCTGTTAGAGGCCATTCCGAATTTGCGGCTGTGTTAGCCCCTGTGTTAACTATAATCTGTCGAACAGACAACCGCGCCCAGTGGTTGGAAGAAAGCACAGGACAGTAGAAGTGATACGCAAGACTACTAGGCCGAACTATCATTCAGCATCCTTGACGTGGACTTGTTGTAGAACCTGCGAACGTATTCTGTGCTCAAACATAACGATTTGTCTCGAAGAGAACAATCTCATGCCGGTTGGCACGGATTTCGAAAACATAATCATGTGAAGCTCGAATCTCGCCTTCCTGACATGACGACCTGAAAGCAGTGGATCAAGGCAGTCAGGTAGATGCAGTATTTGTCAGTTCGCGGAAAGCATTTTACTCGGAACCATATCTACACTTGTTATCAAAAGTACGATCGTACGGAGTATCAGGCGAAATTTGTGATTGGATTGAGGATTTATAGGTAGGGAGTCGCAGCATGTTATCTTCGATGGAGAGTCATCGTCAGATTTGGGACCCTCGCTATTCACGTTGTGCAAGGGTAATCCCGAAAGTAAGGTCTCCTATTTTTTTATGAGTACATAGACCGGTTTATTTCTACAATGGCTTACATCAGTTCATAGCTTGAACATTTAGCTGTTTTTCAACATAATCACCATTTCTGTCGATGCATTTTTGTAGACGCTGTGGCAGTTTTTGTATGCCCATGTCATACCAGCTCGCCCCTATGCTGTTCAGGAAGTTATGAACCTCTTCCTTCACCTCGTCGTCGGAGCTGAATCGCTGGGACCACAATTAACGCTGACAGCTACTGTGAGACTCTGAAAAAACTCAAACGGGCATTTCAGAACCGGAGAAGAGGAATGTTGAGCAAGGGCCTACACATTCTCCATGACAACGTTCGCCCACACATCGCTCGGCAAACAGTTGCTCTGCTGCAACAGCATCAGTGGAACATAATCAGTCACCCACCCTATAGTCCTGACTTGGCGCCCAGTGACTAACACCTGTACCCCAGGTTAAAAGAACATTTGGCCGGAAAGCGATTCAGCTCCGACGACGAGGTGAAAGAAGAGGTTCATAACTTCGTGAACAGCATGGCGGCGAGCTGGTATGACATGGGCATACAAAAACTGCCACAGCGTGTACAAAAATGCATCGACAGAAATGGTGATTATGTCGAAAAATAGCTAAATGTTCAAGCTATAAAATGATGTAAACCATTGTAGAAATAAAGAGTTCTATGTACTAATAAAAAAATGGGAGACCTTAATTTTGGGATTACCATCGTATATTACTGACCTTGTGAACAATATTTATAGTAACCTGAGACTCTCAGCGGGTGATGCAGCTATCTATAATGAAGTACTATGTCAAAAACTGCGTAAATATCCAGTCACATCTTCGTAAGATATCAAAGTGGTGCAAAAATTGTCAACTTGCTTTGATGTTGAGAAATGTAAAATTGTGCGCTTCACAAAACGAAAAAACGTAGTATTCTATGCCTATAATATCAGTGAGTCACAGTTGGAATCGACAAGCTCAGTCAACACCTGGGTGTAATAGTTTGTAGGGACTCGAAATACAACGGTCACATAGGCTCAGTAATGGGTAAAGCAGGTAGCAGGCTCCGCTTGTTAGTAGAACACTAGGTAAATGTGGTCAGTCTGTAAAAGAGATTAGTTACAAATCGAAATGTCCAGTCAAAATAGGGGCCACCATTCAATGCTGCCATCCCTAGATTTATGCTTGAGACAGTGATCACTTCAAATGTCAGCTGTCTGTGAGATACTCAGGACAGACCCCTCTGAAACATACATAAGACTCATCGAAATTCGTGGTTAATCGTCTGATGGTCCCCTTGTAAGACGAATGCTGCGATAGTTTCTTGGCAGAGTCCAAGACTGATTTCGTTCTCCACCCTGTCCTATCTGCGCTTGTGCTGTGTCTAACGACCTGGTCGTCAACGGGACGTGAAGCCCGAATCTTCCTCTCTTCCTTTCCTCTCTTCCTGTTCCATTAAATCACGGGTGGGTAACCGGCGGACCGAGAGCTGGATCCGGCCTGCGATTGGTTTCAGTCCGGCAGAGAGAAGAAAACCGTGGGAGGGAGGGAGGGGGAGTGAGCTGCTCGCGGTCTGCTCCGCCTGGGACGCTTGGCTCGCTGTGGAGCACTGCTTTCTTACTGGCCATACAGTCTGCAGAAGTTTCAGGGGGCTCTGCTGCCGTAGGTGAAATCACCTCACACGTTCAGCACTACCGTCAATACGTCCGCTAATGACCGTCTCGGGGCGAGTAACGGCGTATTCTCACTGCAAGAAATATTGGCGAACACTACTGATAACGACTAAAATATCCTCAGAATCACCACCATGTACTGAGCGTGTGAGTAAGAGTATCATCCGTTTGAGAGTTCGCCATTCTGTTGTAAGCACTTTTCCAGTTTGGCTTCTGCATAATACAGCCGATGTATGCTATGTTCCAGCGATTAACATTTTGAAATTTTTTCAAATGAACATAGAGATTTATTTAATGTTACGAGAACGACCAGTTCCCATGCGATCTGTCGCGAAAAATATTTTTGAACAAATAATGAAAAAATGTTTGCTAATAGTATTTACAGATATTAACACGCTAAATTTCAAACACTCGAATGACTTGCCTTTGGCTAAAAAAATCAGAACTAGTCTTAACTGCTTCACAAATGGTATTGCCTATCTCAGTGTCGTATTTTGCTTTACTGCTGTTTCTCGTATTATCATAACTAAATAACTCTTGTTGCCGTTGTGGACGTATTAGAACGCTGCAGCCAGTTGCTTTTATTGACTTCTATTTTCCTGTGATGACGTTTCAAGATACCTGGCATCCCATTTCAGATGTTTACATTTATTTATATATCGTCAACATTATTTGTTTACTAACGGCGTTGCAGAATTTTGCAACGACAGTTTTTCAGACAGCTACGTCCTAAGTGTAACATTTAAATAAAGCAATTTATCTGTGTCAGTCACTTTTTATTTTCTCCCACGATGCGGTTCGAGAGTTTGTGCTCTCATCTTTAGGTGGAAAACAGCGACGTCCTGTTACATGTGTACCAGCTGGATGAAGCTGGTTGTTTAATTTGGTTTCATTTTGCTTCAAAAAGTATAACAAGCACTTGTAATCGTCATATGGCAATATGACTGTACATTTGAAATGGTGTTGGATTAACTTAAAACCCCTTACGGTGTACAGAACCTTGCAGTTCGTCATAAATGAACATTTTTCACACGGAAACACCAACCACTAATACAGGGTGTTACAAAAAGGTACGGCCAAACTTTCAGGAAACATTCCTCACACACAAATAAAGAAAAGATGTTATGTGGACATGTGTCCGCAAACGCTTAATTTCCATGTTAGAGCTCATTTTAGTTTCGTCAGTATGTACCGTACTTCCTCGATTCACCGCCAGTTGGCCCAATTGAAGGAAGGTAATGTTGACTTTGGTGCTTGTGTTGACATGCGACTCATTGCTCTACAGTACTAGCATCAAGCACATCAGTACGTAGCATCAACAGGTTAGTGTTCATCACGAACGTGGTTTTGCAGTCAGTGCAATGTTTACAAATGCGGAGTTGGCAGATGCCCATTTGATGTATGGATTAGCACGGGGCAATAGCCGTGGCGCGGTACGTTTGTATCGAGACAGATTTCCAGAACGAAGGTGTCCCGACAGGAAAACGTTCGAAGCAATTGATCGGCGTCTTAGGGAGCACGGAACATTCCAGTCTATGACTCGCGACTGGGGAAGACCTAGAACGACGAGGACACCTGCACTGGACGAGGCAATTCTTCGTGCAGTTGACGATAACCCTAATGTCAGCGTCAGAGAAGTTGCTGCTGTACAAGGTAACGTTGACCACGTCACTGTATGGAGAGTGCTACGGGAGAACCAGTTGTTCCCGTACCGTGTACAGCGTGTGCAGGCACTATCAGCAGCTGATTGGCCTCCACGGGTACACTTCTGCGAATGGTTCATCCAACGATGTGTCAATCCTCATTTCAGTGCAAATGTTCTCTTTACGGATGAGGCTTCATTCCAACATCATCAAATTGTAAATTTTCACAATCAACATGTGTGGGCTGACGAGAATCCGCACGCAATTGTGCAATCACGTCATCAATACAGATTTTCTGTGAACGTTTGGGCATGCATTGTTGGTGTTGTCTTGATTGGGCCCCATGTTCTTCCACCTACGCTCAATGGAGCACGTTATCACTATTTCATACGGGATACTCTACCTGTGCTGCTGGAACATATGCCTTTACAAGTACGACACAACATGTGGTTCATGCACGATGGAGCTCCTGCTCATTTCAGTCGAAGTGTTCGTACGCTTTTCAACAACAGATTCGGTGACCGATGGATTGGTAGAGGCGGACCAATTACATGGCCTCCACGCTCTCCTGACCTCAACCTTCTTGACTTTCATTTATGGGGGCATTTGAAAACTCTTGTCTACGCAACCCCGGTACCAAATGTAGAGACTTTTCGTGCTCGTATTGTGGACGGCTGTGATACAATACGCCATTCTCCAGGGCTGCATCAGCGCATCAGGGATTCCATGCGACGGAGGGTGGATGCATGTAGGACATTTTGAACATTTCCTGTAAAAAAGTGTTTGAAGTCACGCTGGTACGTTCTGTTGCTGTGTGTTTCCATTCCATGATTAATGTGATTTGAAGAGAAGTGATAAAATGAGCCCTAACATGGAAAGTAATCGTTTCCGGACACATGTCCACGTAACATATTTTCTTTCTTTGTGTGTGAGGAATGTTTCCTGAAAGTTTGGCCGTACCTTTTGTAACACCCTGTATAAACACATCGTAGATTGTAGCGATGTAAAGATATGGTACTTTCCCTCGGAGATCATTTATAGCTAGTTCACTTTCTTCATTTATGACGAACTGTAGGGTTCTGTACACTGGAACAGATAGTAAGTAACGCCACCACCGTTTCAGATGTAGTATCTTAGTGCCATATGACGATAACATGTGCCTGTTATACTATTTGTAGCAAAATTAAACCAAAACAAACAACTAGTTGCATCCATCTGGTACACGTGTAACAAGATATCGCTGTTTTCCACCTGAAGATGAGCGTACAAACTCTGGACACAAATGGTGGAATGGAATGAAAAGCGACTGACACAGATAAATTGGTTTTTGAACTTTTACTGTCAAAAAAGTCGCAGTTTTCATAAAAAATCCAGCATGAACGACACAAGGCATCGTAATTAAACAGTGTCCACGACTCTGAAATGAATGTACTCTGGAAAATCGCGTGTTTTTTGGCGTAGTTTGTAGGTGCGGCGTGTCGGCAAAGGAATGGCATTTATATCGGTTCTAGCCGGCCTCTGTGGCCGAGCAGTTCTAGGCGCTTCAGTCTGGAATCGCGCGACTGCTACGGTCGCCGGTTCGAATCCTGCCTCGGGAATGGATGTGTGTGATGTCCTTAGGTTAGTTAGGTTTAAGTAGTTCTAAGTCTAGGGGACCGATGACCTCAGATGTTAAATCCCATAGTGCTCAGAGCCATTTGAACCATCATATAGGTTCGTTAAAGCATAAACATTAAACGTCACGGACGCTGTAGTTTTCACTTCATGCGCAAGGGGCATTTAGCCGTGTAATGTGACGAGGCAGCACACCAGCTAAGTAAGTATGTGAATCAGGCCCGCTGGTCACCAAAGGTTGCCGATGACTATATTAAATCAGAGAGTCAAGCGTCGCAGGCATACGCATAGAAACATATTGGAAAACCATGTTGCCCACCTAATGCACGGTATGATACGCAAAAGCACTTTTAATTATTTCCTCTCGACAGACGGCCGACAATATAAACCTCTTTCGATTGAGAAATATAACGAATGTGCTTCTGTTACTGTTTCCTTGACGAATTTCAAAAAGTTGTGATTTTTCTTCTTCGTCTTCTTCTTCTTCTTCTTCTTCTTCTTCTGAGGAAAAGCGTTTGCGTCAACGCGTGTTCCAACAGCCAATACTGTGGTACCATTGCTACAAACCAGTAGGTAGCACTGAGCCATCTAGGTGCAACTCTGCAGTAAGATGTTTCGTTTTGACAGTGATGGGCAGCGTAGCCGCTCATAAATTCGTAGCGACAGAAGCATACTTACTAGGCCTTCATAGTCGTTCACAGGCGAAGGCGTGCTGTAAATCTTGGTATTTTCAATGACTACCTCCTCCGTAGCTCTCTCTCTCCCGTCGGAAAGTTATTATATGGTGACATTTAGTACTCAGTTGAAGGCTGTTAATGTCTGTGCCTTGTAAATAAACTTGGCGGATGTGTCGCGTTGAGGGCTAGAGGTGTGGAGGCGGTCTCCGCAGAGCGGCCGCCTCAGGACGAGCTGCTGGAGGCAGGGACAGACACACGTGGCAGGGCTAGGGCGACGAGGCAGCGAGCGCCCTCGGACCGCACCCCTGCGGCGGCAGACAACGGGATTCGCGGCGCCGCCGCCCCTAAGGCGATTTGTCGGCGGCGTCATCTCCCCAGATCTGCCGTCATTTCCTGCTCCGCTCTCTGCCTGCCCAGCGCAGAAAACATTTCTCTCGCCTCGCTTTCTCCGCCGCGGGCTCCGTGTTTGCGAGGCCCGAACAGGAGCCAACGCCATCACCGCCTAACCTTCAGTCTTCACACATTTTCGAGCAGAAGTCCATTTTGCACGAGGGACACTCTTGTATCCAACCCATCGGTGCACTGAACACACATTGGATGCGTGTTGGGACCATTCTGATAAAGGTGTCGTACATTTAGGAAGGCATACTATCAGTCAGTCTACATCTACGAAGCGTATTGAACGATGAGAAAACGTCTGTCTGATTGCCTTTGCACGTGCCCAAATCTTTCTGACCGTAGATCCCACGCGTCACATACCATTGTGGCAGCAGAAAGGTCGTACGAAAATAGCTTCTGTAAATTTATCCAAGAGGGTTTCACGCGAACAGTGCCGTCGTTGGAACTTCCTGGCAGATTAAAACTGTGTGACGCACTCGAATTCAGGGCCTGGTAGAAGTAAAGCTGTGAGGACGGGTCGTGAGTCGTGTTTGGATAGCTCAGTCGATAGGGCACTTGCCCACGAAAGGCAAAGATCCCGAGTTCGAGTCTCGGTCCTGTACACTCTGTTAATTTGTCAGGAATTTCCTTATCAGCGCACACTCCGCTGCAGAGTGAAAATTTCATTTTGTGTCTGTCTTTCAAGCATTTCCATTTTCGTTCCCCGAGCATTTATTGTATACTTTCGAATGGGCTATAACTACCTGTTCCAGTAGTAGAAGCGCATGTCTTAATTCATTTGACATCTGCTGTCATGGGTACTGGATAAGGGTGGTAAACCCGAGAAGAATACAATAGGTCGGACTAGTGTCTTGTACTATACTTTCCTAGAACCCTTCCAATTTACATCTTCTGTCAGCTTTAGCTGATGATGATTTTATGTGTTTGCCCCATTTCACATCGCTTCTTAGTATTACCCTAAATACTCGCACGTACTACGATAATCAGACAATAAAGGGTTCTCTATCTTTATGACCATTGTCATACATCTGGCCACAGATGAAGAGAGCTGCCTTTGCTCACACCAGTGTGTGTGTGTGTGTGTGTGTGTGTGTGTGTGTGTGTGTGTGTGTGTGTTATCCATCGCGTAAGTTAAAGTTAGAGTAAGTAGAGTGTAGGCTTAGGGACCGATGACCTGAACAGTTGGTCCCATAGGAACTTACCACCACAGTTGTCCTACGGTCACTCTTTTCTCACAGGACCCTCCCAGGTCACGAATGTTTAATCATAACCACCCTGTGTACAAATTGGGTAGCATCCTTACCCTCTCCTGTCTGCTGTCCAAGTGACTAACTTAATAGTTAGCTTCACTATTTGTGCAAACAACACTGGTAAATTGCCCAATGAGAATTGCCCTACTCCCGCATCCCCGCACGCAAGGGGAAGGGGGAGGGGGACCATGCTCCTCCAACTCCACCCCAACACACTCTAAATATTTCGGCTTATACTAGATACAAGGGAAATTTTCTAGTACCAAAATGCTTTCTTGATTATGACCGAAAGTCAAGTGGAAGATGTTCCAGGTGTAAAGAAGCCGATGAAAAAGAGCAAAGGAAGATCGGCGAATCTATATGAGGCTTCATCTCGTGGAAATCAGAGTAGATGGTGAAGAGTTTCAAAACATTACTATATCTTCATTTGCTTAAAGATTCCGTGTAGCCGAAAGTAGCTTCCGTTGTCTCCTACCTCAGTGCCATACTTAACCGCACAAGGAAACATGTAGGTGCAACACGGCTGCGTCAAGGCCATTTCGGAACGGAACAGCATAGACTTAAGGTTACGTTTGTTCGGAAACTTTAGTAAAGAGATGAAAAAATAGCAAATGTGTGTGTGTTTGGGGGGGGGGGGGGAGGGGGGGTGTTATCAGTGAAGAAGGCAGTTTTGTAAGCGAGAGCAATCAATAATCAGTATTATTGCGCCCTTTCTTCAGCTGTACTGTGGACAGAAACAGGGTTATTTTGTGTAATGTATATCATTTAATTCTTTATTTTAAGTTCTTCAAAAGTGAACATGGATTTAGCATTTTATCCATACTATAAACGTTACCAAGCCAGAAAAAAATTATTTAACGATATAAGATACATATCCAAAGCCAGCAACAAACAGTCATTTCTTAACATCGATTCTGAGTCTAAAATGCTTAGCATGATCCGAGTTCACCTCGGAACACACGAACTCACGTAGAGCTAGCTAGAAATTCTAAATGATAGCGACCAGGTTTTGATCACTGGTTGTTCATCGGACAGAATTAGTATTCCCCCATTCAGCATAAGAACCAAATGAGATTGGCCCCCAAGAGCTTATTTCGGACTCGTGTTTCCACTAGGTTAAATTAAATGATATTACAATGGGAAGGTATTGCCTGGGTAATTCATTGACGAAGAAGGCAAAACTGTTGATGAATTCCACTTACTGTTTGTACAGGTTACAGAGCTCCGCGAAGAGCTTGATGTCGACATCGGATTGCCACATGTGGTTGCGAGACAACAACACCGTGAGATCACTTCTCAACTTAACACCTGACGAATACTTCCGTATTAGTCTCTATATCCCGTACATTAAGATGCCACAAAGTGAATTGTCAGAACTTTTGTCCAGATATCAGAACAAGTGTCTTAAGTTGCAGCACCCTATCCTGAAATTCATTACTAATGTCCGCTTTTCAGATATACTGTCCACTATTCACGCCTAAAGCAGTGGAAGTTCAGAAAGGTTGTGCAGAATGAATTCGAGAGATGGAAGAAGAAAGGGAAATGTTGACTGGAGTGGAAAGCCGAAGAACGCAGTCGAAACTTTACGGACATGCTCGGAGACTTTCTTGCCAAACATTCGAACACTGCTACATGTATCTACTGTCCTTTCTGTAGCAGCCAGCTGTTGATGAACTTCCTTGCGCTCGACAATGAAAGAAGAGAGGCTGAATAGACGGGCACACCTGTCCATAGTTTCTTTGACTTTTTCGGGGTATTTTCTACTATCTATTATGGGAGAGTAATGACTCAGTAAGACTGCTGTAAATTAAATAAATATTTGTCTAGTAGTTTAGCGGAAATTTGAATCATTTTATGAATCACCTAAGGCGAATGAAAACAGCAGTTCTTGTCCCCGTGTCTGTTCTATTAAAAGGTGTAATTGAATCTGTATATTATAATATAAAAATGCACACTTGGTAAAATTAGACTCACTCCCCCCACCTCAAGCCCCTTGAAAATAATTCCGAGTGCGAGCTTGTACTCCCACACCACCTTTCGTACACCTCACAAGGGAAACAACCTTCACACCCTCTCGGGTTTTGTGGTAAAACGGCCCAGTGGGTAGCCCGTCAAAAGCCGAATACACATCAAGCATGAAAACAGGAAGAAGGTGTACTGAACTGTGAGAAAAGAAGCGAAACAGAAACAGTGAACGGTTCAAGCTTAAGATGCGCAACATCGAACGAGTTCGAAGAGCCACGGCCTCGTGGTTATGTGGTCACGGTGTTAGACTGAAAAGACGGAGATCCGTGTTCAAATCTCCCTCGTACCCCTCTTTTTTTCCCGCAAAATTACAACGTTTCCATGCTATCATAGACATGTCTTTTCGCCGTATTCAGATTTATGTCTGTCTCGTGGTGTACCGTCCATTTCCAACAGCGAGTTGTAAGGAAGGGACCTCCAGACGTATGTACCACGTATTTGTGTATACAACATGTTATGGTTATTTTGTTCAGTTTTGGAAGTTTTGACTCTTGAATTCCATGACGCCGTGGTTTTTGCAATTCCCTCGTCGTTGCACATCCTTGGGTTGGATCGTTTACTGTTTGAATTTTGCTTCTTTTTGGACACTTCAGTACACCTTCTTCCTGCTTCATCTGGACCATCTTACCACTAAATCTGAGGGGGTACCATGGGGAGTTTAACCTTGTCAGTATTTAATTACATGTTGATTTTAGCATTGTAATGGATGGTATAAGTTCCTTTCACATAAGGATCTGGCTAACACCGCAGTCGTCTGTGAACATTGTAGTTTATTTGGCAGGGTTAATGAAATGAAGCACGCTCTCATATCCCTAATCAGCGTTCTCGCGAGAACCGTTGGAAACGAAACGGGAAACCTTTCCTGCCAGTTCCTCTCGCACTAGAGAATGAGCCAAGACAGCTGATTGCAGACGGTTTGATACTCAGTGCAAACTCCAGACAGGCATTTTCGATCGCCTACTTCATTAGCGGCTGTCAGTACATTCTATTTCCTCACTCTCCATTTATAGCTCGCACGCCATTCCACTGTGTGGCACTTCGCCTGCCGACATTATCTATCCTAACCCCTCTCCACCGGTAATTCTGTTCGCGACCAGTTCGCGATAACAGCCATCATCGGTAAGACTCCGTATAAACACCAAGTATGTCCGATTTTGCCGTTGTTCGACGTCGTCAAATATCAGTCTGTGGAACTGATATAGTGGTCCTTTACCTAGGTACGTGCGCTTCGTAATTTTAACCATAAATGTTTCACCTGAAACACAACAAGAAACACGCGGCTCTTCTGGATCCTACGTTGCAGCGTCCCCAGTCTCTTGATCATTGCTCAAGAAACACCCGAAAACAGTTCGTGCAATACATGAAATGTATTTGCAGTTGTGAATACGAACAACCATAAGTTGTATAGGGGAATGACGACAAAGATAATTTGTGCCGGACCGCAACTACAACCTGTATTTCCCGCATATCGCGAGCGGTAGGTTTGCTATTTGGCTATCCGAACACATCTACGGCCAGACCCAAACTCCCGTATCTCGTCAATCCCCTCGCCTTTGGCAGTGATCCTTAATTGAAAAATACCGTGTGCCCAAAGCAACCGTCAGTTTCATGAGAGCTTCACCTGTTGCGGTCAGCCTCTGAATGGGCTCCTCTTCGTGGCTGGCGTGTTTTGTGCAGCCAATCAGGTCGCAAGTAACTGCAAGGTATCCTGTACTAAACATAGATAGAAATTTTTTAGTTAAATGTTCTTTGAAGGAGAGTGTAATGACATTGGTGATCCAGCATCCGCCCGTGGACTTGGGCCACTAGGTTTCCTGCTCCAGAAGAGCCGGTGTTTGTTGTTGTGAGAAACCCATTTCCTGGAAGCTGAATATTCTACCCCGAGCCCCGTTAAAACTGAATTGTTGATAGTGCGTCATCTCACGGCGATGAGCCTTACAGAGATGAGCTTTCACGTTTCCACTTGCTACTCCAGTCCGTTATTCGCTTGGCTTAGCGAACAAATTTTCCGATTACACAAGAGAGGTCACTGATGGAAATAAATGTACACTGTGTCGCTGAGATGTTATCACTTACTGCTGATGCGCTGTTGTACACATTCTCTGTTTGGATTCATTCCGGCCAACGTCAAAACTGCTGCATGTCCTAATAATTATGTGACACATTCTTTGTTTACTTTGGCTGGCCCCATTCAGGTAATAGATCACACTTAATATAATAGATACATAATTGTAGCAGCTCAACAAATAATGTACATATAAAGCAAATATGATTTCGATCAGTTTCTGACATTAAAATCGTCACTCTATATTTTGTAAGTGTGTATTATGTAATTACTTTCTATTCCAACAAGAAGGCGCATAATGTTTTATATATTGATGTCCTTTGATGCTAATAGCTTACATTGGCAGCTGACGTTTCAGGTGGCTAATGTTTCTTAGTTTGGGCGTTATGTATCCTTAGGTGTACGTTGTCAAAGAAAATATGAGCATGCATTGCAATGTGTGCCGTGTGGTATGATGATATTAAAGGACTCAACTTATGGTAGTCCAGTCATGGAAGGAAAATTAGGGGAAACATCCTTGCAGTCGCAAAAATTGTACAGACGTAGGAGAACTGCTATATACGACACAGTAAAAACCAGAATTCGTGGTGTGTAGAGTAGGGATCGGAGGGCCTTTAAAGGTCCTTGTATATTTTTTTAAGTAACTTAGAAACCGCTGCTTTTAGAGATTACGTTACGTAGTACAAAATTGAAATACATTAAATTTACTTCAAGGAAGTCCCGTCAATAGTCTCCACGTTTCAAAAAAATGGCTGTGAGCACTATGGGACTCAACATCTTAGGTCATAAGTCCCCTAGAACTTAGAACTACTTAAACCTAACTAACCTAAGGACATCACACACACCCATGCCCGAGGCAGGATTCGAACCTGCGACCGTAGCAGTCCCGCGGTTACGGACTGCAGCGCCAGAATCCACGTTTCAGGGGATCGAAAAAGGCAGATGATTAGAAGCAGCGTTTCAGTAGTATACAGTTATTTTTTATTGTAAACTGAAGTGCGCTAAGAACAAATATAAACTGAGTGTATCACATCTAAGTAGAACCGCTTTAAGGGATTGATTCTGTTCTGGAGGTTTGTGGGGCGCGAGGGGGGGAGCTGTGTGTGGAACGCGAGGGGAGGTGGGTCTCCTGATTTTGGTCACGCACTTCCTTCACAAACCTCCAAACTGAAGAGCCCGCAGCCGATTCCCCGCCCTGTGTGCCCCACTACATCACATAGTTACAACTACCCCTCCGTAGGTCGACTGAGCATAGCCTCGCTTGGAGCTGTTTATTTTTCACCAAGTACGTTACCATTATGTGGAACACAGGTTCGTTTTGCTAGCAACACTTATAGAGGAAACGCATATGGGATGTATGTACGTAAATCTCTGCTCACTGTTCTACACTGGTACAGAGGAAAATTGATTCTAAGTCGTCATGTGCGGCAGCTGTAGTGTTCTACCGGGAAAGGCAACTTCAAATGGCTCTGAGCACTATGGGACTTAACATCTGAGGTCATCAGTCCGCTAGAACTTAGAACTACTTAAACCTAACTAAACTAAGGACATCACACACATCCATGCCCGAGGCAGGATTCGAACCTGCGACCGTAGCCGTCGCGCGGTTCCACACTGTAGCGCCTAGAACCGCTCGGCCCCTCCGGCCGACGAAAGGCAACTTCCCCACCACGAATGCTGCTCGCTTTTCAGTTTACAGACACAATAATAACTCCGCAGCATTTCCTTTCCACTTCTCTTACGTGAGTGGGCGAAACAATTTCACGGACGTTGTGTTTATTTACATTTTTAGTATGTTGTTCATGACACTGCATCCTGCAACTGTACAAAAACTTCTGTCTGCGTGCATTTTTACCGTGTTCGACCTCTTTTGGTCTTGGTTGGTTGGGCTATAGTAATGCTCTCACTAGAAGCGGGTCGACGCGCAGTGTGTGTGTGTGTGTGTGTGTGTGTGTGTGTGTGGCGGGGCAGCTGACCGCCAGGGGCGCGTTTCTCGCCACTCACGGTGCACCGATATTTGAGTCACGTGCGCGACTCGGCGTGTTTGCGGGCTCCCGCGCGGAATACCAACGCAGACTGCCTGCGCTGCTGATACTTCAAATTCTGTCCCGAAAACTAGGAAGAGACGTTGCTGAAATGTAGCAGCACCGAGGAGAAGGTCCACTCCAAATCGGCTCCCTCGTAGGTGCTAAACATACGAAAAGAAACCATCGCTCAGTTGTTCTGTGTGCGATAATGTGAACTTCTACGTCAACACGTCGTGCCTTCAAAAAGGAATTTCGCTATTTCAGCTATTGTGTTAGTCTGATTCGTTCGATTATGCCCTGCTGGTGTTGGTATACAGAAGGTGCGTTCCATAAGTAATGCGACCAAATTCATAAAAATTGATTTATTGAATATTTTCTTACAAATAATCAAAAATTTTCAAAATAGCACCCTCTTCCGCCGATGTACTTGCGGAGGCGGTGTTTCCATGCCTGGAAGGCATCCTGGAATGCCTTTTCCGGAATGTCCTTTAGAGCTTATGCAACATGCGCCTGGATGCTTTCAATCGTGTCCCAATGTTTTTCTTTCATGACTCCTTTTGACCGAGGGAACAAAAAAAAAAAAAGTCAGCGGCAGCCAGGTCAGGATTGTAGGGAGGCTGGGGAGCCAATGGGGTCTTGGTCTGGCCAGGAAGTCGTTGACAATGAAGGCGCTGTGACTTGGCGCGTTGTCGTAGTGAACTTTCCACGTGTCCTTGATGTCGCTTCGGCATCGCGAGACCCTCCCTTTCAATCTTTTGACCACTTCCAAGTAGAAAGCTGAGTTCACTGTAGTCCCCGTAGGTACGAATTCGTGGTGGACAATGCCTCTGACGTCAAAGAAGACAGTGAGCACGGTTTTGATCCTGGACTTGTTCATGCGTGCCTTCTTGGGACGGGGCGACGATGGGGTGTGCCACTCTGAACTCTGCCTTTTTGTCTCAGGGTCGTACTGAAAAATCCACGAATCATCACCAGTAATAACTGAGTTTAAAAGATTACGATCATTTTCACACATTTCCAACGTTTCCCCGGCACCGAAGCACTCGCATTTGCTTGTGTTCGTCGGTCAACACTTTTGGGACGAGTTTGGCACACACCTTTCTCATGTTCAAATCTTCGGTCACAATGCGGAAAACGGTTGTTTTTGACATGATTAGAGTTTGTGCTATCAATTGAAGGCTCAGCCGTCTGTCAGAGTTCAAACAATCGCGCACACGCGTAACATTTTCGTCGACTGGTGCGGTTGATGGCCGTCCACTGCGAGGTTCGTCGGTGATCTCCTCTCCGCCCTCCATGAACGACTTGTGTCATCGGAGAACTTGTGATTTGGACCAGCAATTATTCCCAAAGGCATGCTGAAGTAATGGAAACTTTTCGGTGGCGGACTTCCCAAGTTTAACGCAAAATTTGATAGCGTACCGTTGATCTACGGAATGATCCATTGTGCCGTCTTACATAAACTCAAAATGGGGTTGACGCAAACGCACGTCCTGACTCTCCGGCAGCTCGCAGCCGAATGAGACGAAGAGCGTTTTGAAGCCAACACCCCCCTCCACTTAGCCCAGCCGGTTACAACACGCTGTGGTGTACCGTTTCGTCAGAAAAAAATGGTCGCATCACTCATGGAACGCACTCTGTATATGTGAAAAGTACGTGCACAGTTTCAGCCATATCGGAGACCTAATTTGTTGGCTGTCTACAAGGTTACATGCCATTTGCTATTATTACCAGTTACTTATTTTGTATGAAATGGGATGATAGAATTTGTATTAAATTTTGCCATAAGGACGGAATAAATTGCCACAAAATTTTGGAAAAGGTAATTACTGTTTTTGATTTATCTTCTATGAATAAAAGTAAGGTTTACGAGTGGTGTAGCGTTTCGCAGAAGACGGTGGAGGCGTTGACTATGATGAGCGACCCGGACGCCTCAGCACATCATCGACCGACGAAATCGCGTAATACATGAAACAAATGATTAGGAACGATTGCCAGATCAAAATCAGAGAAGTCGCTGATGATGCTGACATATTAATAGGCTTTTATCATGAAAGTTTCCGGGTGTTTCGGGAATGAAACGCCTGACAGTAAAATTACTTCCAAAACTGTTGAATTTCGGACAGAAACAAAACAATTGTAAGTTGTTCAGGAGTTTATAGATACAGTTAAAAACTGTCAAAGTGCGAGTAGGAATTGTGTACTGAGGGTTCCATATAAACTTAATTATGCTGACACTGCCAATGTTTTATGCAACCCACAGTACGTCTGTACCGGGAATTGTATCCAGACACGCGACACTCACGTAATTGATATACACTGATGTGACAGAAGTCATGGAATACCGTCTCGGACTTCCTCCTGCGTGGCGTAGTTTAGCAACTCGGCGTGGCATGGACTTACCAAGTCTTTGGAAGTCCCCTGCAGAAATATTGAGCCATGCTACCTCTATTGCCGTCCATAATTGCGAAACTGTTGGCAGTTTTGGATTTTGTGCACGAACTGAATTCTCGAATATGTCCCATAAATGTTCAGTAGGTGGCCAGATTATTAGATCCATCTGTCCAGAATGTTCTTCTAACCAATCGCGAACAGTTGTGGTATGGTAGCATAGGTTATTGTCATCTACAAAGATTTCATCGTTGTTTTGGGAAGATGAAGTACTTGATTGGCTCGAATGGTCTCCAAATAGCTGAACGTAATCATTTCCAGTCGATGCTCGGTTAATGTGCACCAGAGGACCCAGTCCATTCCATGTAAACACAGTCCGCACTATTATGGAGTCACCAACAGCTTCCACTTTGCGTTGGTGACAACCTCCATTCACGGCTTCTTGAGATCAGCGCCACACACGAACTCTGTCCTCAGCTCTTACCAACTGAAATCGGTACTAAACTGACCAGTCCAAGGTTTTCCAGTCGTCCAGGGACCAACCGATCTGGTCACCAGCAAAGGAGAGGCGCTGCAGGCTTTGTCGTGCTGTTAGCATAGGCACTCGCTTAGGTCGTCTACTGCCCTCTTATACCTTGTGTACGAGAGACTACCGCTATCTGTATATGTACACGTCGATATCTCACAACTTTTGTCGCCTCAGTGTAAGTTCACTCTCAGAGCTTTGGGCGACGTAACGCCGGAAATGCAATCCTCCTATTTCCATCTATTGCACTGCAAATTTTTTTCCTTATTTTGTTACCTGAAGATATAACATTTCTGTGTCTTTGTATATTGTAGTTGTTTTACTATTTGTATATATATGCATCTATGTCGATGTATAATTGGTTTGTTTTGTGAATATTACTTGTATTTATACGCTGGGTCTGGCCTAGACAAAACTATGCTATCGAACGAATACATCGATAGGTCGTGTGGAGAACCAAAGTGTTTAGGATCTTTGGTAGTGTTAACTCTGTCGCGTGGAGCGCGAGCAGAGAGGGAGTCTGGCTGGGGTGGTGCAGTGGAGCAGGTGTGTTGTGTGAAGCTCCCGCGAGTTGCCGCGCTTTCGGGGTTTGGCAGCATGTAATTGCGCTCGACTTGCGATGATAGTTTCTGACATGGTGTCGCGGACGGGAAGCATTAGCTGGCGCACATCAAGAGCCCGTTTCGCCTGGTGACAGTGTCGAGAAGAAGGCGCGCCAACATCCAGCTTCAGCAACAGCGACGGCCGACAATGAGTGACTGTCGCCACATCCTCGATCGACGGCTTCAAACCTTCAATCAACCAACAAGGAAGACTGGAAGCACGTAAAGTTTTAGAACTGTATGGCAGACCTCAGCTTTTCAAACTTTTAAAATTGTTGTACCACAAAATTACAGCAACGTAGCATGAACCTTTGTTGCTCATTGTCCCAATTCCATTACCAAGCAGGGTCCCTTCCTTTTCCGGAATGAACCCGAGTGTCGTTGAAATTCAAACGCCAGCATCATTCAATTTCACTGCTTTAATTTCAAAGTTCAGTTAAGGTATTCATAGCTGGCTACAATATTTAGATTACACAAACACAAATTAAGAGTGCGAGTTTTGTTACCGTATTTTAGCTTACCTGTGACTGCAGCTCAGCTTGGTAAGTACTAAATTTTACTATTGTTAATTGTTCAGAATCATTTAATTCAAGCTCAAAGTTAAATCCCTTATTTCTAAATTGCGTAGATTCAAGTAGCTTTTGAAATGATTGTTGAGGTAGTGCAAGTCTAACCGTATTTTACTGAATTTCGATGTGCTTCAGAAAGAAAGCTCACTATTAACTTCAGTCACTAAATTAACTTTCGATTTTCCGGTTTTATTAATTCTTTGCTAAATTAAGTCAGGGTGTAGCGAAATTTATTACTTCTGACAAACTTTCAGTTTTCACACTACACGTGTCAACCTTCTGTTGCCACACTTCTAGTGCTAATTATATGTGTAATAACCTTTCTTTTTCAGTTACTATAGTAATTGTCCATAGGACTGTCGACCGTAATTTCCCCCAAATCTCAAATATCTAATTACTGCTAGTTAATTGTTGACGTAACGGCCGCACATGTACTTTCTTTATTAACTTTACCCCTTTTCAAAATTAATTTCCACCAGTTTTATTTGAATTTTTCCTTTCATTTAGATGTAACCCTTTCCTCCCTCTTTACCGACAGATTAACTTCGGTGACGATTGCTTTTCCCAAATTTCCATTAGGTACACGCGGTTTAATTTTTCACTGTCATTAAGGTCGATAAGTGAGGGGGAGGTTACAGCGACTGTCAGCAAACGGAATCATAGTGTAAAAAATACCAGTGAGAAATGCCGATGAGTGCACAGTATATTTGGACCATGATGTCCCTCGCTTCTATCATACTTAAGCAAGCAAGTGTGTATATGTGTGTGTGTGTGTGTGTGTGTGTGTGTGTGTGTGTGTGTGTGTAATCAGCGACGTAGTCATGAAGGTTTTGGATGTCTCTGTACTTCCATTTATTTTATGGTACTTAACCTTTCGTAAATTGTTCAGAAATTTTGACTTATAAAGCGTGTTTCACTATTGGAAACAATGAAATTTACAGGAGATATCAAAATGGGAAGTGTGTGTGTAACCAAAATGAAAGATAAATATACAGGTTCACTCAGCTGCCCCTACCGATGCCATTTTGTGCTGCCCCTCATGATGAAAGAATGTTGTTGGCGATTTCGCTCTGGAGATTGGAAGCAAATGGTCAAAACGTCGCAGAATAACTGGCCAAATGCACAAACACATCTCAGATCTATTGTACAAATTTTTTATGAAACTACTTGGCGAGTCATACAATTAAATGCGCAAGTGATGTATTAATCCTGATACAGACGTAGTGTGGGTTGCATAAAACGACATCAGTAGGAGCAGCCAAATCACGCTGTATAGATAGGCCATCCATCTTGGGAATCAAGGATCTCGACGATTTTTTTCCCTGTTAATGATTTCGATATTGGTCTGAAGAGTTCCAAGACCATATTAAAACCTGTACAGTAGTTCCAGAGGCTATCCCAGACATACAAGCGGAAGCGGCCAGGGAAGTTCAGTTTATATACGAGGTGCGACAATAAAGTAATGAGATTGATTTTCTTTGCAAGATGTGGCAACCCTGCAGGCTTGCATAGGCACAATATCTTTGACCTTGGTCTATAAGCTGCTTCTAGTCCAAGCAGCACATCGATGCAACTGCTCAGTCGTGAGTTGTGCTGTAATAAGTTAACACGTGTTTGTGCCTCTCGTCACGGAAATGGAACCACATAATATTGCGCAATGGTATGCCATTTCTTTTTGCGTTAAATTAGGTGAAAGCGCGACGGTATCTTACGGTAAGCTTCAGAAGGCTTTTGGAGAGGAGGTTATGTCAAGAGCTCAAGTTTTTCGTTGGCGTAAAATGTTTATTGAAGGCAGAACGAATGTTGAAGATGAAGACCGCAGTGGACGACCATCAATTTCACGGACGGATGTCAACTTGGCCTGGGTGCGTGAACTCGTAAGATCTGATCGAATATTATCCGTAAAAGTGATTGCAGAAGAACTTGAACATCAATCGAGAAACGGTTCGTCTAATAATAACTGAAGATCTTGGTATGAGAAAGATGTGTGCAAAAATGGTCCCCAAAAATCTCGCAACACAACAGCAAGAAACACGGAAAAATGTGGCGGCCGATCTGTTAGAGCAAACGGAAATTAATTCAGAATTGTTGAGCCGTGTTATCACTGGTGATGAAAGTTGGTTTTTTCAGTACGATCCAGAGACAAAACGCCAAAGTTCGCCATGGTGCTCAAAGCTATCAGTCAGACCAAAAAAAGCTCGCTTGTCAAAGTCAAAAGTGAAATGCATGCTTGTGTGCTTCTTTGATTCCAAGGGAATTGTTCATAAATAGTGGGTGCCTCCTGGACAGACAGTTAACTAATATTACTGCAAAGAAATTTTAGAAAGACTTCGTAAAAGAGTTCTTCGTGTCCGTGCCAACATTGCTAATAATTGGATTCTGTATTGCGATAATGCGCCATCCCATACTGCTCTGTCAGTACAGCAATTTTTATCTTCAAACCAAATTTCATTACCACCAGAGCCACCTTATTCACCAGATGTCGCTCCGTGCGACTTTTTTTCTATTTCCAAGAGTCAAAACGGCGGTCAAGGGACACCATTTTCAAACAACACAAGACGCCAATAAAGCTGTGACGAGGATCTTTGAGGATATTATAGAAGATGTGTTCCAGAAATGTTACCATCAATGACAGAAGCGCTGGAAAAACTGGGTGCAATTAGAAGGGAACTACTTTGAAGGAGACGACACTAAACTTGACTAAAACGGTAAGCAACATTTTTTTTCTCACATCAGTCTCATTACTGTATTGTCTAACCTCGTATTTAGAGAGAAGATATTATTAAAACATTGTTATTTACTTACTAAAACGTGACTGCAACTTAAAATATATGTTTGCATGCAGTAATATATTTTCTGTTATGCTTTTGAATGTAAGGTTTAATGGGAAAAAAATTGTTTAATGTAATATTACTAAAATTTTTCATTTTTCCAATTTTCCCCCCTACTTGCACCGTGAAACCTTGTTTCCTTCCACATTTCTTGCTTCTACGACAGCGGGAAGTACCCTATACAGAATGAGATTTTCACTCTGCAGCGGAGTGTGCGGTGATACGAAACTTCCTGGCAGATTAAAACTGTGTGTCGCACCGAGACTCGAACTCGGGTCCCGAGTTCGAGTCTCGGTCCGGCACACAGTTTTAATCTGCCAGGAAGTTTCAAGTCCCTATACGTTTTGATGAATGAGTTTGCGAGTATGAAAATATGTAACATAAATGGAATTGCCAGGTAACATGGTATGTTAATGCAACTCCGAAACTGCAATAGCAAATCCGAAATTACACAAAATATGCACACAATTAAAAAATTCTTGAAAGTCTCGGAATTCACGAACCGATATCTTGCCAGTATCGATATCAATAACAGGCAAGAATCGTTGGGATCCTCTTGTTTCCGGACCGGATGAAGTATCTGTAGAAATTATTTTGTGCAGAACCCTCGGTGAGCGAGTTCTACTCGCACTTTGGCGGACTTTTAGTAGCAAGCGTAGTATTTCTAATGCCTCTCTTATGAAACAGAGTATTTCGAGTTAAAATGCCCGCAGCCTAGATGCTGCAATCGTGGAGTAGCCCAGGACGAACTGTGTGTTAGTAGCGTCGTGCAGTCTTTTACGGCACGACGTGTGCAAGTACAAAAAGCGATAGATTTTATTGCCCATGTTCTGTAGAAGGAATTTTGTTTTTAAGCTGTTGTTCGCCGGTGGGCAGATGAGCGGCCGATGACAGCCCGGCGCGGCGCGGTCCCGCTGGCTACAGAGCAGGTAGCCAGCCAGCGAGCCAGCCTGCCGCCTCCCATTTGAGCAGGGCCGGCGGTGATTGTCGGCGCTGCGTGGGCGGCGGCGGCGGCCGCGGCGCTTTGATTAGCACCGCCTCCCGCCGCCCCTTTGATCCGTCCCCACTGCGCGGCGGCGTGCCCGCTGTCTGCCCCCTATTGTCCGGCGCCCGCCTCTGCTTTGAAACTCATCCCAACTAATTAATTCACCTCGCCTGCCTGCCCTCGCACACACTCGCCGCTGTTCGCGGCCCGCTGCGTAGGATTTATATAAGGTTTCTCTTTATCGCCACCATCCGAAGATTTATTTTTTACTCCCCAGTCACACCGTTACGATATTTTGATTCACGTGGCTATCTTCCGCTGCAGTTGCTACTTATTAATTATCATCGATTTTTTTATCTGTCTTCAGTTTACTGAAATTGAGGTGTCTTTTGCACCGGGTGCTTTTCACTTTTATTTGAAAAGCCTTTTTAGTGGTCATTGGTGGATCTCCTCTCTTTTTATATGTTATGAAGTCTACTGCTTTCCCCCTTGTTGTTAGTGGGTGTTGAGTCGAAAACAACTTGGTTTCACTTCCACCTTTCTCGATTTTTGATCTGTTACGAATCTGCTTTTTCTGCATTTGATTTTCTTAACATACTCTTAATAAATCACAAAACTTGCGGTAAGAGAGATATTAATTCAGATTCACCTGTTTCTCGCTCATCTCTGTTGCACTTCACAAAACTTCTCTTCACATGTCAAAGTAAAATAACATTGCTGTGACGACAGATTTTGTCAAGTTTTGCAAATGTGAAGTTAAAAAAAAGGCAAATACGGAAAAAGAAGGTTCATAACAGACCAGAAATCGCGAAAGGTGAAACCAAGCTGTTCTCAGTTTCCGCTAACGAGTGGACTTAAAAAACATATAGAGAAATACACCCCAAGACAAAAAAAAAAAAAAAAAACGCAGCACGAAGGAGTTATCCGAAGATGACGGAATTCGGTAGATGTGATGCACGTGTACAAACAAATAGAGTTTCAGAAAAATTGGATGATTTATTTAAAAGAAAGAGGTTCACAAATTGAGCAAGCCAGTAACGTATTGGTCCACCTCTGGCCCTTATGCAGGCTGTTATTCGGCTTGGCATTGATTGATAGTTATCGGATGTCGTACTGAGGCATATCATGGCAGATTCTGTGCAACTGGTACATTAAATCGTCACAACACGAGCTGCGCATAATGCTACATACGTTCTCAATTAAGAACAGATCTGACCACCTTGCTCGCCTACATAGAGTTTGGACCACCTGCGGGTCCAGGGGTAAGAATAGGCCCGAGGTATTCCTGACTGTCGTAAGAGGCAACTAAAAGGAATCACACACCTCTCGGCCTTTATGTGATGGTCCCCTGTAGGGTTTGACCTCCATTTTTCAAAATTTTCCCAAAGAGCGAGCCAATTGGGGAAGGGCGCCTTACATGGTGCATCGTGTCCATTGTGCATTGAGATCTTTAGCCCACTTTCTCGTCGTTGCATTTCAGTCTCGCTCATTCTCCATCTCTTGGGCGAGGACACCTTCCTGGTTGCCTTTTCCACCATGCACTATGGAGTGTCGCTGCGTCGACGATGACCATGGACTTCTTTGCACCTGATATCAAGCACGGTAGCCAGTCTGTTGTGGTGGGGCCGCCATGTACCCTGTTGGTTGTAGCCCCCTGACCATCGCTCTGCTGATGACTGCGCCGTTAACTCCCCACATATGCCAAGGAGTAGATGCCTGTCACACTGGGGCATCGGGACTCCTGGCAAGGGCCATCCTGCCAGGTGGCCTTTGCTGCGGGTGGGTGGCGCCCGTGCCGAGGGCCCCTGGTCGGAGTGGGTGGCATCAGGGCGGATGACACGCGATTAAGTGTAGTCCATCATCTCTTGCTGGTGGTGAACCACCAGCGGTCTCTAAACGTTCACGAGCTCAGTTCAATGCACAGAAATACGACCCTAAATCGTTCCCCTTCCTGGCCACACCATGGGAGGAACATCAGGCTAAGGATGCCAGCGGATCTTATCTTATACGCCCCTGTACCTGGGATGTTCGAGAGCTGATGGGGAATCTTTCATGACGATGAAGCCTCAGTTTTTTGTTGAACATTAAGAGGACACGTTTGGGGAGGTGGAGGGATTATCAAAAATGAAATCTGGGTCAGTCTTGATCAAATCAGCATCCTCTGCCCAGTCACGGACGTTACTCGCTTGTGACAAGCTGGGGGATGTTTCTGTAACCATAAGAGCTTAAATATGGTCCAGGATATCATATTTCACAGGGATCTTCTTTTGCAGTCTGAAGATGAGCTGCGCGCCAATTTAGAGGCGAGGTGTACATTTCGTCCGGTGTGTCCAACATGGTTGCTGTTCCGACGCCAACGTTTGCTGGCCGCTTATGCTGCCCATGTTTTTAGCTTGCCCGGGCATCCAAATTATCGTGTCCTGTTCCCGCAGTCAGTCGTCCATCTGCCAGACCGTCGGCCCCGGTCGGGTTGTCCGATCGCCGTACGCATCAAGGAGCTCCTCTGCGGGCTTGGGTTTTTCCCAGTTCCACCAACTTTCCGGGCGCCTCTGCGTACACCCCCGTGGTGTGTTCCTCGCCCTTGCCTTCGGCTCGACTTGGCACAGGGCTCGAAGGACTCGGTCCCTCCAGAGGCCTTCCGCCGCCGCTTTTATTCCATCCTGGCCACGTATCAGGGCTCTGGAATTGTTTACACCGACGGTTCGATGGTTGCTGGTCGTGTCGGGTATGCGCTAACTCTAGGGGACCATTCCGAACAACGGTCCTTGGCGGCTGGCTGCAGCGTTTACACTGCTAAGCTAGTCGCCATCTTTCGTGCCCTAGAGTATATCCGCTCCTGCTCAGGTGAGTCCTTCGTTATCTGTAGCGATTCCCTGAGCGGTTTACGAGCTCTCGACCAGTGTTTTCCTCGTTCTCGTCTGGTGATGGCTATCCATGAGTCCCTGCATACTCTTGCGCGTTGCGGCCGCTCTGTGGTCTTTGTGTGGACCCCCGGTCATGTCGGTATCCCGGGCAATGAACATGTTGACCGCCTGGCGAAAGAGGCCACGAGTAAACAGTCTCTGGACGTTGGCCTCCCAGAGACTGATTTGCGGGCAGTCCTCCACCGAAAAGTTTTTGCGCTTTGGGACGCTGAATGGCGCAATCGGATCATGCCCAATAAACTCCGTGCCATCAAGGAGACGACGACTGTGTGGCGGTCATCCCTGCGAGCCAACCGCAGGGACTCCGTCGTCCTTTGTCGGCTCAGCATTGGCCACTCCCACCTGACACACAGTTATTTACTGCGCCGGGAGGACCCTCCTGTATGTCGCTGCGGGGCGGCTTTGACAGTGGCCCACATTTTGTTGGCCTGCCCCCTTTTAGCTGTGGTCAGGCAGACATTTGCGCTGCCTGATACGCTCCCTGCCCTCTTATGTGATGACCCTGGTATGGCTGACTTAGTTTTCCGTTTTATTCGGGCAGGGGGTTTTTATTATTTACTCTGAGTGTTTGTTCTGTTCTTTTGTGTTGATTCTGGCCATTGGCCTACGATTTTACGCTGAGTTTTTAATGTGTTCTCGGTGGTTGGCTTTTCCTTTTTATCTCCATGGTCGGCCAACCACTGTCACACTCTGTGTGATTTTAATTTGTTTCGTCTGATCTCTGTAGGAGTATTTCTTGTCCTGTGTCGTCTGACGTCTTTCCTGTTGTTCGTTTTTTTTATTCTCTTTGGGTGGTTTTACTTTTTTTGGAAAAAGGGACCGATGACCGTCGCAGTCTGGTCCCTTTAATCCCCCCCAAACCAACCAACCAACATGGTTGCCACCAGAGACTTCATCGTGGCCTTCGAGGGTGATGACGTTGCCCGAGAAGGTCAATGTGATGGCCTGCGGGTTTGATGTAAAGCCCTATATCCCTCCCTCGCTGCGGTGCTTTAAGTGCTGGAAGTCTGGCCATATGTCTTCCCATTGTACTTCCAGCATCACATGTCGAGATTGTGGGTGTTCGTCACATCCCAATACTCCATGTGCCCCACCTCCTATCTGCCTCAACTGTGGAGAACACCATTCGCCTTGCTCGCTAAACTGCAGGATTCTCCAGAAAGAAATGAAAATCATGGAGTAAAAGACCCTGGACTAACTGACCTACACTGAGGCTAAGGGCTAATAGAAAATTTGAACGCCTGCATCCTGTACGTATGACATCGTCTTACGCCGCCGCTACAACAGTTCTGGCACCATCAGCTCCGCCAACCCCAGTCACCTCTTAGAGCCGAAAGACTACACCTGCCCCCTTGATGGTTACGGGCATTTCCCTCTCTGCTGCAACCGCACCACCTACTTTGGGAGCAACACCCCCCAACTATCGGGGACGCCCGTCCCCACTTCTAAGCCAGAGAAGCGTAAGTCTTCTTCGGCTTCTCTCGCTAGGAAGGGGTCCCTTGGGTCACTCCCTTCGCAGGTTTCTGCTAGTGGAAAACAATAAACCCGCCAGTGGCTGAAGAGACCAAAATCAGCTGGTCGCACGGCTTCACGCTCATCCTCGATCCTGGAGACTGAGCCAGTGAATTCCTCCCAGCCAGGGAAACCCAAGGAGTTGTTGTTGTGGTCTTCAGTCCTGAGACTGGTTTGATGCAGCTCTCCACGCTACTCTATCCTGTGCAAGCTTCTTCATCTCCCAGTATCTACTGCAACATACATCCTTCTGAATCTGCTTAGTGTATTCATCTCTTGGTCTCCCTCTACGATTTTTACCCTCCACACTGCCCTCCAATGCTAAATTTGTGATCCCTTGATGCCTCAAAACATGTCCTACCAACCTATCCCTTCTTCTAGTCAAGTTGTGCCACAAACTTCTCTTCTCCCCAATCCTATTCAATACCTCCTCATTAGTTACGTGATCTACCCACCTTATCTTCAGCATTCTTCTGTAGCACCACATTTCGAAAGCTTCTATTCTCTTCTTGTCCAAACTAGTTATCGTCCATGTTTCACTTCCATACATGGCTACACTCCATACAAATACTTTCAGAAACGACTTCCTGACACTTAAATCTATACTCGACGTTAACATATTTCGTTTCTTCAGAAACGCTTTCCTTGCCATTGCCAGTCTACATTTTATATCCTCTCTACTTCGACCATCATCGGTTATTTTACTCCCTAAACAGCAAAACTCCTTTACTACTTTAAGTGTCTCATTTCCTAATCTAATTCCCCCAGCATCACCCGACTTAATTTGACTACATTCCATTATCCTCGTTTTGCTTTTGTTGATGTTCATCTTATATCCTCCTTTCAAGACACTGTCCATTCCGTTCAACTGCTCTTCCAAGTCCTTTGCTGTCTCTGACAGAATCACAATGTCATCGGCGAACCTCAAAGTTTTTACTTCTTCTCCATGAATTTTAATACCTACTCCGAATTTTTCTTTTGTTTCCTTTACTGCTTGCTCAATATACAGATTGAATAACATCGGGGAGAGGCTACAACCCTGTTTTACTCCTTTTCCAACCACTGCTTCCCTTTCATGCCCCTCGACTCTTACAACTGCCATCTGGTTTCTGTACAAACTGTAAATAGCCTTTCGCTCCCTGTATTTTACCCCTGCCACCTTCAGAATTTGAAAGAGAGTATTCCAGTTAACATTGTCAAAAGCTTTCTCTAAGTCTACAAATGCTAGAAACGTAGGTTTGCCTTTTCTTAATCTTTCTTCTAAGATAAGTCGTAAGGTCAGTATTGCCTCACGTGTTCCAACATTTCTATGGAATCCAAACTGATCTTCCCCGAGGTCGGCTTCTACCAGTTTTTCCATTCGTCTGTAAAGAATTCGCGTTAGTATTTTGCAGCTGTGACTTATTAAACTAATTGTTCGGTAATTTTCACATCTGTCAACACCTGCTTTCTTTGGGATTGGAATTATTATATTCTTCTTGAAGTCTGAGGGTATTTCGCCTGTCTCATACATCTTGCTCACCAGATGGTAGAGTTTTGTCAGGACTGGCTCTCCCAAGGCCGTCAGTAGTTCCAATGGAATGTTGTCTACTCCCGGGGGCTTGTTTCGACTCAGGTCTTTCAGTGCTCTGTCAAACTCTTCACGCAGTATCTTATCTCCCATTTCGTCTTCATCTACATCCTCTTCCATTTCCATAATATTGTCCTCAAGTACATCGCCCTTGTATAAACCCTCTATATACTCCTTCCACCTTTCTGCCTTCCCTTCTTTGCTTAGAACTGGGTTTCCATCTGAGCTCTTGATATTCAAACAAGTGGTTCTCTTCTCTCCAAAGGTCTCTTTAATTTTCCTGTAGGCAGTATATATCTTACCCCTAGTGAGACAAGCCTCTACATCCTTACATTTGTCCTCTAGCCATCCCTGCTTAGCCATTTTGCACTTCCTGTCGATATCATTTTTGAGACGTTTGTATTCCTTTTTGCCTGCTTCATTTACTGCATTTTTATATTTTCTCCTTTCATCAATTAAATTCAATATTTCTTCTGTTACCCAAGGATTTCTATTAGCCCTCGTCTTTTTACGTACTTGATCCTCTGCTGCCTTCACTACTTCATCCCTCAGAGCTACCCATTCTTCTTCTACCGTATTTCTTTCCCCCATTTCTGTCAATCGTTCCCTTATGCTCTCCCTGAAACTCTCTACAACCTCTGGTTCTTTCAATTTATCCAGGTCCCATCTCCTTAAATTCCCACCTTTTTGCAGTTTCTTCAGTTTCAATCTGGAGTTCATAACCAATAGATTGTGGTCAGAATCCACATCTGCCGCTGGAAATGTCTTAAAATTTAAATCCTGGTTCCTAAATCTCTGTCTTACCATTGTATAATCTATCTGATACCTTTTAGTATCTCCAAGATTCCTCCAGGTACACAACCTTCTTTTATGATTCTTGAACCAAGTGTTGGCCATGATTAAGTTGTGCTCTGTGCAAAATTCTACCAGGCGGGTTCCTCTTTCATTTCTTACCCCCAATCCATATTCACCTACTACGTTTCCTTCTCTCCCTTTTCCTACACTCGAATTCCAGTCACCCATGACTATTAAATTTTCGTCTCCCTTCACTATCTGAATAATTTCTTTTATTTCATCATACATTTCTTCAATCTCTTCGTCATCTGCAAAGCTAGTTGGCATATAAACTTGTACTACTGTAGTAGGTGTGGGCTTCGTATCTATCTTGGCCACAATAATGCGTTCACTATGCTGTTTGTAGTAGCTTACCCGCATTCCTATTTTCCTATTCATTATTAAACCTACTCCTGCATTACCCCTATTTGACTTTGTATTTATAACCCTGTATTCGCCTGACCAGAAGTCTTGTTCCTCCTGCCACCGAACTTCACTAATTCCCACTATATCTAACTTTAAGCTATCCATTTCCCTTTTTAAATTTTCTAACCTACCTGCCCGATTAAGGGATCTGACATTCCACGCTCCGATCCGTAGAACGCCAGTTTTCTTTCTCCTGATAACGACGTCCTCCTGAGTAGTCCCCGCCCGGAGATCCGAATGGGGGACTATTTTACCTCCGGAATATTTTACGCAAGAGGACGCCATCATCATTTAATCATACAGTACAGCTGCATGTCCTCGGGAAAAATTACGGCTGTAGTTTCCCCTTGCTTTCAGCCGTTCGCAGTACCAGCACAGCAAGGCCGTTTTGGTTAATGTTACAAGGCCAGATCAGTCAATCATCCAGACTGTTGCCCCTGCAACTACTGAAAAGGCTGCTGCCCCTCTTCAGGAACCACACGTTTGTCTGGCCTCTCAACAGATACCCCTCCGTTGTGGTTGCACCTACGGTACGGCCATCTGTATCGCTGAGGCACGCAAGCCTCCCCACCAACGGCAAGATCCATGGTTCATGGGGGGGGGGGGGGGGACCCAAGGAGTAGTGAGAGAAATCCAAAAAGAAGACCCCTAAAACCAAGGAAATTGCAATGGCACCCACACCACCACTACCTGCGTCTGAGGATGAGTTGGAGATTCTGGCGTTCGCTGAGGACCTAGATCTCGCCAAACACAATGGATATAGACTGCTGAGGCAATAAGTCGGTGGCAGCAGGTGACTCTGAGGCATAAACTGCCTCACTGAATGTTCCATGCCTTCGCAGTCTCACGATGATGCCATCATCCAGTGGAACTGCTGCAGTTTTTTCCACTGCCTGGCTGAGCTATGGCAACTGTTAACCTTTACACCTGCTATCTGCATTGCGCTCCGGGAAACCTGGTTCCTGGCAATTTGGGCCCCTGCCCTCCGTGGCTATAAGGGATATTACAGGAACCGTAGCAACTATAATCGAGTGTCAGGTGGAGTTTGCGTTCATGTCCTAAACTCAGTCTGTAGTGAACCTGTGCCCCTTCAAAACCCTCTTAAAGCTGTGGCTGTCAGAATGCAAATGATGCAGGAAATAACTGTCTGCAATGTATATCTTCCTCCAGATGGTGCAGTACCCCTGAATGTATTAGCTGCACCGATTGATCAACTCCCTAAACCTTTCCAACTTCTGGGAGATTTTAATGCCCATAACCCCTTGTGGGGCGGCACTGTTCTTACTGGCCGAGGCAGAGACGTCGAAACGTTACTGTCTCAGTTCGACCTCCGCCTCTTAAATACTGGGGCCGCCACACATTTCAGTGTGCCACATGGCACATTCGGCGATTGATCTCTCGGTTTGCAGTCCTGGCCTTCTCCCATCTATCCACTGGAGAGCACATGACGACCTGTGTGGTAGTGACCAATTCGTGTCACTGCCCCAGCGTCAGGCCCACGACGTCTGCCCAGATGGCTTTCAACAAGGCGGACTGGGAAACTTTTACCTCTGCTATCACCGTTGAATGTCCCCCCACACGGTAACATCGATGTGATGGTAGAGCAGGTGACTCCAACAATTGTTTCTGTGGCAGAAAACGCGATTGCTCGCTCTTTAGGGTGCCCAAGACGTAAGGCAGTCCCTTGGTGGTCACCGGAAGTAGCGGAAGCAATTAAGGAGCGTCGGCGAGCTCCGCAGCGGCATTATCGGCACCCTCCCCTGGAGCACCTCATAGCCTTTAAACGGCCCCGTGCCCGCGTTCGCTAACTTTTGAAACGACGCAAGCAGGAGTGTTGGGAGAGATACGGCTCGACCATTGGATGCCATACGTCACCTTCCCAAGTCTGGGCAAAGATCAGACGTCTTTTCAGGTACCAGGCCCCAACAGGTGTCCCCGGTGTTACCATAAATGGCGTGTTACCTACCTACGCTAACGCCATTGCCGAGCACTTTGCTCGAGCCTCTGCATCGGAGAATTACCCCCAGCCTTTCGCACTCTCAAACGGCGGCTGGAAGGGAACGTCCTCTCATCACTACACGCTGGAGTGAATCCTACAACGCCCCATTTACAGAGTGGGAGCTCCTCAGTGCCCTTGCGCATTGCCCTGACGCAGTTCCTGGGCCTGATGGGATCCACAGCCAGATGACTACAAGCGATACGCCCTTGTCATCTCCAACCGGATCTGGTGCGATGGCGTCTTTCCATCGCAATGGCGGGAGAGCACCATCATTCCAGTGCTCGAACCCGGTAAAAACCCGCTTGATGTGGATATCTAGCGGCCCATCAACCTCACCAACGTTCTTTGTAAGCTTCTGCAACGTATGCTACGTCGGCGGTTGAGTTGGGTCCTGGAGTCATGTGGCTTGCTGGCTCCATGTCAGGGCGGCTTCCGCCAGGGTCGCTCTACCCCTGATAATCTTGTGTCCATCGAGTCTACCATCTGAACTGCCTTTTCCAGACGGCAACACCTGATTGCCGTCTTTTTTGACTTACATAAAGCGTACAACACGACTTGGCGTCATCGTATCCTTGTCACATTATATGAGTGGCGTCTTCAGGGACCACTCACAATTTTTATCCAAAACTTCCTGTCGCTCCATACTTTCCGTGCCCAATTCGTGCCTCCCATAGTTCCCTTGTATTCAGGAGAATGGTGTTTCACAGGGCTCCGTATATTGCGTGTGTCTCATTCCTCTAGATCCCAGAGCACGTTGGTATCCGCGGAAATGAGGCAGCCGATATAGCGGCGAAGGCTGCAGTCTCTCTTCCTCGGTCCGTTGTTCGCATGGTTCCATAAGGCGATCTACGGAGCGTTTTATGTCGTCGTGTTGCTCTTTTATGGCACACACATTGGTCTACACTTCCCAATAATAAATTACGGGACGTAAAATGTCTTCCCTGTGCTTGGTTGGACCTCTTCCTCCCGGCCTCGTCGTCGAGAGGAGGTAACTTTTACCAGACTTCGGATATGGCACTGTCTTTTTAGCCATCGACATCTTTTAACTGGCGATGCTCCCCCGCTTTGTCCCCACTGCTCTCAACCGTGGACAGTGAGACACCTTTTACTCCAGTGCCCCCATTTTAATCCGCTACATGCCAGTTTACAGCTGTCGCGTGATATATCTTCCATTTTAGCAGCTGACACACGCTCAGCCGATCGCGTCCTTGATTTTATCAGTGTAGGTGAGATGACATCGGTCATTTGAAGCTCCTACGATTTCTTTCCGTTTTTAGTTTCCCTCCTCCTCGAGTTTCGCCCCCATTGCTGCTGATTTAAATCTCGGTTTTTTACCCTTCACTAGTCCGCCCCCGGTAGCTGAGTGGTCAACGCGATAGAATATCAATCCTAAGGGCCCGGTTCGATTTCCGGCTGGGTCGGAGATTTTATTCGCTCAGGGACTGGGTGTTGTGTTGTCCTAATCATCATCATTTCATCGCCATCGACGCGCAAGTTGCTGAAGTGGCGCCACATCGAAAAACATGCACCCGGCGAACGGTCTACCTGACGGAAGGCCCGAATCACACGACATTCACATTTACCCTTCACTAAGCTACAGAATGGACGCTTACGACCGTAGCAGTTTTGCGCCCTAAAACCACAATTTTTTTTAAAAAAAAAAAGCACTAAAGGCCGTAGCCTGCAGCCCGATGTCTGATCGTTACGTCGATCGAGAAGAAACGCAACACCACACACAACGCCTCTGTTAAGGTGGATTAGAATGCTCCTGACAGTGTCACCTACCTGCCGTTCGTCATTGACAAAATGGAACGAATTTTAAAACTGAACATGTAAATACGGATAAATAATTGAGCAGGCATTTTTGTAGATTAGCATTGAATATACAGACTTCCATTACTTTTCACTGTCTTCAGTGCAAAGTATCACGTTTCCAAGTTTTATCGTTGTTTCGTGATTAAAGCTAACAAGTAACGTAGAGTGAAGAGCGCGCGGCTTAAAACATTAATGCGTCGTTGCTGTGAAAGTCTGTTGATATTACATTCACGTGATAGCAATTCGAAGCCAGGTCTTGTGAGGATTTCTGATAAAAGTGTGCTTACAGCAAATTAAATGACATTTTACGGAATTACGTCGAACGACGAGAGCTTATAACTTGCACATTTGTTGATAGAACTTGAGGTAGCTCGTTATGAATTAATTATGTCCGTTGGAACGCTAATTACTTAAGGGGCCGATTTGCGTTGATGGGGTGGACCTATCGATACCAGACGGCGTCTTTTGCACGTAGTCATAATATGGCCAGTGATCTCATACGGGAGCTAACGAAGGAAGAACAGGACACTGACACTAGTTCTTTTGCTTCTATCTTATTTTTTGTAATGCAGGCTGTGGTAATACACTGATACGTATCATGGCGGTGCTATCGAAAGTGATGTCATGAGAGTAAACGTAACTTTTGTGACGACGCATATTTTACTCAGATGAGTCGTTCATGCCCGGCAGTGTGTTGACGTAACGTATCAGTGCAAACGGATGTTATCGGCGTGTTCAGTATTTCCGCTGACGATGTCGGTATTCCAGTGCAAATACACGTAACGCGGGATGTGTCCCCCGTGTAAAGAAAACTTTGCGGCTGACTGCTCGTAACCGCTGTTGACTGCCCACGAGAACACGCAAATTACCATAACCCGATTTCCCAGAAACTTCACTCGGGGGAAGAGGGCTCAAAATAAGCTATCAAGTGTCTCGGCTTATCCGTAGATACGATATTGCAGTGTCTGCGCTATTCCGAATTACGATGCAAAGCTCCTTCGGACATTCATGCACTGCGGCGACTACAGCCGTCATCAAATACGTGAAATGAAATGTACTCGCAGTTGCGGATTCGGAGAACCATCTGCTGTATAATGGAATGGCGACAATGCAGATTTGTGCCCGACCGGAACTGGAACCCGGATTTCCAACTTACCGCGAGCGGTCGCACTACTGTTAGGCTCTCTGAGCACGTATCATGTGCAGACCCAAGTTTCCACTTGTCGTCAACCATGTGTGTACAAAATTTCCACAAAATTTCTACAAAATTTTCATTCTCGTCATTCCATAATGCAGTTGATGGTTGTCCATATCCGCATCTACGAATACATTTCATGTATCCGTATATACTCGACCGTTACCGAGAGAAGACGGTCAACGTTTTCGAGGTACTTTCTGTACGTTTTACGGAGTAAATAGTTCAACGGAATCGATAACACAGTAGCTGGAGTCGCAGCCCCACTTCCGAAATCCAATTGTTATTTTCATGTTCATTGTTCATTTATCAACCCAGTCCGTTGAAGATTACTACACGGATGTTTTCCTGTGTTTTGTGAAATAACGTTGTCCTTATTCTTGTACTAACTGCATGTCTGGTGAATGAATTAATAAAATAAAAAAAACAGTGAGAAAATGATTTGAAGCTGTTTTTGGAGGAATTCTTGTAGTGTATCTTGATTCAAATTACAAGCGCCATATTTCGGTGAAGTGATATATTATGCGTGTTCTGCCGCGAAAATGTTGCCAACGCGTGAAATCTTTAGCATTGTTAACGATCTTTCTTTCCCGCATGTGATTCATACGAAGAAACGTCGTTGCGGCAAACCTGTCTTCGCCTCATGCTCGTGGCATTCAAGATTTCTCTGTTTCGGATGTTTCTGCGGTCGATATCATCCAAGGGAATGCACCAATTATTCCTGCAGGATAAACGTATGAACAAAATATAAGAATTAAAATAAGAACTGATACGAGAATGAAAATGAGAGAAAGAGCATTTAAAAATATTGTGATTTCTCGACAAGACATGCACACATACGTACACTGAACCGCCAAAAAAACTGGTGTAGCCATGCTTATTCAAATACAGAGATATGTAAAGAGGAAAAATAGGCGGTGCGGTCGGCAACGCCTATATAAGCCGAAAATTGTTTGGCTCTGTTAGATCGGTTACTCCTGCTACAACGGTAGATTATCAAGATTTAAATGAGTTTGAACGTGGAGTTACAGTCGGCGCACGAGCGATGGTACATAGCATCTCCGAGGTAGCGATGAAGTGGGTATTTTCCCGTACGAACATTTCACGAGTGTACCGTGAATATCAGGAATACGGTAAGATGTCAAATCTCCGACATCGCTGCGGCGGAAAAAGATCATGCAAGAACGGGACCAACGACGAATGAAGAGAATCGTTCAACGTGACAGAAGTGCAACCCTTCCGCAAATTTCTGCAGATTTCAGTGGTGAGCCATCAACAAGTGTCAGCGTGCGAACCATTCAACGAAACATCATCGATATGGGCTTTCGGAGCCGAGAGCTCACTCGTCCACCCTTGATGACTGCACGACTCAAAGCTTTAGAAACGTCTCAAAAATGAGATCGACAGGAAGTGCAAAATGGCTAAGCAGGGACGGCTAGAGGACAAATGTAAGGATGTAGAGGCTTATCTCACTAGGGGTAAGACAGATACTGCCTACAGGAAAATTAAAGAGACCTTTGGAGATAAGAGAACCACTTGTATGAACATCAAGAGCTCAGATGGAAACCCAGTTCTAAGCAAAGAAGGGAAAGCAGAAAGGTGGAAGGAGTATATAGAGGGTCTATACAAGGGCGATGTTCTCGAGGACAATATTATGGAAATGGAGGGGGATGTAGATGAAGATGAAATGGGAGATACGATACTGCGTGAAGAGTTTGACAGCACTGAAAGACCTGAGTCGAAACAAGGCCCCCGGAGTAGACAACATTCCATTGGAACTACTGACGGCCTTGGGAGAGCCAGTCCTGACAAAACTCTACCATCTGGTGAGCAAGATGTATGAAACAGGCGAAATACCCTCAGACTTCAAGAAGAATATAATAATTCCAATCCCAAAGAAAGCAGGTGTTGACAGATGTGAAAATTACCGAACAATCAGTTTAATAAGCCACAGCTGCAAAATACTAACACGAATTCTTTACAGACGAATGGAAAAACTGGTAGAGGCCGACCTCGGGGAAGATCAGTTTGGATTCCGTAGAAATACTGGAACACGTGAGGCAATACTGACCTTACGACTGATCTTAGAAGAAAGATTAAGGAAAGGCAAACCTACGTTTCTAGCATTTGTAGACTTGGAGAAAGCTTTTGACAATGTTGACTGGAATACCCTCTTTCAAATTCTAAAGGTGGCAGGGGTAAGATACAGGGAGCGAAGGGCTATTTGCGATTTGTACAGAGGCGAGATGGCAGTTATAAGAATCGAGGGGCATGAAAGGGAAGCATTGGTTGGGAAGGGAGTAAGACAGGGTTGTAGCCTCTCCCCGATGTTATTCAATCTGTATATTGAGCAAGCAGTAAAGGAAACAAAATAAAAATTCGGAGTAGGTATTAAAATCCATGGAGAAGAAATAAAAACTTTGAGGTTCGCCGATGACATTGTAATTCTGTCAGAGGCAGCAGAGGAATTGGAAGAGCAGTTGAATGGAATGGACAGTGTCTTGAAAGGAGGATAGAGATGAACACCAACAAAAGCAAAACGAGGATAATGGAATGTAGTCGAATTAAATCGGGTGATGCTGAGGGAATTAGATTAGGAAACGAGACGCTTAAAGTAGTAAAGGAGTTTTGCTATTTGGGGAGCAAAATTACTGATGATGGTCGAAGTAGAGAGGATATAAAATGTAGACTGGCAATGGGAAGGAAAGCGTTTCTGAAGAAGAGAAATTTGTTAACCTGGAGTATAGATTTAAGTGTCAGGAAGTCGTTTCTGAAAGTATTTGTATGGAGTGTAGCCATGTATGGAAGTGAAACATGGATGGTAAATAGTGTGGACAAGAAGAGAATAGAAGCTTTCGAAATGTGGTGCTACAGAAGAATTGCTAAGATAGATTGGTAGAGCACGTAACTAATGAGGAAGTATTGAATAGGATTGGGGAGAAGAGAAGTTTGTGGCAGAACTTGACTAGAAGAAGGGATCGGTTGGTAGGACATGTTCTGAGGCATCAGGGGATCACCAATTTAGCATTGGATGGCAGCGTGGAGGGTAACAATCGTAGCGGGAGACCAAGAGATGAATACACTAAGCAGATTCAGAAGGATGTAGGTTGCAGTAGGTACTGCGAGATGAAGAAGCTTGCACAGGATAGAGTAGCATGGAGAGCTGTATCAAACCAGTCTCAGGACTGAAGACCACAACAACAACAACAACATAACGCTAATTTGATAAGAAACATTCTTGTAGTAGCCTTCCGCGGACATGGGTAGACAAATGAAAACGATCAAAATAAAAAAATAAAATGTAGAAAATAAAAACAATAATCACGTTTCGAACAAGGAGCTCAAAATTGAAAAGCTGTGAGGCCAACGACTAAGCCACCATCACGTCTGAGGATATCGCGGTGTAAAAGACACATGAAGTACCTCAACAACTGTGATCGTCTTTTTTGTCCAAGAAACGTTTGAGTATCTACGGATAAGCCGAGAGACGCATTCCATTATTTTCAGTCCTCTTCCGCTGAGCGAAGTTCCTGGAAAAACCGGTTGATTGCACGTGCCGTGCTGGCTCCTCGCCAGTGGGATGACCTGCTTCCCGTTTTTGCTCAGGCTTCAGTGGCGCAGTGCTCTGTTCTGTATGGGTTTGTTTCCGTATTGTCAGTCGGACGCGTGCAGTGGTGCGTAAAGAATGGGTTTACGAATGCAAGCTGCGTAGTGCGCAACTCGTCTGCAGCCCGCGGGACTTGGTAATGGAAAAGCTGTGCGGCGACTCTGCCGAGGAGTGTTCCCGCGGCGACGTCCATCCTCACCCCAGCACGGTCCGTTTCATTCTGTCTGTGGCCAGTTAACGAGAACACGTATCCATCTGCGTTAGGCTGGCGGACACTGCACGAGCGAGGCGTGACAGGGCAACCGATCTGGAAGAGGACGTGACAAGAGCCCCCGCACAGGGGAGAGACGTCGCCGGCAGAGTAGTAGTCGCCGGCAATCTAGACACCACCACGCACGAACAGTAGTCACGCAAAGTCATAAACACTAAGATGGGGAAACGCCATCGTTTGCCGGTAATTACGACAGAGTTTTACTTTTAGTCGTTTTTTTTTTCTGTAGTCACAGTCTTCTGACTGGTTTGATGCGGCCCGCCACGAATTCCTCTCCTGTTTTGTGTTACAAGTCTCGTCTGTTTTATTCTCACACTTGTGGCATTGTTTTATTAGGAAAAAGGGACCGATGACCTCGTAGTTTGGTCCTTTCGACCCTCTTTTAAACCAACCAACCAACCAACTACTACATCCGCAACTGCCTCTGCCCGCCGGAGTCTGTGGCAAGAGCAGTGAGGCGCTTTCATGTGACCAAGCTATCGTGTGTTACCAGCCTATGACGCAGACCAGCCTTCAGGAAGCTTCTACTGTTCGAAGCCCTTAGATATGGCAACTACTGGGCCTCGTTCAGTGGTCGTGTTTCAGACTTTTGCCAGTGACCCAGAAACGCGTCCTTTCCTGTATAGTAGACACTGGACAGCTGCATATGTGAGACATGCTTCACAGACGCGTTGGTCGTCTTTCCGCTTCACCACAGACTCTCCAGGAACTCTCGTGGGGTCTGATCGAAGAACGGGAACGGATACCAGAGAGTGACCTCCGCAGAACTGTACCGTACATGCCACGTAGGTGTCACGCAGTGATTAAACGCTCACGGAGGACATACACGTTGTTGAAGCTCTCAAACTACAATGAAAAGCACCGAGGATGACGCGGTGAATGTTTCCGTTTTGTTTTTGACACCAGTCGGTCATTTCAGTTCTTTTTATGTAAAACATAGAGAATGTGAAGATGTTCTTGTGTATTTAATTTGGGAAAGATAAAGGTATAATTTGGTAACATATCCAGCCGTCAATTATTGCTCAGTGAAGTATGGGAGACCGGGAGTCATGTTGCCGTAATTCTTTTGAGCAGTGCACATTTCAGCGATCGCAACCTACTCCACCATTAGTACCCACATTGTAAATACTGTTAGTTACGATCTTCGAAAAGCGAGCCGTCGGAAAGAGGTGGTTTCCGATGTGTGAACCGTCTGGTAAAGTTTATTTAGCAGCGAACTGAAATCAAATGACAGCGACGAATCGGGCCGGCCCGATATTACATGTGCAGTATTTAAACGGGGATGACGGGTCTGGCGGCCGTAATAGATAGTGACGGATGGCCTGCAAAGTGAAAGCGATCCGCGACGATAGCAGTTTGTGATGGCAGCGCCGGCCAAAGTGTCAGGCGGCACAAAAGCGGGGGTGTTGCCGGAGGGGGTTTGGGGGGGAAGGGCCGAGCTGTCAGCGCCAGCCGCGGCCGATAGGAATGCGACGCGGGCCGACACAAAAGGACGGGCCGGGCGGGGGCGGCGGCGGCGTCTCGCCTCCAGTCCACGGTCTGCCGTTTATCGCCGGAAAATAACGCCGGCGGATTTACAGCCCCCAAAACACGACACGCCGCAGGGCTGCCCAATTCCGCGCAGGACACGCTGCCACTTGTTACTGGTTCCGTGCACACAGGAAATGAAAGAAAAGGAATCGGACCGGGTAGAGAATGTAGTTGACGACGGCAGGTGTGTGTTGTCGACACGGACAGTGCCTGAAGTTGGGAAGTGAGATGCTAGCGCACGAGGTGTAAGGCGCGGCACTAGCTGGTACTAGACTCGCGTAGAGCAGGCCTGTTCACTAGGCGACCCGGCGAGCACGGCTGCTCACGCTCGCTCGCCGCCTGAGTGGTGAGCCCTCTCGCTCACGGTGAAATGTGGCTCTCTGACGTCCGTATGTAGCGCAGGTCAAGTTGACCGTAGTTTTAAACGCAAGCGTCTGTACATAATGGCGCAGTGCTTAAAGAGGACAGCAGCTCTTGTAAAATCTATGAAAAGCAGTATTATGGCCGAGTCAGACACGCGAGTCTCAGTTTATAACACGTCAGTGCAGGATGCCTAGCCACAATTAGAACTTCCAGACCTGCAGTTTGACAGGTAGCTCCATGATAAAATAAGTCTAGTAGACTTCCAAAACTTCCCTTCAACATAAATTTCCACAAGTTCCCAAGTTTGCAGCTAACATTTCGTCAGTGTATGGACATATACAGGATGCTCCATTGATAGTGACCGGGCCAAATATCTCACGAAATAAGCATCAAACGAAACAAACTACAAAGAACGAAACTCGTCTAGCTTGAAGGGGGAAACCAGATGCCGCTATGGTTGGCCCGCTAGATGGCGCTGCCATAGGTCAAACCGACATCAACTGCGTTTTTTTAAAATAGGAACCCCCATTTTTATTACATATTAGTGTAGTACGAAAAGAAATATGAATGTTTTAGTTGGACCACTTTTCTCGCTTACTGATAGATGGCGCTGTAATAGTCACAAACGTATAAGTACGTGGTATCACGTAACATTCCGCCAGTGTGGACAGTGTTTGCTTCGTGATGCATTACCCGTGTTGAAATGGACCGTTTCCCAATTGTGGAAAAGGTCGATATCGTGTTGATGTATGGCTATTGTGATCAAAATGCCCAACCGGCGTGTGCTATGTATGCTGCTCGGTATCCTGGACGACATCATCCAAGTGTCAGGACCGTTCGCCGGATAGTTACGTTATTTAAGCAAACAGGAACTCTTCAGCCACATGAGAAACATCGACCACGTCCTGCAACAAATGACGATGCCCAAGTAGGTGTTTTAGCTGCTGTCGCGGCTAATCCGCACATCAGTAGCAGACTAATTGCGCGAGAATCGGCAATCTCAAAATCGTCGGTGTTGAGAATGCTACATCAACGTCGATTGTACCCGTACCATATCTCTGTGCACTAGGAACTGCATGGCGACGACTTTGAACGTCGTGTACAGTTCTGCCACTTGGCACAAGAGAAATTACGGGACGATGACAGATTTTTTGCACGCGTTCTATTTAGCGACGAAGCGTCATTCACCAACAGCGGTAACGTAAAATGGTTCAAATGGCTCTGAGCACTATGGGACTCAACATCTTAGGTCATAAGTCCCCTAGAACTTAGAACTACTTAAACCTAACTAACCTAAGGACATCACACACATCCATGCCCGAGGCAGGATTCGAACCTGCGACCGTAGTAGTCCCGCGGTTCCGGACTGCAGCGTCAGAACCGCTAGGCGGTAACGTAAACCGGCACAATATGCACTCTTGGGGAACGGAAAATCCACGATGACTGCGACAAGTGGAACATCAGCGACCTCGGCGGGTGAATATATGGTGTGGCACTATAGGAGGATGGATAATTGGCACCCATTTTATCGATAGCAATCTAAATGGTGCAGTGTATGCTGATTTCCTACGTAATGTTCTACCGATGTTACTACATGATGTTTCACTGCATGGCAGAATGGCAATGTACTTCCAACATGATGGATGTCCGGCACATAGCTCGCGTGCGCTTGAAGCGGTATTGAATAGCATATTTCATGACAGGTGGAGTGGTCGTCGAAGCACCACACCATGGCCCGCACGTTTACCGGATCTGACGTCCCCGCATTTCTTTCTGTGGGGAAAGTTGAAGGATATTTGCTATCGTGATCCACCGGCAACGCCTGACAACGTGTGTCAGCGCATTGTCAGTGCATCTGCGAACATTGCAGAAGGCGAACTACTCGCTGTTGAGAGGAATGTCGTTACACGTATTGCCAAATGCATTGAGGTTGACGGACATCATTTTGAGCATTTATTGCATTAATGTGGTATTTACAGGTAATTACGATGTATCAGCATGCGTTCTCAGAAATGATAAGTTCACAAAAGTACATGTATCACATTGAAACATCCGAAATAAAATGTTCAAACGTACCTACGTTCTATATTTTAATTTAAAAAAACCTACATTTTACTAACTGTTCGTCTAAAATTGTGAGCCATATGTTTGTGACTATTACAGCGCCATCTATCACAAAGCGAAAACAGTCGTCCAACTAAAAAATTCATATTTCCTTACGTACTACACGAATAAGTAATAAAAAATTGGGGTTCCTATTTTTTAAAAAAACTCAATTGATATCCGGTGACCTATGGCAGCGCCATCTAGCGGGCCAACCATAGCGCCATCTGGTTTCTCCCTTCAAGCTAGACGAGTTTCGTTCGTAGTAGTTTTTTCGTTTGAGCTTATTTCGTGAGATATTTGGCCCGGTCACGATCAATGGCCACCCTGTATACGGGATGAGTCAAAAAGGACTTTCCAACTTTGGAATGATATAGAAATTTATTGAGGTAACTTACAGAATCGATAGATAGTCATTTTGTAGCAAACAACCGCAAGTTTGATTTACTTGATGCATCAGTTCCCCATTCCGCCACTACTAGCGCCAGCGTAGTGCGCAGTTAAACTCTCCCTGCTGCGGACGCGCGCTCACTATGTGTTTTTGTTTCACGAACTCTGCAACAACTGTTCCGTTGAAGACGATGTTGTGTGTTGTGGACGCTCTCACGGCAAGTACACCCACACCGTCCTCACCTGGGCTGACACGCGCATGGAGTGCCTGTTCTCGCTACTCTCATTTTGTCCCTGGGCTTCTCAGCGCCTGTGAGAAGTTTCTAGTTATGCAGTTGCGGTGCTTCTAGATAGAGGAGGGGGGGTAAGTATAAAAGTTATCAAAGTCTTACGAAGCCCTTATGTCCTGCCTAGACAGATTGTCTCTGGCTTTCCGTGAGTGTAAAATTCCTGATTCTCGCATTGGGCTTCTACGATCTGTGCTCTTGCGCTGCGTGGCAGACACCACTCCCCTGCTGTCAGTTCACTTACCACTACCATCGAAATTACGGAGAAATGAAAAACATTATGCACTATTGTGCCCACCGTTCCGAACTGAAGGGCGTTTTTTGAAGTTGCATCGAACAAAGCCACTGGATTGTATTCGTTGTACGGCAAGGGACTCGATAAGTAACGCAACTGCATCATATTGTACGTTGTCAAGTATAATTGCTGTGTCTGCTGCGTTGCAGTTCGACGTTGTCACCTTCCAATTTGACGTTGGATGTCTTTATGGAAACTACCAGGTATTGTTTGTAAATACCTGTTATGTTCTGTGTTCAAAGTAATTTTTCTTTTTGTTTTGAGGTATTGATCCATGGTTTATTTAGTTTCTGTCATGTATTGGAGTCATACTTGGTAATGTTACATATAATTTCGTATATTACTTTTCTGTAGCTTGTGCAAAGTAGTTTGTTAATCATGAAGCTCTTGACATTTTGTGCCGTTTTCTGAATCCTCATTTGCTTTCTTTGCAGGTAAGTTGCTGACATGGACGCCTGTCACAGTAAGTGACCTAGACCTCCGTTTAATGTTGTTCACGGATTAGATACGACGATCTCCCGCCGAGTCATCTGACCCGAGAATGTGCAGATCGCCTGCTTGCGCTAAAAGTAAGTTGCCTGTCACCTGCAGTTGTTCGGGAGACGCGTGCGCACGGCTCCTGATCACCTGCGTGCTAAGCCGCCGGTGTGTTGCACGATAGATTCGTTACTTAAAGGAGTTGGTTAAATCAGATGCTGGCTGTCTGGGCATGAATGTTGCGTAGTATGTGGCGCCAGCAGTGTTGGATATTTCAACAATGGACATTGGCAAGGTGGCATTTTGCCAGTGCCTTCCTGTTATCGATTTGATTTTTTCTGGTCCTCTGCGAGTAACGTTAAGAGAATTGAAGGTGTGATACTCCTCGGTGAACAGGCTTTGTTAATAATCATCTTGATTATTGTACCTTACTACTATGGAAATCTCGCGACCTAAATGTCTAACATTTCAGAAAGGTTTGTACAGTGCACCGTCATCTTCAAAGCTGATTTCTAAAATGATAAGTGCTTAACATTGACAGGTAAAGTAAATGTGTAAAATGGTGTACGATTTTGGACAGTGCCACATATGTAGACACCTCGTGAACTTACTTAAAGTAACAACATTCAGGATTTCTTCGCTGACAGTGAGGCCTACATTTTAAATCAGGCGCCGGTTAACATAGAACTGATGTATTCTTTCCAAATACCACACTACGATTGCGTGAACCTGAGCTGCCGTTCAGAGGCAACGGTACACCTCACCCTACGCATATAGCGTGCATTTCACGGATGAGCATTCGTCGAGGTTATAAGGAGAGCGGCGAGTTAGGCGAACACAGGTGAATCCGCCATCGTGTTGGTACCTCGTTCCGGCTCGTAACGTTCTCTTACGCGTAACCGAGCGGGGTGGCGCAGAGGTTAGCACATTGGACTCGCATTCGGGAGGACGACACTTCAAATCCGTGTCAAGGCATCTAGATTCAGGTTTTCCATGATTTCCCTGAGTTGCTACAGCCAAACTGGGATATGGTTGCTTTCAAAGGCACGGCCGATTTCCTTTCTCATCCGTGACACATCCCGAGCTTTTGCTTCGTCCCTAATGGCCTCAATGTCGAAGAAACTTTGAACGCTAATCTTCCTTCCTCTTTCAGTGTAATGGTCACTTCTGTTTGGTAGAAGTAGTAGCTTGACTGTGGCAATCGTACTGGAATTGTCGGCTTCCAAAAAATGGTTCAAATGGCTCTGAGCACTATGGGACTTAACATCTGAGGTCATCAGTACCCTAGAACTTGACACTACTTAAATCTACTAACCTAAGGACAACACACACATCCATGCCCGAGGCAGGATTCGAACCTGCGACCGTAGTAGCAGCGTGGTTCCGGACTGAAGCGGCTAGAACCGCTCGGCCACAACGGCCCGCTGTCGGCTTCCATTGTTTTTCCACTTTCTCTGCGCGAAGCTTTGTGCCAGCCGATTTTGAAGTAGGAAACTGTTCCATGCGTAATAATTACGCCTATTTCAAGGGCAAAAACGTAACTCCTGGCATAATTGAAATTACGAACAGATTCTTAAGATGCTTACATGCCCAGGAGAGATGTATATATCATTCGTAAAATTCAGGGTACAGGCACAGGAATGTTGTCATGTAAAGGGAGGTGTGGATCACCAGCTGTCTATGTACACGCACGCTTGAGAGCAGCACGGGTCAAAAATGGACTAGTTCTACGGCTGAGGCTAGGCAGGCAGAAAGTTGGAGTGTTTGTGATTGTTCCTGTGATGATGCGAGTAGTGTCGTTGGGCAGCGATTCCACGAGTCTGATGAATGGACTGTTCATCCAGACTGCAGCGCAGTGTTCTGCCACAGGCCAAGACCACATATCCTTATAACCAAACCTCCAGATGTCAGACACTCAGATCGGTAACCAAACACTGTGTGTCGATAGAGTATCAACCAAAACACGGATTTAGTTCGTGCTGTGTGCTGTCGTCCAGTAGAACATGCGTAAATGGTAATTGAAAGTGAGACGTGAAGGCGAACATGATTGGTTTTTGAGTTGTTAGAGCGTCAGTTTGTCGAACCAAAAGTCACGCGTTCGAAACCCAATGATAGCGATTTTTTTTAACAGTTTACGCCTGAAATTCTTCTATGGGAGAACATTTTTCTGACATGTAAACGGGCGTTTCGGGGTTTGTAGCAGTGTTCTTACAGTAGTCGGCTTTCACATAGCTGAAAGTTGCATACCCATAGAGTACATTTGTATACACGGACGTGTTGTTATCTATACAAATTTGCGCTATTGCTTTGCTACTTTCAGCTAACGAAGCGATAGCAGACTACAATAAGAACAGTGCTACAAACTCCGAAAAGAAACGTCCTTTTATATGTCAGGAAAATGTTCTCCCATATAAGAATCTCACCCGTAAACTGTTAAAACTATTCGCCATCATTGGCATACGAACTCGGGACCTTTGGTACGACAAACTGACGCTCTACCATCTCACCTCCCAGACATCGTACCATATTCGTCTTACATATATGCTTTTGCTGTACTCCATAGTTATGGTGTTACACATGTTCTACTGGACGACAGCACACAGCACGAACTATATCGGTGTTTTGGTTGATACCCTATCGACACACAGTGTTCGTTACCGATCTGATCGTCTGACATCTGGAGGTTTGGGGGTTAGTGTCGGAAACGATGTTTTCCATGTGGTGCAACAAAGTTTCTGCAAGACAGTCCCAGTGATCTGACATACGTCACGTCACCAAACACCGAGGCAGTTCTTGCAATAAAATCAATGGCGTGTCTGTGACCGGTTTCTCTAAGCATATACTACGAGGGTCACTCCAAAATAAATGGACACTATTTTTTTTTTAAATCCATCTTTTATTCTAGATGTTTGAAAGTTTTGCAGTGTGTAGATACATCCTTTAGGAACAATATTTTCATTTCTCCACATAATTTCCATCCCCCTCAACTGCCTTACGCCGTCTTGGAACCAGCGCCTGTATACCCGTACGGTTAAAATTCTCGACCAACCTGTTGGAGCCACTGTTTGGCAGCGTGCGCAAGGGAGTCATCATCTTCTTCAAACCTTGTTCCACGAAGAGTGTCTTTCAGTTTCCCAAAGAGGTGATAGTCACATGGAGCCAGGTCAGGACTGTAAGGCGGGTGTTTTAGTGTTGTCCATCCGAGTTTTGTGATCGCTTCCATGGTTTTTTGACTGACATGTGGCCGTGCATTGTCGTGCAACAGCAAAACATCCTGCGTTTGCCGATGTGGTCGAACACTACTCAGTTTCTTCAGTGTCGTCACATATGCATCAGAATTTATGGTGGTTCCATTTGGCATGATTTCCACAAGCAAGAGTCCTTCGGAATCGAAAAAACACCGTAGCCCTAACTTTTCCAGCAGAAGGTGTGGTTTTGAATTTTTTTTTTTTTACTTGGGTGAATTCGCATGATGCCACTCCATTGATTGCCTCTTCGTCTCTGGTGAAAAATGATGGAGCCATGTTTCATCACCTGTCAAAATTCTTCCAAGACGTTCATCACTACCATTCTTGTACTGCTCCAAAAGTTCGCTGCATACCGTTTTTCTTGTTTCTTTGTGAGCCACTATCAACATCCTGGGAACCCACCTGGCACAAACCTTATTTAACGCCAACACTTACAGTATTCTGCATACACTTCCTTCCCCTATCCCAACGTATCGTGACAATTCGTTCACTATGATGCGTCTGCAGCAGTCACCAATTCGCTAACACTCTGCACATTGTCTGGAGTGTGTTCAGTACGAGACCTGCCGCTGCGAGGACAATCCTCAATATTGCCGTGTCCGCTTTCATCACGTAACCTGCCTGCCCACCGACTAACTGTACTGCGATCGACAGCAGCATCTCCATACACCTTTTTCAACCTCTTGTGGATGTTTCCCACTGTCTCGTTTTCACAGCACAGGAAATCTATGACAGCACGTTGCTTCTGACAAACGTCAAGTGTAGCAGCCACCTTGAAGACATGCTGTGACGGCGCCACTCACGAGAACACGTTGAACTAAGTTTGAAAACAAGCGGGAAGAATGTATCTACGCACTGTAAAACTTTCACACATGCAGAATGAAAACTGTATTTTTACAAAAACAGTGTGCATTTTTTGTGGAATGACACTCGTACTAAAAGACGCAGTGGGGGCTGCTGGAGACGGTAGCGCAGTCGCTGCTGGAGAAACATCGGTCAAAATCTGGGTAAAAATTCTGATATTTGATCTTGTCCGTACGACCTATTGCTTTACACGCTGAAATTAAACCTTTTCACCACACATAATTGGAATCGATGGTTTACCATCGTTAATAATATCAATTTTAGTGATAGAGTTGTCCGTAATAATCTGTGCTGTTACTGTTTTCTGTGACAAATTCCACCTCTCTCTCTCTCTCTCTCTCTCTCTCTCTCTCTCTCTCTCTCTGTGTGTGTGTGTGTGTGTGTGTGTGTGTGTGTGTGTGTGTGTGTGTGTGTGCCTGCCTGACCGTCGTCCTCTCTATTACACGGACGAAAACCGGTTACACTAAGGCGGTGCTGTGTTAATTGCTGCACCATGAATGGCGGAGCTAATCTTGAGAGGGGTAGCGGGCGCCAGCGTACACGGTGTGAACACGTGCCGAATAACCCTCGCGGGGGTCATCTCCAGGAGCTGGACAACCACTGGCGGAGGCAGTCTCCAGGGAGACGACCTTGTCCAGGGACGGGCAGCTCCGGTTTGCAAGATGAGTAGCGTTCCTCAGATTCCGTTCTGCGGGAAGTAACTTCAGCGAAGCGAGGTCATTATCTCGATTCGTGCATATACGTTACATGCGTGAATTACTCTCTCCCTAGCGGTTAGAAAGGCTTCCTGCTCAAAACGTTGGTATGAAAGAGGTTCTGATAAAGAAGTGAACAATATCCCATTGACACGGCACGCTTATATAAATACTTTGTTCATACGTGGGCTCGTGATGTGACATACAAATTTGTTATATATCTTCACAGTTGAAGGTCGTCCACGTTAAACAGTCTTTACCGTAGTCCACAATCATATTGATGCTTCCGTGGTGGTCTCCTTCCATGCAAAGTTAATGGTTTGATGTTATGCAGTCGCACATGTCGATTTTATTAAAAATCCCAACGAAATCTTGCGTTATCTCCTAATTCAAAAGCAATAGTCGTCTACACGTAACTGTTGCAATATTCCAGGCAGGTCTACCATTAGAACATCCATTTTGACGTCAGCTAATTCCACTTTATGTAGTACAGCCACAAGATTTTTATGTTTCTTCGAAATGGTTTCCAGTGCTTCCTTGCCAATTATATCCACATTCCTCTTGTTGTCACACTGTCGTTTCCGTATAGGAGAAATGGCAGCTTCGCCTTAACACCAAGTATCGCAGTGACGAACATAATTTTTTTGATCAAAAAAGCAAACCAAAATGAAAATAACTTAATTGCAGACCAATGTTGGGGCTTTACCTCAATAAAGTGTAACGCGTCTTGTGAAAAAAATCACACATATTTGAAGTCACAACCTCAGACCAAAAATACCATCAAGAATTTACTACTTGGAAATCAGCCACACATCTCTTTCTTTAACATTGCAGATCATCCCTTCTCTTAATGGTCCTGACAGCCCACTTCACGACAGATTTTAAGTACCTTAATCTTACCGTAAGGCCAACAGCCTCGCCGCAGTGGTAACACCGGTTCTCGTCAGATCACCGAAGTTAAGCGCTGTCGGGCTGGGTTGGCACTTGGATGGGTGACCATCCGGTCTGCCGAGCGCTGTTGGCAAGCGGGGTGCACTCAGCCGTTGCAAGGCAAGCTGAGGAGCTACTTGATTGAGAAGTAGCGGCTCCGGTATCGGAAACATGCTCGGGAGGAGTTTAGTTTTTTTTTTAATCTTATCGTAAAACCGTTCTGTATAGGAGTAAGCCCATTTAAATTATTTTTGGTAAGGAGCGTACCATTTACGGTGTAATTTATGTTGCCAATGTTAGAAAAAAGATTGTCCAGGTTCTCCCGTAGTAACCTTAACCCAGAGCATTCGTCAAATGGTCTCGTCCTCCTTACTCACAGCTGAGGCACGTTAAGCACATCGGAGGAATCCATGTTAACAGAAGATCGATCGGTTGCGACTGTCAAGCCTCCTTTTACCCTCTAAAAATCCAAGATGGCGGCACTTCTGATCACGAGGTCTTCCGATCGCACATTCTAAATTTGGTTGTATTTGCAATCCAGTGGCCAACTCGTAGTCCTGTTGGGCTACTTTCTGTGTAAAGTGTCCATGGGAGGGAAACTGCCCCTCGCGAGTACCCTAGTGTGGGAGAGAACTAACGCATAAGCTGGGACGTACAGTACAGCGCAATATCCATGCAGTAAATACTTGCTGTACCTGAGCGCAGTTTCGGACGACGGGGTTGTACAGCGCAGTATTCGCACAGTAGAGTGTAGCTCTGTACCCGGACACGGTTTCGGGCGGGGTGGTGCAGCGCCATAGCTGGAAGGAATGGTGTAGCAGCGTGATAGCGGGGTTGTGCGGCGCGGGATGGGGTGCTACTCGAGAGGGGCAGTCTGTCTCCCTCCCACGGAGTTCTGGCCGGAAAAGATGGATTGGAGCACGTTCACTACATTAAAGGGCAGATGTAAAACCTGTTTATCAAGCTCCATTCTCACCTGGATCTCCTTTAAAAGGATGGATGGATGGATGTATGTATGTATGTTGTGCATTAACAACAAATGGTTCAAATGGCTCTAAGCACTGTGGGATTTAACATCAGAGGTCATCAGTCCCCTGCGACCGTAGCAGCAGCGTGATTCCGGACTGAAGCGCCTAGAACCGTTCGTCAACAGCGGTCAGTCAGTAACAACGGAACAACGGTTTGCAGAGCTTAAAAACGACAGCATAACAATATTTAATGACTACTTGTTTGCGGAAGTTCTGAACATTAACTTTTGTATTGAAATTGTACAAGAATGTCCGGCAGAAGATGTGGAGTGTTATAACAGTAATATCATGCAGAAAATGAGGCAAGTTTAAAATAATCGAATTCTCTCGTCTAGAAGGAATGCTGGAGGGAACAGAGCTAATAGTGAAAGCCATGTACAGTTTACAGGGAAAAAAGTCAAATGTGTTTTGGAATTCGAAAACATACCCTCTTTGTACCTGTCAAATTACTTGATGGAGAAAGAATTGGCGGCCGCTGTGGCCGAGCGGTTCTAGGCGCATGCTGGTACGGTCGCAGGTTCGAATCCTGCCTCGGGCACGGATGTGTGTGATGTCCTTAGGTTAGTTAGGTTTAATTAGTTCTAAGTCTAGCGGACTTTTCACTTCAGATCTCAAGTCCAATAGCGCGTAGAGCCATTTGAACCATTTGAGAAAGAATTAGAAGAGTCTAGTATAGATTTAAATTATAAGATAAAAATTAAGATGGATGGTATTAAAACCACACCAACCAAAAATGACAGGTGTTTTCTGTGTGTAAATGTACACTCAGAAAGTAATGAAGATTTTAACAAAAATATTTGCTTGTCTTATTCGCTAACCTAATAAAAATCCCAAGAATATCCCTATTTATAATGATTCATGTGCATATGTTTCGGATGTGTGTAGTGGGTGGTTGGATAACTTCGAAAAGTTGAAGGCAGGACGGCCCTCGTTTCGTACCTACGTGAGAGTAGTTACGTGTACATTGGGGTGTATGAAAAGCATTACGTTCCATTCCTCTCTCCATTGTGGTGGCTCTGAGTAACGGAAGTGCACCAAGGATTTCAGACAGCGTGATGCAGGCCAGTACTGGACTGCAACATACACAACATCCTGAACCGTGGATTTAGTTTCAAAATCTTTTCTTAAAGAATTTATTTTATTTACTAGCAATTTATCAAGAACATTAACACATTTAATCACACTATGTGAGCGTGGAAGTAGTTGCCAATGGGTAACACATGAAAACAAATTTCTTTCAACAAATGGAAATTTTATTCCTAAAAACCCTTTACTTTAAAAAAAATTGAAAATTTATAATCAGAAAGCACCCTCTAAATATCAATTACAATTTATTCAGAGGCAGAATAAAAAAATTTTCAATTTTTGTTGTTGACAGTATGAGCTTTCGGGCTGAGAACATTGCCGCTCTATTTTAACACGGCCGTAGTCTCGACCGCTCACAACCACCTCTGAAAGACTACACTGGTGCAAATCTGCAACACACCAGATTACTTTAAACTAAAAAGTTTGACAACTCACACAAACTATGCACCCCGTAGGAAGGATGGAAATGGTACAAAACACATTAAAAAAAAATACTTGCCACCGAAAGTGCAACTTGTTTTTGAAAAGAAAACTCTTAAGGTGGAATGGTGGCAAATTTATATACTAAAATGACCGTTTAAATAAAACCACATGAAATGCAGTCTTACATAAAATGTACTAACATGCTGTACATCATACATATACCGCCTCTCAAGATGATAGGCAAGATAGAAACATATTTCAGGAATTCGGCCTTTACACCTTAAGCAACAAATTTGTTAACACCGAATCCGACAAACATGACAGAGGCAGCTGTTAACGTATGGCAGACAGAGACACTGCCTAACAAATGCGGACGGGAGATAGGCGAGCAACCTGGGGACGAGAGACTGACCAAGAAAACAAGTAGTATTTAACCAGTAAATGAAACAACATATCACGAATCACTTAACTTGTAATAAACTGCGATGTCTGGCGAAGACCTGGCGCAGCACCCCCAAAACGCTCTCCCGAACCGTCCGCTGCTAGCTGCTTCAACGGACGCAGGAAGGCGCGCCGATCTCCCGTCTCACGGATTCGCAGATCGCGCTGGCGAGACCGATGTCGTGGGTTGACTGCTGTTGCTCTCGTGTCGGCCGCGAAGCCACTACCCCTCGCTATACGGCGCGGCCCACTGGACTGACGTTGCGAGTTCACATGCGCCGACGCTCAAGGCGGACAAGTCATCTTGAGTCTCAGTGCGCGACCGACCAACCGATCGGTCCAACCGCCAGGGACCATTGCCTGAGCAAACTCGAGCAGACTGGCGGCCCAAGATACACTAGCACTCCGGACAAAAGACAGACACTGACCTGGCTGACCAACTGCCCAGACTCCCATTAGCGAGCTCCTACCGCCCCGCCCCTTAAATGCACGTGAACAGGCAACCTTTCCCCTTTCCCACCAGAGGGAGACACCAAAGCTGCGATTGCCACAGCGGCGCCACCGCCAGAAACGGAGGGCGACTGCTTCACACTACGCGCTGCGGCGCGCTCTTCAAAAGAGCAATTTTTACCACGGCTCACATCCATTGAACCGTGGATAATACCAGCGATACCCCAAAAGCAGAGTGTGGATGGAAGTATACCAATAGCCACTATCTATCACATCATTGTATGATGACGCAGCACTTTTGGTGAAATCTGGAGACCGATGCTTTACTTAAGACATCGCCAGAGCAGAGTACCTAAAGTTGAAATGTTTCCTTTATCACTCGCCTTCTCTTTTGTACGGGACTTCCTGGCATTCGTTGAGAACTTAGTCCGTAATACACTCTTACCATTTTTAATTTTTTGTTTTACTTTAACATTTTTGCTTGTGAATTCTCTAATCATCTCTTCAAGTACGCGCTGAATCGTTCGATGACGAAGTACCTTCAGCTATTTTAGGCTCACAGAACTTAAGAAATAAATAAATAGTTTTTACTATTACCTTTGGTTACCACAGGAAAGAATGCTACCAACGAAATCTTTGAAAGAGGGTACGATACAGCGAGCGAGATGGCGCACTGAACTCGAATTCAGGAGCTCGGCAGTTCGCATGCCCATTGATGTATTCGGATTTAGATTTTCCATGATTTCGCAAAATCGCTTAAGGCTAATGCAGTGATGGTTCCGGTGAGCACGATGCGGTCTGTTTCCTTCCCCGTCTCTCCAGATTCCGAACTTGTCCTCTGTCTCCGATGGCCTCGTTGGCGACGAAAAGTTAGACCACAAGCTTTTCAAGGCGTCTGCTCCTTACAGTTACCTGAGAATGATGGTTTCTCTTACCTCCCGAAGACATACGGCCTATTTTGTCCCGTGCGTGCTACCTGTTGTAAGGAAACGGAAACATACCGCGGTATTCATACCAGATTTGCAGCTGTTAGTCGTGCCACTAATTACGCCAATCCCGAAGGTTTCTGTGTTTGTAGAGTGTGATTGAAGTTGACCACTGATACAGCCGACAGGAGATGAGTTTGCGCTGCGCTTTTCTTACGTTTACTTGGCGGCGGAACTGAATTGTAGTGCCCTCCGTGACTTCCTGCCGGGAAGGATGCCGAGGAACTGGCCCTCGAAGCGGGTCGGGCGGACGGCGGCGAGCGGACGCTGCCCGTAATGGCCGAGATTGCCCCGGCGGGCCTTTGTTCCCCGCGAGGGATGACGTCGCGCGGCCGCGAAGACAGCAGCGGCGCGGAAGGAGCAGCGGCTAATCTGATGGGCATCCGTAGGGGCTGGGGGGGAGCCTGCCCTGCCGAGCCCGGGCTGGGACGGGACGTGACGTGCCGCCGGCCGGCCCAGCCGCCGCCGTTCGATTTCCGATGCGGCCGTAATCAGCGTACCTGCTCGAGTGGCCGCCTCTTCTGCCGAGACCGCAGGCCCGGCCCGACCCAGAGCAGGGGCGAGGGAGCGCTCCGCAGCTCATCGGGAGGCCGAGAAGACGGTGACTGCGCGGTGTGGGTAGAGTCACAGCTGACACAGCTGTTCCACGTGTACAACCAAATCGGTGCTTCAACTGTGTTCATTAAGACAGAAGTACTGTCTTGTAGTATCCTCGCCGCCACTGTACAGTCTTGTACTGCAAGGAAGCAAGGGGGAGGATGTCATTACAGATGGCCGGTATTCCCTTTCTACAACACGAGTGCACACGTGGGTTAATACTGTTCTTTATTTACATGAACATTTACTTATTTTGAATAGAGTCCATTTGTTGTGGTACGAGTTCCTCAGTAATAGTCCTCTTGGAGACAATATCGGTAATCTTGGTATTACAAACTTTAGTCTTGCTGGTAGTCCCACTATAGACACTAATCTGGTCGCTATGTACTGTCATAACCTGCGATGAACTGTACCTGCTCTGCAAGCAGACTGACAGACGCCAAACTGGGGCCAGCCGGGGGGGCCGAGCGGTTCTAGGCGCTTCAGTCTGGAACCACGCCACCACTACGGTCGCACATTCATCGTATGTACTCTGCTCTGATTCACTCAGTGCTCTTCAGAGCCTTGGAGCTCCATATCCGATCCATCCCTTGGTGCAATGGATCCAGCAGCCCCTCCATTCTTTTGCTGATGATGGCTCTCCTGTCAGCTTTCTGTGGGTTCCCGGCCATGTAGGAGTGCCTGGGAATGAGGCTGCTGATGCTGCAGCCAAGGCTACAGCCCTCCTGCCTCGGCCAGCCTCCCATTGTGTTCCGTCATCTGACGTTAGTGGGGTTGTTTGTAAGAGGCTTGTGTCATTGTGGTGGGATATTTGGTCCTCACTTCAAGGAAACAAGCTCCGGGCAGTAAAACCGTTCCCAAGTGCTTGGACAACCTCCGCCCGACCATCTCGGCGAGAAGAGGTCCTTCTGACCAGGTTGCGGATTGGGCCTTGTCGGTTTAGCCACCGCTACCTGCTCTCCGGTGACCCAGCCCCGCAGTGCCCTTGTGGTCATGCATCAACAGTGCGCCATGTTTTATTGTGTCCCAGTTTTAGTCAATTTTGTCCTGTCTCTGCCATCTACTTTACAGGATATTTTAGCTGACGACGCTCAAGCAGCTGCTCGTGTACTTCGTTTCATTACTTTGACTGGCATGTCCACAGACATCTAACTCTTTCACTTATTTTATCTGCATCTTTGTAAGAACTTTCTGGTGTCCCCCCCCCCTTGAGTTTTACTAGATTCTATGTGCTCTAACAATTGTGACTGGGCGCTAATGACCTCAGTAGTTGAGCGCCCTTAACCCCCCCCCCCCAAAAAAAAAAAAAAACTACGGTCGCACGTTCGAATCCTCCCTCGGGCATGGATGTATGTGATGTCCTTAGGTTAGTTAGGTTTAAGTAGTTCTAAGTTCTAGGGGACTGATGACCTCAGATGTTCAGTCCCATGGTGCTCAGAGCCATTTGAACCATTTCTGCCAAACTGGGACAGTGAGTCAGTGCGACCGTCGCCGTCAGCGGCGGCGGCGGCCTACGTACATGCTGTCGAGAGTGCGTTGGCGGCGTGTTGCTTGTCGGTAAGTCACTGGCCTCTCTCGTGATCTTGATCCAGCGCCTACTAGCGATATACGCGCTGCATCATTGCCGACCGGTGTGCTTACACCAGCACATTCATAGCCCTCAGCAGCATGTCTGACGGCTTCAACATTCAAACAACTTAAATCAGTGTTACCTGGTGACATCTTCGACAGCTGCTAGTTGCCCTCATTTTCAAGGCACAGATACCCAACGAGAGACCGGTGTTCACGGAAATTGAAAACCTCTATAGGCTTAGCTTCAAGGACCATCAGCCATCCACGTCTACACTCCATAAACAGTCTAACAGTGTGCGACAAAGGATACTTCTGGTACCTGTAAATGCCTCCCCCTTCTCCATCTACATCTTTATACACAGTCCGCAAGCCACAGTAAGGTGCGTGCCGGAAGGTATCCTTTACCACTATTAGTCCTTCCCTTTCCTGTTCCACTCGCAAATACAGGCAGGAAAAAAAAAACGACAGTCAATATGCCTCCGCATGAGCCCTAATTTGTCTTACATTCATGGTCATTACGCGAAATGTATTTCGGCAGCAGTAGAATCGTTTTCCTGTCATCTTCAGATACTGATTCTCTAAATTTTCTCAATAGCGTTCCTCGAAAAGAACGTCGCTTTTCCTCCAGAGATTTCCATTTTAGTTCCTGAGCCACCTTCGTAATACTTGCATGTTACTCGAACCTACCACTTTTTCTTTCTTTCTTTCTTTCTTTCTTTCTTTTTTTTTCAGATGATCCACACTTTCCTGACATTGGCCCAATAAACCGAATTCGACCATTCACCTTCCCTATCACAATCCTCACACGCTTGTCCCATTTATTATCGATTTCCAACGTTATGCCCACATATTTAAACGAAGTGACTGTGCCCAGCAGCACTCTACTAATGCTGTATTCGAACATTATGGGATTGTTTTTCCTGTTCATGTCTATTAGTTTATATTTTATGTACTTAGAGGTAGCTGCCATTCATCACACCAACTAGAAATTTTGTCCAAGTCATCTTGTATCATCCTACAGTCACTCAACGACGACACCTTACCGTACAGCGCAGCATCATCAGCAAATAACCACAGATTCCTGTCTACCAAATCATTTATGTATTAGAGAACAGCAGCGGTCTTGTCGCACATCTCTGAGCCACTCCTGACGATACCCGTATCTGTGATGAACACTCGCCGTCGAGGACAACGTACTGGGCTCTGTTACTTCAGAAGTCTTCGACCTAATGACATACCTGCGTACCTGTTCCGTATGCTTGTGCCTTCGTTAACAGCCTGCAGTGGGGCACTGTGTCTAATGAATTACGGAAATCTAGGAGTGTTCCCTGTTCCACTCCCGCGTGGCGCGTGGGAAGAATAATTGTCGGTAAACCTCCGAATTAGCTCTCATTTACTACTCATTATTCTTTTGTGAGACGAATGGCTCTGAGCACATCTGAGGTCATCAGTCCCCTAGAACTTAGAACTACTTAAACCTAACTAACCTCAGGACATCACACACATCCATGCCCGAGGCAGGATTCGAACCTGCGACTGTAGCGGTTGCGCGGTTCCAGAGTGAAACGCCTAGAACCGCTCGGTCACAACGGCCACTTTTGCGATACATATCAAGGAAGAAATAATATGTTTATCAACTCTTCCCGCAGTGTACTCCTTCGGAATGTCAACAGCAAACCTCTGCATGAGGCACAATGCTTCTGTTCTAGCGTGTGCTACCGGAATTTGTTGAGCATCTCTACAATGCTCTCGCGCCAACTAAACGATCCCGTTACGAAACGCGCTGCTCTTCATTCGATCTTCTTTACCTCTTCTATTAATAAAATGTGGTAAAGCTCCCAGGCTGATCTGCAGTATTGCAGAATCGATGTTGCATTTACTTAAGTTCAGGGTCATCTGCCAGTCCCCGCACCGACCACTGATTCCTGCAGTTGTTTACACTCACATGGCGTTGCTAACTTGTTTACACTCATCTGGCGTTGCTTACAATTACATCAACTAAAAAACAGGGGTAAAGAAAGTTTTTATGTGGGCATACATATACCAAAAGATGACAAAATTAATTTACAATTCGAATTTTAATTCTCCAGCGAGGTCACACCACGTCAGCACAGAACATGTTCCATAATTCTGCAACAGATTGACATGAGCGATAGAGAAATAAAAGTGCGTCTGTCTTGCGGTGCATCGTGAAATCAAGAATGACCTGCGCTGTTTTGTAGTCTCCAGGTAGTCTTTGTTGATCCAGCGGGCAACAATACATTGTTGCTAGAAGGGAACCATGTTCTTCCGCATAGTTTCAGCAGAATGTTACAGGTATCTCGTTTGATCCAGATGCTGTTTTTCTATTAAGTGGTTCTAATTGCTTTTCGATTCTGCGATCACTTACCTCAATATCCGCCATTTGCGATGACTGAGGGGAGCGATAGTATTACTGCTTTCGATGGTGATACAGTTCCACTTGACGGCATATGCAGAACACACACACACACACACACACACACACACACACACACACACACACACACACACACAGTAAGCAAGTAGAGCCATCGCATAACCAAGTATAAGCACTGTCAGGAGTCGTCGACATTGACGATAAATTACCAGCGGGTGAACAAAGAGCATTTTCAATAGCCCTCTCTTACTTTACCAGGGAGAGACAGAATGAATGCATGCAGAATTCAAAGGGAAACATTCGTTTCCGTACATAAGGTCACTTACTAATTTAATATCAGTTGCTTGCTTAACAACGCTATCCCAATAACTGTAAGTGCACGCTAGAATCTCTGTTGTTACACCCCATAGGATGACTGGCATCAGCAACGGATTTGCTTGGCTAGTGCAAGCACGAGTGACACTTACGTTCTCTACACTGGTTCTCCACTGTCTCAATGGTGTGACCAGTGTATGACATGGCACAACAGCGTGGGTTACTTTGGGCATACGCATTACGCAAACGAAGACCATTCTTTGCAGTAGCAAGAAAAGCGTCTATCAAGCGTAGATCGTCTCCTACCTTCCAAACTTCACAGAAGCTCTCCTGCGAACCTCGAGTCTCTCTCCGGCACACAGTTTTAATCCGCCAGGAAGTTTCATATCAGTGCACACTCCGCTGCAAAGTGAAAATCTCATTCTGGTTTCTTTACATCTGTTTTTTAGTTGATGTAATTGTAATAATTTGCTATGTAAACACTCTGTGATTTTTGTATCTTCTGTACAAAAAAGATCTGTGTAAGTCGCACATCATGTCTATCTGTGTTTGCGAATTTCAGGTTACACATGAAGATCGCCTGAGAACACGAAGGGTTGGTGACCAAATAGTTATATTTTGCAGAACGTTAGGAAGTGTGTTTATTTTTAACGTAAATAGAAGGGTTTGAAAGTCTAATTGCAAAGTGTTTTTATGGAGTAAAGCCTTATATGGAAGCAAAACGTGGACGATAAGCAGATCAGAAAGGAGGAGAATAGATACTTTTGAAAAGGGGTGCCGCAGAAGCATGCAGAATAACTGATGACGGGCGTACTCAACCGAATTGGGGAGAAAAACAATTGTGGCACAAGATCATTAAAAGAAGGGAGCACTTGAATAGGGCACTTCTCGAGGCATCAAGGAATTGTAGATTTGGTAACGGGTGGGACGGAGGGATGGTGAAAATTGTGAGACGAAGGGATCAGTACAACCACTGCGGTAAACATCAAATCAAGTATAGTTTGAGAAAGAGCTGTTAAATAAAATTTTAATGATATTAATTGCTAGTATCTGCCAGTTATTCGTGGATCACGTCGAAAAGACAGACGATGAGCTCTTCAGAACGTGTACTAGCCCCCCCCCCCCAACCCCACCCCTCCCCAACAGCATGTCTAAAATACGAAGGCAAGCAATTTAAAGTTGTCGAGCGTGTTACATCCTTGTGAATACAAATTTTGAAGAGCATGTCACGTAACTGATGAACTTTGGAACGAATGTAGGTAACACCCAACATTCTGTACAATTTAGGGCGTGAAATTCGTAACCTATTTGTTTACGAGGTTGGGACGTCACAGTACTAGTCTCTTTTGTTTTCAGTCACACCGCGCTCTCTATCTAACATTGTTCTCAGCTTATTCAAGTCGATATTGAATTCCTGAGATACAACGTAGAAACTGTCTCAATTGGAGAAATATAGGTCGCCATCTTTTTGTAAGAATCTTAGCACCATTCGGCCGAATTCATTCATAGGAACCGCTAAAAGATGAAATCCAGATGCCCTGGCGGGGAAGAGAACATATTATCTCCCACTAGCTCACCTCGCCCTTTCGATCCCGTCGGAGATTCCACTGCCAGCTGGAACACGTTCGTCCTCTTTGTGTGTCGTAAAGCGCCCTAAGAGTTTAGTGTTCACCCAGCCACTCAGAGGACGCTTCCTAGTAGCTCATCCTTTATATATTGCTGCCGTTACATACTTCGCTTTTTCTCCGTGCAGTTTATTGTATTTTAGCGATTCGTGTGTGCATCAGTTTTCAGGTGTTGACTGTGGTCTTCAGGCAGCAAGCATTCAGTGTTGCACCCATGTTGCGATGAGCCAGGCGCTGCAGGTGAGGCAACAGCCAGTGACGTGGGTGGCGAGCAGTCGGTGACTCGTTAACCAGGCGCTGCCGTTGGCGACGCAAGCGTGCAGGCCGCCGTGGCGGGCGCGCCTGCCTCCTTGTCCACGTGCGGGACGTGACTGTGCTGTGCGACTTACATCAGTTGCTACATAAACCAGCTGTCTGAGCACAGAAGACTCTGAATGAGAAGTGGGCTACCAGCTGCCTCATTCTACCACAGTCAGAGTCTTTAAAAACTGTCCCAAAACTTTGGGCGTGCGAACATATTCACCCTTTCTTTAACATGCAGTTCACCACAAACTCCCACCAACTCCTCTGACTGACTCAGACTCAGTAGTCCATCTCTGTAAGTCGCTCACACCCATCCACTCCCAGTTGCCCTTTCTCACTCACTCAGCCCAACTCATTGTCATTACCCCTCTGTCTCTTTTTGTCGCTGCCTTGTGTCTCACAGCCGCAGTCTCCTTTGTTCTGTCTTACTGTACTCTGCTCTCGCCGTCGCTTTCCCCTTGTGCTATGTCTGACTGCAGCTATCTCATTCCTTCCCTCCTACTGCTGCCGCCTCTTCTCACTGTCGCTCTCTCTCTCCTCCTCTGTCAATGTCATAGAGAGTATCACTAGCTCTCACACACGTCCACTTTCTTTCTTCCTCCCCCATGGCACTGTCTCCCTCACTCTTTCAGTCTTTTCATAGCACTATTTTACCGCTGTCAACTGTATTCCATTGCCACTGTCCCCTCCCTCTCTCCCTCCCTCTCTCTCTCTCTCTCCCTCCCTCTCCCTCTCTCCTTCTCTCTCTCTCTCTCTCTCTCTCTCTCTCTCTCTCTCTCTCTCTCCCCCCCCCTGTCTCTCTCTCTCTCTCTCTCTCTCTCTCTCTCTCTCTCTCTCCCCCCTCTCCCCCCCCTCTCTCTCTCTCTCTCTCTCTCCCCCCCCCCTCTCTCTCTCTCTCTCTCTCTCTCTCTCTCTCCCCTCCCCCCCCACTCACACACACACACACACACACACACACACACACACACACACATATATATATATATATATATATATTGAAACGTCCCCTTTGAACAATTTTACATGTGAAACGTCCACTTAGAACAATTATACAAGCCTGTGCTTAACCTGACACACAATATTATTTAGCGCAACGCAATCTGACTTTCAATAACCCCTACAAAACAGTGGCCCTGACTAACTTTAACCTATACCTTTTACAAATCACTTACCTCACAAAAATCTTCGCTACTCAAGCTACTGCAAAACAGCGAGCGCCACTACTGCCAGCTAAATAAAAGATTCAAACCACTGAAGGTACTAACTACTGATAGGGATAGTTAGCAAATGAAAGATATTAATAGAGAACAAACAATGTATTTACCTTAATATTCATAATTGACATTCAGTCTTACAGATTATCAAAACTCCGCCATCTCTCTCCCCACGTCCACCACTGCTGGCGGCTCACCTCCAACTGCCCAACGCTATCTGCTGTTCACATCCAGCTATAGCAGTTCATGACAACAATGGCAGACAACAATGCAAACTAGCCACATACTGCACACAGCACAGCCAGTGATTTTCATACAGAGTGCTATGTAACGTTGCCAATAAAAAACATAAACAGCCTACTTACAATATATACACACACACACACATTGTCTCGTTCGCTCTTTCAGTAATACAATCACTGTTTACTCTCTTTGCCACTGCCATTGTCTTCTTCTTCTCTCTCTAAGCATAAAAAGCAAGAATGTGGTCGCATGCCAAAATCCCTATAAAATTATGTAAAGGTACTGAGGAAGGTAGAATGAGGCCTCTGGTACCTCACCTCTCAGTCAATCGTTTAAATAAACGGGAAAATATTCGTATTTTTTGGCTCCTACAGCAGCATTTTTCCGCTGGTCCCCTCCTTCTCCCTCACGCAGCAGGGCACGTAGCTCATATTAAAAGCAATGTATTGGTCAGTAGAATTTAGATAATTTACTTACGTGAAACGCGAAACTAATTGTACCCCTCAGACCGGATCTTATCGGCTAAAAACTTTTGCATGTGCTTCAGTACTACCAACATAGGATTCAGATATGATAACGGAAACACTCTACAGCATATTTTTTCCGTGCTGCTTCACTTCATAAACTGCGTTTTCGCCTCACACAGGATTTTACGTGCTTACTTTACGTGTATAGTTAGGGTAACTTTGAAACTCTGTATCTCCGAAACTGATAAAGATATGAAGAAAATTTTCAAGGTGTTAGAGATCGGGATCTTAGGAACTCATGCCAAAAATTACAGCGATTTGCTGTGTATATCCATCTTCGAATCCTCGGCTGTGTTTTGATCCGCTGGTGACGGCAAAAATATAGTAAAAAAGCACTTTCTTGGTATTTGCCGGGGAGCCATTCGTAAACTAACGGTGCCTCCATAGGTCCCATCAAGCCCGCGTTAGATCACATCAAATGCAAAAGGAATCAATCGATTTGTTCCATTTGCCTAAGCAATAGGAAGTGTGTAATATTCACACTTTTACCCTGTTTGGTAGGGTAATGACGCTAAGACAGTCGTTCTGTTTGGTACACAATGGTCCCTAACCAAGGGCTATACAGAACATTTGATCCTGCTGTTTATCAGGAATAGAACCCGAAGTATGTGCATCAGAAAATTCCGTTTTTATGCGCTAGTTTGAAAGCTAATAAGTTCGAATGCTGTCGCATACATACCGATTAAACCCCTCTCCCCATCTTCAGTCGCTTTGATATTTCTTGTTTTCTTTTTATTTTTATTGTCTCCATTGGGAAGACGGTTTTGGTGCAGCTTTCCATGCCATTCTGTACTGCGCGAGTCTCTTAATTTCTGCATAACTACTGCGTCGTACATCCAGTAGAACCTGTGCAAACAAAACAAGCTTATCAGTTGGTAGTGTTATTGTCTAAAGGTTATTAGTAGAGGCAAGGAAAAGTAAAGACTCGTAGAATGAACTTTGTGGAGCATCCAATTGGATGATTGACTGAACTATTGAGAACTTTTGCTAAGTGTTACAGAGATACGATTTGAACCACTTTTCGTAATCGAACAGTTTTGATAGATCGTAGAATATACCAGTAGCTTGTAATTGTTTCAAGTACACTCCTACTGTATGTGTCAATAGGCTTCCCAATGTCGGTATCCTGTAGAGATGCGAAGAGTGACTTTGAGAATGCATTATTTGCACTCAGAAGCCGTCTGTATATTACTTTTTATAAAATTTTCGAGAACATTCGCAAAAATGAAATTGGACGTAAATTTGGTATGTTTCATTTGTATGTAGTTTTTTATTTATATCTCATCCAATCAGGGGCGTGTATTAGGAATAAATGTGTAGTTACACAACTGTTAATCAAATCAGCACACTCTTTAATCAACTTTATTGACATTTTATCATAGGCAGTAGCATTTTATCCATTTTGTTGTGCACAGCAATTCTCCTTATGTAGTGAGGGCCATATTCATATTGATGAAGTTATTTGTAAATGCTGGACCGATCTGTTTCATGAGACCGTTACTGAACGTGACCACCCCATTTTCAGGAACAAGTTTTATGGAACGCCTGTTAAAAAGTTTTGCATCACGGCACACATCTTGCGATGTATCGTTTACACTTACTGATACTTGCACGTACTCGTCTTTGGCTCTACCAGTCTCCTCCTTTAGTATGTCCCATAGTATCATAATTTTGTTACGTGATGTGCCTTCTTTTTGTCGTCATGCATTTACTTCGATATCTGGGTTACTTGTTCAGTATTTCGCGGTACGCCTTCTCGTGAGTTACAGTACCGATATCACGCCGTTTCGCCCGCATCTCGTGGTCGTGCGGTAGCGTTCTCGCTTCCCACGCCCGGGTTCCCGGGTTCGATTCCCGGCGGGGTCAGGGATTTTCTCTGCCTCGTGATGGCTGGGTGTTGTGTGCTGTCCTTAGGTTAGTTAGGTTTAAGTAGTTCTAAGTTCTAAGGGACTTATGACCACAGCAGTTGAGTCCCATAGTGCTCAGAGCCATTTGAACCACGCCGTTTCCTAACACATAAAGACCCTTTTTGTCGTGTGAAATACGACGGGGCTTCAAAAAGTAAGTTACATATTATAAGGACAGGCCAAGTAACATTTGTTTAATGCTACACTAAATTTAAAACCGACGCAGATACATAAAATTACTTTAACCTAGGTCAGTTGTCGCGCAACAATTCGAGAACCGCTGTGTGAACGTCCTCATCGTTCGAAGATTCCCCGCCCCCCAGATGATCTTCGAGCTTCCTGAACAGGCCGACATAGCGTCGTGGTGGAAGATACAGACGTCCTGATCAGCGTCGGCCACGTCTTGTTGTTGGCACCATTTGACTACGGCTGGAAGCGACATTGCATTTGGTCCACACACGGCCAGAAGTTCACAGTTAACCTGTGTGCAGTTTAGAAGTTTCGCCCCCAAGAATCGTACTGTCCTGCTTACCTCGTCTTTGGAGGACGTTTCCAGTTGCCGTGCCATGTAAATCGCACACTGCGATGCGCCTGTTGTCCGTACCGCAGCAGAACTACGTCTGCGGGAAACCGGGACCGTGAACTCTCACGTGACAATGCGCCTCTTCAGTTGCGTAATGGCGTTAGCGTGGTACGACACGTGTAACTTACGTTCTTGACCCACTGCGTACCTTTATTCCTTGAGTAATCCATGGCTTTTCTGTAGGCTTTGGTGTAAACTGATCTTGGGAGAAACAGCTCTTAAAAAAGATTTTCACTTCATTAACAATGTGTTGCATTTTTCATTCAAGTCATCAAAACTGCATGCATCACGTCAGTTTACGTTTTGTAGGAATTCCCTAAAAACTTTCTTCTTCGTTTAGTGACAGCTGTCATGGACTCACATTTAGTAGACTATCCATACTGATTTTTCTCAACATTTAATGTGAGACAGTGCACGTCATCGTGTGAGAGCACATTGCTTATTGGTTTTGTAATATGTTTTCTTCATTGGATCTGTGGATGAACGTCGTAGCGGTGGCCGTTTTTGAGCATTCGTTTATCCTAATTGAAAAATTTAAAGTAGGAATTAAATTATTACTGGAAGAATATTTTAGAAAGTCTGTATTAGATGTACAACTACTTTTCGTGCTATTAAGTAGCTCTATAAAGCAGCTAGGTCATTTATGAAGAGATTAATATTTCCTCTAACTTCTGAATATAAACTTTTAATTATAAAGGACTTATTATTTCATTTCTTCTTATGCCGTAGATGTTCGTAAATGTAGAGCCACTCTTGGTGAATGTCAAAACTCGTAAATTTCTGCTCTATGGAAGTAATATACTAATCTAAACCCAGTAACACTTCACGCATATACGAGGTGGCAACACTTATGGCTTGTGTAGGCACAATATCTTTGACCTTGGTCTATAAGCTGCTTCTAGTCCAAGTGGCACATCGATGCAAGTGCTCAGTTGTGAGTTGTGCAGTAATAAGTTAACACGTGTTTGTGTCTCTCGTCACGGAAATGGAACCGCATAATATTGCGCAACGGTATGCCATTTCTTTTTGCGTTAAATTAGGTGAAAGCGCGACGGTATCTTACGGTAAGCTTCAGGAGGTTATGTCAAGAGCTCAAGTTTTTCGTTGGCGTAAAATGTTTATTGAAGGCAGAACGAATGTTGAAGATGAAGACCGCAGTGGACGACCATCAACCTCACAGACGGACGTCAACTTGGCCTGGGTGCGTGAACTCGTACGATTTGATCGAAGATTATCCGCGAAAGTGATTGCAGAAGAACTTGAACATCAATCGAGAAACGGTTCGTCTATGATCTTGGTATGAGAAAGATGTGTGCAAAAATGGTCCCCAAAAATCTCACACCACAACAGCAAGAAACACGGAAAAATGTGCCGGCCGATCTGTTAGAGCAAACGGAAATTAATTCAGAATTGTTGAGCCGTGTCATCACTGGTGATGAAAGTTGGTTTTTTCAGTACGATCCAGAGACAAAACTCCAAAGTTCGCCATGGTGCTCAAAGCGATCAGTCAGACCAAAAAACGCTCGCTTGTCAAAGTCAAAACTGAAATGCATGCTTGTGTGCTTCTTTGATTCCAAGGGAATTGTTCATAAAGAGTGGGTGCCTCCTGGACAGACAGTTAACCAATATTACTACAAAGAAATTTTAGAAAGACTTCGTAAAAGGGTTCTTCGTGTCCGTGCCAACATTGCTGATAATTGGATTCTGTATTGCGATAATGCGCCTTCCCATACTGCTCTGTCAGTACAGCAATTTTTATCCTCAAACCAAATTTCATTACTACCAGAGCCACCTTATTCACCAGATGTCGCTCCGTGCGCCTTTTTTCTATTTCCAAGAGTCAAAACGGCGGTCAAGAGACACCATTTTCAAACAACACAAGATGTCCAAAAAGCTGTGACGAGGGTCTTGGAGCATATTACAGAAGATGAGTTCCAGAAATGTTACTATCAATGACAGAAGCGCTGGAAAAAGTGTTTGCAATCAGAAGGGAGCTACTTTGATGGAGACAACACTAAACTTGACTAAAACGGTAAGCAACATTTTTTTTTCACATCAGTCTCATTACTTCATTGTCGCACCTCGTAGAGCAGTAGTTACACGATGTTCCGAAAATGTAAATCGTGTGTGCTAGATTTGACGATTCTAATTTATAAATGCAAATAAGTCAGTGTTGTGGATTATGATTCTGATTAGTGAAGAGGGAGGGTGAAATGTTCTGCCAACAAGTAGCCTTAACGTCAGCATCCGATGAATGCTGATGAGCGATCAGATGGGAAAGGCGCTTGTTACCTGCGATAGGCAGCAGGCTCTAGTCCCGGTGTGCCATACAGTACTGGGCCCTCAGTAAGCTTCAGAAGACCGTGTTATACTGCCTGTGAGTATCGGTACAACCTCAGTGACATGTACTCCTGAAACAAGACAGTTTTCAGACTTCTCACAGAACTGTCCATGATTATATTCTACTCCCCACGCCACTGCAAATGGGACAGAGCTCGTCGTCTTCACGTTGCCGGCAGTATCTCTTGACTAAGTGCGATAAGAAAAATAAGTAACGCGTGCCATTATCTGCAAAGACTGCGCCGGACACGTGTATGCAAGTATCTGTGCATTACCACATGATCACATAGTCCCTATGTAAAGTATGGAAATGGCTCTCCAGTGCAATTATCTGCAGGTGTACGATCCTGGAACTTAGTCGACTAGAGCTGTTTCTGTATGACAACATCCCGGGTTCGATTCCCGGCGGGGTCGGGGATTTTCTCTGCCTCCTGATGACTGGGTGTTGTGTGCTGTCCTTCGGTTGTTAGCTTGAAGTAGTTCTAAGTTCTAGGGGACTGTTGACCATAGATGTTAAGTCCCATAGTGCTCAGAGCCATTTGATCCATTTTTTTTTTATTTTTTTTTTTTTGTATGACAACATTAGATTTCTAGTGGTCGATACCCTACGAACGTTTTATCAAGTCCAATAAACGGTGTGTGGTCTGTTCGTTTGCATACGTACGTTCTGCCTTCGAATCGGATAGGATTACTAATTCATGTACGAGATACACAGTGATTAGTATTTAGATTATTTCTAACAAATGATTTTGTGGATGATGTTGGTGTTTCGTTAAAAAATAGTCAGTAGGTTTATCAGCATTTTACGAACACAAAAGCTGGCATGATCGTGTGCACTCTTGATAGCCCGCCGATTGCCGGGTTTGTATATTATTTTTTCCGAAAAATAAAAGAACGAATTCACCAACTCGAGCTCTTCATTTCCAGCTCAGTGTAATAAACTTGAAGGCTGTACGAAGGACTGCTGTCCGTTTCACGTAAAAAACAAGCCTCACTCGGACAGATATTACGATGACTACAAAGGCAAAAACAGAGGAATTAAAAACGCATTAAAGTTAGGAATATGAGAAACATAAAAGGCAAAGCAGAAGCAAAAAAGAAATTACAAGGCACAAAAAATTGATAAATATACAGTGATTTATAGTGGAGTTTCAGCTGCAACAAGCGTGGCAATATCAATTAGAAAAATTAAATAGGAAGCTACGCCTTTATAAATGAAACAATTGTGTTGCTTATAGACTAAAAGCAGGTGGAGAAAAATTAAGCCAAATAGCCGTATATGCTACAGAAGAGAACGAACGAAGAATGGGAACGGTTTTATGAAATTCCTCAATCCGTATTAGATAAGATTTGAGCAAATCAATCAGAGATGTAATAAGATATCAAGGCGATTCAATCCCGAATGGAAATATCAAATTATTGAAGGAATTTCCGATTTACAATCAGTTTAAAATTACCAATACCTGTCTTAAGAAGAAGGGTATTCATAGAGACACGTGGACTGCAACAGGATAGCGCTTAATTATTGACCGCGTAATTGTTAATAAAATATTGGCATCGGATGTCGTAGACGCCAGAATGAATAGAGGAAGTGAGTTATACACAAATCATTGTCTGATCATCATATAAATTAGACTTCTTGCTAAATGAAGGGAAAGGGGGAGTAACAATAAAATACGTTTGCTCAAGATTAAGGAATGAAACATTCATAATCAATTAATTAAAGCAAAATTTAGTTGAGATTTCAGCAACTAATGATATTAATAAAGACTTCAGTAATGAAGAAAGCAGTAGACATTACCGGGAAGAAAAGGAAATTCTTCTGATAATAGGTTGAACTATAAACAAATAATGGAGATATTCAGGATTTGTTTGAGGAACAGAGAGGGGGGAATAGAAACCGCATCGTTAATCTTATTACTTTTTCTATTTATTCGTCATTGTTTTTGATGAACAGGGATATGTCAAAATCTGTTTTAGATCTGCAAAAATAAGTAACTAAATTTATCTGGTTAAAAAAACTTTTATTCCATGCAAAAACAAATAATGTATGAATTGTGATTTTCTGTTCTGTTCTCCAGAGAAAAAATATTTACATCTGCAAATAATTTATTGCAACATTAAACTGGTGTACTGCGTTTGTTCGACAATACAGTAAGTAAGAGTATTGATTTAAGTGGTAGGAAGTCATTCCTGAAAGTATTTGTATGGAGTGTAGCCATGTATGGAAGTGAAACGTGGACGATAAATAGTTTAGACAAGAAGAGAAGCTTTCGAAATGTGGTGCTACAGAAGAATGCTGAAGATTAGATGGGTAGATCACATAACTCATGAGGAGGTATTGAATAGAATTGGGGAGAAGAGGAGTTTGTGGCACAACTTGACTAGAAGAATGGATCGGTTGGTAGGACATGTTCTGAGGCATCAAGGGATCACCAATTTGGTACTGGAGGGCAGCGTGGAGGGTAAAAATCGTAGAGGGAGACCAAGAGATGAATACACTAAGCAGATTCAGAAGGATGTAGGCTGCAGTAGGTACTGGGAGATGAAGCAGCTTGCACAGGATGGAGTAACATGGAGAGCTGCATCAAACCAGTCTCCGGACTGAAGACCACAACAACAACAACAACAACAACAACAACAGTAAGTCACTGGCATTATATTTAAAATTAATGTCTTTGAATCTGCACGCTGTGCCCCCAGAAAAAAGGAAGAGCTTTCGAAGGTTATTTCCGTGGCTAAAACGTTCTTCCTCATCTGTTGAAATAAACGTGTTCAATCGGCCTTCTTTTTTCAAAACAACATCAACATAACTTTTGACTTGTAGATAACAAATTTTACATGCATACAATCCAAATGACGGCTTATTTTCTTCCATACGCTTTAACCACAGCATAATCTCCTGGGTTGAGAACAGTGCCCGGTTATGCTTCATTTCTGTCAAATTCTTGGTTTTCTCCTAAAGAAACGGTGACGATTGCTGTTTCTGTCCTCCCACAAATTCCTAGAACATAACCCTACGTTGTCAGTTATCCGAAAATCAAGTCAGACTGAATTATACTTACAAACTGCACTTTTAATTGATGAAACGGGATTGCAATTTGCTTGCCATGTACTTAAATAGGTGGTGGTGGTGGTGGTGGTGGTGGTGGTGGTGGTGGTGATGGGATGATGATGATGATGATGATGATGATGATGTCCCATACTCCTTGGCAGAGCGGAGGGGACGATGCGGGAGACGCGCACCGCTGTACCAGGCAAGGTCCTTGCGGAGGTGGTTTGCCATTGCCTTCCTCCGATATACTTAAATTAAAGCACGGCAATTTAGATTGGTACTTAAAAATAATGTTCGAAGTAAGCAAATTCAGCACCACATGTGTATCATAGAGTGAACAAACACCACCTGACAGTGTCGCCAATTTTGGAATTCATAATTTCCCTGTTCACCACCTGACAGTGTCGCCAATTTTGGAATTCATCATTTCCCTGTTACATTGGTTGACTAGCAACCTAGACAGACAAATCTATGAATGAAGGAATGAATGAATGATACTACCAATTTTCTTCTCACTCGACAGCATAAAACGTCTTTTGTAAGTTTCGTTTCTATTCACTGTATCGTTTCTGTTCATGCCCTTTTTTGCGATGATGAAGTCTTTCACTAATACGATACACTGTAAATGACGGTAGTGATTCTTTATGTAATTAATTACTTTGCGCACAACGCTTTGCCCAATATGACGATTCGTTGCGCCATAGTGCACAACATTGTGTCACGATTACATAAGCATACCAGATAACATTTCTATGTAGTGTTAAAATGTGTTTGAATTACTAAGGGACCAAACTGCTGAGGTTATCGGTCCCTAGATTTACGCACTACTTGAACTAACTGATGGTAGTGTTGTGCCATGCTGCATGCTTGTGATTAGGAACACAAGTGTAGAGTTTGTCTAATTTATAAATATTATAAAAACAGTCGCGCGGTATTAGCCGAGCGGTCTGGGGCGCTGCAGTCATGGACTGTGCGGCTGGTCCCGGCGGAGGTTCGAGTCCTCCCTCGGGCATGGGTGTGTGTGTGTGTTTGTCCTTAGGATAATTTAGGTTAAGTAGTGTGTAAGCTGAGGGACTGATGACCTTAGCAGTTAAATCCCATAAGATTTCACACACTTTTTTTTATTATAAAAATAAATGTATGTATGTGTGTTCGTTCATCTCCTAAACCGCTTGATCGATTTCAACCACCCATGGTACACATACAGTTGCTGTCAGGCAGCAGTCGTTCTGGGGGTAAAAGCCACCTACGTATCGTAGTTCAGGAGATGTGACGTCATAAACTATGAGATGCGTGAAAATCTCCCTCTTCGTACATGACGTAAATTTATTTTCTGTGCTACCGACTGTATTTGTAATATTGCAGACAACATCCATATATGTGGCTGAATACGCCTACAAAATTGTGTCACTGTACCTGAAACAGTTCGGGAGATACAACGTAATAAGCAATGAGGTAACCAATCAATTGTCGCATTGTGCATGACGTATAATTGTATTACTTCTTTGCTACCAACTTTGTGAGCAACATATTCCGCAGACAGTATCCATATACGCCGCGGAATGTATCTACACAAATACATAATTACACAACACAGAGCTCAAGAGAGATGACGTCATAAACACAGAGACTCGTGAGAAAAGGCCGCATTATGCATGAAGCATCAGTACATGCATCTATACTACTAAGCCACGGCCACGGTCGAATCAACTGTCGGAAATCGTCGACACCTGGAAGCGCTTTCGACAGCTGTTAACTACGAAGCGCAAACGGCTCTTGGCAAAACGATAGCAGTTTGTAGAGCTGTGAAGAGGCGTTGCCATAGAGACGTCTACAGAATGGCGTTGTAGGCACACGGAAAAACTGCACACCGTGTACAGAAATAAACATTAGGGAGAACTTGTATTTTGTATACTGTGTTCCTTAATTTTGATACTGTACTTACACTACTTGCATATTTCTTTGTATGACTGTTTCATAATTTCAAACGTGCTTCCACGAGTACCGGTACGTGGAAGGGAAATTTTATCAGTATTGCTCTACAAATGAAGTTAACTTTTTGTTTTCGTTTCTAACAGCAAAATGGCAAATTGAACACCCGGGCAATGCCGGGTCTGTCGGCTAGTAACTGAATAAAGCCTTGAATGGTGCGAGGGCAATTCCGGACACTGTGGGACGACAGCGGCTACTGTACTGCAGCAGAGCTGGCGCCAGGGGAGAGGCGCGCTGCGGCCGCCCGCGCCGCCCCCGCTATGGATCGACAGCCGCCTCCCGGGCGCCGCCCCCCACTGGAGCCTTCCCGCTGCCGCGACACCACGCCGTCGGCGGCGTCGCCTCTTTGTGTGTGCCGCGCCGCGTAACGACGCATTCCCACACGGCGCCTAACAAGTGTAGCGGCGTTCGCCCAGCTAGTTGGACGGACACTTAGAGAGTTGATGCCATGGCGTTTAGCGAAGTTAGACTAGCACCCACGGCCATGATGCGTACACTCTTAACAAGACAAATTACACCACGTAGTGCTCCATTTATTAACCAGGAAATTGTGTATGTTGAAAGAATTAAGTTTGCTACATTGACGGTGTTTCCTTCCCATTTTATTTTCATTTTCTGCGCTACGACGTTTCGGCTGTGTAGCCATTCTCAAGCACTGCATACATATCGCCGAGCGAGGTGGCACAGTGGTTAGCGCACTGGACTCTCATTCGGGAGGACGACAGTTCAAACCCGAGTCCGGCAATCCTGATTTACGTTTTCCGTGTTTTCCCTAAATCGCTTCAGGCAAATGCCGGGATGGCTCCTTTGAAAGGGCACGACCGATTTCCTCTCCCGCCCTTCCCTAATCCGAGCTTGTGCACCTTCTCTAATGCCCTCGTTGTCGACGGGACATTAAAGACTAATCTTCCCTCCCTCCTCCTCCGCCGCCTCTTTCCTGCATACACTATCGGAAGAAAATATGATTAGCATATGAATTAGGAAGCAGCCATTGGTTATAGTCACCAGAATAAAATCAGACTGGAAGCAGAATAAAGAAGCACTTGTTACAATGAAACGTCGTGGCAGATTACAGGTCGGGACACACACGTCCGGGCCGTGCCAGGGACGAGTGACGGCCGTGCTGCGGTCCGTTCCTCCAGGGGCCACACATGACCGGGGCACGTCCGTGACTTCCTTGTTCCTTGTAGTGATTTGTGTTTCTGTTTGTGAAAGCTGTAAAACATGTTCACTAATTTTCGTAATAGTGAATTTGGACTTATACGAGGGTTATTCCAAAAGTAAGGTCCGATTGCTTGCCAAATTGAAACCACAGTGAACATCAGAAATGTTTTACTTGTAACAATTAGCTACACCTTTCAGCTACTTCTCTACGTAGTCGCCGTTCTGACTTAGACTTTTGTCATAGCGTTGTACCAACTTTTCAATAGCCTCATCATAGAAGGCAGCCGCCAGTGCTTTCCGCCAATTCTCCACGCTGGCCTACACCTCGTTGTCTGTGTCAAAATGTTGTCTTCAAAGACAGCGGTTCATGTGACCAGAGATGAAACTCAGGGGGAGACAATTGCGGACTGTATTGTGGGTAATCTAACATTTCCATTTGAAAACGATGCAGGAGCATCTTCATTGCCCCTGCAGAATGCGGCTAAGAATTGTCGTGAAGACGAAACATCACGACAGTTATGTAATGTTGGCTGCATAGCTTCAGGCGAAATGTCTCACCAGGCCCTCGTACTTGGCGGCAGACACTATTTTCTAGACATCTTTACGCACTCACTGCGAGCTCAGAAATGAGAAGAGCGACGTGATGCTAACTGGGGTTATACTAGAGACACTACCCAACACATCTGTGCAAAGCTTTATCGGATTTTCATAGTCGTTTCCATTTCGCGACCGATCGGACCTTACTTTTGGAATAACCCTAGTAGCACTTCCTTTAGACGAAGAGGAAAAAGAACGGAGGCAAACAAGAAGAAGAAAATTATGGATCCACAGTAGCTGGGAAACAAGACCAGCACAGGGAGAGTTTCGAACATTATTTTCTCATCTCATAGATGATGAGACTAAGTTTTATGAATATTTTAGAATGACGCAGTACATCTTCTGTGAACTTTTAAAGAAACTAGAACGAAGACTGAGAAAAAACGACACTTTCTGGAGAGTATCAGTTTCACCCAAAGAACGACTGGCTGTTTTTTAAACGTAGGTTAAAGAAAAGTACACAGAACACAAATAAATAAGAAGTTTTAAGGACATCATTTTTATTTTATTACTTTAGTAATCGAAAGATAAATACATAAGTTAGTAAATAATACAGTTAAATTTCTACTGCCCTAAGAAAAACAATAAGGACTATTCAGTGAATTAGTTTCTGAAGCTGATGAGGATGCAGGGGAACTTGGAGGATGATGGCGTTGGTTATTTATATACGAATTGTGGGTATCCCCTTTGCAGATGCAAAAGCTGCTGTGTGGGTTCTGTCGACTCGTTTTCCACAGCTGAAGGATATGGTGTTGAAACAGATTTTGCTGAGGAATTGGAGGATGATGGAGTGAATTGATGGACTGATACGTCATTCATGAGTTGCTTCAGTTCAAAGTCTTGTACAATTGAAAAAATCCTACTTTTACCTTGATGAAAAAGTATTGGATGCAACGATTTTAGGGCTGGTGCTATACCAGCTAAAAAAGCAGCAACAGGGTTTTGTATTTCTCTCTGTTTTTCACCTTTTTTCTGCCAAAATGTAAGCCATGAGCTGGCTTGATGCAGATTCTTGTGGTTTAACCTCACGCTGAAATTTTCGTTTCAGTGGTGGTTTCATAAACGTGTTCTGATTTGAAGTGACGGACGAATGAGCTGACGTCTGGGAATGCCGAGTGCGCTCTGTCAAATTGTCTGTTTCACTACCCTGGGTTTTAATGATCCATTTTTTATCTGCAATGTCTTCTTGTGTAGACTCTTTTTCGTTTTCAACAATAGACTGCTCCTCTTGGGAATCTGTATTTGATTCTTGTTTATGATCATTATTGTCTTGCGTGTAAGGAACATGGGAAACTGTTTCTCGTTCTACCATGTAACGTAGCAGGAACTTTAAGAGATCTTCGTACTTGTATTTATGTTGCTGAGCAGCAGCTTGTCCTGAAACAGTTTTCTTTTCTGCAGGGTCTTCTTAGTTGGTCACGAACAGACGCCCATTTTCTTTGCATTCCTCTATTCCACCTGTAGCAAAAATATTTTAAATCGCGTATTTATATTACAAGGTTTAAAATGCTGCAAGTATTTTATAGATTATACAGTGTTTCTCATCTTATACAGTTCAATTTTTTCAGGTTCCTTGCTACCGGAGATTCCTTTTTAAAACTATTTCCTTCAGCTACAGGTTGGGAAAATTCACAGTTGCAGCTGTCGCCGATGACACATCTAGAGCACTTATCGATTTATTGTTAGAAGAGGTGATGCCTATGTCGAATGAAGAAAAATGGAATGCTATAGCTGAGGAGTTATGGACAAATGGCAGTTTCCAAACTGCATTGGATCTTTAGATGGAAAGCACGTAACAATACAGGCTCCAAACAACTCAGGAAGTGTCTATTGGAATTACAAGGAAACATATTCCATTGTGCTTCTTGCTCTGGTTGACCTATGTTATAATTTTATTGCGATAGACGTGGGAGCGTGCGGAAAAAACTGTGATGGAGGCATTCTAGTAAATTCAAATGTTGGAAAGTCATTGGAAAACAATACGCTTAGCGTCCCAAAGAGTAAAACTTTGCCCAGAACTGATGTTGAACTTCCAATGGTAATTGTAGGCGATGAAGCTTTTCCTCCCACAACGTACTTGATGCGACCAATCCTGGCAGGAACTTCACAAATGACAAGGCTATATTTAATTACCGTTTGAGTCGGGCAAGAACAATATCCGAAAATGCATTCGGTATGTTGCAACGGAAATTTCGAATATTTAGAAGAATCCTTCAAGGAGATCCTAATAACCTTACAATTATTGTGACGGCTGCATGTGTACTGTACAACTTTATTCGAAAAATGGAACGTTATACGGTGCCCGAACAGAGGATGGCTCAAAAGGAAACTGCTGAGGGATCCGGATGATCATCAAATCTTCGAAACCTACCTCGAATTCGTGGGAGATCAACAGATGCTGCATTTGCTGTACGAGAACAACTCACAAAATTCCTGAATTCTCCACAAGGGACTGTGGAATGGCAAGAACATGTCGCCTTGGCGATATAACGATGACATAAACCAAACATGTTTGTAAAATAAAAAGTAAATAAATATCGTTCGGGTGTTAAAACTTGTATAGTTTTTGTCTTACCTTTGGCTTGTAGGTCTGTTGCAATTGTCTTCCAAACTCTGTCTTTGTACTCGATATTCCTGTAGTTTTCACTTCCCTGATCGTAAAGAACAGGAAACTTACGAACTTCTTCTATTAGTCGTTCCACATCCATGTTTTGTACACAGAACAGTCTTGCACATCTCACAAGACAGTTCTACCGCCAGGCCGTGTCCGTCACGTGAAAAATTAAACACGGCGAATCCCGCCCGGCCCGGCCCGGCCCGGCCCGTTGACGTTCGCCGTGCACTGCGCTACATTTGTTCTGATGGTGTATTTCGTTGTCCGGGTGACGGCCGATATTCGGACGTGTCTCGGCACGGACACGGTCCGGACATGTGTGGCCCGACCTTAAAACTGTGTGCCGGACCGAGACTCGAACTCGGGACCTTTGCCTTTCGCGGGCAAGTGCTCTACCAACTGAGCTACCCGAGCACGACTCAGGACCCGCCCTCACAGCTTCAATTCCAGTGGTCCTCCAAAACAGAATATGGCTCGGCGGTCTGCTAGTGTTGGTACTGAACCGGATACCGTGGCTACAGCTCACAAGGCCAGTAAGGCGGTAAATCATTTTATTCATGAGTTTTTCCACTCTGGCCTGTTTTCTACTTTTGCGTGGTGTTCGTACACTGATCAGGCAGAACATTATGACCACCACGTGGCGCGCCATCTACCTGAGTTTGCTCGAGGGCAGACGGTGATGGCCACAATGCTCGTCACGAGCATTTCGGAAACTGTACGATTTCATCAGACTTTGATGCTGGGCAGAGTACAAGTGTGTCTGAACACAGTGCAGCGATGGGCATCAGCAGCGGCCGCCCCACGCATGTGCCAATGTTAACACCACGACATCAGCAGCTACGACTGAAATCATCGGCATCGGACATAAGCGCAGTGGCAGAACGCTGCATGGTGTGATGAATCCCAATACCCAATACCCGTGCCGATGGGAGGGCGCGAATACGTCGTCTTCCAGGCGAACAGTTTCTTAACACCTGTACTGCGGGACGGAGACAAGCTGGCAGCGGTTCCATGACGTACACCCCTTCATGACGATCACGTTTCCCGACGGGAGTGGCATATTTCAACAAGATAATGCGCCATATGACAAGGCCAGGAGTGTAATGGTGTGCTTCGAGGGGCACAGAGGCGAGTTCAATTGATGTTTTTGCCCCCGACCTCGCCAAATCTGAATCCGATTGAACACACCTGGGATATGATTCAACGTGGAGTCTGAGCTCATCGACCCCCTCCCTGCAAATTGCGGTAATTAGGCGAATTGTGCGCACAGATGTGGTGTCAACTACTTCCAGCAAACTACCAAGGCCTCACTGCTTCCAAGCCACGAGGACATCGACACTGTTATCCATGCCAGAGGTGGACATAACGGCTATAGGGTAGGTGGTCACAATGCTCTGGCTGATGCAGTGTATTTAACCGTATTGTGTAACGGGTCAATCTTCCATGATCTGTCGCAGATAGAAAGAGACCGCTACTGCTCTCACTACCCGACCACACTGTCGCACATGTTGTTTCCTTTGGCCCTTGCGTCGGCACTTTTTCTCCTCTGCTCTTGGAACAGCTACCCTTCGTTCGCTTTCCGTCCACTATCTCTCTCCTCGATGCGACCGTGTTAGTGGATAATACCACCCAGACGCACGGATAACGTCACGACCGAAGATCCCGTCAAGTCCTCAATTACTAACTAACAAAGTGACTGTAGATCTTTTGAGATGATCACCATGTCGGTGTGGGCGAAAAAAAGTCAATCACGGACTTCCAATGAAATTATGTGACTGTAATCCAGAAAATATGTAGGTCAACTGGTTAAATATTGTAATAAGTGCTCTCTTTGTTCTGTTTTTAGTCTGATTTTATTACCGTGACTGGAATCAATGGTTGCTTCGTAATTTGTATTTTAATTATGTTTTCTTCTGATACGTGGGCAGTGCTGGAGAACGACTACACAGCCGAAAGGACTTCCTACACAAAATAAATATAAAATGGGACAGGGAGCCCTTGCGGAAAACTTGCAAGAACTAAGCATATCGCGGCTGAGAGGCCTGTTGCAAGGGAAAGCGTATTCGGCAGACATTTGCCGGCACTTCGAAGTTATTGTGACGCAGTCCTGCTAACGGCCGCCAGCCTCGCTCTTGAACCGCCAACCGCGGCCGCATATCGGGACAGACTCAAATAGAAATGAAACGTAGCCACCATTTATAAAACAAAACTGGCGCTTGTTTCTCTGAAACACGCCTCTCCTCAAAGGCGCGGGCATGGTATGTTACAGCCACCGTGCGTCGTATGTTGAGGATCAGTATACTCGTTCGCACACTCCTCGCCACAGTAGCTTCGCCTCAGTGCCCCCCTCATCTCGGCGTTGCTCTACTTATCCACCAGCAAAGAACGTAACACCTCGAATGGAACCCGGATCAGTAGCTTCGCGTTGTCTTGTTTGACGAGTGCACGATTTAAAATTGAATACAAACAGTCACAAACGCAATGAACTTTTGTTTTATGTATACGGTTACCGGTTTCGGTCTGTTTTAGACCTCCTTCAGACCCACACCATGATGGTAGATGGTGGCTGTGAACGGTAACCGTGCATATAAAAAACAAGTTTATTACGGTTGTGAATGTTTGCATTCAATTTTAAATAATAAATAAACCGCTGTACTCCAGAGAGACATGTTCTCAAAAATTACTAGTACACGATTTGTCTGACGCCTGAGTAGTCTCCTTGTACATTAATGCACTTGGTCCAACGATGTTCCATTGCCTTGACCCCATAACGAAAATGAGTTTCTGACAGGCCTGCAAAATACTTAAAATAGTAGTCAACTCCGGCTATCAATTCTTTGTTTGAAATGAATCTTCGTCCACCAAGAAAAATTTTCAGTTTTCGGAAGAGACGGAAGTCTGACAGAGCCATAGCAGCTGAATAAGGCAGGTGTGGCAACAACTCATACGTTAGTTCGTGTAATTTTGCCATGGCGACGGTACATATGTGCGGGCGCCCATTGTCTTGATGGAAGATTACTTTCTTCCTCGCTAAACCTGACCTTTTTTCGCCTATGTTCTGTTGCAATTTGTCCAGGAGGTTAGGATAGTATTCTCCAGTATTTGTTTGCCCAGTGGGGAGACAAGCTACAAACAGAATCCCCTTCGCACCCCAGAACACTGATGCCATGACCCTTCCCGCGGAAGGAATTATCTTTGCTTTCTATGGTCGTTGGGTTGTAGTAGTGCACCCAAGTTTCATCTGTGATCACAAACTGGCGCAAAAAATCGTGTTCGTTCTCCTAAAACGGGCCAAACATCGTTCGTATGTGGGACGCCACTAGCATGTATGTCGGACCACTAGCGAGGGTAGTGTGAGTGGAATGGAATAGTGGGACACGATCCTCTTGCGTTTTATCCAGTCCTACAGTCGACGTGTTTCGACGGTGAGGTCGTCTCTGGAGACGGTAATTCAAGAGCGCACGGCGCCCCGCCCGTCAATCCTGCGATTTCTCAGGTTACTCGGCGTCACTGATTACTGGCGTGCCTCCTGGATGCAGGACTGGCGTATCGTATCTACTGGCACGGACTGGTCTGGACGTGGGTGGGGCCATTGAAACTTGTGTTGCATCATCACAGGGACGTTCCTCACACGCTGGGGTTGGAGGGGGGGGGGGACAGTGTGTGGGGCGGCGGGAGGAATTATTTTGTTTTAAAATGTTCCTATTATTTATGCTGTTGTTTTGCCGTTCTCAACACTGGCTCTGTAACTACAATACTAGCAACCAGAAAGTGACTAGCAAAACGTGAAGCCTGTAATTAGAATTCCTAGTGCCCACTTCATCTGAGAAATACATTTATAGCTACAGCTTATAGCTCTGAGGAATTAGGAGATTGTCTGGGATTCATAATCAAAAACGATCGTGAAAAGACGTTCTCTGTATTCCGAAAGTCACAGATGAAAAACAAAAAAAAACAAAAAATCCACACAACCTGACTAACAGAGCAGTTCAGAGTCTAATGCGCTGATGCAACTACAACTGTCCAAATTAAATGTTTAAATGAATGCTCGCCATAATTTGATGATAATGTTCATCAAACGCCACGTTAAATAATGGTAGAATGTCTGTCCCGCGGCGGCACGTGAAAATACGACATACGCAAACTGAAGATAGATCATTAAAGTCATCCCAGAATTAACACTTCACTCGAAAATGATTTCATGGTTACGCGTATCCCGAGTAACTTAATACGGCATCCGAGGCTGTTTATAGCAATGATGCCGACGCGACGCGACTCCCGACACCGATGGTGTGCTATTCAGCGTCTGTAGAGAATTGGGGCCTTACTCTCTCGCGCAGCGTTCTTATATATAAAGCCGCGGTGCGGACGGCTAAGGGAACGCCTGATCAAATCAGCTCTCCCGACTAGCCGCTGGGCTAGTAATGCACCACTTTAAGTTATTGAATAAATCATTGCTTCATTTGCTGATGGCCGATGAAGCTCGCAATTTAAATGTGCATTCAGCACATCGGTAAGTAATCATAATAAAAGTCTGACGTGGCTAAGTCAATTATTTTGGGCGGGAGAATTAATTTAATTACACTACACGCAGTAGACGAGCTCTGAACTTGCCCTTTGGAGATACGCTATCGCTATAGTTTTATAGCCATTCAGTTGAAACTTTTCACATTTTTATAATTATAGCGGATCTCCCTTCTACTTAAATTTAAACATCCTAGCCTTATTTATTAGCCTACTTAATCTATCTTGCTTCCTTAATTTTTAAGACAAAAACCAGAAAATATTGAATTTCAACTAAAATCTTAATTTGTGAGATCCAGAATACTGTTTCTACTAAATTATTATGCAAAAGGAATCTAAATATAAATTTTTAAGTCTCTAGCTCTTTTCTGTTGCGCCAATGATTTTTACAGAAAAACGTCCAAATTTCGAAAATGGTTAAAGTTATTGAACTGATATTCAACACACATTGATTTAGTATTACTCCTGACATGCTAGAACCGTTTCAGGTTATTTACGTGATTTTTAAAGTATTGCGCAACATTTGTGACGTCAGAGCTAGTTACAGCGGACTAGGCTGGCACACAACGGAAAGACTGATGAGAATTTTATAAGGCGTGAGTAGGCTGCTTCCCTACAAGTGTTCGGAATCAGTGCCTCCACCCCCTTGTGTGGGGGGCAGGGTCGCAAGCACGTCACAAACCACAGAATGGAGCTTTAGTGTATTCAGTGCTACGCAGCTGCAGATTTTAATTCGAAAGGAGCGCATTTTCTTTCACTTCGGTTCTCATTTGGTTTTTATTACACACCGATTTCTTTTAAAGTTTAATAATACGGCTTCTTTCGTTCCTTTCCTCGCTTCAGTCTAAGTCCGTACATGTTTTTTCAGCAGTTTATCTTTTAATCATTAGAGGCGAATGCGGCACGCAGACACCCTTCCGCAGAAATGATACAGGATTGTTTGTGGTGCATTCGAAGCGGCACGGTAATTTACCCTGTGGATGGGACAGTGGCACGACTGAGTGTTCCCGGCAGAGAAAGGTCCCCTGAGGGCGGCGGCGACCTCTGGAGTGCCGAGTCGGGGCCCTGACAGAGTGACGGGAACGCCGACTGCTGCTTGCCCGTAATTGGCGGCGACGCGGCGCTCAAAGCGACGCGGCTCAGATGTAAGCCTATTGCTGCGAATAGGACGCGACAAGACAAGACACGGCCGCACGCCAACCTTCTGTGAGGGGATCGCCGTGAATGCGCTAATGAAGCGTCTGCTAATGAAGGCAAACCGACGAGCGAGTTGGAGGTAGCGCTCTGCCGCCGCCACCGCCGCCCTCCAGCCTGCCGCGCCGTCTCTGTCCAGTGTCGGCACCGTCTGCCCCCTTCCTGTGTGGAAACGCCCTGGCGAACTGTCTAAACTTCCCTGTTCTCCACTTCGTTCACCTGTTCAGATTCTGAAGCACAGGCTCTACCAGGGCCGCCCTTAAAAGTTTTACGAGTACAAAAACAGTGAAAGAAAAACATTGTTGCTACAAACTATAGCTTTCCGGAACGCTCGATTTTCACACTTACACACCCATAACTGGAATTAGAACCAGTTCTGGAAATACTTTCATCCACGCGGATTCTGCTGCTCAAAAAACATCATTATTCAAGGATTCAACAGCTTCCCGAAGTGGTGAAAATCGCTTCCCAGCTTTTTTTTTTTTTACACAATGGAAGAAAAAGGAGTTGTTACAGGGCGAAATTAGATGATTACACACGTTCAGTTGATAATGTGAGGAGTAACAACCATAGCCCTCTCAGACGTAATATTTCGCAGAGTAGTTTTACAAGCATTGCCAAGGAAACATACCGTAAAGGAACTGCAACCGATATCTTATTCACGGGGAACAGAAAATTTTCGATTCCTTTTGCGAAATATGTCGACCTGATAGTAATAACTATTATACAGCGTGAGTCACTAACTATTGCCACCAAGAATAACTCCGAAAGTATGATAGGAGCTGAAAAGTTTGTGGGACAATAAAGTTGCATGGGACAATGGGAGCTATGATGTGACGTTGGTTTTTTGTTGCTAGGTGGGGTCGCGTCAGAGATATGAAGGTCGGCTTTGTTTTTTTAAATGGGATGCTGTAGTTTGGTACTTACTTTCTGATAGCGGCTATCGAGACGAATCCAGTGATGTGTAAAAGTAAGGTCTTTGAAGGTCAACAAAGGTCAGAAGGTGGCATGAACGTCCGTTTACAGAAGGTATTCGAAGTGATGACCATTGGTATCAATGCAGTGCTGCAATCTTCTTATCTTGAATTGAGTGGTATTCCTTATCACATCAGCACTTATCGGAGCACATACTCTGACAGTTCTGTCTCGCGTATCTTTAGGTGTAGTTGCAACGTCTTTATAAACAATATCTCTTACGAATACCCACAAGAAATAATCCAGGGGCATCAAAGTCTGGCGAACGACTCGCCCACGACACATTTCCGCGTCCAATTTGGGAATTGCCTCTGCAACTCATTTCAGCGAAAAATGTGCGGGACACACATCGTGTTGATACGAAATTCTGTTCCTTGTTCCTAAATGTATTTCTTCCAGTAACAGACGTAATGTTTCTTGCAGGTATATGGTGTACTTCCTACCATGAAGATTTCATTCGATGAAACAGGGGCCTGTAGTTCTGTCCTCCAGAATCCCACACCAAACATTCACTGACCACGGTTTGTGGTGTCCAACTTGCCGCAGCCAACATGGATTTTCAGTTGCCCTATAATGCATGTTATGCAAATTAACATATCCATGGTTCGTGAATGTAGCCTCGTCCGTAAATAAAATCAAATTAATAAATGTGTCATCCCTCTGAATCTGAAGTTGAGCTCCTCGGCAGAATTCAAAGCGGCGTATACAGTCCGTTCCTGTTAGTTCTTGGTGGTGACAGATATGTTAAGGATGATATTTATGGTGACGCGAACTAACACAAGAATCTCGAACCACAGTGGCAAGAATACCATTTTCCGTTTCCTCGTTCGTAACTTTCCTTTGCCGGATATGTTTCCGATGCGTTAAAGATGCAGTTGTTTTCAATTTATCATACACATATATAATGTACAACGTATTCCGTGAGTACGTTGAGGATATCTTTCAGCGTATAACTCTCTAGGTCTCACTGAATTTCGTCGGCATTCTCCGTAAATGAGAAGCATATCGACTTGTTCTTCGAAGGAATACATCATTCACATTCGCTTCATTCGACGACACTAGTCTTACCGTTCCTATTAGTGCTGTATTGCGAAAGCGTCGAATGGTGTTTACATGTCAATGGCACGTTAGATGGATACGCCGTATTCGGCGAATATTTACTATTTGCACGATATACGAGAGAGAATTGTCAGAACATGTGCTTCTATAAGTGCTGATGTGATAAGGAATCCCACTCAATCCAAGATAAGAAGATTGCAGCACTGCATTGATACCAATGGTCATCACTTCGAACGCCTTCTGTAAACGGACGTTCATGCCACCTTTTTGACCTTCGTTGACCTTCAAAGACCTTACTGTTACACATCATTGGATTCGCCTCGATTGTCGGTAGCAGAAAAAAAGTACCAAACTATAGCATTCCATTTAAAACAACAAAATTGTCCTTCGTATCTCCGACGCGACCCCACCTAGCAACCAAAAACCAACGTCATATTATGCTTCCCGTTGTTCCATGCAACATTTGTCTCACAAACTTTTCAGCTACTACCATGTTTTCGGAGTTATTCTAAGTGGTAATAGTGACTCTTACTGTATAACTGAAATTTCTCCTTCTCGAATTTCCCTTATGACAGTGCGTCGTTTCATTTAACAGCTATAGATGCTTCAACAAGTGAGTACCTTTTCCTAATAACTTTTAGCATTATGGATCCCGCAAAAACCTCGCTCATCTGCTTTGCCAAAAAAAAAAAAAGTTATTTCTATGCACTGAACCGTTGACGAATCATCAGAAAATGTTCGAAATGTACGTTAAGCCTATTAGTGTGTGTGTTTTCCTACATAATCGAGCGGAGTACATGTAATAGGACTCACTGTAAGGAGCGGCTATAGAGGAGTATTCACAAAAAAAAAAAAAAAAAATGCAAACACAGAGAAATTAGGAAACTTTTCTTTTTGAGCTTAGCGCGTTTCAGCGTAACAGTTTACATGGCAACGTCGACTTCTGTATTTTGCCAACCTGTCCCCTGGAATACGACGGAGCTGCTCGGTCAGGAAACGAGCAGAGGAGGAGGAGGGTGGCCCAGCACGCCTGGGAGAACACGACAAATCCGGGCCGCCGCCGCCGCCGCCGCCGCCGCAGTGCAAATATTTACAGGTAGCGCTCTCAGAGATCTGCGCCTCGTTATCTGCAGATCAATACCTAAAACACTCGGCAAACCTCCCGAGATACGCCGTGCTTTGGCAACAGTATTCGGTGAGTGAGTTCTCTATCCGTTGAGTCTCTGAGTAGCTGGTGCTTTTTTGTCATATGCCAAAGTTACAGCCAACGTGCACTCAGTACTCCGTCCTCCAGAGTGTGACGAACAATTTATTAGCGAATTGTTCACTATATAGGCAATAATGTATTGATGCTCCCCTTAACATGGGAAATACGCCCCACTTTTTTTTTATAACAGTGATATCATTCGTGCTCTAATATAAATGTTTCTCACGTCTCTCTCTCTCTCCCTCTTTCTCTCTCTCTCTCTCTCTCTCTCTCTCTCTCTCTCTGTCCATCCCTGAAGGATCTACCGCTGAAAAATGCACTGCGTTTCAGTGCATAAAGTATTCTACATTCTACACTATCGAGTCATGTTAATGTGACCACCTGTTAACAGCCTGAAAACCCCCCTTTTCCAGCGCGAACTCCTGCCAGACGTGCAGGAAGAGTGTCACTGAAGTTCTGGAGGGTACCGGCAGAAATGTGGGACCACCCCTACTCCAGCTCCATGGCCAGGGATGTGGAACCGTGCCGACTCCAGTTCAGTAGCCAACTGCGCTGGATTTCTCGGTTGAGGATCCACGGCGCAAATAGCCCGACCAAGGTGGCCCCACAGGTTCTCTCGACTGCCTTTAAATGCAGGGAGTTTTGCGGCAAGGGGAGTACGATCAACTCACCCCGGTCCTCTTCGTACACTGCGGCCTGTGTGGCACGTTGCATTCTCCTGCTGGTAGATGCCACCGTGCCGAGGAAAAAGAAAATGGAAATGCATGTCGGAGTGGACATGGTCCCCAGCGACATATGGATACTTGTGTTGATTCACAGTGACGAGAACACCCTGGGGAATGCCACGAAAACGTTCCCCGCACCATAATGCACCCTCATCAGGTCTGGACTCTTGCAGCGTATTTTCTTACAGACGTTTCACGCCGGTGGAACATAAAAAGTGATTCATTTGTAACAGCCACGCGTCGCCACTCGGTGGACGCCCATTTGTGGAATTGGCGTGAAAATTCCAGCCTTCGTCGGCGATGGACGGCAGTCAGCGTGGGTACGTCAACGATGCGCCTTCTGCACACACACACACACACACACACACACACACACACACACGCACGCAGCAACGTTCTCTGAACGGTCGTCGAGGAGATGGTGGTGTTTTTTTAACACTGGTCACATTATTTCACACATATTACAGTTGAAAGGTAATACGATGAAAAGAGAGATGTATTTGAATGAAATTTTATTTAATTTCCAATGTTAATTTGTTTGCTAATTTTACTGTCCCTCAAAATATTATACTGTCCACAAGTAAAGGACAAAACGCATAAAGCTTTTCTGAAAATGTAGGCCTGTCGTGATTTCCTACACCCCTTATACCTGCAATGAAGTAAGGTACCGAGAATTGCTTTGCATGTGGACGCTTTGATCTGCAGTCGCAGGTTTCAAGGATGAGGGACAGGCCTGGAAAGCACAAACCGAACATCAACAGGAAAGGTGCAAATAACTTTATTCAAGAATTCAATGAGCTACAGTGTGCCTCAATATGAGGGTAAAAAAAAAAAAAAAAGGTTCAAATGGCTCTGAGCACTATGGGACTTAACATCTGAGATCATCAGTCCCCTAGAACTTAGAACTACTTAAACCTAACTAACCCAACGACGTCACACACATCCATGCCCGAAGCATGATTCGAACCTGTGACCGTAGCGGTCGTGCGGTTCCAGACTGAAGCGCCTAGAACCGCTCGGCCACACCGGCCGGCAATATCAGGGTAATGTACGATTGATCGCCGGATGTGCTTTCGATATTACAAGTTGCAGGACTTTACTTTTCTTGTAGACACGACAAAATACAAATTGAAACGGGACCTATTCCATCGAATAAAAGCATTTTCTCACGTACACGAGGAATCTTCATAGTTTCTAAGGAAAAACAAAGCTCGTTGGCATTTCGAAAAATTTCTATTTCTCTCTACAATTCGGATGCAAACAATCCGTAACGCAACATCTTCGTAAATACCGGTGCCGAGAATGGGCGATGTACAATTGAATGAATTTTAATAGCATCTTCCCGAGAAGCAATTTGCCATTCATTGTCAGTCAAATAAGAACAAGTCTGCAGACGCTTGACAAAGTTTTTAACTTTCCTGTAGGCTATCCGTGGATAGAAATAGAAGTCTCATATTATTTGTCAAAATAATAATTAGTCAACAGCCAAATAACATTGGGAATTAAATAAAGTTCATGCAAATACACGCTTCTTTTCGTCAATTATCTTTCAAATGTAATATGTACGGTACAATACGATAAGTATTGAAAGAAATATAAATTGATAAATTGAAAAAAAGGTGAGCGGAACTCGGTCCACCTATCCAACGATTACAGGGCTCGAACGCTAACCACACGCCAGCCGCCAGCGAGTGGTGAAGGTCGCACCGCACCGGTATATCGCCTTCTCGTGCGATTTTCTCAAACTTGGCGAAGTAGTAGGTCTGACCTTTTGCAGATAATGTCGTCGTAATGGACTAGTAAAAGCGTACGACATTTGCCAGCTGTATACTTCCGCATTGTTGACGCAGCAAGTGAAGTCGTAAATTATTGGTGCAAATAAATAATTATGCTCTCTTGGGGGAAAAAAAACATTTTAATCGTCGATACCGATGCCACGTATGTAACAGAATGAGTGCAGTAGTTGGTTAATTTACGTTCCGTAGGTCATTTGCATAATATGCAGTCAGTTTTTTGCTTGTTTACATAGTTGGATGCGTGATACTTACTGAATACTGTGTACCATAATTGTTACGATTAATGAGAGTACAGCCCGTTAACTTCAGGAGACAAACAGACACAAAACAATGTTAGTGTGTATGTAACGTTATCTTTCTGAGGACTTTAGCCCAACAAGTGTAAGCACAGTACACGGGTTGTAGTTACATAGCAAACACAATATTTTCGGGAATGTGATTACGTGTTCATTCTGCGTGTAGTCAAACAGTGTGTTATTTAATTAGGGGTAAGACTCATCAACGAGAAACGTGTTGTTGCATACAAGGGAGGAATTAGTGAGTGTCCGATTATTGTAAACTGTCGAAGCTGCGTTGGTAAAGTACCGGAACTTCAAGCGCTGATAGAAAGCACCGAAGCTGAAATCGTTATAGGTACAGAAAGCTGGCTGAAGCCAGAGATAAATTCTGCCGAAATTTTTACAAAGGCACAGACGGTGTTTAGAAAGGATAGATTGCATGCAACCGGTGGCGGAGTGTTCGTCGCTGTTAGTAGTAGTTTATCCTGTAGTGAAGTAGAAGTGGATAGTTCCTGTGAATTATTATGGGTGGAGGTTACACTCAACAACCGAGCAAGGTTAATAATTGGCTCCTTTTACCGACCCCCCGACTCAGCAGCATTAGTGGCAGAACAACTGAGAGAAAATTTGGAATACATTTCACATAAATTTTCTCAGCATGTTATGGTCTTAGGTGGAGATTTCAATTTACCAGATATAGACTGGGACACTCAGATGTTTAGGACGGGTGGTAGGGACAGAGCATCGAGTGACATTATACTGAGTGCACTATCCGAAAATTACCTCGAGCAATTAAACAGAGAACCGACTCGTGGAGATAACATCTTGGACCTACTGATAACAAACAGACCCGAACTTTTCGACTCTGTAAGTGCAGAACAGGGAATCAGTGATCATAAGGCCGTTGCAGCATCCCTGAATATGGAAGTTAATAGGAATATAAAAAAAGGGAGGAAGGTTTATCTGTTTAGCAAGAGTAATAGAAGGCAGATTTCAGACTACCTAACAGATCAAAACGAAAATTTCTGTTCCGACACTGACAATGTTGAGTGTTTATGGAAAAAGTTCAAGGCAATCGTTAAATGCGTTTTAGACAGGTACGTGCCGAGCAAAACTGTGAGGGACGGGAAAAACCCACCGTGGTACAACAACAAAGTTAGGAAACTACTGCGAAAGCAAAGAGAGCTTCACTCCAAGTTTAAACGCAGCCAAAACCTCTCAGACAAACAGAAGCTAAACGATGTCAAAGTTAGCGTAAGGAGGGCTATGCGTGAAGCGTTCAGTGAATTCGAAAGTAAAATACTAGGTACCGACTTGACAGAAAATCCTAGGAAGTTCTGGTCTTACGTTAAATCAGTAAGTGGCTCGAAACATCATGTCCAGACACTCTGGGATGATGATGGCATTGAAACAGAGGATGACAAGCGTAAAGCTGAAATACTAAACACCTTTTTCCAAAGCTGTTTCACAGGGGAAGACCGCACTGCAGTTCCTTCTCTAAATCCTCGCACCAACGAAAAAATGGCTGACATTGAAATAAGTGTCCAAGGAATAGAAAAGCAACTGGAATCACTCAACAGAGGAAAGTCCACTGGACCTGACGGGATACCAATTCGATTCTACACAGAGTACGCGAAAGAACTTGCCCCCCTTCTAACAGCCGTGTACCGCAAGTCTCTAGAGGAACAGAAGGTTCCAAATGATTGGAAAAGAGCACAGGTAGTCCCAGTCTTCAAGAAGGGTCGTCGAGCAGATGCGCAAAACTATAGACCTATCTCTGTGACGTCGATCTGTTGTAGAATTTTAGAACATGTCTTTTGCTCGAGTATCATGTCGTTTTTGGAAACTCAGAATCTACTATGTAGGAATCAACATGGATTCCGGAAACAGCGATCGTGTGAAACCCAACTCGCATTATTTGTTCATGAAACCCAGAAAATATTAGATACAGGCTCCCAGGTAGATGCCATTTTTCTTGACTTCCGGAAGGCGTTCGATACAGTTCCGCACTGTCGCCTGATAAACAAAGTAAGAGCCTACGGAATATCAGACCAGCTGTGTGGCTGGATTGAAGAGTTTTTAGCAAACAGAACACAGCATGTTGTTCTCAATGGAGAGACATCTACAGACGTTAAAGTAACCTCTGGCGTGCCACAGGGGAGTGTTATGGGACCATTGCTTTTCACAATATATATAAATGACCTAGTAGATAGTGTCGGAAGTTCCATGCGGCTTTTCGCGGATGATGCTGTAGTATACAGAGAAGTTGCAGCATTAGAAAATTGTAGCGAAATGCAGGAAGATCTGCAGCGGATAGGCACTTGGTGCAGGGAGTGGCAACTGACCCTTAACATAGACAAATGTAATGTATTGCGAATACATAGAAAGAAGGATCCTTTATTGTATGATTATATGATAGCGGAACAAACACTGGTAGCAGTTACTTCTGTAAAATATCTGGGAGTATGCGTGCGGAACGATTTGAAGTGGAATGATCATATAAAATTAATTGTTGGTAAGGCGGGTACCAGGTTGAGATTCATTGGGAGAGTCCTTAGAAAATGTAGTCCATCAACAAAGGAGGTGGCTTACAAAACACTCGTTCGACCTATACTTGAGTATTGCTCATCAGTGTGGGATCCGTACCAGATCGGGTTGACGGAGGAGATAGAGAAGATCCAAAGAAGAGCGGCGCGTTTCGTCACAGGGTTATTTGGTAACCGTGATAGCGTTACGGAGATGTTTAACAAACTCAAGTGGCAGACTCTGCAAGAGAGGCGCTCTGCATCGCGGTGTAGCTTGCTCGCCAGGTTTCGAGAGGGTGCGTTTCTGGATGAGGTATCGAATATATTGCTTCCCCCTACTTATACCTCCCGAGGAGATCACGAATGTAAAATTAGAGAGATTAGAGCGCGCACAGAGGCTTTCAGACAGTCGTTCTTCCCGCGAACCATACGCGACTGGAACAGGAAAGGGAGATAATGACAGTGGCACGTAAAGTGCCCTCCGCCACACACCGTTGGGTGGCTTGCGGAGTATAAATGTAGATGTAGATGTAGATGTATTACGATAATCCTTGCCACAAGAGATTATAAACTCACTTTTTCCGCTATCACTTTCTTTACTGCAATCCTTTTGGAGTACGTTGCTACTTGAGGCCTTATTTATTTCTCAACATAGTCACCATGGGAGCAACACACTTCTCCGAACGAGAGACCAGTTTGTTGACACCGTCAGTATAGAGAGTTTGACGTTGTTCACGGAGTCACAGCCTCACTTCGTTGGAACTGCTTCATCACTCTGTCAAAGTGAAGTCCTCGAAGTTATTCTTTTAACTTCCGGAAACGTGTGAAAATGGGATGAGGCCAAGGCGGGTCTGTACGGGGTACTATGGTTGGCAGTGAACACAAGGCATCGGATTGTTGCAGATGTCGCAGCTCTCTTGTGCGGTCTGGCATTGTCATGCTGAAGGGCACCCTCTCCTGTGTGTGGACAGACCTTTCGAATTCAAAACTGGATCACAGCTCGTTGTTCCTCTCACATCGACATAGTCAGGTTACACGCCACAATTCGGAGCCCTCTAGCGGCAGAGGGCTGCAAATATGTAGACATCAAGATGTAGAATGTTAATAACGTTTGTTTTATTTAAAAAGTTTCAAGAGTTTTCGTACAAAAAGTTCGGAAACGTTGCAATAAACGTTTCGGAAATGCTCTCCCTACACGGTTGCGAAAGTTTTAAGGGAATTTTAAAGTGTTTAAGGTTAAGTAATTTTTGGGACTGAGCATAAAACATATACGTCACGAAGTTCTCGTACGTTTCTTTAATACGACACAGAAGAATCACCCACCTTGCTGTCACACTCGAATGGTGCTAAAACTCCTTGTAGTCTGTTCGTTGAATGTTTCAACAGTTCTCGTTAGCGTAAGTAAACTCGTAACAGCGCGTTTTCCTGTTAAAGCATCACCACTGTGAGGCACTGGGATACTCGGTGCACATCTGTTTCCACGAATCGTGGGTGAAAGCTGGGAGCTGTTGACAGCTGGAACCGCAGTGCGGGGACGTACAGTAATGCGTGCAGACTGATGGTGTGGCGGCTCTGGCTAGGGCCGGCTCACACAGCTGGTACGGGCTGTAGTAGGTGTAGGAGCCGTACCGCGAGCTAACTCGATTACCAGCGGGCTGCTAATGCGGGCATTTAATGGCCGGATGTACGTATCACGGCATTAGCACTGCCGCACAGTGATTCCAGGCCGACAGGAAAGGCCAAAGTTGTCCATGTCGCTGCCTGTTAACCGAGGCCTGCGCTTTAAATTACACGTCCTGTGTCGGTGAACAGGGTGGCTGAATGTGTCCGGCTGATGAGGTCCTTGCTCAGTCTCTGTAATCAAGTGAAGAAAGTGGGCAGTGTGAGTGAAAACTGGACAAAAAGCTAGTCCCCCCCAAGAGACACCACTGTAATATTGTGTGGCACCGTCTTTTCCCGTGGTAATTGTGTCATTTCTGCGCGAATAGAGTCCGTAAGTCTCCTTCAGGTTGATCATACCTAGATGAAGCCACAGTGATAATTAGGTTCCATAAATCTACCAAGGTTCGCCGCGGTCCAGGGGTAGCATCTTTGACTAGTGATCAGAACTTCCTCGGTCCCGGATTCCAACCGAAGAACTAAAAAATTTCGAATAAAAATCATCAGCAATGGCAGCCGAATACTTCCGGCATAATGAGCCACCGACGTTCTGCCAGAGGTCTTGCCAAAGAAGGCGGAAGAGTAGAGAGGTTTGGGGCACTCTGTTGACTTTGGGGTGGGAAATTGCCCTAGTGAGTGAAGAACCAGCAACGATCAACGGCATAATATGCAGAAGGCAATGGAAACCCCAGCGTAAGGAATCGAAGCCGGCTCCTCCGCATGCCACTCAGCCGCTCAGACCACACGGCTACGGAGGTGGCGAGTTTGATTGTAAGACGACACAGCAAGTGATACACAATTAGACCACAATTTAGTAACTATGAAGGGTATATTGAAGTCGAAAAGAATCACCTGGAAGAATCAGTCTGGAAAGAAGTGGAATACTAAAGCACTTGACCAGTGATCATGTGCGTTTGAAGTTGTCTAAGGATGTAGATGCTGTGATAATAAGTACAACAATAGGTAATTCAGTTCAAGAGAAATGGAAAAGGCCGACGGATGGTCAGGAGTGCAATCTGAATTGAGCTCCTAAACACAAACAAGAGAGCAGTTAGATGGAAAGAGTGGAGGCTTCTGTGAGGTGAAAGAACAATCTGACGAAGTAATGAAACAACTGTCTGACGACGTAACGAAGAGGAATATGAGAGACGACATGGAAGACTTTGCGGATCGAATATTGGAGTTTAACAGAGTCGATTCTCAGGTTTACGGAGAACGACATGCGGGGATGTTTTGAGCAGTATAAGGAACTAACGCTGACGTGTGTGCACTCACATGGTTCCTAGTTAGAGTTGACCACCTCTAATTTGAGATATTTGGAAGTATACACAAATTTGCAGCATACGTTTATTAAGGACTTCTGCCTGGTGGTTCGCAGAAATACGTCGTTAGTAAAGTGTTCTCCGCAGGTTGTAGGATAATAGGCTTCGATGAAATTTTTCACGGCCGAAGTACACTGTCGAGGCTGGAAAAACAAATCTCGTATTAACAAGCCACAAAAAATAGTTGCTTAGCAACAGCAGCAGGCTCACTTCTTCTGTTACTTATGTGGAACATCACAGGACGACCACGCGCAGAATCGATAAAACTGACATGTATGACGAAAGTCCGCTGTTCCCAAGTAACTCTGTTTACTAACCTTTATCGCTCGAGTGCGAAGCTACAGGGTGGTTCAGATCCCCTGCTGCTAACTCCCGTTGGCTGTGCTTCGCCACTTGATTTACAAGTGAAGCACAGCGACTAAATATGTAAATGAATCTAAAATATCCTTCCCGGTTTGACGATGCCCTCCACATCCACCGAGCGAAGCGACTCTGTGGTTTGTGATAACTGTCTCTCTTTCGGGAAGATAGAACTTCAAGTACCCGTCAGGTCGTCTCTGTGACGGAAGTTTCCGTCGGGTTAGGTAAACCACTTCGTACAGATCCAAGGACAGTTTATTAAACGTCGCCAAGGCGTGTATACTTTCCCGTCCGCTGATCTCGTGCCGTCTGAGCTAGTTTCGCATCGCGTACCATCTGAGATAGTTACGCAGCCTGTAATGAATTTGTCTTTAAAGGACATTTAGAGTGTAATGCTGTTCTTACCGGTCGGATGAGCTGACTGCAGTAATTAGCGGGGACAAAGTCACAGATTGCTGTCGCTGTACTTGACTCAACTTACCAGCGCGTAGCCGCAGCGAACTGTCAATGTTACTTCGTAAAAACTCTTCGATGCTCCTTGGTTTAGAAGCGTGGATGTTATACGTTAAGCTGTTTGCGTCTCATTAAGGCATCTTCACAGAGCCCACCGACGTCTGCGCGGAGTTTTCTGGGGAAGAGTTTAATTACAGAAGTGATGAACGAGCTCACAGTTCCTTCTGGTTACACTGCAACTTTAATTTCGGAAGACATTTCGCTGCAGAGTTAGATACTATGCGCCGGATCTGCACTTGAGAGCTGTGATGCATAGCTAGGCAGGTAGCTGACCTCCAGTCTAGGAGACGGTAGCTTTAGTTTTTGCACAAGGTCAGCTGGGAATGCTCAGACGGCGGAGCATTGCATGAAGAAGGCGAAGATCGATGTCTGGCATTGCAGAGATGTTTAAGTTCTCTGGAAGTTCACCTCCACCAATCCCTTACCAGATTAACGAGAGGCAAAGTATCAGATTGTTCTTGTCGACAGGTGCAAATTACCCACGTGTACATGCCATTTGCGAGTGACGATCCTAGATTTCATTCTCAATGGGAAAAAGTTAAAAACCTTCCTCCCAACCACACATTTCTTGATGTCATTACCAACACACACTCCCCCCGCCCCCCCACTACTTCTCCATTCACTGCTCATCATCTTCTGCTCGTGTTTAGCCCCTCCCCCTGCCCACGCACGTCCCAGCTTGACCGTGAACCTCCACACTATCCACTTATCCCACCCACCTATTTAAATAAATACAGTTGAAAACAGAAATGAAACGACATTTTACGAATATGGGAAACCATAAATAAAAATGACTTTGTTAAAAAATAAAGTAAAATACACAACTAGCAGATATGTTAGCAACATTATATACCACGTACGATACATAGGCACACTATTAGCTGTGAGAACGAAAATAAGCATTAGTGATGCAACATTTTATCATGTTTTACGTCAAAAATTCGAGACCAAAATGCTGTACGTAAAAATCACACTACAGTGTCTTTAAAACTGAATTTTTTTAAGTCTAGAACCAACCAGAATTGTAAATCAGCTCTCCGGACAAACAGCCAGTCCAGTGCGCACGCACAGGTGAATGAATGGTTCAGTCCTTCCAGATAGCACAGTAGCCGAGTCAAACCGCACGCGCCGCGCGCTGCCTCTACGTGAGTGTAACACAACAGCGAGCAGTGAGAGATTAATGTTTCAAACGGATGTTGTCCGTGGCAGAGTGGCAAAAAGGAGAAATCGTGTTTGGCCGTGCCCCTGGCCATACGATGTGTGAAGTTCCTGGAATTGTTGGTGTTTCGCGGCGAACTGTTCTGTATATGTACAAGCAGTGGTGTAATACTCGTGGCCACGAAACACGGCGTAAGATCCTGACTGGGAGGGACCGGAGACATTTTCACGACTTGTGAGTCAAAATCAGTTCCAAAACCGACAGGAATTGCTGCAGGCACTACAGCGCAATGGCGACAGGCACTGTGTACGTTTAGGGTCGGTCATCGCGGAGGAGAGCACTGCTCACACAGCCACACACAGCTGCGCGTCTACAGTGCGCTGGAAGTCGTCGAATGTGGACAGAGTAGCTTACTGCTTGAATTTAATGTGGGCTGATGAGTTACATTTTTTCCTTTATTCAAATGGCGTAAGTCGTCGACTGCACCGAAGGCCACATGAAGCATTTCATCCTGAAGGGGCGCAAGGTCAGGTGCAAGGTGGAGGTGGGTCCGTGATGCTTCCAGGGTGTTCCTCTTGTCATGAAGAGGAACCACTCACTGAGGTGACCACAAACATGGACCAGCAAGTCCATTAAAACGTCCTGAATGATCAGACGTCGCCATTCAGTCAGCTCCTGCGTATGGTGTTAATACTCCTATTTTTTCCAGGTGGTGACAGCAAAGTTCAGCAGACTGGAAGAGTATGTGACTGGCTTTCTGAACGCCCCCTCCCCCCCCTTATTATATGTCGTTTCGCCCGCCTGCAAAATCGCCTCACGTGAAACCCTTGGAAAATCTGCGGGACTTATGAAACAGCTGGTAAAACACCAGCGTCAGTATCACCGCGATTTGGTGGAATTGCGCGATCAAATCCTCACGAGGAGCTTAACCTGCATGCGACGTACCTGCACAATCTTGTGGAGTCACTTTGTAACCGAATTCAGAGGGCTATAAATCCCAGGGGCGAAATTACACGGTATTAAATAATGCTTATAATGTTTTGACAAATTTTTTGTCTGGTGAACGTAATGTGATTCCTGAGCAATTACAACATGTTAAATGAATAAAACGAAACATTTATGGCAAAAATACATGCGCACTTTCACTAATGTAATACTTTAAATAAGGGTGCAGAATCTCCGGAGACTGGTCCTCAAATGAAAAACTAAATGGTTGTGATTTGAAGTATATAGGGTGTTCATTTTAACTGAACGCGTTGAAATACCTCGAAAACTACACATTTAATCAAAATAAGCTATAATTCCAATTTGTTTGTCTCGGAGGGGGACATTCATTGATGCCAATTGAAGAACGCAATTACACGGCAAAATCTACATATGTTTTGTCCGAAGCGTTTTCTTCATTTCGCCACAGATGACGCTGTAATCGGAGGAATAGAAATGCGCACACAGTCTTAACTTACGACATGCTACTCAGTGGCCCTCGAATATCCTATTGCACGTGGGACTCCACCTCCGTGGTGCGAGAGTAGGACAGGCCAGTATTTCATAACATCTAATGGGAAACCCCATTCGCGACCTTGCAATTCCACCGACATATCAAATAGGGAACTACTCAACACACACCGTGGCAGTGGCTCGAGACGAACGCTACTCTGCTTTTCCAATTACAGTAAGTGTTGAAACGTAGTACTGCCAACCTCAATACACTTAATAAACCGCTTTTCAAAGTACCGTACACAGGACAGAAGCATATCTGCGCGAATGTCAGCGCAGGCGTTTCTGATGCGGTCGACCAAGTCTTCACGGCCTGTTGGCACTTGCTGGTACACCTTACCTTTTAAACATCCCCACAGGAGGAAATCCGGCGACGTCAGATCCTGCGACCTAGCGGGCCAATTAATAGCGCCACGTCTGCCGATGCGCCCATCGGTGTAAACATGGTCTAGCACCTCCTGTGATTAAGCTGCGTAATGCGCTGGGCAACCATAACCGACCAACGGTGTTGATGGTCAACTTCCCGTAACCGATGGGGATTGTCCACACATCAGTTACGCATGTTGTGCCGGTTACCGCCACTATGATTTGTGAATGTAGTAACCGGTGGGTATTGAGTACAGTCCAGTTATGCATGTTGTGCCGGTTAACGCCACCATGATTCGTGAATGCAGACTCATCGGAAAATAATACATCGTCAACGAACGTGGGGCTGGTTTCATTTCTTCTACATCAACATAGTTACTCTGCAATTCAGACTTAAGTGCCTGGCAGAGGATCTATCGAACCATTTTCATACTACTTCTCTACCATTCCACTCTCGAATGGCGCGTGGGAAAAACGAACACCTAAATCTTTCCGTTCGAACTCTGATTTCTCTTCTTTTATTATGATGATCATTTCTCCCTACGTAAGTGAGTGTCAACAAAATATTTCCGCCTTCGGAAGAGAAAGTTGGTGATTTAAATTTCGTAAATAGATCTCGCCGCAAAGAAAACTGCCTCTTTTTCAGTGACTGCCACCCCAACTCGCGTATCATATCAGTGACACTCTCACCCCTGTTGCGCGATTCTTGACGGGCCCATTCAGAAAACACTGGCCGTTTATAGAAATCGGTCCCATGAATATCCTGACGCAGTGACACGTGGTATACATAATACTTAACGACGATGCAGTATTGTGACAATACTATCTACGGACGCACCAGAATCGAGGTGTAACTGCCGGGCGCTTACCCGTTGGTTGTGGTGCACTGCCGATTGTACAGCTGTTTCATTAGCTTCTCCTGTAACACGTTTGCTTTGTTTCCTTTTACCGGCCTGTATGCAGCCATCAGACATAAACTTCTATGGATGTATATCAACGCCCGTCAGCAGCTGAAGGTAATAATATATAACTCTAATTTCATCAGACATAAAGGCGTTCACAACCTTATAAAAGAATGAACGAGAGCGAGCTTTCTTTGGAAAACGGTCAGCTTACAAGGCAACAGCAGCCTCAACATTTCTCCTATATTCTCATTAAATCAGGATTATTTCAGTTTTTTTCTTCTGTGACTGCAATAGTCATCTCCACTTGCACATCTCTTTTCCGTATGTTGGGTAGGTATACAGGCAAGAAACACTGCGCAAGTATTGTAATGCTTACAGCCACTACCTGCTCCCCGTCTTAGATGAGCTCCGGTCGCAGTGTACTGTCCGTTATGATACTTCGTAGTTCGCTACGCCGCCACGGTGGCGCATCAAGTTGTAACCTCTCAGATATGTCGGAGGAATACAATGTTGCGAATGGCGGTTTCCAATTAAAAGTTACGAAATACTGGCCCGTCCTACCCTCGCAGGGTGGAGATGGGGTTCCACGTGCCTTTGGATATGCAAGGGCCAATGAGTAGCATATCGTATATTACGATTGTGTACCCATTTCCATTCCTCAGATTACAGCGCCATCTATGGCGAAATGAAGAAAATGCTTACAACAAAAGGTATGCAGATTTTGCTGTAGAATCGCAATCCGCAATAAAAAAAACGGAGGATTCCCATTGAAGATTACAAAGTTGGCCCCGCCACCCACGCACGAACCGAGGTGGGATCGTTGGAAGGTCCCCCTGCGAGAGAAACAGATTGGTTGGTTGTTTGATTTCGGGGAGGGGATCAAACAACGAGGTCATCAGTCCCCTAGAATTGGGGAAGGATGGGGAAGAAAGTCGGCCTTCCCCTTTCAAAGGAACCATTCCGGACTTTGCCTGTAGCGATTTAGGGAAATAACCGAAAACCTACGTCAGGATGGCCTGTCACGGGTTTGAACCGTCGTCCTCCCGAATGCGAGTCCAGTGTGCTAACCACTGTGCTACCTCGCTCGCCCAAACAGATTACAATTAGAATTTTTTTTATCCTTTGTGTAGTTTTCGTGGTATTTCAATGTTTTCAGTTAAAATGAAACCCTGTATAACGTCAGACTGCTAGCTTTTCGTAGGCAGAAAAATACCGCAGAATCACTGTGTTCACTCCTAGTACTGCGTTACCGCCGAGATTTTGTACTCAGCTGCGCATGCAGAGCCGTATGCTCCCCCCTGGAAAGTCAGTATCGATCTACCGTTGCAGGCAGCGCCGCTCCAAGGGACGTGCAATAAGCCCCCCGGAGGCGTCCCTGCTTGAGAGCGGCCCGTGTTTGTTGACCCGGTGGGTGGGCGGCTGCCTGCCTGCCTGCCTGCCTGCCCCGCTGTGTCATGCGGAGCCCCTATTGATTACGAAATGGGATCGGCCGCCGCGCACACCCCGTTCTGTTTGATTACCGACGCGCGCGCCGGCGCTATAATCGTGCGCTATGCATTTTTACGAGCCGGCGTAACTACGGCCAGTGCGGTCCCCTGATTGTGACTTAGCTTAGCTTAGCTTTCCCCCTAACTTAGGGCACTGTGTTGCTTGGCTTACGCGATATCAGATTGTCTTCTTCTGACCGTTAACATTTGCGTACGAAACATTACACTCATTCTCCTTTCCTCACACGTGGGCCTGCGTTTCCACGTCTTGGACGTTGAAAGTTTTATCATTTGCATACTGTGCTTTGTTGATACATTCAGAATCAGTTTTCGGATTAGCAGCTGCGAAGGAAGAAACCTCTCAGTACCTGTACTGTCTCCGTGCCCGCCCAAATCGGAGCAGCTTGTAGACATGTCAGCTTGGGCCGATCCTACAAGCTGAAGAGTTGCTCATCAACGATTCCCTTCTTCTGGTCAAGGTGTGCCACAAATTTCTTGTCTTCCCAATTCAGTTCAGTACCTCCTCGTTAGTTACATGATCTACCCATCCGATCTACAGCATTTTTCTGTAGCACCACAATTCAATATCTCCTTTACTCTTTTCCAAACTCTTTATCGTCAATCTTTCACTTCTACACCCCATACAAACACATTCAGAAAGGACTTACTGACACTTAAATTATATTCGAGGACAGCAAATTTATTTTCTTCAGAAATACTTTTCTTGCCATTGCCAGACTACATTTTTATTTGGTCTCTGCTTCGGCCATCATCAGTTCTTTTGCTCCCCAAATAGCAAAACTCAGCTACTACTTGAAGTATCTCGATTCCTAATCTCATTCCCTCAGCATCACCTGATTTACTTCGACTACATTCCATTACCCTTGTTTTGTTTTTGTTGTTCACCTTACTCCCTTCTTTTAGGACACTGACCATTCCGTTCGCCCGCTCTTCCAGGTCATTTGCTGTCTCTGATAAAATTACAATGTCATCGGCAAACCTCAGAATTTTTATTTCTTCTCTTTGGACTTCAGTTCCTACTCAAAAATTTTCTTTTGTTTCCTTTACCTGATTTCTTTGGAACTGGAATTGTTACCTTTTTTTAAGTCTGAGGATATTTCGCCTGTCTCACACATGGTGCACACGAGATGGAAGAGTTTCATCATGGCCGGCTCTCCGAAGGCTATCAGATGTTCCGTTAGTGTGTCGTCTACTCCTGAGGCTTTGTTGCGACTTCGGTCTTCCAGTGGTCTGTCACTTTTTCTCGCAGTGTCGTATCTTCCATCTCAAGTTGACCACGTCCTCTTCCATTTGTATAATCCTGCCTTAAAGTTTATCTCCCTAGTATAGACTTGCTGTATACTCGTTCCACCTATACTAGAGGAACGTTAAAGAGGCCTTGGTAAAAAATAGAATCAGCTTTGAATGTAATAGTTTGGGGAAAAAAAGTCACGGGTTTGTTTAGGAAAAACATTACAGTCTTGTGCACCGTACACCGTAAAGTGGCTACAGAAATGCTGATGTAGAAGATGTGTTGACGTATCTCCCGTGTCATGTTCCTTCAAAATAGTTTATACTTAGCGGCAAAGTATCAATCCTGAATCGCTGTGTGATGTTCAGAAACTTGTCAGAAAATAACTGGAACACTGACGTGTTATCGAGGTAACTGAAATATCTTTCACTCAGGACATCGAGAGAAGTTGCAGCAGTGTAGAGCCGAACTGCATTCTGCCGGAAGTGACTTGGTGTTTGCTGGCAGATAACGACACATAAATAGGAGGAGTGCAACTTTAGGGAGCACGTTTTATTTATGTCTCTAGTTGCGCAAGATGCGTTAGCGCTGCAGCCACAGACATGCAAATTGCTCGCACGAGATTCACACGTTGCACAGTAAAGTTCACTACAATTGTCCGTGTTCGTTATTGTAATCCGAAGTTACAAAGCAGCCTAATTTGGTGATTTAAAACGCTGCCGTTCAGCGTCTCGTTCCGGGGTCAAAAGCGGGAGGGAACCAGACTGCGTAATTTCGTAAACTGTAATTACGCGTGCGGGAGCGGCGCTTGGAAACCGGCCGGGCGTGCAAACAGCGTGTATGGCAGGAAAATTGCAGCAAATAGATGGGCTGATTGCATAAAGCAGCCCGCGTGCCGCGCCGGGCTGTGTTAGCGCCGTATTGTTCGAAGCCGGAGGCGCCTGATCTAATACGGCCGGCGAGGGGCCGCTCACGTTTCCGGCCTGAAACACTCCCGACTCGTCGCGAGTGCTGGTGCCGTTGTTGCGTCTTTGAGTTTGTGCCACTGAGTGTGGGGGACCTCGCAGCGCGGCGGCGGAGGAGCAGGCGAGAGGGGCTGCGTTCCGTCCGTTGCCTGTCGGCCTCGTCACCGCCACAGCGGCACCGACTTCGGTGTCTTCCGAAGACGTCCGAGCGTTTCACACCACTATGCCGTTACGTGCGCAGTCAGAATGCAGCCGATTTCATCGCCCGATCGTACAGACTTCGGACGACAATCGGCGAAATTCAGGTCAGCTTGTTTTCCCCAGTCGAATCGGCCGAACTTTCCATACATGAAATGTGGACTGCGATAAACAGATACGTTTACTCCAAGAAAGGAGTTCGTGACATACTGGGGATGAAAAAAACATAATTTGGATATACCTCGAAATCTTGGGACTGAAATCGCGCCGGCTGGTGAGGCCGTGCGGTTCTAGGCGCTTCAGTCTGGAACCGCGTGACCGCTACGGTCGCAGGTTCGATTCCTGCCTCGGGCATGGATGTGTGTCATGTCCTTAGGTTAGTTAGGTTTAAGTAGTTCTAAGTTCTAGGGGACTGATGACCACAGATGTTAAGTCCCATAGTGCTCAGAGCCATTTGAACCATTTGAACTGAAATCGCAGCTTTACTGGAAACCAGAAGGAGGCATCTGCATCTACATGGATACTCTGCAATTCACATTTAAGTGCCTGCCAGAGGGTTCATCGAACTACCTTCACAATTCTCCATTATTCCAATCTCGTACAGCGCGCGGAAAGAAGGAACACCTATCTTTCCGTACGAGCTCTGATTTCCCTCATTCTATCATGGTGATCGTTCCTCCCTTTGTAGGTCTGCATCAACAAAATATTTTCGCTTTCGGAGGAGAAAGTCGGTGATTGGAATTTCGTGAGAAGATTCCGCCGCAACGAAAAACGCCTTTGTTTTAATGATGTCCAGCCCAAATCCTGTATCATTTCTGTGACACTCTCTCCCATATTTCGCGATAATACAAAATGTGCTGCCCTTCTTTGAACTTTTTCGATGTAGTACGTCAGTCCTAACTGATAAGGATCCCACACCGCTCAGCACTATTCTAAAAGAATGCGGACAAGCGTAGTGTAGGCGGTCTTCTTAGTAGATCTGTTACGTTTTCTAAGTATCCTGCCAATAAAACGCAGTCTTTGGTTAGCCTTCCCAACAACATTTTCTATGTGTTCCTTCCAATTTAAGTTGTTCGCAATTGTAATTCCTGGGTATTTAGTTGAATTTACGGCCTTCATATTTGACTGATATATGGTGTAACCGGGATTTAATGGATTCCTTTTAGCACTCATGTGGATGACCATACACTTTCGTTATTTAGGCTCAATTGCCAATTTTTGCACCGTTAATCGTTTTGCAATTTTTTTTTATCTTCTGATGACTTCACTACTCCGTAAACGACGGAGTGACAGAAATTACTTCTGTTGTACTCGATGACTTTCCGTCAGTTACTATGAAATGTGACCTCTGTGACAGGAAATCACGAATAAAGTCACGTAACTGAGACGATATTACATAAGCATGCAATTTCATTAGAAGTCGCTTGTGTGGTACAGTGTCAAAAGCCTTCCGTAAATCCAGAAATACGGAATCAATTTGAGATCCCTTGTTAATAGCCCTCAGCACTTCATGTGAATAAAGAGATAATTGTGTTTCACAATAACGATGTTTTTTAAATCCTGTATCGGAAATTTTAGGTGTAAATTATAACCTAAGTAAATAATTTGTTCACTTGAGAAGCATGGCGTATCTCATGCTGTAGTGGATCTTTTTTCGGGTATGGTAGTCGTGGATTAGCTGTCAACGAATTATTAATACTGCTTTCTGGCGTTTTTACAACGGCATTGCCGCTGTGGTAACACCGGTTCGCTTCAGATCGCCCAACTTAAGCGCTGTCGGGCTGGGCTAGCACTTGCATGGGTGACCATTCGGTCTGCCGAACGCGCTTGGCAAGCGGGGTGCACCTCAGCCATTGTGAGGCAAACAGAGGAGCTACTTGAGTAAGAAGCAGCGGCTCCGGTCTCGTAAACTGACAATACGGCCGGGAGAGCGGTGTGCTGATCACATGCCTCTCCATATCCGAATCCAGTGACGTCTATGGGCTCAGGACGACGCGGCGGCTGGTCGGTACCGTTGGGCCATCATGGCCTGTTCGGGCGGAGTTAAGTTTAGTTTAGCTTAGCTTACTGGCGTTTTTATGCCAGTATGTTGGTGTCTCGGATATATGACACAGTATTCTACGCCTCGTTTTGTTGCCTTTCGTAGCAAGCCATCTTGGATTACATTTCAGCAAAATATTGCCCGCCCGCACGTGGCGAGAGTTTCTACCGGTTTTCTTCGTGCTTACGTCACCCTACTTACGCCAGCAAGGTCACACTGTCTCTCCCCAATTGAGAACGTTTGGACCATTACGCGCAGGTCCCTGAAACCAGCTCGAGGTTATGACGACTTACCGTGCCAGCTGCAGAAAATTTGGCGCGACGTCCCTCAGGAGACCATACAACAACTCATTCAGTCAGTGACACGCCGAATAACTCCTTGCTTAAGGACCAGACGTGGACGAACACGATATTGACTTGATCTATTTGTCAATTTATTTGTTGTTGTTGTTGTTGTTGTTGTGGTTGTGGTCTTCAGTCCTGAGACTGGTTTGATGCAGCTCACCATGCTACTCCTATGCAAGCTTCATCTCCCAGTACCTACTGCAGCCTACATCCTTCTGAATCTGTTTAGTGTATTCATCTCTTGGTCTCCCTCTACGATTTTTACCCTCCACGCTGCCCTCCAATACTAAATTGGTGATCCCTTGATGCCTCCTAGCAACCGATCTGTTCTTCTAGTCAAGTTGTGCCACAAACTTCTCTTCTCCCCAATTCTATTCAGTACCTCCTCATTAGTTATGTGATCTACCCATCTCATCTTCAGCATTCTTCTGTAGCACCACATTTCGAAAGCTTCTATTCTCTTCTTGTCCAAACTATCTACCGTCCATGTTTCACTTCCATACATGGCTACACTCTATACAAATACTTTCAGAAACGACTTCCTGACACTTAAATCTATACTCGATGTTAACAAATTTCTCTTCTTCAGAAACGCTTTCCTTGCCATTGCCAGTCTACATTTTATATCCTCTCTACGTCGACCATCATCAGTTATTTTGCTCCGCAAATAGCAAAACTCCTTTACTACTTTAAGCGTCTCATTTCCTAATCTAATTCCCCCCAGCATCACCCGATTTAATTCGACTACATTCCATTATCCACGTTTTGCTTTTATTGATGTTCACCTTATACCCTCCTTTCAAGACACTATCCATTCCGTTCAACTGCTCTTCCAAGTACTTTGCTGTCTCTGACAGAATTACAATGTCATCGGCGAACCTCAAAGTTTTCATTTCTTCTCCATGGATTTTAAATCTTGAATAAATCATAGAAATGTTTTAAAAGTTGTAATCACTTTTTTGTCTGTAAATGTACAGCATATCTACAGATTTCCATTCCATTCGGATCATTTCTGCGTTCTTCGTAGTGTTTTTTTTTCTCTCTCTTACAGTATATTGCTGTCTCTAAGTATTTTTGTTTGTTACTGAGTGGGGATATCCAAACTGTTAAGAAGCTCTTAGGGTTAGCTGACGTTGTGTATTCGGCTGTTAGTTGCACGATGCATGTTAGTGTAAAACCACGAGCCGCACGAATACTTCATTCTGGCCGGTGCGGCGAGCGGGCCCAGATGGATATCGAGGGGTATATCACGGTAGTGATTGTTTGGGAATAGTGCCATCAAACAGTATCATGTCTTATGGCCGCCTCGCATCCTAAGAAGGAAGATAAGAACAATTGTTCAAGAAATATGAGACTGCAGAAAACTGACAGATAAAGCGGTATCAGTAGTGTGGAGTTGGTGGTGACAGTGTGGGATGAATAAGGCTGCGGACCCGCACATCCAACTGTTCCGGCGTGTAACGTCAAACACCGAGCGAGGTGGCGCAGTGGTTAGCACACTGGACTCGCATTCGGGAGGACGACGGTTCAATCCCGTCTCCGGCCATCCTGATTTAGGTTTTCCGTGATTTCCCTAAATCGCTTGAGGCAAATGCCGGGATGGTTCCTTTGTAAGGGCACGGCCGATTTCCTTCCCCATCCTTCCCTCACCCGAGCTTGCGCTCCGTCTCTAATGACCTCGTTGTCGACGGGACGTTAAACACTAATATCCTCCTCCTCCTCCTCCTCCTCCTGTAACGTCAAACACTGGCACGCCGGTCGGGAAGTTAGAGCAGAGAGGCCAGGGCTGTGTGTGAGGAGGACGTCAGCCAAGTGCAGGCGGGCCGACCCCTCTCCAGGACGACAAGCCGACGGCAGCGCCCTCCACACGAAGAGGACGTAAGGGCAGGGCGCGGCCCAGTTGAACATAAGCCGTTCTAAGAGTTCTGCCGTAGCGACTTAGTTCCTGTGTTATGCATTGTATATACTGAGGAGATTTTCTTATTTTGTCTGTCGCCCATTGCTTGCGACTCATCATTGTAAATTCTCAAGTTAAGTGTCGTCATTTCTCTTACTGTAATAAAAATTCATTAGTAGGATTTGCTTGAGTTGTTCAAAATGGTTCAAATGGCTCTGAGCACTATGGGACTTAACATCTGTGGTCATCAGTCCCCTAGAACTTAGAACTACTTAAACCTACAGGGTGTTTCAAAAATGACCGGTATATTTGAAACGGCAATAAAAACTAAACGAGTAGCGATAGAAATACACCGTTTGTTGCAATATGCTTGGGACAACAGTACATTTTCAGGCAAACAAACTTTCGAAATTACAGTAGTTACAATTGTCAACAACAGATGGCGCAGCGGTCTGGGAAACTCTATAGTACGATATTTTCCACACATCCACCATGCGTAGCAATAATATGGCGTAGTCTCTGAATGAAATTACCTGAAACCTTTGACAACGTGTCTGGCGGAATGGCTTCACATGCAGATGAGATGTACTCCTTCAGCTGTTCAATTGTTTCTGGATTCTGGCGGTACACCTGGTCTTTCAAGTGTCCCCACAGAAAGAAGTCACAGGGGTTCATGTCTGGCGAATAGGGAGGCCAATCCACGCCGCCTCCTGTATGTTTCGGATAGCCCAAAGCAATCACACGATCATCGAAATATTCATTCAAGAAATTAAAGACGTCGGCCGTGCGATGTGGCCGGGCACCATCTTGCATAAACCACGAGGTGTTCCCAGTGTCGTCTAAGGCGGTTTGTACCGCCACAAATCCACGAAGAATGTCCAGATAGCGAGATGCAGTAATCGTTTCGGATCTGAAAAATGGGCCAATGATTCCTTTGGAAGAAATGGCGGCCCAGACCAGTACTTTTTGAGGATGCAGGGACGATGGGACTGCAACATGGGGCTTATCGGTTCCCCATATGCGCCAGTTCTGTTTATTGACGAAGCCGTCCAGGTAAAAATAAGCTTCGTCAGTAAACCGAATGCTGCCCACATGCATATCGCCGTCATCAATCCTGTGCACTATATCGTTAGCGAATGTCTCTCGTGCAGCAATGGTAGCGGCGCTGAGGGGTTGCCGCGTTTGAATTTTGTACGGATAGAGGTGTAAACTCTGGCGCACGAGACGATACGTGGACGTTGGCGTCATTTGGACCGCAGCTGCAACACGGCGAACGGAAACCCGAGGCCGCTGTCGGATCACCTGCTGCACTAGCTGCGCGTTGCCCTCTGTGGTTGCCGTACGCGGTCGCCCTACCCTTCCAGCACGTTCATCCTTCACGTTCCCAGTCCGTTGAAATTTTTCAAACAGATCCTTTATTGTATTGCTTTTCGGTCCTTTGGTTACATTAAACCTCCGTTGAAAACTTCGTCTTGTTGCAACAACACTGTGTTCTAGGCGGTGGAATTCCAACACCAGAAAAATCATCTGTTGTCCACAGCACACTTGCACGTTGTGAACAGCACACGCTTACAGCAGAAAGACGACGTACAGAATGGCGCACCCACAGACTGCGTTGTCTTCTATATCTTTCACATCACTTGCAGCGCCATCTGTTGTTGAAAATTGTAACTACTGTAATTTCGAAAGTTTGTCCGCCTGAAAATGTACTGTTGTCCCAAGCATATTGCAACAAACGGTGTATCTCTATCGCTGCTCGTTTAGTTTTTATTGCCGTTTCAAATATACCGGTCATTTTTGAAACACCCTGTAACTAACCTAAGGACATAACACACATCCATGCCCGAGGCAGGATTCGAACCTGCGACCGTAGCAGTCCCTCGGTTCCGGACTGAGCGCCTAGAACCGCTAGACCACCGCGGCCGGCGCTTGAATTGTTGTCTAGCGATCCGAGAAAGCAGGTTTCCGAGACACCCCATGTTGGACGAGTAGGCAGGACACAACACCAACCAGCCAGGTTTAATTTTTCAGCGTGTACCACCAATCAGTTAAGGCGAATGATGGGACTGCCCTTCTAAATGTCACTATGAATTTCTTACTACTTGCCCAGTCGGAGTTTTCACCCCATCTCTAATGCTGTCATCAACTGCGAGGGCTGATATTCCTTCCTTTGATCCCGTGGTACGCTGGGCAAATAGCCTGAGGCAATGTATACCGACTTTCAGACTAGCTATCCAACTGTATTTCTCAGTGGTAGTGTCTGGCGATCTCACCACAAGACCAACGCTTCACATTGGCTCATATGGTAGTGAGTGTGAAATCTGTATTCTAATAATGACCTTGTTCACCATGTTTCTGAGATATGAAATCATTAACAAAATGGGAAACGGGTCATCAGCGTTGTGCGACTATGGTGGTTTGGAATTTCGTGAGCATGTGGTATTCACATGGTTTCTCCGAGGGGAAGCTAAGAGGTATGTACCACGCAGGTCGTTAATTACGAATGCTCATTGTGGTATCACGTGTCGATACCACGGCACGGGCGTCGTAACAGCAGCGTAGGAAGTTTCCGTGTGATGGTGACAGCAGTCACGCGGGATGTGGGAGACGCAGTGTTGCGTGCCCGTTGAGCCACACACGCAGCGACGACGTAGGCAGACTGACTCCCCACTTGCACTCTGGAGCCTCGTCGCTGTGACACCATCGCGCGTGCTCAGTACAGCGAGCCTCGCCCTAGTTGCCCTCGTATGAGCTGGACTCTCTTGCTGCATTTTTTAAATAGTCTTCGTACACTTGGAGAAACCCGGCCGCGGTGGTCTAGCGATTCTGGCGCTGCAGTCCGGAACCGCGGGACTGCTACGGTCGCAGGTTCGAATCCTGCCTCGGGCATGGGTGTGTGTGGTGTCCTTAGGTTAGTTAGGTTTAAGTAGTTCTAAGTTCTAGGGGACTTACGACCTAAGATGTTGAGTCCCATAGTGCTCAGAGCCATTTGAACCATTTGAACTTGGAGAAATACAAATCAGGTAAATCTTGTGTTCACCGTGTTAACGTGTTGGCAAATCGTTTCTGCCCTTATCGAGCTCCCCTACGACGGCAGTTGCCACACCATTCTGTAGCGCACGACTCCTTTACCGCTGTGTATGATGTCGTAAACATCACTCATAAACTTAATCTGCTGAACATTGTAACAAAAGCATATCTAGGAATGAACTAAATAACCGCAGAGCATACGTTAACTTTAGGACAGAAATTCAGTAATGAGAAGAGGAGGTGAGTGAGAGGTATCATACCAACGTTTGCAGAAAGTCTGAACAGACATCAATAGTGCCGATGCAACTCGAAGTGACCGTGAACAAATGCTGTAATATAATTTAACGAGTAATGTATGAACACTGTATTGTTTCGTTTAATATTTTCTGTCTGTTTTATAGTAGAATAAGTGATTATAATTTCGCTAAACGTAGGTATAAGGGGCGATCAAAAAGTTTCCGTTTCAGGGAATTACGCAACGTAGTACGACTCCGATGCTGGTATATAAGCACCGACAGGTAGCGAGGGATTAGGGTGACATTCCACGTGCGTGCGGTAATCGCGGAAACGTGAACTGTGGCGACGCTATTACCACAAGCGTCCAAACAGGACCAACGTGCTGTTAGTCTTTTCTCGGACGCTGACTAACAGACACCCTTACTTATCCATCGGAGAATGAAAGGTGAGTATAGGGCAGCGTGTCTGTCGAAAACCTCCTGTGTGGAGTGGTGCACCAGCTTCCGTGCTGGTCGCGATTACGCGCTAGAAGCCGATCGAACGGGAGGCCAGCAGAAGTTAAGCCAACTCGGATGGAAGAGGCTCCAGCACCCACCCTATAGCCGTGGCCTCTTCCCATGGCATTATCACACCTTCGCTCCTTCAGAAAAGACCTTGAAGGGTCGGTGATTGCTGTCGGACGAGGATGTACTGCAGGCAGTTACGGACTTCGTGACACAGTAACACGAGGTGTTCCACCACACGGACATCGTCATCATGGTGCGGCGGTGGGGTGATTGTCTTAATGCTCATGACGATTTTGCGTGATTGGCAAACCGATCCTGGATTGTACTGCCTTGGAATGGAAGTTTTTTTAATGGCACCTTATACTTTACCATCTAGTAACGGGATAATGTGTCCAGCTGCAAATAATTGTGGTGCTTCGATTTTCTGCCGAGTCGCTCAGTAATTATAATTAGAGTATAAGATACTACTGAGATACGTAGTATAAAACAGATTATGTACGAAATACGCACGAAATTGACATGGTTCGAGATTCTTCTGAGTAACACACTAACAGGAGGCCTACTCGTGCTTCAGATGACACATAGTCTGCATTACTTCTTCTTGTTCGGGTGATTCGCCTATTCCGCTCATTGGGGAAGTAGTTGCCAGCGTTTCCTTCGTCTTCCGACGTCTCTTTTTTACCATTCGGTGCATTTAATAAAAGTTGTTTCAGTATTCTTCCGTATTGCATTCTTTTCAAGTGTGAGAGCCATATTTCTTTCTTCATTTTCTTTTATTTTATCTTCTATTTTTAAATTGTTCTTCTCTTGGCACATCGTTATTTTTAAATCCATTCATTCTCGCTCAGTCTTCCACGGGTCGAAACAGTTTTATTTCTGATCCTACATCTTCATAAGATCTTTAGTGCATGCTAGCAGTCTGTCTTGAGTTACAGAGCAAAACTGCCACAGCCCTCACTTTGTACAGTTACATCCGTGTTTCGCTTCTCGTTTCCCTTGATAATGTTCTCTGGACTGTTGCACGTATGGCTTGGTATATATTCAGTTTGTGATTTATATTATGATTTCTATCACTGCGTTATGTCACAGCCAAGGTAATGGAGGTGAGACACTTAAACAGTAAGTCTGTTAAGTAGGATTATTTTCGTTCGAAACTGATATTTGCCTCGTGTGTCCATAGGGGTAATATATTTGAAAAACTGCACAGTAGTTGTAAGTACAGGAGTTTCTGCGCTCGGTCCAGTGAAAACTCTTCAAGACATACCGAGCTAGTCACAAAACGAAGATTCTCAAAAGAAATCAATCGAGTACAAAGATTACGAGCTACGTAATACATTAATTTTTGTTCTAAGTTTTGTTAATTATTTTGATGTCAAATTCTTCCCAACTAACTAGGACTTCCTTAGTTACATATCGTTATTTTATATTGTATGAACTACTATCTTCAGTATTGCTTTACAAGGGCTAAGAATTAAAGAAATATTATTATATAGAGAACGTACAGTGTATTGGATGCATTGTAAAACCTGTTTTAGAGAAACAGGAGGGAAAGTTTTCTCAAAGCACGCTATTGTTATAATCATGGTGATTGTGATTGTGACTGTGGTGGTGGTGGTGGTGGTGGTGGTGGTGGTGGTGGTGGTGGTGGTGATACGAACCCAATCGATCCTTTACGGTAGAAAGCTGAGCATTAGTGATAAACCAGCAAACGGTAGTGACTTCTAACGTCATAGGAACTTCCCGTGTCCATTGGTCTTTCTAGTATTTCTTACAGGTAGTGAATGGGCTATGCGATATCAGGTAGGTATCGCGTGCTTTTCGTGTGTGTGTGTGTGTGTGTGTGTGTGTGTGTGTGTGTGTGTGTGAGAGAGAGAGAGAGAGAGAGAGAGAGAGAAAGCAACTATTACACGGTTGCTGTTCAGCATAGGCATTGCAGTGAACCGTGAGATCGTTGTTAGCGTGGCATCGAGCCTTTTGCCCTGCTTCCACAGCGGTCCCCGGTTCCCTTTTAGGAGGCGGTAGAAATAGCCGCGGCAATTTGTCGTGTCGCCGGCAGACCCGGTCTGCCGTTTCATATTTCCCAGTGGGCGGCCTGTTCCGTGGGACTGGACTGCGACCCCCGCCGCCGCCCACCACCGCCCACGCGTGCACTAATTGCCTCAGGTGGCCGTCTGTGTTCCGATCCTCTCTGTTCTGTTCTGTTCTGTTCTGCTGCAGCAACACGCCACGGGCGAAGGAATCTGCGTGTCTGCATTCGACGGCTTGTCTGCCGACCGGAGTGGCTCGTGCTTTGTTTGCTTTGCGAATAGCGACACAAGTGGCTTTTGGGTTTGTGGTAAACCCTGTCCAGTTTCAGACGTAATTATTGACAGCACTTACCAAGTACTGACAGTTGGCAGTGCTTTGCAGCACGCAACACCGATAGTCGTCAGAAGCCTTCCTGATTAATGAGCATTCTGTCGCCGCGTACACTCGGGTAGACTGGTAGAGGCCGTGTTCCAGGCTTCGATCTTCTTTGTGGCAACGCCTTCCGATCTTCAACGAGGGCTTAGTGCTGCGGGGCGTTCCTTCACTCGTTCTATGTCCATTTCTGTTCTGTTCTGTTTTCTTCTACCGCTCTCATTCCTGATGTCGATCTGAAGCAGACGAATAAAGTTACATTAGTATGTTTCAAAAGAACGTGTTATACTGCGAGCAGGTGTCGCCACCTGGTGGCGTTGTCACGCCGAGGTGGCTGATATGTTGGTTATCTGACATGGAGTAACGACGAGGGACGTTGGACTGGTCAGTTTGGATGTGGTTTTTTGACGATTTACCCCATCTTACCACGTAAATACCGAGCTGGTGCTCACGTCCCGCTTCAGTTACTATGCAAACATTTACGAAACGTTCTCAAACTTGCGTACTCTAGCCGCAGACGGATGCGGCTGTCTCTTCAAAATCCTTAATCATTTGCAGAGCATCAGGCATTATAGGTAGGTAATTTCCTATGGGACCAAACTCCTGAGGTCATCGGTTCCTAGGTTTACACACTACTTAATCTAACTTTAACGTACGCTAAGGGCAACACACCCATGCCCGAGGGAAGACTCGAACCTGCGACGGTGTGCAGGGTGCGGGGCGGGGGGGGGGGGGGGGGATAGCCGCGCGAACCGTGGCAAGGAGCCCTAGACCGCGCGGCTAATAATGATAACACCGACACTAAAATATTTTATAAAGTAATTCTTTTTCATTAATTTTAGCTGGAAATATGCTGTGTGTAAAATTATATGAAAGTTTTCAGAAAAGCAACTGAGATACTATTGACCTGTCCAAAATTCGAAAAATAATACTGGTATCGACAACTACTGCTGAGGAAAAGTAATGCTAGAGGAGGATGTCTCGTTAGAAGTTCCTTTAGAATTCTGAACTATGACTAGAGCGCATTACATGATTTATTTAGAAGGATGACCTCGATAATAGCAGTTTTTCTCGAAACGCACTGTACAGACAATAGAATATCTGAGGGAGCCGCTACTTGGATTGCATGTATTTTTAAACAGTTTCATTGCAGCATGTCGGAAAGGTTAGATAGTCTCTTGTCCCTCCGAATAAGAAATGTAAATAACGAATCAGGCGGGAAACTTCGAGTCTCCGCCTTAAAACACGAAGAAGAAAGGTCATCGGCTGCGTGTATAATTAAAAAGACGGGCAATGAAGGAAGCCACGGCGGCGGTTACTACTTCCGGAACGGCTCGCTACATCGATCGCTCGCTACTTAGATGTTGCTCCACGGAGTGACGTTTCGTCTTCTTGTTACTTCCCTATCTAATCTCGCTCGGCTGTTTACAGGTGTTATCAGTTTGACGTACTTCCGACTGTTTGCATACTACGCTTGCTTCGGCATCTTTTCTTGTGCGCCGTCAATGGACACGTACAGTAGCGTTTCGTACACAACTCAGTTTGTCACTTACGTCCAGCTCATAATCGATGATTCCACCTTTAATAGTCCTCATCTGAAAATTTCAATACCATTAGCACTAAATGTCGTGGTTGTTATTGACGTTAACAAAGAGGAAATAAACCTGTGAGCAATAAAATGAGACACACCAACTTGCTGTCGCACAATAGCCTTCTTACACTCTGTTAACGGCAGCGAAACGCCGTAGCATCATCACGACGAGACACTGAAAGCTCTGAAATCCATACTAATTCAAGTCTGCATTGTTTTGAAACTTGACAGATTAAAACTGTGTGCGGCACTGGGACTCGAACCCAGAACCGTGCTTTCTGCGGGCAATGCTCCTATCAAGTGAGCTAATTGGGGCTGAATACGCGCTTTAGCGATCATGGATCAAGCAGATTAAAACGATGTCATAAACCCATGCGTTTAGCGAGCAGTTGGGCTCTGCAGGTACAGCTCACGAACCGCCTTCAGAGCTCCCAATTTATAAACATCTCTTCACAGGGTAAGGTGTAGGAACCCATCCATGTTCCGTCTGCATAAACTGCAGTCCTTATAATTGGAATGTAGTATCCTTTTTTTAACAACCTCTACTTCGCACATGGTGGCTCGTTTCTTTTGAGACGTTTTAAAAAATAGAGAGAAATATTTTACTAAGAGTTTTCTTGCTATCCTTGAAGTCCAATTTTGCCCTACAGCAGTCGTGAAGTTCTGGCAGAGTTGGTATTGTCTCGTATTTTTTGTATCCCACAAATCGCTGCCTAACTGGACACATGTCCATATCACCAATGAGATACTTACTGTGTGCACTCATTTTCATTGGGGTTGATATTTGAATCCAAAATTCCTGGTAATCGTATCCATCCTGTCGTAATTTTCACCCCACCATATTTTACCTGCAGCTTACGTCACCTACGGTGTCAGCTGTGCCTCCTTTCTTTTCCTCCGCGTCAGTAAATTCAATAACGTTAGTAGCAAGCCGTGGCGGCAGCCCGCAAAGGAATTTTCCGCGATCGGTTGCCGTCCTTGTAGTGCCAAGTAAGAAAACGCATGACTTTTAATTAGAAGTTTGCTCCGCCCATTAGCAAGTTCGCGCTTCGGCCGGGTCGGTAGTTCACGTTGTCTGGTCTACCAAGCTTGCGTACGTTCACGATGCTGTGCAACGAGTTCCACAAATCAGCGGTAGATTTCCAAATTGCTGCACACAGCAAGAACTTTAAGAAGAGACAAGCAACATCAACAAAGTTATTCATTTTGTAATTTAATAATTAAGGCTTCCGTCAGACGCGAAAAAACATTGTTTTAGAGGCTAGTTTCGAACATTTTCATTCATTCTCCCACCATTACCTACATTACAAGGTACAATGTTATTAACAAAACTGGAAATACATCTTCAAACATTGTATGTTCACAGATTCCACTAGTGCAGAATATCTTTTATTTGTAATGCTTCCTCGTACGTAATACATCGCTTTTAAATCCGATCGAAATAAGAAACGTTGCTTCACCTGTTACGACTGTCTTGATGAATGCAGAATTCGATCGGCACCTTCACTTGCATAAAAGAAATTTGACGGGCCCCTTCAGGTTTATTTGTCTCTCCATATGCTCTGAGATCATAATGTTACAGCTAAATACATTGATAGGGTGTTGATAAAGGTTTCAGACATTGCCGCATTATTTTAAAAATTACGGATGTGTCGTAAGATAACTACTTTACTAAATCATGAATCATTTTTAAAAAGAGCAGAAAAAAATCACTGTTAAATTCGGAGCATTCGTTCACCAGTTTGTCCGGGACCTTTATCTTCCGTTTATACAGGGTGGTCGGTACACTGTCAATGCCTGTGCGAGCATTACGGAAGGCGAACTACTCGCTGTTGAGAGGAATGATGTTACACGCATTGTCAAATGCACTGAGGTTGACGGACATCATTTTGAGCATTTATTGAATTAATGTGGTATTTACAGGTAGTCACGCTGTAACAGCATGCGTTCTCAGAAATGATAAGTTCACAAAGGTGCATGTATCACATTGGAACAACCGAAATAAAATGTTCAAACGTACCTACGTTCTGTATTTTAACTAAAAAACCTACCTGTTACCAACTGTTCGTCTAAAATTGTGAGCCATATGTTTGTGACTATTACAGCGCCATCTATCACAAAGCGAAAAAAGTGGTCCAACTAAAACATTCATATTTCTTTAGGTACTACACGAATAGTAATAAAATATGGAGGTTCCTATTTAAAAAAACGCAGTTGATATCCGTTTGACCTATGGCAGTGCGATCTAGCGGGCCAACCATAGCGCCATCTGGTTTCCCCCTTCATGCTAGACGAGTTTCGTTCTTTGTAGTTTTTTCATTCGATGCTTTATTTCGTGAGATATTTGGCCCGGTCACTATCAGTGGACCACCCTGTGTATTTCCCATTCTTTAAGTACGTCTAGTGAAGTACAAAACATACAGCGGATTGTATTGAGGGTACTACGAAAATTTTACACGTGGCACACGGAGGAATGAAGTTAGACATACTTGTATAATGAGAAATACGTAAACGGAAGCTAAAGGAACCGGACAAATTCATGAACGAACATCTGAATTTAAATGCAATGATTATTTTGCTCTTTTTAAAAATGATTAATTTTTCAGTAAAACAGTAAACTTAAGACATCAGTAATTTACGTGTAAGTTAGTGCAGTAATGTCTGAGATCTCTACCAGTACGGCATCTATGTATTCAGTTGTAACATTAAACCCTGTGACAGACAGACAATAAGGATACATAATAGCGCGAGTCAGATTTTCTTTATAAACAACTAAAGACGCTTACCGTATATTGAATGTATTAATACACTCAAATAACATTTGTTGTATTGATCTGATGTAAAAACAAATGTATTAGCTACAGTGAAAGGTTACAAATGCAGATACGTCATAAAAATGTAATGAACTGCTGTAATCTGTGCACGCAAAATATTTGAAAGTGTTGTATTTCTTGTTTTGTTCATAACATTTTACCTTCTGATGTAGGTAATAGTTTGAGTATTAACGAATATGTTCGAAACTAATCAGTAACAAAAATATTGTTTGCAACTCTGATGCATACCTCAGTTAATAGATTACAAGTAACAGGTTCGTACAATAACAGCAGTCAGGTTACCTTCCATTCAGAAGGCTGTTGCGCGCAGCGACTGTTATATTGAATTGTAAATAATAGATTTCAGCTATCATTCGTCCTTTTTAAATTTTATTGGCAGATCTAGATTTCAGCTAGAACCTAGCCATTCTCAATGCAATCAATACAGCCAGCCTTCCGCAAACAGTTGTTTTCAATGAAGTGTGGATGAAACCCGACCAACAGGCATTACATACATTGATCAAAAATGACAGGGCGTTGAGAATGGCTAGTTTCTAGCTGAAATCTAGATCTGCCAATAAAATTTAAAAAGGACCACTGATAGCTGAAATTTATTATTTACTAACAGCATTGTAAGGTATTTCATGGTTGGTTTATAGTAATAGATAAACCGCTGTAACGGTTCATGCGCATTGGAATATTGATTACCTTTAATTTGGATGTCTCCGTACTGTAGGGATTTTGTAGTTGTCGATGGCAGTATGTTTAAATGAACCGAAGACGAAATAATAAAATTTTTAAAAAAGCGAGGGCCGAACACTATACATGGTGAATCAGATCTAAACCGATAAAATTTCAGAGATTGTTGGGGGATTATTTGCTGATCATTTAGAAATAACAAAAAACCTCATGGTCTCTGGTGGCTCGTTCAGCAGTGATTGTATTTCGTTCGGTTTCTTATCCCCGTTTATCTTCGTGTCTCTACTGCGGTGGAAATAATTGCCACAACAGCGCGTGCGTCGGTGGTGTTCGCTGTATGTGCGCCTTGCAAACAAACCTGGTTCATTCGCTCACAGTACTTCACGTTGACAACAGTAATGGCCAATTTACTCCGAGCCTTGACGTTCGTATTCAGTAATGCTCAATTCTGTCTCGGGTTCGTTTTTCAGCAGTGTTATTTTTACATTAATAGTGAAACACAGCAGCGCAGATAAGCCTTCCGAATGGAATGCAAGAGCATAACGACAACGCTGTGCGTAGCAGAGTAGTTTTCCGCCTGTACGTGGGTTGTGCGTTTTGGTGATTGCTTTGCCACTGTTGTGAAGGTATTTTCCCAGAAACAAACGTAATTTGCGTGACAGAGTGAATAAATCGTAATTAAATTGTAACTCGTAACGATCGCTGGACAACCTCCGCAGTTTTGCTGGTTGAGTTAGGTGCACCCTAAGTATCAAGGCTTTCAGATAATAAGCTGCTGATGTCTGAAGATAAAACACTATTTCCAAAAGGCGACAGTGGAGTTCAGGTTTCGGTCGACACTTGTACTGCCAGAAAACCTATGGTACACCTGGAAATACGGCGACGATGTTGATTCGATGACGGTGTATGACACCTGGCGCATAGTAGATGCACTGATAACGGTTTCAACGTCGTCCGCCAACAGATGACGTAGTGACATAGCTACCATAGCGCCGTCTGTCTCTATTCTGTAATAGGGAATGCTCACAGCCAGAAGCTTCAGTGTGGTGCAGACGTGTCAATCAAGCAGGCAACCACGCCACGAACACGCACTCGTGCTTCCTACAGCCAGATCAGCGAGTTTGGAAGAGGTCAAATTGTGGTCTTGTGAGTGGTGGGGTGGTCCTTTCGGAGAATTTGCCCACAAGTTGGGCGAGCTCGGATAGTGGTGCAACTGATTCTGGTATCAGTGGTCACGTGATCATTCTCACACCTGTAGACGAGGTTCTGGACGCCCACGCAGCACAGACGCACGCCTGGGTCGTCGTATTGTTAAGTGGAACAGTGGCAGGTCGTACTGCAACCACAGACCAGATAAGAGGCCTTGTGAGCCGAGACGAGTCAACACGAACTGCTGCGAACCGGTCATTAGCAGGGGGACTACGGGCACGCACTCCTCTAGCCCGCCTTCCACTCACGCCACAGCGTCGACGTGCTCGGCTGAGCTAGTGCCGCCAGACGATCACGTGGATGATGGAATGGCGCGCCGTGGTCTTCAGCGATGAAAACAGAGTCTGCCTGCGCGCAAGTGATAGGTCGTTCGCGCTTAAGACGTAGACTTGGTGAGCAGTGTCCAGTAGAGTGCATTCGTCCGACACACAGAGCCCAGCCCTGACCTTACGGTCTGTGGCGCGATAAGCAACTACTCTCGTTCAACTTTGGTCTTTCTGGAGGGGACGCTAACCAGCGGTCGGTACCTGCAGACGTTACGGCAGGTAAGGAAGAAGCAATTGATTATTGGTTTTACTAACGATCGTCCTCCTTTACCTCCTCTGCATTACTGCAGATGACGCGTCACTGAGCGCATTTGTTCTGCGCATGCAGTAAACGTGAGGCGCCTAGTTGTTTCCACTGCACTGTGTGGAATACGGAGGTTCTGTTGTAGTTTACTAACCTGCTGTCTTCAAGTTGATGTCCCCAGCGCAGAAAACAGCACGCAGGTCGTAGGTTCTGTATCTTGAGGCTGAAACTGACTTTTAGCGGGGTTCTGTTCTGAGATAATGTATCACTCCTTTAGGATGCCACTCGCGTATTTTAATATAGCCACACGAGAAGAAAATGGTTCAAATGGCTCTGAGCACTATGGGACGTAACTACTGAGGTCATCAGTCCCCTAGAACTTAGAACTACTTAAACCTAACTAACCTAAGGACATCACACACATCCATGCCCGGGGCAGGATTCGAACCTGCGACCGTAGCGATCGCGCAGTCCCAGGCTGAAGCGCCTAGAACCGCTCGGCCACACCGGCCGGCCCACACGAGAAGACTACGTGATCTTAACACAACACCTTCTGATACAGCAAAGTACATGATCAAACACAATGTTTACGAAAATGTATCTTTACACTATTTGTCGCACGTGTCTGCGCCTCATGACTACCGGAGTGAATCTTGTAATACTGAATACTGGCAAACACATCCTGCCACAGACAACATGACTGTACATCTCGACTGCCTAATCCATAGCGACGAACAGGAACTTATATAAAAATTGCAAACACATCCTACGACAGACAACATGTCTGCTCTTCTCGACTGCCTAATCCAGAGTGACGAACAGCTCGAAACACTTCGCGCGCCATACCAGTAAAGGCGTGACCCGAACGCTTCCGAAGTGCTTCGTCTTCAATTTCGTCAGTCTTTTGATTTTGATTTAATTGTTTTTAATTATTGTAAAACGATTGATTGATAGTCAGCTGTTGAGAGATATTTATAAAAGTGAAGTCATTGCAATGATTAGTTTAACTAATAATAATAACTATACATTAACGTTTTGGCGCCCTTGCTCCGAACACAGCAGCCAATCACAGAGCAGCAGCATCATGCAGGCGGTCTTTCTCACGGGAATAGTACCGAATGTAACATCTGTCACAGGTACCTCACACCACATTTCGTCATCTATATACTTCTTGCATCTCCACTGCTCTGGGAACAGCTTCTTGGAGCCTAATATGATGGCTGACCAAGCCAGAAATATTACAACCGTTGTTAGACCCGTTCTTTTGCCGTTCTCGCAACAGGAAGGTGATGTGTAGCTCCAACACAATAATGCTCGTCGGCCGTTTTGGCCGAGCGGTTCTAGGCACTACACTCTAGAACCGCGCGACCACTACAGTGGCAGGTTCGAATCCTGCCTCGGGCATGGGTGTGTGTGATGTCCTTAGGTTAGTTAGGTTTAAGTAGTTCTAAGTTCTAGGGGACTGATGACCTCAGTAGTTACGTCCCGTAGTGCTCAGAGCTGTTTGAACCATTTAATAATGCTCACCGACACACTGCCCGTGACACTCGACGTGCTCGGCAAGAGATGCAGCAACTTCCATAGCCGGCACGATCTCTGGGCCTGTCTCCAGTCGAGAATGTGTGGGATATGATAGAACGAGAAGTGCCTCGTGCGACTCGTGTCAAACTGCTCCTATAACAGAATTACGTGAATAAGTCGAGCAGGCGTGGAATAACTTACCCCTGGACAGTATTCGCAACCTGTACAATGCACTGCATGTCAGAGTCCTGCCTGCGTTGCCGCCCTTGGAGGCTACACCACCTGCTAACATGGGTGTTTCAGCGCGGGCTGAAACACCCAGCTGGTACCTCAGAACCGCTTGTGCTATTGACCATTTAATGTAATGAATTCATGTTCTCCATATGCATTATTGCTACAGTAAATCTTGAGTGAATTGGAAACCTCTAAAAGTGTGTACTAATTTTTTTTTTTCCGCCAGTGTAGTTTTCGCAGGGCAAAACATACTACCACACGCTACGCTCCGGATTTAGATTTTCGATGATGCTCCTGTGTCGTATTTCAGGTGTCGTTATCTCACATGTCGTGTGGAGTGAAGATAAGTGTCGCTCCTGCAAAACACGTGACTGGTTTGTTTTTCAACGTCTGACTCGTCCTTTCCACGGTTATCTTGACTACAGACAGTTCGTTTTTGCTTCGTCGGAGTAGACGCGCCTGCGTATCAAGGCAGCGCGCACAAAGGACTGCTTCCCTAATTTCCTGTACTAAATGGGAAACTTGTTTGAGCGGGTAATGAGGTGTCACTGCGCGTGTTAATGACGGAGCAGCCATGCAGTTTATCTGCTCGCAGTTTCGCGATAAAACCCGCGTGTTGGGAGCAGAGTTTACCGGGCTGCCGACAGCGTAGCAGCAGCAGCATATCATAACCGTAGACAGGTACGACGTGCAGCCGTAAACTGTGCGTGTTCCTGCGGGATGTCTGTATAAATGTAACACAAAACCAGCTGCAGCTGTGTAGCGGAAGGTACGTCGTCCAGTCCATACTCCCCTCCTTGTTCATTTCCAGATTCGATCTTTGCCTCTTGCCCATCCCACATAGGCGATGAGTGGAGTATATGATTAAGGTTGGAGGCTGCATAACTGATCGTCAGTGCTTTAGAAATACGCTGATGGACGCGTAAAACGCAACACGTAATAAATGATGTGCCTTTTTCCATTTAATCAGAATGTCGTACTTCATCCTGTGTTTTTAGACGCGGTGTGTTAATGGAATTGCTTCGCGGGCAACCTCTAAAGCGTACATTATTCACAGCAGTAGTCTTGAAAAGCACATCCCTGAATTTGAGACAAAAATCATTTCGCACTCTCAGCTTTTAGTGTTGTACCTAGTATTGCCCACCTTCAATCACACGTGTTGTTGCATCATTCTGTGATTATCGTAACCAGCTTTCTGGAGTAAACAAGCCGTTAAGCTATGAAGCTGCAGCAAAAGCTGCTGCTTTGGTGGAAGAATGGTCGCACCATTAATTACGTTGCAGAACCGTTAAGAACTGTACCTTCCACGATTTTCAGGACCGTAAGGAGCCACAAGTGTAATGCAACAGCCACAGTGCCTAATAAATGTTTCGCATTATTCATTTTGTAACCATAATGTATCTGTAATGTAATTCCTGGCAAAAGTACCTTTTACAGGGGGTCTCAAAAAGAACTTTATAATTTTAAATGTTCATATAAATTTATTGAAAGAAGATAGAGAGCTGGGTTTAGTGTTATTTTGTGGGGAAACACATCCATCTTTTTAATTTTAAACTAAAGATGTTGTATGTGGCTTCCGTTGGTTATGCTGCACACATCCCATCGGAAGTCTGTTTCTTCCCAAACTCGTTGTAGGATTGCAGGTGTAACTTGCTCAGTGGCGGCGTAAATTCTTGCTCTAAGTTCAGGTAGAGAAGCCGGCACAGGAGGTACAAACACGATCTCCTTGATGAATCCCCATTAAAAAAATCTAGTGGTATCAGGTCTGGGGAACGTGGGGGCCATGCAATTGGCGCATCTCGGAAAATCCAATGACCTGGAAAGCAGTTACTGAGAAAATCCTGGACGTCAGCCAGGTAGTGTGGTGGTGCACCATCTTGCATGAAGTAAACATTCCGTTCTTGGTCATCCTCACCGATATGTGGTATCAAAAATTGTTGTAACATATCCAGGTACACTACCTCTTTGATGGTTCTCTCACGAAATAAAAGGGGTCCTACTCTTTGTTCTTGCTCAAAGCACAAAAAAGTTCAGTTTAGGGCTGTCACGAACATGTTGCAGTGTTTGATGTGGATTTTCACTGCCCCAGTTCTACAGTTACCTTGCCATTAAGTGAAAAGTCGAGTCGTAGGAAAAGATGATTTTTTTCCAAAAAAATGTTCAAATGTGTGTGAAATCTTATGTGACTTAACTGCTAACGTCATCAGTCCCTAAGCTTACACACTACTTAACCTAAATTATCGTAAGGACAAACACACACACCCATGCCCGAGGGAGGACTCGAATCTCCGCCGGGACCAGCCGCACAGTCCATGACTGCAGCGCCTGAGACCGCTCGGCTAATCCCGCGCGGTTGTTCATCGTCATTTAATCGATTCAACGTATCTGCACAGAAGTCCTTGCGAGCAATTTTATCACTGCCTTTTATTGCTTGTACGATCGACAGTCTGTGCGGATTCAAATGCAAACTGTTTCTCAACACACTCCAAAAAGTCGTATGTGGGATCTGTAGTTCGCGAGGTGCACGGCAGGTCGATTTCGTTGGGTTGTTCACAAAACTCGCTCTAAGACGTCGTCAGATGTGGTTGGACGACCTGATGATTTCCAATGTCTTACCGAGCACCCTGTTTCTACAAAACATTTATGGCACTCGTAAATTTTAGGCCTACTACGCGGATCTTTAGCGTTCTTGGTACGGAAATTACACTGAAATGTTGTTGCTGACTTCGATTCTTCAAACCAAACACAGATAGCGCGCTCGGTCCAGTGAAGGCAGCCATCTTTAACGCAACTGCCGCTAGCGCTCCTTACGGTACGATTTGCCACTAGCGATGTAAGCGAGACAACTCGATGTAGTTCCCAACACATCGACACTATAATCACCTTTGTAGGTACTACGAATTAATTTAAATGAAATTTCAAAGTCATTAAGTCCTACTTGAAACACCCTGTATTATTTAGTAATGCTGTCATATAATTAAATGTTAAAGAATTATTTCAAACGAACTAATTAAAAAAGACTATTGTAATTATAATGTCGTAAAAACGCTGGCCTAGTCAGGGAATCTTGTTTGTTATTGTCTAGAGCCAAACAATACATTTGAAGTAACGAGTATTGTCACTCGGCCGAGTCGGGCTCAGCAGTCGGCAGAGAGGAAGGAGTTGCCAGCGATCCGTAACCACGTGCAGACGCAGCGCGCTTCTGTAAGCCGTAAACTGCAAGATTTTTTAATACATGGCGTGGCATATTTTGTGGTTGTAAATGGGCACAGTACACGGTCATCAAGAGGAATTAATATTCAAGAAGAGTAGTGTCGGCCCAAACTTGTTATATGGAGCGACGGTAAAGAAAAGCCTGTTGCCGACGGATAATGCCTGACGTCGCACGAACAGCAACTCAACGAAGTAGACCATTTTCCTCTTTAGACGTTACAAAGTTAGCCAGCGTGGTAGTTTTTCCTAACTGAATACCAAAGTGCTTAGGGCAGCAACTGTTACAGTGTAAATCAACTTCACCTCAATCATTTACCTAACAGGGTCTTACCGTATTACCATTATTGATTGCGATAATACCACCACTGTAAAAATAGAAAAATATTAAAAGTGATGTGCCTGAGTAATTTCGGTAACTGAGATCTATCTTAAACTGTCATTTGGCAATAGTTAATTTCGTTACTTGATGAAACAATTTGTGAAAGATTAAGGACTAACACTGAAATAATGAAAGCATAAACTAAATGATTATTAAGAAAATATTACGCAAGAATGATACGTGTTTTTTGTGTGCATTGTAAACTCTGCTGACATTTGCAAGTTACTTAACAGTGTAAAGTAAAATTACTTACTTGTTGCGTAAAATTACTTATTGTTGTTGTTGTTGTGGTCTTCAGTCCAGAGACTGGTTTGATGCAGCTCTCCATGCTGCTCTATCCTGTGCAAGCTTCTTAATCTCCCAGTACCTACTGTAACCTACATCCTTCTGAATCTGCTTAGTGTATTCATCTCTTGGTCTCCCCCTACGATTTTTACCCTCCACGCTGCCCTCCAATACTAAATTGGTGATCCCTTGATGCCTCAGAACATGTCCTACCAACCGATCCCTTCTTCTGGTCAAGTTCTACCACAAACTTCTCTTCTCCCCAATCCTATTCAATACTTCCTCATTAGTTATGTGATCTACCCATCTAATCTTCAGCATTCTTCTGTAGCACCACATTTCGAAAGCTTCTATTCTCTTCTTGTCCAGACTATTTGCCGACTATGTTTCACTTCCATGCATGGCTACACTCCATACAAATACTTTCAGAAATGAATTCCTGACACCTAAATCTATACTCGATGTTAACAAATTTCTCTTCTTCAGAAACGCTTTCCTTGCCATTGCCAGTCTACATTTTATATCCTCTCTACTTCGACCATCATCAGTTATTTTGCTCCCCAAATAGCAAAACTCCTTTACTACTTTAAGTGTCTCATTTCCTAATCTAATACCCTCAACATCACCCGACTTAATTCGACTACATTACATTATCCTCGTTTTGCTTTTGTTGATGTTCATCTTATATCCTCCCTTCAAGACGCCATCCATTCCGTTCAACTGCTCTTCCAAGTCCTTAGCTGTCTCTGACAGAATTACAATGTCATCGGCGAACCTCAAAGTTTTTATTTCTTCTCCATGGATTTTAATACCTACTCCGAATTTTTCTTTTGTTTCCTTTACTGCTTGCTCAATATACAGATTTGAATAACATCGGGGAGAGGCTACAACCCTGTCTTACTCCTTTCCCAACCACTGCTTCCCTTTCATGTCCCTCGACTCTTATAACTGCCATCTGGTCTGTACAAATTGTAAATAGCCTTTCGCTCCCTGTATTTTACCCCTGCCACCTTTAGAATTTGAAAGAGAGTATTCCAGTCACCATTGTCAAAAGCTTTCTGTAAGTCTACAAATGCTAGAAACGTAGGTTTGCCTTTCCTCAATCTTTCTTCTAAGATAAGTCGTAAGGTCAGTATTGCCTCACGTCTTTCAGTATTTCTACGGAATCCAAACTGATCTTCCCCGAGGTCGGCTTCTACTAGTTTTTCCATTCGTCTGTAAAGAATTCGTGTTAGTATTTTGCAGCTGTGGTTTATGAAACTGATTGTTCGGGAATTTTCACATCTGTCAACACCTGCTTTCTTTGGGATTGGAATTATTATATTCTTCTTGAAGTCTGAGGGTATTTCGCCTGTTTCATACATCTTGCTCACCAGATGGTAGAGTTTTGTCAGGACTGGCTCTCCCAAGGCCGTCAGTAGTTCCAATGGAATGTTGTCTACTCCGGGAGCCTTGTTTCGACTCACGTCTTTCAGTGCTCTGTCAAACTCTTCACGCAGTATCATATCTCCCATTTCATCTTCATCTACATCCTCTTCCATTTCCATAATATTGTCCTCAAGTACATCGCCCTTGTATAGACCCTCTATATACTCCTTCCACCTTTCTGCCTTCCCTTCTTTGCTTAGAACTGGGTTTCCATCTGAGCTCTTGATGTTCATACAAGTGGATCTCTTGTCTCCAAAGGTCTCTTTAATTTTCCTGTAGGCAGTATCTATCTTACCCCTAGTGAGACAAGCCTCTACATCCTTACATTTGTCCTCTAGCCATCCCTGCTTAGCCATTTTGCACTTCCTGTCGATATCATTTTTGAGACGTTTGTATTTCTTTTTGCCTGCTTCATTTACTGCATTTTTATATTTTCTCCTTTCATCAATTAAATTCAATATTTCTTCTGTTACCCAAGAATTTCTACTAGCCCTCGTCTTTTTACCTACTTGATCCTCTGCTGCCTTCACTACTTCATCCCTCAGAGCTACCCATTCTTCTTCTACTGTATTTCTTTCCCCCATTCCTGTCAATTGTTCCCTTATGCTCTCCCTGAAACTCTGTACAACCTCTGGTTCTTTCAGTTTATCCAGGTCCCATCTCCTTAACTTCCCACCTTTTTGCAGTTTCTTCAGTTTTAATCTACAGGTCATAACCAATAGATTGTGGTCAGAGTCCACATCTGGCCCTGGAAATGTCTTACAATTTAAAACCTGTTTCCTAAATCTGTCTTACCATTATATAATCTATCTGATACCTTTTAGTATCTCCAGGGTTCTTCCATGTATACAGCCTTCTATCATGATTCTTAAACAAAGTGTTAGCTATGATTAAGTTGTGCTCTGTGCAAAATTCTACCAGGCGGCTTCCTCTTTCATTTCTTAGCCCCAATCCACATTCACCTACTACGTTTCCTTCTCTCCCTCTTCCTATACTCGAATTCCAGTCACCCATGACTATTAAATTTTCGTCTCCGTTCACTATCTGAATAATTTCTTTTATTTCATCATACATTTCTTCAATTTCTTCGTCATCTGCAGAGCTAGTTGGCATATGAACTTGTACTACTGTAGTAGGTGTGGGCTTCGTATCTATTTTGGCCACAATAATGCGTTCACTATGCTGTTTGTAGTAGCTTACCAGCATTCCTATTTTCCTATTCATTATTAAACTTACTCCTGCATTACCCCTATTTGACTTTGTGTTTATAACCCTGTAGTCACCTGACCAGAAGTCTTGTCCCTCCTGCCACCGAACTTCACTAATTCCCACTATATCTAACTTTAACCTATCCATTTCCCTTTCTAAATTTTCTAACCTACCTGCCCGATTAAGGGATCTGACATTCCACGCTCCGATCCGTAGAACGCCAGTTTTCTTTCTCCTGATAACGACATCCTCGTGAGTAGTCCCCGCCCGGAGATCCGAATGGGGGACTATTTTACCTCCGGAATATTTTACCCAAGAGGACGCCATCATTTAATGATACAGTAAAGCTCAGTCAATCATCCAGACTGTTGTCCTTGCAACTACTGAAAAGGCTGCTGCCCCTCTTCAGGAACCACACGTTTGTCTGGCTTCTTAGTTAGGTTAGTTAGGTTTAATTAGTTCTAAGTTCTAGGGGACTGATGACCTCAGAAGTTAAGTCGCATAGTGCTCAGAGCCATTTGAACCATTTGACAGCAGACAATAGCGTGTTTTGTGAACTGTGAACAGACTGTCGAGCGCCGTGATTGCGACATATGAATTTTATTGTGAAGTGTTGTAGCGTCAGTTATCAACGGCCGCCCTTACGTAAAATCCCCATGAGACTGCATTTTGAGTGTTCGGTCAATATATTGAAGACTCTTCGTGGAAAAATACGAGTAGAAATAAACTACTTGTTCAAATTATAAATCAACTTGAGTGACTCAATATTTTAAATTTCACAGCAATAGCTGCCTGCATTGTTTTTTATATTTTTATTTCAGCTTAAAAATTGAGTTTACGAGAGGTATGAGTTGGTAACCTATGACGAAAATTGTAGCCAAACATTGAGACCAGCCACATCTCTGGGCCACTAAATCAAGCTGAGTGTTGAGTGTAACAAATACATATATTTCCGTGCCATAGCACGTGGGGGCTCGAGCCAAACTATACTACACTCCTGGAAATTGAAATAAGAACACCGTGAATTCATTGTCCCAGGAAGGGGAAACTTTATTGACACATTCCTGGGGTCAGATACATCACATGATCACACTGACAGAACCACAGGCACATAGACACAGGCAACAGAGCATGCACAGTGTCGGCACTAGTACAGTGTATATCCAACTTTCGCAGCAATGCAGGCTGCTATTCTCCCATGGAGACGATCGTAGAGATGCTGGATGTAGTCCTGTGGAACGGCTTGCCATGCCATTTCCACCTGGCGCCTCAGTTGGACCAGCGTTCATGCTGGACGTGCAGACCGCGTGAGACGACGCTTCATCCAGTCCCACACATGCTCAATGGGGGACAGATCCGGAGATCTTGCTGGCCAGGGTAGTTGACTTACACCTTCTAGAACACGTTGGGTGGCACGGGATACATGCGGACGTGCATTGTCCTGTTGGAACAGCAAGTTCCCTTGCCGGTCTAGGAATGGTAGAACGATGGGTTCGATGACGGTTTGGATGTACCGTGCACTATTCAGTGTCCCCTCGACGATCACCAGTGGTGTACGGCCAGTGTAGGAGAACGCTCCCCACACCATGATGCCGGGTGTTGGCCCTGTGTGCCTCGGTCGTATGCAGTCCTGATTGTGGCGCTCACCTGCACGGCGCCAAACACGCATACGACCATCATTGGCACCAAGGCAGAAGCGACTCTCATCGCTGAAGACGACACGTCTCCATTCGTCCCTCCATTCACGCCTGTCGCGACACCACTGGAGGCGGGCTGCACGATATTGGGGCGTGAGCGGAAAAAGGTCTAACGGTGTGCGGGACCGTAGCCCAGCTTCATGGAGACGGTTGCGAATGGTCCTCGCCGATACCCCAGGAGCAACAGTGTCCCTAATTTGCTGGGAAGTGGCGGTGCGGTCCCCTACGGCACTGCGTAGGATCCTACGGTCTTGGCGTGCATCCGTGCGTCGCTGCGGTCCGTTCCCAGGTCGACGGGCACGTGCACCTTCCGCCGACCACTGGCGACAACATCGATGTACTGTGGAGACCTCACGCCCCACGTGTTGAGCAATTCGGCGGTACTTCCACCCGGCCTCCCGCATGCCCACTATACGCCCTCGCTCAAAGTCCGTCAACTGCACATACGGTTCACGTCCACGCTGTCGCGGCAAGCTACCAGTGTTAAAGACTGCGATGGAGCTCCGTATGCCACGGCAAACTGGCTGACACTGACGGCGGCGGTGCACAAATGCTGCGCAGCTAGCGCCATTCGACGGCCAACACCGCGGTTCCTGGTGTGTCCGCTGTGCCGTGCGTGTGATCATTGCTTGTACAGCCCTCTCGCTGTGTCCGGAGCAAGTATGGTGGGTCTGACACACCGGTGTCAATGTGTTCTTTTTTCCATTTCCAGGAGTGTATCTTCAGTTCGTAGTGCCCGTTACCGTCGTAGTGTGAATTCATTAGGGTTACTTCCCTACCTCTTGATTATATTCGTCTATATTTACATTATTACAGACTAGATGGGATCCTATCGCAGCTACTGAATTAGTGTCACGAAAGTGACTGTTAACTTTAAAAAATCAAATAATTTTTTAAAAGTTATTATTGGCTTTTCGTCTTGAGTTTACTGCGATGCAATTAAGGAGAAGTATACCAGATGTGTTTCGCTTTTATTTATAAAGCATCTTACGTGGTTATGGTGTTCCTCTAGAAACCACTGCCCCTTCACTCCTTGCTAGCAGCGTACATATTCTCCAAACCACCGCTCTTTCACTCCTTGTTAGCAGCGGCTGACTTCGAAAGCCGTAGATTGACATACGCACTTGTGAGTTTTCGCCATTCTGTAGTGTGTCTTGCGCTGCATTGTTTGCATTTTTTTTTTGTAATTGAACAAAAGTTAGTGTGTTTCCCACGCCGTACAGTAACAGTGTGAAAACAAACGTATTTTTTAAAAGAAATCGAAGTTTCATGTTTTTCGTACTAGCCAATGTGTTGTTTTTTTAAGTCTTCGCCATAACATTTATGTGATGAATGTCGCTTTTCTTCTTCTTCATCACCACCATCACTTTTTTTTCTTCTTTCAGTGATTGCCCCCGAAATTCTGCGACATATTTCACGAAGACATGTGAATTACAGATACGGCGACATTCATTTGAATGAAGAGTAGGTGAAAGGAGAGATTAATGTATGCGTTTATTTTGAGATGCATAATTCTTTCTCAGAATTTTCAGCAAAAATGTTGACAGTATTTGTTTTTGGTAGGAACGACTTAAGTAATGCATTCGTTCTACTCTATTGATTATGAAATTTTTACGACAGACCTAATTGTTCTGGCAGAGTCAATAGGACTAACACTAACACTCTAATTAGTTACTAAGTAATTCCTTCTGCTGGCGAACGTGTGCGATGTCGTACATGCGGCGGGAGAACAGTCTTGGCAGTTAAGTTGGACGTGGCACTTCTGTTTCGCGCACCCACCACAACCAGTCAGGTAAGGCGATTTTGTTCGCGTCTTTCGCGTCTCCATGTCAGCGCATTGGTGTGGCCGCAGCTCAGTAGAAGACTTCTGTTTTCCAGTCGCTTAGTTGCGGCTTAACTGTTCAAATCTGGAAACAGCGGTGCCAGCTGTGAGGGATGTTCATTCGCCCTGCGAAGCATTACGCACAAGTTCTCGTTATTTAGTAATCAGTTTCTTGGACGGACTAGTGCCATCGTTTTCAATCACACAGAGTTGTTAGTCGTTTTATGGGCGATTCTGAACAACAAGCAGTTGATTGATTCTGTGAGATTGCTACCTTCTGATTGTTAGGATATATGTTGCCGCGAAGGTGTTTCTTTCCTTGTTTGACGTGTTGTCCAAACATGAACGGAATGGCAAGTTAAGGTATGGAATGTGTAAAACGCCGAGACTTTCAGAGATACAATTTCGTAACAACGTTTGGTCCTACAAAGGGACAAAATGGTTCAAATGGCACTGAGCACTATGGGACTCAACTGCTGTGGTCATAAGTCCCCTAGAACTTAGAAGTACTTAAACCTAACTAACCTAAGGACATCACACACATCCATGCCCGAGGCAGGATTCGAACCTGCGACCGTAGCGGTCGTGCGGTTCCAGACTGTAGCGCCTTTAACCGCTCGGCCACTCCGGCCGGCCAGCAGCTCTGAACACCTACTCTCTCTTTGACAGTAGGAACTAAATGCAGAATTATCGCCTTTTGAGCATCTTTCACGGTAAGCGACGCGATGATCTACAAATTTGGCGTCCACTGTTTCGAAATACACTATTTGAAATGAAAAAAGCGTTGGTAGATATCGTTGATATACTACCCCATACACACCATCCAAAAACCGTCCGAAGAGGAGTATCTTGAAAAGTAGCTTCCATAAGACTATAAGTAAAATGCTGGAATATTGACAGAAAGTGTATTAGAAAAGTCTTAATTCAACACCTCTGTATTGCTTCTTTTCATAATAACCATTCAAATTCAAGCATTTATCATGTCCTGATGAGGCTTTTCGTATTCCCTGTCAAAAGAGTAGAGCAAGCGGTTCGAAGTCAAGTCTTATACGGGGTTTTATTTCTTTCGAAGCAGTTACCAGGTACGCTGGTAGTGGGATCTGTCCTCTGGGAGCTGGCAATTGGAAATACATTGAAGGGAATTTGCCTTAATACCGAGGCGGACCTTCCGAACCACTGTATTACACGTCCCCTTATTTTGATTCTGGGACTTTACGTACCAGAAAAAAAAAGAAAGGCGTGACATGCGGCTCTAAGTGTGTGTAATACAATAAAGTTGATTATTTTCTCGAAACGGATCTTGCCATGCCTTAGCCTTAACGCACTCCCTTGGCTGGAAAAATGGACAGTTGCCTCTGAAAGAGCATAGGAGACCACAAAGCCCTTCATCTTTGTTGTAGTGTGTGTGTGTGTGTGTGTGTGTGTGTGTGTGTGTGTGTGTGTGTGTGTGTGTGTGTGTCATACATTGTAAATAATTTTTTGTGTCAATCTTTGGACAGATTTTTTACTCTAGCATTACACCCTAGGTAAGTAAATAAATAAGTAACTTTAATTAGTAGTAACGGCTTCTCTATCTGTAGGATGGTGAAGCTAGAGGGTAAGGAGAAGAAGCAAAACTTGAGCTTTCCGTGACGCTTTTTCGGGTTTGGCTATACTTACATTGGATCCGCTGTTCTCCCGATCTGATGTAGAGTATTATGTGACCGTATGTCATCTTAGGCCTCCTTTAAAGCCCCATCAGGTACCAGCTGTCACATTCGCAGCGGTGTGTTCTGCAGCCTGCCAATCTTTAAGAAATTATCCAGATCAATTACAGGTGTACCATTCGCCGACAATTGTTATGTCGATTTACATTGACCATCGTCTGTCGAAGGAATTGTTGAAAATATACCATTTGCCATGCTTGGAGAGAATGCACACCCTTTGAAATCTTACCTAATGAAACCTTACGCCAAACGACACGAAAAGATCTTTGCCTACAGACTAGTGAGGACAAGAAGAAAAGTGGAATGTACCTTCGGTATCATGAGCGACAAGTGGCGTTTACTGGAGAAAGATCTACAGAAACTGAACATGACGAAGCAGAGAGAACAGTCGAATGTATCTGCTTACTTCACTACTGAGTTAATTACCACGAAGGTCGCCGAAGTTACAACATATTCTATCGAACCACCACTTCAACGGAGTAGTTCAGCTGGAACGTTCTGATCTCCAGAGGCACTTTCAAATCATTCGTCAACACTCCCAGTTACAACAATTATTACTGATTTTTAACTGTTAAATGCTAATTGTAGGAGCGACGTATTTTATTACAGTTATAATTTGTAGTTGTTTGAAGTAAAAGAAAGTAATTTGAAAATTAAAAATATTGTAGCTGATGAAACTTCCTGGCAGATTAAAACTGTGTCCCGGACCGAGAGTCCAACTCGGGACCTTTGCCTTTCTCGGGCAAGTGCTCTACCATCTGAGCTACCCAAGGACGACTCACGCCCCGATCTCACAGCTTTACTTCCGCCAGTACCTCGTCTCCTACCTTCCAAACTTCACAGAAGCTCTCCTGCGAACCTTGCAGAACTAGCAGTCTTGAAAGAAGCTGATATTTACTTTTCACTAGTAACTGCTCCCCAACCGACTCCTACGGTCGAGGTTTGATGTCCCGGTTTTGGTAGTATTCGTTTCGCTGCTGCCATAGGCTACGCTCATTGCTCGCAAGAACAGTCACAAACTCTTCTATGTAAATTGAAGGTGGCGGTTATCAGCCGGTTCGGCGCTTTATGAGGAATCAGCGGCGAGGAGTAAAAATGCGTGCCGGACCGGGACTCGAGTCAAGGATCTCCTGCTTACAGGGCAGTTCCGTTAACCACTGCGCAATCCGGACACAGCGGGCTGCCTCGGCGCGCTTCTGGCCGACCAACATCCCCACCTAGCGCCATGTACCCGCCGTCCCCGTCCGTGACCGCCATGCTCGCTGGTTTCAGATTCCCGCTGGAGGTCGAACGTTAATGCGCACCCGCACTGAAGGTTTTCGATTCACTGAAAATCGAGGCGAATCAATTATAAGAATGCGTGTTGTCTATTCTTTCGGCCAGAAACACACTGTCAATTTCCGCCGTCATTATGTGCCATCGCAATTTGATATCGGACTGTAAGCGAACGTGTTTGTTTCTTAAGGGGAGCCGGAGGTGCCTATGCTGCCCATGTTAAAATCACTAAGTTTGAGGAACATTTATGAATAAACTACCAAATAGAAAAATTTGAATTTTTTTTACATATAGAGTGGTTTAGTATTGCAGTTATGACAGAGGGATTTTGGAGTATCTTTTCTAGTTTCCTTCCAATTATTATTTTTATTAATGACCCAAATTTTTTTTACAAATAATTGCTTTATAATTAAACTGAAATGAAACTACTGAACATATTGTCAAATGGCTGTGTTACAATGTAAGTTGGACCACTAGGAGAGCTGTATAAAAATTTCATCTCTCTAGCTTGAGTGGAGTTTGAGAAAACGTTCCTTATATTCGAAAAATTCTAATTTACGGGAAATGGCTATCAAAGTTTCCCAATACATTCCTGCACTATGGGATGGATTATCAGGGTCTTCTTCTTCATCCTCCAAAAGCTTCCTCTTCTGTCTTCTTTTCTGGCCTGTTGTTCCATCCTACTTCATCTGCCTTTCTCTTCTTTCTGCTCCTCTTATCCTTTCTCTGTCAATATTTCTTAGTGCTCGTACAGTGTTCACCCCAGCTGTAAATCCTAATGCCTTCAGAACTTCACACTTCACACTGTTCCCTTGGTTGTAGGTTGCTATTGCATCATAAATGCCGAAGTGCATTGTTTTTATGCTTACAAACACCCTTTTAGGAATCACTTTCCAGATCAAATTGTTTACGCTCTCATTGGGATTCTGCGTTTTTCCGTGTAGACATTTCTGTAACAATTCTGGCTGTGCTAAGTCATGAAAAATTGGTTTTATTGCATTTATCACAGCTGCTGGCAAACCATGTTTGTGATCATAGTCCTTTTTTGCATTATATTTGCACCAGGAATCTTTTGGGCACAGGCTGTGTTTGAGGGTATTCATTGGAAGAGGCAGTATGAAGGAACAATGCCCACACTGCTTTTCACATGTCAGTAACATTACTAGTTAGTATTTTGCCTTATAGCATACCCATAGTATCTCTGTAGACGTTCAATCACCTCATCAGTAAGCCTGCCTCTCCCTTCTATTGTCTTTCAATCACTGAGCTTACTTGAACCCAAAGTTTGTTTGAGCCTTCGAAGCCGTGCACCCATACGCTTTTGCACATGCCCAATGCATTCCAACACTGTTTCAGTAATTGTAGTATCGCAACTTGGTATTAGTATTAATTTTCTTTTCCCTACGTTCTTCATCTTCTTATATACACGGTTACTAAAACGTGACATCGTAACCAGAACAACGCTTTACACAAGAAGTATAATACTACCAACAACAGGCGCAACACTAAACAAATTCGAAACGGTAAACAGCAAAGAGACGATGTTCCGCGCTCTTAGCGCTTCATTTGTCACAGAAAACAATGTAGCCAACCCTTGCACACTCGCTGTATGCGTAACATAAGGCGCTGTATGCGAAGAGGCCGAGAAAATCCCAGGCAGTTCGCCAGGAAGTCTCGAGAGGGTGTTAGATGCATTCAGCGGCCGCCCATTTCCTCTGCAGGCGTGGGGGAAAATGGTAATAACTCCACTTCTAGGGCGAGTAGAACAATAATTCAAAGTTTACATTAAAGAGGAATGTTCCAATTAATTTTCGGTAGCAAAAAAAATCGTAATTTTTTAGATTCGACCACCTCCGGCTACCCTTAACTCGCCGGTCTGTTATCGGGCGTCATCGGTTGTTGTCGTATAGGTCTTCCGCTCCCATTGTTGGCACTTGCGTTGTAGGCTCGGTGTTTGTTTCCCTTGCGACGTCGTCCGAAGGTCGGCCGACTCCAGTGTAGGGGCAGCGTTATCTGGCGGCGACGGCGGCAGCCACGTGCCAGCTGGCCGTGTTTGGCGCGGCTAATTGCGAGCCTAATTGAATCCGCGTGAGGAAACACAGGGGGCGCGAGCTAAGCCAGCCAGCCAGCCAGCCAGCCAGCCTGGTGGCGCGCTCCTTCCCTGCCCAGCCAGCCTGGTGGCGCGCCGCTGATTAATCTGCCGTCTACTGCGGCACCGAGCTCTGCCTGCCAGGCTTTCCGTAAAATTCTTGTCTGCGACCAATTTAGAAAATATATTGACAGATTTTAGCCTGTCCGTTGTAGCAAGTGTACTCGATTTGGCACGCAGTGTCCTCTTGTCGACGTACAATTCTGTGAGCCAGTGGGAGGATTGGGAGGAGGAACACTTAAGCACCAGCCTGCCGCTGGGACAGCGCGAAGTTGTGCTGACACGCCTCCACAAAGAAATGCCTTTTTTTTCCCTCCAGCGCGTAGTGCTCCTGCTGTGCCTACGACTTTGTGCCGCGTTTTCCAAAAGTGCTCCCAGCTAGCACATAGGGGTGCAGCCGGTGGTTTTGGAGGGGACTTACCTCCACCTCACAGTGTCAAATCCATATTACAATTCCATTTTTTCGCAGCTGTTAACCGAAGTAGTACGAAAGAGTTGTAATAATTGCTACGAGGGGCGTTCAATAAGTAACGCAACATTTTTCTTTTTTTTTCTGATAGTAAGTTGGTTTTATTCAGGATTATAACACGTCATAGTATTCCCCACTCTTTTGGCTACAAAATCCTATTTTCCAGCATAATTTCCGTTCTATGCGACGACCTTACGCCACCTTTTACGGGGTGGGGGTGCATGTATGGTTGGTACCACTCTACTGGTTTACACGAGAGCCAACGTTTTGTGGCATCAGTAACGTCCCCATCAACCACGTACTGCTTCCCGCAGAGCGTGTCCTTCATTGGGCACAGCAGAAGTCGGATGTTGCGAAATCCGGGATTCAGTATGGATGAGAAAGAACAGTCCGTCGATCACCTACAATGAGAGAGTCCGCACGTTCCAGCATGTAGGCGTCACCGCATTGTGCGATGGGACAGGTTTGAGGGACTTCGTTGCGATGGTGGCAGATGCCACTCCCAACGACTCTCGGTGCTTTTGTTCACTGCCAGGTATCCGTAGACAACCCGCAAGCGGCTGTGAATAACAGCGATGCTCTGGTTTTCCGCCAGAAGAAACTCTCTAAGAGCTCTCTGCTTGCAACGCACTTCCGTTACAGACGCCACTTTGAAGGATACGTATAGGGCCATCACGTATCCGAACTCCATGAAACGGTAGGGCCTTCAAATATTCCACGATCTCCCACAACATATTACGCATTTTTTCAACCTAAATTAGCTGAGAGAAAAAATACTGAGTTACTTATTGAATGTCCCTCGTACGTTGTTAACTCTTCGTGTAGTTGCTAGGTTTTCAAACTATTTGTCTCCACTTACTTTTGGTTTTCGTCAATACAGCGCTTATTAGTGAGTTTATTGTGTGCGCAGGCAATAATGACGGCGCTCATGAAGACACGAAGCTATTTCTTCCTGCTGATGATACACAAGTATACTAACACCCAACAAACAAGAATTGACTGAGGAAATTGTAAATAATGTCTTTTGGAAAATTTATTAAATGGTTTTCTGGAAATGGACTCATAAAATTTTGAAAAAACACAGTATATACAGTTCTATACAGTAAGTGGTGTAACATCATTGATAAATTTAGACTTTGAACAGAAGTCTGTCGCTAAGGCAAAATATTCAAATTTTCTGGGTGAGTGCGTTGATGATATATTGAAGTAGATGAAACATCTTGATGATCTCCTGAAACGTTCGATTTAAACTACTTATACTATTAGGATCATTGCAGATATTAGCGATAGACACACAAGTAAATTAGTGATTGAAAATATGCATAGCAAGCTGCTTTTGTATGGCATCACATTTTGGGGTAATTCATCGAGAGAGAGAAAGCAATCATTGCAAAAAAGCATATAATCAGAATAATAGCTGGAGCCTGCCCAAGATCATCTAGTAAACACCTCCTCAAGGAACAAGGGATATTCACAGTACCTTCGCAAAACATATACCCGCGTAAGAAATTCATTGTTAATAACCCATCCCAATTCAAAAATAACAACAATGTGCATACTTAAAAACCCTAGAAGAAAGCATGATCTTCACTGTTCTGGGTTAAGTCTTTGGCACAGAAAGGGCTGAATTATGCTGGCACAGAACTCTTTGGTCATTTACCAAATACCATTAGATGTCTGACCGATAGCCAGCCAGTATTCAACAACAAATTAAATGAATTTCGAAATGACAACTCCTTGTACTCAACACATGTATTTTTAGATATAAATTAATAATGTTACAACTAAAAAAGTTAATTACATCTTGTAAAGAACTTTGTTAATGTGACATGTTCCACGTTGTTACAAAATGTCATCTCATGATCTGTTGTTGTTGTTGTTGTTGTGGTCTTCAGTCCTGAGACTGGTTTGATGCAGCTCTCCATGCTACTCTATCCTGTGCAAGCTTCTTCATCTCCCAGTACCTACTGCAACCTACATCCTTCTGAATCTGCTTGGTGTGTTCATCTCTTGGTCTCCCTCTACGATTTTTACCCTCCACGCTGCCCTCCAATACTAAATTTGTGATCCCTTTATGCCTCATAACATGTCCTACCAACCGATCCCTTCTTCTAGTCAAGTTGTGCCACAAACTTCTCTTCTCCCCAATCCTATTCAATACCTCCTCATTAGTTATGTGATCTACCCATCTAATCTTCAGCATTGTTCGGTAGCACCACATTTCGAAAGCTTCTATTCTCTTCTTGTCTAAACTATTTTCGTCCATGTTTCACTTCCATACATGCCGGCCGGTGTGGCCGTGCGGTTAAAGGCGCTTCAGTCTGGAACCGCGTGACCGCTACGGTCGCAGGTTCGAATCCTGCCTCGGGCATGGATGTGTGTGATGTCCTTAGGTTAGTTAGGTTTAATTAGTTCTAAGTTCTAGGCGACTGATGACCTCAGAAGTTAAGTCGCATAGTGCTCAGAGCCATCCACTTCCATACATGGCTACACTCCATACAAATACTTTCAGAAAAGACTTCCTAACACTTAAATCAATACTCGATGTTAACAAATTTCTCTTCTTCAGAAACGCTTTCCTTGCCATTGCCAGTATACATTTTATATCCTCTCTACTTCGACCATCATCAGTTATTTTGCTCCCCAAATAGCAAAACTCCTTTACTACATTAAGCGTCTCATTTCCTAATCTAATTCCCTCAGCATCACCCGACTTAATTCAACTACATTCCATTATCCTCGTTTTGCTTTTGTTGATGTTCAGCTTATATCCTCCTTTCAAGACACTGTCCATTCCGTTCAACTGCTCTTCCAAGTCCTTTGCTGTCTCTGACAGAATTACAATGTCATCGGCGAACCTCAAAGTTTTTATTTCTTCTCCATGGATTGTAATACCTTCTCCAAATTTTTCTTTTGTTTCCTTTACTGCTTGCTCAGTATACAGATTGAATAACATCGGGGAGAGGCTACAACCTTGTCTCACTCCCTTCCCAACCACTGCTTGCCTTTCATGCCCCTCGACTCTTATAACTGCCATCTGGTTTCTGTACAAATTGTAAATAGCCTTTCGCTCCCTATATTTTACCTCTGCCACCTTTAGAATTTGAAAGAGAGTATTGCAGTCAACATTGTCAGAAGCTTTCTATAAGTCTACAAATGTTAGAAACGTAGGTTTGCCTTTCCTTAACCTAGCTTCTAAGATAAGCCGTAGGGTCAGTATTGCCTCACGTGTTCCCATATTTCTACGGAATCCAAACTGATCTTTCCCAAGGTCGGCTTCTACTAGTTTTTCCATTCGTCTGTAAAGAATTCGCGTTAGTGTTTTGCAACTGAGTTTAAACACCAAGCTCCCCAGACATGAACATTATTGAACATATCTTGCATTCCTTGCGACGTCCTGGTCAGAAAAGATCTCCACACCGTCGTACTCTTATTGATTTATGGCCAGCCCTGCAGGATTCATGTTGTCAATTCCGTCCAGCACTACTTCAGACGAACTGATAGTTCGGTAATTTTCGCATCTGTCAACACCTGCTTTCTTTGGGATTGGAATTATTATATTCTTCTTGAAGTCTGAGGGAATTTCGCTTCGCCTGTGTCATACATCTTGCTCACCAGATGGTACTGTTTTGTTAGGGCTGGCTCTCCCAAGGCTATCAGTAGTTCTGATGGAATGTTGTCTACTCCCGGGGCCTTGCTTCGACTCAGGTCTTTCAGTGCTCTGTCAAACTCTTCACGCAGTATTGTATCTCCCATTTCATCTTCATCTACATCCTCTTCCATTTTCATAATATTGTCCTCAAGTACATCGCCCTTGTATAGAACCTCTATATACTCCCTCCACCTTTCTGCTTTCCTTTCTTTGCTTAGAACTGATCTATGGAACAAATATTAATGTAATGTAATCGTATTCCTCGAACCCAAATAACAACAATACAACAACTACTACTGTTAATACTTCAGACTAAACAATAGTTTTCAAGAATTTCGTTTTCACACTCAGAACTGTAAAGAGTGATCAGATTAATGCGAGGTTTTTCAACTGTTACTATTTGGAGACAACAAACAATATGATAGTTTTGCGATGTAAAATTCATTTCATCTTTCTTCGTGATGCAACTTCGCAAGTAATAGTGTTCAGCAAGTAATTTACCTCCATAAATTTGCGAACCAAATGGATTTCTCGCTTCCCTCATTCAGGATTTCTATCGTTCCAGGTCGTTTTAACCTCGTGTTCTCAAAACTGAACAGACGTTTGTAGTACAGAAGTGGTACTTCAGACAGATGAATATAGGTACAGACTGACGAAATTTTGACGGATAACAAGACTGGTAGTGGCTCGGTTTCACTGATGGTTTTCTCTTTTTGCGTTCACTTACATCAGTAAGCTACCTAAACATATCCGTTCTCTGTTCTAGGATACGAACAATATAACTCAGTCAAGCAGCATTGTAAAAATATGGCTGCTTTGGGCGTGTGCCTAACGTGCATGAAGCGTGTTAGTCTGTTGTTGGTTTGTCTCTGTCATGCGTTTTCATACTGAAAAGTCGCAAGTAATGCCAGTACGTCTGCACTGAACAGTATGTACAGGTTTCTAACATACATTTCTTGGTACAAATATTGACGTTTATTGTTTTTACTGTTCACATCACTCAAACTGCACATTCTCACTAACGACCCACATCGGTATAAATCCAGTTATATTTCGGTTAAAAATCGCAACATAATCAAAATATTCACTCATTCGATGAACAATTATGATTTACGAGTTAGAGTGAGAAAATACGTTCAGAGCAAAAACCTGAAGAAATGAAGAATACATTAGAAGAAGCTGAAGAGCAATGTCTGGTAACATTTAATTCCGTCGGTAAATGTTCTCAACTGAAGGTTGGCTATACAGTTTTGATAATCTGAGATTTTTCGTACGCGAGCATACGTAACGTTATTACGAAAATCATTGCCCACGCACCAGTAGGCATAATTTTATAGACTGCTATCTACGTAGCTTCCTTAAAAATTGTAAATACCATGTGATCATAATTAAAGAGCAGCTACTCGCGGAAGCCCAGTGTTGGCTGTAATTATCGTATGACAGCGAAAGTTGGTAGATACGCCAGCCCGTTAATGTCGAACAGATTTTCAATGGAAACAGTTAGTTCCAGTTTTGACCACTAGGTGCAAATCTGGCGCTGTACACTGCTTTTATGACGCTACGTCATCCATGCTGTCATTTGGAAAGCCATGAAGTGAGTGAACAGTACGGTTATCGAGAAGAGAGACGCGGCACTAAAACAGGAAGGCATTCTATCCTGGTGGAAGTCGTTGACGAGGTTGCTGTTGCTGTAACTGACCATGTATCTTTTGTAGCACGTGCCCCAGTTCGCGCCATTTCTTGTGCAGTGTCACAAGAATTGTCCATCCCATGGTCAAGAGTACCGAAGGTTTTGCGATGTTCGATACAGTGAAACCCTTACGCGATCTAGACGGTACACCAACAGAATCCTCGTGATCCGCAGCAACGCTGTGGATGTGCTCTTCGCGTTCTGACGCTGATCGAAGTAGTTGTTTCTGTGGCCGGGCAATATTCAGTGTAGTTAGGAGGCACATTTTACACTATAGGGTGCTCTTTATAGACACGGCTGCCGAATGTGGAGTCCTGTTAAATCGCGCTATTGTGCACCAAGAGCCACTGCACTCGCCGTGTGTGTGTGTGTGTGTTGTGAATTCACAAGCACCTTTCCTCTCGGTTCGTCCTTCTTTGGAGAGAATGCACTCTGGGGTTGTCACGCTCGAATGTGTGAATTCCTAAGGGATCAAATTGCTGAGGTCATCGGTCCCTAGACTTAGACTCGAACCTCCGGCGGGAGGGCCGCGCAATCCGTGGCATGGCGCCTCAAACCGCGCGGCGGCCTGTCACGTGTATCGTGACGTCTGCACTTCGCCGAGAGCACTTACAGCATGTGATTTCTGCTTTGAAAGAGCGCAACTGTCTTGAAACCACGGCTCGAAGAAACCATTCCGAGGTATTCACCGTCAGTTACATTCGGTGAAAGTACCAACTAATCTCCCCTCTATCCTCTCATTTTTTTTATATTCTTCTGAAAAAACAACAAAGTTTGTTTATATTTCGACCTTAAAGTAATGTTATTTTGAAAAGTATTGTTCTTTGTAAATGTTGTAGATAAAACAAAAGAAAAGAAAACTGTAGAAAGATGAAAAACGAAAATTGTGAGAAGCACGACCTATTTTAAAACAAGTGACAGGTCCATATATTTGCAATAAATAGATAAATAAATGAAACCACTATTTTCATGCAAGATGGGGCAACGTCTCACGTCGTTCGCCCAGTGAAAGATGTGGTTAATGTAACCTTCAAAAAATGGTTCAAATGGCTCTGAGCACTGTGGGACTTAACATCTGAGGTCATCGGTCCCCAAGAGCTTAGAACTACTTAAACCTAACTAACCACACAGCCATGCCCGAGGCAGGATTCGAATATGCGACCGTAGCGGTCGCGCGGCTCCAGAATCGCTCCACCACAGCGGCCGGCAATGTCACCTTCCACGAACAAAAGGTATCTTCAGAGGTTTTCCAAATTCATAGCCCGCAAGATCTCCTGATCTGAATGCATGTGATTTTTGGCTCTGAGGATGTCTAACAGAACGCGTTTACCAAGGACACTTTCGGTCGCTTCCTGATATGATGGCCAGTATATGTTCAGATTCCACCAGAAGTGCTGCGAGAACTGTTGCTTACGTCGGTTTAAGGATGCAACATCTCGTCGACGTCTACAGTCTTATGTTGAGCAAATTATGTAAGTCGTGGATAATAATGAGGTTAATAATATTTAGGATTCTCGAAGAAAAAAGATTAGATGGGAAAATAAAGAAAATCATTCAGCAAACATTAACAAATACAACATCCAAATTGAAATTTATGGTACAACTTTCAAAACCATTCGAGATGAAAACGGGTTAGACAGGGTGATGGGTTATCGCTTTTGTTGTTCAGTATTGTTCTAGATACAGTCATGGAAGAATGGGAAAAGAAACTTGAAGAAGAAAATTGCTGGAACCCAATAATTTCATTAGGAAAAAAAAAAACCGAATCCCCTACTTAGCATTTGCGAACGATCTCACAATAATGGCAGAGTCATGTGAGATGGCTATAAAACAGATAGAAACTCTGAAAGTATGCGCAGGGAGAGTCGGCCTGCAGATACCATTTGAAAAGACAGTGTTTACAAGAACAAATTTATGAATTTTCAAATTGCAAACTAAATATGGAGTAATTAACATAGTATCACACCTTAAATATCTGGCAGAAATTATCTCTGAAAAATATGCACAACAAGAAAGAATACAAAAAGCTCGTAAAGGTTTAGGATTAGTGCAAAACCTCTATAATAAAAAAAATCTTACCTTTAAATGTCAAAATTAAACATTACACAACAGTAATTAAACCATCAGTGTTATATGCCAGCGAAACCTGGATACTAAACAAGAAAACTTACATAGAAAATCTAAAGAAAGAAGAAATATTTTGGGACCAAGATGACCGAGAATGGATATAGACTATCAAAAACGTCCAACGTGGAATGATATTCTAACATAAAGAGGGACATGAGGAAGAGGCGCCTCAAATTCTGTGGCCACATAACGAGGCTTCCCAAACGCAGACTAACAAAAATAATACTAAAACACGTAATTCCCTCGGTAATGGAGGAGAATGGATCGAAAATGTTGAAAAAGACTTGGAACTAGCCAAATCACTAAAGAAGGAATAGACGTAAGGAACAGCTTTAGAATAAAAGTAAAAAAAAAAAGGGAGATTAAACCAGAGACAAAAGCCCGAAGACCCGGAACAAAATGGAGCAAAGAAAGAAGAGCTAAATTCTCGCAAACAATGAAGAACTGGTGGGCAAATAAAAAGAGCCAGAACAAGAACAGAAAATGTACCGTTTTTACTTAGCGTCTTCCACTCTGGCAGCTTTACGACTAATATAATAATAATAATAATAATAATAATAAAATCATCGTAAAGCATTTCTCATTTGTTTGACTTTTTGTGTCCACGTCCCGTTTCGAATCCAGTACATATGGAAACATTTCCATACATAAATACACAGAGGAATTACAGACATTGGCTGCGGGTGGGCATTGATTTAAATCAATGCGGGAGGTTGAAAAATTCGTGCCGGACAAGGATTCGAACCGGGGTCTCCAGCTAGGTAGGCATATGCTGTGTAGGTAGGCATATGCTGTGACCCCTGAGCCATCCGCACGCAGTGGTCATCGCTGCTGCACGGACTACCCTAACACGCCTCCCGTCAGACCCAAATCCTCGACTTACCCTCACACTCTTGCCCATTAGGCCCATCACTCGCGGCATTTCGCCGATTCGTGTGAGTGTCCGTGCCTGGTGCGCATGCGCAGTGGAGCGATCACCGGCCGTCCCTGTCTTTGTTACAGAGGTAGGTGTTGTTTGTTCTTCCGAACACGTCCGAATGCCAGATCTGCACCTGGTCCTCAGTATGTGAACTAACAAGGGGAGGCCACAACGTTTGGAATGCGGATTTACTGCAAACTTGGTACAGTCGTAGTACTCCATGAGGACAACAAAATGTGTAAGCAGTAGCGCGTACTTCTCAAGAGCTACTGAGAAAATCGCAAGATAATTTCAGTCGTCAAATATATATCTTCGCGTGGCCATTTTTACCATGAAGCGGCTGCAGCTGAGTGGTGCCGGCACGGTAGCTCAGCGTTTTCGGTCAGAGCGTCAGCTGCTGCCCTCTGTAATAAAAAAAAAAACTGAGCGAACGGATCAACGAACAAACTGAACTGGTGTCATCGGACGTCCGCCCTCAACGAATTCAACGAACAATATAGAACAAAAAGATTTAAAAAAAAAATTGGTTGCCATTCAAGCCGCTGGACCGAGTTCCGTTCGTCAGTTTTTTTTTTTTTTTTTTGAACACAGTCATTTTCTTTACCATTTATATTACAATTGATATAATGGGAAAAATACGTGTAATCGGATAACTTTTATTAAATTTACAATGTTATTTGGCAGTCTACTAATTTTTATCACAAACAATATAATATTCATAACTATCGACTAGTAAACGACCAAACACATAAAGTGATACTGAAAATGTATGCTTGTCCGTGTCTTCAAAACTGTTCGTATTTAATCGAAAGAGAACGAGAAATTGCTTCGCGGAAGACGCTATTAAAATACACTCGATAGTGCATAACCTATTACCATCGCCGATTTTTCAGGAAATACTGCGTTATGCATGGTTTGCTTCCAAATTATCGTCTGAAAGAGGTTTTTGAAAATGTTAACGAGGTTTGTTTTTCCATGGAAAACCTCAAAAGACCTTGCGTATGCGGAAACATAGCATTTATTCAATGCAGTTGGTGCCGTTTAACTTTATGTTTTCCATGTTTTCACGAGAAACACCATCCTGCAACTCGTAATGTCGAAAGCGACGATTAATTGTACATCTTTCGAAAGCCGTCTGTGCCGGTCAAAACGTGGATGTAAAAAGTCGTTTCGGGCTCCTTCCAGGTATAAGGGATTTCTCAAATCACGGACAAGCATACATTTTCAGTATCACTTTATGCGTTTGGTCTTTTACTAGACGATAGTTATGAATATTACATTATTTTTGATAATAAAAACTAGTAGACTGCCAAATAACATTGTAAATTTAATAAAAGTTGATCCGATTACACGTATTTTTCCCATTATATCAATTGCAATCTAAATAGTAAAGAAAATGACTGTTCGGAAAAAAACAGACGAACGGAACTCGATCCAGTTATTACGGGGCTTGAACACTAAACACTCGGCTGCCGCCGCTTCATGGTAAAAATGGCCACGCACTGGTATATATATTTGACGACCGAAATTGTCTTGCGATTTTCTCAATAAAGCCTAAGAAGTACGCGCTACTACTGACACATTTTGTTGTCCTCATAGAGTACTACGAGCGTCAGTAGTCTGCAGTAAGTCCACGTTCCAAACGTCCTGGCCTCCCCTTGTAAGTCGGTTCCCCATTAGCACATCAGCATGTTTACCAAGTTTCGCTGTCATACGATGATTACAGCCCACACTGGACTTCAGTTGTAAGCACCCGGTAAGTGGGCACAGAGCGGACCGAGTGAGATTTTTACTTTTTTTAGTGGACAAATTTTAAACCTTTTATCCAGGTTGTTATGCGGTCTCGTCGAGCATTGTAACTCGTTTCTCAGACATGAGAATTACTCTAATGCCATCCAGCTTGTTCCGCTGAATGCGAATCACGCTGTCTGTCTCCTACGTTGTCTTCTTACAAGCACACTTTCAAAATGAAAGATAAAGCAACATTGGAAGACCACTCCGGTGTTCAGCCGATCGAGTACTAAAGTATCTTTGTCCTTTTAGAGATTCGCCTATATTCTATGTAGTTTGCGACAAACAAGCTGTGAGTGAGAACGGTATCACTGCTCTCTACTCGATACCGTGTTTCTTTTGCTGCAGAGACACCGACATATGCGATGACGTGGTAATCCAGTGATCGTTTATGAAATTGACGGAGTCCTATATCGTCCAGTTCCAGTAGCGGCACATTGATTGCGTTCTGAAATGATATCCGGGAACAACTCCGTTTGACTAGAGTTCGTGCTCGCGCAGAGTTCCCGCTACACGCCCCTAGAACGGTGGCGTATTGCGTCACGGTGCGCACAGCGGCTGCAGGGACTGAACGCGAGCGCGCTGGCTGCCCGCGGCTCTGGCTGCGGCAAAGACGACGCGCGAAGGAAGGGCCAGCCAGGACGTCCGTCACAGGTGGAGCGAGCCACTGTCCGCTGTCTGGCAGAGGGAAGGGTCAGGCGTTCCCAGAGGCCGATTCGCCGAACATCACGTAACCGAACCGTGCTCGAGGCAGAGATGTCTCGTGAACAAAGGAACTGGCGCACAGGCAGTTAGTTCATTCATTCTGGTTTTGCAGTGGAACCTGCACATACATATAACGTTGCACCAGTGACACCAGGGCCCTAAACAACGTTCCTCACGAGAGGCGTCAGAAAGTGCAAGTTTCGTGGTGTACAGATTAAAAGCAGGCGGCAAGATGACAGCAACGGGAAGCCTGGCGTTGTTGGCTCCCAGTGTTCGCCACTTCGGCTGCACAAAGCGTTGTGCATGTTAGTTCTCGAGCAGGGAAATTTCGCCTGTTTCAAGAAAAATAACAAACTGAGGCCTTTGTTAAAATTAAGAAATTTTTTTTGACATTACTACAGACATTATAGACATAAGCGAATTTGCGAGTCCTGTAGGAGATAAACTACACTACGTACTTGTTACAAGTTAAATACTGTACTGAGAAAATTTTTTAAAAAATGTCTTCTTCCCAATATTATACATGCCAAACGCAGTCAGATCTGAGATGTTTTCCCGAGCGTATTTTTGTAGTCAACGATGACACTAAGGATTTCAGTGAGCCAGTATTTTTCGAGTCATTAGATCATACATTTGGGACTACTCAGAAACGGGAAAATTTCACTTGTTGCACAACAAAATGAAGAACAGGTTTTTGTAGACATCTGTATACCACATGCGAATTACGGATTTCTTTTTTTCCTTTCGTAGATGGTAGCGACTTACATGCTATTTTTATCACCGCAGAGAAGAAAATCCTCTGGATGTTGCATGCAGTTTCGCACTTAAAACATCAGATGCCGATTACAGTGTGGTGCATAGTTGTGCAACCACTCTCCTTAAGCGAAACTAGGGAGATAAATAAAAAATTACACTCAACCAGTATTAAATGGGAGAGGAGGAGGGGGAACCCTCGTCTTGGATGCAACTCATTATTTTCAAGTGCAAAGGGAGTCACAAGAGATATGAAACAGAGAATTACACGAGGAGAACATGGGCGCCCTTCACTTGAGCGTAGCTTTAGTCATTGTCAAGTAACCTCGCGTTTTGGGCAGAACTAGCGACCCGCCACGGCTTTGCAGGAAAACGCCAAGTCTCTACGGCCGGACTGTTTGCTGGGGTGGCGGTAATAAATTATGTGCACAAAGTTTCGTCGTGAATGAAGTCTACAGTAGATCCCGAGTTTAGCGTGATAATGTGCGGCGATTAGGAAAGTGCTGCCCTGAGAACACAGGCAACACAATGAGGTCGACGCATTGACCAGCACGTTGTAAGGTGGTTCTTATCCAGTTCAGCCATTCGTCGTGGACTTGAGTCAAGATGAGGATCGAGCATCCGCTCGCTGAGCTGTGGAACGTTCCTGATCTTAATCTGATGCGTGGATGAGTGAACTGGGAGCCTCGGTTCTCTCCACTGGCGTGGTCTGCAGAGGTGGCGACCCTTAACTTTCACCGAGCGAGGTGGCGCAGTGGTTAGCACACTGGACTCGCATTCGGGAGGACGACGGTTCAATCCCGTCTCCGGCCATCCTGATTTACGTTTTCCGTGATTTCCCTAAATCGTTTCAGGCAAATGCTGGGATGGTTCCTTTGAAAGGGCACGGCCGATTTCCTTCCCAATCCTTCCCTAACCCGAGCTTGCGCTCCGTCTCTAATTACCTCGTTGTCGACGGGACGTTAAACACTAACAACCACCACCACCACCTTAACTTTCCCAGGCGTTTTCATTGCGAGGCAGTCGCTTAACGCGTGTCTGTGGGACGCAGTCCCAAGGAGATTGCTTCAGAAAAAATGGTTCAAATGGCTCTAAGCACTATGCGACTTAACATCTGAGGTCATCGGTCGCCTAGAACTTAGAACTACTTAAACCTAACTAACCTAAGGACATCACACACATCCATACCCGAGGCAGGATTCGAACCTGAGATCGTAGCAGTCGCGCGGTGCCAGACTGAAGCGTCTAGAACCACTCGGCCACATCGACCAGTATTGCTTCAAAGGGAAGGCGCTGTTTGACTCCATAAGGCACACATCCCCATCCAGCAGAGGCCATTAATGCGGCGTCGCCGCTATGAGTGGCCGCGCGGTTTGAGGCGCCATGTCTAGGATTGCGAGGCCACTCCCACCGGATGTTCTTAGGATAAGTTAGTTTAAGTAGTGTGTAACTCTAAGGACCGATGACCTAAGCAGTTTGGTCCGTCAGGAATTAGCGCACAATTGAACATTTTGAATGCGGCGTCATCATAGTATCATGAGCATCATCACCATCACCGCCAGCACATATGCTGCTCCAGCAATGCTCAGTCCTCCGTATTGCTGCTGCTCCCCGTCTGTTGGCAGGTTGCGCGTGCCTCCACAGCGGTCTTGGGCGGTTAATTTAGCTGTGCGCACCGTGCGGCCACCATTACCGGATGGGCTCCGTTCTTCCCGGTCGCAGCAGAAGAATTAAATCTCGTCGTGCGGAAACGCCTTTATGAGTGTCCGTCATACGCTCGTACGTGCTGGCGCCAGAACGAGGTTGCGAAGCGCCGCCGTGAATTATTCATAGCGCGCAGTTTCAGCCGTCCTCGCGTCGCCGGCCGCAGACGTCAAATTGAAATGAGTGGCGCGTGACTGGCGTGAGTCATGGGCTGGGCTGGGCTGTGCTCTGTAAACAGCGGCCGCGCCGCCCTGCGCTGCCGTACCACCACCAGCACCACAGCAGCCGCTGTCCCGGACGCCGTCTGGGGTCGCGCTGCCGACAGTAGCCTGCACGTCCTGCTCTGCTGGCCGCAGCGTTCTGCCAACGAGCCGAAGTCCGGTCCCTAACGATTAAATAAAATCGTATGGCTAGGGCCGTTCGCCGAGTGCCGGTCTTTCAATTTGACGCCGCTTCGGCGACCTGCAGCCGATAAGGATGATGGGATGATGGTGAGGACAACACACAACACCCAGTCCCTGGGCGGAGAAAATTCCCCGACCCAGTCGGGAATCGAACCCGGGCCGAGAGGATTGACAATCCGTCACGCTGACCATTCAGCTACAGGGGCCGGACATCCCAAATGATATTAATGCCCTGACGTAAAAAAACTCGCAATACCAAAAAAATAATTAATGTAGAATAATGAAATTTCGGAAATGCATTTGTCTAGGAAACGTACACTACTGGCCAATAAAATTGCTACACCACGAAGATGACGTGCTACAGACGCGAAATTTAACCGACAGGAAGAAGATGCTGTGATATGCAAATGATTAGCTTTTCAGAGCATTCACACAAGGTTGGCGACGCCTACTACGTGCTGATATGAGGAAAGTTTCCAACCGATTTCTGCTACATAAACAGCAGTCGACCGGCGTTGCCTGGTGAAACGTTGTTGTGATGCCTCGTGTAAGGAGGAGAAATGCGCAACATCACGTTTCCGACTTTGATAAAGGTCGGATTGTAACCTATCGCGATTGCGGTTTATCGTATCGCGACATTGCTGCTCGCGTTGGTCGACATGCAGTGACTGTTAGCAGAATATGGAATCGGTGGGTTCAGGAGGGTAATACGGAACGCCGTGCTGAATCGCAACGGCCTCGTATCACCAGCAGTCGAGATGACAGGCATCTTGTTCGCATGGGTGTAACGGATCGTGCAGCCACGTCTCGATCCCTGAGTCAACAGATGGGAGCGTTTGGAAGACGACAACCATCTGCACGAACACTTCGACGACGTTTGGAGCAGCATGGACTATCAGCTCGGAGACCATGGCTGCGGTCACCCTTCACGCTGCATCACAAACGGGAGCTCCTGCGATGGTGTACTCAACGACGAACGTGCGTGCACGAATGGCAAAACGTGATTTTTTCGGATGACTCCAGGTTCTGTTTACAGCATCATGATGGTCGCATCCGTGTTTGGCGACATCGCGGTGAACGCACATTGGAAGCGTGTATGCGTCATCGCCATACTGGCCTATCTGGCCTATCACCTCTTGTTCGCATTGACGGCACTTTGAACAGTGTACGTTACATTTCAGGTGTGTTACGACCCGTGGCTCTACCCTTCATTCGATCCCTGCGAAACCTACGTTTTTGCAGGATAATGCACGTTGCAGGTCCTGTACGGGCCTTTCTGGATACAGAAAATGTTCGACTGCTGCCCTGGCCAACACATTCTCCAGATCCCTCACCAACTGAAAACGTCTGGTCAATGGTGGCCGAACAACTGGCTGGTCACAATACGCCAGTCACTACTCTTGATGAACTGTGGTATCGTGTTGAAGCTTGTAACCTCCCCACAAAATAAATTCCGTAACCTCCCAACAGTAAAAAATAATATAAATAATATTCTCATTTACCGTAACTACCCAACAGTGAAAATATGTATAGCATTGACATTTAGCGTAACCTACTAACAGATAAATTGCGTAACCTATCAATAATAAAATGCGACTAATCTCTCAATAAAATTATGACTCACTTATAACTTTTCAATAATTGACTGTGAATTTAAGCTGGTAAATTTTGGACGTCAGCAGTGCTGTGTCATGGCCCTGAAAATTCATTCTGAATAAATTGAAAAATCTTACCTCAATTAGGTCGCTGGATAACGCGTATATATCTGCTCCTATAAGAAATTTTTCTGGCGCATCTCTGTGCAATGCTGCCCGATAGTTTTTTCATGTATAAAAAGAACTGATTTTTCCATCCAATAATCGGGATGACCAAGGATTGGAGAAATTAGTAAATTCTTCAAATTGAAATCAATGATTGTCAGAAGTTACTTTTTATGAGAAAGATTATTATTAAGAGATTTTTTAAAAACATTTACATGGGACTTGATATAACAATACTACATGTTCGCGAGGCTGCTTTTACCTTATATCATACCGCTCAGGCTCCGCCATCGCTCCCCAGGACCGGCCCAGCCAACTCCATACACACGACTGCTCGCTAGCAACTACTTACTCCTACTGCATACAACACTGCTCTCTGGTCCGAGATTCTCTTATACCTTACATATGGCAGGCAGCGCGTGAGCAATCCATCGAAATTACAAGCTGCATGGGCAGCTGTACCTGTACACGCCATCCAAGCTCTGACTCAATGCCCAGGCGTATCAAGGCCGTTATTACGGCCAGAGACGGTTGTTCTGGGTACTGATTTCTCAGGATCTATGCACCCAAATTGCGTGAAAATGTAATCACATGTCAGATCTAGTATAATATATTTGTCCAATGAATACCAGTTTATCATCTGCATTTCTTCTTGGTGTAGCAATTGTAATGGCCAGTAGTGTATTTCAGTGGTTAACATTGCAAGATCACAAGTAAATGTAAGTGTCAGATAACCCATTGCAAATGTCAAGTGCTAGAACATCAGTAACTGGTGTAATCGCCAGAATGTTAAGTGCAGACGTGCATGCATCGTGTTGTACAGGTGCCGGATATCAGTTTGTGGGATGAAGTTCAATGCCCATTGCACTTGGCCAGTCAGTACAGGTACGGTTGACGCCGTTCGTGGATGACATCGGAGTTCTTGTCCGATGTCCCATGTGCGCTCGGTTGCTGACTCATCTGATGATGGAGCAGACCAAGGCGACATGCCGACTCTCTGTACGGCATGTTGAGCTACAACAGCTGCATGTGGGCGAGCATTGTCCTGTTGGAAAACATCCCCCGAAGTCGTGTTCGTGAATGGCAGCACAGTCGGTCGAATCACCAGACTGACGTACAAATTGGCAGTCAGGGTGCGTGGGATAACCACGAGAGGGCTCCTACCGTCATACGAAATCGCTCTTCAGGTGTACGTCCAGTGTGTGCAGCGCTCATACAAGTTGGTTGCAGGCTCTCAGCTGACCTCCGACAAACCAACATCCGGCCATCACTGGCACCGACGCAGAACCAGCTTTCATCAAGAAACACTCCAGACCTCCACCCTGCCCTCCAGTGAGCCGTCGCGTGCCACCACTGGAGTCGCAAATGGGCGGTGGTTTGGGGTCTGCGAAATGCACGCCGCACAGCGTCTGGCTCGGGTCTGTCCTTGAAGTAACTGATTTGCAACAGTTCGCTGTGTCACTCTTGTGCCAACTGCTGGTTAGATGGCAGATACAGCATGATGCGCCAGAGCCGCACGCCCAACACGATGGTCTTCTCTCTCGGTGGTGCTACGTGGCCGTCCGGAGCCCCCGTCTTCTGGCGCCCCTACATTTTTGTGACCATCGCTGCCAACAATCATGTCCAGAGGCTACGAGGGCAGTTCAATAAGTAATGCAACACATTTTTTTTCTGAAACAGGGGTTGTTTTATTCAGCATTGAAATACACCAGGTTATTCCCCAATCTTTTAGCTACACAACACTATTTTTCAACGTAATCTCCATTCAATGCTACGGCCTTACGCCACCTTGAAATGAGGGCCTGTATGCCTGCACGGTACCATTCCACTGGTCGATGTCGGAGCCGACGTCGAACTGCATCAATAACTTCTTCATCATCCGCGTAGTGCCTCCCACGGATTGCGTCCTTCATTGGGCCAAACATACGGAAATCCGACGGTGCGAGATCGGGGCTGTAGGGTGCATGAGGAACAGTCCACTGAAGTTTTGTGAGCTCCTCTCGGGTGCGAAGACTTGTGTGAGGCGTCTGAGATGACGTCGGTGTGATGGCTCTGTCCGCCGTGGTCGTCACAACTCTACGTTTCCTCGATTTACTCTTGATTAACCCAATCGCTGGTTCCCAAGCCTTGCTAAGATTATAGCCACAGTCACGGTTTATGAGGTCGTCATTGGTGCTAATTTCGATGGCCTCCCTAACAACGATGTCCCAGTATCTCGACGTCTGTACCAGAATCCTCGTGCGTTCATACTCCGTAGCGTGATTTTCCGACAAACAATGTTCAGCGACCGCCGACTTGCTCGGATACATCAGTCGAGTGGGCCTCTGGTGTTCACGGCATCGATCCTCGACGGTACGCATCGTCTGACCAATATACGACTTGCCACATTGACACGGAATCTGGTACACGCCGGCCTTCCTCAAACCGAGGTCGTTTTTGGCGCTCCCCACCAGTGCACGAGTTTTATTCGGAGGACAAAACACAGTTCCGACCCGGTGTTTCTTCAGAATGCGGGCGATTTTCCCCGAGAGTGCGCCTGTATATGGCATAAACGCAGTGCCTACCTCCTCCCTCGTGATTTCATCTATCTCCACAGGTTGTGCTGTAGTGGTTGGGTGGAGAGCACGTTGAATCTGCCACTCTGAGTACCCATTTTTTCGAAATACAGTTCTCAGATGTTCCAATTCCTGGGGTAGACTCTTCTGCGTCAGAGATAGTGCGCGCCCTATGTACTAGAGTTTTAAGAACCCCATTCCTCTGTGAAAGGTGGTGGCTGCTGTCTGCGTGCAAATACAGATCAGTATGCGTTGTGTTTCGATACACCCCATGACCTAGGGTGTCGTCAGCCCTTCTCTTGACCAAGACGTCAAGGAAAGGTAATTTACCCTCCGTTTCAGTCTCCATAGTGAATTTGATGTTGGGGTGTATGGAGTTTAGATGTGTGAGGAAGTCAAGGAGTTTATCCATACCATGTGGCCAGATGACGAACGTATGGTCCACGTAACGGAAAAAGCAAGTGGGTTTCCATTCGGATGACGACAGGGCTTCCTCCTCGAAGTTCTCCATGTACGAATTCGCTGCCACCGGTGAGAGTGCGCTGACGAAATCCAAGCCTATGAAGTCAAATATCACCGGTAAAGAGAGGGCGGCCACTCGTGATCTGATCACTGGGGCTCAGTCCTTCAGTTCACCTGATGATGGCGACATGTGTGATCGCCGAAACATTGTGCCCGTTGGACACTGTAGACCGGCAGTACACCCGTGCATATTTTGATCTATTGAAAACTTTCATAAACTGCAGTGAAGCGTGTGACATAGGGTACTTCGTACCAGTATTGGCGTTATTGTTCTGTACTATTACTTTCGCGTGTTAGACATCACAGCAACGAGGAACGCTTTAGTTTTAAAGGTTGCCGCCCCAAATCGCTTATCATATGCGTGGCACTCAACCCCTGTTTTGCGATAACAAAAAACGAGCTGCACTTCGTTGGACTTTCTCTCTGTCCCCCGTAAATCCTATGTGATGCGGATAACATATCGCACGGCAGTACTCTAGCAGAGGCCGGACAACGGTGGTGTAGGCAGTCTTTTAGCAGATCCGTTACATCTTGTAGGAGTAAGTGTTGTGACAATAAAACGCAGCCTTTGGCTTCCCTCCCCTACAATATTATCAATATGGTAGTTCAAGTTACTCGTAACTGTAAACTCTGAGTATTTAAGTTGAATTTGTAGCATTTAGTTTTGTGTCATTTATCGTGTAACCGAGGTTTAGCGGATTCCTTTTAGTACTCATGCTTACGAGCTCACACTTTTCATTATTTAAAATAAGCTGCCGTTTTTCGTACCATATAGATATGTTGTATGAATCATTTTGCAGTTGGTTCTTATTTTCTGGTGACTTTAATAGGCGGTAAATGACAGAACCATCTGCAAATAGTCTAAAGAGGCTCCTCAGACTGTCTCCTAAATCGTTTGTATTGATTTGCAACATGAAGAGGGCCCGTAAGACTTCTTCGGGGGACATAGTTACACGGTGTGACGTACTCGTCATGTTCATCAACAGTCTTGGAAGTGGATACTATGCGGTCCTTTCCCTTTGTTGTAGAGATTATCCTACATTTATCCACACTGAAAGAGAATATCCATTCGTTACATCAAATATAAAATTCATTCAAGTGTGTCTGCGATTTCTTACAATCGTCCAACGATGATAGTTTCGTATACAGAGCAGCGGAATCAGCGAACTGTCTTACAATGCTGCTGATCCTATCTGATAAATCGTCCATGTATGTTAAGAGGCACAGTTCATTTTATTTTCAGTTCGGGTTTCAGAGGTTTAAACTTCAATGATAAGATGCATTTATGTGTATTAATTAGACGTATATGTTGCGTGTACGACTTCGGTATTACCTGTAGCACTGGATTCAATCAGCACAGGCATTTTTTTGTGTTGCGTTTACGTCATGTTGTTACTGGTGACAGTAAACTTCTACTTTCAGTCGATATCAATAACAGTCAAGGTAAACTCTAACCTAAGATGGTCGCTTCTAAAGTATGTTTGAGAACATCAGGTCCTGTTACGTTTGTTCTGGGGATACCCGATGTTACTAGCCTCTCTTCGATATTCACCGTCCATTATTATGTACTGGATTTTTTTTTTAGACAAAGATTCATCGAGCCATTTCCAGATCTGTGACATACACTTTTGGTTAGTATTTAACTATGTGGGACAATTTCGAAAATCCATTTGTTTACGTGTAGATGCATGTTATTATAGTAGCCAGGCATGAAACATTAGTCGTTAATAAAGGTAATGGGTAACGAACACTGAAATGAACTGTCTTACAGAAACTGCTGGCAATACCCTTCTAAACGCTAAACACAAGGAAATGATAGCCAAAAAGTTAAAGGTAACAAATAACTTTGATGAAAACAGACAAAATTTGTTTCAGCTTGTTTGTGAAGAACGAAACTTTTCAGACTCCCAGGACAAAGTCTGAGGTGAGAAATCAGTGTAGTGGCCTTGCAAGAGATAAAAGCAAATGGTATGATGATGATGATGATGATGATGATGATGATGATGATGATGATGATGACTGCTGAAGTACATGAGTCCGTCAAATAGTTTCATTCTGTAAGGAGAAACACATGAAATTGATGTTAGGTAAGCCGTATGAAAAACTTAAAGTGTTGGGAAGAATTCAGCGAAAGGTCAGTAAATCTGTTCCGGAGACAGAATATAAAACGCTTGTTCTGCCTACCGTCCGACCATCCAGATTTTTTCCTTCGGCATTCTCGGAAAAATCCAAACTTATGCTCAGACTCCAATGTCCGCGATGTCGAGAGGCGTTTAATTTTCCTTTTTTTCCTATTGTTAATCGCAAACTAATAGACCGATGGATGTCAACAGGCACGGCTACGATTTGCACAGTCTACCGTCCTTACTAGCTTTTACAATGAAAAGGCAACTGGATGCTGGTTGTTCTGCTGCTGTAAAGAAACCGGGTTTCCCCTGTGTAGTGTAGGTGCACCACAACTCAACTTCTGTGTCACCAGGAAGGTCCCTACGTTCTCAAGAGTTGAGTTTTGCACATATCAGTACAACAATCTGTTTTGGTATTTTGATGTACTAATACTTTATCACCGTATGGCTGTGGCCAATTACTTTTAAAACTTATTTTGCATAGGTATCAAAATTACGTTAGGCAGCGGGTAAGATGACAGCCGAAACTGGTATGTTTTTGCATCCACAAACAGTTTTCACGTAGTCCAGTTACGATTGTATACCAGATTTTCAGAATATAATTCTGCTTTGGCTGTTGTCTGGACATAATGTAAGCAAACGCAATGGATAAATTATTGTTTCCTGTCGTAAGGATCGGGACATGATCCCTAACGTGGCGGGTGAATCGGCTGCTAGCAAATAAGATGGGGCGCGGTTTACCCGCGGGGACGCGGGCTGCGGAGGTGGTGGTTACTGGAAATTTACGGCGAACCGCCTGCAGATCTGTCCAGTAACATCGTCACCACCTGTAAAAAGACTTGGTAACCACCCTTTACAGCGCGGGACGCTGCGAGACGTACTGGAAGAGTATCATTGAGGTTCTGCGAGGTACCGACAGGGATGTGGGGCCAGGCCTTCAGTGCCGCGCCCAGCTGCGCTGGATTTTGCGGTCGAGGATCGTTGGCGCGAATAGCCCGACTGAGGTGGTCCCGCAGATCCTCGATTGGGTTGATATCCGGGAAGACGTTCAGTTGCGGTAGGGGCGCCCAAAGTCGAGCCGTGGTCGCCGATGAGCAGCACTCGGCATGTGTGCATGGACCGCACGCCAGTTGCGGAGGCATATATGAAGCAACGTTCACTTAACCGTCAGTGAGGAGGCACTGTTGGGAGTCCCTTGGCTCATTTGGGTGGTCAGTTGCTCAACAGCCGCACGCCTTTTCGACCATACAAATCTCCGTAGCCGTTGTTCACCCCTGTCACCTGCGACCCGTGGTGCCCCACAGTTGCCTCGGTTCCGGTTTTGAGTAGCGCCATTTTGCCATGCACCGTTTACTTTAATCACGGCGGCACGCGAACAGTTTACAAACTTTGCCGTTTCGGAAATGCCCGAAAGCCAATGATGATGCCCCTTTGGACGTCAGATAAATCGTTCCGTTTCTGCATTACGACATGGACTACATTGTTTTTCTGCGGCCGCCGCCGCCGCCCCCCCCCCCCTCCCCAGCCCCCGCCACATGTCCGACACGCTTTATACACCCTCCACTGCTAGTGCTGCCTGTGAGTTGTTACAGCACGTTGGCGTCGAATATAGGCTGTGGTGAAGTTGATGTGACTGGACCCTGTAATAGTCCTCTACTCCTGTCATTTACAAGGATAGATACACTGATGGAAGCAAGGTTGTCGTCTTCGGTGACGCAGATCACCGCGGAAGCGCGGCATGCAGGCACTAGCGGTTCACCCGCCCGGCAGGCGACGGGTGCGGGAAGCCGCAGCTGATGATGGCGCGAGCGTGACCTCGAGGGTGACGGAAGGCGCGCAGGCGCAGCTGCTCCTGTAGAACACACCGGGGGAGGCGAAGGCGTGCGCCCGTCCGTGGCGATGAGCAGCCACAGCGCAGGCCCGCACGGTTCGGACGACAGCGGCAGCGCAGCCGGGGAGCGACACAGTCCAGGCTCGAACTCGCGGCCCACTAAGGAAGTGGCCGACGACAGAAGGTCGTCACCTAGCTGGTGACCCCGCGGGGCGGAGGCTCCAAGTTCACTGCATGCAGACTTCATCACAGGCGGGCACATGCAGCTATCAAAGATGGCGGATGGGTGCTCCATCTTGTGCCACATGTGGTCTCCGTCCCGTAGCCGGCTGCAGTCGTAGACTGCTTCGCTCTACATATCGTGCGCACCTCGATCCTGCGATATACAACGAACACCTAACTGGGGCGCGGTGTATATGTGAGCCGGCTAATTTAGTGTTTCTCCCACCCCGGAAACCGTGACTGACTGGAGCGGCCCATCGTCGCCGTTGGGCGGCATTGACTTCATTTGCCCCGGTTTTCTTGTTCGGTTACGTCCTCCAGGAGCCCTGACGGAGCTGTAAAGAAGTCACAGGTTCAGCTTTCAGAGGCGCTGGCTAGCGTATTTTGCGCCCTCAGCCTACTGATTGGGTGTCCTTTCGTCCTGAATACGCTCCCTTACTGAATGACGCCTAGAGTTCAGGCTGAACACAGTTTCCCTCTGTATGACATCGTTTTGCTGATGGACGCAGCGGAGTTCACCACCCCGGGCGAAGCTGTGGTGCAACGCTATCTCCTTCCAGTAGCTTACTCATCTAAGTCGCAGTATTCGACTCTTTTTTTTTTCAGAGTTCTGAGACAAGTGTGAAGATAATAGTGACGATAAGTATAGGTAAAGTGAAGTGTAGGGGAAGTGCGTAGTATTTCACGAAATAACGCAAAGAGCTGACTGACAGCGAATTACACTGTAAAATAGAAACAGAAGTTTCATATTGTCTTGTAATTTAAACACGTCAGATGGTAAGTTTTTTTGATGTACTACCCTATGGTACTTTTAAGTTTTATGTGCCAGCGGTGTCGTAAAGTGAGTTGGGGAACTGCTAATGTTCGTAAAAATGTGAAATTACAGTTAGTGCGGTTCATGTTCTGCAGTAAGCATCAGGTTCCCTCATCATAGGCTGTTTAAACGATTTCATATGTCAGAATAAAGGACAGCCAAATGAAAACGAGATATGTGGAAAAAAGTAAGTAAACTGTTTATCATTTCAACAGTAATCACCGTAACTGTTCATACATTTATCCCACTGTGCGACAAGACGGCCGGTGCCTTCGTGGAAAAACGTTTGCAGTTGCCTGTGGAACCGCGACAATACAGAGGCATGCGCCTCTTCGTCCGAAGCGAATTGACGGGTCAGCGATCCCACTTGTTGCCAAAGCTGTTACGATTACGATGCAGAATTTTCATTGGGAAGTTTTTAGGCGTTCTCCGTACAGTCCCGATACCTCCCCATGCGAATTCCATATTTTTGGAGCCCTGAAGAGAGGCATTCGTGGTCGTCGATTTTCTGCGGACGAAGAGGTGCACGCCTGCATAAAGTCATGGTTCCATAGACAACTGCAAACATATTCCTATGATGGCATTGACTGTCTTGTGTCACAGTGGGATAAATGTGTTAATAGTTCTGGCGGTTAAATTTCAAATAATAAAGAACAGCTCACTTAGTTTATTTCCATCTGCTTCGTTTCCATTTGATACTGCCCCTTACAATTGCGCGGGGACATGTCCTACACACTTTCGCGTGTGGTTGCCTACACGCTTTACTACTAACTATAACATTGAAGGCTATGTCATGTATCGAGTATAAAGGTAAACGTTTGGAAAACTTACATTCTCTTTGTGTGAACTACCATGAAAGTTACTACGTCATCGCCCCGATGGAGTCGTTTTCGCATTGGAAATCTTGTAGACTTCTACCTACTTGTCACGGCTGTTGTAGTAAGGTGGTGTCTGTATGTGCTGTTGTAACTGCGGGAGACTGCGTGCTTGTTTCTCTGAGTCCCAAGGGTGGTAATATAGGTACGATTTCTGCTATACTGCCAGAGCATGTGTGTGATAAACTGAAAACGACCTGAAATATATTGAAAAATACCGTTGCATTGATTTAATTTGTAAGGTACTGAAGCGAATACGAGTTGGAATGAAATTATGTGGGTGTGCTTACTGTGCGCGTTTACATTCCTGCTGGATGTACGGGTATTAATTCGCAGATTAAATATTGTGATAGCATCAGCTGCTAATGTAATTACCACTGTTTGCAAACTCCGCCTAAACAAAGCAGTGGCGTTTCTGCGTTCGGATTTCGAGCTAAAGGGGATATGCGGCGGTGGCGCAGCTAAGTAATACTTCACGCTGATTAAGTGCCCGGAATCTCTTGTTCACGCCGCAGAGCCGTCCGTCGCGCACGGAGTGTTGGCCTGCTCGTCGCATAAATTAGTGTCATTGGTGTAAAAGCGCCGTTGAAAAGGGGCGAGGCAGCGGCGCCCTCCAGAAGGGAAACTTTTTTAATTGGCGCGGTCAGCTTTCCGGCGTTGTTGGTTCGTGGCATCGCCGAAAAATTGTCTTCTCGCCGGGTGAAATTCCGTCTAGAATAAATTTCCGAGATACCGCCTTTGGGTATTACCGTGGCTGGCGGCCGTGTCTAAGAGGCTTACGCTTGTCAGCGAGTAGCAGTGAATTTTAAGGTCAACACAGGTGCCGAATAAATTTGGACGGGTGGAAATTGTCAGCTGTAGGGCGTCTGAATTTTCTTCCACGGAGCTGTACGATCCAAAAAAGCGCAGTGTACGCCTGATTATGTGCTTTTAGATGGTAGGTAGCTGAAGCAGCAGTTGGTGGTTGTGTGCAGTTAATTTTAGGTGTGCGGGCCACTTGAGAAGTTGACGGGGCGGTGGCGTCATGCTGCTCACGACGCGGCAGCACTCCGACTGTCCGGAGCATGGAAACACAAACTGCATGTTTCAGCGACGGGACACAACCCTGCTGCTTTTCTTACTATAAGACAGGAGCTCCGCTGCGTCTGCATACTACAGACACTGGCTACTTTGAAGATACTAGAAACCAGGCACCTGCCTTTCCAGTTAAACTTTCGAAGGACGTTTCACGGTCGAACTCAGGACTGGTTATTGCGTTTCTCCTTGTCTTTCAGACGTGGAAGAGTCTCTGCCGCCAACGCTAAAGCTGTGGCATGCCTGGGATAAAGAAAGTGGTGCAGAGATTAGCTTCAACGAAGCCCCAAGTTTGCTGGTGGAATCTGCGTACGTTACTCGTTAACAGTGTGACTAGAGTTTCGAGGTAAGTAGGCTCCGACTGTGTGATTCAGAAGTTCAGTAGAAATGCATAAACGAAGATCCTACCCAGACACCTTTAGACACTGCTCGTAGAAGACTACTGTGTGGATCCGGGACTCAGTTCAGCCTACAGTTTTAAGATAACATGAACGTTTATCGTAACACACACACCGCAATACCTAGAAGTTAACCCTTCGGTAGAAAAAAATAGCGCACAAATCGAAGAAGAAAAAGGAACCAAAATCCGAAGGCTGGTTTGAACACCACATTGCGTTACTATCAGTGATCTTCCACCAGTAACATTACCAGATGCCAACTTGGTTTTGTTTACAGATGACACAAACTTTGCAATAAATAGCAAAAGACGTATAATGCGACATTAGTAAATGATACTTATTTAAGACTTCTTCACTAAACTTCGGGAAAAAATTACACATTACCAGTAGTTTACAAGTTGTAAAGAGGTTTCCCGCCAGCACGAATATACCCCTAAAACATGATGAGAAACAAACAGATAAGTTTAAATTCGTGGGATTACGGCTCCGTAGTAAATTCAACTGGGAGGAACATATCACAGAACAGCCGAAACGCCTAAACAAATCTCCATTTGCAGAGCGAAGTTGTTGCACGTAGATGAAGTAAAAATAAAGAAAGGCTTGTTTTCAGCGTCCAAAAGGTGTAGTAGGTATTATTTGTGATATGAACCCAAGAACATCCTGCAGAGGTCATTTTAGGGAACTGGGGATGCTAAGTAGTGCTTCCCAATATGCTTATTCCTTAATGAAATTTGTCATTAAAAAATGTCTCTCTTTCAAACCAAAAGCTCAGTCCATGGAATCAATACTAGAAATAAGAGAAATCTTCACACAGATTTAACGTCACTTATTTCGGTCCAGAAAGGTGTCATTTATTTGGTAACACACATTTTGTATTACCCGTGAGCAGCCACGAAGAGTTAAAGTACTAATAAAGTCAAGTCGAAGAGGAGCCAAAACCTTTTCCTGGTGGCCATCTCCTCCTACTCCACTGATGAATTTGTTAAGAGAGCAAACTAACGTGTATATGTTACTAGTAATGAGGGTATTGTTACAATGTTAAGTCTGTACAAATTCAGTGCAGTAACGCTATCATCGTTAATAAGTTTTGTAAAACGACTTTTTCTATTTGATGATGTGTGGCCACCAAAGCCTAAGAGCTGCCGCGTGCACCTCAAGTGTGCTGAACATCTATACTTTTGACATGTTATTTATTAGAGTTTAAATTAAATATGTTTAAGGTTTTTAAAACTTATTCCACATCCATGACCACCATTTCACTTTGCCAACTGTAGAAGGTACATAAGCGTATTTGTTTTTCTTTGTAAATACTCATCGTGTATTCTTGTTTCTTTGACGTGTCCTGGAGGATCCCCTCACTGTGGATTTACTGGAAGGAAAAGTAAAAGTAATCTAATCTAAACTAGGGATAGTTCTGTTGAAGATGGTACGACTCCCTCGATTTTTGAACTGATCAACGCACCCAGCTATAGGAGGAAGTACCGTCGAAAGTATACTGTGAACCACTGGGCGATTTCCCATTTTTCACATTAACAAACATTGCCTGTGACGGAAGAAGGGATAATCGACAAGAAAAAAAATGGTCCATGGAGCGGGCGAACACGGAACATCTGCAGTTCGGTACTTCCCAACCGGGCCACAGAACGTTCCGTATTCACACAGCGAACAGGAGGTGCACTGCGCAAAGAAATGCCTGGGTGATTTTATCGCAGTTACGCATTCTATGACAGTTGCTGCTCAGCTATAGTATCGCAGAAAACCCGACGCCGATCAACTGTTTTGCTACCGCGCTACTTGGAACGAACCTTGTCGTGCTATTAGGGAGCCAGCGTCGTGCTCGTGAAAGAGGGCCGTTGCATTTCGACGCCGGTTTTTACGTCGGCGCCAGTTTACGGCCACAGGGAATGGCTGCCGCGGCCGCGTATGTCAACTGACCTGGACCGCCGCCCACGCAACGCGACTTCCCGGTCAGCCGGCCGTGGGCGCCCGGCGCTGCCGCATGCGGACGGAGCGACGCGCTACTCGCGGATTATAAATACAGGGTGTTTCAAAAATGACCGGTATATTTGAAACGGCAATAAAAACTAAACGAGCAGCGATAGGAATACACCGTTTGTTGCAATATGCTTGGGACAACAGTACATTTTCAGGCGGACAAACTTTCGAAATTACAGTAGTTACAATTTTCAACAACAGATGGCGCTGCAAGTGATGTGAACGATATAGAAGACAACGCAGTCTGTGGGTGCGCCATTCTGTACGTCGTCTTTCTGCTGTAAGCGTGTGCTGTTCACAACGTGCAAGTGTGCTGTAGACAACATGGTTTATTCCTTAGAACAGAGGATTTTTCTGGTGTTGGAATTCCACCGCCTAGAACACAGTGTTGTTGCATCAAGACGAAGTTTTCAACGGAGGTTTAATGTAACCAAAGGACCGAAAAGCGATACAATAAAGGATCTGTTTGAAAAATTTCAACGGACTCGGAACGTGACGGATGAACGTGCTGGAAAGGTAGGGCGACCGCGTACGGCAACCACAGAGGGCAACGCGCAGCTAGTGCAGCAGGTGATCCGACAGCGGCCTCGGGTTTCCGTTCGCCGTGTTGCAGCTGCGGTCCAAATGACGCCAACGTCCACGTATCGTCTCATGCGCCAGAGTTTACACCTCTATCCGTACAAAATTCAAACGCGGCAAACCCTCAGCGCCGCTACCATTGCTGCACGAGAGACATTCGCTAACGATATAGTGCACAGGATTGATGACGGCGATATGCATGTGGGCAGCATTTGGTTTACTGACGAAGCTTATTTTTACCTGGACGGCTTCGTCAATAAACAGAACTGGCGCATATGGGGAACCGAAAAGCCCCATGTTGCAGTCGCATCGTCCCTGCATCCTCAAAAAGTACTGGTCTGGGCCGCCATTTCTTCCAAAGGAATCATTGGCCCATTTTTCAGATCCGAAACGATTACTGCATCACGCTATCTGGACATTCTTCGTGAATTTGTGGCGGTACAAACCGCCTTAGACGACACTGCGAACACCTCGTGGTTTATGCAAGATGGTGCCCGGCCACATCGCACGGCCGACGTCTTTAATTTCCTGAATGAATATTTCGATGATCGTGTGATTGCTTTGGGCTATCCGAAACATACAGGAGGCGGCGTGGATTGGCCTCCCTATTCGCCAGATATGAACTCCTGTGACTTCTTTCTGTGGGGACACTTGAAAGACCAGGTGTACCGCCAGAATCCAGAAACAATTGAACAGCTGAAGCTGTACATCCCATCTGCATGTGAAGCCATTCCGCCAGACACGTTGTCAAAGGTTTCGGGTAATTTCATTCAGAGACTACGCCATATTATTGCTACGCATGGTGGATATGTGGAAAATATCGTACTATAGAGTTTCCCCGACCGCAGCGCCATCTGTTGTTGAAAATTGTAACTACTGTAATTTCGAAAGTTTGTCTGCCTGAAAATGTACTGTTGTCCCAAGCATATTGCAACAAACGGTGTATTTCTATCGCTACTCGTTTAGTTTTTATTGCCGTTTCAAATATACCGGTCATTTTTGAAACACCCTGTATCTGTGGAGCGAGCATTCGGATGCGCAGTACGAGAATTCTGTTCGCCACAGCTCCTGCAGCTCAAGTCACGTGATTTTGAGGCGGCGCGTTTTACCCACTGTAGCGCTATTTTGACTGTTGTTACTTCGACACTACTGATACATCATCTTCTGGAGTACCGTGAAACTTTTGTATACGTGTTTTACACACATTTTAACAGTTTGATACCAGGGACTGAAGTTGGCGTAAAGATGCGAGAAGCAGTGCTACTATAGTATAGCTCAAATTCCACTTTATTTACTTTTTTGCGGTAACGGGATAAGACGTGGCGGCCAATAATATTTTTTAGTTTTCTGTTGCACTTATTCATATTGTCAAATCTCTGTTCTAACTAATTACGTTACAGTGACAACGTAGACGGCTCCGAAGTGTCACGAAAAAAAAACGACGCATTTGGAACTATGAAATTGTTACGGTAAATACGATAAGCGATTTGCAGCACCTGCTTGACCATTATTATTTTCAATGTTTCTTTATTTATCCTTCAACTTTTTATATACGAGTAAAATATCTATAATATTTTTTCGCCATCTCATCAAAAAAGTAAAACGATACACTACGCACACAACAATAAGAGATGGATGTTCGAATTTTCGAGTAATAAAAGAAGTCTTGTAAACACATGGCCATAAAATAGAAGAAATTATCTCTACAGCACAAGATATTTTTCAACATTTCAAGTGCCTTATATGATTATGACATTTACAATTATACATTTACATATACCTGTGAAAAATAACTGGTCTACGCACAGAAACGTGTACAAAACAAAGCGAAAAGGTGTGGTATTCAAGTTTCTCTATTACAGCAAATTGTAGACAACCTGTGTCGCCACAACCTGTGCTCGCTCCATAGATAACACGTACTCTGCGGTGTTTGGTACTCCACTGTGCTGCGGGGCTGCCGCGGCGACGTCTTACCAGCGCTAGCGCGTCCAAGTCGAATGACCACTGCCAGCTGTTGGCGACGCAGACGCTCTTGACAGCGCAGCCACGTACTGTCGGTGACATTCTCAAAGCGTCCGATACAGTTCCAAACTGTCGCCTAGTGATCAAAATACGGAGTATCTGACCAACTATTTGGCTACTACGGCTAGGGCCCCCCGTCTGGAAGGCCGTTCGCCAGGTGCCGGTCTTTCAATTTGACCTGAGGTCGACGAGGATGATGGTGGTGATGGCGGCACAACACCCAGTCCGTGAGCGGAGAAAATTCCCCGACCCAGCCGGTAATCGAACCCGGGCCCACAGGATTGACAGTCCGTCACGCAGATTTTTTTTTATGTCATTTTGTTCGCTTTTGTTCGTTGCATCTGCTCGGGGCGGACGTCGTAAGACATCCGTTTAAGTTCGTTTTTGATCGATTAACTCAGTTTTTTTATTACAGAGGGCAGCTAACCCTCTGACCGAACACGCTGAGCTACCGTGCCGGCATCTACGGGGGGGGGGGGGGGGGACATCATCAACGCAAAGAATTCGTCAGAGTAAAATTAGGTGGGAGCGTGTCCTTGGGGATTATTACAAGATCATTACTTTTCAGATTGGCTCAAATGGCTCTAAGCATTATGGGACTTTACATCTGAGGTCATCAGTCCCCTAGACTTAGAACCACTTAAACCTAACTAACCTAAGGACATCACACACACCCATGCCCGAGGCAGGATTCGAACCTGCGACCGTAGCGGTCCAGACTGAAATGCCTAGAACGGCTCGGCCTTCATTACTTTTCACAATATATGTAAATTACAAAGTACATAATGTCGGAAATTGCATGACGCTTTTCGCAGATGATAATGCTGTATACAGAGAAGTCGCGATGCTAGAAAATTGTAGCGAAATGCTGGAACACCTGCATAGGATCGACGCTTGTTGAAGGGAGTGGCAATTGACTCTCAACATAAGCATGTGTAACGTACTGCGAGTACATAGACAGAAAGACCCTTTATTGCATGATTACACGATTGTAGAACAGTCCACGGAAGCATTTACTTCCATAAAATATCAGAGTATGCGTACAGATGCATTTGAAGTAGAAGGGGTAAAAGCATTCGCGGGTAAGTCAGGTGCCACACTGAGATTCATTGCAAGAATCCTCAGGAAATGTAGTCCACCAGCAAAGTAAGTAGCGTACGAAACTCACTGTCGACCAGTACTGCAATACTGCTCGTCAGACTGGGATCCGTATAGTATGCATTGAAGAGCCAAAGAAACTGGTGCACCCGCCTAATACCGTGTAGGCCTCCCGCGACCACGCGGAAGTGCCACAACACGACGTGGCATGGACTCGACTAATGTCTCAAGTAGTGTTGGAGGAAACTGACACCATAAATCCTGCAGGGCTGTCCGTAAATCCGTAAAACTACGAGGGGGTGGAGATCTCTTCTGAAGAGCACACCGCAAGGCAGGCCAGATATGCTCAATAATGTTCATGTCCGAGGAGTTTGGTGGTCAGCGGAAGTGTGTAAATTCAGAAGAGTGGTCCTGGAGCCACTCTGTAGCAATTCTGCACGTGTGGGGCGTCGCATTGGCGTGCTGGAACTGCCCAAGTCTGTCGGGATGGACTGTGGACATGAATGGATGCAGGTGATCAGACAGAATGGTTACGTACATGTCACCTCCCCGAGTCGTATTGGGGGTCCGATATCACTCCAACATCTCTCCGAAAAAATTTAACTTTCAGTGCCTGTTTGGTGAGTTCTGAACGCTTTCGGAAGAGAACTCTGTCCCTCGTAGGACCTATTCCTGCACCGAGTTTGAAGTTTAGTTTCCGATGGCACGCATGTATTTCCGGACCGGTGAATGAAAAGATTATTATCTTTTAACGAAGTTGTATAACTGAGCGTACCTCTGGCAGTAAAGAACAAGATGCTAAATTAGCTTAAAGTAGTGATTGTGAATTTGGTGTCCCACCTGCATGATTAGTCACTCTGTCAGGAAGTTTAAAAGACAGCGATTTTTAGATTTGGTAAGTCTTCGTTGGAGCAAAATATTTGAAGTTGAAAGCAGTCATCTCAGCACATCGTCTGAAATACTATAAATACTGAGAAACCTTTGCTCTTGTCTCCTCGCAGTTCTCATTTAAACCTGTACATTTTGATGGAAATATTTTACAGTTACTGGGAGGTCTTGTCCGCACCGAAGTGTGTGGATGTTGTGATATAATTTCATAACCGGTTATCGAAGCAAAGTCAGTTGCGACGCCTAGCAACATAACTTTAGAGCCTAACCTAAATTTTTATTAATTGAGTTCCTTTTTGTCTTATGAACAAGACATTTCCATAACAACAGTACAACATAATTGACTGACTGCTGATTCTTTAAATCACTTACAATCCTTCTTTAATCGTGCTGTAGGATTCCGGAAGCTGCGCCATATTTCGGAATGTTGAAACCAGTTCAATTCATCACAGCATATTTTGCTACAGTAAACAGGGATGTATAGCAAGTAAGGATCATATAAGGCTAATAGATTTCATGGGTGACCTACTCATTTGGCTAAAGCCAAAATTGTGTCACGTGTTAACAGAGGATGCAGTTTCGCAATTTTAAAATTCCATTTACCTTTAGGTTTGAAAAGTAACATTTATCGGGAAAAGCCGGAAGGCAAAAGATATTTTATTCGAACAATTGTAAGCCAAAGATATTAGTTGAATTAATACTGCTGAAATATAAATTGTAATTTTAAAATCCCCGTAACTTCAGCGACATTACAGCCTCGCAAGATGTAAGAGTAGTTTTGGAATCAGCACGAAAATTACTTTAAGATGAGACGCTCTACACATCGACTCTTAGTCGTTTTAAATTACGCAAAAAATTCATTTTTTATTGCTTTGCTAAGATGGCAGACATGGCTGTGGAAATATTAGTGGACGCAAGTAGGGTCGCTACAACATCAATAAACATTGAATATACAAAGGAAAAAAACTCCTAAGGTTATATTAGTATTAACTGATTGAAGCTAGCCATTCCGAAGCTTAATTCTGTTATTTAGTACATGTTCATAATTTGTTTTATAATCTCCCTTCTCTCCAACTAGTGGGGAGAGGGCTGTCCCTAAACAGTTTTTAGAGACACGCGCTGCACCACACCAGAGAGATGTGGTATGTCGTGTAGACATGCAGTGCTTGAAATTCCTGTGAATGCCACCCAGATGTAGACTGGCAACAGCATATAAACATTTTCGATGTCAATTAGTAACTATGGCAGTCCTTTGCAAGTTTTTTACGAAATAAACATGGTGCTATGACGAAATTTTTACTTATCAGTATTTACGTGGCACTTAGTTAAAAAGAAGAAAACTCATAAGTGAAGCCTGGGACCAGAGACGTGGAGCTGAGTGTGCAGCGATTAAAATACTTCACACAGCATTAATGAAATCAGCACGCTGCATTTGTGACGCGATTTTTATTTTTGTCAACCACAACCCAAAGCAACACAAATGTGAGATGTGTTTTGCTAAGTGACGCTCGGCTTATCAACGGAAACGAACATACTGATTATCACTGTAGAAGCTGACTTTCTGTTCAGATTGCTTCCATTTTAAAACATCTCATTATAATATACATTGCAACTGCATTTACTAACCTCTAAATTTTTGCACTGAAATGGTTTCAATAGTCTCAATAAAAAATGAAAGTCTTAAATTATTGTTTCTTTCCCTCTGTGCATTTTGACGGCGAACTAAAATAATTTCATGTCTCTAAACCCATTCATTTATTATAGGAACGTCACTTATTGCTGATGATGAAACCATGTAATGCTACTGGACAAACATTAATAGAGGAAATCCTAAAAGCTAACCTCTCCGGTGAATGCGTGATTATCTTTTTTAGGTAAAATGCAATTGAGTTATATCAAAAAGTCTGGTAGTGACGAAGATTTTGTTGACAATTGTGACGACAATAGTTGCATATTTGTGAAGTTTAATAACTTATGAGGTGGACTGGGAGGGAGAAGATGAATTATATCCGTGTTTAGTTTTGTTATTACCTTTATATACAGGTACTGCTGCTGTTGTTGTTCTGCTGTTGGAAGAATGTCGGAATGAGTCCAAAAAACCGTCTGAAATTTTTCGGGTCGGTGCTGACAGTCATATATTGAAATCAAGAGCACGAAATACTGCCGATATGGTGATTAGCGACAAAACTTGTGGGATATTCCTAAAAACAGGAGACGACAATGATGACTGCGAAGTTTCCGTAACGCTTCTGAAACTACGTATTTTTTAATGCATAAATAAAATAAAAAATTGAAAATTGAAAATAAAAGCTTTTGACAATGTTATTAATATTTTACGTGCATTTAAACGCTATGCAAATTCTTTGTACTAGATGCCTTCTGATGTGAGTTTAAATGTTTTTCAGAAGATTACGGAAAAAAATAGTGGATTGTGTTGGAGAAAACAACATTGAGCGCTGATGAATTCATACCTTTTTGCTGTCTAGCGAACGTATTAGCCTAATTTTTAGTAATGATTTAGTGATGCCACCCATCCCTCAGACTCGAAAAGGGCGTTGGTGGTTAACGCGGCATTAGGATTGATGAGACAGTTGCTGCAGCAGAGAAGTCGTGGGCATTTAATTACCGTCTTTGTGGGTAACTAGCAAGTTGTTGCTGACTACGACTCTTTCAGACAAATAATTTCTTAGATCATTATTCCCTCAACGCAATTAGCGCCCTCTTTATTTAATCCCATTACTAAAGCTAATTATCCTTTCTCCTGCCAAGCAATGTACTTGAATGAGATGGTGCGATTACTGCCGCCACAGAACGTTTCTTTGGTGTCTCGAAAGTTTTGCCTTGTATTACGTCTCCTTGCTGCGACGCTATTACTGAAATTAACCTCGTGAAAGGGAACGGCGCTTGATCTGTATCTCTTATTAAGCCGAGCTCTCTGGGAACTGGCCGACCTGCCGTGGCTTCCGGAGGACCTGACCTGCGAGTACGCCGCTCTTGCGCTGCGTTGTTCAAAGAAAGCTCTGTCGGGGTGAGACACACTGCTAACTGTCGCTACAAGCTGGCTGTTGTTATTCATCTTGTAACTGAGCTCACAGTGTTCTTGGCGTCCTCAATTCGCATCATTTAGTGAAATCTAGCTCTGCTCGTACAGATGTGGGCACAAGAAGGGCGGCTTACGTACATTTACTTTGACACTGAAGAAACATTGTGTAATGAAGTCTCCGTATGAAAACGCAAAAATTTGCTACGGTGATACACTCCTGGAAATTGAAATAAGAACACCGTGAATTCATTGTCCCAGGATGGGGAAACTTTATTGACACATTCCTGGGGTCGGATACATCACATGATCACACTGACAGAACCACAGGCACATAGACACAGGCAACAGAGCATGCACAATGTCGGCACTAGTACAGTGTATATCCACCTTTCGCAGCAATGCAGGCTGCTATTCTCCCATGGAGACGATCGTAGAGATGCTGGATGTAGTCCTGTGGAACGGCTTGCCATGCCATTTCCACCTGGCGCCTCAGTTGGACCAGCGTTCGTGCTGGACGTGCAGACCGCGTGAGACGACGCTTCATCCACTCCCAAACATGCTCAATGGGGGACAGATCCGGAGATCTTGCTGGCCAGGGTAGTTGACTTACACCTTCTAGAGCACGTTGGGTGGCACGGGATACATGCGGACGTGCATTGTCCTGTTGGAACAGCAAGTTCCCTTGCCGGTCTAGGACCGGTAGAACGATGGGTTCGATGACGGTTTGGATGTACCGTGCACTATTCAGTGTCCCCTCGACGATCACCAGTGGTGTACGGCCAGTGTAGGAGATCGCTCCCCACACCATGATGCCGGGTGTTGGCCCTGTGTGCCTCGGTCGTATGCAGTCCTGATTGTGGCGCTCACCTGCACGGCGCCAAACACGCATACGACCATCATTGGCACCAAGGCAGAAGCGACTCTCATCGCTGAAGACGACACGTCTCCATTCGTCCCTCCATTCACGCCTGTCGCGACACCACTGGAGGCGGGCTGCACGATGTTGGGGCGTGAGCGGAAGGCGGCCTAACGGTGTGCGGGACCGTAGCCCAGCTTCATGGAGACGGTTGCGAATGGTCCTCGCCGATACCCCAGGAGCAACAGTGTCCCTAATTTGCTGGGAAGTGGCGGTGCGGTCCCCTACGGCACTGCGTAGGATCCTACGGTCTTGGCGTGCATCCGTGCGTCGCTGCGGTCCGGTCCCAGGTCGACGGGCACGTGCACCTTCCGCCGACCACTGGCGACAACATCGATGTACTGTGGAGACCTCACGCCCCACGTGTTGAGCAATTCGGCGGTACGTCCACCCGGCCTCCCGCATGCCCACTATACGCCCTCGCTCAAAGTCCGTCAACTGCACATACGGTTCACGTCCACGCTGTCGCGGCATGCTACCAGTGTTAAAGACTGCGATGGAGCTCCGTATGCCACGGCAAACTGGCTGACACTGACGGCGGCGGTGCACAAATGCTGCGCAGCTAGCGCCATTCGACGGCCAACACCGCGGTTCCTGGTGTGTCCGCTGTGCCGTGCGTGTGATCATTGCTTGTACAGCCCTCTCGCAGTGTCCGGAGCAAGTATGGTGGGTCTGACACACCGGTGTCAATGTGTTCTTTTTTCCATTTCCAGGAGTGTATTTCCACTGTTTGACGATGGAACCTGTTGTGTCCAGAGTCTACAAATCTATTCGACAAGCCGCCACCCAATGTGTGGCGAAGAGGTGTGTGTGTGTGTGTGTGTGTGTGTGTGTGTGTGTGTGTGTGTGTGTGTGTGTGTATGTGTATAGGACTTTATGAAAGCTGCGATGGTTGCTTGAAAACAGTAGCTGTTTTTCTCTGTATTTATTAACTGTCATGACTCGTTTCTAACTTAACCCATCGTCTGATGACATATTATAAACAGAAAAAGTATCAGAACTTGAGTTACAATTTTTTACAGAATCGCGAAAGTCTTACAAAAGTCATAAATGAACAATATTCAAGAACGAAACACTTTCTGATAAAGAAATATGTACTATTTTAGTTACAAATACGTGAGACTTTGATGTAGATGTCAGAGACTGTCATTGTCAAAACGTAGGAAAGCAGGTGGCACCATTAATCGTGCATCTCTATTAATACTGTATCAACAGCCGTTCTTTCGATATTGTTTTATTAGGCAACTAGTTTCGACGTTCCAGTCCCGTCGCCTTCAGACCAGTACAGTGAATGACACGAAGTCCCGCTTGTGCACGCATAAGACACGGCACCAGTAGATATCGAAACATCATGAGCATTAAATTCACTTAAAATTTTACAAATGAAAGGTTATCAGCAGCGCAGATAATGGAACAAGCAGGGACGGGAAACTACATTCTTCAGTTTTTTCGATGGGTTGACATTTCGTCGAAAAGACTAAAAAAACCAGTTACGGTTGCTCGCTGTCTGCTAGTTGATCAAGAGATCTCGATTCAAGCGGTTATTGGAAATGGAAATTAACGTTAATACCCGTTTGAACCCAATACTCTCGATGAACGAGCAAGTAGTGAGCAACGGTAACCTTTTTTTCCGGTTGAGCAACTGATGGCGTAACATTTATGAAATTTTGACTTCGTATAATGCTGTACCTATTATGCAGATGATCGGATGAACGACGACCCATGAGCCTTTTTTTGTAGTAAAATTGAAATTGTATTTCATTTGGTCATATATTGACAATTTGTCGCCTGTATATAAAAAAATTGTGATGATTTTTACGTACTGGTATTATCGATAATATTTTACTTGGATTTTTATCAGAGAGATGGGATTTTTTCCCGACGTGGGAAACAGTTCTTAAATGTTTCATCTGTTGATAAGCACAGTCTGCAGTTGTGTTCTAAGAATTTAAATGTGATACAGTGGCCACGAATCTGTGTAGGGTTCGTCCAACGCAATCTGCGCGGAGTGGCCGCGCGGTTTGAGGCGCTATGTCACGGATTGCACGGCCCTTCCCGCCGGAGGTTCGAGTCCTCCCTCGGGCGTGTGTGTGTGTGTGGGGGGGGGGGGGGGCTTGTTGTTGTTGTTGTTGTTGTTGTTGTTGTTGTTGTTAGCCGAAGGTAATTTAAGTTAGTTCAAGTAAAGTGTAAGTCTAGGGACCGATGACCTCAGCAGTTTGGTCCGTTACGAATTTGAACATTTCAAACGCACATCGACACGGTCACGCCACGTAAAGTACACACGGTTGCCCTGCCCATTGCTCGTACAGAACTTGCGGAACTTCAACAATTACGATCGAACTGTACAGTTAATGCTGCTACATGTTTTTCTACATTTTGGTATTGGCAGTCTTTGACATTTACATCAATATCTCTTGTATTTGTATCTAAAATGGTGTGTATTCCTTTACCAAAAAGTATTTTGTTCTTCAATATTGTTCGTTTAGAACTGACTATTATAAGACATTTGCGTTTCTGTAAAATTTTGTAACATAATATAATACTTTGTTTGTTCCTAATAGGTCGTCAGATGATGGGTTAAACCCGAAACGAGCATGGCAAGTAATAAACAAATTCAAGGAAAACAAGTAACTGTGTGAAGCAACCACGCAGCTTTCATAAATTCCTTCCAATAATTGTACTGGTAATGGCTTTCCCAATCTGTCTCTATCGACACTTTTTGCCTTCTGCAACTCCCTCTGACACTATCGAAGTTATTGCTTGAAGTCTTACTACAGGTCCTGTTATCTTGTCGCTTCTTCTTGTCAGTGTGTTCCAGATACCGCTTGTCTTCGCCAATTCTGCGGAAATTCCATAGTACGTTGTGTAATTAAACTATATTAGAACTAATGAAATACAGCTTTATGAACGCTCATTTTGTTTAAAAGACCGGTCATAGATAAAACTCAATTTCTTGCATCGCTCTGTTTTTCGTGCGCCTCCTGTTACAATGAGTAGTACAAGGTGGAAACATTCTGGTTTTTGTACTTCTTAGATCAATGACATAATCTTCAGACATATGATGTTTTTATTAAATATTATCGTGATTCCTTGTTTTAACATTGATTTTTAAACACTTTCGCAGCTTTTGTGACGGTGAGCGCCAAGTTGAGCTGGACGATGCTCTAATGCGGTGATGCCATTGACAGCCCGCAGTTGCAGCAGCTTTGAATGCGTATCGCATAGTCGATAATGGAACCTCTATTTATTCTAAATTTGTTACACGAAGTCCGGTGTCTTATAAAGAATTGTTGCGTTGCAAAGCCCACACGCGCACTGAAATACAACTCCACGGTCATTCATCACCCTGTTAGCTATGAATCAGCGATCACTGATTACGCCGGTTTCTCCCTTAGCTCACGTAATTAAGACAATTCGGTATTCTCTACTTGCTACTAAACAAATAATTAAATTAAAATCTCTTATTTGGAGTGAAAGGAATTACGGCAGTTTATCAGAAATGCTTTTGTTCCTTCCTATTCCATTTGTGATTAGTACGCGGGAAGAAAGGCTATCTGCGCCCCTGTTGCATTAGCCCGAATTTAAGTAATTCTGCCGTTTTAATTGTTACGAGAGATGTGTGTGCAGGAAGAATTACTGTTTCTTAAGTCATTCAAGCATATGTGCTGTCGGAATTTAGCGAGTAACGCTCTCTTCCTTGCACAGCCTGTTTCCTGTAGCACCGGCTAGGTTGGCGGCAGCGGTAAGACGTTGAAATCAGAATTGGACGATCCGGGTTCATATCCCCTTTCGACCCTTCCGACAGATCTTTCTCTAAAAGTTGAAGCTCCTCTCGTGCCTCCTTGATGAGGACTCTCAAAGTTGCAACAGTAATCTAGAATCGGTCGTACTACCATATTTTATGCTATTTTCTGTGGTGATATTTGCACTTTCGCAGCACCATTACAACAAATGTAAGTCCTCTGTTAGCTGTCCTGGCGAAGATTTTACGTGTTCGCACCATTTCATGTCGCTTACTTGTATTATCCGTAAATATTTACACTAAGTTAGATGGTAAAGATCCACATCTTCATAGATACTCCGCAAGCCACCGTATGGCCCGTGGCGGAGGGTACGCTGTACCACTTCTCCTCATTTCCTTTCCTGTTCCACTTGCAAATAGAGCGAGGGAACAACGACCGTCTATACCTGTATGCCTCCGTAGGAGCCCTAATTTCTGGTTTCTTATCTTCGTTGTCCTTACGCGCAATGTACGTTGCCGGCAGTAGAACCGTTCGGCAGTCAGCTTCAAATGCAGGTTCTCTAAATTTTCTCAACAGTGCTTCTCGGAAAGAATGTCGCCTTCCCTCCAGGGAACCGGCCGTTGTCGCCGAGAGGTTCTAGGCGCTTCAGTCTGGAACCGCGCGACCGTTAGGGTCGCAGGTTCGAATCTTGCCTCGGGCGTGGATGTGTGTGATGTCCTTAGGTTAGTTAGGTTTAAGTAGTTCTAAGTTCTGGGGGACTGATGACCTCAGATGTTAAGTCTCATAGTGCTCAGGGCCATGTGAACCCTCCAGGGATTCCCATTTGAGTTTCTGAAGGATCTCCGTAACACTTGGCTGTTGTTCGAACCTACCGGTAACAAAGCTAGCGGGCTGGCTCTGAATTGCTTCGATATCGTCCTGTCATCCGACCTGGTATGGATGCCAATCGCTCGAGCAGTACTCGAGAATGGGTCGCACCAGCGTCCTGTATGCGGTCTCCTTTACAGACGAACCACACTTTCCTAACACTCTCCCATAGCGTTCTCTCAGTGAACCGAAGTCGATCATTAGCCCTCCCTAACACAGTCCTCACATGCTCGTCCCGCTTTGCAACGTTATGCCCAGATATTTAAACTGCCGGACTGTGTCAAGGAGGGCACTAATAATGCCGTGTCCGAACATTATGGGTTTGTTTTTCCTATTCATCCGCATTTAGTTACATTTTTCTACACTTAGATCTAGTTGTCATTCATCATACCAGCGAGAAATTTTGTCTAAGTCACCTTGTACCCCCTACAGTCCACCACTAATCTCTTAGTCGGATACTACTGGCTTCTCTCTTTCTTTGTTACAAGTATTACCTTGCATTTGTCGACATAGTTCGAGAGCTCCCATTGACTACACCGAGTGGGAACTTCGTGGAAGTGTTTCATCATCCCAAAAATATATCTTCGTGTAGACAACAGCGTCGCCAGCCAACGAAGTTAAGTTGCTGCTTATCCGTGTGCAGCAGCGCTCGAAAGCCCATAAGGTTTTAAATTTATCATCGTTTTTCTAATCGCAAGTGTCAGAACGGTTCCTGTGAAAAGGACGAGGCCGACATTCTTCTTCGCCTCTCTCCATTTAGTGAGAACCTCGTCTCTAATAAGTTGGTCACCGGATGGGCGTGGCGCCATAATGTTCCAACATTCTTCAGCGCATCGGGATCGGCTTGGCCTGCGTCGCCACCTCGTGCGGTGCTTCCAGCTGGAGCGCAGCTTCGCGGCTCCAGCAGAGCGCCGCGTCACCCCCTACCCCCTGCCCCAGCCCCCCCCCCCCCATACCGCCCCCTCTACCACTCCTTTTGAGTACGCGAGTGGATGCAAATTCGACGGCGCACCCCGTCGTTGAGCAATTTAGCCCGAAAAAATGGGGACGAGCTGATGGTAGTCGTGCTCCGTAATTAAAATCCATGAATAATGTATGCGGCTGACCAGGGCGGGGTGGCGTATTTTTTTCCTTCTCTCCGCTGTCCCAGCTCTAGACTGGCACCGTTCTAACTGTTTTCCGGCGGGAGTCATTAAACATCATAGCTTTTTAACGCCTCCAAAAATTTTTTTTATTGCTGGTTTCTTGCTATTGAAGGATTATACGCCTTTTTACTTCTATCTCAACGTGGATAAAATGTGTATTAAAGTACCACACAGAACAAGGCACTACCGAGTTAACAGTTCTGCCACAGTGCGGTAGATTCTACTTCCTGCATTCGCAAAGATATATCTGTGAAACAATGTAAAGTGCTAAAGAGCTAAAGATGCAAATTAGTGGCGACAACAGCTGTGCTCTGGTACTCATAACGAGGCTCATGGATGTGATTGTACATTGAGTATTAGCGTTGTAACTCTTTGGATCAGTGGGTAGGTGCCAGGTGACAAATCCAGAGGTCTGCGATTCATTCCCCAGTCGGACCTGGGGTTTATCTGTCATTTGTTGCTTGTTTCACGTCTGGCAGTGATTAGCAATGTGCACTGTGGCTAGGACTCCATGCTTAATTCAGAGTCCGCTTTATAACTGACTGGGCAAAGTCGAGTTCGAAAGTCGGAGAAAGGTAACGCCACTTCCAGTATCGCCACGTCTCGTAAAGCACTCCGGAGCCTAAACCAACTTTGAGGCTGAGGACACCTTGCATTGTACTGTATGGCACTGGGGACCTAGAAACGACGGAAGGGCTTCGTTCGTCCCCGCCATAGCCCTCAGTCGTACACAACCCACAACAGGCTACAGCAGTCCACTACAGTCCGCCCCACACCGAACCCAGGGTTACTGTGCGGTTCGGCCCCCAGTGGTGAAGCAGTTTAATCGTGATGAGGCTGAGGCAGAAGCATTTGACGTGATGGCCGTCCGGTCCCGCATTCTTCTACGTAGTGGTTCAATCCACGTTATATTAGTTTCTTAATTTGTACGTGCCGACATAATACTAAGCCAGGAACATGAGGTGTCTTCTTGTTTGGTAAGATTACTTGATGAACGATCCTGTGATGGTTGCTTAATGTTTTGCTGTAGTTAAGTCTCCGATTACGGATACCAATGTCGGAGTCTCAATGCCCGGTCACAACAAGGAATTACTACCTGTGAGTTGGACTACTTCCGCTTCTGGAGAGCTTTTTTGGGTGTGGTTCGAAGCCCTGGCTAAACTACTGGTGCCACTACAACAGCCCGGGTAAGTCAGTTCAAAAGACCGGGAGAAGGCAGCGGCCTACCGCCTGCAATAGGACCACGGCTAGTAAAGTACTGAAGGGTTCCAACCACCCTCCCAAATGATGCACAGCTGCGTTTTGCTCTTGCTGTTACGAATACTGAAATATTTCACGTGAATAGGGATCGTGTCCTCTGCTGGCAGACATTTTAACACTCTGACCACAGTGTGATTAAAATTACTGAATGTTTGATGTCTGTCACTTATCGCTACAGCGTTGCCACATCCACTGCCGGTTATCGCTTGATTATAGGCGACGTAAAAACACGGCGGGTCACTTCACAAATGCTGTTCTAGTGTGTAACGCGGAGCAACGTTGGGAGCGCCCGCCGCGAGGTATGACGGAAACAGAAGATGCTCTATCGGCAACTGGTTGTAAGTGACCAGTGGCTGGACTACAGCAGACGACGCGTTGTGTAGCCCTGAATTTAAACTCATATCCTCATGACGTGTGATGTATCTTAGAAAACGGAGATCAACATTCTGCGGCCGAACTAAAATCAATATCTACGAGCAAACTCAAAACAAACAGAAAAGTTTCATTATAATATGTCTGTTAGCACAGCCGTCTTCTAGAGCAAAAGTACGGTTTTAAACGTAAAAGCAAACTGTAATGTCTCGTTGTCAATGGTTACCTGAAACTATCTTCACACTGACTACACAGGGAGCTGCGTTATCAACTGATGAGCAGTCCTGTTAGCACTTGGCTGCAGACCGTAGGTGGCACAAGCAAATTCCAAACGAAGAAAGAGTGATAGCAAGAAAAATAAGAACAAATAAAAAAGCCACTAGAATAATGAAAATGACGCGGCAAAGTATTAGAAATTAAAAAAATGCATTTAAAGCAAAGAAATGATTAAAACTATTTGTCAAATATTTTGACTAGATTCAGAAAAGCAAAACAATTCTCAACATTTGAAGAGATTCGATCCTTCGACCTTATACATGTCTTGTTTACTCGCTAACAAGTACACTATGCCGTCACGCTGGTAGTGGCAGCTGAATCAATGAATTTGGTGTATCAGTCGCCATGATTAATTCAGAGCCTTCAAAAATTCGTTTTCATGCAATGTCGTGCGAAACTTAATGTAAGCCGATCTCTGGGATTGTAAGAATTGTATCAATGACGCTGAATCGTGTCATGTGCGTAAGGATCCAGTAGTGTTTGGTTAGTCCTGTGTATGAAAAGTGTGCATTTCGTTAGCATCGTGTGTGTGTGTGTGTGTGTGTGTGTGTGTGTGTGTGTGTGTGTGTGTGTGTGTGTGCGTGCGCGTGCGTTTTATTGTTGTTGTTCTAATGTGAGATAGACGAAATACGAAGTATAAGGGTCAGATCCAGGATGGCCGATCAAGGCACCTGAGATTGAACTAATCGTTGTGACATTCAGCAGCGGCGAACTGTTAGGACGTGACGTTGAGGGATCTTATTGGAGGGTAACAGCTAAAACGCGTGAAGTGTCAACTATCAACTAATTTTAATCGGCCTATAGTGCATGAGAAATCTAGTTATTAGTCCCCCCCATCCGGCTAGTGCAGTGACTTATATTGGACTGCTGATGAACGTACGGTGTGACTAGCTTTTAGCCTTACAAACACATTCATGTTGTCGCGTTCTTTAGCACTGACATTCACATACAGATAAAAGTTTCCGTCAGCTTCCGTAAATCGCTGGAGGTAAATGCTACGATAGTTTGCTTGAAAAGTGTGCCGTCGATTTCTCAAGCTATTCTTTCCCAATCCGAGCTTTCGCTCCGTCTCCAGTGTCATCGTCGTGGAAGGCAAATTTTGTTCAGATTCTTATTTTTCTTTTTTAAGACCTGGATTAAATAACGTTGCCGGCTTTCACCTTTTTATAGCACGTCGAAAATCAGAGACTGCGTACAAAGCGCTTACTCTGCGTGCCCTATAATAGTGCCTGGCGTGAGTCGAGTCCAACCAGGTCGCGCACAAAGGTGGTCACCACGGCCCGATGGCGCGAGGTGATGCAGACGCTGCCTGAAGCGTCCACAAAGCTGGTACTCGGATAAAATGAGATTTAGCAGCAGTATTCATCCAAGGCTCTTCTCAGTCAAAGATTACCGTGTGTGGATGTTCTATGGAGCAGCACCAGCTTCGGCTTACGAACGTCTATAGCTCGTACTGGAAAGACCAAGGCAAAGTATAATGCTTCCAGCAGAACGGTTTTAGTGCACGGAGCAGTGAAAATATTGTGTTAATGTATGTTTAAACATGCATTCTGTGAAGTTTCATTAGCTAAAATCATCATACCGTTATATAGGATCCTGCACTTGGTCCATAAAGTACCGATGTTGTAAGTTAGTATTCCAGGTGACTAACATTATGAAAGTAATACATGCTTTAGTCCACACACAGCTACAACTGTAAGGGCCTACCGAAAGCAGTAGTCAAAATAACAAATTGCGTCTACAGACAAAACGTATATTATTTCTAAAGTGTACTGGCCCCTGCCCCAACACAATGTATGTCGAGAGTATAACAAACATTTATTTGTAATTTACGCGGATGACCTATTAGATCAAAACATGGTGTGTCCGTACCATTGTTATTAGATTTTAGTTAAGATCACACATAGTGAGAGTTTTACATACGTCCCACTGTAATGATCTGTTTTTGTGTAGGCCTACTTGTGCATTAAATTGCGGGACGAGACCTATACATTTCTTTCAACAAAAACTAAGTCAGGTATGTTTGGCGATTTGTTAAGTTACTGCACGTGAACAGTTGGCAGGGGCTTCGCAAACATTTCTTGAGTTCGAATGGGCAAGAAGAAACGTAACTTACATCTCGAAAACCTTCTGTATAGAGTTCGTAGAATTGGTAACAGCAGAGAAATGCTGTGTGCCCCACCATCTTGTTAATCTTGAATCCGATGTTTCGTACATACCTTGTTGGCTAATTTCGTGCTGTGTATCTGAAATGAAATCGGGGGGCTAGCCTTGGTATTCTCTCTTCACAAACTCCACGAAAGCACTTCAACGCTAGTGCAAGCCGCGTGTGTCTCCGTAAAGTGTGTTGGTTGGATTAGGCGTTTGTCGTTCTTTCTGTATGGAGAGGTGAAGCTTGAAAGAAGACTATCGTGTCAGTGTCTGTTTTCGAGAACATACCGTAAATATGTTACATATCACACTACAGGAAAACGAAAGCCACGCCTTACTGATCATATAAATACAAGAATTTAGTTTCGATTGTAAACTGAATGCTAGTTGCTATTGTACGTCCATTTCCTCGTGAGAACAAGAAGTCAGGGGCAGTGGAGTAACCATCTCTCACTAAACACACATTCTGCACAACTACGCAACGGTGCCGATCAACTTTGGTTCTGGGAGCACTCGGAGGTTTTTTTTTTGTGGCAGAGGCGACCCAGTTCTTGCCCCTCGGCCACCGTTTGCCACGCTATTGTTTCGACGCAGAACGTGACTCCGTTATACGTGATTGCGGTATGTGGTTGCGACGAGAAATTGCGGGAACGCGCCGTTGTAATTGCAGCATTCCGATAGCGGGGCAGTCCTCATAATAATCGGCGAAATACGCGTTTCCCGCCCGCATTCCATTTCCCCTGCGGCTGTGCTTCACGGTTGGCCTACATGTACAGGGCACCACACAGGGTCGACCGAACCAGCGAAGATGGGCTAGTCGACACGAGGACGGACAGTTCCTCGAACCTGCGCCAGAGGGATTCGCCCCATCTTAAAAAAAAAACGTGCGTTCAACGGTTACTCGCCGCATTGAAGAAAATTAACGCTTCCTACCTCAAAATGATAACGCTTAACCAACATTATACAATGCTGCTTACAATTTATTTTTTTTAATTTTTTGTACCAGGCGTTTAATCTCATTGTTCTACAGAAGTATTCACGACGACTGCCGGAAGATTCTAACGAAGTCTTTATTTTTCTCGCACTACAAATAACTTTAATTAAACTGTTAATAACATTTTGTTAACTAACGAGAGGAAAGGACCACAGGCTCATCGCTCAGCTAGCATGTTTCTCTTTCAAGATGATTTGTTTTAGTCCATTTAATGTTATGATTAAAGTTTAAACAGTCACTAACTAATCGTAGAATTAATTTTGATACCGCTTATTACTCTTCCTTTGTTGCTTATTTTGAGCATTTTTAGGCACATGATAGTGCATGAATGCATGCACATTTTAAGATTAGATAGTGCGTTGACATTTGGGCTCTACTGATCAATGATAAAACTAAATACTTCCATATTAATACTCTTTATTTGCAACCATAAAATCATAAAATAAACATTTTTACTGTATGTAAGTGAAAGAAAAACCAATGTGACTTATGATGTTGCAAATTCAATACCATTTAATTTATATTACGTCCACACTTAGTAACTCTTAGCAGAATACAAGCTGAACTCTAGTTCAGATGGGTCTGAGCACTATGGGACTCAACATCTGAGGTCATCAGTCCCCTAGAATTTAGAACTACTTAAACCTAATTAACCTGAGGACATCACAAACATCCAAGCCCGGTCGCGCGGTTCCAGACTGAAGCGCCTAGAACCGCTCGGTCACACCGGCCGGCTGAACTCCAGTCATCCGACAAATGGTGTCTTAGCGAGTCTTCAGCATTACTCATTTCAGAAAAAGGTGAATCACAGACATGGGTAGATTAAAATAATGCCAAGGTAGCAAACAACAGTTTCTTTAAACAGTCTCTGGAACTGAATTCGACGTTCCCATAATTTTAATATCGATATTTTTGCCCATATTACATGATAGTCCTTCTAATTCGTTTACTTGCAGTTCTTTATTTGTTCCGATAAATTTTTGAGCCCATATTGAACTATAGTGGAAATCAGTTAACTGCATTTCAATTTCTTCAGTTTCCAACCAATCAAATGTCACAACTGGACACATAATGAATTTGTTTCCGACAAGTCCTTGAACTAAAAAATGTCGATCAGAAGAATGTAAAAAAGAGGAAAGTTCCTCAGTGACTTTTTCTTGGTCTGGCTTTTCGTGTAAATTGAAATTGCTGGTAACTTTTTTCCAAATTCAGGAAATACTTCTAGTTTTTGAAAACGGGATCGTTATTAAAAATTGGGAATGTAGCCTCAACAGCGCAAGTAAGATCTGCCGTAACAATAACTGTTTCGTTTGTGCCATGAAATTTTACATACAAATCACTGAAATGCTGGCACACGTCGGGTAAAAACATCAGTTTTGTAAGCTGCGTAATTTCCATTAGCTGTGAATATCGCACAATTTTTCCCTCGTTTTGAGAAAGGAGCGTGATTTCTTCCGAACAAGCCACAAATCTTTGAAGTACGTTGCCGCGGTTCAGTCAGTCAACATCTCATACGGCAGGAAGCTTTTCTGCGGATTTGACGCCGTGTGACAACTTTTCGAACTTTCTTCTGTTAGAAGCTTGGGACGATATGAGGTTAACAGCTTTTGTTAACTGCGGCCTTTGCATTAAAAGGAAAGCGAAAGCACCCTCTGCGCACAAGGCTTGTTGATGTATGATGCAGTGTGGAATTCAAGAAAAGATGTGCAGAGTGTGCTTCAAATAAAGTAACAAAATCTTTTTTTTGCCCACCGTATTGGGACTACCATCTGATTTTATCGAATCAATTTTGCCTAAATCCGTGTCTTACTCAGTACACGTATTTTTAATTGCGGTACAAAATGTGTTTATCGCTATCAATTCATTTTTGATATCATTTACGGCAGATTATCGAACGAACACAGCTAAACGGGCAGATTTAGTTACTGTACTTCCGTCAAGACACAGTGTAACATGAACTTCAATCACGCGTAGCAAACTAGAATCTCAAATCAGTTCTGTCGCTTATAACTACTCTTATTCTTAACATTACTCATGCCAAAAGTAAAGTAGTAATTTTGTACTTGTTCGAGTCGGTTTAATACAGCTATTTCCTTTCCTGTTTTTCAGGTAAGTCGGCTCAGATGTCATTGGAGTTTGTGCGTTATCTGCGGTGGTAAGTAGTATATTTTCTTTTGCCACGTGGCTAGAGAGGCAGACAAGAGGTGACACCCTGCTGTCGTTTTTTCGCAGTCCGTGTAGCGGGAGAAAGTGGTCTTGGTTTACAGAAAGGCGCTGCGTAGTTGGGACAGCTTGTTGTAAGTGGCAGTAGTTGCTCTTTTTGGCTCTTGTGAGGCTGTATGTAGACAGGAAGCGGGCTGCCCGTCCCGAGCGCCGGTACTCCACCAGCCGGCGAGCGGCGCTGCTGCACGGACTGTATACTGCGGCGTTATCACCGGCCGCCTGTAGCCGACTCAGGTGCTGACCCACTGCCAGTATTTTTGTCACGTGTCCAATCAGAATTAACATAACAAACATCCTGTTCTATCAGATAAAACTATCCCGAAGCGAAAATTTTCGTTCTGTCTACTCCCAATATGGAAAGGTTTCCTTACCTGTTGCTTATCTCCCAGGATGCGACGTCTATGTCACATTGCTAGAATTTTCTGTGTGGAGTTGCCTTAAAATGCAGAGGAAAAAAACTCGTCCATACAGTGGCGGTACAATGATGTAGAAGAAATTTTCAGACCCGAGAGCAGCGCGGTTTTTATTTAACATTTTTTTAAAAAAATGAAATGCACAAGGAAAAGTAATTAGGGTTCAACGATCCGCTGACGACGAGGTCATTAGAGAAGCAGCAACAGCTATAATTAAAGAAATCAAGGAAATCGGGTTTAAGACTTTAAGAAGAACCGTCCTAGTATTACAGAAGGCCTAAACCTGTATTGCTCGATATTTGTTTGAGCCGCCGTAGGTCCGAACGCGGCTGCGCTGTCTTACCAATCCGCCCCGACATCTTGTTTAAATAGTCAAACAATAGAGCATAGTGGGAGAAATTTATAATAATTTTTTGACTTCAGTAAACCCCGTATTAGCTACGGAGACGAAGTGTATGTCTGTATATGGACTATGTAGTCAGATTAAAGTGACCACCTGTCCAAAGCCTGGATAGCCATCTGTTGCAGCGCGAAAACTTAGCGAAGAGTGTCAGTGAGGTTCTGGAAGGTTTCGACGGGGACGTGGAGCCACGCCGACTCCAGTGGCGAGGTTTATCGACTGAGCATCCATGGCGCGCACAGCACGATCGAGGTCGTCCTACATATGGTCGATTGGGGGAGTTTGGCAGCCAGGGACGTATGGTAAACTCACCTTGGTGCTCTTCGACCCATACACGTACCCTGCGAGCTGTGTGACACGTTGCAGTGTCCTGCTGGTAGATGCAGTTGTACCGAGGAGGAAAAACAAACTGCATGTAGGGGTGGACATGGTCCCCTAGTATAGATGCATACGTGGGGTGATTCACAGTAGCTTCCAAAATGACGAGATCACCCAGGGAATGCTAGAGAAACACACTCTGCATCGTAACTCGTGCAGCGAGTTTGCTCGCAGGCGTACACAACAGTGACCATCTGGCCGACGGAGCATAAAACGTGATTCATCTAAAAAGGTCGCCTGTCGCCATTCGGTGGACGTCCAGTTCTGGTTATTGACTTGCAGATTAGAGCCTTTGTCGTCGATGAATAGCAGTCAGCACGGGTGCATGGATCAGGCGCCTGCGTCTGTCACACAGTCGTTACGGAGACACTGTTCATCTGGGCGGTACGTTGCTCAACTGTCGCACGTCATAGAATGAAGGCTTTCACGGCAGGTGTTGTCCTCACTTAACACTTCCGGGCTGAGATGCCGCGGTCCATACGTAAGACTCCCCCGTGACGTTTCGCCTTTGACAGCGGAAGGCATCCTCTCAGGACAATCGGCGAACTGCGACGAGAGCGCGAGTTAGCGCCGTATATATACGACATCCAGAGGGCGCCGCTATCAGTCGCGTGACGTCGGCTGTGCTGTGATCTCTGATATTGCCAACTTTCTCAATTGAAATTAATCGATTGTCACGCTGTTGCTGCAGTGTTGACATCCATATCTTCTCCAGCTTATTGCATTCATCTTTTCCGTTAAAATTATTGCAGTGTTAGCAATCTCAATCGCCTCTCTGTACATTCGCGCGTAATAATGCGACGACTTTGCTATGGGGACCGATGACATCTGCAGTTTGGTCCCTTTAATCCTTCAACCAACCAACCAACTTTGCTATGACGGTCGTCTCACTAAACTTCATTTCATGATCACCTTCCTGAAACACATGTTCCGCTACAGCCGATTTATCAATTTGTCCGAGGCTTCTGTTCCTTTTTGGTCACCCAGACCGGTGTAGACGCTTCTTTTTGTTGTGCCTATATAGACCTTTCCACAACTGCACGGAATTTTATAGATGCTTGGTGTAGCTAGAGGATGTCGTTTATCTTTTGCGGATCTTAAACATCCTTTTATTTTCGTGGTGTGTCTGAAGACAGTTTCCACATCGTACTCGGTTAAAATTTTTCCAGTGCGGTCAGTGACCTTAAGGATGAATGGTAAGAACACTTTCCCCTTGGGTTGGTGTCGATCCTCGTCCGTCGTGGTTGTCAGTCTAGGGCGTAGTGCGCGATCTATCTCTCTGTTGGAATACCCATTCTTCTTTAACGTTGCTCTAAGGTGTTCAATCTCATCATCTAAGTGAACTGGTTCACATATTTTCTGCGCCCTGTCTATTAATGTTTTAATCACCCCTCTTTTATGTCTTGGGTGGTGGTTGGAATCTTTCTGCAGATAACGATCAGTTTGTGTGTCTTTTCTGAAAACCTTGTGACCCAATGATCCGTCCTCTCGTTTCATTACGGTCACATCTAAGAAGTTCAGGCGACCATCGATTTCCTTTTCCATAGTGAATTGAATTCTTGGATTAATACTGTTCGGATGTAACAGAAAGGCATCCAGTTCCTCTTCCCCATAGGTCCATGTAACAGACGTATCGTCTACATAACGATACCATGTGCCTGATCTTTTTCTAGCTGTTTGCAGCGCCCGTTGTTCAAAGTTCTCCATGGACAAGTCAGCCACCCTGTCAATCTGTTCATAAAAAAGGGCCCCCACTTCTCGCCTGAAACAAACCCACTATCACTGTTAATAAGATTATGTGCTAATCTGTCATCTGTGCCGCCTCCTGAATAAGACAGCTCGGTACCGAGAGGAGGTGGCACCTCTCCGTGTGTACCCATATTTCATCCGACGTCCCTCGGCTAAACGGTGCTCGCTTGATGAAACCTCGTGTGGCGGCGATGTTGCGTGCCCCAGTCCAGTTTCGCTGGCCGACTTAGCAACACCTTGATCTTAAATCGTTTTAAGATGTAATGTCGTTGACGCGCTCGCTACACCTGTTCTTGGTCGATCACGCCAAGCCGCATCGGGCTCGGTCACAACTTGCGTGGCTGATCACTCGGCATCACCGGAGCTGTATCGCGTTTTTTTCACTATGTAAATGTAATTTGTCAGTAGGTATTAGCATCAGTACTACTTCAACTGTTTAACTACATTTATTTTATGCTGTCCAACTAAGAATATTTTGCTTTCCATAATAAATCGCGTCAGATTTTACTGTTCTTGAACGACTAAGAAGAAACCATTCTAACCTATTAAACCTTAACACAATATTTTAAATAATAATTCATCAACAACATTAAAAAATTAGTTCTTGTCTAGTCAAGTATTTTTCTTTTACATAAGTATGTTTACATGGTATATGCCAGAATTTTTGACGCCCTCTTCAACACATTCTTGAGGACTAAAAATGAGTAGTTACAGGGTTTTAGTTTCTTTACATGTTTTTCCACCAGCAATTTCTAATAATGTAATAAATCTTCAGTTAATGAATAATGAAGTCATTTTCAGGGAAAACAAATAAAACGCAATCGCCAAAAACACTATCAGTTGAAAAGAACTGCAAAAAACCACATAAAACGATAAAACTGCTTTTTAAAGTAGGAAAGATCACATTATTCTGTAACAGTGTAATATGAGCCATTGTTGTGGTCTTCAGTCCTGAGGCTGGTTTGATGCAGCTCTCCATGCTACTCTATCCTGTGCAAGCTTCTTCATCTCCCAGTACCTACTGCAACCTACATCCTTCTGAATCTGCTTAGTGTATTCATCTCTTGGTCTCCCCCTATGATTTTTACCCTCCACGCTGCCCTCCAATACTAGATTGGTGATCCCTTGATGCCTCAGAACATGTCCTACCAACCGATCCCTTCTTCTAGTCAAGTTGTGCCACAAACTCCTCTTCTCCCCAATTCTATTCAATATGAGCCTTAGGACAATTATTATTATTATTATTATTATTATCATCTTTTTCTTCCAATATCCGTCACACTTGCGATAGTAGTCATTTCTTCTTCGTGACTGGTTTCGGAGCATCACGTCTGTTTTCAACCCAAGGCGTTAGACGTAACCCGCAGTGATATAGTTCCACTAGAGTACATGTGAGTAACCAGATGTTCATTATTCCTCTCTAGTAATCGAACGCTGCTTTCGATTTGAAAGAAATTGCATTCTCTACTCATGCGAAGCTTATCATGTTTTAATAATGTAATGATTACTGGCGAGAAGTAATGAATATTTGCTTATTCGCGTGTACCGGGTGGTTATAATTACACTATCGGTATTTAACACGTTATAACACGGAAACTAATTACCGTGCGAGTGCCAAAATTGGTAGCATTAACGTCCAGACTATGGGGTGCATGATTTCCGTGCGTCACATCGCCACCATCCAATTCCAACTATAGCCACCAGGTGCCGTGATCAGTCGTCGTTATTCATAGTCTCACACACCTGTGCCGTCACAGTGCGCTTGTTGACGTGTCAACTTGAGCTTCGACAAAAGGAGCAGGGCATTATTAGTGAAGCTCTGTTATGAAAACAACAGTAATACCGCGGCTGCACTTAGAGAATATCGCCGGTTGAAAGGATTACGGATGGGTTCTCTTTCTCCATCTGCCGTGTGGAGCATGATGAAGTAGTTCGAATCAACTGGAGAATTGGGCGTCGCTCCAGGAAAAGGCCGACGACCGTTTGCACCACAGGTGGTTGAAGAAGTCGCTTTACTGTGGCAGACAACGCTGCGCGCAATTCCCGATCGTCAGGCAGTGCGCTTGCTGTGTCACGACAGTCGAACATCCCGTGGTCCACTGTAAGGAAGGTGCCTCGAACCATTCTCAGGTGGTATCCGTACAAGATCTGTATCGTCCAGCAGCTTGCACTACAGGACGCACAACGACGTGCTGACTTCGCTCTCCACTTTCTCGCAAGGATTGAAGTTGGCCGACCGTGGTGGCCACGCGGTTCTAGGCGCTGCAGTCCGGAACCGCGCGACTGCTACGGTCGCAGGTTCGAATCCTGCCTCGGATATGGATGTGTCTGATGTCCTTAGGTTAGTTAGGTTTAAGTAGTTCTAAGTTCTAGGGGACTGATGACCTCAGATGTTAAGTCCCATAGTGCTCAGAGCTATTTGAACCATTTGATTGAAGTTGACGAGGGCTGGCTCTGGACCATCCTATGGACAGACGAAGCTCATTTTCCTCTGACGGCTGAGGTGAACACACACAACTGCCGAGTGTGGGGATCTTCACCTCCAGTCACTGTGCATCAAGTTCCTCTTCATGGTGAACATGTCTGCTTACGGTGTGGCTTCGCGGCTACGTTCGTCATTGGCCCATTCTTTTCGAACAGGTTGCCGCTCAAGGACTAAAGACGTGCAGTGTGACTGGCCAGAATTACTGCGACATGCTTCCGTGGCATGTCATACTCGCCCAACATCACCAGTGAAGTTCACCTGCTTCCTCAAAACACATTTGGAAACAATCGTTTCCAAATGCTTGACTGGCACGATCACGTGATTTATCTCCTGTGATTTGTGGTTGTAGGGCTACCTGAAGAACTGGGTTTATCAGGGAAACATTTATGCCTGTGCAGAATGCAGTGCTGCGCATTCATATTCTTCTGGACACTATTGAGCCCCTTTTGTAGCAGTAATGATACTGGTATGTAATGGTATGATGTACGTAGCAGCACGTTAAAGTGTTTCAATTGAATTAGTTCTGCATTCCCATGTTCGTAACATTAATGCTATCAAGTCTGGTCTTCGTACGGTAAAAAGTTTCCGTGTTATAAATGGGGAAATTTTAATTATAATCGCTTTTGTGGGATTGTGTGATTACACGTACATCTAAGGCCATGGTTTGGAAATGGACGTCATGGTCTGAAACAAATCACTACAAAGAAATGTCTATTATCGCAACTGTGACGGATATTGGGAGAAAATAAAAATTTAATGCACAAGTTGCTGGTCCTATCCTCCATCTGTATGTTGGAACTTTATTATGATTATTGTGTTATTTTCCCAAATTTAATTTTCCTCTCTTTCTTTTTTTTCGGACAAAAAATGTTTTATAATCGTTAGTGGCTTGTCGAGTGCCTAGAACTACTTTCATCTTCTAAAGAAAAAGTTTAGTGTGTCAGAATTCGTTGAACAAACGAAATACCGTGTCCATGGAAAGAGAAGCAGTGACAAGTATAATCGATAAAACGACTTACTCGCCGTCGCTTCTAATAATTAACGGAGGACAAAGCGTTTGCTGTTCAACCGCGCATCTGGAAACGTCTGATTACCGTGCGAAGCGCAACGAAAACACCCATCCCTCCATGACCGGTGCAAGTCACACACACAGTGATGAATCTTACAGTGGACACACGCTGTCGGCGTACCCGCCACAGGTGATGCCTGGGTCGGCCGGCAATTAATGTGTAAATTTGCATTCGGCGCGGCCGACGCGTCGCTGCGGGCCACCTGCTGCGTGCCCTGGACAAAGAGCCGCATGCATGCATACATACATACATACATACATACATGCACGCACGCACGCGCGTAAATTCTGCAGCTCGCGTCACTGCCGTTGTTAATGTATGAAAACCGAATTCGCTACAGAAGCCAACTGCGTTGATCGATTGCACCTGTCGTTACCAGCAGATGCGTTAAATGTAAATCACAGCGGCAGGGATTACGCAGTAGAGGTGCGTAATAGTAACATGTGCCGATTTAGCAAATACGCCTGCGTCATGCTTTATAAATGGCTTCAGCATCTGCAAATCTCGCTTTTTACCATAATGAGAGGGTCTGGATTGAAATCCTCGTGGTACCGTCTTGAAATTGGTTTTAGTCAGATCACCCAGCATTTTTGCGTCTACAGGAGGTTCGGTATGATGGTTATCCGTCTCCATTGCGGTCGGTTCATACTGTGCGGTGACGTCCATATGGAAGTTATACTGCCTTTATTCTTCCCGTTCAAAAGGATGGGTCCACAGTTATTTTGCGAAGAACGGATTCGACTAGGCTACGTCCTTGCACAATAATTCACTGCCCAAAAGAATTAGGGTGGCATGGCATGACTTCGTGTATTAGTCTCGATTGAGCCATAATAAAGGACTTGGTATACGCGGCGTGGTCTGAGGCACTGTGTCACGGATTGCGCGGCCTCTCCCTCCGGAGGTTCGAGTCCCCCTTGGGTATGGGTGTGTGTGTGTGTGTGTGTGTGTGTGTGTGTGTGTGTTGTCCTTAGCGTAAGTTAGTTTAAATAGCGTGTAAGTCTAGGGACCGATGACTTCAGCAGGTTGGTCCCTTCTGGGGATTGACTTTTACACCATCGCTTGACACGGGAAATAAGGTCTTCCTCAGTATGAAATGTTTTACCGCGCAGGTGGGCCTTCAGACGACCAGAGAGGTCATAATCAGACGGAGCCAAGTCCGGACTGTAGGGAGGATGAGGAACAATTTTCCAACCCATTTTTCTCATTTTCTCCTGCATCACAAGGGCTGTATGGGGTTTGGCATTGTCATGATGTACTCTGATAAGGTGACTGTGAAGCTGTGGTCAGTGGGTCTTGATGGCACGTAGCAACTTGCCCAGTGACAAACAGTAACGGGCCCGGTTCCAAAATGTCAATGAAAATGACACAACGCTGATCCCAGAAGGAGGAGACCATCACCTTTCAACCTGCTGTTCGTGAAAGTCTTAGTTTCTTCTCCTGAGGGGAACCCGGATGATGCCACTCCATGTTTTGGGTTTTGCTCTCAGGTTCGGACAAAAACGACCATGATTCTTCCTGGGTAATGGCGCCGTCAAAACACTGTTTCCACTCTTCAGTAAAGGTCTTCACGAGACCCTCGTACACATTCTTCCTCATCGTTTCCAATTCTCTTGTGGGTAATCTAGGCACCCAACGTGCACGGATTTTTCTGTACCCTAGTGACTGTACCTGTGATACCACACTACCCAATGACAAACGAGTCATTTCAGCAAGCCGTCGTCTCGTCACACATGTGTCATTTTGGATGATTTGATCAATGGTCTCCTTATTTACATCACTCACTGCCGTCGATGGTCTACCGCATCGTGGGTTGTCCAGTAGAGAGAAGTCACCTTGTTTAAACCTCTGTAACCACTGCTGGATACTGCTGCGTTCCACTGTGTCCTCCCCATAAACAGAGAGCAACTTCCTCTGAATCGATGTGGAAGAGTCATCGCCGGTCTTAAAGTAGAACTGCATCACCGACCGTTGTCGCAACCTGACATCTACTTCACGGTCCACCATGGCTCACTTGTAAATAAAAGAAAATACTTTTATTTACCAACTTACAGATAAATGTTCCAAGTATGTTCACAAAAAATCAGTCTCCTCCTGCAAAAAATAAAAATACAGAGACGACTGTGCAAAACTTCTTGAACGTCCTTTGTACTTCAACGTCCAGGCTTCCCAAGACTTGCTTGCCAACGCTGCCGTATAAGCCGTGGCGTTACAAGGAATTCAGGGCCACGGCCGTATGCAGCAGCCACCAAATGGTCCAACAGGATGTGATCGAAGTGCTGCCTGGCGACGAAAGGTCCATGTGGCTGTCAGCACTGAAGTCTCCCCACAATATCGCAGAACCTTGGAAATCTGTCGATTCTGTGGACAACATATGGCAGGAACTGCTCACCGCGGATGTCAGTACACGAATACGGCCATCACCGTCGGTCAGAGGATATCTAGACTCGTCTGTAAATAACACGTTTCGCCAGTGATGAAGCTGCCAGTTGACATGCGAACGGCAGAACTGTATTCAAGCAGCGAGATGATGTCTCAGGCGGGGTACTCGAGCAAACATCTGGGTCGTAAGGTCCTTTCACGTAGCCTGTTCATTACAGCCTAATCGGACAAAGCAGCTGCAGCGGCCCTTCTGAGATCCTCTTCTAGTGCTCTGGCGGTATCAGTACGATGGCTCAACAAAGAGATGGCCAGATATAGGTCTTCACGTCGATTTGTAATGCGCAGGCGACCTTGTCCAACCTGTCTTACTGTGGCGTGTCCACGACCTTATGGATGACACATGGAGAGGCATTGGCATCTGCAGCAACATAACCGAAAGTCCATCCTTTTTGGATCAAAGACACCGCCCTTGCAACTTGCACTGTATTAAGATGTCGCACTGCATGTGCTTGGATGAATACAACATCCACAATGACAACTGTCGTCTGTGTACCTCACTAGAAAACACTGGGACATCTATACTTACTTCCTTCTGAGGGGTCACCTGATACATTCAATAGAAAATTGCTTAACTACGAAGATGACGTGCTACAGACGCGAAATTTAACCGACAGGAAGAGGATGCTGTGATATGCAAATGATTAGCTTTTCACAGCATTCACAAAAGGTTGGCGCCGGTGGCGACATTGACATCGTGCTCACATGAAGAAAGTTTCCAACCGATTTCTCATACACAAACAGCAGTTGACCGCCGTTGTCTGATGAAACGCTGTTGTGATGCCTTGTGTATGGAGGAGAAATGCGTACCATCACGTTTCCGACTTTGATAAAGGTCGGATTGTAGCCTATCGCGATTGCGGTTTATAGTATCGCGACATTGCTGCTCACGTTGGTAGAGATCCAATGACTGTTAGCAGAATACGGAATCGATGGGTTCAGGAGCGTAATACGGAACGCCGTGCTGGACCCCAACGGCCTCGTATCACTAGCAGTCGAGATGACAGGCATCTTATCCGCATGGCTGTAACAGATCGTGCAGCGACGTCTCGATCCCTGAGTCAACAGATGGGGACGTTTGCAAGACAACAACCATCTGCACGAACAGTTCGACGACATTTGCAGCAGCATGGACTATCAGCTCAGAGACCATGGCTGTTACCCTTGACGCTGCATCACAGACAGGAGCGCCTGCAATGGTGTGCTCAACAACGAACCTGGGTGCACGAATGGCAAAACGTCATTTTTTCGGATGAATCCAGGTTCTGTTTACAGCATCATGATGGTCGCATCCGTGTTTGGCGACATAGCGGTGAACGCACATTGGAAGCGTGTATTCGTCATCGCCATACTGGCGTATCACTCGGCGTGATGGTATGGTATGCCATTGGTTACACGTCTCGTTCACCTCTTGTTCACATTGACGGCACTTTGAACAGTGGATGTCACATTTCAGATGTGTTACGACCCGTGGCTCTATCCTTCATTCGATCTCTGCGAAACCCTACATTTCAGCAGGATAATGCACGGCAGCATGTTGCAGGTCCTGTACGGGCCTTTCTGGATACAGAAAATGTTCGACTGCTGCCCTGGCCAACACATTCTCCAGATCTCTCACCAATTGAAAACGTCTGGTCAATGGTGACCGAGCAACTGCCTCGTCACAATACGCCAGTCACTACTCTTGATGAACTGTGGTATCGTGTTGAAGCTGCATGGGCAGCTGTACCTGTACACGCCATCCAAGCTCTGTTTGACTCAATGCCCAAGCATATCAAGGCCGTTAGTACGTCCAGAGGTGGTTGTTCTGGGTACCGATTTCTCAGGATCTATGCACCCAAATTGCGTGAAAATGTAATTACATGTCAGTTCTAGTATAATATATTTGTCCAGTGAATACTCGTTTATCATCTGCATTTCTTCTTGGTGTAGCAATTTTAATGGCCAGTGGTGTAATTACTTGTTGCCTACACTGAAAGCGATGATCCCAAGACGTGCAGTACGACCGAAGTAGCGCCTCTATTGTAATAGATTTAACATGTGGGACGTTGATACACGTCTTCGCTTAATTCTTTTGAACGTTGCAAAATCGCAACACTTGTTTGTCAGTTAACATCATCTTGAATACGATTTTGCTGAAGTTAGGAGACAGATTGAAAGTTTCATCTACTTAGCCTGTATATTGGCCGCCGTAGAGACATTCTGGTGACTGCGTATTACGGGCTCTTTGCGGGGAAAGCTTACATCCTTCACGGAAGTGTTTGTGATAGGCTGTTTGTCCCTGCAGGGCATAGCTGTTAGGATAACACTTGGCGAGCTGATTATTTCGTGGATGTGGCGTGACAGGCCAATGATCCCTTGAGTGCAGATGCACACCACACTCTAGCTCTTACGGGAATCGGCGAAATGTCGGGAGTAATGAGGATAATTGGCAGGGGAACTGCCTCAGTAGTCTGCGGCTAAGTTGAGAATTTGGGCCAGACGGGAGGCTATCTAGGGGTAGTCCGTGCAGTAGCGACGGCCACTCTGTCCGGATTGCTCAGTGGGCAGAGCATCTGTCTGGTAAGCCGGAGACCCAGGTTCGAATCCCTGTATGGCACAAACCCACTGATGTAAATCAATGCCCACTAGCAGCTACATGTCGTAATTCCTTTGTGTCGAAATTGGTTTGACATGCATCGCCCAAATCTGTTCAACTTTCTTGCCTATACGACAGATTCGGTATGTTGGTTAACTCTCTCAAGTGCAGTCAGTGTTTAATCTGCAGTGACGTCTGTACTGAAGTTACACTTCCTTTATCACCCGTCTCCGTGGCCGAGGTCGCTAACGCACTTCGTGCGGTAGCGCCCACCTCGGGAGTAAACCAGTTGGAATCCCGGTGGCGGATGAAATTTCCGCCGCCAGTATTTGCCCGTCAAGGTGGCGTAAGGTTCCTGATCTCCACTCTTCCCTCCAGTGCTCTGATGTAAGTTTCTAACCTCTCCGCATCGTCTCGTGAAACGAGTGTATGTGGCACTGCTGGTGGTGGTTCGTCCGTCAGATGCGGACGTCAAGCTCGGAGTAGGGTGAGCGCCGGCACCGGCTTTCGCCCTCTCCTTTCTCCTATCAGTCCCAACATGAACACGACACCACACTGCACACCACACGTACACATTAGACATCTACACGTGAGGGATACAAACACAGCTCATATTTCGCGACCGGAAGATGGCCGCCGGCGCAAAGGATAAGGAAAACGTTTCCGGTTAGGCGGCTGAACCTGCCGTTTTGGGTGTCCGAGCCATTCACGTCACACGGCTCCACTTATCCTTTATCTGTATAAGCATGGAATCACAGTTTACTTAACGAGGTGACGCAGTGGTTAGCACATTGGACTCGCACTCGGAGGACTACGTTTCAAACCCGCGTCCGGCTGTCCTGATTTAGGTTTTCCGTGATTTCCCTAAATCGCTTCAGGCAAATGCCGGGATGGTTGCCTTGAAAGGGCACTGCCGACTTCCTTCCCCATCCTTCACTATTCCGTTGTGTCCGATAACCTTGCTGTTTGGTCCTCCAAATCAACCAAACAAACACAGTTATTTTTGCGAAGAACTGACTCGTTTAACCTAGATCCTTGCAGGAATAGAATCGCAATACTTGTTTTGTCAGTTAATATCTTCGTGAGTACTGCATTACTGAAGTTGTGAGATAGATAAAAAACGACTCCGCCTGCTCTTAGCCTTTATACTGGTCGCCATAGAGATATTGGGTGAAGGAGTATTATGGGCCCTTTGCGAGGAAAGCTTCGTCCTGCACACTTAGTGAGTTGGCAGTGGACAGATATCCGTGTTCCATGCCTAAGATCCTCGCTGTTCCTCCTTCCATAGGATAGTTGTTACGATGGTATTTAGCAAGGTGGCTATTTTGCGGATGTGGATGACAAAGGTTGTACACCTATGATAAAGGAGGTCTTGTCGTGCACCACGAAATTTATGTCAAAAGCATTGATTTGCCATTATCAGTGCAATTTGATACAGAGGACAATTGAATGAATATCCGGTTCGATAACATACGAACGTTTTCCTTACGCAAAATGTATGAGGGTTGGAACATTAATAGTGACAACTATTTATTGAAATACATACATATTTCAAAGTTTCACTGTCTTCCAAAGTAGTCACCAGAATTGTGTATAACCTGTCGCCAACGGTGTGGCAGACGTAAGATACCGTTAGCAGCGTCATTTGCGTTGATAGTTCGACTGGAGCAGTCTATTTCCCGAGGACTCTCCGTAACAGTTCTGAACTGAATGCTTCCTTCATCTTACGAATCAACTTGAAGCCACAGGGCCTTTAGACCAGGGACTATGATGGGTGTCGCAGCACTCCATGCATCGAACAAATCAGTCGCAACTGGTACCAATGCGCCAGAGCATTGTCCTTTAAAACAATGGGCGTGTCTGCAGAAAGTGACTCCGTTTCTTCCTATAAGCTGTTAATTTTTGAAACACAGCCTGCGACCTCTGAGAGAAAGAAGCGGCGACAGTTTTTGCAGGACTCGCCCATCATTTTGCACGACAGTACTGGGGTGGCGCATGTGGTGCAAGTTGAGAGCCATGTTTCCGATCCATGGGGCTGCGAAGTGCTGTACCACCCACCACACCCACCGGATTTAAGCCATTGCGACTTCAACTTGATTCCTGAACTGAAAGAAGTACTTCATCGCGCACAGTGCTGGTGGTGCCTACTGTGAAGCACAGTAAAACTTTTAAATATGTCAGTATTTTGTATAAATTGAGAATAAATAGTTGCCATTATTAAAGTTCCAACTCTAGTTGAAGCATACTATTACTCACATAGTATGCACGTTTCCAAGTATAAAATCTCTTTGTTGGTTAAAAGTGATACGGATCTAGAAAACATAGAACCCGTGAATATTTAAAACGTAAGTGTAACCCTGTACAACATCGTACGTCACCACGATAGGTACATTATCTATCTAACCTCTGCGGTACACAGATCGCTACCTGTAAAGTTTTTAACTGCGAAACGCTTAATGGCAGAATTCCTGGTCGTATCAGACACCACAGGTACAGTAAGGGAACGTGGAATTGCTGCTCAAGTCTAAGTGTCTAATGATACAGCTACCCTGTTACGTGTGAGGCCATACCTAGGTAGATCTGTAGTGTACACTCACAACGAACACTCAATACGTCGTTCAGACAAATAATGTACGTAATCTATGACTTGTGCTTCAGTGTACACAAAATGTTCTCGTCATCGACTGTTGGTTTATCCTCTTTATTGGATACCACTGATGATGTGCTGTATCCCCGAACACCGGCCTGCCAAACAAATACTTTTGAAGCACAGCTCTTCGTATACAACAGGATGTCATTATCAGCTACATACGTCTACAAACTGTAGATCACCGCCGGCCGCGGTGGCCAAGCGTTTCTAGGCGCTTCAGTCCGGAACCGCGCGACTGCTACGGTCGCAGGTTCGAATCCTGCCTCGGGCATGGGTGTGTGTGATGTCCTTAGGTTAGTTAGGTTTAAGTAGTTCTAAGTTCTAGGGGACTGATGACCTCAGATGTTAAGTCCCATAGTACTCAGAGCCATTTGAACCATACACAGACAGCTCCTTCAGTGAATTTCACCACATCCTGCCGCCACGTACGTCACCGTCTCTCCCGTCAGTGCAGTGATCCAATATGGCACAGATACAGTGATATTTCGGGGCACTTCCGTGCTGTAGACAACGGTGATCCGAGCAAACCGTGTGAAATGTTACGTGTCGTGCCACAAGCGACCAGTGTCATTGGTCTCTGGCTAATGTTTTCCTCAGTATGCATCTGTTTGGTAACACTGAAATATATGTTATCAGGCAGACAGATAATTTCTGAGATATTGCGTTTTTCAGCACACTTACGGGAGAGTAAGCTTTAACGTCCTGTTGTCGACGTGATAGCTATAACCAGAGCACAATCTCGGAAAGCACAAAATAGCAGGAGGAAATCTGAGAGTGCTTTTCAGGGAATCTATCCGGAAAGACGCCTTAACCCTTCGAGTACCATTGCCTTAAGCATGTAACGGCCGACGCTGTTGCAAGTCAGACACATCTTGTGATACAACGAAGTATTTCTATGAATGTAGCACATTGTGGCAGTAGCTTACACAGTTAGAAACAGTAGCCAATGCAGAGATTGTGGTATCGGGCTGTAGGAGATTGTGACAAAAAGAAAACCCCTTTTTTGGTATATTGAAGAGATGACTAACAGTGAAACTTAGTATTTCTAAGCTATTATAACCTAAATTTAAGCTCTTCTAATTGCTTTTGTGTTTTCGACGTGAAACCACTGGGGCAGAATGTATCTCCGATACAGAATTTATTAAATTTTAGTCCAATTTTTGCTTCTTATTTCGGACTATAATTTGTTTTAGGATTTATGTGTTCATGTGGCTTTAGAGATGAGAGATTATTTCTACGAAAAATGCGAATTTGCTTTCTAATGTATCACGTGAAATGATGGGTGATTGAAAACTGTAAGTCGGTATGGTTCAAAAGGAAAACCACCTGCTTGATTGTTTAATATGTGGCAATTTCTTATTGCATTCGTTGCTTACTACACTCCTGGAAATGGAAAAAAGAACACATTGACACCGGTGTGTCAGACCCATCATACTTGCTCCGGACACTGCGAGAGGGCCGTACAAGCAATGATCACACGCATGGTACAGCGGACACACCAGGAACCGCGGTGTTGGCCGTCGAATGGCGCTAGCTGCGCAGCATTTGTGCACCGCCGCCGTCAGTGTCAGCCAGTTTGCCGTGGCATACGGAGCTCCATCGCAGTCTTTAACACTGGTAGCATGCCGCGACAGCGTGGACGTGAACCGTATGTGCAGTTGACGGACTTTGAGCGAGGGCGTATAGTGGGCATGCGGGAGGCCGGGTGGACGTACCGCCGAATTGCTCAACACGTGGGGCGTGAGGTCTCCACAGTACATCGATGTTGTCGCCAGTGGTCGGCGGAAGGTGCACGTGCCCGTCGACCTGGGACCGGACCGCAGCGACGCACGGATGCACGCCAAGACCGTAGGATCCTACGCAGTGCCGTAGGGGACCGCACCGCCACTTCCCAGCAAATTAGGGACACTGTTGCTCCTGGGGCATCGGCGAGGACCATTCGCAACCGTCTCCATGAAGCTGGGCTACGGTCCCGCACACCGTTAGGCCGTCTTCCGCTCACGCCCCAACATCGTGCAGCCCGCCTCCAGTGGTGTCGCGACAGGCGTGAATGGAGGGACGAATGGAGACGTGTCGTCTTCAGCGGTGAGAGTCGCTTCTGCCTCGGTGCCAATGATGGTCGTATGCGTGTTTGGCGCCGTGCAGGTGAGCGCCACAATCAGGACTGCATACGACCGAGGCACACAGGGCCAACACCCGGCATCATGGTGTGGGGAGCGATCTCCTACACTGGCCGTACACCACTGGTGATCGTCGAGGGGACACTGAATAGTGCACGGTACATCCAAACCGTCATCGAACCCATCGTTCTACCATTCGTAGACCGGCAAGGGAACTTGCTGTTCCAACAGGACAATGCACGTCCGCATGTATCCCGTGCCACCCAACGTGCTCTAGAAGGTGTAAGTCAACTACCCTGGCCAGCAAGATCTCCGGATCTGTCCCCCATTGAGCATGTTTGGGACTGGATGAAGCGTCGTCTCACGCGGTCTGCACGTCCAGCACGAACGCTGGTCCAACTGAGGCGCCAGGTGGAAATGGCATAGCAAGCCGTTCCACAGGACTACATCCAGCATCTCTACGATCGTCTCCATGGGAGAATAGCAGCCTGCATTGCTGCGAAAGGTGGATATACACTGTACTAGTGCCGACATTGTGCATGCTCTGTTGCCTGTGTCTATGTGCCTGTGGTTCTGTCAGTGTGATAATGTGATGTATCTGACCCCAGGAATGTGTCGATAAAGTTTCCCCTTCCTGGGACAATGAATTCACGGTGTTCTTATTTCAATTTCCAGGAGTGTATAATAACAAAGGTTAATTTTGCGAAAAATTTTTAAGTTTTTTTCCGAAGTGAAACCACCGCCTTAAAACAATTGAGGGTTTCCTTTTTGCCAATTTCTTCTTCTGTTCGTTGTTTACTGTAATAATAAAGGTTACACCTGTGAAAAGTTTTAAAATTATATTTTTATCATATTGTTGGGACTCGAAGGGTTAAGCTATACGTAGAAAGCATGCGAAATATGAACCTAGATGGTCAGTCAGGGATTTGAAGATAGCTTTCCGAATGCAAAAACTGCGGCTTATTAAACTTCACACGTTTCGTACTTTCCAGAATTTACTCGTATTTCAACTAAACTAAAACTTTTTACAAAACGAACAAATTACATTTCCGTTATGTCATGGAGAAACTGTGACTAACGTGGAGAAATGTTAACAATTAATGATTTATGTCAGTTTTTCCCTATATGTTATGTTCTCTCAGACATTTCGATCGGCAGTGAAACGAAACGCAAGTTTGTTCCTTTTCAAAAGAAAGGGCCAGTACCACTCAGGACACTGGATAAATCTTCCTCGTCCTAACGCCCGGTTACTATTCTTGGCGTAATGGGGCGACAAAAAGTGAGCCTCCGCACCTCAGTCATCGTATGCGTCCTCCGTGCTGCTGATGTACGGAGAAAGTAAAGCAGATTCCAGCTGGCGTATTGACAGAACCACAGCAAGCAATAATTAATAACAGTTGATGCGGGTGAATGCGTTTTTGTGTATTGACTTAATCATCTGTCCGACTATTTTGTACGTTGCAGCGCCCCCTCATCGGCTTTGTCACGAACGATATTGAGGTCCACTCATGCATTTGAAATGCTGCTTCCATCCAAAGTGACGGACTGCAACATGGTCGACTGTGAAATACACCTACTGAATGTTCAATGGTATCATGGCGCAGTGCGCCCCCACGAAATTATGGCCCATATTTTTACGGTTCACTGTTAACAGACTTCTCTAACTTATCCTGTGGTATAGCCTTCACTGATTTTACAGAAGTGATAACAACGCGGACAGCGGTTGTGCTACCGGGAAACTATTCTTTTCGTACTGCAAAACTTTTGTTCAATGCTACTGAAACAAGGTGTTAGTGTGCAGAAGAAAGAAACAAGTGCCTGTGTACTTTGTACCGAACAATAGACGCGAATGTTTTAATCTTCAGTACTAAAATTTCCATACAAGCAGCTATTTCATGAAGACTGTTGATAGTCATCAATCTAAATTTCGTCCACTGTGTCTCCAGAAACATTTCACCACGAGTAAGAACGATGTTTTTTTTCCCTCTTCTACTTTTCGGTTAATGTATTCCATATACGCTGAGGAAGGTCACAATTCAGTAATAGACTTTCTCTACGGGCAGACGACCTAACAGCCATTTAACGTAGTAAGAATAAGAGCCGCGCGTTTCGAGGCGCCTTGTCACCGATTGCACGGCCCCTCCCGCCGGAAGTTCGAATCCTCCCTCGGGCGTGTTTGTTGTTGTCAGCATAAGTTAGTTTAAGTAGTGCGTAAGTCTGTGGACCGATGACCGCAGCAGTTCGGTCCCTTCGCAATCCACACACATTTGAACATTTTGAGAATAAGCTAAATACCAATTTTAATAACTCTTACCAACTGTTATACACTTGGTACTTTCGACGCTGTATAAAATTTTACTGTGTCGTAGCAGCAGAAAATTTGTTTGCTTCGGAACAGTACCGGAGATAATTGAGTTAACATCTCTCTCTCTCTCTCTCTCTCTCTCTCTCTCTCTCTATTTATATTCTTGGCCAGTTAGCAGGAAAGAGTCTCGTCTTGTAAGGAAGCAGTGGCGGTTTCGTCTGTGGAGCACATTCGCACGTCACATTGATCTGTGATTCTGCTTATGAAGTAGGGTGGTCGAGGCAGGCGTTACACCAGCGGTGCTGGTGGAATCTCGGCTGTGCTTCGTCTGTACATGGAGTGACCTGTGTACAAGGACCAGTCGTCGTCGTAGTATTGTACCTGGCTCCATCGCTTCCCTCTTTCTTTGAATTCAAGTGTGTCACACATTTGATCACCTTTTTAGAGTGTTTCACACAGATAGAAAACATGGACAAAATATTACTGGGACTACAACAACTAGTACTCTGATTCGACTTAGAAAAGAAGAGACATCGAAAACACCTAAAATACACTACTGGCCATTAAAATGGCTACACCAAGACGAAATGCAGATGATAAACGGGTATTCATTGGACAATATATATTATACTAGAACTGACATGTGATTACATTTTCACGCAATTTCAGTGCATAGATCCTGAGATATCAGTACCCAGAACAACCACATCTGGCCATAATAACGGCCTTGACACGCCTGGGCACTGAGTCAAACAGAGCTTGGGTGGCGTGTACAGGTACAGCTGCCCATGCAGCTTCAACACGATACCACAGTTCATCAAGAGTAGTGACTGGCGTATTGTGACGAGCCAGTTGCTCGGCCACCATTGACCAAACGTCTTCAGTTGGTGAGAGATCTGGAGAATGTCTTGGCCAGGGCAGCAGTCGAACATTTTCTGTATCCAGAAAGGCCCGTACAGGACCTGCAACATGCGGTCGTGCATTATCCCGCTGAAATGTAGGGTTTCGCAGGGATCGAATTAAGGGTAGAGTCACGGGTCGTAACACATCTGAAATGTAACGTCCACTGTTGAAAGTGCCGTCAGTGCGAACAAGAGGTGACCGAGACGTGTAACCAATGGAACCGGGTGATACGCCAGTATGGCGATAACGAATACACGCTTCCAATGTGCGTTCATCGCTATGTCGCCAAACACGGATGCGGCCATCAGGATGCTGTAGGCAGGACCTAAATTCATCCGAAAAAATGACGTTTTGCCCTCGTGAACCGAGGTTAGCCGTTGAGTACACCATCGCAGGCGCTCCTGTCTGTGATGCAGTGTCAAGGGTAACCACAGCAATGGTCTCCGAGCTGATAGTCCACGCTGCTGCAAACGCCGTCGAACTGTTCGTGCAGATGGTTGTTGTCTTGCAAACGTCCCCATCTGTTGGCTCAGGGATCGAGACTTGGCTGCACGATCCGTTACAGCCATGTGGATACGATACGTCATCTCCACTGCTAGTAATACGAGGCCGTTGGGATCCAGCACGGCGTTCCGTATTACCCTCCTGAACCCACCGAACCGACCTTTATCAAAGTCGGAAACGTGATGGTACGCATTTCTCCTCCTTACACGAGGCATCACAACAACGTTTCACCAGGCAACGCCGGTCAACTGCTGTTTGTGTATCTGAAATCGGTTGGAAACTTTCATCATGTCTGCACGTTGTAGGTGTCGCCACCGGCGCCAACCTTGTATGAATGCTCTGAAAAGCTAATCATTTGCATATCACAGTATCTTCTTCCTGTCGGTTAAATTTCGCGTCTGTAGCACGTCACCTTCGTGGTGTAGCAATTTTAATGGCCAGTAGTGTAGAACTGTCGTAAGAATCGTATCAGGCGATCTGATAACATATTATACAAAGGAAATACTTTCATTTGTGAAATTGAGCACTACAACATCCATTTTTGTCCAGAAATGTAAAAAACTGTTTCCTGTTCAACTGATTGGACAGACAATTGAAGTATATCCGTGTTTAGAGAAGCAAAAGCAGAAAGCAAGAGTTCAGAATCTGGAACGGCACCCCCAGCCACCTTCAGTGTACATTTGACAATAATCCAGAACGAGGCAAACTTCCGGCTGTTGTCTGCATGATACTAATGGCATCCACCTAGACTGAGAGGATGCTCCTCAGTTCAGAAGAGGGTCAAGACAGTGACCGACGCTAGGTGCATTAGCAGTGCTTGCCATAGAAAAGAATCGCACCTAATTCAGTGATAAGGTTATCGCCTCGTTTATTTGAAAGAAAGCAACAGCACAGTAGTATGTTGGTATCCCCCCCGTGTTCAGATGATACGAGAGTCCCGCCTTTTAAATTCTTAGCACAAATGATCACCAGGCGTCGCTTTGCTGTTTTAACATTTGTCGTATTATTATTTTGAAACAAATACTGTTGAGAAGCTAATGGAGTGGTTTGTATACATTGGAGGTTTAAATAAATATGGCTGTGAAAAAATGAAATTTCCATGTGGAGATTTTCGTTGAATAATTGCTTCGCTAAACTTTTCACTGGCCTGTCACCTTCAGCAAAGACTGCTTGCAACTGGTGCAGAAAAGTTCGATGCTCTGCGTACCAGGATTGAAGAGAGGCTGACTTGTAGGAATATCGAAGACTGCAGAACGTCTGATTTTGCGTCAGTATTTTCCTGTGAAAAAATGCTTCTTTCCAGTGGGCCGTGCACAGTTTGACCGAAACTGAGAAGGCTACTGTCAAAATTGCTGTAAGAAAATAATCGAAGAAATCGACCGAGAAAATGCAAAAGCTATATACAACATCGTAAAAGGGGACCGAACTGGGATACATTCATACAAGCTGTTCAGTGATTGAAGACTAATCGAAACCAAATAAAAGTGTTTCGTTCGTGAACCTCTTCAAGAAAATCGTCTTCTGGTTTTAGTTCTATTCTTGACCGCGTTTGCTTCCTCATATACAGGATGTTTAGAAGTTAATTACACAAAAGTAACCTTTAATTGTAAAAAAATGTAAATAGCTTACAGAAGTGCTTGATGCAGCACTGAATGCAGTATATCTTAAAGTTTGATTTACAATTCAAAGTCTGCTGAATTTCTTCAATTGCTGCGTCAGAGGCAGCTGACGGACCCTGACGCGCTATCCTGTGTGATAGACCGCCAGTTTCGGTGAAACTATTTTAATGACGGTTGGTCTTTGAGGTGGTAGCTTGCAGTATTTAATCCTGAATTGCCTCTGTACTGCAGTAGCGGATTTGGATTCATGAAGCCGTAAGTAACATTGCGCACGCTCTGCACTGTTACAGGACTCCATGATGATCACTGTAATAAACCAATTGTGCATGCCGCCTAGCGGGAAAGTCGGGAACTAAGAGTGTTACGCGGAAATAAAAATTATAAGGATCCTATAGTATATGGAAATGATGTTCTGTCTTTAGCAAACACAATTCTTCCTCTTCCGTTATTTTTTTTTTTTTTTTTGTCCCTACCGCAAAATGTTTCGGAGAAGTTTCTTCATTTTCAGTGGGCGTATTTGTTCTATTACGTACCGCATAAATCAATTGTGCATCATAATACAGGTTCACAATTATTGAACCACATGAAGTAAAATCACCACACTTCTGAAGCGTTTCCGTTACGACGTTCAAACTGGACGGTTCGCCGCGGGATGTGATGCATGGTTCGGTTTAGCGACGAAGCCCGCTTTCATTTGCACGGGTTCGTCAGTAAGCAGAATTGGCGCATTTATAGGACTGAGAATCAGCTTTTCGCGATCGAGAAGTCTGGTGCGCAGTACGGAATAATCGGTGCTTACTCCTTGATGGCACGGTGACTACCGAACGGCACGTGAAGGTTTCGGAAGATAAGTTCATCCCCATTATCCAAAGTGACCATGATTCCGACAAGACGGAGGTCTACCTCATCGAAGTAGGATAATGCTTCATGTCCTGGAGGAGCAATCTGGGGACCGCATTCTGGCTCTGGGGTACCCAGAGGCCACTGGCATGCGTCTCGATTGGCCGCCATATTCTCCGGATCTGAACACATGGGACTCCTTTTTGTGGGGCTGTATTAAAGACAAAGCGCACAGCAATAGCGCCAAAGCCGTTGCTGAGCCGAAAACATCGATTCAGGTCATCGACATCGTCGATGTTGCGACACTTCAGCGGGTCATGCGTAATTTCGCTATTGTGCGCCACGTCGTCGCCAGTAATGGCAGGCATATGGATCATACCATATCGGAAATACGAATATCTGTAGTGGCATTTACATGTTGAATAAAGTATGTGCACCCCGTAATTTGTAACTAATTTACGTTTTTTTTTCATGTAGTTCAATAATTGTCACCCTGTACATAACAGTTGAGATCATACACGGAGGGAAACAGAAGCTTGATGTTCCTTGTGCGACACTGCAGAAACACTTGGCAGGAATGTAGCCACTCTACGTGATTGCTGGCAGCGGTGGTCACGAGAACGTACCGTAGCAAGAACACTGCGTTCCGGACGGCCATGTGGCACTACTGACAAGGGAACCCCCCCATCGCACCCCCCTCAGATTTAGTTATAAGTTGGCACAGTGAATAGGCCTTGAAAAAGTGAACATAGATGAATCGAGAAAACAGGAAGTTTTGTGGAACTATGAAAAAAAATAAGCAAAATACACAAACTGAGTAGACCATGCGCAAGATACGCAACGTCAAGGATAGGCTGAGGTGAGGAGCGCCGTGGTCCCGTGGTTAGCATGAGTAGCTGCGGACCGTGAGGTACTTGGTTCAAGCCTTCCCTCGAGTGAAATATTTACTTTCTTTATTTTCGCAAAGTTATGATCTGTCCGCTCGTTCATTGACATCTCTGTTCACTGCAATAAGTTTACCGTCTGTGTTTTGGGACCGCACCGCAAAACCGTGCGATTAGTAGACGAAAGGACGCGCCTCTCCAATGGGAAACGAAAACATTTGAGCGCAAGGTCATAGGTCAACCGATTCCTCCAGAGGAAAACACGTCTGATATATTCTATACGACACTGGTGACAACATGTGCGTCACATGACAGGAATATGTTGTCCACCCACCTAACTTGTACACTTAGCGAATGGGTAAAACGATTCTTCTACCTTGCCCGATTTAGGTTTTCTTGTGGATGTGATAATCACTCCCAAAAAATTGATGAAAACATAAGAGTTTGTCACATAAACTGAAAATCAAAAATTAAATTTTTCACTCGAGGGAAGACTTGAACCAAGGACCTCTCATTCTGCAGCTGCTCACGCTAACCACGGGACAACGGCGCTGCTGAACGCCCAGTATCCCTGATGTTGCTTATTTTTCGAGTGGATTACTCAGTTTGAATATTTTACTTATTTTTTCATAGTTCCACACAACTTCTTCCTGTTTTCCCGATTGATCTGTGTTCAGTTTCTCAAGGCCTATCCACTGTGCCAACTCATAACTAAATCTGAGGGGGGTGCGATGGAGAGGTTCACTCGTGAGATGGAAGACCACGGTGCGGTGTTGGACGTGTGGCTGGCTCTGGCGCCTCGTAGTGCACCTGCAGGAGCAGTTTGAGCAGCGGTGGCCACCGCAGTGACGCAGCGAACTGTTACAAACCGCTTTATCACGTAATGTATCAGCCGTAAGAGCGCCTCATCGAAGCTCGACTGGGTTACAACCGACCGTGTTCAGCTACTCGGACTGACGGTACTCCGATCCGTCTCCTGTAAATTTATCGCGCTCGGAAATTTTAAGTTAACTAGAACGAGGAATATTCTTAAGTTTTTTTCATCCTGGCTGGACATTACATTCAAACATGTTAAGTAATTATTAAAAAAACTATTACATTACGAATGATCACGCATTAGCACAAATCAGATAGGCTACCACAGACAAAATATTCTCCTGAACAAACCGTGACGTGTTTTACCTATTAATGTAATGGCGCTTAATGCATAGCGCGAAATTCATAGGCAAAGCACAATAATTCGTATGACATTTAATGCAGAATAACAAAACATGGGATGTAGGTAAACGCTTCCAAACTACATAAATAGAGAAACACTGGCAATTAAAAACAAATGAAAAAACCTAAACTGTTTAACTCTGATGTCATTAGTAGTAGTAACTATTCTTTGTAACAACGACTGTGTCGGAAATTAGTTGGTTGGCAGAGTTATTTTGATTATTAAAATCATCATCATCATCATTTAAGACTGATTATGCCTTTCAGCGTTCAGTCTGGAGCATAGCGCCCCTTATACAGTTCCTCCATGATCCCCTATTCAGTGCTAACATTGGTGCCTCTTCTGATGTTAAACCTATTACTTCAAAATCATTCTTAACCGAATCCAGGTACCTTCTCCTCGATCTGCCCAGACTCCTCCTACCCTCTACTGCTGAATCCATGAGTCTCTTGGGTAACCTTGCTTCTCCCATGCGTGTAACATGACCCCACCATCTAAGCCTGTTCGCCATGACTGCTACATCTATAGAGTTCATTCCCAGTTTTTCTTTGATTTCCTCATTGTGGACACCCTCCTGCCATTGTTCCCATCTACTAGTACCTGCAATCATCCTAGCTACTTTCATATCCGTAACCTCAACCTTGTTGGTAAGGTAACCTGAATCCACCCAGCTTTCGCTCCCATACAACAAAGTTGGTCGAGAGATTGAACGGTGCACAGATAACTTAGTCTTAGTCTTGGTAGATCGTAGCTGAGCGCTCACTGCATTAGCTTTGCTACACCTCGCTTCCAGTTCTTTCACTATGTTGCCATCCTGTGAGAATATGCATCCTAAGTACTTGAAACCGTCCACCTGTTCTAACTTTGTTCCTCCTATTTGGCACTGAATCCGTTTATATTTCTTTCCCACTGACATTACTTTCGTTTTGGAGATGCTAATCTTCATACCATAGTCCTTAATTTCTGATCTAGCTCTGAAATATTACTTTGCAAACTTTCAATCGAATCTGCCATCACAACTAAGTCATCCGCATATGCAAGACTGCTTGTTTTGTGTTCACATATCTTAATCTCACCCAGCCAGTCTATTGTTTTCAACATATGATCCATAAATAATATGAACAACAGTGGAGACAGGATGCAGCCTTGTCTTACCCCTGAAACTACTCTGAACCATGAACTCAATTTACCGTCAACTCTAACTGCTGCCTGACTATCCATGTAAAGACCTTTAATTGCTTGCAAAAGTTTGCCTCCTATTCCATAATCTTGTAGAACAGACAATAACTTCCTCCTAGGAACCCGGTCATATGCCTTTTCTAGATCTATAAAGCATAGATACAATTCCCTGTTCCACTCATAACACTTCTCCATTATTTGCCGTAAGCTAAAGATCTGGTCCTGACAACCTCTAAGAGGCCTAAACCCACACTGATTTTCATCCAATTGGTCCTCAACTAATACTCGCACTTTCCTTTCAACAATACCTGAGAAGATTTTACCCACAACGCTGATTAAAGAGATACATCTGTAGTTGTTACAATCATTTCTGTTTCCATGTTTAAAGATTGGTGTGATTACTGCTTTTGTCCAGTCTGATGGAACCTGTCCCGACTCCCAGGCCATTTCAGTTATCCTGTGTAGCCATTTAAGACCTGACATTCCACTGTATTTGATGAGTTCCGACTTAATTTCATCCACCCCAGCCGCTTTATTGCACTGCAATCTATTGGCCATTTTTTCCACTTCCTCAAATGTTATCCTATTTCCATCATCATTCCTGTCCCATTCTACCTCGAAATCTGAAACATTACTGATCGCATTTTCACCTACATTGAGCAACTCTTCAAAATATTCCCTCCATCTGCCCAAGGCATCCACAGGATTCACCAGCAGTTTTCCTGTCCTTCTTACCTTCCTTTCGAAGACTGCTGATTACACTCCAGAATGGTTTTCCAGCAGCTTGACCCATAGTCTCCAACCTGTTTCCAAAGTCTTCCCACGATTTCTTCTTGGATGCTGCAATTATCTGTTTGGCTTTGTTTCTTTCTTCAACATAACTTTCTCTGTCTACCTGGGTTCTGGTATGTAGCCATTTTTGATACGCCTTCTTTTTCCTTTTACAGGTTGCCTTGACTGTATCATTCCACCAAGCTGTTTGCTTCATCCTACTTTTACACACTACTGTTCCAAGACATTCTGTAGCCACTTCTAGTACTGTGTCCCTGTACCTTGTCCATTCCTTTTCCAATGGCTGTAATTGACTACATTCAACTAACTGGTACCTTTCTGAGATCGCTGTTATGTACTTGTGCCTGATTTCCTTATCCTGAAGTTTCTCCACTCTTATCCTCCTACATGTGGACCTAACCTCCTGCACTTTCGGCCTCACAATCCCAATTTCACTGCAGATTAAATAATGATCAGTGTCATCAAAGAATCCCCTGAATACACGTGTGTCCCTCACAGCCTTCCTGAATTCCTGATCTGTTATTATATAGTCAATGACAGATCTGGTTCCGCTCCCTTCCCAAGTATACCGGTGAATGTTCTTATGTTTAAAAAAGGAGTTTGTGATTACTAAGCCCATACTGGCACAGAAATCCAAGAGTTGTTTCCCGTTCCTGTTGGCCTCCATATCCTCTCCAAATTTACCCATAACCTTTTCATACCCTTCTGTTCGATTTCCAATCCTGGCGTTAAAATCACCTATGAGCAGAACACTGTCCTTGTCCTTTACTCTAACAACTACATCACTGAGTGCCTCATAAAAACTATCCATCTTATCTTGATCTGTCCCTTGACAATGCGAATATACTGACACAATCCTAATTTTCTTGCTAGACACTGTCAAATCTATCCACATCAGTCGTTCGTTTACATACCGTATTGCAACTACGCTGGGTTCCATTTCTTTCCTGATGTAATGCCCTACACCCCATTGTGCTATTCCTGCTTTGACTCCTGACAGGTAGACCTTGTATTCTCCCACTTCCTCTTCTTTCTCACCCCTGACCCGAATGTCACTAACAGCTAAAACGTCCAGCCCCATCTTACTTGCAGCCTCTGCCAGCTCTACCTTCTTCCCAGAGTAGCCCCCATTGATATTAATAGCTCCCCATCTCATTACCATTTGCTTGCCAAGTCGTATATTAGGAGTCCCTGGTTTGTCAGTTAGAGGTGGGACTCCGTCACCTCCAAAGGTCCGAGGCATTTTGCTCTGATTGTTGCCAGCATCATATTTAAAGTACCAGGGAAGCAGGTTGCTAGCCTTACTTGCCCCGAGTCCCATTGGGTTTTACCCCTAACGGCTGAGGGAGTAACCGGTGGATTTGGTAGTCTTTGCCGTATGAGCACAAAGGTGACCACGACTCAGAATATGTCCGAGATGCCCAGCCTTATTCCAAAGTAACTGGTATCCCGACTGTCGGGACCACTTACTTGGCCACTCATACGTTGCCCGTGGTTCATGAACTAGGACATGACTACAGGAACCCACACCATGAACCACTTTGATTATTAAAAGAAATAATTAAATGAATGAAACCAAGTTTTAACTACTATTCTGAAATTATTGAAAATAAAGCCGAATGGTATTACAGTATGACAGTTTGCAATTACGTAAAATGAGTTTCCAACAAAAGTTATTGTTGTTTCTGTGTGTAGAGCTTTTACATCACTGATCAGAACGGTGTTGTTCGCTGTGTGTCTTAGCCTGTGTCCCTTCAAAAGAGTTTCAACTCGGTTGATGCTGCCGCGGAGTCGTAGACATCTGCGTCGTTAATCCACGTTCCTTGAGCGTGTAATCCAGCAACATTGGTGTCGTCTTGCTCATCTCCTTTTGATCGTGAGCGTCAGTTCTAAATGTGACAGGTACGCTCGGCGTTTGCAGAATTAATTCCAATCTGCGTATCGGCATACAACGGCGAGAATAAAACACGCTTCTGTGCATTAACACGTGACGTACAAGGACGTCATGTTTGTTACACACTTCAGCGACAATTTTCGGATTTATGTTTTACGGTCGGGGCGCGGCACTTTTCGCAGTATGTCCATCGGCACGGCGACAGTGAGTCACGTCTATTGTACCATTAGTCCGTTGTTTAAACCGAACGGTATGTGCCGTGCGCAATTTTCTACGCAATCACATTAGTCACTCGGCGATCGGCACGCCGTACATTCACAATTAAAGTTCTTTGTGCCAATAATGCGTTACAAATGGTTCAAATGGCTCTGAGCACTATGGGACTTAACAGCTGTGGTCATCAGTCCCCTAGAACTTAGAACTACTTAAACCTAACTAACCTAAGGACATCACACACGTCCATGCCCGAGGCAGGATTCGAACCTGCGACCGTAGCAGTCGCGCGGTTCCGTACTGCGCGCCTAGAACCGCGAGACCACCGCGCCCGGCAATGCGTTTTATGTTTTGTTTCATTCCACAGTCCGTGGCATACACTAAACAGTTTTTACTATCGGCAGCTGAGAACAGTATCTTTATGGCATGCACATACCTTACTGGTCTGCATTTCAAAGTTTTATGCGTAATGAGTCAAAACACAGTTTCGGAAAATGAGCAACGCGATACGTAAATTCCCCAGTTTATTTAATCGCGGTGCACACCGAGGTCATAAATGTAGCGCTCTCCAAACACTGAAATTTTTCGCGGGCCGACAACACAGCGTGTAGCAGCAGTACACGCGCGGCACGACAATCGCCAGTGCTCACCTCCTCGTTCCCCGAGTCTTTGTTGATGCTCTCGATGTGATTCTACATCCCTCATACCTCGCTTCACATAACACTTTCAAAGATTCCGATTCCGTCGATTTACAGTGGCTGCCTCACATTCGAAGTACAGCTATAACGGTTGTCCTCCAGTATCCCATCTGCCATTAATAACGGTTTTTCAATGTTGTGCTACGAAATTTGTCAAATTTTTGGTCGTCGTATGAAATTCTACGAAAATGTGTGCACGTTTGTTTCGGTTATGCTGAAGATTTACGACCATTGCTTTAGAAGACAGAATAACAGTTAATGCTGAACGGTATAAGACAATTTTATAACGTATCATTTCCAAACCTACCAATTGTTGCAGCCCAGTTTCGGTGTGGCAGTCTCCCGGGCCAGTTTCCTGCACCCGGGGGAAGGGGGTTTCGTTGGTCTGGAAAGCGTGGGTTGGATTTTCCCTGATTCGTCTAAACCAGGGCTTAACAACTGACTGATTTTGAGCGTGAGCACTCGTGCCTGCTGACTCACTTGTGAGCCGACCAGTTGAGGCACAGTGGGGGCGGGGGTTGGGAAATGAGCGTGGAGCGCGTGGTCGCGACAACACGGGAGGAGCACCAACTGCGAAATACCGGATGGTCAGCAGTTCGACAGCCGTGTCATCTAAGAGCAGCGATGGCGACTCGGCATTACGTAACGTTTTATTTTTATCCATGAAGAAACTAAGTAAACCGGGCAAGGTGGCGCAGTGGTTAGGACACTAGATTCCATTCAGGAGAACGACGGTTCAAATGCGCGTCCGGCCATCCTAGTGAAGGTATTCGTGATTTGCCTAAATAGCTTCAGCAAATTCCGGGATGGTTTCTTTGAAAGGGCACGGCCGACTTCCTTCCCCATCCTTCCCTAATCCGATGGAACAGACGACCTCGCTGTTTGGTCCCCCCACCTAAATCAACCAACCAAACTATGTAAATCAGAAAACTTCATGAATAGATTGGAAACACGAGAGCTATTAAAACAGGGTTTTCTTGAACAAGACGTACATTGAGTAACGAATTACAAAAGGTTGTCAGCAGTATTGCACTGGACAGCTGAATTGAACACAATTTACGGACACAAAAATATAATTTCAACCGTGGCAGAAGAAGAATCAAATTAGCATGATAACAACAGAGTAAACGACCGGAATGAAATCTAGAATTAAAGAGTTGAAAAATCATTAGAATAGTACCGAGACCTACAGCTGCTTAATTAATTGATTAATCAGTGGTCAGCGACCGGAAGAAAATTCGCAAGAAAAGAAAAGTTGCCGTGTAAAGAAACATACACAACTTCATCTAACGCTCATAAACTCTAAATGAGCTGAAAGTCGAGGTTAAGCCTCTCTTCCCCCACTCTGCCCCTTCGAAACCAACCAGCAAAAGGGTCTTAGTGATGAAGCACCCATCCCAGACATGGAAACTGCATCCCTGCCCCTACAATATTGTTCTTTAACATGCACCATTCATTGAAAATTGTACATTCACTAGCCGGCACGCATCGGAAGAAGAGTCCCACGGCCGGTTCTCTGCGATGGGAAATTCCGAAATATTAGGAAGGGATGAGCCCCGCCGGCCGCGGTGGTCTAGCGGTTCTGGCGCTGCATTCCGGGGCCGCGGGACGGCTACGGTCGCAGGTTCGAATCCTGCTTCGGGCATGGGTGTGTGTGATGTCCTTAGGTTAGTTAGGTTTAAGTAGTTCTAAGTTCTAGGGTACTTATGACCTAAGATGTTGAGTCCCATAGCGCTCAGAGCCATTTGAACCATTTTTTGGATGAGCCCCGTCCCTACGTGGACGTGTGGCAGCAAGTCAGACTTTGGAAGTCACTGTCACGAGAACAAAGTCTTGCCTTGGCTGCCAAAACCGCCCGTCGCTGTGTTAAACGATGACCGGGTCTCAAGCGGTACCAGTGGCGTATGCAGAGCTGGCTTGGGTGCCTTCAGGTCTGTTTCCCTCTGACCCGACGCGGCCAGCGGATGATCTGCGCGCCGCCGTTCGCCACAGTGCCATCTTCTCGGGAAGCCAGGCACTGGGGAGAACGAGGCTTGACTGACGAGTCCCTCTGCGGACCCTGAGAAGACACTGTTAAGGCCGCGTCCTACGTGAGCGACAGAAGCGAGCCACTCCTGGATACAGGAGAAGACTCCAGTGACAAGCAGCGGCATCGGGCGAAAAGCTCGGGTATCCTACGTGCGACCGATCATGTCGCGCTCCAAGATGGCTGCTTAGATCCAACCACCTGTTTCTATAAAACGGCGTCCTTAACCTGTAGAATACCGTAGCTGGAGAGTAAGGCTACAGAATTGGGTTTACTTAAGAAAATAAAGCGAAAACGAATGCTGTGCATGAAATTTACAAAGGGAGGAATCTCCATGGAGAATTTCATAAGTATCGTCAACTAAGAAGAGAACCGGACAAGTTCTTCGAATACACGTGAATGAGCAGAGTAGCAGTCGACTATCTCATCAATAAATTAAATAAGAATTTTTTTTTTACATGATCAAGAACTTCCAACAGCCAATAAATGCGTAGGAATGATTATTACATGACAAACTATGCTAAATACAAACACAAGGACGTAGCTTGAAACCATTGGCTGTGGCGTAGGGGTAGCGTATATGGCTAACTGGGTTCGATTCCCGGCCGTACTTATGTTTTTATTGACTCAGTTACGATTCTGTATACTAAGTTTTATGTATACTGTTTATACTCCATCGCTAAGTATATCTTCAAGGTCTTGCAAAAGAGCTTGATCTTCACACCTATCCCAGTATAACACACACGTTTAATTCCTAATAACTTACAATGAACCATGAAATTTTACAGATATTTCATGTTGCGAACGTAATTCATCAGCAGTCAGTGTTAAGGCCAAGCGTTTCAATTACTCTAAATAGTCTGTAGAAGTAAAGCTTACAAAATTTTTGAAAAGAAAGCCAAACGTTTTGTGTAATGATTTGTCTAAAAGTATGAAATAAAAAATATTAGGGAAAAGATTGGTGCACCTCATTTTCTGCTCATGATTTCGACCATCATTCAAAGGCACGTAGAACGTTTCTCTGATCTACTTATTTCTTTTTCACAAATCATTTCATAAAATATTTGACTGATTTCTTCCAATTTTTAATTTCAAGTTTTATTCAGAAAGCATGATCTTACTGACTCCTCGTTTGCCTTCCTAACGTACTTGATTCGAAGGAAGCCTTTTTGACATTTAAATACCACACGAATGTATCTTTTTATGTGAAAAATAGGTCTTGAGTAGATGACATTTCATTTACAGCAGCTTTTCGTGAAATATTTCAGTTTTTCCTCAGCTTAAATATTTTCATGCCAAACTTGACCTCATTCTGGTCACTTTGATATCCCGTTTACCTGTTTCTCTCCCTTTATTTGGCTATGGAAATTTGGACAAAACATCGTGGTGTAAGTTATAGGGAGTCTTGTCTTCACTCTGCTCACGCGTTTACAAAAACGTATCTGGTGTTAATCACGTGATAAAATAGTTCTTTCTGCGTGCTGTCATTTCCAAAATTCGTTGTTTCGATATCTTGAACCTCCTATGAGATACGACGATTTTTACGACCACTTGATTCCCGAAGCGAAGGAAAGGTTTGGACGCGCCGCGAGCGACCCGTCCGCGGATATAACGGCCAATATCTTAAGAATGAAAAGAGATATCATTCCGGTCTCAACTTGAAATACCATTTAGGTATATTGGTTACATTTCATATGCAATAATGTACGCCGTTAAACGAACTATGCGGAAAGTCTACACGACGTGATTTTACCTCTGCAAATTCTTAAAAATTTCGTGCAGCACAGTAATTACACGAATAACGAAACTAAACTCTAACCTTTATCATTTAAGGATATGAAGCTATAGGTTGCGGAAGAATTGGATTTTTTTCACCGAACAGTTTTCTTAAAATCGGATGTTAAGAAATTCATAGCTGCCGTCGCGTCCGCTCCACTGCTTTGCCGAGAAGACACGTGGCTGTCGCTCTGTGCCGCGCGTGCTGCAGCGACGAGATTGAAACACGTCTGAATTCAAACGTCGCCAGTTGCAGCAGGAGACAGGCAGCGATACAGATGTCGCTCACGTTGGACGCTTCCGTAACTACACTTGCGGTTGTGTTTTGTCGCCTGAAGCTGTCGCTCACTTCCGTCGCACAGGTAGGACACGGCCTTAGAGGAAGAGCCAAGACACGAACACAGGAATCTCAGTGTCACCAGAAGTGCGCTTGACACCGTAATCCAGTAAGATCTACATTACTAGCAACAACGCCCTAACCACACGAGTCGCATGTGTAATATAGGGTGTTCGACTGTTTTCTGGATATCGTCCTAATGGTTAATTACATCATTTTATGGTCATAACATGCCTTTTTCCTCTTGAATTTCAGTACTGATAAAACTTAAATGACATTTAAATAATTTGAAAGCCCCCAAAAACGCTCCATTTGAGTCGTATGAAACCCATGACGTAACTGGGTAGCTCGCTGCTCCTGTTGCCATAAAGCTCTTTCACAGTAATGCCTTGTTTTGGAATTTTCTTTCCGCAACATTTTTTGTTCCAAACTGTATAGATAAATTTATAAAAACTGCTGAAAAATTGTTTTTGATTGTTCCAGAGAACGAGAAGATTGGTAAAACGTGATTGCACTGTACCGGCAAAATGCCTTAGGTTAATTAAAAATGTCTTGCACCCTGGAGTTAACAAAAATTTACCTCCGAGATATGCTTTCCCACTGTAGAAAGGCAGGACAGCGTCATTCAGTGCCAGTGAAAACTGGATGAATTGATTGTTGCTACATCGAATATAACACGCATGCTTCGGTAGCTCACTTGGTAGCGCGGTAGAGCGTAATGCTTAAAAAGCAGGCATCCTTAGGTCGCAGGTTTTAACTTAAATGTAAACGATTCAACAGCCCTCTCATATGAAAACCAAATCTCAATTACAGAACTTCACCACATCGATCAGAAACAAGTATTGTTGTGTTTTCCTTGCTGTTTGCATACGCTTACTTTCGCAGCTGCCATCCACACACGTCACCTTCAAGAGCATTTCTAGTTACTGTGACCACAAACTTTTTACTTTATTGGGAACGGTGCCCTTTGTACCATCGTACTTTCCAGCTAGGATCCTTATTGTTTAAAGTTCCATCATCTCACTAATGATGAAGTAAACCTGCTTCAGACACTGATGTCAGTTTCCACGTACAAACATCGCACCCCTTACATTTCTGTTACCTGCACCTCGGCCGAGCATACAAAAGCTTCACCGTCTCACACCTCGTTGTACCTTGAGCGTACGGTGATACCTTCACCACTAGCAGTGAATTGTGTGCAGGCGAATTAAATGCGTTCATCTTCAGTTGTCCATTTGTCAGAGTAACATTAATTTGAAGCTATATATAATACATCGCACCATAGACCCCCCAGGGGGTCCACAACTCTTTTGTGGATACGTGCGTAGCGAGCAGGGGACCCCGAGCTAATGTGGCCTTCCTTCCTTTCCCGGCTGCATACCTTCCCTTTCCGCATCCTTCCCCATCCCCCATCTTCGCCCCTCCTCCCCTCACCTCTGGCTCTTTCCTTCCCTTTCTCCCCATCTGGGAGCATGGTTTGTGCCTACGTCCGGAGACGGACGCTCGTAAATGTAACGCATTCTTCGCCTTCTTTGCTTGTATGTCTTATTCCTTCCTTTGTCCTTCTCTTTTCCTTACCTCTTCTCTTTACCCTTTACTCCGCTGCGGCGTTTGAAACCTCTCTTCTTTCCTTTCCCTTTCTCTTTCTTCCTCCCTGTGCGTGTCTGAAGGCCGACCCACGCATTTTTGTGCGTAGCCGGTGACGGGGTAACGCGTAATTCCCCGCCCCGGGTAGACAGGTAGAACACGTACGTACCCCCTAGTAACGGCCAAGCCCAGGGAGGGGTGATTACCCGATCTGATACCTTCCGAAAGTGCCGATTGGTCCCTCCGTCCGTTTGTCGGGAGGTGTGAACAATCACCTAAGGCGGGAGTGCCCTCAGAGAGGGCCCCCACAAGGGAGGAGCGCGCCATCGGAGACGCCGGTAATCGTGGGGGATTCTTCCGCAATGGTTTCCTCACCTTCCACTATGTCTGCTCACAAGCGTAAGTTAACTGAGTCTCAGCCACAGACAGTTCTTCCATCGTTGCCACAGTTCCTCGTTGTTTCTCAGTCTGACGAAGGTCACGACTTCTCCACGGTGAACCCTTTCATTATTCAGAAAGGTGTCGACGCAATTGCAGGTCCTGTAAAGTCTTGTTCCAGATTACGGAATGGCACCTTGTTGTTAGAAACAGTCAGTGCCCTCCAGGCACAAAAATTGCTGCGTACTTCACTGCTCCACACCTTCCCTGTCCGGGTGGAAGCGCACCGCACTTTAAATTCCTCGCGTGGAGTCGTTTATACACGCTCCCTCGATGGATTGTCTGACGAAGAAATTCAGCACTACCTGTCTGACCAGGGCGTAACGGCTGTTCATAGAGTTATGACAAGGGTTGACACGAACATCATTCCAACACGAACTGTCTTCTTGACATTTGACAAAGTTCAACTCCCATCGAAAATCAAAGCAGGCTATGAGATAATTTCCGTTCGCCCTTACGTCCCAAACCCTACACGTTGCTATCGGTGTCAGCGGTTCAATCACACTAGCCAGCCCTGTTCCAATCCGGCCAAATGTGTTACGTGTGGCAAGGATGCCCATGAGGGTGCTTGTCCACCTCCATCCCCTCGCTGCATCAACTGTATGGGTGACCACGCTGCTTCCTCTCGAGATTGCCCCGTTTTTAAGGACGAAAAGCTCATCCAGGAAATCAGAGTGAAGGAAAAGGTGTCGACCTTTGCTGCTCGAAAATTATTCGCCAGTCGACAACCCACCGTGCCTCAGACAGGAAAATACAGCACTGTCCTTGCTTCTCCTCGGCCAACAAAGGAGGCGGCCACGCAGACTTGCGACCTCACCTTAGTGCCACGATCGTCAGATCGGCCAGCGCAAAGATCGCCCGTTCAACCTTACCACTTTCGCCTGCCCACTCTATGGCTCACCCTTCATCGGGTTCTGCTAAATCTCGAGCCCAAAAGTCAGTCACCAAGACTTCGAAAAAAGAGCATACTCGTGAAGATTTTTTACGTACCCCAACTTCACAACCATCGGTTCCTCCTTCATCTAAACTTCATATTTCCAAGAAGGCTACAAAGAAACCCAATTCATCTCCTTCTCCGCCAAGGCGTGTCCCATCTACAGCACCACCTGGCGGAAATCGCCCTCGGCCGTCTTCTGTGTCGCCGAGGCGCAATGCTGGCGGCCGATCAACCGGCCGATCGCTGGTGGCAGGAGCTGCTCCTGAACAACCTACGGATCAGGATCTTCTGCCTTCGGCTGAATGCCATTCCATGCTGTCGGTCGCAAGCTCTGAGCAGTCGTTGAGTTGATGGCACCCTTGGTCACATTCCTCCATTTTCTGTTCACCCTATGTCTATTGTCCACTGGAATATCCGCGGCATTCGAGCCAATCGGGATGAATTGTCTATCCTCTTACGATCCTACTCGCTGGTCATCTTCTGTCTTCAGGAAACAAAGCTGCGTCCCCATGACCGCTTTGTTCTCCCTCACTTTCAGTCCGTCCGATATGACCTCCCCTCTGTTGAAGGCACTCCAGCCTATGGAGGACTCATGATTCTTCTCCATGATACTCTCCATTATCACTCAATCCACTTAAACACTTCCTTCCAAGCTGTCGCCGTCCGTCTTTCCCTTTCTGGATATACCTTTTCTCATTGTACTGTATACATTCCATCGTCCACACCAATGGTACGAGATGATCTCTTTCATATTCTTGGTCAGCTTCCACCCCCCTATTTGCTGGTTGGGGACTTCTGGGGATCTCCACATCCTTGTCCACGTGGCTCACTATTGCTAGACGTCTTCCACCAAGCGGATCTAGTTTGCCTCAACACTGGGGTCCCTACATTTTTGTCTGCCTCCACGACAAATTTATCTCATTTGGACCTTGTGGTCGGTACTGTTCCGCTAGCTCGGCGCTTCGAATGGTTCGCCCTTGATGATACACACTCGATTCACCACTTCCCATGTGTCCTTAGACTGCAGCCTCAACTGCCATATATGCGCCCGCGACGCTGGAAGTTTGCCCAAGCCGATTGGACACTTTTTTCGTCTCTAGCGACATTCGATGACCGTCACCTTCCTAGCGTCGACGATGAGGTCACTCATATTACAGACGTTATTCTTACAGCTGTGGAACGTTCAATACCACGCACCTCCGAATTGCCCCGGCGCCCTCCAGTTCCTTGGTGGAACGAGGCATGCCGTGACGCAATACGTGAGCGGCGACGTGCTCTTCGCGTTTTCCGCCACCATCCTACTTTGGCCAACTGTATCCGCTATAAGCAGTTCCGTGCGCGATGCCGTCGCGTCATCCGCGATAGCAAGAAGGCAAGCTGGAAATTCTTTATTAGCTCATTTAACACCTTCACTCCCTCATTGGAAGTTTGGAGTCTGCTTCGACGGTTATCAGGCGCGCCTAGTTTCTCCACGGTCTCTGGGCTCACTGTCGCGCATGATACGTTAGTGGACCCCGTCGCAATTTCTAACTCATTGGGTCAGCACTTTGCTGAGATTTCAAGCTCTTCAAATTACCCGCCAGCGTTTCTCCCGAAGAAACGTGCAGCGGAAGTGCAACATCTTGCTTTCTCCTCTCAAAATCGCGAAAGCTACAATACTGTTTTCTCCATGCGGGAACTGCAACATGCACTCTCTTCTTCTCGCTCCTCCGCCCCAGGTCCGGATGGTATCCACGTCCAAATGTTGCTGCATTTATCAACACATAGTCTGCGTTACCTCCTTCGCCTTTATAATCGAATTTGGAACGACAGTGCTTTTCCCAGACGATGGCGGGAAGCTATCGTCGTTCCTGTTCCGAAACCTGGAAAGGACAAACATCTCCCCTCCAGCTATCGCCCCATTTCTCTCACGAGTAGTGTCTGTAAGGTTTTGGAGCGTATGGTGAATTACCGTTTAGCTTGGTGGCTGGAATCTCGCAGTCTTTTAACACCTGCCCAATGCGGATTCCGAAAGCATCGTTCTGCAGTTGACCATCTTGTTGCTCTCTCCACTTACATCATGAACAATTTTCTCCGGAAACGCCAAACGTAGCAATATTTTTTGATCTGGAGAGAGCATATGATACCTGTTGGAGGACAGGCAGCCTCCGCACACTATTCTCTTGGGGCTTTCGAGGTCGGCTGCCCCTTTTTCTTCGCGAATTTATGGCAGAGCGCATATTTAGGGTGCGGGTGAACACTACTCTCTCCCGTACTTTCTCCCAAGAAAACGGGGTACCCCAGGGCTCCGTGCTGAGTGTTGTACTGTTTGCCATTGCCGTAAATCCAATTATGGATTGTCTCCTTCCTGATGTCTCGGGCTCCTTCTTTGTGGACGATTTTGCGATCTACTACAGCTCTCAACGGACCAGCCTTCTTTAACGACGTCTTCAAGGATGTCTCGATCGCCTCCACTCTTGGAGCATCGAAACCGGCTTCCGCTTTTCTCCCAGTAAGACCGTTTGTGTTAATTTTTGGCGACGTAAGGAGTTTCTTCCGCCCTCCTTACATGTAGGACCTGTCAACCTTCCGTTTTCGGACGTCGCTAAATTCTTGGGTCTTATGTTTGACAGAAAACTGTGCTGGTCCTCCCACGTTTCCTATCTTTCGGCTCGCTGTCTGCGATCCCTCAACACCCTCCGTGTCCTGAATGGTACCTCCTGGGGAGCAGACCGAGTGGTCCTTCTCCGCCTCTATCGCGCCTTAGTGCGCTCGAAATTGGACTGTGGAAGCATAGTCTACTCCTCTGCTCGGCCGTCTATTCTTCGGCGTCTCGACTCTATCCAGCACCGTGGATTACGTTTAGTGTCTGGAGCTTTTTACACCAGCCCTGTGGAAAGCCTTTATGCTGAGACTGCTGAACCTCCGCTGTCCAATCGGCGAGCAGTCCTTCTGAGTCGTTATGCTAGCCATCTGTCTTCCATGCCTGCTAATCCAGCCCATGACATTTTTTTCGACGCCTCCTTTGATGTAGGGTACGCAGGCTGCCCCTCCTCCCTACTACCACCGGGAGTCCGCTTCCGTCAACTGCTCCGTTCTCTTTCCTTCCGCTTTCCTAAAACCTTCTTGACAACTTGGGGTACAGCACCGCCTTGGCTCCGTCCCCGGATCTGCCTGCTCTGTGACCTTTGTCGATTTCCCAAGGATGGTACCCCTTCACTTGTTTATCGTCGGGCATTTGCTGCTCTATGTGCACAAATGAAGGGAGCCACATTTATTTACACCGATGATTCGAAAACATCGTTAGGTGTAGGGAGTGCCTGTGTTGTTGGCGACACCCCAAATCACTTTCGGCTTCCCGACCAGTGTTCGATTTATACTGCGGAGCTTTACGCTGTTCTCCAGGCTGTCCACTACATCCGCCGCCATCAGCGGATACAGTACGTTATCTGCTCAGATTCTCTCAGTTCTCTTCTCAGCCTCCAAGCTCTTTACCCTGTCCACCCTCTGGTCCACCGGATTCAGGACTGTCTGCGCTTGCTCCACCTGGGGGGCGTCTCGGTGGCGTTCCTCTGGCTCCCGGGACACGTTGGTATCTGTGGAAATGAGGCGGCCGATATAGCAGCCAAGGCTGCAGTCTCTCTTCTTCGGCCAGTTATTCAATCGATTCCCTTCGCCGATCTACGTAGCGTTTTATGTCGCCGTGTTGTTCTTTTATGGCATGCACATTGGTCGACACTTCCCCATAATAAATTGCGGGACGTGAAAGCTCTTCCTTGTGCTTGGACCTCTTCCTCCCGAACGCGTCGTCGGGAGGAGGTAATTTTAACTAGACTCCGGATAGGGAACTGTCTTTTTAGCCATCGACATCTTTTAAACGGCGATCCTCCCCCACTCTGTCCCCACTGCTCTCAGCTGTGGACGGTAAGACACCTTTTAACTGAGTGCCCCTATTTTAATCCGTTACGCTCCCGTCTACAGCTGTCGCCTGATATATCGTCGATTTTAGCAGATGACACACGCTCAGCCGATCGCGTTCTCGAGTTTATTAGTGCCAGTGAAATGATGTCAGTCATTTGAAGCTTTTTTTTGGGACAACCAACCCCTTCTGTAGAGGATTTTTAAGCCTTCCTTCTGTTTTTAGTTTCTCCAATTTTATGACTCGTTCCCATTGCTGCTGGTTTCCATTTTCGGTTTTTTACTGTTTCTTAAGTCCCGGACCGGGCGCTAATGACCATAGCAGTTTTGCGCCCTAAAACCAAAACAAAACAAAATCGCACCGTAGAAACAACTACTACAATGAGTTTTTGCTAACGCTGTTTTCGTATTTCATGTAGAAGTTCGGAGTAGGCATTAAAATCCATGGAGAAGAAATAAAAACTTTGAGGTTCGCCGTTGCCATTGTAATTCTGTCAGTGACAGCAAAGGACTTGGAAGAGGAGTTGAACGGAATGGACAGTGTCTTGATAGGAGGGTAAAGATGAACATCAACAAAAGCAAAACGAGGATAATGGAATGTAGTCGAATTAAGTCGGGTGATGTTGAGGGTATTAGATTAGGAAATGAGACACTTAAAGTAGTAAAGGAGTTTTGCTATTTGGGGAGCAAAATAACTGATGATGGTCGAAGTAGAGAGGATATAAAATGTAGACTGGCAATGGCAAGGAAAGCGTTTCTGAAGAAGAGAAATTTGTTAACATCGAGTATAGATTTAAGTGTCAGGAAGTCATTTCTGAAAGTATTTGTATGGAGTGTAGCCATGTATGGAAGTGAAACATGGACGGTAAATAGTTTGGACAAGAAGAGAATAGAAGGTTTCGAAATGTGGTGCTACAGAAGAATGCTGAAGATTAGATGGTTAGATCACATAACTAATGAGGAAGTACTGAATAGGATTGGGGAGAAGAGAAGTTTGTGGTAGAACTTGACCAGAAGAAGGGATCGGTTGGTAGGACATGTTCTGAGGCATCAAGGGATCACCAATTTAGTACTGGAGGGCAGCGTGGAGGGTAAAAATCGTAGGGGGAGACAAAGAGATGAATACACTAAGCAGATTCAGAAGGATGTGGGTTGCAGTAGGTACTGGGAGATGAAGAAGCTTGCACAGGATAGAGTAGCATGGAGAGCTGCATCAAACCAGTCTCAGGACTGAAGACAACAACAACAACAACAACAACAACAACGACAACGACAACAGCATGTAGAAGTTTTAAGAATTTATGACCCTGCCAGGTTTCTGAAATCTTTTTATCATACACGTCATCCGTTATCACAGAGTGCATTCGTTCTGTCGCTCCGCTGTATCTTAACTGATTGTTTTGTATGCGAATAAGATACGAATCCACTTACAAAACGTTTTACAATTACTTGGTTTAGAGAGAGTTTAATGGTGTAGCACGGGGTGCAGGGAGTACATACCACCTCTCCGAATGGGCGGAGCCTAAACGCATCAACTTTCTGAAGATTTCCTCTATGAGCGTTCACAAAAATCTGTTATTTGTTGTAAATGGGTTTTCCATCACTAAGTAGCTAACGTGTTAGCAGAAAAAGTACATAAAAACTTAATAACTTCGGCTAACACTCCAATAAGACACTTATAGCTTCGTCTTGTATAATCTCTTACGGCATCCGAGCTTAAGCCAGTAACAGAGCGTTTTCGATCAGTTTACCAAATCTTGAAATTTAATGATCTTCAGGCTTTAATTACATAAAAGAAACTGATATTTTGTGATAATATTGAGCGTAAATGTTATTTGAATGCTATAATCACTCAGAATAACGACAAGCGAACTATATTTTTAACATACAAAAATAGCCTGTTACAAGTAATGCACGATTAACACAGACCGGTTTGGAAAACAAAATGAAGAAATGGAAGTTTATGCAAAACAATGTAACATGAGAGGTGAGGTCTGGAACAGGCCGCCGCTTCGCAGTAGACACGTCGCTGGCCTGTGAAAGGGCACGCGTGGCACGAGGTGTGGGATTTCGCGCAACGTCACGGAATCTTTCAGGGGGGACGAAAAGGAACGTTTCGCTCTGCCCGCCACAAGTAGTCAGTGCCACCAGTAAAATCAGCCGAAAATCTCACATTCATGCCAGCTGTCAAACAGGTTGCCAGACGATTATTTGACGGAGAAAAACCTAGCATTAATGACTTACTGCTCATAGTTTGATTTATCGCATAAGGACACGATCAGAGTGCATGTAAAATGTGCGTCAATTTTAGATGCGTGTATTTCCAGAAACACTAAAGTGATTTATACCAAAATACAGTTTCTTTAATTCGTTTTTACGAAACCAAAAATAAGACCCTGGTAGTAATGTTGCGTAGACCAAGTTCTTTGATTTCCGCTCGAGTTGTTTTCTTGCAAACCTTAACAAAATATTTTTGTTTGATAAAGGGCTAACCGTCTTCGAACGCATGAAAATACATGATTTTAGCGGTTTTTTTATTCAAGCAAAATAAACACTGATGCTATGCGATGTAGTTTTTCTTACTTGCGCTTTCTTTGTCCTCATTGGACACTCCCTGTAACCGCTGCACCAGGCGGAAAGGCGCCGTGCAGTCGGAACAGGGGTCACCGGCGGCAGCTCCCGAAGTCCTCTTATTGGACCTGTAACAAAATAATTTTGAACAAGTCATTACGAATATATTTTCTGTCTGCATACTCAAGGTAATCGAAATATATTGAGATCGAACGAAAAGGTGACGTGTTGAAACAAATGGCATATTCTTCGCCCAGAAAATCGAGATTGAAGCGTGCACCGAAAATAGACTTTTGAAGATACCGCAAAACGGCTGTGTACGCGGATAGAGAATTGAGTTAAGAAGGCTGACATTGAACTTCGATCAAAATGATAGGTACCGTTTTCAGATTGCGTTTCTCATCGATTTGAAAAATATAGGTTTTAGAAAATCGCCTCTCAAGTTTCGGGTTACATTTTAGTAAAGTTAAACATACTTGTAATCGGCGATCTCTGGACCATACAGCAATCCTTCCAGCTCTGAAATAAGGCCCTCCTCCATCATTTTCGTGCCCGCGGTGGTCCTGTGGGCCCTCTTCGGTATCGTCTGCCATCCGCTGACTGTCTACGTGTCTGTGGCGGTCGACAGGTCGGATAAAATTATTCCGACATACTCACCGTCAGTCACAATCGGTGATCACACTAACAAATCTCTCCACTATCCTATCATCTTTTTTTATTCTTCTTAAAAATTATTTATATTTCGACCTATAAATTATTATTTTGAAAAGTATTATTTGTAAAATGTTGTAGATAAAACAACAACAGGAAAGGAAACTGCAAAAAAAAAAAAAAAAAAAAAAAAGTAGAAAACTTGAATTGTCAAGATGTACTACCTGTTTTTAAGTATCAAGTAACAGGTCTGTAATTTGGCAATAAATAAATAAAATCGGCTGGTCTGCTCGCTCCGTACGCTTTTCGTCCGCTTTTGTGATGAAGTCGTCACAGGCTGGTTCGACCTCAACATCGACCGCGTTTATAATTTCCATAGTGCCTGTTGGGCCGTCGTCGAGACTCCTTGTCGACTGATCCTTTCCCCGCTTTTCGGAGAAACTTTTCCACAGTTCACTTGGTAACTCGATACTGGAGTTTCTGACAAACTCGAGATCAACTCTACGACAAATAAGACGTCAGAGGTCACATTTTAAGCAAAAAAAAAAAAAAAAAAAAAAAAAACGCCAATGTTTTGAAATTTTCAAAGAGGACTACCCCTATTCAAACTTATCTGTCACCTTTGGTCATCATCGGAACAACTGAAAGCCGCATCAGATGGGTACAGGACAACGGTTCGCCAGTAGCGAGCTGCGATTGTTGGAAAGCATAGGAAGAGGCGGTGGAAAAAAGATTGGGGAAGTACATTTATTTGATGGCGGGGATTTGTCGTCGTGGTTCGGTAACAGCTTCGGAATTCAGAAGCCAGCGGTTGCCAGAAGAGGCGGAATCACATTACGCGAATGGCGCGGCTCGGCGGCTGGAGGTAATCGCAGCGGTCATTAGCCGCCCGCCTGCAGGGCGGGTCGTTCCGTCGGACGCTGTGGTGGTTCAGTGGGGGGGGGGGGGGGGGGTTACGCGCCATCGGGGAGTAGGCCGCCACCGAGAGACGGAAGTCCAGCCTGCCCGGCTTAACACGGTTGTTCGCTCGCGTCTCTGTGGTGCAGCAGAAGCAGGTGTCTGCTTCACGCAAGACGTCTACAATTCCCATTTGAAGTGGCTAGTGCATTGATTCTGTCACGTTAAGACGTAACATCCGTCAATTAATGATTTAATCTCCGGCGGTTATTACTTACCCGTTAGAAATGTGTTCTTGACGCAATTGTCAGCAGCGATGTTTCAGGATGCTCATCACACTTAGCTGCACTAAAACGGTTTATTAATTTGCTACCGGTTTCGGTCAGCGACCATAATCTGGGCGTGTATCAACGTTAAAAAAAGGAAATGACGACAAAATCTCAATCTGCAAAACGTCAGAAAGACACGAAAATATAAAACGTAACTTAGGAAGAAAATGGCTGATGGAAATCACATGTCAGTCACGTTGAGCCATAAAATCGCATTACCTGTCAAATACATGAATAATAATACGGAGCAACAGTAATTTTCCCACATCAGCAACCGTCGTCATTCGCATACAACAGGAAACTGGACATACTAGTATGGAGATAGCATCAGTAGCCAAAGTTACATGTAGTCACAGAGATAACACCACAAAGACGCTTAGTCGATAGTAAATCATAGTGCACGGAGATAATATTGCGGTGAAAAACAACCATAATTACTACGTACAGTACAGCCTTACGTACAGTACAGCCTTACGTACAGTACAGCCTTACGTAAAATACACTGAAGCGCCAGAGAAACTGGTTTCAAATGGTTCAAATGGCTCTGAGCACTATGGGACTTAACATCTGAGGTCATCAGTCCCCTTGAACTCAGAACTACTTAAACCTAACTACCCTAAGGACATCACATCCATGCCCGAGGCAGGATTCGAACCTGCGACTGTAGCGGTCACGCGGTTCCAGGCTGAAGCGCCTAGAACCGCAAGGCCACACCGGCCGGCGAAACTGGTTTAGGCACGTGTATTCAAATACAGAGATATGTAAACAGGCAGAATACGGTACTGCGATCGGCAACATCTGTATAAGATAACAAGTGTCTGGCGAAGTTGTTAGATCGGTTGCTGCTGATACAATGGCAGGTTTTCAACATTTACGTGAGTTTGAACGTACTGTTATAGTCTGCGCAGGGCGATGGGACATAGCATTTCCGAGGTAGCGATGAAAGGGGATTTTCCCCTACGACCATTTCACGGGTGTACCGTGGATATCAGTAATCCGGTGAAACATCAAATCTCCGACATCGCTTCGGCCGGAAAAATATCCTGCAAGAACGGAACCAAGAACGACTGTTCATCGTCACAGAAGTGCAACCCTTCCGCAATTTGATGCAGATTTCAGTTCTCGGCCATCAAGTTTGAGCGTGCGAACCATTCAACGAAACTTCATCAATATGGGCCTGCGGAGCCGTAGGCCCACTCGTGTACCCCTGATGACTGCGCGACAGAAAGCTTCACACCTCGTCAGGGCCTGGCAACACCGACACTGGACTGTTGATGACTGCAAACAAGTTGCCTGGTCGGACGAGCCTCGTTTCAGATCGTGTCGAGCGAATGGTCGCCTGCGGGAATAGAGACACCCTCCTGAATCCGTGGACGTTGCACGCCAGGAGAGGACTGTTCAAGCTGGTGGACTCTGTAATGGTGTGGGGCGTGTGTAGCCGAAGTGATACGGGACCCGACATAGTCTAGATGCGACTTTGACAGGTGACAGGTGGTACGTAAGCATCCTGTCTGGTCGCCTGCATCCTTTCATGTCCATTGTGCATTCCGACGGACTTGGGCAATCCAGCAGGTCAACGCGACACCCCACACGTCCAGAATTGCTACAGAATGGCTCCAGGAACACTCTTTTGAGTTTAAACACTTCCGCTGGCCACCAAACTCCCCTTACATCAACATTACCGAGCATCTCTGGGGTGCCTTGCAACGTGCTGTTCAGAAGAGATCTCGACCCCCTCGTAATGTAACAGATTTATGGACAGCCCTGCAGGCTCCATAGTGTCAGTTCCCTCCGACACACTTCTGACGTTAGTCCAGACCACGCCACGTAGTGTTGCGGCATTTCGTGCTCGCGGGGGCCCTACCGATAGTAGGCAGGTGCACCAGTTTCTGTGGCTCTTCAATCTACAAAATTCACGAGCACAAGGTATTAAAAAAATTTCTTACAATTAATGTACGTGCACGTTAGAATGTACTATCTGTTTAATATGTATCACATACCAATAATGTAACCTGTGGCACAAATTTTGAAATATAATTGGAACAAAAGGCACCAATTTCTGAATGCAATGTGTAAATCAGTGTATCAGATGTCCCAACAGATGGGGACTTAGGTACAAATCATTAAAATTGAGATTCACATTATATCATTGAGAAGCTACATAGTCATGGATATGAAAAGAAACTAACCAAGGTGATGTGATTAAGTGGACATGTGATAAATTGAATTATAAATTGTACTCGGAATATGCCTATTTTGTTTTCATTGTGTCGCAAAGATTTTTGTCACACGTTGCATTATTTACATTACTGTGTGTAATACCGATTAAACAGATAGTACATTGTGACGTAGATTTACATTAATTATTAAATGTGGTTGTTTTTACCTTAAAACTTATCTTTTTGTGTCATGAGTTATATCGACTGGACATCGTTGCGTGTTATCTTTGAGGCTACAAGTACTTTGGCTGCTCATGCTGTGTCCAGAGTACAATGTGTCCAGTTCACTGTTGTATGTGCACGGCAGAGGCTGCTGATTGTTACAATTACCGTTCTTCTGTATCATTATACATGCATTTGACAGCTAGTGCGATTTTATGGCTCAACAGCCTTTGTATTCTCGTGTGTTTACGGCGACTTGTAGATGGAGGTTTTGTTGTCATTTCTGTTTTTTAACGTTGATGCGGGTGCCAGATGATACCCGTGGACCGAAATCGGTAGCAAATTAATAAAATATTTTAATGTAGCCAAGTTTCATGGGTTTCCGGAAACATACGCCCGAAGCACAACTGGGTATGGAAAAGTCTTCATACAGATCTGAGACAGGCCTTTCCTAAAACTTCATTACATTCCGGTCAGTATCGTAAATGAGTGTGCGGAGTACGCTGACGTGTATATAAAATATTTTTCTCACGGCGTAAGTTTCAACAGAAGCAGCCAGTATCAACTGCGGACAAGAACTCTGTTAACAATATATAAGTTGAAGCAGAGTACTGGTAATAAAGTTGCATCTTGCGGTGTAAATGTTCGCGACAGTTGAAACGCGGACTTAATGTTTACTCTGTTACGTGTGGTTTTTTTATTATAAGCTTTTATTTCCGGCGATTATAAATCTGAAACAGAACGATTAACATGAAAAGAGAGACTTTAGCGAGCGTAATAGCGCTGGCGCTGACTTCTAACATTCGTGATTTAGCAGTCATGACACCGCGTCCGGCGACCCGCACCTAGGTTTTTCGTGACTGCCGGAATACGCTCTTAAATGAGCCCCCGCATGATTTCGTTGCCCATCCGTGTCCAGTCTGAGCCGCAGCGACGTCTGTTTATTCGTCGCCGACGGGACCGTGGAACCCTGACGTTCATTCTCCAGCCGAGCGAGGTGGCGCTGTGTTAAAACACTGGACTCGCCTTTGGGAGGTCGCCGGTTCAGATCCCAGGCAATATTTTTGAGCAGTGTGATTTCTTTGAGAACGATTGTGGCGATTACCTTCCCCATGTTTTTTCAATCCGAGCTTGTGTTGCGTCTCCGTTGACCTGTAGTCCGATTAAAAGTAGTTGATAGTTGACACTTAACGCGTTGTAGCTGGTTTCCCATTGTTGCTCGTCGTTGCGACTAGGTCACTAGAATCATAAACGTAACAACCTTACACAATGTAATGGCGTAGCGCATTGCTTAATTTATAAAAGTCATAGATCAAATATGCCGAATTTTTTTTACATTTCTAAATGTAAACAGAAGTCTTTATTATTTTTTTCCGTTAATTGGTTTTAATGTATTTTATTTATTTCTGACACTTAACCGCAATGTTTTGACTTTTTTACTTGCTCTTACTTTCCTTCCTATTACTATGCTTTTGTTTGGAATCAGCCTGCGTCGCCTATAATCAGCAACCAAGTGCCAACCAGGACTGCTCGTCGGTGGGTTAGGCGCCAGCACATGTACCCAGTGTGAGGATAGTTGCAGGTAACCAACGACAGCGAGAACTTACACTTTGCTCTTAGCACTGAAACTGAAATTTTTCTGTGTTGAGTCTGCTCGTTGAGGTTAGCTTTAATCGCCGTGAGCAAAGCTATCGTGATTTCAGTTCTGCCGCAGAGTGTTGACCACCGTTTTCTTGGACACATGGCACGTCACGAGATTGTGGTTAGATTAGCACTTGCGTGTAAGTTCTGGGGTACAAATCGCGTCGGCTGCTGCAGTTCAGTACTGGCTGCTTAAAATCATCTGTCGACGGAGCATCTCGCATTTGTGTCATACATCGCGGCGGCCACTTCCAACATCGCTCCGCTTTGCACACTGTGCGACTGCTACGGTCGCAGGTTCGAATCCTGCCTCGGGCATGGATGTGTGTGATGTCCTTAGGTTAGTTAGGTTTAAGTAGTTCTAAGTTCTAGGGGACTGATGACCACAGATGTTAAGTCCCATAGTGCTCAGAGCCATTTTTTTGCACACTGTAAAAGACGCGTGGTCTAGGGCGCGTTACCATGGTTTGCGCGTCTGCCCCCACCCCCACCCCTTCCCGTCAGAGGTTCGAGTCGTCCTCCCTCGCGCGTGGGTGTGGGTGTTGCCCTTAGCGGAAGTTAGTTTAAGTAGTGTGTAAGCCTAGGGACCGATGACCTGAGCAGTTTGGTCCCATAGGAACTTACCACAAATTTAAAATTTTAAACCCATTGTGAAGCTGAGACTTTTGACGTCATAGAAAGTGCATGGTGCGACCACAACGACTGTACCAGCCAGTCCACATCACAAAGAAAGATGACAAAATAAAATTAATTTATATAATTTCAAGCACAGATTCGGCCTGCCTACAGATTTCCGAACTCATTGGTAAACGTCTGAGATCGATCTGATGATTAATAAACAATTCACAAACTAAATCAGTAATTTTCCCCAGCCAGTCATCGAGGGACTGCCTACATGCAGGGCTATCAAATGGAGAGACGGAGTAATTGTCGCATTTCCCATTTTATTTATTTTATTTTATGGCATACGTTGGATCATTTTAGTCAGTATTATGAATTAAATTCTTCGGTTTTTTTGTTGGCCCAATGCTTTTTCATTCTTTTAGGTCGTGCCCTTCTCTCCTCATCCGATATCAGCCTTCCCATTCTCTGCTTGTTAATTTTTAGTAGTAGTGCGGTATGTTTGCTCTAAAGTTCCTTGAGCGCGTCTGTCTTGCCTTCCAAATCCACCGTAATCTGTAATTTCATCGTTTCCTCCTTGATCCTTGCGATCCATGAAATGCCGCTCGTACTATTCCATAACTTCTCAATTATTCTCCTGCTAATTATGTTTTCTGTTGTTCTCATCAGATGTCCTAGGCAAGAGATCTGTTTCTTTGTTATTGCGTCCGCAGCTCGTGGTCGTGCGGTAGCGGTCTCGCTTCCCGCGCCCGGGTTCCCGGGTTCGATTCCCGGCGGGGACAGGGATTTTCTCTGCCTCGTGATGGCTGGGTGTTGTGTGCTGTCGTTAGGTTTAAGTAGTTCTAAGTTCTATGGGACTGATGACCATAGATGTTAAGTCCCATAGTGCTCAGAGCCATTTGAACCATTTTTTTGTAATTGCACTTGTCACTCGTTCTGTTTCTTTACGAACTGTTTGATTTGAAGTTGCTCTCCAAAGTCCGTCCTTTTGGTATTTTTTATTTGTATGTTCTGAGTATCCTTTTTCTACTTCGAGTAATCTGTCTGTTGCTACAGTGTTGGTTGTTTTAAATATAGGTTCACTAGCGTATGTTATTTACGTCTGTGTGACTGTTTTGTAGTGTTGCAGCATTGTGCGTATCGAGAGGCACTTTCTGCTATACCTGTTCTTGGTAACATGATGTGTTTTACTAAATTTGTTTATTTTACTCGGCCATGATGGTTTTTCTTTGAGGTTACGTGTTATTTCTTCAAAGTGTTTAAGCTTTTCTAAAGTTTTATATCGTGTTCACGCATATTAATATTGTTTGCCAGTGGCGTTTCCGTTACCATTATTTCTTTCTTTTTTTTTCTTCTTCTTCTTCGTTCAAAAAGTAGTTCAAGATCAATACGCTGGGCTGTTTCCTGTAGTGATTGTACTTGTCTGGCTTCTTCGATGTTGTGTAGTGTAGAAAATGGTCAAGGTGGCGAATTTCCTTTACGGTCCTTGGCCGTTACATTTGAATGTTAGCTGAAGCCATGCGGTGGCGTAGGATTACCAGCTCTCCCATGTTTGTGAAATTCGCGGTCAAACAGGTGTTTCAACATGAGCGTCCAAGAGACGCGGCCGCCCGCTGCAGCTGACTGACGCTCGTTCCCTGCGCCTGCGCCTGTCACGTAGGTTGCGGGGACCTGGCTGTTACATGCGGACGCGCACTGCTGTTGGGTGCGCGAGTTTACAGAGAAGAGCGACAGCCACGCTCTGAGGTCTTCCGGTCGCTGATCCCGGACGCTTCACATGGCTGACAGTGGTATTGCGGAAGCTGCTCCCAGTTTGTGGTACAAGTGGTGTCGCTTATTACATCGTGAGCGGCCTTGTGTCAGGGCTGTGCTTGGAGTTTAGCATGGTTCGCGTTCGAGAACTTGGAGCAGTCACATTGGTTGGTACCGTGGTATACACCGTTTGAACGGCGAGCACCCTAAATCCCGAGCTCACAAAACGTAATGAGCCGGATTTCGCAATTCGGTTCTCATGGCCAGCACATCATCATTCTCTCGTTCGACCATCCCTCGCTCTCTACAGGGACTGGCCGTATTATCGTTAACCGTAAGGTGCTTCCTTTTAATGCGATTCCATGTGTTATTGCATGTCCTACAGCAAGCTGGCGTAGTGCCAAATCTCTCAGATTAGAGAGTAGGATAAGTTGGAGTAAAGTGGCCAGGGCTATGAAAGTCGACATCACATGTCTGTTGTCCAGAATAGTACTGCCGCTGCCTACCCAGAAGGGGTCAAACAAGTTCCAACAGGCACCATCACTGTTGTCAGTGAGTTTGACACAGGAAGTTTGTTCTGTTACGTTTTAGTGGAACCTTTTCTGATTTTGACTCGTCTGATGTAATGTAAGTTACTTATGCTAGTATTGTTACCTCACTTACATTTAGAGTAATACTACTTTTACCTTACCAATGTTTCAGCAAAGTCTTTCGGACTACAAATGTAGTTCCTTGTCGCTTGTTTCTGTTTGATAGTTTCGTCCGTGAACTACTAATACCGGAATGGTGTCCGATCGGGAACACTGCCAAGTTGTTTACCCTGGTAATTGTTAGTTACTCTATATAACACGCGTAGTACTTAAGATCAGATTTACTTCGAACCCCTTTTTTTTTTATAAATAGCTATCGCCTGTCATTCTGTCTCCTAAATTAATTTATATTATTTTAAATGGCCACCGTTTTAAGTATAAATATATTGGACAGATTGTTTTCAGTCGATATATATCCAGTTGAAAACGATATGGGCAAGGCGCGTTGTATTGTTTCATATACTGCGACATCAAGATGCGTAGAAAGTATGTCCGAAAATCAGAACAACAAACTTGGGATCCTATTGCAATGGCGCTGACAAAATTACTGCACTAGGTAGGGAAAATGGCCAAAAAATGGTTCAAATGGCTCTGAGCACTATGGGACTTAACTTCTGAGGTCGTCAGTCCCCTAGAACTACTTAAACCTAACTAACATAAGGACATGACACACATCCATGCCCGAGGCAGGATTCGAACCTGCGGCTGTAGCGTTCGCGCGGTTCCCGACTGAAGCGCCTAGAACCGTTCGGCCACTCCGGCCGGCTGAAAAATGGCCACTTCGTACGTCTTCGGAAGACTGCATATAGCACTTGTTGTATATTATTTTCGTTTGCACTCACAAATACTTGGTGTGATATCTCGTAATAAGTATATTCAAAAAATGTAGGCGGTAAGCTTCCATCGATAACGATACTTCGATGAAAATTGGAATTTTCTTGGAGTGACCACCTTCCCCTACATACTAGAAAACTTCCAATTCGTATGTGTTACTGCAAAATGTATGCCTAATATATCCCATTGCAGCCTATCGTGATCTGTAACTGTACCACTGTCACATGGCTGTTAAATGAAGTTTTCAATTAGGCTACGAAACACCTGCAAGAGACGACGTCCGATGATTTCACGGTCAAGGGACAGCAGGTCAGCGGCTGAGCGTAAATCTTTGTCTGGTAGAGAAAAGCAGACCATTATATTACCAGTCACACTCGACTGTCCATAGACCCCATACTTAGAACATCAGCAGCATTTGTGAAGCGACCCGCCGTGTTCGTGTGTCGCCTTTAACCGAGAGGTAGCCGGCAGCCGACGTGGCAGCAACTCTAAGCGACAAGTGGCAGACGTCAACTGTAAAGCGTTTTTAAGCGGACCCTAGTCACCGACGGGTCATTTAACCCAAATTTTCTTTCCTATAAAATCCCCGCTCTCGTAAAGTAAATTTCCCATGAAACTGCAGCGATTCCCCCTCCCCCCCCCCCCTCCTTGGGCGCGTGGCGGTGCATCCGCCGTGGCGCGGCCGGCGGCTCGGCTATCGGATTTGGCGGGGAACAATCGGCTGCGCGGCCGGAGGTAATTGGGCGCGCGGCCCCGGCGTCCCGCTGATTACCCGCTAATGCCGGCCTCTTCCGCGGGCGCGCCGTCTGCCACTGGCTCCCACTGTGCGCGCATCCGTCACCTGTTTTGTGCCCCACCACTGTACCGGGCCACCGGCAGCTCTGTAGGCCAGAGGCGTCAGAGTCCGCTGCCTCTCCTGGGCTCTTAACCTGCTCAACTCTCTCTGACTACACTACAGAACTGTTAAGGCTTACATCGCCACTTGTTGACTGTCTCGGCGTCTTCGGCCGATTGTTTGATAATTTTGCTGTAGTTTCGCGAGCGCGAGTGGCTGGCCATTGTGAGAGCTTCACCCTCCGTTGCTGGTGGTGGACTAGAGTCGAGCTCGCTGTCTCAGATTAGACTGAGCTGACAAAAGCCATGGGACTTACAAGATGGCGGTAGCATAGAATAAAAAGATACAAAAGGGCATTGCTTCGGCGGAGCTCTCGTTTGTACTCAGCTGTGAAAAGGTGTGCGACGTGATTTTAGCCGCATGAACGGAATTAACGGACTGAACGCGGAATGGTAGTTAGCCTTCATTTAATGACCGAGAGCAGTGCCGTTTGCGTAGATATGTCAAATGCCTCTGAGCACTATGGGACTTAACTTCTGAGGTCATCAGTCCCCTAGAACTTTGAACTACTTAAACCTAACTAACCTAAGGACACCACACACATCCATGCCCGAGGCAGGATTCGAACCTGCGATCGTAGCGGTCGCACGGTTCCGGACTGTAGCGCCTACAACCGCTCGGCCACTAAGGTCGGCGTAGATGTGTCGATGCCAACACATGATCAACACTGTCTGAAATAACCGCAGAAATCACTGTGGGACGTACGACTAACGTAACCGTTAGGACACTGCAGCGAAATTTCGGTGTTAATGGGCTATGTGAGAAAACGACCGACGCTAGTGCCTTTTCTAACAGTACGACATCGCCTGCCGCGCCACTTCTGGGCTCGTGACCATACCGGTTGGGCTCTGGACGACTGAAAAACCGTAGCCTCGTCAGACGAGACCCGATTTCGTTTGGTAAGAGCTGATAGTAGAGTTGGAGTGTAGCGCACAGACTCCACGAAGCCGTGGACCCAAGTTGTCAACAAGGCACTGTGCAAGTTGGTAGTGCCTCCATAATGGTGCGGGCGTGTCGACTGTGTTCGCATCGAATGGACTGGGTCCTGTGCTCCAACTGAGGAGATCATTCACTGATGGTTGTGGTCGGCTGCCGAGACGATTTGCTGACGTTCGTGGACCTCATGTCCTCAAACAACGAAGTCATGTGACCGAGCCATTAACTTTCGCGATTGTTTTGAAGAACATTCTGAGCGAATGATTCGGCCACGCAGATCGCCCGACGTGAATCTCGTCGAACACATTTATGGAACATAATGGAGAGGTCAGTTGGTGCACAACATCCCGCGCCGGCGGCACCTGCTCAGTTCTTACTCGTGTACAGGCAGCGTGGCTCGGTACTTCTGCAGGGGACTTCCCGCGACTTGTTGAGTCCATACTACGTCCAGTTGCTGCACTAGGCCGAGCAGCAGGAGGTCCGACACGGTATTAGCAGGTACCCCATCACTTTTGTCAGCGTGATCTGCATGTACCTGGCGCGCCAACGTCCAAGGGCTTTTCCGTGGTCGTTACCGCCGCGGTTCTCCGTTGCTGCCTCGGACGGGCGTTCGCTGCGACTGTGGGATATAGGATCCGTTCACCTTGAGGCTTTCTTCTTTCTTCTGTCAGCTATTGTCATGCTTCTGTATTTGTATAGCTTTGCTGAACAAGCGAGGGCAATAGCTCTCCCTTCAGCAAGAACACCTGTATCGGCGAATTTTACTATGTGGTTCGTCTCACACACCGCGTGCTCCGCCACGGCCGATTTCTCCGTGCAGTGCCTGTTACGTTCGGTGGCCCTGGTGTTTGATGGATCGTCCAGTCATTGCAACACAGACGTTTCCACGTGTACGTGGTATGTCGTATATTCCCGACATTGCAAGTGGGACCTTCTTCTCCTTTGGCGATCTGAGACACTTTTTGATCTTTGTTGATTTATAAATACTGTACTCCTTCCGCTGTGTTCGATATACCGCCGATTTTCTCCGTCACTCTAGGAACGTATGGCTGAAAGGCCGTACCCGACATTTCTTTTTCCGGTGTGTCAGTTCTGCAAGTGTTTGATTCTGTGACATTTCTTATATAACTGGTGGAGTACCCTTTGCTCTTCAGACCGCTTTCCAGGCGTTGCATATCGCGCCTGAGGCGCTCGCCTTACAAGCTAACTAATCAAACCACTTTTTCCGCTCCGGTGGTAATTCGACAGTTTGTGCAGCTATTGGCCTGTATATGACGATTTTCGATATACACTGTGCCCCAGTTTACCACCATAACTCGTGACCAAAACATCTAGAAAGGGTAGCTTTTGGTCCTTTTCTACATCCGTGCTATAAGGGGCGTTCAAAAAGAAACAAGCCGGATGCAAAATTAGAGAAACCAGTACCTGTACGTTAGAAGTATTGACCCTGGCTGTTGAGACACTCGTCCCACTGTGACAAGGCAGTGAATGGCTGTCTCATAAAATTCCCGTGGCTGAGATGTTCACCAGTTACGCACGTACAGCTGGACGTCGTCGTCGTCGTCAGAGGTGAATCGTTTGCCCCTCAGAGCTTTTTTAAGGGGGCCAAAAATGGCGTAATAACAGGGAGGGAGCAGAATGAGCCCACGGGTGACACTGTGCCTGGTCGTTTTGATTCGATAGCATGGCTAAGGGTGGTCAGTGTTTGCTAGTAACGTTGGACATTCGCTTTTGTCCCGTGCTGCAAGAAGCGAATCAGAAGGGGCCATCTTGGTCGAAAAAGAACGTCAGCATAACCTTTCCTGCGCTCGTGTGGACGACGACGTCCAGCTGTACGTGCGGAACTGCTTAACATTGCAGTCCCAGAAATTTTATGAGGCAGCCGTTCACTGCCTTGTCACAGTGGGACGAGTGTCTCAACAGCCAGGGTCAATACTTCTAACGTACAGATATTGCTTTGTGTGATTATGCCTCCGGCTGGTTTGTTTTTGAATGCTCCTTATAAATTTTACGTTGGCATGCCTGACAAAAGAAGTGAAGCACCCAGCGATAGGTGACAAACTTGTGTGTGTATATATGTGTGTGTGTGGGCGGGGGGGGGGGGGGTCGAGAGAGCATGCCAAGTCTCAAGCTTATCTATGATAATGAAACAGGCCGAAGCAGTGATAATATATCACCTAACTCTCGGGTAAAGGCAGAATTATCCCCATTTCGTTCAATGCCAAGATGCTATTCCAGTGTTGGAGAGTGCCTGCAGTACTGACACAAATTAAGAAGGGGCACATCTTGGTGGGCTGAACCGTGAATTGGAGTTCGTGTTACGGAGGGAGACACACTAGGGTATTACGTGCGGCTGTGTTGGCTGCAGCGCCAGAGGGAGACAGTGGTTAGCGCATCTGCCTAGTGAGCAGTAGACGCGGGTTCGAATCCTGCCCTCGTTACAAATATTAATTAATTCCTTCAGTATTCATGTTCATAGAAACAGTTGAGGCTTAGTATGTCCCTGGAAGATACAACTTCATACAATTACTTTTACATCATAAAAGTGTTGTAACAAAAGCAGAGAAAATTCTAGGAAAACAATTTCTGTGAACTGAATATTTTTATGTATAGTTTCATGTAAGATTATAAATTAATTCTTTTCAATCCTTAGTTTAGTTTTGTAGTAGCAGAAAAGTTATTTTTGGTTTTTGGGTAAAATTTTATATCTCCAAAAGAATTGAAGATAATGAACTGAGATTTTGACTCTATAGTTATCATATCAGTACAAGAATTTGTACAGGCAATGAAAAAATGGGATAAAATTTAATACCAATTCTTTAGATTTACAGGCAATGTGCATAACGTATCAGTCGCACGCCAAGGCAGGTCATTGTCTAAGTAGGCATTGGCAACTGTTTGGATGCGCGAGCCCTCGCGCCTGTAGGACAAGACACACTCTGTAAGATCACTTACTTCACTGCCTGGAATAAAGACTCGGAATAATGTGCTACGTTACAGGAGATACGGTACAGTTGTATAATTTTGACCATATATATATATATATCATGGTTTTTGCTGAGTAGTCTGCACTGTGGACAGAGTCTGTGAAGATGCAAAACCATAAGTGGACGGAGATGGATGTCTGGACTCAGTACGTCAGAGACGAACTGACGGCAGGTCCCCGGCAGCGCCGCCCCACCCCCCACCACGGCGAGCGCTGCGGCTCTGGTCCGGCCCCGCCCCGGCCTCCAATCACCGCGGCCGGCTCCACGTCTAGTTCTAGCTCTAGCTCCAGCTCTGTTAACGACGCGGGGGCCTTCCGGGCAGGGCGGCGCGCGTTTGAAGCCCGGCCCGTGCCGGTAATGGGCCAAATTGCCGCCGGCGTCGATTGTGCTCGCCGGCAGTTGCGTCACTAATTGAGCCGCGACGACCGTGTTCGCTGGTAATGCGCCGTGCGCCCGGTGACGAGTGGCACGTGTGTGTGCAAATTGCTGGCCTTCAAAGGGACCCCCAACAACGTGTGTCTCACCTGAGCCGCCAGGGCAGCAAACCCCGTGTGTGCACACTTCGCCGGCCGGTGTGGCCGAGCGCTTCTAGTAGGCGCTTCAGTGTGGAACCGCGTGACTGCTACGGTCGCAGGTTCGAATCCTGCGTCGGATATGTATATGTGTGATGTCCTTAGGTTAGTTGGGTTTAAGTAGTTCTAACTTCTAGGGGACTGATGACCTCAGATGTTAAGTCCCATAGTGCTCAGAGCCATTTGAACCATTTTTTTCTTACTCCTGCGGAAGTACAGACATGTTCTGAGGCACCAGGGGATCACAAATTTAGCATTGGAGGGCAGAGTGGAGGGTAAAAATCGTAGAGGGAGACCGAGAGATGAATACAGTAAGCAGCTTCAGAAGGATGTAGGTTGCAGTAAGTACTGGGAGATGAAGAAGCTTGCACAGGATAGCGTAGCGTGGAGAGCTACATCGAACCAGTCTCAGGACTGAAGACGACAACAACAACAACGGAAGTACAGGTACTGCGGTGCAAAAGTACAGCTGTTTTACACCTCACTGGAACGAGCCGTACTGGTCTGCGCCCGCTGAAGACCTTTCGATGTATACTGTTCGTACGTTTCGTATCTGTCTCTCTATCTCACCATTCGTTGCCGTGTGCGCTGTTCCCGCCCATCCATTTATTTCCTTGCCAGTACAGTTTTGTGACAAGGCAGATGTCTAGCTGACAGTCCAACCCTGTTGCGTCTCAACAAAATCTCGGGTAACGTTTGTGAGTGCACGATAGATCTGATTCTTCATATTGTAGCTTACTTTTTTCGACTTCCCGCCGTAAGAAAACACAGGACTTATAGTCAGGTGGCCTCGGAGGTGAGAGTGACATCAGCGTATGGGCGTACCCATTAAGACTGACACGCTTTTTGGGAGCAAGTGCAGTCGACTCACTGTCGATTGCCTGCCATTTGCCGGCAACCTGGCACTTTTATCCGGTTGAGTATAGGGTTCAGTGAATCAACTCAGTGTAGAAACTTCCTGGCAGATTAAAGCTGTGTGCCGGACCGAGACTCGAACTCGGGAGCTTTGCCTTTTGTGGGCAAGTGGTCTCGAATCTCGGTCCTGCACACAGTTTTAATCTGCCAGGAAGTTTCAACAGACAGCACAGGTAGAGAGAGGTAAATGTATCGTTCGAAAAATAAAGAAATAAACAAAAACAAATCACGAACATCAGTGATTCTTCCCGCACACAGCACGTACAGCAATGAAGAAAAAACAAGTGGTAGAATGGCTGGAACCTAACCCTTCCGAAGCATTAGCAGTACCAACTCGAGTAAACACACTGGAGCTGGCACACCAATTGACCAACAACGTCTAAAACACAAAAATCGGACAAGTCTGAGTATGACACCGCTCTGAGAGTTCCGTGCAAACTTATCTATGTACAGGTAGGTATGCAGGTAGTAATAATAAATCTGTGTGGGACGGTAGCGTGGCGTGGTGTAAGTCTTTCTATTGCGCGCCACTTCGGCCACTTGCGTCTCTCTTTAGTCACCCGAGTTATCCAACGGCGGAAAGGCGACCCATATTGTTTTGGTAAATCCGAACCACGTGTTGTTTCTGGCGACTCCTCCTCACACCGTTGAGAGGTGAGGGCTACCTCACGACGAAGACTGAAAAACCCATGGTTCGACCGAGATTCCATCCCGGGAACTCTTGGTTTCCAGGCACGCGCTCTGCGGCTAAACCACCAGGACTGACATGTACATGGCTGGTGTATCTACACGTTCTGATATGTGAGTTTGCATCAAAGTATGTTACCTGTATGGCTGTATCTTATGACTGCATTGACTTACGAGCTTAAATTATTTGTACCGCCAGGAAACAGTACACCTTGACATTTCACGTAAATAACACCTTAACACCTCCACCTCTTCACCAGAAAAGCAGTCTTCACAGAGGGACAGACACGCAACAAATAGCAAAAAAAAAAAAAAATTTTATGTGACGTAATTACAATTTAATAATTTTCGCATTTTTTTCGTTTACTTGTACTGTGAAAGCTTGCTTCTTGTCAGATTTAATAATTCTTTATGAACGTGAAGGAACATTTAGGTTTTGATGATGACTGAGTGTGCCACTATCTGAATATGCGACATAAATCGCATTATTTTTGACTGGATTGACTTAGAAGCTTAAGTTTTATAACCAAGGGACCGTAGACTTCAGCGTATGACACGAAAAAAATGGTTCAAATGGCTCTGAGCACTCTGGGACTTAACGTCTTGGGGTCATCAGTCCCCTAGAACTTAGAACTACTTAAACCTAACTAAGCTGAGGACATCACACACATCCACCATGCCCGAGGCAGAATTCGAACCTGCGACCGTAGCAGTCGCGCGGTCCGGGCTGCAGCGCCTAGAACAGCACGGCCACCGCGGCCGGCGGTATGAGACAAATTGCAACTTGCTACCTCCATCCGTTCCCGAGAAAAAGGCGTCGTAACAGTCCGATACACAGAGAGAGCCACGGGCAACAAAGTGATACTGCGAAGGTTCCGTTCTTAACGTATCCTAAAAATGAAGCACGACCAGACGGTTATTCGCCCTGAAATGTTAAATGCCTCAGTGTGTCCAGTAAATAAGTGGAGGAGTCTCGCAGATAAAGCTGAAATATAGGAGAGAAAAGTAATAAGGAAGATACTGGAGATAGTCACGGAAGGTAAAATTACAGAAGACTACCAAACCAGGAACTCTACAAATACTTCCGAAAAAAAATCACGGACGTGGGGAGGAAGAGACTTCTAGCGTTCTTTGAGCATGTTTACAGGATGCATCCCAGCGCGTTCACCAGTTACTTTCTCGCATGCTGGCAAAAAAGGAAGACGAAGTTGATCGAAAAGACGAAAGATCTGCAAGAGTTGTGAGGTACAGAAAGAGACTTAAGTACCCGGACGCCTTTCCGAGGAATCCTTGAGCAGGTGAGGCTTTAGGAGAAAGAACCAAGAAAGGAGACAGTGCCCTCTGGATAAAGGAGGGGGAGGAGGAACAACACAGCCAGAGGATGCGCAACTGCTGGGCGGACATGATAACACACTGCAAACGCAGTAGTGAATATCGTGGTGTTACTTTCTCGCATGCTGGCAACAAATGCACGGAACAACAACAAGAATGATGATAATCTGCTGCACTTGATAGGGCGCTTCTGCTATCTGCATTCATTATATGCAGTGATGAGAATAGATGAAATGGCATGTGTACGTCTAGTACACACACCAAACGGAATTCTTGTTATAAAATCTTTATTACGTTCACGTAGTGCTAATTGCGATAGGACATGTCTTACTGCCATTGTACGAACATCAGAAAAATAAGGGTATATGAGAAGGTACAGTATAACTTAAATGTGTTACAGCATCCAAACCATGTTTGGCTTACGTGACAAACTACCGCACGAAGTTTTCATGCTATTCAGCCAGTTTCAACGTGTGTGCCTTTGGTACCACACACGGCATCCAGTCTGTATTCACGCTCCAACCACACTCGGCGCAGCATATCCGCATCGACTGTGGCAAAGACAGTAACGATTCTGTTCTTTAAATGATTCTTGTGGTTTGCAGGCATTTTGCAGACTGTGTTCTTGGCATCCCTCGCCCCCACCCTCCTTCGGTAAGTAGTAGTCCATCGCCTGGCGACGTAGGAGGCCGGAGAATGGAGAACCACTCTTACCAGTCCAGCGGTCTGGATACGCCTGGTCTGGGACACCTCGCACAGTTTGAGCCTAGTGTGGCTGTGTAACGTCTTCTTGGAGAACGACTGTGCCTTCGTCATCAGCTAGTTGTAGTAACGCAAACAGCTCCAGCGTAGCAAGGTGTTAGAATTAACAGTTTCTTCTCAGAAAAACAAATAATCCCACAATGCGATCAACCATAAAATGATAGCGCACATTCGCTTTGGGACTATCACCTACCTCCTCAGTCACAGTATGCGCATCGGTTGTTCCCCAGATACGAACGTAGTGTTCGTTTACCTTACCACACACGTGAAATGTTGCTTCGTCGGAAAATGTTGGGTTCTTTAGAAAATCTCCATCCTCCTCTTACTGGTGAAGGACGTCCACAGTGAACTGCATACGTTACGGCTTGTCGTCTGGTCTCAGTGCGTGCAACAGTAGCAATCGGTGTGGACACATCTGCGCCCGGAGCGCGGTGTTCCTAGGGATCTGCAGCGTCTGCGACGCCCTGCTGACAAGACTTTTGCGGGGAACGTTGAAAAGTCGACGGTATGCGCTGTGTGTCGGATTCACCTGTTCCAGGTCGACGGTGTAGTGCTTCACATTAACGCGTTGTAACCTCCCCCTCACTTATCGACCTTAATGACAGTGAAAAATTAAACCGCGTGTACCTAATGGAAATTTGGGAAAAGCAATCGTCACCGAGGTTAATCTGTCGGTAAAGAGGGACGAAAAGGTTACAACTAAATGAAAGGAAAAATGCAAATGAAACTGGTGGAAATTAATTTTGAAAAGGGGTAAAGTTAATAAAGAAAGTAAATGTGCGACCGTTACGTTAACAATCAACTAGCAGTAATTAGATATTTGAGATTTGGGGGAAATTACGGTCGCCAGCCCTAAGGACAATTACTATAGTAACTGAAAAAGAAAGATTATTACACATATAATTAGCACTAGAAGTGTGGCAACTGAAGGTTGACACGTGTAGTGTGAAAAAGTTTGTCAGAAGTAATAAATTTTGCTACACCCTGACTTAATTTAGCAAAAGAATTAATAAAACCGGAAAATCGAAAGTTAATTCAGTGACTGAAGTTAATAGTGGGCTTTGTTTCTGAAGCACATCGAAATTCAGTAAAATACGGTTAGTCTTGGACTACCTCAACAATCATTTCAAAAGCTACTTGAATCTACGCAATTTAGAAATAAGAGATTTAACTTTGAACTTGAATTAAATGATTCTGAACAATAGTAAAATTTAATACGTACCAAGCTGAGCTGCAGTCACAGCTAAGCTAAAATATGCTAACAAAACTCGCACTCTTAATTTGTGCTTGTGTAATCTAAATATTGTAGCCAGCTATGAATACCTTAACTGAACTTTGAAATTAAAGCAGTGAAATCGAATAATATTGCTTTAATGCTGGAGTTTGAATTTCAACGACACTCGGGTTCATTCCGGAAAAGGAAGGGACCCTGTTTGGTAATGCAATTGGGACAATGAGCAACAAACGTTCATGCTAAGTTGCTGTAATTTTGTGGTACAACAATTTTAAAAGTTTGAAAAGCTGAGGTCTGCCATACAGTTCTAAAACTTTACGTGCTTCCAGTCTTCCTTGTTGGTTGATTGAAGGTTTGAAGCCGTCGATCGAGGAGGTGGCGACAGTCACTCATTGTCGGCCGTCGCTGTTGCAGAAGCTGGATGTTGGCCCGCCTCCTTCTCGACACGGTCACCAGACGAAACGGGCTCTTGATGTGCGCCAGCTAATGCTTCCCGTCCGCGACACCATGTCAGAAACTATCATCGCAAGTCGAGCGCAATTACATGCTGCCAAACCCCGAAAGCGCGGCAACTCGCGGGGACTTCACACAACACACCTGCTCCACTCGCTACTCCCGCCAGACTCTCTCTGCCCGCGCTCCACGCGACAGCGTTAACACTCCCAAAGATCCTACACACTTTGATTCGTCACACGACCTATCGATGTAATCGTTCGATAGCAGTTTTCCCTAGGCAAGACCCAGCGTAAAAATAGAAATAATATTTACGAAACAAACCAATTATACATCGACATAAATGCATAAATATATATATATATATATATATATATATATATATATATATATATACAATTAGTAAAACAATTACAATATACGAAGACACAGAAATGTTATATATTCAGGTAACAAAATATGGAAAACAAATTTATAGTACAATAGATGGAAATAGGAGGATATGCATTTCCGGCGTTACAACTTCCGGTCGGCATAAAATTCTGGTGCCACCAGCGTATCGATGTCCGCGAGGGTGGTAGCTCCCTGTACCGTGTTTCGGAAGTTCCTTTGGAGCCGCGTGTGCGCTTTCGTCTGCGTAAACCATTCCGAGCACTGAGCCTTTTCTCGGACCGTTGTCATTATGCTTCACTCGCCGTAACCTGGAACACTCAGAAACAGAACTTTGTGATCTTGTCTGCCAAATACGCCGAAGATGGTGTGAATATTCTTGATTAGTTTGGGTGCTGTAACACATTGAAGTTGTAGCGTAACTTTCGGGACACGCTGTACGAACAGTTAGCTTGATAGAAGTTTGTATCGAAATGCTGGTAATTTGGTCTCCCGTAAGCGTGCGTCCATGCCGGAGCGTGTGCGCTCCCGCGCGGCTGAAACAGCACGGCGCGCGATGTGGAGCGAAGCGAGCAGCCGCCGCGGCGGCGGCGGCCGGTCGTAAAAGGAAACGGCGGCAGCCGGCGGCTAAACGGCTGCGCGGAAGCGATTATCGGAACACTTGGTCTCTCACCTCCGTGTGTGCGCTCCGAGAGCGGGGGAGGGGCCGCGCGCTCCGACCGATACGCTGCACCCTCGGGTTCCAGTACTGGCGAGCAGCAGCGCCGAAAATAGTTTCTTACTGTGGATTCCATGAAAATTTTGTTGAGTTCCAGCACAGCACATCCTTCGGCCTCAATGGAATCGTGAAGTCAAGTTTTCCTCAGCACAGCGGACAAAATTGTTTTCCGAAAGAACACTGTACAGGATTATTTTGGTTGAAGTAACTGACAGCGTCTGAAGCTGAATAGGGCTTTTCGCGGATGGTGGTATTGTACCGGGTGGTTACAACTAAAGTGCAGCTACGCACTGAGTTCCAGTGTGGGCTGGAATTATCTCACGGCAGCGAAACTCGGTAGATATTCTGATGCCTTAATGCGGAATCGATTTACGCTGGAAAAACAATTAGTTGCAGTTTTGGCCATCAGGTGCAAATCTGGCAAGGTTATGCGAGAAAGACTTGCAGAAATGTTTCCATATCTAATGGATTAGGATCAGATGTGGACAAAAAAGGTCAAACAAGCGAGTGAGGCATAATGTCGATTTCATTATTAACCGCCAGTTATTTAATTTGTTCATTATGAGCACTGGGGATGTCGACGAGATACTGCATCCGTAAAACGACGTGATCAACAGTTTCTCGCACCGGTTCCTCTTTTAAATATCCAGAGAGCCAACCGTCACATGAATTCAGGTCAGGTGACCTTGCAGGGCATGCATCTGCAAAACCCCAGAAGACGATGTGTTCGTGGGAAGGTCGCATTAAACAGATCTTTCACTGGGGGAACGACACGAGGTGTTGCCCCATCGTGCTTGAAAACAGTGGTTTCCTCACAGTTGCGCTTCTACGAGGCAGAAACCACGTGCTGTATACGACGTGGTCTCGATAACGTACAGATGTCACCGTACACCTGACAGTCCCTCTAGGTGCATTCTGTTCTAAGAAGAGTGGATCGAGAATAAAGGTGCTTGTGAATCCGTGCCACACAATCACATAGGACGAGCGCAGGGGCTCTTCGTACATAACACCTGGTTTAAAAATACCCAAAATTAGGCCGTTCTGCATATTCACGGCACTCCGTAGTTCAACACGTGCCGCGTCAGTCCGTAGAATATTGCCCGGCCATATTTCATCAACATCGATGCGTGCCAGAAAGCGAAGAGCAAGTTCACACCGCTGCTGCGGATCGCGAGGTTTCAGGTTCTGTAACGCGCGGGTCTTGTAGGGGTAGCAGAGCAAAACAGGCAGCACATCCTTGCGTACTGCTGACCGTACCGGCAGTTCTCGTGACGCTGCACGAGCGCTACCACGTGCTGCTTGGTCAGTAACAGCGACAACGACGACGACCTCCAACCTCACCAGTAGCTTCCAGCGCGATAGGACTCCTTCCAGGTCCCACGCCGACCCCACCTGCGTTTTCGAAATTCATTATCACCATCTTTGAACCAGTTAATGGCATCGGGCCTCTCCTCAAACCTCTCGGTCGGTGATACTCTCTCAATGCAGTTCACATACATCTTCGTCACTGAAAGCGCACGGTCTCTGCTCTCAGTAGCCATACTTTCTCCTATACAGCTTGTCAAATGACGGCATGGATGTCATGCCATCATATTTTTAAATATTTTTTATTGTGCCGAAGTGGTCCAAAGCTGTATCACTTTTCAACATAATCTCCCCCACGCTCAATGCAAGTCCTCCAGTGCTTACAAAGTGCATAAATTCCTTTAGAAAAAACATCTTTTGGTAGTCTGCACAACCACTCGCGCACGACGTGACCTACCTCTTCATCAGAACGGAACTTCTTTCCTCCCATTGCGTCTTTGAGTGGTCCAAACATACGGAAATCACTTCGGGCAAAGTTTGGTGAGTATGCTGGATGAGGAAGACACTCAAAATGCAGGTCTGTGACTGTTGAAACTGTTGTACGGGCAGTGTGGGGCCTTGCATTGTCATGTTGCAAAAGGACACCTGCTGACAGCAATCCACGTCGCTCTGATTTGATTGCAGGCCGCAGATGATGTTTCAGGAGATCTGTGTATGATGCGCTGGTGACAGTGGTATCTCTAGGCATGTAATGCTCCAAAATGACGCCTTTTTCGTCCCAAAAGAGAGTCAGTATAACCTTCCCTGCTGATGGTTCTGTTCGAAACCTTTGGTTTTGGTGATAGGAATGGCGCCATTCCTTGCTCTCTCTCTCTTCGTTTCCGGTTGGTGGAAGTGAACCCAGGTTTCGTCCCCAGTAACGATTCTTTCAAGGAAGCCATCACCTCGTTCAAAGCGCTGAAGTTCTTCACAAGCATCAACACGTCGTTGTCACATTTCAGGAGTCAGTTGCCGTGGCACCCATCTTGCAGACACTTTGTGAAACTGGAACACATCATGCACAGTGTGATGTGCTGACGCATGACTAATCTGTACACATGCTGCAATGTCATTGTGTCACTCGGCGGTTTTCCTTCACTGTGGCTTCAACTGCTGCAATTTTCTGTGGAGTCACAACTCGTTGTGCCTGACCTGGACGAGGAGCATCTTCCACTGAAGTCACACCATTTTCGAACTTTCTACTCCATTCATAGACTTTTTGCTGTGACAAACATGCATCACCGTACTGAACCTTCATTCGTCGATGAATTTCAATAGGTTTCACACCTTCACCAGGCAAAAACCGAATAACAGAACGCTGTTCTTCCCTGGTGCAAGTCGCAAGTGGGGCGGTCATCTTTATACTGATAATGCGACGGTATGTGTGCATCTGCACTATGCTGCCACCTACAGGCCATTCTGCACGCTGTTTTGTAGCTCGCTTACCAACTTACTAGATAACGGCGCGAAATTTCGATTTGTTATTACAAATTAAAGGTTTTCTTTTGACTCACCCTCGTAGAAACAGTGTACAGCGTCGGGTTTGCACCTGGTGGCCAAAATTGGAACTAATTTGTTTTCCAGCGTAAATCCGTTCCGCACTGATGCATTTGCATGTCTACCAACTTTCACTGACGTGCAATAAGTACAGCGTACACGGGGCCTCAGTGAGTATAGCTGCACTTAAGTTACAACCACCCGGTTTGCAGAGGAGTCGCTAGGCTAGAAGATCGTAGAGAAATGCCGTGAGACGTGCAGAGGCTCAACTCTTGTCCAAGGGGCTGACAGTTGACACTGTACCGTGAACCGATACAGCGGATTGTGCAAAACTAGGCGGAAAATGGTATAAAGCACGATTTTCGAGAACTTTCTGAAAGTTCTGACAGCTTTTAAATATCTGACAGTGTGCATAGGATGCGACTGAATGTCCAAATCAATTATAGAAAAGCCAGATGCCAGACTGAAAGTAATGCTCGAGCAGGGTAATCTGCCTACGAAGGAGGCAACTTACAAAACGCTCGTTTTGCCCTATATTTGAATGTTGCTCGTCAATATGGGTTTGTTACCCGGTAGCATTGATCCGCTAAATAAAGAAGATCCAAAGAAGAGCATATTTCGTCACAGGTTCTTTTAGTAAGCGCGGAAGCGACACGGGGGAGCCACGCCAGCTCCAATGCAGACTGTACAAGAGAGGAATCACTCACAACAGGATCGTTCACTGCCAAAAAACCAAGAGCATACCTATGTATATGTTGCGAAAATACCATGAATGTAATATAAAGGGTTTATTTGAACGGTGTCTGCAGCTCGTGGTCTCGTGGTCGCGCTCTCGCTTCCCGAACATGGGGTCCCGGGTTCGATTCCCGGCGGCGTCAGGGATTTTCACCTGCCTGGAGATGACTGGATGTTTGTGTTGTCCTCATCATTTCATCATCATTCATGCAAGTGGAAGATTGGACTGAGAAGAGGCTGGCGCTGAACACCGCGTAGTTGAGCGCCCCATATTCCTTCATCATCATCAAATCATCATATTTGAACTTCGCCTTACGCAAAACACTATTTCTTTTTATTTACACAGACATATTTCGACAACTATGTGTCGTCTTCTGGGGGTCAAATTTGTTGGAGTACAAAACAATGATGCCAAGGACCTATTGTGTGTTATTTATTATGAAGTATTGAGAAATGACGCCGTGAGAATTTGTATCGAACGGCATTTATGCTCTCAACATAGCTCTTTAAAAGATAAGCCGATGGAGTTTGTTGCCGCAAAATGTGCGTGTTTGAAACGTATGAAGTAGAATAGTACTGGATCCATTGGTCAGTCCTCAGAAAAAGCGATCCTGGCTTCCTATGAGTTACCACTATTCTACGCAACGGCTAAGAAAAGTCTTATTGTTGGAAAAAACACTTCCCAGATCGTATTGGTTGAAAGCAGCGAATAGTGTCCTTGGACCAGAAAGTAAAGAAAAACTTTCACAAATACCGTTTTCTGACAACACTGAATCGTCGGATTGATGATGTGGCCAAAGACATAACAAATCGGGTAGTGCAGGCCGTGAAAGATCAGAATTTTTTCCAATATAGTTAGACGAGGGTACACATGGTGCAGATTGTTGTAAATTGTTATTTTTCGTTCGATACATACAAAACGAAACAGTTAGAAACGAGATGCTGTATTCTACAGAGCTAAGGACTGCTTTAAAAGCAATTCATATAATGTCATCGATATCTGAATTCTTTTGCAAACATGAACTGTCGTGGCAAAAGCTCATCGGCGTACGCACAAGCACCGTCCCGCCAGTGCTTGGATCTCGCTGACGATTCGTGCAGGTGGCCAGAGAAAAGAATCCCAGTGTTATTTCAGTTCGCTGTGGGGTGCACCGTCAATCCGTAGCAGCTACGACACTTCCAAACGAACTCAACAACATCTTAAAATCATGCATTACAATTGTGAATTCCCATAAAAACGAGTGCGTTAAATACTCGTCTTTTCACAGCCCTTTAATGAAGATTTGATAACAGACCATAAAAAGTTGGTGTGTGATGCGGAAGTATGCTGATTCTCAAAAGTAAATGTCGGCTAGATTATTTGAACTTAGGGATGAAGTGATACATTTTTTGGAAATTCAAAACCAAAATGAATTGTGTGTGGAATTCTGAAAGCGAAGAGTTCAAGTTGCGTTGGCTGATCTGTCAGATATTCATTGAATTCAGTAAACTTCAAATTGCAGATTCGAACATAATTTATTATCGGGATGTCATTCCTGCGTATACTGATATCTTGCAACTTCTCAAACGTAAAATTGTAGCTTGCAGTTATATTCCTGTTTCGCTAAATTATTTGGCATCCTGGAAGAAGCACTCTTCATGTAAGTCTTTGATCAAACTGATACTACGAATAAAATATCAAATCGTGTGCAGCATCTAACTCTGACCAATTCAAATGCCACTTCCCTAGCATATGTGTTACCACCATCTACAGATTGGTAACAGATCGTTTTCATGTTGACACAGACTTGCTGTCGGAAACACAGCAAGAACAAGCTTTGGAAACTGAAAACGATTCTGCTGCAAAATGACGTAGAGAAAATGGATAAGTCATTATTTTGGGTAAAATATCTGAAACTTTAGCCCAGCATAGCAGAGCAAGCACTGCAGCTGTACTTACCACGTTCAAGCACTTACTTATGCGAGAGGGCGTTTTTAACACTTGTACCAATGAAAACGAAATACAGAAGCAAACCGAGTACTCCTAGTGATTTACGTTGTGCACTTTCTTCTGTTCAACCAAGAACTGATAATCTCTCCACAAATATGCAAGTTCATCTATCACCTCGATTTGTTTTTTATTATCAAATGTGTGTGTGCAGATCGTATATCTCTACAGTAAGTCCGTCTCCGTAGCGTAGCGGTACCGCCTACCACGCACGGGGCTGCGGGTTCGATTCCCGGCAGGGGACTGGGTGTTGTGTGTCCACCATAATTTTCACTATCATTGACTCGCAAGTCTCCGATGTGGCGTCACCTAAAAAGGACTTGCAATACGGAGGCCGAACTCGCCGAATGGGGCCTCCCGGCCAACAATGCCATACGATCATTTCATTGCATCTCTACAATAAAATATTTATATTGTAAAGTTTATGAAATTTTTTGCTCATATTATCAGATGTCGCGAATAGTTGCGACAGGCCGTAGTTCGGTCGTCCCAGTATCGCCCGCATTGGAAGCACTTCTCGCAGTCTCACCGATCTACTAGTAGTCGCCATTTTTCCTTCTGCTCATTGCGATGTATTCCGACAGATTTAATTATCTGCACCATATGCGCTACGAATAAGCGCCGCATTTGGAACTGGCCATCTCTGTAGTGAGTAGAGCCCGAATTTCCACGTGAATGCGTGATTGACAATTTTAGGGAATAAATGCGTTTGTGAGAGAATTTTTTATGTAACATCTTGCATTTAGAAAGTTATATGGGATACAGATAATTTTCCTGGCTTCAGTGAAGATTATACCCACATTGAACGTGGAGAGGGGAAGAAAGGAAAGGAATGGAATGGAAAGGAAATTGGGGGGGGGGGGGGATATCACTGCTTTCAGTTGCATTGGGACATTACGCGAAATAAGCGGCGAGGAGTGAAAATGTGTACAGGACTGAGTTTGATCGAGGGATGTCCCGCTTACTAGGCACGTGCGTTAACCAGCGCGCCCCCCGGGACAAGGTGTCCCGCAGTCGCTGTCCATGTCCGCCTCTTTCCCTCTGTGAGCTTCCCGCAGCCGCAGCAGGTCGCACGTATCAGTGCATCCACACCGAAGATGGTGGATCCACTGCCCACCTATTCCTGTTAAATTATATCAATGCGTGGTGTCTATTCATTCAGACACGTCTGAAAGAAAAAAATACCACGCAGTCATGTAATTCAATGGAGTGGTGCAAGAACTTGCACAGCCATAATATCTATGCTCTTTCTCATGTGAATTATAACCAAATTGAATATTATGTAAAATTAATGGTGATTTGGTTGAACAAATTTGAAACGCGCGCTAAACCCGCTGTGCACAACAGGTAATAGAATTGTGGAAAGGGCCAAGGGTTGAGATTAGTTTCTGCTTCTAATTGTCATTTATCGTAATTTAGCAACTCTTTCACGGCTGAAGGCCTCCAACAAGAAATCTTAACAAGATAAAAATCCAATTAAGATAGCAATGAAATAATTTAAAGACACATGTGCAAGGTCCAATACCCTTGGCTGAGAGCCACAATTAAACTTCAAAATTTCAAGATACATTAACGTAATCTTTAAAGGCAGAAGACCGCAGTGTTTAAGCGTGAAAGATAAATTTAAAAATTAATTTTGCAAAATGTTGAGAGACAAACAATAACCATAAGCCTAACATTTAAAGTAGCTGACAACAGATAATTAAACACCGGTGGCACTCAAAAGGCCTCCGGGGAGGTTGGTCTGCCCTCCTTCACTGAGGCGAGACAGGTGGTGAGCCCAACTGTACTTGATCCGTCGGAACCCCACCAGGGGGCAGCCACGGACCGACCGACACTACCGCTTCGTTCCCGTCAATCAGTACATGAGAATCCCAACCGGCGATGTTACAAATGTAATAATCCAGAATGGAGTACATATTAGCTGTCAAAATTACACACCATGTTGGACAGCGACAACAGGTGAGGAAAGGACGCTGCCTGAAATTACGTTAGTGGTCAGGGTAGGTAACCGGAACACTAACGGCCACAAGACAGAAAATTCCAGTGGAGCACTCAAATCGTAGTCGACCAAAACAGCTAATTGCACCGCATGGCAGCTTAATCTCAGCAGTAGAACCACTTGGTGTTGCTCACCGGAGAACCTCCCCAACAGCAAACCACCGAAGCGAACCACCACAACATAAATAGACGTGACTTGGGTAGTTGAAACCGCTACTCAACTTTGACGTCCTGAGTCGGCGAACCACGGAGCTCGTCGCCATCTGACACCTCCACCCACGCACCCCCCGACACTGCCCTGGGACTGCCGGCGGCCCCAGCCGACTGCACCGTGCGGAGATCGCTTGCCTCGTCCGCAACAATCGACCGACTCCGTCGAGACCCCCTTGCCGGAAACTATGTGCACCAAACCAAAGATGGTACCCCAAAAATCATTACACATCACTGCTGCCACACGTAGAGAGAAGAAGAACCACGACCTAACCGCGACATGCGCGGGAAACCAAACACAGACAGACAGCGAAGTGCACGAAAACGCATAGTTGGGAGAGAGCACAGCTCATAATTATTATTTTTGAAGTGAAAGTTTTTGGCAGTTTTTGGGGGACTTTGTTTCATAGAATTGTGTGGAATACAATACAATAGTCAGTAAGCCATTTTGTTCCTGAATCTATGTTAAGATATTAGTCTAAAAACCAATAGTGTTTCCTTATCACCCACAAAGCAAAGAGGTTACAAATTTTTAGATGTTCTTCATATGACATGTCAGAGCAAGTATCGATAAACCTCTTTTTTTTTCCCATCGGCGCCATCGTTAAAATCTTACTGTTGTTGGCACTGAAGATGCGAAGGAAGTGGTACTGTGTCGTGATTTATTGTCTGGCGTTGACAATTTAAATAATAATGAAATGAGCAATTAATTAGTTGGGGTAATTGATTTATGTTAAATTATCTGACACGACCGAAAAGGCTCAGTACGTTTTTGAAACGTCGTTTCTCTCTGCTAATTGCTTAGTGCTACAACACCTTTAAAACTATTTCATTTTCCTCGATACATGTGAGTAACGCGTTTGAAGACGAGCCCGTATCTGTGTAATACGCAATCTCGAATGTTATGTTTATTCCGTGACAAGTTTATACCATTTGCAGCTGCGTGAGATTTCGTCAATTGGCAGATTGACCGGAGACAGATAAACATTCCTCCTCTCACGTCACCTTTCAGCTCAGCGACAACGGTACTCTCTCGCTTTCCTCCAACTGCACGTCCTTGAGATAAAACACCAACTTCAAATACTCTACCGCTCATAATCGAATGAACGCGCGAACATCAGTGTATACATTCGTGTAGAACTGTGAAGTGTACTCATCGCACAATGAACTGAGGAAACAGTTTTTAAGAACGGATATCATTGTTGTGGCAGAGAGACTGTTGTTTAGCCGCCGTGTTCCTGACACCGGGAATGTTGACTTGGCTCCACATCCGTTCTGTCAACTCGCAGGTGCGTGTACCTCGTACGGAACGGAAATAGTGCCCGTCGGCCAACGTTTTGGATAGCAGTATGTGCCAAAGTGAAGTAAATGTATGGAACTGAAAGTGAATTTTGATACTGGTTATTTTATTTTGTGCAAATTTGGTCTGCTGACAGTTCATGAAGGCACGTATTTAGCTATGATAGTGCATGGAAATCGGTATGCTAATCGTGAGTCTTCACAAACGTTACTTCCCCGCGGTACTCAGACCGTTGTGGTTGATCGGCAGAAGGCGCGTGCATCACTTCTGTATCGGCAGTGCCGAGATCCCTTCTCCTCGCCAAGTCCTCACTACTTTCCCTTTCAGTGCCCCAGCGGTCCACCTGACAATGAGCCAGTCAGTCGCATGTTCAGGTGCTTGCTGTAAGTAATAAAAGTATTATTTTTGTGAACCAGGGGACGCGAAATTCCCATTTCTGGCAGCAGAGGGGTGCGACAAACAAAAGTTTGGGATCCCACGCTCTAGAACAACTGCTTCCGAAGTATGTAATGACATACGAAGGCGCTATTGGGTGAAATCGAACGTGTAGCACACATTGCCGGTAGATGGGGCAAAAAGGTACTGTGGCGTTCACTCCAGATATTGTAAACAAGTGTCTGCTCTATTGAAAGAAACTTAACTGAGCGTTATTTTGCCATACGGTTAATATAGCTCGTCACTGCTAGGTGTGAAAATATTTGCAGAAGTATTTGGAAATGTGGAAACGCCAGTACAAGACGTTTATGTGACAGCAGAGCTAAAACTGTACTACCGTTCCACCACACCCGCACCTCACATTAAGCACTTCCCCGTTCATAACTTTCACTACTGACTGCAAAAAAAAAAAAAAAAAAATGGCTCTGAGCACTATGGGACATAACATCAATGGTCATCAGTCCCCTAGAAATTAGAACCACTTAAACCTAACTAACCTAAGGACATAACACAACACCCAGTCATCACGAGGCAGAGAAAATCCGTGACCCCGCCGGGAATCGAACCCGGGCGCGAGAAGCGAGATACTGACTGCAACAAGGTTCTGTGGTACTAGCGAAATGGCGACAACCACGCTGGAGAACCGCCAAGAGCGTTTTAGCCGAGCTGTCCAGGAAATCCGAGTGCCCTCACCCCAGCAGGCTTCATGCGAGTCGAAAACCCAATTTCCAAACTTCTCAGTTCAACGTTCCTCGCTCAACTTGCCGCAAATTGGACCGCATCAGACGTGGTACAGTAGGAAATGCCGCTGCTCTGTATAGCTGGGAATGGCGACGCTCTGCTGCAGCCGGCGAGGCGACACGGACGGTGCCACATGACGTCCAGGACTTAAAACACTGCAGGTTATTACACCTAATTTTAAACAGTGAAGTGACTGTGTAATCAAGTGGCGACCTGATCTCGTTTGTTGATCTGAATCGATGTAAGTGTATGTGAATGTAGACTTATCCGGCATGTATACCGTTGATGAAAAGCTCTCGGGTTTCTGACTTGGCCAGAAGATGATGAGTGTGTGACTCGTCGAAACGTCGCAGTTTTGTAATACTGCCACCCGACGGGAAACGCGAGAGCTTTCCATTTACATAAGTGTGTTAGTTCACAGTATAAAATTCCACATCTGACGTTCACGGACAGAGTGAAACTGCTGTTCATACAAACATCAAATATTCCGCTGTATACAGGCATTGCAAACATCACCGCTGCCTCTGCGCCACTGTGCTTGCAGCACGGCTCGGGGGCAATACTGAATTTATTGTCCAACTCGAAAGCAGTAAATCTGTCCACACATACTCAAGCATGCAAAAAGCAGCATCAAGAAAATTGAATAAACGTAATTCCCTGACAATAAATTTAGTTGCCACTAGTACACAGCGTCAGTGTTACTGGATAATACGTAATTCATGCGCCCAGAAATGCACTCAATTACTCGAAATACACCGATGCGCACGGTCCCTGCAACTCGCCTAATGCTGCAAATAAACCAGGCTCAAACACGCACAGTCCACCTGTGAAATTCGAATATCGCACAAGCTACAATTCTCTGTCAATTAGAACAAAGGGTATTCATCATAGTATTTATCATAGCTTCGCACACGCGCCGTATAAAAGCGGTTTTCAAACCTCCTAACTTCAGAAAAATATTTATTTATCACGTTTATAAAGAGACTCAGCAAAACATTGTGAATGCACTGAATAAATTGGGTAATGTATGACTATTACACAAATTAACCCAAACATTGTAGGGAGCGACGATGGAGCATAGACTACATGTATATGTTGGTTCTGTTCCAATGGAAATGTCGTCGTAGGTCGATAACTTACAGTACAGTAGCTGTTGGACTTGAGTGGACGCGGCGTGATCCGAAAAGAAGTGACTGAACTGCATTCTGCTGCTCATTCCCTGTTGGCTGGATCGTTAATCTGACCTGCCAGTTTGCTGCTCCCGGCTCCTTCACGTCTAACAAGGGTTTCAGGAGCTACGAGTAAACAAAAACTCACTGACGAGGCGAGCACGACAAGTGCCATGATCCGATTTTCCGAAAACTTCGCCCAATGGAAGGGGAGCCAGCATAAGCGAACGCGAGTGTCGGCTAATTGGTAGATACTAGACCGTTTCTGTCGAAACAACAGTCAAAGTTGTCGACGTAACTTTGATGCTTCGAGCACACCATTATCTCAGCCGAGATGATGGGACGCCGGCTAGCACACGCTCTCTCACCTTTGGGCCCCGTGTTCGAAATCCGATTGTTGTTTTTATTTAATTTATTTTTTCGTTTGTGTGTCCTTGTCCTAATAAGATTACTACGCAAATGTTTCTTAGCATTGTGGGGATACAAGGGCGTTTCGTTCATTGTAAATTTACAACTGGGTCGCAGTGTAAGTATCATAAATTAATTGTATATACGAGATTTGGAACTTTATTTGTGGCAACAATTTATTTACAGCTCGTACAAAATATATACGTGTTTCAAAGTTTTACTGACCTTCAAAGTAGTCAACAGTATTGTGTATAACCCGTTGCCAGCGATGTGGAACTCGTAGGATACTGTTAGCAGTGGCAGTTGTGTTGACAGTTCGAGCGGCGCGGTCTATTGCCCGACGAATTTGTAGCACTTCTGAAGCGAATGCTGTGAAGGGTTTCCTTCAGTTCACAAATCGAGTTGAACTTACGACGTCTTAAGTCAGGGAATTGCAGTAGGTGACAGCCCCATGAATCAAACAAATCAGTAACAGCTTGCACTGTACATGCTTGAGCATTGTCCTGCAAAATGATGGTCAGGTGCTGCTGAAAGTGTCATGACTTCTGTCCCTAAGCTGGTATAGGTTGTGTTCCAAAAGTGAACAGCACAGGTTGCGGGGCATGGAAGTTTGGGTGGCTCTGGCCGTGAGTCGTGCACGGAGCGTCGAAGCGCTTAAGCTGACCGCTCGCGTGTTCGAGTCGCGGTCCGGCATAAACTTTTGTTGCTATCGTTCTTTTATACAGCTAATGGTTGTGCATATTCCCCACTGTATATATATATTTCACACGCCATATTTTCTTCGACGATGAAATTGACAAGTTTGACAAGATATGTACTAGGTGCACAGATGTTCAGGGAGGTTCTATGATAAAGATTTCACTTGCGATGTTGATTTTCTAATAACGAAAGTTTGGTTTTAAATAATTTCCTTCAATTTTTTACTATACTATGTAAGTTTCCATTATTCAAGCCAGCTGTCTTCATTAACGACATTCGTACACTGACGGAAAAAAATTGCAGCACCAAGGAGGAGTTGTGCGACGTAAACGAAAGTTGGTAGGCGTAGTTCTACGTCTGAAACACGATATCCGTTCAGATTTCACGCCAGTCGCATAAGAGTAGCGCAACCAGCTCCACTATGAGGATGAGGATGTGTATTAGGTTTGCGTTAAATGCGCGCTATAACGGTCTTGAGTATCAGCTACCTTTGAGATTAGATGTGGTGAGTTGATGTTAGTCGAGAATGCCTTTAAGGCGACAAAGACGCCATTATCGATACCTCACTGAATACGAACGAGGTCGTGTAATTGGGCGACGAGTAGCTGGATGTTCCTTGGGCGATATTGCAGAAAGACTTGGCAGGAATGTAGCCACTGTTCGTGACGGTGGCAGCGGTGTTCACGGGAATGTACGGTCGCAAGAGGACAGGGCTCCGGACGGCCGTGTGGCCCTACTGAGGGGGAGGACCGTCGTGTCCGGTGTATGATTCTGTCGCAGCAGCAATTTGTGCAGCAGGTGACACCACATGACACAACGAATTTGTACAGATCGGTTATTTCGAGAGCATCTCCGAGCCAGAAGCCGTGTAGCGCGCATTCCTCTGACCCCAGACCACCGTCATTTGCTGCATCAATGTTGTCAACCTAGAGATCACTGGACAACAGGATGGAGGTCTCTTCTGTTTCGCGGTGTAAGCTGGTTCTGCCTCGGTGCCAGTGACGGCCGTGTGTTCGTCAGGAGGCCGATCGGGGGCCTGCAACCAACCTGTCTGCCTGCTAGACACGCAGGAACTAAACCTGGAGTTCGGTAAGACATCAGGGTCAGCCTCGTGGTTACCCCACGCACCCTAACTGCAAATCTATTAGTCAATCTGATCATTCGACCTTCTGTGCCGTCATTTATGAACAGCATTCCAGAGGGAGTTTCGCAATAGGATAACGCTCGCTGTTGTAATCTAACATGTTCAACAGAGTGCCGGCATGTTGCCTTGGGCTGCTCGATTACCATGTCTGTCTCCCGTCGAGCACGTATGAGACATAATCGGAAGACAACTCCAGCGTCATCCACACCTACCACTAACCGTCTCTGTACTGACCGACCAAGTACAACAGAGATTAAATTCCGTCCCACAAACTGACATACGTACCTGTACAACCGTAATGGATGCACGTTTGCAAGCTTGCATTCAGCATTCTGGCGGTTAAACCTGTTATTAATGTACCGGCATTTCACATTTGCGATGCTTACATTAACCTGTGATCCTGCAATGCTATTCACTTACATATGGTTCCTAGATAAATGTAGTCCCGATTTCAGTTACTCTACATTAAGCAGCTTCCGGTGTAGCGATTTTTTTCGGTCAGTGTATTTTTGTCCTCTTATGGGGGTTAACATTCATTCTGCCGACGGCTTTGTCAAAGAGGGCGGAGGAGCGGACAAGAGGTTCAGGACACTCTCTTGTCCTAGGGGTGGTAAGTTGCCCCTAAAGGCGGAAGAATCACCAATGATCAACGGCATGAGGATGCAGAAGGCAATGGAAACCACTGCTTTAAAGATACGTAACGTGTATCCACAGGACATGTGGCCTGTAATTGAAGAAGTGTCATGATGATCTTTCAATTGGCAAAAGATTCTGGAGTAGTCCCCCATTCGGATCTCCGGGAGGGGACTGCCAAGGGGGAGTTTACCATGAGTAAAAAATTGAATAATCAACAAAAGGATGGCGTTCTACGAGTTGCGGCGTGGAATGTCAGGAGCTTGAACGTGGTAGGGAAACTAGCAAATCTGAAAAAGGAACTGCAGAGGCTTAATCTAGATCTAGTAGGGGACAGTGAAGTGACGTGAGAAGAAGACAAGGATTTCTGGTCCGATGAGTGTAGAGAATCATCAACAGCAGCAGAAAATGGCGTAACAGGTGTAGGATTCGTTATGAATAGGAAGGTAGGGCAGATGGTGTGTTACTGTGAACAGTTCAGTGATCGGGTTGTTCTAATCAGAATTGACAGCAGACCAACACCGACAACGATAGTTCAGGTATACATGCCGACGTCGCAAGCTGAACAGATAAAGTGTATGAGTATATTGAAAGGCTAATACAGAACGTACATAACTAATGAGGAGATGTTGAATAGGATTGAGGAGAAGAGAAGTTTGTGGCACAACTTGACCAGAAGAAGGGATCGGTTGGTAGGACATGTTGTGAGGCATCAAGGGATCACCAATGTAGTATTGGAGGGCAGCGTGCAGGGTAAAAATCGTAGGGGGAGACCAAGAGATGAATACACTAAGCAGATTCAGAAGGATATAGGTTGCAGTAGGTACTGGGAGATGAAGAAGCTTGCACAGGATAGAGTAGCATGGACAGCTGCATCAAACCAGTCTCTGGACTGAAGACCACAACAACAACAACAACGGTCAAATAAGGCAGAAGGGATAGATAACATTCCATCAGAACTTCTAAAATCATTGCGGGAAGTGGGAACAAAACGACTATTCACGTTGGTGTGTAGAATATATGAGTCTGGCGATATACCATCTGACTTTCGGAAAAGCATCATCCACACAATTCCGAAGACGGCAAGAGCTGACAAGTGCGAGAATTATCGGACAATCAGCTTAACAGCTCATGCATCGAAGCTGCTTACGAGAATAATATACAGAAGAATGGAAAAGAAAATTGAGAATGCGCTAGGTGACGATCAGTTTGGCTTTAGTAAAAGTAAAGGGACGAGAGAGACAATTCTGACGTTACGGCTAATAATGGAAGCAAGGCTAAAGAAAAATCAAGACACTTTCATAGGATTTGTCAACCTGGAAAAAGCGTTCGACAATATAAAATGGTGCAAGCTGTTCGAGATTCTGAAAAAAGTAGGGGTAAGCTATAGGGAGAGACGGGTCGTATAGAATATGTACAAGAACCAAGAGGGAATAATAAAGAGTGGGCGATCAAGAACGAAGTGCTCGTATTAGGAAGGGTGTAAGACAAGGCTGTAGCCTTTCGCCCCTATTCTTCAATCTGTACATCGAGGAAGCAATGATGGAAATAAAAGAAAGGTTCAGGAGTGGAATTAAAATACAAGGTGGAAGGATATCAATGATACGAGTCGCTGATGACATTGCTATCCTGAGTGAAAGTGAAGAAGAATTAAATGATCTGCTGAACAGAATGAACAGTCTAATGAGTACACAGTATGGTTTGAGAGTAAATCGAAGAAAGACGAAGGTAATGAGAAGTAGTAGAAATGAGAACAGCGAGAAACTTAACATCAGGATTGATGGTCACGAAGTCAATGAAGTTAAGGAATTCTGCTACCTAGGCAGTAAAATAACCAATGACGGACGGAGCAAGGAGGACATCAAAAGCAGACTCGCTATGGCAAAAAAGGCATTCCTGGCCAAGAGAAGTCTACTAATATCAAATACCGGCCTTAATTTGAGGAAGAAATTTCTGAGGATGTACGTCTGGAGTACAGCATTGTATGGTAGTGAAACATGGACAGAAGAGAATCGAAGCATTTGAGATGTGGTGCTATAGACGAATGTTGAAAATTAGGTGGACTGATAAGGTAAGGAATGAGGAGGTTCTACGCAGAATCGGAGAGAAAAGGAATATGTGGAAAACACTGATATGGAGAAGGGACAGGATGATAGGACATCTGCTAAGACATGAGGGAATGACTTCCATGGTACTAGAGGGAGCTGTAGAGGGCAAAAACTGTAGAGGAAGACAGAGATTGGAATACGTCAAGCAAATAATTGAGGACGTAGGTTGCAAGTGCTACTCTGAGATGAAGAGGTTAGCACAGGAAAGGAATTCGTGGCGGGCCGCATCAAACCAGTCAGTAGACTGATGACAAGAAAAGGGAGTTGAAACTGTTGCTCAGACTACAACGTGGCCCTCTGAATCAGTCAACCGCGGAGAGCGTCAACCAACTGCAGTAGCGCAGTCACAGAAGATCGACTGTGCAAGTGAAATTTGTAAGCGGATGATTGGTGGTGGTAGCAGTAGGAGGTTTCTCACGGACATGGAGGCACACCCGCCAGCCAGGGACGCCGGAGGCGGGCAGCACGGACAATATCGACGGCGGGCGGCAGCGCGACGCGACGCGCGGCCAGCGCAGCCAAGTGGGTCGCGGTGAGGGCCCGCCTGCCGCCTCGGGCCGTCCTATCGACCGCCGCTCCGCCGTGGTCAGTGTCCGCCCAGCAGCCGTGAGTCACGACACGACGTTCACCAGCCGTCGGCCACCGCCAGCTACTCTAGCAAGGCTGGACACCTCAGCCGGGCGCTCACACTCACCCTGCCCTGCTGTCGTTGAATGGTGCCTCACTTAATCCGATAACACAGCCTACGTGTTTCACCCTGCTGCTCTCGACATTTAGCTGTCAGTGCGCAGAAACCAGAGTGCAGCTAAGAGTCGAGAAAGATAGAAGGGGAAGAAAGCAGTTGAGGGGAGGAGTGAGACAAGCCCCCTCCCCCAAATGTTGCACACTTTGAGCATGTCCAAGAGTAAAGGAAACTAATGGGGATATTGGACAGGGAGATTCCAAGTCTCTCATACACTGAAAACGACTTGAGGGATCGGTCGAACGGAATGCATAGTGACTTGAAATGAGGTTATAAGATGAGCACCAACAAAAGTAAAACAGAAATCACAGAGTGTAGCCCAATTTAGTCACTTGGCGCTGAGGCAAGTACATTAAGAACTGATACGCTAACAGCGAGAGACATCATATCCTATCTGGGCAGGAGGGGGACCCACAGTCGATCAGTACGTCATTCCACCTTGGAAGGAGGTACACGGCTCCTGTTGTCTGTAGTTCAAACATGCCTAGACGGTCAATACCGCGGTTCGATCGCGTCCGCATTGTTACTTTGTGACAGGAAGGACTGTCAACAAGGGAAGTGTCTAGGCGTCTCGGACTGAACCAACGGGATGTTGTTCGGACTAGGAAGAGATACAGAGAGACAGGAACTGTCTATGATATGCCTCACTTAGGCTGCCCAAGGGCTACTACTGCAGTGGATGGCCGCTACCTACGGATTATGACTCGGAGGAACCCTGACAGCAACGTCACCATGTTGTATCATGCTTTTCGTGCAGCCACATCACGTAGTGTTACGACTCAAACTCGACGTACATGGCGAGGTCCATCTTTGCAACCACGACACCATGCAGCGCGGTTCAGATGGGCCCAACAACATGTCGAATGTACCGCTCAGGATTGGCATCGCGTTCTCTTCATCGATGAGTGTCGCACATGTCTTCAACCAGACAATCGTCGGAGAGGTGTTTGGAGGTAACCCGGTCAGGCTGAACGCCTTAGACACACTACCCAACGACAGCAGCGAGGTGGAGGTTCCCTGCTGTTTTTGTGTGGCATTATGTGGGGCCGACGTACGCCGCTGGTGATCATGGAAGGCGCCGTAACGGCTGTACGATACGTGAATGCCATCCTCCAACCGATGGTGCAACCATATCGGCAGCATATTGGCGAGCATTCGTCTTCATGGACGACAATTCGCGTCCCTATCGTGCACATCTCGTGAATGACTTCCTTTAGGATTACGACATCGCTCGACTAGAGAGGCCAGCATGTTCTGCAGACATGAACCCTATCGAACATGCCCGGGATAGATTGAAAAGGGCTGTTTATGGACGACGTTATTCACCAACCACTCTGAGGGATCTACGCCGAATCGCCGTTGAGGAGTGGGACAATCTGGACCAACAGTGCCTTAATGAACTAGTGGATAGTAGGCCACGAAGAATACATGCATGCATCAATGCAAGAGGACGTGCTACTGGGTATTAGAGGTATCGGTGTGTAAAGCAATCTGGACCACCACCTCTGAAGGTCTCGCTGTATGGTGGTACAACATGCACGTGTGGTTTTCATGAGCAATAAAAAGGGCGGAAATGATGTTTACGTTGATCTCTATTCCAATTTTCTGTACAGGTTCCTGAACTCTCGGAACTGAGGTGATGCAAAACTTTTTTTGATTTGTGTATAATGGACAGTCATGGTAAGAAGCAAAACGAACAATTTCTTTCTTTAGGCCTCCCTATGTTGAATCAGTTATAAACTAAAATAATTTCACTTTTACCGTTTTAGATAAACAAAAAGCAGCCAGATGATGGCACAGAGTTGCTGAAACATGTTTGGGTAAAAATAGAAAAAAAAGTTTGCGAAAAGGCGGAATCCATATCCTATAGCGAAGTATTGGTGTGTGGTGTGTTGTGTGTGTGTGTGTGTGTGTACGGCCACAGAGAAAGAAACAGAGTGCACGTCTACACACGTCATGAAACCCGTCACTGGACTTGGGATAACTCGACAGGTCCTCGGAACAAGGTCACGACCGCCACTCTGCGCGAGTGCTAGGACAGTGGAGCGGCAACAGGCAACTTACAACAAGCGTATTTTAAGCTACATATCGTCCACAGCTCGTGGTCGTGCGCTAGCGTTCTCGCTTCTCGCGCCCGGGTTCCCGGGTTCGATTCCCGGCGGGGCCAGGGATTTTCTCTGCGTCGTGATGACTGGGTGTTGTGTGATGTCCTTAGGTTAGTTAGGTTTAAGTAGTTCTAAGTTCTAGGGGACTGATGACCATAGATGCTAAGTCCCATAGTGCTCAGAGCCATTTGAACCATTTTAAGCTACATATCAGCAAAATTACAAAAATACTCCATTTTATAAAGCTTGTATGTAGCGAACGCAATGTGATTTGCAAGTTTGGGAAGATCAGTTGTTGTGCGAGGTAGTTTGCTATTCGACGAAAACGAAAAGTATTTTAACAAGTTCGGTATTTCTCGAGATACACGACGGGCTACGTTTGAAGCTGTTTCACCGCCGAGAAAATTTCGCGTTTCAGATTCATTGACATAACTCTATCGCTACATTCACAGAGACGCTACAGAAATCTGCTACTATGCGAAAATTTCAGGTTTTTGAAAGTGATTTCTGTGTGAGATAGTGACGACTTCCATGGCCGCGAAGAGCGGAACGTTGCGGTGGCTGCTCGCAGACACCAGCTGCCGCGACTACACCGAAAGTTCCGACATAAAACTTCAGGTGGCAACTGATTTAAATCGTGCTGAAGAGCAGTCGTCTTGTACCATCCACCTGGTTCAGTTTGTTATACTTGAACTGTAGTTTCCCCCTACAGCACGGCTGTTCTCACGAAGGTCATCGTCAAACCATGACGTTGGATGAAGTGCCAGAACCGATGGACTACTGAAAATGGTCTTTGTAGCTAAGGCGCGGTCAGCTTCGGAGGGTGCTTACGCTCTGGCCGGGACGCGGGGCGCTGACTTGCTGGATGACATTCCAGTACTGGCGCCGTGTGCAGAAGAAGAGGGCTTTTGGCGCGGCAGAACTGCAGAGTTTGATACGTCGCCAAGCTGTGTGTGAATAATGGAGGACGACAGAAGCACGGTGCTAGCCACCGAGAATCCGCCGTCTACGCGAGAACTTTGGTCGCACCGGTCTACCGGCAGAGTTTGCAGTACCTGTTCGAGCTTCCCTTCTTGCCGTTCTCACCCCGCAGTCAGCCGCGGCATTCGCAGCACGGTGGCGGCTTCTGTCTCGTTACTGACACTCTGTTAGTAATTCTGCTGTGAGTGACTTGCCTCCACTTTTGTCTTGCAGCCCTCTGGCGGATCATCCTTGCTGTAGTATTGCAGCATCCATCTCTTCATCTGCCGCTTCCTCTCCCCTGCCGATAATTGTGTCTTCAGGTTTATTTCTTACAGCTGTTTCACATATAACATTATCGACATGTGTGAATAAACAAATATGTATTGTGTCCACCTTTCAGATTTCGCGTCGTACTGACGACCCACCTGACCTATGTGGCGTTCACACAGCTACTCTCTTTTCTTCAAAGGTTTCCGCCTTTCGGATACCCATGCATGTTTGTTGAGTTTTCCTTTCCTCATCAAGCCAATTGCCCTTTGCCAACTGCATTTTCTGTTAATCTTATTTTTACTCTGCTGTTGCTGCAAATTTGTATTGTCTTATTTCATACCGCGTGGGATTAGCCGAGCGGTCTGGGCGATGCAGTCATGGATTGTGCTGTTGGTCCCTGCGGAGGTTCGAGTGCTTCCTTGCGCATGGGGATGTGTGTGTGTTTGTCCTTAGGATAATTTAGGTTAAGTAGTGTGTAAGCTTAGGGACTGATGACCTTAGCAGTTAAGTCCCATAAGATTTCACACACATTTGAACATTTCTTATTTCATCAGTTAACATATGTTGTGCGTTATCCGAGTATTTCTCCAGAGCCTTGTCTTTGTCGCTATTGTTTTCTCTCTTGCCTTCATTTTCGTCTCTTAAAGTTGTCATCAATGAAATATATGGAGAATGAGTATTTCTTCACTAAACCATTCATTTGATGCATCTGTGAAATATTCCAGATTCAGTGAGTTTCTCCTGGTAATCATCAGTAAGTTACTTATGGGACGTATATTCGAAAAAATAAAAAAAAAACTTAATACCAATGTTAAAATTAACTTACGCACAGAGAATACGTGTTTCAAGTTTTACTGACCTTCAGAGAAGTCACCAACATTGTCTATAACCCGTTGCCAGCGATGTGGAAATCGCAGGATACTTTTAGCAGTGGCAGTTCCGTTGACGGTTCGAGCGGCGCGGTTTATTGTCCGAGAAATTTGTAGCAGTTCTGAAGCGAATGCCGTGAAGTGTTTCCTTGAACAAAAATGGACTTGTAGCAGTATTGAAATAAGCCCTTCATATATTCGTGTGTACTTAAAAGGAATTGCTTTTAAAATTTCACGCTCAGAAATCGTAATTATATATATAATTTCTTTCTTCTATTGGTAAAGACTTGAAGAACACACGTGTGTATCTTTAGTATTTTGGAAAATATAAGAAATAAAAATCAAAACAATGTAATTTAGTATGTAACTATGTCTAGCAACAATAAAACGCAGGATCAAAACGTTTTTCTACATTTTTATCACCGGGACTGAAAAGGTTATAAGCTGATGTGCTTACAGACTGGACACTTACCTTTCTTTCTCTCATATTACATGTTCACGAATATTGAAGTTTTTATTTATTGTTACTTCATACAAAACAAACAAACTTACGAGCATACGAAGAAGGGAAGAAATGTGCGTTTTTAAACCGCTAACTTTGTAATTTTTCGCGCGTTCGTTTTCCTAAACAAACGTGTTGTTTGTGACATAAATAAAGCCAACAACTGCCGCTGGAGAGCGCTTACCAGCTGCCCCGGTGTGACTACGGCGCTGTGTCCGGTGACGGATTTCACGTCAACGTCAACGTTAGCTGGCTCGTCCCGTGTTGACGTCAGAAGCGTACTTACCGCCTCCAGATTGTCACGGGACACGCTGTATGAGGCAGGCGTTCCGAACTTCCCCAGAGGCGCGCCCTCGCTCCCCACCCCCAAGTTCCGTCCCTAGTTACCTGCTGCGTTCCCCGAGCGCCTAAATCGCCGCGCCTGCGAGTTCACGAACTTGCGACTCCAGGAGCCGCGGCTGGTAACTGCGGAACTGAACCGCCCGGCCTCGCCCGGGGCGTCAGTTATGTAAAGCAGCGAAGGCTGCTGCCGGGTCGGGAGCCTTGCTCCGGATGGGATTTCGCCATTTCGCATTCTTCCGGCGACGACCGCCCGGGAGGCGCTTCGAATTGAAAACACGGCGGAGTGTCTCCCCGTGTCCCACCTGACTCCGCCCGGAATTCCATTAACGTGTGAAGAATCTGCCGTACCGCCCCTGGGATTCCCACTCGCGGGGACAGCTCGGCGTGAATCTCGTAGCATTTATTCCACTTCAGCTGCACCCTCACATCTCGTCGAGTGAAATACGAGGTGCGCTCAACAAGCGGTGCAGCACATTTTTTCCTCGACCAGTTTCGGTTGAAAAAATGCGGGACTTGTGGGACGTCGTGGAATATTACCGCTTCAGCCCCTACATTTTTCGCGAAATTCCGATAGGTGGCGGCGCTATATGTAGCTTTCATGGTTCATAACGGAGCTGCGTTACAAGCAGAGAGCTGTCATTGAGCATCGAAGATGTCCATAGGCATTTGCAGAATGTCTACGGAGACCTGGCAGTGAACAAAAGCGCGGTGAGTCGTTGGGCGAGACGCCTGTGCTCTGTGATAATCGCAACAAGCTCGCGCAGACGCGTCCGACCTCCGTCGTACTGGACGGTCGAACACAGCTGTGACTCCTACAGTGTTGGAACGTGCGGACACTCTTGTTTGAGTTGATCGACTGATCACAATGAATCATCTCGCTGCACAACGGGACGCCTCTGTTGGGTAGTGCTGACACATTCGTTTTGGGATACTCAAAAGTGTGTCTCCGCTGGGTTCCTCGCCTCCTAACACAAGACCACAAGGAGCGACGAAGGACCGTTAGTGCGGAATTACTTGCGCTTTACGAGGCTGATTGTGACAGTTTTTTTTACCTAAATTACTCTGAGACGATGAAATACTGGTTCGTCACTTCGAACCGGCGCCACACCTCCTCTCCTCCGAAGAACAAGTCCGAAGCTGCACCCTCAGTCATGGCGACGGTCTTCGGAGACTCTGAAGGGGTTATTCCGTTCTCTGCCCTCCCTCATGGTGCAACGATCAACTGTAAAGTCTATTTTGCTACCCTTGGGGAAATAAAGAAATGACTTCAGCGTGTTCGTCCTCACAAAAACAGAAACCAACTTCTCCGTCTCCGCGATTTGATTTGATTTATAGCTCGTTTAGAGACCTGTTGCCTTACATTTTATAACAGGGCGTTCATTTTACAGCTTTTCATGTACATTACAAAACTTATTCCATATTACAAACAGCAGTTCTTGTGTTTAGCAATTACAATGGAAGTAATAATAAATTAAAAATACATACATGTAAATAGATTCTTTGCGTGTCCATGACAACGAAAGGCTTCACAAAAGTCTGCGCACGCGAGAGCAGCTGACAAAAAATTTCATTTGACTGGTCATTCTCATCCACCGTACAGCACGGTCCTCCCACCACTTGTTTGGCCCAATGAAGGATGTATTCCGCGGGATGCAGCACCTGGATCATGGGGAGGTTATTGATGAAGCGAGACAGACGGCGCCGAAGTCGGCCAGTAGGGTGGTGCCACGGGGGCATACGGACCCTCGCAGTAAGGTGGCGTGAGGCCATTGTAGTGAACGAAGATTATGTCCAAAAATAGGATTATGCAGTCAAAAGGAGTGGGGGATACAGTGGTGTACTGGAATTCTCAATAAAACCAACCTGATTTGAGAAAAAAGTTGTTTTACTTGTTGAATGTCGCTCATAGTATTCTCGCATTTAGTTACGTGGTCCTGTCAGGATGCAGTTTTCCAGCATACATCCATTTCTGTTCGACAGTTTCCTTACGCTTCCACATGACGAATGCTTTAAGTAATCAACAAAATTTTGCTCAGATACCCGAATGTAGCGTCAGTGATGTTAGATTTTTTTTCCCAAGCAAAACAGGTAAAATCATACCCGTTCCGTTTCTCCCCCGCCCAATGTAGAAATGTGACTATTGAGAGCTCTAATTTCTGTCTTTCTGTTTGTTTCAGGTAAGCGTGAACAGCTTCTTGCATCTTCAGTGAGTACACACATACTTGCAACTGGCGTGGGATGCTTGCTGTGTTACGCAGCGAATGAGTTACAAGGTGATGTTTCTTCAACGTTACTCCACAATTAGGGATATCAAAACGTAATTCAGACCCCTTTTACTTTCAACGTCTTTTCCTCTTCCTCTTCTCCCTCCTCCTTGTCTTCACTCGATAAACCTCATTCACATTTTCTTTCTCATCCTTTCTTTCCTTGTCCTGTTCATCGTCTTCCTCCTTATCTTTCACTTCCATTCCTCCTGATGCTGAAACAACGCTGTAGAAATCATCATTCAGTGACATTTCACGTTAAGTCAGTTGTTAAGAAGTAACTAACTTGCTGCATGCAGAGATAAAGGACCCCCCCCCCCACTCTGCTAATTCACTGTAACAACAGGATGATTTCGGGTACTAACCATACATCGCCTCAGCGGTATACAGTTCCTGAAATATTACTGCGTTAATGTTTGCACAGCGAAATAGAATTTTGCGTATGTTACTCGAGCTCCTATAGCGCACGACCCAGGTTTTGGAACCTGAGTCCATTTCCTACCGCCAGGCTGTTGCATACATGTTACTAATGGTTGCTGGACAATTGTCAAGCGAAGAGGCTTCAGCTACTCAAAAAATCAAGCGGCAATTCCAAATACCTTAAGATTTTCCAGTACAAGAAAAATTACTAATGCCGCAGTAAGTAAGGCCAAACGGTACCTACCGGCCGCCGTGTCATCCTCAGCCCACAGGCGTCGCCGGATACGGACATGGAGGGACACGTGGTCAGCACAACGCTCTCCCGACCGTGTCGGTTTTCGTGACCGGAGCCGCTACTCGTCAGTCAAGTAGCTCCTCAGTTTGCCTCACGAGGGTTGAGTGCACCCCGCCTGCCAGCAGCGCTCGACACACCGGAAGGTCACCCATCCAAGTGCTAGCCCAGCCCGATAGCGCTTAACTTCGGTGATCTGACGGGAACCGGTGTTACCACTTCGGCAAGGCCGGTGGCGATACCACAGAATAATTGACTACTAATCCTTTAAATTTCGGGCATGCAGCCGCGCAAATAAATCCTGCTCCACTAACATTTCCGCCGCGTATCGTCCGGCCATCCTCAGAGTGAGTCACAAGACCGACGACAAGATGCCAAGCGCGGCCTTATATGCTCCACCGCGGCGGTACTGCGCATGCGGGTCACAGATGCTGGTCGGCGGCAGAGAAATACGCTTCCACATGCGCCGCCTGTGGCGAAGGCGTACAGACAGTCGATACGCTTATCGATGTATAATCGGCGGCGGTGACACGCTGACGACTTCTCTGCAGTTTAATTACACCAAGAGCCGGATTCCATGCTTTGTCCAAATTAAAACCATTATCTCTATTTATTAAATTGTTAGCTAATCTAATGTATATAGCTTCCTTGAAGATAGATTCCCAAAACGAAGAGGTGGATGTTAAAATCTTATTACAGCCAGACAAGTCAGCTGTGGTCGAACATTGTATTGATACAGGTCATTTCATGAATTACAGTGATGTGAAGATTTCAGCAGGACGATCTTTCTGGAGTTTCTCGATACTCAGGATTTCAGTCCCCGTATTTGTCCTCTGTCTGCTAACTGTAGGATTTTAACTTTTACATATTGTGCCTGCTGTCTAATTTCTGCAACTTTCAGCGTGCTTGATGTTTCTTCCGCCTAGTACACGGAGGTCTCATATTTTCTGTGTAACATGCGTCGCCTTCCTTGCAAGAGATTTTTAACAAACGACTGCTAATCATCAGGAGCTTCTCATATTTACAGTTCAGTACGTAGTCATTGCCTACTGTTTCAGTTCTGCAGTGACGATGTCTTGCGGCCAGTATGTAGCGTGTCCCCGTGGGTAGTCAGCCAACATCTGCCGTCAGGCGTCTTGCACTGGCCGGCGTTGCGGATACGATTTTAGCGTACTGGCTGACAAACCCGGCATTGCTCCGGTATTCATTTCGCATGTTTTCTATTATAAACGAAACTCCAGCAGTAAATGATGACGATGATGATGATGATGATGACTGGATTGTGCGGCGCTCAGCTGCGCGGTTATCTACGGCCGTACAAATTCCCAACCTTTGCTCATCCAATCTCGCCACTTGCATGAATGATGATGAAATAATGAGTACAACACAAACTGCCAGTCATCTCGAGGCAGCTGAAAATCCCTGAATCCGCCGGGAATCGAACCCGGGACCCCGTGCTCGTGAAGCGAGAACGCGACCGCGAGCCGCTGACTCCAGCAGTGTAGACTCGGCGTGAGGTGACCCCGGGCAGTTTTTTTTCTCTGGGCGCAGCTGCTTCGCGTGTCTACAACGCGGTTTTGTAAACGCCTCTTCGTAGCTCTATAGACTGCTACTGTTCCCGCTTACAACTGATTCCGCTTCACTGCTGAAAGCTGCCAAAAGCGCTGTCAGTTGTCAGGGATTTCCTGAAGCTGAGACGACTCAAGGAGTGTCTTACGAGGATAACACGGCAAGTGTCGTCACCTGATTTTTCAAAAATTACGCTCGGTGAAAGTGGGGTCTAAATAAACTCTTATTCCCAGACACTCGACCTTTTCTGAGTAAACGACGGTCAAAGTTTTCGCGTCAGTCTCCGTATCTAATTTGAACGAGTCACAACATTTCACTGATAGCTGTTTATGTGCATCACAGTTTGCCATCTAATGTGGCATTCGTCTCGTAGCAAGATATATGAAAGGTAAAAGTCGCGTTGCTTTTTGCTTTTCCCAGGATGATGGTTGACAATCGAAACCGGTCGCAATAAATGTGTAAAATTCAATACAGCAGTGTTACGATGCATTTCCTACAACATATTTTATACTCTCAAACTGACTCTAAAACCAGTAGTGTACTTCCCATTCATGTAGAATAATGAAATTTGGCAGAAAGCAGACAGAACGCTAGTTGCCTGGTGAGCGTCATCAGGTTCCAAAAAGGGTCACATGCAGTACGTTCAAACTGGATTACTGAGCACACTCGATGGCTAGAGTACGTTTTAGTAGTGTAGTAATACGGTGTTTTTTTTTTTTTTTGTCTGCCGAAAAATTTACTTTCTGGGGCGTGATGCCTTTCCCAACTAAACGATTCAGTTGAAAATTACACTACTTAAGTGCTTCTTTTTAATACATTTTGCCCTCTTGGTTTTCATAATCGTTTTTGTGTTATTGCAAATATTCTTAGGGAAATTTTATGCGCTAATGCTACCCTTTCAACGCGTGATTCTGTTTTATATAACAGATGAAATCTCTTGTGAATTTTCGCAATAATAGCAGCTGAAAAAAAAAAAAAACGGTTATCGCTACGCTTCGGAGATATGAGAATTTTTATCGTACTATTCTCAAGTACTGTCGATACAAGCCGAAGTGCAACGTGAAACGGGTATCCGAATACTCGACGGCATTTCTTTAGAACACGATCGAATCGAGGTTTGACATCAGTTCCTGAATGTGACAGCACTAGATGGTATTGCCATGGCATGTTTTCGTATCTTCTTCGAGAGTACGATATTAACTGTTATTCAGAGATACTGTTTTAGCATTTTATAGGTTATAGACAAAATCAATTGTGAACACAGGGTGTGGTAGCAGGTGTTCTATCACGAAGTAAAGCAACACATGACGGCACTAATGCTTTTAATGGAAGCTGTCGCACAGTTTGTTCTCTTGGTGGGCACTTTGCGCCGCTTTAGCTGCACAGTGACCAGCCAGTTAGAAGAGACGCTGTGTGCACTGTTTCGTCTTGTGCAGCGCGACGAGCAGGCAGCGGCCAGCGGCCTGTAGCGGTGGCGGAATATGACATTCTGTGCGCGGCCCGCGGCGAAATTGATGCCATTTCCAGAGCCGAATGTACACATTATTACTCTCCCAGGGCGGCTCGCCGCTGACCGCCGGCCGTAATAGCTGCGTTAATTTAAAGCTGGCTCCCTGTGTGTGGGTGTGGGTGGGGGGGGGGGCGGAGGCGGTATCTGTGAATCAGAGCAGTCCCTCCCTCTGGCTTTCGCCCGTATCCCCTCTCTGTTCCCCTCCCGCTAATTTCGGTAGCTGGCGCTCGACGTCTATAGGGGAATCACAAAAAAATCTGCAACAGTTGTTTCAGTTTTACAACCCATCTGGAAATGCGAGGTAATTTTTCTTTTTTATGATTTCGAATTTAATTTTTGTCAGTTGTCGTGAGCACTTTTGGTGGTAGTGTGTGGTGATTTTCATTGTGGAGGTCTGCAACTCATCCACCTTTCTTTCATCTGTCATGTTTCAGACTCTCTTTCCCAATACCGCATCCTTTATTCAAAAGATGCGAAGCCCATGTTACTTTTATGACACAGAGGTATGTACAAAAATGTGACTTAATTTACTGAATTAGCAAAATCGAAATGATGGGCAACAAGCCTATACCCTGTGCAGCTAGCTGATTTGTAAACTGCTGCACCCATTCTCGCACTTTGTGGAAAAACTCTCATTCATAACAGTGCCTGGTGACAGAACATTTGCAAATTCTTTGCACAGGATTAGGAATGTGTGTTCAGTTACTAGAAACTTTAATACCCATTCCAAGTCTCCAGAATGTGCAATAATATCCCACCAGACATCAATACGCATTTGTTTCGATAACACACATGGTCTATATTAATGTAATACAGCAGTTGCGCGAGCAATAATTGACGTGGATGAATTTTTAAATATAGACTAGGTGTGCTGCCTTAGGGGAAACTCGACGATCTTCATGTAATTTTTTTGTAATTACGTACTACAGTCCCTTGTCAGTCAGATGGTATCATTACCGGTTTTCATTTTCAACAGAGTTACCGTCACGTGATCTGTTAAAAGAAAAGAATAGAGGGGTAGTGAAATAGTAGGAAAAAGAAACTACAAATGAAACTATTCACAATCGCACATACTACGATACGTTAAATACTAACTCAACAACTGAAGAGGGCTGGAGGAGTAACGTAATTTTTTTACTAGTTTCAGTTTGAGAAGGCTTTCCTCTCAATCAGTTCTACATTTTGAACATTTCCCGTGTAAGAGTTGCCAATTTTTTTGTATTACGTTGTTAATCGTAGGCTTTAGTTTCAGTAGTCAGAGCAGTGGTATGCCTTACTGGCGTTGTGTGCACATCAGGCGTCTTCAGTTGGTGAGTTGCATTGTAGCCTATAGCATTTATAATTCGGTTTCCTATTATTTTGGTACCCTGTTTTTCTTTCTTTTTGTTTCTTTTTCAACAGATCACCTATTGATGAGTTGATAATAAGTCGAAATCGGTAATGACAGCACGTGTGCAGCGTGAGACGGAATACATAAAAAAAAATTAAATATACAATAAAAAAATCAAAAATATTACGTTGAGCAATCTCCTCTTCCTCCCTTAAGAATTCATTGAGATGGATAAGTAAATTGTACTTACCATTTATTAAAAATAATATGAAGACTAATTTCAGATCGCAAAAGCTAATTTACACGCACCATTCGTGTGAAACAACTAACAGTCTGGAAATCGATGTTTGATCGGGGTAGCAAAACCGGTTGAGACCGGGCGTGAAACGAGACCAAAAAAAATCGGTTTCCGAAATTCGACACTCGTACTTTACGTGGTGAGTGTAAATTTGCATCATTATGAAGGCAGGACTGTTTGATATTAGTTTCATCCACAATGAGCAAAGTCGTGAGGACTGCGACTCCATTAAAATGAAGAAAATGAACAGTGTATAACGCTACTTCAGTCACAAAGTTATTACGTCTTCCACTGCGCGTATCGACGGGCAAACGATCATCGTAAAGTGAAAGGTATGGTTTACATATTTGTCTTTAGTGGCAAGCATCGGCCATTTCTTGCGACACCTTGTTGAGTATTGTAAGAGGCGTTCAAAAAGAAACGAGCCGGAGGCATAATTACAGAAACCAATACCTGTACGTTAGAAGTATTGACCCTGGCTGTTGAGACACTCGTCCCACTGTGACACAACGCGGTAAATGGCTGTCCCATAAAATTCCCGGCGTTGCGATATGTTAACCAGTCCCGTTCGTACAGCTGGGCGTCGTCGTCCGAGGTGAATAGTTTGCCTCTCACAGCCTTTGTAAGGGAACCGAAAACGGCGTAACCACAGGGAGAGAGGTCCGGACTGTATGGAGGGTGGCCGAGGACCTCCCATTTTAATTTCTGCAGGAGTGCCGCGCGACTGTGTTGGTCGTATGCGGCTTTGCATTGTCGTGGAGCAGAATAAACCCACGGGTGAGATTGCCTGGTTGTTTTGATTTGATCGCTTGGCGAAGGGTGGTCAAGGTTTGCGAGCAACGCTGGCCATTCACTGTTGTCCGTGCTGCAGGACGTGAATCAGAAGGGGGCCATCTTGGTCAAAGAAGAACGTCAGCATAACATTTCCTGCACTCGGTGTGGACGGCGGTGTGCAGCTGTACGTGCGGAACACGCTCACATGGCTCTGAGCACTATGGGACTTAACTTCTCAGGTCATCAGTCCCCTACAACTTTAAACTACTTAAACCTAACTAACCTAAGGACATCACACACATCCGTGCCCGAGGCAGGATCCGAACCTGCGACCGTAGCGGTCGCGTGGTTCCAGACTGTAGCGCCTAGAACCTCGGCCGGCGTGCGGAACAGGTTAACACCGCAGCCATTCACCGCCTTGTGTCAGAGTGGGACGTGTGTCTCAACAGCCATGGTCAATACTTCCAACATACAGGTACGGGTTTCTGTAATTATGCCTCCGGCACGTTTCTTTTTGAACGCCCGTTATACATGAGATTAGGTTGCGGCTTACGCTGGTAAATATGTCCAGTCTCTGTCGGGAACGTAATTCCTTTGCCATCCAGTCACAACACTTTGTGACTGATGTACATTGAGAAGCATAAGCGATTTTCGACTTCAGAATACAATTCTTGCACTGTAAATGCAACTATTTGTGTGCCGCATCCATAGATGCTATGGCTAAATGAGCGAATTTTTACAAACAAGGCGCAACCTAGCAAGTCCACCTGGCATGTTGCTGCAAGAAATCACCTGTGTTTGCCACTAAGACAGGTGTGTAAAATTTGCCTTTTGTCTATATTGATGTTGGTGATAAGGATAATGGTGATGTTGATTGTTTAGCTGTTACATGCTTAGTAGAGGAGGTATGTTTTGTGTCCGTCCCGGAGTTGATTATGATATATATTTCAGCACGTTTTGAAGAAAAGATTGGACTATGAAATTGTGTTCCCGTTTTTCTGTCTCCGAGTTCGAAGACATCCGCATCAAATCCAGATACCACACCCGCATCAAATCCAGATACCAGTGATTAGTAACTTTATTACAAGAAGAAGCAGCACCATACGAATCCTGTTTCTTTATTTGCATACAGAGAGATACAAAATTTAGGGCATCTTTAAATAGACAGTAATTTATTTGAATATTTGGAATGATTTATGTAGGACATAAGTGGTTGCGTGATTGGACGCGTATGCAATGGTGTACTGCAACTGTAGGCAAACGTAGCTGCTTGCTAACTGAATGCGAGCGATAGCTAAGACTGGCTGTCTTTCTTCCCATGACTTACATTTTGCTATTGCTCCTTTTCTGAACGTTGTCTTCTGCACAATATTTTAATAAATTTGGCTGTAAATTTCTGAGAATTGAAAGTGTTCACAGGTGGTGGGAAACAAATCGCATTTTATGACACTATTTTATGGCAGATGAGGATAGTATAGAAAATAGCTGTCTCGTCAAAGAAATCTTTTTACTCGTTTTGAAAATTATGCTTTCTTTTTAGGACGTCTAAAGAAACTCTGTAGCCAGATACGCACATTGCAGCAAAATGGGTAGCCGCTTGACTCTGTCCCTTGTAAGTTATCGTGACCAGTGCAGTATTCCCACATGCCACCAAAAGCAAAAGTCGGAGGATGCCCCAAGTCGCCGCCAGACGAAAATAGTAGGACAAAGTTTGAACTAGTGCGTTTCGTTAGTGCGGGATGCCTACATCAGGGGCAAACCTATTGTTATCCTTTGATTGACAGGTCCTTAACCAATTGTTCTGCTAAAAGGATCCTTCCTTTTGATTAACAGGTCCTTAACCTGTTCTTCCCCCTCCCTCCCACTTCCCTCCCCCTTCAGAAAACCACCAAGCCACCACCTCCCCCTCACTGCTACAAGTACACTTTCAGGTCTGTGTTATTGGAATAGCCTCTCTCACTCGCATCAGTTTGATCGACTACTTAATTAAATTGAGCAATTAATTAACCTCTCCCCCTCTGCTAAACCACCTCCCCTCCCACCCTCCCTCCCTCCCAGAAATTGGCGGGAAAAAGACTCAGTTGATCGGTCATTTGGCGGGAATTCGATAGCAGTGTATGGAATATTGTCTAAACAATTCAGGCTATGTATAGAATATTGTTTAATTATTTATGGCAATGTAGGGAATATAGATTTCTTTATTTTGTTAAAGAATTTGTCCACAAGTCGATTGCAATGTCTGGAATATTGTTTAAACAATTTAGACAACATGTGGAATATTGTTTGTTTAAACAATTTAGGGACCCAAGGCAGTGTATGGAATATAGTTCATTTGTTTATGAAAAGAATTTTTCAGGATACTGTCCGCTGGACCGCACAGGACGCCACCGTGCATGCGTCCAGGAGTCTGGATACACCTTCAGCGCCCGCGAATAAGCAGGACGCAACTGTCAGCTGCCGAACCGCGCGCAGGTGTCAGTTTGGGTGCCGCAAGGATGAGGCGGCGGCCTCTCTTTCATACATGACACCTGAGAAATACCTGTTGAAATATGTGTCCATCCATGTACCGTCGCTGGTGCGATGGCGCATCGCTGCGGGTCCAGTGCTGAGAGAGATGTTTCCATATCGGATCACCCTCAGCAAGGTGTTTGCATAGTGGCTCACCCTCACAGGCGCAGCTAAAAGATTGTGTGACACCGATGTCAGATGTCTATGTAAATAAGAGCCAAGCTATCCTCTCGGAAGTCTTCAAGCGTCAGAGAAATAGTTAGCGGTCGCTTTTGTTGTTGGTGTAGGAGCTTTCATGATGTCTCAGATTGTCTGAATGGAAATTTTTGCCCTAACAGGACCTGTTCATGAAAATAGCTCAGAATAACACTGGTCGCATTCTTCCTGATGGTCCTAATGAGGCATCACGTGTTCCCTTGCTAGAAATAGTGACATCCTGTTTTCAACATACGTCTCAGAAAAGGTAAAACTTCTCACCAGTAAAAGCCTTCATCATGTCTGTGCACGCTTGCGAAATACTGTTAACCATAAAAGCATTCTTGTTGTTTGGAAAGAAAGCACTTTCTAAGAACAGACAGGGGAAATCAGAACAATTACACAAACAGAATTCGAAGCACTGTCCTACAGAAGAGGAAAATGGCGGGAATTTTGGGTGTCCTGCAGCTACTGGTCTGGACACGTCCTAATCCCACAGTGGCACATCAGGGACAGCATCACTGCCAGAGATGAATGGCCTGTTTCAACTAGTCTTTGAAGACTTGCTTCCTCAGAACTTTCCATAGATACCTTGCCCCATCTTGTTCAAACCAGTTTGTAGAGGCTCCTATGACCCAGCACGAAGGACGTCTTGTGAATGAATGAAGTATTGTGATTGGCTCTTACTGAATGTACCCACTAAATTATTGATGCTGCCGGTGTGGGAGCACTGTCCACCACTTCTGCAGACGAGACTTTGTCAGCAACAAGATCGCCATATTGCACTGATAGTTAAACCCTGCAAAAGTGCCCTACAGATCGTCAGATACGGATAGACTCATAGTCAATTACCCTGCTCTGCCGCTGAGGAGAGAAGCTTGAATATTTTAGTGTGAAACTGATCTCCTGTACCAAATCGATAAAGTAAACATACAGTTGGTATCCTGCACCATACAAAATGATCGCTTTTGCATCATGCACATGATTATCGACTGCCAGACACACGTACACATACCGCAAAGGTAGACAGCATAAGCACATGTGCCGTATATACTCCTCACAGCATTAGATATTTCCCGCAAGGTCGAGTGGTCATCCACTGCAGCTGACTGTCGCAAGTCATCCACTCCCAATGCGTGACTAGAGCGCCCTCAGTTGACCGAAGTCACTTTCCAGACTGTTGTACAAAGTCGGGTTTGTTTCCCCCCGGCACTAAGGCGTTACTGCTGCTGGCCTCGGCCTGCTTGCTTGCTTTCTACACACATCTCCAGGCTCAGGGATTACAAGAACATGTGTAATTTCACATGGTTTGCCAGAATACTACACCAGTTTTGCGATACTTTTCGATATCGTGCACATAGCAATATTGCTTGAACAGTATAATTCCGAAGATATAGACCAGACATTATTTCTCTAGAAACTCGAAACTTTAGCGAGGTGGAGCGTGCTGTAAACCACTGAGTAACTAGAAACTGATCTCGTCTGTGAAGACATCTATGTGAAACCTCGAAAAAAAATACAGGAATATGATATTTCCACTCGCGAATACCGAGTTGGTGATAGATTCCAAATCATCCCTATAATTTACAAAGTCAGCTAAGGTCTTTCTCATGTCTAGCGAACTTGCAAATGTGTCCTCCACACGTCTTTTACCAGTTAGATGTACGCATAACTATATGTTAAGGACCTGTCAATCAAAAGTAAGGATCCTTTTAGCAGAACAGTAGGTTAAGGACCTGTCAATCAAAGGAAAGCAATAGGTTAACGACCTGTTAATCAAAGGAGAACAATAGGTTTGCCCTGAGTGCATACCTGCCTCTGATGTAGGCATCCCACACTAACAAAACGCGCCGGTACGAACTTTGTCCTACTACTGACGAATCAGAATCGCACACGGTCCTGCCAGTAGTTTGCGGATACAACATCCACTCTATGCTTTCCCTATTATGGCATGTGTCTGGCGCACTGACTGTACGCAGTACGATAAGCAGCTCGGTTGACGCTCAAGACGCTGAGTGGTAGTTAAATAGAATGACTTCTACGAGACTGGGGAGCACACTACTGTTTCTAAGGTGTTAACTGTCGTATTGGGAAAAAAAGAGTACACTGCGGTAAAAGACCGAAGGATTAAGTGTACAGAGATGATTGTGTATAATGGGGACAAGTTTGCAACGACCCAAGTCGCGCTAGCCGCGCGCTCGTTAACTAAGAGCCTATTATTACCGGCGAGGAGGACAGGGTGTCGGCTTACACCGCGACACAGCCATTAGCTGCCGCTCTATTACACAGTCGGAGTATCATTAGCGGTCGCGTGCGGTGGCTCGTAAATAAGCGCTGCCATCTGGCGGCCATCCGGTTCTCCAGCGAACGAGCGGCCAATGCTGGCGCCGTCTTACTTGGTGCGCCGGCGGCGACGGCATTTGCCGAAGACGTCATCAGCGTTAAGGAATAATGTGCCGAAAAATTCGTGGAAGTTAGAGTGCCGTTCATAGTGTATGTTTTCTCTCTACAACGGGGGCGTCCTACCTTTTAGTTTACCTGGGCCACATTGGAGGAAGACGGGTATTTTTGGGTTGCACGTAACATGCTTACACTAACATAAAAAAAGGAAGTGGCGGTTTGGGGGAGCGGCGGTCGGTCGGAGGTATATTGTTAACACGCGAAACATACGAGGGTCGCTCAGTAAGTAATGCTCCACTTTTTTTAAAAAAGCCATTAATATACATAGACAAGAGTCCTTCTTGTGATTCACATTTGGTGTTTGTTCCGTGTGCCGGTGAAGTTGCGGACCTTCTGGTTGATGGCAGAGCTGTATAACAGCGTCAGAATGGCGTCTGCGTAAGGCCCACGCTACAAGCAGTGTGCTGTTACTGAATTCTTGCGTGCGAAAAAGACACCGTGGTGAACATCCATAAACGTTTGTGTGGAATGTATGGCGATGCTGTGGTTGATAGTATAGTTGGGTGATGGGTAAAGAAAGTTGCAGCTATAGGAAGTGCAGAAAGAGAGTCCATGATCAGCCGTGCTAGGGACGTCCTGTCACAGCCACTGCTGCACACATGCTGAATCGTAAAGATGCCATTATTCGTGCCGACCGGCGCATCAGAACTCAAAAATTGACTTTACAGTTGTCGGTTAACATTGGAAGAGCGTCTGCAATGATCGAGACGCTCGGACATTCAAAGAGGTGCTCACGATGGGTCCCACGAATGCTCACAGCGGTCCACAAGATTCAAAGAAAGGTCATTTCATGTGAATTGTTGCAGCGTTTGAGACCGACAGAGAGGCCTTTCTGTCACACGTCGTTGTGGGGGACGAAAGCTGGGTGCACCACTTTGCGCCGGAAACAAAAAGCCAGTCCATGGAATGGCATCGTCCTCATTCACCTCAAAAGAACAAATTCAAGACAACCCTCCCTGCCGAAAAAAGTCGTGGTGGCTGTTTTCTGGGATTGTGATCCATCCGTCATTCTTGTGGATGTGATGCCAAGAGGGTCAACGATCAATTCAGGGGCATACCTGAATACTGAATAGACTCAAGAACCGTTTCCGACGTGTTCGATCAGACAAGAATCTAGCAGAAATCTTGCTCCATAACGATAACGCACGCCCGCACAGAAGTCTGAGAACCCGGAAACACATCGCCAAATTGGGTGGGACATCATCGCCTCATCCATCCTACAGTCCATACCAAGCACCCTCGGACTTCAATCTCTTTGGGCTGCTTAAAGATTCTCTACGGGGAACACTCTTTGCAGATGACCAGAGTGTCAGTCATGCAGTGAAAACATGGCTACGCCAATAGAAAAAAAATGGTTCAAATGGCTCTGAGCACTATGCGACTTAACTTCTCAGGTCATCAGTCGCCTAGAACTTAGAACTAATTAAACCAACTAACCTAAGGACATCACACATATCCATACCCGAGGCAGGATTCGAACCTGCGACAGCAGCGGTCGCTCGGTTCCAGACTGTAACGCCTAGAACCGCACGGCCACTCCGGCCGGCACGCCTGTAGGACAAGAGCGTTTACTTTACCAGCAGGGAATATACGCTCTTCCACAACGTCGGCGTACAACCATAGAACGTGATGGAGACAGCGTAGAAAATAGGACAATAACATGTTGATGTATATTGTCACCAAATTCTAACATGTTAACAATAAATATGTTCTGAGAAAAAAATATAGGCCATAAGTTACTAAACGAACCTCGTAGAATTAATGTACCGTTTAACCTGGAATTTGGGAGACTAATTTATCAATATCGGGTTCGATCGAGTCGGTCGCAATTCTCAGGATATTGTCAAGCTGTTACTCTCAGATTTTGCATATGTCTTTACTCCTAGTGTGCGTTCTCCTGAAAATGACTGTTCAGAGACACACTTGCTTCCAAACGAAGATGACATATATAACGCATGACCGTGCAGCGAGAGATATTTGTCTCCGGGCAGGTATGATATGGAACAGTCCATACAAAAAAATGATCACATTTTCTTTTACTTGCTTCTCAGACTGCAGCTCTATGGACTCCATCTAAAAATATTTTGGCAATATGGTGTCCCATCTTCAGTTAGAGTATCAAACACGCTGTTAACAATGCAGTGCTCTCTACTGTTCGTTTGCATCGGTTGAAAGTAGTTGCGAGACGTCTGCCGATACGTACGGACCAGAGGCGGGTACCATGTGGTTGCGGACAGACACTAAAGTACACCACCACGTTATAATGAACGTGTCTGCTGTGGGTGGGTGTGACGGGAAAGTGCATGCTGACCGCCTCGGGGGACGAAGGGCTTACTCCAACACGTTTTGATTTACTCCGATCATCTGCTGCGGTAGAAAATTCACGCGTAAATAAAAAGATGTCGTGAGAGCCATTATAGAGATGTTCATGTTCAGATGTGGTTATTATTTGGAGCAGTGGATATGATTTCAAATTTAACTTGCTATAACAGAATTACGGTACTCTTAGGTAGCAAGCACTGTCAGTAATTGCGATCCATATGAACATTTACCGACTTTTAATGATCAGAACTACGTTGAAAAATGTTCTTTATCACAATTGTACAGAAATAAGACAGAATTTCCGTGTATTTCCATAAATTCACTTCATTAATCTAAATCTCTAGCGTCGAGGTTGCAACTGAAGTAGCCGTAAGATAACAGACAAGCGCGTCTGACGGATTAACCTGTTACGAGTACGAGATTCTGGTTGTTCAAGTATCACACGGGAGGCATTGTTAAGAACGGGGTGCACCAATAAGAGAATGGCATCATGTGGCGGTAGTATCAAATTGAAAATATTCAGTTTATCATAACGTCACGTAAACGGATTTATTTATTTAGTTATTTTCCGATCGTGTGGTGGATGGTCACTTCTTGGGCTTCATTGATATTTGCTTTAGGCTGTGGATTGGACACACTTCTTTGCAAGACAGTGGAAATGGAGTTGTAGAACTGGTATCAGACAACGGGGAATTTTCGAAAGATTATATTTAACACATTAAAAAATCATCATAATCCAGCACATTAGTGTGGACAAAAATAAATCCGTTACAGCACACAATCAAAAAATACACCTATTTCTGCAGTGTCCACTTGTTGATCTGCTCCTTTGTTATAAAATTTACTCTCGTTACAATACACATGGCACTGCATTCTTTTAGCCTAGACCCTATGTACAAACAAAGGTTCCTCGCACTTCTTTGGTGCATGGTATACTGCGTGAAACATTTCTCTCTACGAAGCGGAACAGTACACAATTTTTTAAACATACATCGTTTCATTTTTTTCCGTGGGTACCATAAATTCTACAAGCTCTGGTAGCAAATTCCTTTTTTCCATTCTTTGAAATGGACATAGGTTGATGCTGCTTCATGTTACCCGACAGTCTTCCAGATGGATCTTTATGGTCTTCTCCCTGTTCCACAAAGAGATGGGCCGGGCATATCTCTCTCTGTTTTGTCTATTTTTCATTCCTGTTTTTTTGAGACAAAAGCGTCATGAATTGTTGATATCATTCAGACATCCCACTCTTATCACCCTTATTTCCATACGAGCAGAAGAATGTCACCTTTTCTACAGGAAACTGTCACGTTAATTCATTATTTATGCTTTGCCTTTTCTGCGGCAAACTTCTGTTTACCCTAATGCTACCACAGTCTCTGGTTTTGTTTTTCGATAGTAACTCTGCAGGAGAGGTACTGTTGCAGTAATTATCTTGGTAGACAAGGTGTGATATACTAAGATAAGCGCCAACAACAGAAACAAAGGTTGCTCCAGTTTCTTCACTTGATCAGTGTAACTCTCCATATTGCAGATACAGCCTGTGTCACTCTCGCGCACCATCCCAACCAGTAACCCATACTTAGTAATCTTGGGAGGGCTGCATGTCCGGAACCTCAGGCGGCTTCTCCATAGAACCATAACCTCGTCCAAAGACAACTGTTACTTTGGTTTGTAAAGTGCCCTCAATTTATTGAGGAAATTATCCAGACTATTGTTGAGTTTCGTGTTGTCATTAAAATGCCAGAATATCCAAATCTCTTGAAATTTGTTGCGACTCGTATAATCCGTGAGAATATTGGGGGAGCTATGAAAGGGTCTGTTCACCAATTATCTTTCCATCCATCTCTCCATGTTTGTTTCATTAGAAGAATTAGACCAAGAAATTTGTTCACGTCTTTTTGTGTAACAGGCCACCTGAGTGCTTTAGGCGATGTTTTATTTTTCACTGCGGTTTGATCATTATATGTGTACAACTCCTTGAAAAACATTTCAAACAAGCCGTCACCGAACATCAGAGTAATTACAGAGGCTGCAGAATCATATTGTTGGAAACGTAATGATACCAGGGTGATCTTCAAACAGTTGCAATTGTGGCTGAATGTCTATTTCTGACCAGTCATTGTTATCATTGTGGCAACACGAATCATTCGCACGGGCAGTAAGTCAAGCGTTATAGGCGGAATCACGTAACAACAATGTCACCTCATTTTTTTTTTACAGGTCTAAAAATATCACAGCCGGCCGGAGTGGCCGAGCGGTTAAAGGCGCTACAGTCTGGAACCGCACGACCGCTACGGTCGCAGGTTCGAATCCTGCCTCGGGCATGGATGTGTGTGATGTGTGATGTCCTTAGGTTAGTTAGGTTTAAGTAGTTCTAAGTTCTAGGGGACTTATGACCACAGCAGTTGAGTCCCATAGTGCTCAGAGCCATTTGAACCATTTTTGAAAAATATCACAGTCAGTGGATTCATCTTCATAATGAATTGTCGTTAGGCGCCGGTACTGGTATATGGCGACATAGGGTTGAAACACAAACATCAGTTGCATTACGGTTGCAGTCAGTCAACTTGAATGTGGACAAGGTGAACAGGGCGGTACTACCTGACCACGATACTGCTGCACTAGGCCTTGCGTAGCCGTTCCTGGAAACTCGCGGCGACGTTATAGAAAACAAGTACAGTGTTTACTGAAGAAAACGCATCGCGCTCCGAATGATTTCAAGATAGATGTGCATATACTAACAACTGTTTCTGCTTATCGTCGTGAAATATCGCGATGAAAACTCACGATAAGCCGACGAAGCGCCCTCCCTTCCAAATGCAATAATACTGTCTCTCTCTCTCTCTCTCTCTCTCTCTCTCTCTCTCTCTCTCTGTTCGTTTAGTCGGTTCCGACTCTTCGTGACCCCATGAACCAAATCACGCCACTTTTTCCTGTCTTGCACTTTCTCCCGTAGACCTTCCTGGTTGGAACACATTGCTTCTGTGATGCCATCGATCCATCTCATCCTCTGACGTCCTCTTCCTCCAGTTCATTCAATCTTCCCCAGCATTAATGTTTTTTTTTCCCCAGCAAGGCATGCCTTCGCATTTTGTGTCCAAAGTAGATCAGCTTTTGTTTTAACATTAGACCTTCCAGGGAGAAATCTGGTTTTATTTGCTCCAATATTGATTTGTTGGTTCTCTTTGCAGTCCTTGGAACTCTAAGAAGTTTCCTCCAACACAACAATTCGAGGGAGTCAATTCTTCGCCGTTTAGCCTTTCTAATGGTCCAGGTCTCACATCCATACATCACAACTGGAAAGACCACAGCCCTCACAATACGGATCTTTGTTGCTAATGTTATATCTCTGGACCTTACAACCCTGTCAAGGTTTGACATCGCCTGTCTACCGAGCAACAGGCGTCTCCGGATTTCATGGCTGCAGTCGTTATCAGCAGAGATCTGGGAACCGAGATAACTGAATGTGGTCACTACCTCCATGGTTTCTCCTGCTATATCCCACTATTTGGTAGGTGTAGTTGCCATAATATTCGTTTTCTTCACATTCAGCCTAAGACCGGCCTTTTCACTTTCGTCTTTCACCTTCAACAAGAGTGTCCTCAATTCTTCTTCACTTTCTGCCAACAGGATCGTATCATCCGCGTACCTGAGGTTGTTTACATTTATTCCAGCTATTTTAATTCCTGTTTCTCCTTCATCTAGCCTCGCATTCCTCATAACATGTTCTGCATACAGATTGAATAAGTACGGTGACAGTATACAGCCTTGCCGGACCCCTTTCTGAATCTTTATCCATTTCGTTTTTCCATACATAGTACTCACTGTGGCTTCTTGGTCAAGGTATAAACTCCGTATCAGATGAATGAGGTGATCTGGTACACCCTTGTTTTTCAGTACGCTCCATAATTTGTTGTGATCGACGCAGTCAAAGGCTTTGGCGTAGTCAATAAAGCAGAGGTACACATCTCTCTGGAATTCTCTTGCTTTTCCATAATCCACCGAATGTTAGCAGTTTGATCTCTAGTTCCTCTTCCTTTCCTAGATCCAGGTTGTTCTTCTGGTAGCTCTCGATCTAGATATTGGCGAAGTCTATTTTGTAAGATTTTCAGCATGACTTTGCTAGCATGTGAGATAAGTGCGATTGTTCGGTAATCTGAGCATTCTTTAGAACTGTAGTCGACTAATATCCGTAAACTTCTTTCATCAAAACAGAAGCGATAGTGTTGCTGCTCTTCGCGGGGTGTCCACGCATTAAGTAACTACGGACAGATCCTCTTGCCACAGCTCAGTTGAAGAACATGATTCGTAAGTTTAGATTAACTGGCAATTTGGTAATTGCTCCTGGGATAGGTCAACGGCCAGTTGCGCAAAAATTTGTCGAAGGAGTTACTATTGACACAGCTGAGTATGCTCGACGCAATGTGCAATCTTGAAACAGTGCACGAGACCGTTCATGATAGCCGAACGTTCGGTGAACCATAATTCGAAAAGTGCTGCGAACAACTGTGAAGTGGCGTGTCTACCGCGGTTCCAGGCTGGCCTGCATGCAGGTCGCCGTCGTATTGAACAACATTTGTAACCTGGAACGTAAAGGCGGTACGCAGTTGACAAATGTTACCGTCTCATGTGGAAATAAAAATATTTCTTAGAGTGGTTTTTCCATTTTTTTCTCTTCCGCACGTGCTCAGAAATGTTTCCTCAAAGTTGCATTGTCCTACGATCACTCGCTTTTCAGGGAGTTTTCCACGGGGGCCCTCTCAAATAACGAGAGTAGAATTATAACCACCCTCTACATTAGCGTAAATGAATCGTCTGGTCTGTTGAATGCAATTTAAGATCAACAGAAAATACTGAAACAATTGCCCTCAAGCACAGGTAAAATGTATAATGACTCGCATAGAAGAACAATACTTTGTTTTCTTTGTGTGACTTGTTCCATTTGGAATGTGTCGCTATTTCTTAACAGAGATTCTCTCTCAACGCATTGTACTTTCTAAATCGTCGCCCACTGAATTCAAACTGTTAAAGATAACATTCTTTTAATAACAGCCAGTTGAGTATCTGAAGGAGACGCGCGACTTACATTGTAATTTAGTCCTTCTTAAATCAGTTCTGATTGTTGTTATTGTTGTGGTCTTCAGTGTGAAGACGGGAGTGATGCAGCTGTGCATGCTACTCTCTCCTGTGTGAGCTTGTTCATCTCGAAATAACTGCTGCAACCTACACTTCCTTCCGAATCTGCTTAGTGTGTTCCTCTCTTGACCTCCCTCTACGATTTTAACCCCCCATGCTTCCCCAGAAGAATGGTAAAACTCGTAAAAGCCGACCTCGGGGAAGATCAGTTTGGGTAGCGGAGAAATGTAGGAACACGCGAAGTAACTCTGACCCTACGACTTCTCATAGAAGATACATTAAGGAAAGGCAAACCTACGTTTATAGCATTTGTAGACTTAGAGAAAGCTTTTGGCAATGTTGACTGGAATACTCTCTTTCAAATTCTAAAGGTGGCAGGGGTAAAATATACGGAGGGAAAGGCTATTTACAATTTTTACAGAAACAAGATGGCAGTTATATTAATCGAGCTTCACGAAAGGGAAGGAGTGGCTGAGAAGGGAGTGAGACAGGGTTGTGGCCTATACCCGATGTCATTCAATCTGTATATTGAGCAAGCAGTAATGGAAAAAAATGAAAAAAATGGAGTAGGAATTAAAGAACACGTAACTAACAAGGATGTATTAAATAGAGTTGGGGAGAACAGAAATTTGTGGTACAACCTGACAATAAGAAGGGATCGGTTGGTAGGACACATTCTGAGACATCAAGGGATCATAAATTGAGTACTGGAGGGAAGCGTGTGAGGTAAAAATCGCATAGGGAGACCAAGAGATGAACACAGGAAGCAGATTCAGAGGGATGTTGGTTGCAGTAGTTATTCGGAGATGAAGCAGCCTGCACAGGACAGAGTAGCATGGAGAGCTGCTTCAAACCAGTCTTCGGACTGAATACAGCAACAGCAACAACACTTGCTTCCAATACTAAATTGGTCTTCTATATATATCGTCCGTTCAAAAAGTTGCGAGACTAATTTTGTAAAAAAATGGCCGTGAGCACTATGGGACGTAACATTGGAGATCATCAGTCTCCTAGAACTTAGAACTACTTAAACCTAACTAACCTAAGGACATCACACACATCCATGCCCGAGGCAGGATTCGAACCTACGACCGTAGCAGTCGAGCGGCTCCGGAGTGAAGCGCCTAGAATCGCCCGGCCACCGCGGCCAGTACTAATTTTGTACGTGGCGTACAAAACGATGTCAGCATAATCACTAAGGTGGCAGCTTGAACTAACAATTGTCAACAACAGATGTGTATTCGACCAGTCGGTTGTGAGCCGGCGGTGTTGAGTAGTGGATCTGCGGCCGTAGTGTGTCGACGTTGTTGTGCCACAGATCATAATGGAGCGACGTCCGTAAAGCAAGTGTTAGAGAGATTCTCTACAACGTTTTGAAGAAGAGAAGACTGTGAGTAAAGTCTGTCCAGCACACCTCACCTCCCGAACAAACACGACGGCACGCGAACGCCTGCCGCGACCTGACTGAAGTGCAAAACGCGCACAACTCTTTTTTGGAAAAAAAAATCATCCCGGGTGAAGACAATTGGTACTTTGATAACACCAAAAGCTTAAATGCAGAAACTGACAGCAAGGGTCAACGCTTCGATGGCATAACGCCCTCAAGTCATTGTGAAAGCTGAGTTGAACAACGTCCTAAAGAACTTTTCTGGCATTTTCGCGTGCTTATATGAACCTTCCGCGCGTTGTACTCACGTCGTGGGAGACGGTGTAGCAGTGTGCGATTTGCAGGGGGGGACGGGGGGGATTTCCCCCCCTCTGCATCAGACCATCCCCTCCTCTGGCTTTAGTTTATGCATCCCAACCTGGGATGTTTATTTCCCACGCACTGGAGTAAAACTTTACATATAATTTAAATTTGTGGAGCCGAACACTGAAAGTTTTTAATACAGTCTTACTATTAATACTATTAATATGTTTGCTTATTAATTTTGAAAAAGTGTTATGTAGTAGTTAAGCATTTCAAAACATTTAGAACTAAATCATCATTCTCGTGTTGTCATTGTTGCTTTCGTCTAAGGTGCGTCATCCGTTTACTTGCGAGCTGGCGAGGGAAGTAGTGTGGCAGTCATACCGCAGCAGTCGTACCGCGGCGTTGGGTGAGCTGGGGGCTGAAAGTCCCACCCCGGGCCCTGACACAGGCTTGTGACAGGCCCGGTACCTGTGCGAACATTTATCGTTAAGCCAGCCACCTTTTGGCAACGGTATGGCGCGGACTAACGCGCCTGGGACGAAAGCACACATTACTAAATAACGCACCATAGTCTGCTTCTAGTTTCTAGGATACTATTTCGTGGACCTTCTTCAAATACTCTTCTCTTCCACCATCGTTTTCTTTTCCTTTGGTTTTCATTTCCGTTGTTATCTGCATGTGCAAGTACCAAGTAGGCCGCCGCTGCGATACTTTATCATCCTTTATACTGCAAGACCGACACACGTGTGGCACAAATTCTGTTGCTTTGGCATAAATTTACCTGCCGCATGCAACGTACCCCACATTTCCGTTGCATGCCACAGTGTTGCAAGACGTCGCCCCAGCATAAACGAGGCTTTAGAGCCAGGTCTGTATTGTATGGTGGATGTGATGTGTTGCGTAGAAACTAAAACCTGCAATCAGATCCAAACGTCGTGGAAGAATGTGAAGAGGTGTTATCCTGCAGCAAGATAACGCTCGCCCACATTCTGCCAAAAGGACAGCCGACGCAATGAAGGAGTTGAGATTCGAGGTGCTGGAACATCCACCATACAGTACAGGCCTGGCTCCAAATGAATTTCACATGTTTGGACCCTTAACGGAAGCACTACAAAGTCCGCCGCTCGTGGTCTCGCGGTAGCGTTCTCGCTTCCCGAGCACGGGCTCCCGGGCTCGATTCCCGGCGGGGTCAGGGCTTTTCACCTGCCTCGAGATGACTGGGTGTTTGTGTTGTCCTCATCATTTCATCATCATCCAGGAAAGTGGCGAAATTGGACTGAGCAAAGGTTGGGAAATTGTACGGGCGCTGATAACCACGCAGTTGAGCGCCCCACAAACCAAACATCATCATCACCACGGAAGCACTACAGGGAAGAAGATTTGAAAGTGATGAAGATGCCATTGCTGTGGTGCAAAATTAGTTACAGATGCAACCGAAAAACATATTTTCTGATGAAATTAAAAAAAAAAACCTCGCAAAACGTCGTGAAAACTGCATTGAAGTCCAGGGAGGTTACGTAGAAAAATAACGCATGTTTCAGTTTTCTATCATCAGAATAAGTACAGCTCTTCACAAATGTGCCTTTACTTTTTGAATTCCCGTTGTATACCTGTATGTAGATGATTTTGTAAATAAGCTTTACCTACAATGTACTTTTAAAGATATAACAAAGGATGGCTTTTCTGATAGTGCATACCAGTGAATAGTGAGCTTCGGCATTAATATCTATTTATAAGTAAATGTTTAACCATGGGTAACGCCACGGTCCAAGCTAGTAACATATGTAATTATACTAACCCCCTAAGACATCTCCCCCCCACTGGTAAAAGCACAAATCGCACACCGTCGGTAGAACATCTGAACTGTTAAATACTTCATCTTAAATTATCTCTGCTTCTTATTTATGCAGTCTCGAAAGCTTTTTTCATGACGGGGGCCTACACTGCCTGAAGGCGGCGCGGTACGTCGTTAACACAGCGAGCGCGCATATTCGCGACAGATATACGCGTCGTTAAGCAACAGGGTTACGAAGCGTACCTGGTGAAGCCGCTCGGGCCCTGGCAGCTACGTCTGCACTGTGCAGGACTCCGAGGAAGCCGCGGCGCCGTCCCGTGGTTGTGGTGGCCGTGGCCCGCCTGCGCCGCGATGCGAACCGGAGCCAGCAAGTTGTAGAGGGGGCGGGGGCGGGTCTCGGGTGGCCCGCACAGCCGCGGACCGCCTGCCTGCCTGCCTGCACCGGGGAGATTCAGTTTCAGCTGCGGCGGCGACGGCACAGCGAGTTGAGTCCGGGCCTCTGTTGTACTCTGATTCTGCCCCACGAGGCGCGTGTTGCTGTAGGTAGTGCAGCCCAAGCTGACGGAGCGTTTCGTCTCTGCTGCAGCGCCCTCCGTACCTCTTCTACCCGCTGTCACTTAGTACAACAAAACGCGTGCCCCGTGGACATCACTGCAGGTTCGTCTCGTAGTCCTAACTTTTATCCAGCAAATCCAGGTACGACGACATATCGTCAGAAGCGGAACTAGAATGGGACGCGCTTTGCGAAGCGTAGTTGGGCGTTGCTGTTCACAATACGAAACTCGTGCGATTGCTTCTCCTAAAAGAGATGTGCAGTTGACTTACAAAGTTTCCATAACTGGCGTTGACTGATAACTCCCTAAGTAGAGGTAACGTGGCAATTGTCAGGACAAGTTTCGATTAATTACCACGCTTAGAGACGCAGTTAAACAATAATTCTTGCCGCGCTCCGTACGCAAACGGAACAGGCAGAAGCCCTAGCAACTGGAACAATGCGAAGTGGGACGTTGATGTGCTGATTTCACTGAACGCCGGAGCTCACAGAATTGAGTTATGTAGGAATTGCAATCGTGACAGCAAAAATTTAAATAAACCACATGTTCAGTATAGCTGTAAGTCGTAACCGCGACATTTATACTAGATGTAATTTGAATCACTATATCAGTTGAACGGAATGGATGGTGTCTTGAAGGGAGGATATAAGATGAACATCAACAAAAGCAAAACGAGGATAATGGAATGTAGTCGAATTAAGTCGGGTGATGTTGAGGGTATTAGATTAGGAAATGAGACACTTAAAGTAGTAAAGGAGTTTTGCTATTTGGGGAGCAAAATAACTGATGATGGTCGAAGTAGAGTGGATATAAAATGTAGACTGGCAACGGCAAGGAAAGCGTTTCTGAAGAAGAGAAATTTGTTAACATCGAGTATAGATTTAAGTGTCAGGAAGTCATTTCTGAAAGTATTTGTATGGAGTGTAGCCATGTATGGAAGTGAAACATGGACGGTAAATAGTTTGGACAAGAAGAGAATAGAAGCTTTTGAAATGTGGTGCTACAGAAGAATGCTGAAGATTAGATGGGTAGATCACATAACTAATGAGGAAGTATTGAATAGGATTGGGGAGAAGAGAAGTTTGTGGCACAACTTGACCAGAAGAAGGGATCGGTTGGTAGGACATGTTCTGAGGCATCAAGGGATCACCAATTGAGTATTGGAAGGCAGCGTGGAGGGTAAAAATCGCAGGGGGAGACCAAGAGATGAATACACTAAGCAGATTCAGAAGGATGTAGGTTGCAGTAGGTACTGGGAGATGAAGAAGCTTGCACAGGATAGAGCAGCATGGAGAGCTGCATCAAACCAGTCTCAGGACTGAAGACAACAACAACATATAATTTTATTATAGAAATCGTTTTCCTACATGAAGGTATTGTTTATTTCTGTTTCTGTTTGAAATAAACATTTCATTCATTTGGCGGTTACGATTCATAAAACCCTCGTCACCACTTTGGCATTATAAAACAACATCACACACAAACTGTGTTACCTACTGTACTTCGATTTACCAGTCTGCCTTGTACGACACAGCAGTGTGGAAAAATCAACATGTAACGGCGTCCCATATTCCCGTCAAATGGGTTGACATAGTACCATCACAAATGTAAGGTTTCGTATCTATAACCAAAGGAAAAAAAATGGAATTCGTATTTGGGTTTCATTTCAAGACATTGTAATACCCCGACACTCGATTGGTTAAATTACAGTGACCGCGTGATTGTAAGCCCAAAATTTTGGAAATAGACTATCGGTTCCGAAGCATAACCGGAACGAGATGGTTAAATAATACGTCTGTTGCCAAACGTGACAATGACTGCTGTAACCACTTTTGAAGAATTATTATTACTATTATTTCTTTCTATTCTCAGACGTTATGTCTGGTCAAAAATGGAAAGTGACGCGGACCTTGATCAAGCGTGACTTCCTTTTAACTGTACAGTATATGTTATATTGCATTTAGGAACTTTCGGGTAATTGAACATGTATCAAAAATTACGGAATTCTGTAGCTGTATATATATAAGTTTGGATGTAGCTGTATTGCATTGATGTATTGGTGGATATTGTGTGGTATGACTCCTGTAGTTGATAGTTGTTGTTGTTGTGGTCTTCAGTCCTGAGACTGGTTTGATGCAGCTCTCCATGCTACTCTATCCTGTGCAAGCTTCTTCATCTCCCAGTATCTACTGCAACCTACATCCTTCTGAATCTGCTTAGTGTATTCATCTCTTGGTCTCCCTCTACGATTTTTACCCTCCACACTGCCCTCCAATGCTAAATTTGTGATCCCTTGATGCCTCAAAACATGTCCTACCATCCGATCCCTTCTTCTAGTCAAGTTGTGCCACAAACTTCTCTTCTCCCCAATCCTATTCAATACCTCCTCATTAGTTACGTGATCTACCCACCTTATCTTCAGCATTCTTCTGTAGCACCACATTTCGAAAGCTTCTATTCTCTTCTTGTCCAAACTAGTTATCGTCCATGTTTCACTTCCATACATGGCTACACTCCATACAAATACCTTCAGAAACGACTTCCTGACACCTAAATCTATGCTCGATGTAAACAAATTTCTCTTCTTGAGAAATGCTTTCCTTGCCATTGCCAGTCTACATTTTATATCCTCTCTACTTCGACCATCATCGGTTATTTTACTCCCTAAATAGCAAAACTCCTTTACTACTTTAAGTGTCTCATTTCCTAATCTAATTCCCTCAGCATCACCCGACTTAATTTGACTACATTCCATTATCCTCGTTTTGCTTTTGTTGATGTTCATCTTATATCCTCCTTTCAAGACACTGTCCATTCCGTTCAACTGCTCTTCCAAGTCCTTTGCTGTCTCTGACAGAATTACAATGTCATCCGCGAACCTCAAAGTTTTTACTTCTTCTCCATGAATTTTAATACCTACTCCGAATTTTTCTTTTGTTTCCTTTACTGCTTGCTCAATATACAGATTGAATAACATCGGGGAGAGGCTACAACCCTGTCTCACTCCTTTCCCAACCACTGCTTCCCTTTCATGCCCCTCGACTCTTATAACTGCCATCTGGTTTCTGTACAAACTGTAAATAGCCTTTCGTTCCCTGTATTTTACCCCTGCCACCTTCAGAATTTGAAAGAGAGTATTCCAGTTAACATTGTCAAAAGCTTTCTCTAAGTCTACAAATGCTAGAAACGTAGGTTTGCCTTTTCTTAATCTTTCTTCTAAGATAAGTCGTAAGGTCAGTATTGCCTCACGTGTTCCAACATTTCTACGGAATCCAAATTGAACTTCCCCGAGGTCGGCTTCTACCAGTTTTTCCATTCTTCTGTAAAGAATTCGCGTTAGTATTTTGCAGCTGTGACTTATTAAACTGATAGTTCGGTAATTTTCACATCTGTCAACACCTGCTTTCTTTGGGATTGGAATTATTATATTCTTCTTGAAGTCTGAGGGTATTTCGCCTGTCTCATACATCGTGCTCACCAGATGGTAGAGTTTTGTCATGACTGGCTCTCCCGAGGCCATCAGTAGTTCAAATGGAATGTTGTCTACTCCCGGGGCCTTGTTTCGACTCAGGTCTTTCAGTGCTCTGTCAAACTCTTCACGCAGTATCTTATCTCCCATTTCGTCTTCATCTACATCCTCTTCCATTTCCATAATATTGTCCTCAAGTACATCGCCCTTGTATAAACCCTCTATATACTCCTTCCACCTTTCTGCCTTCCCTTCTTTGCTTAGAACTGGGTTGCCATCTGAGCTCTTGATGTTCATACAAGTGGTTCTCTTCTCTCCAAAGGTCTCTTTAATTTTCCTGTAGGCAGTATCTATCTTACCCCTAGTGAGACAAGCCTCTACATCCTTACATTTGTCCTCTAGCCATCCCTGCTTAGCCATTTTGCACTTCCTGTCAATATCATTTTTGAGACGTCTGTATTCCTTTTTGCCTGCTTCATTTACTGCATTTTTGTATTTTCTCCTTTCATCAATTAAATTCAACATTTATTCTGTTACCCAAGGATTTCTATTAGCCCTCGTCTTTTTACCTACTTGATCCTCTGCTGCCTTCACTACTTCATCCCTCAGAGCTACCCATTCTTCTTCTACTGTATTTCTTTCCCCCATTCCTGTCAATTGTTCCCTTATGCTCTCCCTGAAACTCTCTACAACCTCTGGTTCTTTCAGTTTATCCAGGTCCCATCTCCTTAAATTCCCACCTTTTTGCAGTTTCTTCAGTTTCAATCTGCAGTTCATAACCAATAGATTGTGGTCAGAATCCACATCTGCGCCAGGAAATGTTTTACAATTTAAAACCTGGTTCCTAAATCTCTGTCTTACCATTATATAATCTATCTGATACCTACTAGTATCTCCAGGATTCTTCCAGGTATACAACCTTCTTTTATGATTCTTGAACCAAGTGTTGGCTATGATTAAGTTATGCTCTGTGCAAAATTCTACAAGGCAGCTTCCTCTTTCATTCCTTCCCCCCAATCCATATTCACCTACTATGTTTCCTTCTCTCCCTTTTCCTACTGACGAATTCCAGTCACCCATGACTATTAAATTTTCGTCTCCTTTCACTACCTGAATAATTTCTTTTATCTCGTCATACATTTCATCTATTTCTTCATCATCTGCAGAGGTAGTTGGCATATAAACTTGTACTACTGTAGTAGGCATGGGCTTTGTGTCTATCTTGGCCACAATAATGCGTTCACTATGCTGTTTGTAGTAGCTAACCCGCACTCCTATTTTTTTATTCATTATTAAACCTACTCCTGCATTACCCCTATTTGATTTTGTATTTATAACCCTGTAATCACCCGACCAAAAGTCTTGTTCCTCCTGCCACCGAACTTCACTAATTCCCACTATATCTAACTTTAACCTATCCATTTCCCTTTTTAAATTTTCTAACCTACCTGCCCGATTAAGGGATCTGACATTCCACGCTCCGATCCGTAGAACGCCAGTTTTCTTTCTCCTGATAACGACGTCCTCCTGAGTAGTCCCCGCCCGGAGATCCGAATGGGGGACTATTTTACCTCCGGAATATTTTACCCAAGAGGACGCCATCATCATTTAATCATACAGTAGAGCTGCATGTCCTCGGGAAAAATTACGGCTGTAGTTTCCCCTTGCTTTCAGCCGTTCGCAGTATCAGCACAGCAAGGCCGTTTTGGTTAATGTTACAAGGCCAGATCAGTCAATCATCCAGACTGTTGCCCCTGCAACTACTGAAAAGGCTGCTGCCCGTCTTCAGGAACCACATGTTTGTCTGGCCTCTCAACAGATACCCCTCCGTTGTGGTTGCACCTACGGTACGGCCATCTGTATCGCCGAAGCACGCAAGCCTCCCCTGTTTTCTCCTGTTTTCTTTTGTATATTTGTTGTATTGGGTATGGATATTTCGATTAGTTGTGTTAATTTCTTCTTTTTATTGGTGAGTATGATGTCAGGTTTGTTATGTGCTGTTGTTTCATCTGTTATAATGGTTCTGTTCCAGTATAGTTTGTATTCATCATTCTCCAGTACATTTAGTGGTGCATACTTGTATGTGGGAACGTGTTGTTTTATAAGTTTATGTTGTAAGGCAAGCTGTTGATGTATTATTTTTGCTACATTGTCATGTCTCCTGGGGTATTCTGTATTTGCTAGTATTGTACATTCGCTTGTGATGTGATCTACTGTTTCTGTTTGTTGTTTGCAAAGTCTGCATTTATCTGTTGTGGTATTGGGATCTTTAATAATATGCTTGCTGTAATATCTGGTGTTTATTGTTTGATCCTGTATTGCAATCATGAAATCTTCCGTCTCACTGTATATATTGCCTTTTCTTAGCCATGTGTTGGATGCGTCTTGATCGATGTGTGGCTGTGTTAGATGATATGGGTGCTTGCCATGTAGTGTTTTCTTTTTCAAACGTACTTTCTTCGTATCTGTTGATGTTATGTGATCTAGAGGGTTGTAGAAGTGCTTATGAAATTGCAGTGGTGTAGCCTATGTATTTATGAGTGATTGCTTTGTGTATTTTGCTAGTTTCTGCTCGTTCTAGAAAGAATTTTCTTATATTGTCTACCTGTCCATAATGTAGGTTTTTTATGTCGATAAATCCCCTTCCTCCTTCCTTTCTGCTTAATGGATGTATTCTATATTTGTGGCATTGTGATCGTGTAAGTGTATGGAGTGCTTCTAGGTCTGTGTCACTCCATTTCACTACTCCAAATGAGTAGGTCAATATTGGTATAGCATAAGTATTTATAGCTTTTGTCTTGTTTCTTGCTGTCAGTTCTGTTTTCAGTATTTTTGTTAGTCTTTGTCTAATTTTTCTTTTAGTTCTTCTTTAATATTTGTATTATCTATTCCTAATGTTTGTCTGTATCCTAGACATTTATAGGCATCTGTTTTTTTCCATCGCTTCTATGCAGTCGCTGTGGTTATCCAATATGTAATCTTCCTGTTTAGTGTGTTTTCCCTTGACTATCCTATTTTTCTTACATTTCTCTGTTCCAAAAGCCATATTTATATCATTGCTGAATACTTCTGTTACCTTTAGTAATTGGTTGAGTTGTCGATTTGTTGCTGCCAGTAGTTTTAGATCATCCATGTATAGCAAATATGTGATTTTGTGTGGGTATGTTCCAGTAATATTATATCCATAATTTGTATTATTTAGCATGTTGGATAGTGGGTTCAGAGGAAGGCAGAACCAGAAAGGACTTAATGAGTCTCCTTGGTATATTCCACGCTTAATCTATATTGGCTGTGATGTGATGTTATATGAATTTGTTTGGATATTAAGTGTGGTTTTCCAGTTTTTCATTACTATGTTTAGGAACTGTATCAATTTAGGATCTACTTTGTATATTTCCAATATCTGTAGTAACCATGAGTGGGGTACACTATCAAAAGCTTTTTGGTAATCAATGTATGCGTAGTGTAGCGACCTTTGTTTAGTTTTAGCTTGATATGTCACCTCTGTATCAATTATCAGTTGCTCTTTACATCCTCGTGCTCCTTTGCAGCAGCCTTTTTGTTCTTCATTTATAACTTGGTTCTGTGTTGTATGTGTCACTAATTTCTGTGTAATGACTGAAGTTAATATTTTGTAGATTCTTGGTAGGCATGTTATGGGGCGATATTTAGCTGGGTTTGCTGTGTCTGCTTGATCTTTAGGTTCCAGATAGGTTATTCCATGTGTGAGTGTATCAGGGAATGTGTATGGGTCTGCAATGTAACTGTTAAATAATTTAGTTAGATGTGAATGTGTTGAGGTGAATTTCTTTAGCCAGAAATTTGCTATTTTATCTTTTCCAGGGGTTTCCAATTCTGAGTAGAATTACTTGTTTGGGTGACTTCATGTTGCAAAATTATCACTTCAGGCATTTGTGGTATCATCTCGTATGTGTCTGTTTCTGCTTCTATCCACCGTGCATGCCTGTTATGTTGTACTGGGTTTGACCATATGTTGCTCCAGAAGTGTTCCATGTCTGTTATGTTTGGTGGATTGTCTATTTTAATGTGTGTGTTATCTATTGTCTGGTAAAATTTCTTTTGGTTTGTGTTGAATGCTTGGTTTTGTTTCCTTCTATTTTCACTTTTTTTGTATCTTCTTTATTATTATTATTATTATTATTAGGAGTAGTGGGAGTAGTATTACGCACGAATTGGACTCTATCGGATCATGGAAAACTAACACGTTTCACTCGTCGCAGTTGTCAACAGTTGTCAAGCATGCCTCGTACTTTCCTTTTTTTAAACCCACTTGGTCGCTGCTCTGGCTGTCATTTCATTTTGCGGCAGTGAGTTACGCTGGTCATCCAGAAAATTCTGACCATAGTCCTACTATCGATATAAACGCGTCGAATCGATAACAGCGACACCTGGTGAGGAGTGACTGCGACAGACACACGCACGGTGCATGTAGTATGTGTCAGTGAGCATGCTGTCCGCGTCTAGAGTGCGGAAGGCGAGCGACCTCTCTGAGGTTTACGGAGGGGAGACTGTGGTGGCCCGGAGGCTCGATCGGAAACTGCACGACTTGAGGAGTGCTGCGGTGAGCGTCGCCAACACGAGGCGAAACCAGGGTGACAAGGCGTGGAGGCGTCGCGGGGTAGGGCGGCCACAGATGTCGGCTGGACAGGCTGGTGACACAGGACAGGCGGCCAACTGCGGCGGAACTAACGTCAGACTGTAATGCTGCACAGAGTACAAGTGTGTCTGAAGACACTGTATACACAACACTCCTAACGATGGCGTCCGCAGCCAACGACCCGTCCTTGTTTCCGTGTTGACACGACGACGTCGGCAGCTACGCCTGAAATGGGCAGGTCACCATCGGCACTGGCCGTTAGCACAGTGGCAGAGCGTCGCACCTTCTGATGAATCCCGATACCTTCTTCATCGTAGCAGTGGGAGGGCGCGAAACCTTCTTCTCCCGCCGGAGTATCTCCTTGTCTTCATCTGTATTGCGAGACGGAGACAAGCTGGGGAACATTCAGGTGGGCGCCCATGGGCCCGGTGGAGGTCGTGCAAGCCACCGTGATGGCCGAGGACGATCGTATATTGGTTTGAGACCACGTACACCTCTTCATGGCGACCACGTTTCCCGATGGCAGTGCCGCTTTTCGATACTATGGAGCGCCGTGTCACAAGGTCAGGAATGTGATGGAGTGGATGGAGGAACACAGTGGCGAGTTCCAGTCGATATGCTGGCCCGCCAGCTCACATCTGGGATGTGACATAGCTCATTGCCCGCTTTTTCGGAATTCGACTTGGCGTGTGCAGACGTGATGCCGGCCCCCTCCAGTGATCTACCGAGGGCTCATTGTTTCCATGCCATGACGCGTAGCCGGTGTTATCTGTGCGAAAGCTTATTAGGTATGTGGTCGTAATGTTCTGGCTGAGAAGTATATTTCCCATTTGCTAATTGTTTTCTCTGTATGAGTTTCTCGTGAAAAGTCTGGTGGGCCTATACGAGCTAGGTCGTTTATCAGCGGCTGGATGCAGGATATTGTTTTGAGTTGAGTTGTTCCGGTGTTGGTCGCATTTTTGTGGTTGTTCCTGCTGTTGGATGTGTGTGGATATCTCCATAACGTTTCAGTCTTCTTCTTCTGATATCTGCCGTGAGATTCGGTTCTCTTTCGGGACTGTGGTCCATGTCCATCTTCTGTTCTTTCTTAGAGATTTTTTTGCGTGATTCTTGTAGAATATCATCTTTTTTTATGGAGTGCAAGCGTTCCGCTAACTTCAGGCGTCGTAACTGTGTTCTAGTGTCTCATTTTGGTGTGTACAGACATACATTTTTTTGCTGTAGATACTGTAGATCTTATTGTAAGGCTCTCCTAAGTTTTTGCATCCGAATTTTCTGTTTCATTTTCTCTCCCTCTGTAGGTTCTAGTATTTCGCCAGAATTCTAGAAGTATGGAACCCCTTACATTTTCTGTATGTTGTGATCAATTTTTGAGATAATGTACTCGGTTATTTGCAAGCCAACTGTTTCATAATTATTATTTGATAACATAATGATTGTATTATTATTATTAATGTGCGAAAGAAATGCGCCCACGAAACATACGTCCTGTCTATCCGGAAAAATTACTAACCCAAGTATTAAGAGAGGAGGGAGAGAGAGAGAGAGAGAGAGAGAGAGAGAGAGATATGCCCGATTCGTTACAGATTTCTTTTGTCGATGCCATAGTGCCTCTGAAATGGTCTACAAACTCTAGTAAGAGACGCTGCGGAACAGACGTTGTGCGTAACGTAACGGGGTTGCTGTTACGATTCTGAAAGCCTGCACGAGGAGAAGAATCACATAGAACAGGAGAAAATCGGAGTTGGCGGCAGGCGTACCGACAGTCCGTTCTGCACACCATCACGGGATGGAAAACAAGCAGATGGAGGGATGGAGGGAGGGGGGGGGAAATGTGACAGTGGCAGACTTTGTCGCCTCGACCCCACGTGGTACAGAGACCTGCTGAGTTAGGGGCGTAGACGGGACACGAGGCACGGTCGCAGCTCCACAAATCGGAGCTGCCGCCTGTCTGCTGGGGTGACGTTTGCCGTTCTCTGCTGTCACCTGCTGCAGCGCGGGGACTCGTTCTGAGTGGCAGTTCTCAGAGGCAGCTGCAGCTGCGCCAGTGTGCGTTCAGCGGCTCCCGCACAGAGCCGGAGTAAACGGGTGGTTAGCGAACAGGGCGACCTAGTTTCCTGTGCGATCCACCACTCGCTGTTAATCTCAGTGGGTCTGTCGTAACAGTGTGCTGCGCTACTGCGTCGTATTAGCGAAATCTCGTCGCATAGCGTTTGGTGAACCAAAGTAAAGAAATCCGTTGCGAGCAGATTATTATAATTATTTTAACATCTCCGTAACTTAGAAAGTGGTTATGATCGGCTAAACTCTGCGTTCGACCTCGCCAACACCGTGGTAATAGTACAGATATATTTACCAATTTCGACAATAAAATTTGTACCGAAGAGAGTCTTTGTATGGGTGTTGTGTGCTGTCCTTAGGTTAGTTAGGTTTAAGTAGTTCTAAGTTCTAGGGGACTGATGACCATAGATGTTAAGTCCCATAGTGCTCAGAGAAATTTCAGCCAGTCTTTGTACTGGTGTTAATGAAGAATGGCACCTACAGTGTGCCGGAAGTACAATGGAAATGAAACACACATCGCAAAATAGTCTCTTTCAGTAATGAAAGTTGAGTGTTCTTCCAGTTTCAGCAGCTTTAACAGCGCAGAACAATGCCTCATACGAGTTCAGAGATATTCGTCAGCAGTACATAGAGGACGGTCTCCCTCAGTCAGCCCCCTCCATTATTTTGTAGTTACTGACAGCAGGCGCTACAGGAAGCTTGAATACGGCCATCTTGACTATGAGTTGGTCCACACACAAACAGGATTGTTGTACGAGAAGTATCGCTCATATAATCTATCAGTGTCAACGTAAGAGCGATATCTGTCAGGCGTTAATAATGTGTTAGTTGTTATTGACAATACGAGTAGTTATAACTGTTAAATCAGCTTTATTTAGCCATATTAACGGCGTTTGTTTACGATGTTATAACGAACGTACTTCATGCATTCAGTATGAGTTCCTATGAACTAGCCCAACCGAGGAAACGATATCGGGGCAAGTATTTGTAACTTTTTCGAGTCGTACACCAAAATGCCGTTGTATCCTCTTCAGTAAACAACTATAAAAAGTAATTACATCTGTAATTCGACAATGATCTCATTTCGTTTATTACTAAAACAAGTATACGAATCTAATTTTAATCAACTTTGCCTGTAAAATGTATATTTTATTGAAAGTATGTAATGATTTTCATTGTGTAATGTGTAATTCACACCTGCTTTTAGTTTTAAAAGTGTATCTGGTCAATAAACAGGTTTAAAAACATGAATAGTGTGCGCTGTATCATTCCTGTTTAGTTCCAGATACCGCTAGCAGTGAAATACGGTAAATGAGAGGGAGATAATACACTGTGAAGAGCCAGAGATACTGGTACACCTGCCTAATATTCGAGTAGGGCCCCCGCGAGCATGCGGAAGTGCCGCAACACGACGTGGCGTGGTTTCGACTAATATCTGAACTAGTGCTGGAGGGAACTCACACCAGGACTGTCCATAAATCCCTAAGAGTACGAGGGGGTGGACATTTCTTCTGAACAGCACGTTGCAAGGCATCCCAGATATGCTCGGCAATGTCTGGGGAGTTTGGTGGCCAGCGGAAGTATTTAAACTCAGAAGTGTGTTCCTGAAGCTACTCTGTAGCAATTCTGGACGTTTGAGGTGTCGCATTGTCCTGCTGGAATTGCCCCAGTCCTTCGGAATGCACATTGGACATGAATGGATGCAGGTGATCAGAGAGGATGCATCTTACCTGTCAGAGTTCGTAATCACATGTATCAGGGGCCCATTATCACTCCACTCGCCCCACACCATTACAGAGCCTCCACCAGCTTGAACAGTCCCCTGCTGACATGCAGGGGTCATTGAATCATGAGGTTGTCTCCATCCCCATAGATGTCCATCCGCTCGATATAATTTGAAACGAGAACCATCCGACCAGGCAATATTTTGCAGTCATCAACTGTCCAATGTCGTTGTTGACGGGCCCAAGCGAGGTGTAAAGCTTTGTGTTGTGCGGTTGTCAGGGGTACACGGATGGGCCATCGGTTCCGAAAGCCAATATCGACGATGTTTCTGTAGGGAAGCAGCCTACTCACGCCTTATAAAATTCACATCAGTCTTTCCATTGTGTGCCAGCCTAGTCCGCTGTAACTAGCTCTGACGTCATAAATGTTGCGCAATACTTTAAAAATCAAGTAAATAACCTGAAACGTTTCTAGCATGTCAGGAGTAATACAAAATCAATATGTGTTGGATATCAGTTCAATAACTTTAACCATTTTCGAAATTTGGATGTTTTTCTGTAAAAATCATTGACGCAACAGAAAAGAGCTAGAAACTTAAAAATTTATATTTAGATTCCTTTTCCATAATAATTTAGTAGAAACAGTATTCTGGATCTCACAAATTAAAATTTTAGTTGAAATTCATGATATTCTGGTTTTTGTCTTAGAAATTAAGGAAGCAAGATAGATTAAGTAGGCGAATAAATAAAGGTAGGATGTTTAAATTTAAGTAGAAGGGAGATCCGCTATAATCATAAAAAATGTGAGAAGTTTCAACAGAATAACTATAAAACTATAGCTATAGCGTATCTCCAAAGAGCAAGTTCAGAGCTCGTCTACTGCGGGTAGTGTAATTAAATTAATTCTCTCGCCCAAAATATTTGAGTTGGCCACGTCAGACTTTTATTATGATTACTTACTTGTGTGATGATTGCACAATTAAATTGAAAGCTTCATCGGCCATCAGCAAAGGAAGCAATGATTTATTCGATAACTTAAAGTGGTGCATTACTAGCCCAGCGGCTAGTCGGGAGAGCAGATTTGATCAGGCGTTCCCTTAGCAGTCCGCACCGCGGCTTTATATGTAAGACCGCTGCACGAGAAAGGAAGGAAGGCCCCAGTTCTCTCCAGACGCTGATTAGCGCACCACCTGTGCTGGGAGTCGCGTCGCGTCGGTATCGTTGATACTCGGGATACGCGTAACCATGAAATCGTTTTCGAGTGAAGTGTTAATTTTGGGATGACGTTAAAGATCTGTCTTTAGTTTGCGTATGTCGTATTTTCACGTGCCGCCGCAGGACAGACATTCTACCATTATTAGCGTGACGTTTGATGAACATTATCTTCAAATTAGGGCGAGCATTCACTTAAACATTTAATTTGAACAGTTATAGTGGCATCAGCACATTAGGCTCTGAACTGCTCTGGTAGTTGGATTTTGTGGATTCTTTTCGGTCCGTGACTTTCAGAATGTAGTGAACATTTTTGAGAGAATGGTTTTTGATTATGAATCCTAGACAAGCTCCTAATTCCTCAGAGCTATAAACTGTAGCTATAAATGTATTTCCCAGATGAAGTGGGCACTGGGAATTCTAATTACAGGCTTCACGTTTTGCTAATCACTTTCTGGTTGCCAATATTGTAGTTAGAGAGCCAGTGTTGAGACCGGCAAACAGCATAAATACAAAACATTTATTCTATTATTCCACCCGCCGCCCCACATTTCGTTGAATCGCGGAAGCTGACACTTACTGATAGCCCACTATTGAAATCTGCAGTGATTTGCGGAGGGGTCGCACTTGTATCACTTTGAACGATTCTCTTCAGTCGTCGTTGGTCCCGTTCTTGCAGGACCTTTTTCCGGCCGCAGCGATGTCGGAGACTTCCCGTTTTACCGGATTCCTGATATTCACGGTACACTCGTGAAAAGGTCATACGGGAAAATCCTCATTTGATTCTCAGAGATGCTGTGTCCCATGGCTCGTGCGCCGACTACAACAGCACGTTCAAACTCAATTAAATTTTGATAACCTGCCATTGTAGCAGCAGCAAACGATCTAACAGCAGCGCCAGACACTTGTTTTGTATAGGCGTTGCCGACCGCAGCGCCGTATTCTGCCTGTTCACACATCCCCATAACTGAATACGCATCCCTCTACCACTTTCTTTGGCGCTTCAGTGTATGAGTCGTGCAGTTGAATCAGTGCGAAATGGTGACGTGGGGGTGAATCAGTCTGCCAGTTACGATGGCTGAATTGCAGAGGCGATTAAAGGGAATAAACTGGGAGCAGTAAAAATAAGACGTAGCACGGGTAACCTGCCCTAAGAAGTGGTAGAAGAGCTTGTGTCACATGTCCTTAAACTAGAGGAATATGCAGGGTTATTACAAATGATTGAAGCGATTTCACAGCTCTACAATAACTTTATTATTTGAGATATTTTCACAATGCTTTGCACACACATACAGAAACTCAAAAAGTTTTTTTAGGCATTCACAAATGTTCGATATGTGCCCCTTTAGTGATTCGGCAGACATCAAGCCGATAATCAAGTTCCTCCCACACTCGGCGCAGCATGTCCCCATCAATGAGTTCGAAAGCATCGTGTTGATGCGAGCTCGCAGTTCTGGCACGTTTCTTGGTAGAGGAGGTTTAAACACTGAATCTTTCACATAACCCCACAGAAAGAAATCGCATGGGGTTAAGTCGGGAGAGCGTGGAGGCCATGACATGAACTGCTGATCATGATCTCCACCACGACCGATCCATCGGTTTTCCAATCTCCTGTTTAAGAATTGCCGACCATCATGATGGAAGTGCGGTGGAGCACCATCCTGTTGAATGATGAAGTCGGCGCTGTCGGTCTCCAGTTGTGGCATGAGCCAATTTTCCAGCATGTTCAGATACACATGTCCTGTAACGTTTTTTTCGCAGAAGAAAAAGGGACCGTAAACTTTAAACCGTGAGATTGCACAAAACACGTTAACTTTTGGTGGATTGCGAATTTGCTGCACGAATGCGTGAGGGTTCTCTACCGCCCAGATTCGCACATTGTGTCTGTTCACTTCACCATTAAGATAAAATGTTGCTTCATCACTGAAAACAAGTTTCGCACTGAACGCATCCTCTTCCATGAGCCCTTGCAACCGCGCCGAAAATTCAAAGCGTTTGACTTTGTCATAGGGTGTCAGGGCTTGTAGCAATTGTAAACGGTAAGGCTTCTGAGTTAGCCTTTTCCGTAAGATTTTCCAAACCGTCGGCTGTGGTACGTTTAGCTCCCTGCTTGCTTTATTCGTCGACTTTCGCGGGCTACGCGTGAAACTTGCCCGCACGCGTTCAACCGTTTCTTCGCTCACTGCAGGCCGACCCGTTGATTTCCCCTTACAGAGGCATCCAGAAGCTTTAAACTGCGCATACCATCGCCGAATGGAGTTAGCAGTTGGTGGATCTTTGTTGAACTTCGTCCTGAAGTGTCGTTGCACTGTTATGACTGACTGATGTGAGTGCATTTCAAGCGCGACATACGCTTTCTCGGCTCCTGTCGCCATTTTGTCGCACTACGCTCTCGAGCGCTCTGGCGGCAGAAACCTGAAGTGCGGCTTCAGCCGAAGAAAACTTTATGAGTTTTTCTACGTATCTGTAGTGTGTCGTGACCATATGTCAATGAATGGAGCTACAGTGAATTTATGAAATCGCTTCAATCATTTGTAATAGCCCTGTATGTTTGGGATAACACTTTCGGAGTTGCGCATCCTAGCTTTCGAGATCACAGGAAGGATTCGTGTTCTACACCGTTTCATTCAAGAGAAAAAAGCTGCTTGTAAGAAGCGGTATTATTCGTTCATGAGAAGACGTCCAGAGCTCACTGTGCACCAGTCAGAGTCGAAAATATTTGCTCGGACTGTTCACGTGTTAGAGGGGGTTGTTGAGGACAATAAACCCGATGCAACTCGAGTTTTCAACGCGGACGAGACAGTGCAAAAGAAACTTCGAAAAGTTCATGCTTAGAAGAGTGAGAAGGCTGTGTAGGACCCATTGTCAGTAAAGAAAGGGGCTCCACTAAGACAGCAGTTTACTGCGTGTCTGCCGCCAGATAGCGTGTCACACAGCTTCTAACTTACATACACCTTCTGCAGACGGATTACAAGACGCCGCGCCACCTGGAACCATTTTTGCATACAGTGCCAAATGCAGCTTTATAAATAAAGATATATTTGTGCAGTGGCTAAAACATTTAATCGAGGTAGTCCACCCTTCGAAAGGAAAAAAAAAGTTGTAATCCTCCTACATGGACATTGTACACACACCAGCAATCTTGTAGCATCAGAACTTGCTCGAGAAAGTGGTGCAATTATCGTCTCACTCATGGATCACATATCACATTGATAGCAACCCCCTGATGTTTCGTTCTTCAAGCCATTTCACAGGTATTACATCAGTGAGATGGAGAAGTTCTTGCGACAAATGTGGGGCGAATGGAAACCAGAAGCTATCACACTGTTCCGTAAAGAGAGATAGATTGGGGAAGCATACGGACAAGCAGCAACGATAGGGGCGGCAGTGAATGGCTTTACTAGAACAGGAGTGTGGCGTTGTCCAGATTTGCGACACAAACCTAACTACTACTGCTAGTGTACAGTCACATGATACGCAGGCGCCAGGGAGAAGATGATCTTCTGCAACCATCGGTGGTACAGCATCAGAACCGCTTCGAGCGAATGTATCAGCATTGGTACCAAAAGTTCAAGTTTCCTTGGGTGAAATATCTCCGAATTCATCTAAATTCTCAGTTGGAAAAAACGCAAACAAAGCTCAAAACACAAAATCTAGTAACAAGTGTTCAACAGAAGCAGATCCTGGAAGATTCTCTGTCTTCCTCTGCAGTTTCTACCTTCTACAGCTCCCTATAGTACCGTGGGAGTCATTCCCTCATGTCTTAACAGATGTCCTACCATCCTATCCCTTTTCTACGTATTCCTTTCCTCTCCGATTTTGCGCAGAACCTTCTCATTCCTGACCCATCAGTCCACCTAATTTTCAACATTCGCCTGTAGCACCGCACCTCAAATGCTTCGATTCTTTTCTGTTCCGGTACATTCACAGAAATTTCTTCCTCAAATTACCGCTGATATTTGATATTAGCAGACTTCTCTTGACCAGGAATTCCCTTTTTGCCATTGCTAGTCTGGTTTTGATGTCCTCCTTGCCCCGTCCGTCACTGACTATTTTACTGTCTAGATAGCAAAATTCCTTAACTTCATCTACTTCGTGACCATCAATCCTGATGTTAAGTTTCTGGTTGTTCTCATTTCTACTACTTCTCTTTACCTTCATCTTTCTTCGATTTACTCACAATCCGTACTCTGTACTCATTAGACTGCTCATTCCATTCAGCAGGTCATGTAATTATTCTTCACTATCACTCAGTATAGCAGTGCCATCAGCGAATTGTATCATTGATGTCCTTTCACCTTGAATTTTAATTCCACTCCTGAGCGTTTCTTTTGTTTCCATCATTGCTTCCTCGATGTACAGGTTGAACAATAGGGGCGAAAGACTACATCCTTGTCTTACACCCTTTTTAATACGAGAGCTTCGTTCTTGATCGTCCACTGCGCTCTAGGCTCTGGTACATATTGTATATGGCCCATCTCTCCCTGTAGCGTACTCCTATATTTCTCAAAATTTCGAACGTCTTGCACCATTTTACATTTGAATATACCTGCAGCGATACGTGCAGCTATTTCACAGTTTGTTCACCACAGTGAAGATGTTTCGGTACGAGTTTCCAAATGCACGCGTCGAAGCTCTCGGTTGCCATTTTGCGTATTGGCACCGGTGCGTCTTTTAAAATATGTTCATTGGGGAGAAATTCATGTACTGGCCGAATATTTTCTACATCCGCCTACATTTCCGTCGGCGCACGGTTTCGACTAGTATTCTTTAACTTGTAAAATACTTTCACAATCAAAATATCATTTTGAAGGCATAATCTATATGCTCCGGGGAAGAAAATCGTGTAAAAAAAAAAAATCGATTTTTCGTTGGTCTTGACCAGAACCTCTACTTAAGTGCGACAAAATATTTTTTTCCTTAAGTAATTTTTAAGAGGTAAGCTCTGCAGCCCATTATGGCGATAATCTCTTCATCTACACCTGCATATATACTCCGCCCGCAAGCCACTATACGGTGCATGGCGGAGGATACCCTGTACCACTACCCCCCCAGGAATTCCTCGTTTAGTTCAAGAAGCATCTCCGCATTACTTGCGTGGTGATCCCTATTACTAATTTTCGCTGTGTAAATTCTCTTCAGAACTCGTACTGAACGATACTCCGCGGGGACACCGTATTCCAGTAACACAAACGTGATTTTCGTTATCGTTTCATTGCACAAAAGAACTTTTAGCCAAATTCAACAATTTTCTCTAGTCAATCTGACTGCGAGTTGTTACTTCCCAGCCGGCCGAAGTGGCCGTGCGGTTTAAGGCGCTGCAGTCTGGAACCGCGAGACCGCTACGGTCGCAGGTTCGAATCCTGCCTCGGGCATGGATGTTTGTGATGTACTTAGGTTAGTTAGGTTTAACCAGTTCTAAGTTCTAGGGGACTAATGACCTCAGAAGTTGAGTCCCATAGTGCTCAGAACCATTTTGTTACTTCCCAGTCGACACCATAGTACATTAGTCGGTTCACATTTGCCCTATCTAGGGGTTTCTTACACGCTACTTTCCACGACTCTAGGGCGGACCCACGACATACGAACCACACATAGAGCGAATTCAGAATTAGATCAAATAGTACACAAACAAATTAGTTGCAGCGGAAGTACGTGTAAATGACTGACAGAGACATTCCACTTTAACCCTTCTGTGGCGTTGGACGTATACTCTTTACCGACTTAAATTTACTGTGTTCTTAGTGAAGCGTCTAGCCGTTTCTCATCTCACTTGATCTCGAGCGGAAGGTTTGACAACTTGTTGCAGAAAATGTATTGATCGATGTTCCATATGATTGAAATTGCTCTGAGCACTATGGGACTTAATATCTGAGGTCATCAGTCCCCTAGACATAGAACTTAGAACTACTTACACCTAACTAATCTAAAGACATCACACACAACCACGCCCGAGGCAGGATTCGAACCTGCGACCGTAGCGGCCGCGCGGTCGATGCTCCATATGTAGTCTTCCTCTACCTGAGAGAGCTTATTAGTCTTACCCAAATTTGCAACCCTCCCGCAGTGCGGTAGCATTTAATATTTTTTCACGTAGCTGAATTTAATGAGAATGGTGTTGAAAAACGAAATGTATATCTTCTATTGACACAGTGAGATTCAATCATACGTGATTTCCTAAAATGATAAAACGGGGCGTAAGCTGAAGAGAGCGGTCGCAAGGGAGGGGGGAAATTCTATTTCGCTGAGGCAGAATGAGAGTGCTTTTGGGGAGGGAGAAGCAGCGTATGACAATGTTCACAGCACCGGACAACGCTGAAGACACGACTACAGTCTGTACAAAAACAAAGGGTGGAAAGTAAAACGATACTGAGTTTTTCGTGGCCAGATGCAATATCATAATGGGGTGTGGAGTAGCAATTGATAAAACTTTACAGGGTTAGGAAAAAGGCACATTTTGAAATAAATGGCACTTGCTCTGATAAAATTGTTCGTTTATGCACACCAGAGAAACATACGAAATGTGTGCCGTACAGTTCACACTTCGGAAGGTAGGCTTAACTGTTACTGGGTTCTAATCACATTATGTATGCACAGTTCCATCTTAGCAAGATGTTCAGCTTATACGTACAGCTTTGTAACATACGTGTACAAGGTGTGATCAGAAAGTGACGGGAATTTTTGTTTTTCTTAAAGAATCTTTATTTATTCATCATCATCATCAACAACAACAACTACTTTGTCACCTTCAAAGTAATCCCCCTCAGATATAATGCACTTGTGCCGGCCCTTTTGCCAATCTTGGAAGCACCGTAGGAACTCACTTTTCTTCATGGTCCTTCAGCTATTTTGTTTTTTTATATCATCAGTGTTGGCAAAACGACGTCCTTTCATGATTCTTTTCAGTCTCAGGAATAGAAAGAAGTCACAGTGGGCCATTCCGGTGAAAACAGTGGCTGAGGCAACATGACGGTCAAAACATTCACGAACGGGCAAAAAGTCACAAACAAGCAGAGGTGTGAGCGGCAACATTACGGCGATCCAATTTCCACGAGTGGTTTCGCCACAATAATGGTCTTGTCTTCGGACTTCTTCACGCAAACGGCGCATAATTCCAGGTACATTTCCTTATTAGTAGTAGGACCATAAGGCGCGAATTCATTATGCACTATCCCATTGTAATGGAAGATAACAGTGAGAAGAAGAGCCTTCATATATGATCGAACTTCTTTCGATCTTGGCTGTTCGGGCAGTTTGCATTGGGACGATTATTGGGCCTTGTTTCGACGTCATACCCATATAACCATGTTTCATGTCTCGTCACATGTTGTAATATTCTTTAGAACTTACGAATGATTGTTGATTTTATTCAGCAATTCCTGAGCGGTTTCTACGCGACGTCGTTTTTGGTCGAAACGATTTCGGAACAAACATTACTGCTACGCGTTTCATGCCCAAGAAACTGAAAAAAAGGCTTGCTATAAGCTAAAGGATATGTCGGTATTATCAGCAGCCTCTCTGGCGGTGATTCGGTGATTTTCCAGAACCATTTTCTTTAATTTTCAAATGGTTCAGATGGCTCTGAGCACTATGGAACTTAACTGCCGAGGTCATCATGTAATGGTACTTTGACTTCCGCAAAGTTATAATTTACGATCGCGCACGCAGAAGAGCGCTGCGCCAGCGACCGATTTTATAAATAATTTTGTTCTTTTTTTTTTTTTTTTTTACTTTTGCGTAGTTTTTGTTTTTAAGAACTAAAGGAGGACTCTCTCTCTCTTGTCTTGATACGAAAGACGTGTATTTTCCCGCTGTGTTGAATGTGATTTTGGTGACAATTAAAATTACATGACAAAGTGATGATGTTTCAATAGTTAATGAGAAGAAGAGATAATAAAACAAAAAGGTAACACTACAATTGGCGTCCTGGTGACAGGACTTGCAATCTTCGGATTTGATACAAGTGCAGTTTGGATTGGATACAAGTGCAGTTACTATAAATTTTGGACATTTTATCTAATTTTAATCACTTAATAGCATCAGAAAATGAATTTGGACTAAGTCTCATTCATTTCAATTGTAATGTTACGTGCATGAAATTTACAACAATATTGTTTTCCCTGTTATTAATTTGTGTTAATTTTCATTTTCATGTTGAGGAAATTAATTTGGTAAAAAAAAAAGGGGAAAAGGATAACGTTCCATAAAATAATTTGCACGGACGCGAAAGAAAAATTTTGGATTGAAAACTGTATATTTGACGCTACATTTGCAACATAAGACTGACAAAGAAAAAAATGGTGAGTACAGCAATTTACATTTTTTCCAGTTTCAAGCAGCCATCTGTACTTCCTTTATTCCGATCCATTTATTTCGAAATTATTTTTTTCAATTTGTAGTTAAAACTGATTTACTACTATTATTGCAAATGATAAGTGAAGCGCATATTCACAGTCATTTATTTGTGAGAGGGAAATTTCAGTGCCAATTTTATAATTCAATTTCTAATTAGAAATCATATAGAAATATCCATTTCCATAAGAGAAATTTCAGATTTCAACATATCATATTTAAAAAAATTTTTTTTTTTACCATTGGAAAATTTTATTTGCAATTAATTATGAAAATCGCAAGATGGACGCTAGACGCGTAGAAATTGTTTCCGCGGACGAGCTTAGTGAAAGTGACACATTGCAAAACATGTCCGACAGTCAAATGAATATTGAACTTAATAGGGAGGATGTTCAAGATATAATTTTACCGGATCGATTAAGACAACAACCCCTATATTTAAACAGATATACAGGCGAGTGGAGAGTGAGTACTACGCGACAAAACGTGACATTGACAACGTCAACTTCAGAACCAGACATCAATCAGACACGGAAAAATGACGAAACTAAGACACAGGACTCTGACATGCTCAACCAGATTCTGAAGTTACTTGGTGACCAAAACAAAAAATTTGACACTTTAGACAAAAGATTTGACACTAAATTCGATGAACTGACACGGGACATAAAACAAAATTTTGAAAAACAATCGAGACAAATTGCCGACTTGACAGAAACCACCAGTAGTCTTGGAAGGAAATTTACTGACTTATCAGAGAAGGTTACGAGACAAGAAAAGGTATTTGTGGAATTCAGTGACGAGACAAAAACTGACTTTCAACGATGTAATGATAAATTGTTAACAGTAGCTTTTGAACAACAGAAAACCAGTACCCAAGTTGACGTATTACGGCCGGCCGCGGTGGTCTAGCGGTTCTGGCGCAGCAGTCCGGAACCGCAGGACTGCTACGGTCGCAGGTTCGAATCCTGCCTCGGGCATGGGTGTGTGTGATGTCCTTAGGTTAGTTAGGTGTAAGTAGTTCTAAGTTCTAGGGGACTTATGACCTAAGATGTTGAGTCCCATAGTGCTCAGAGCCATTTGAACCATTTTTTTGACGTATTACGACAGTCACACAATTTCGTAAAAACAAACCAAGAACACTTGGACCTGACGATTACAGACTTTTCAGACAGATTAAATGATGTAACATTGGAGCAGAAATCCTTACAGGAAAAGTTATAAAAGCTTGAAGACAGAGCAGATGTAGCATCTTTAAAGAATGACACAACTCTAGCAGAAAAACTTGTACATGAATGCAAATTATGTGATGATTATTTAGATGAGAAGTTTGAGACAATGACACAGATCATTTTAGATAAGACAAAGGAACAAGTAAAGGGAGAAACAGATAATATTCAGAAAGAGGTACGTAAACTTAAAGAGAATGTAATACCAAGTTCGTCAGTGATACCAAAACCCATAATAGACAACCAAAACATAAATGAGAATCATAATAATGCTAGACCCAGCACACAGCCGAAAATAGAATTACCAATGAGTGATACAAATCCCAATGAGCCATTTTCAATGCTACCACAAGATCAAAATTACTATCAGACATCACCACATACTATGCACAGTTTGACACAAAATACAGGACCCATAATACCATCGGGAGTAGCTGATGAAACATTAGTACGACATGGATACTTTCAGACATTTTCATGTGATGAGAAAGACAAAGTGCATCCGATTGTTTTCATCCGCTCTTTTGATGGTATTTTCCCGAGACATTGGTTAGAAGCCGACAAAATTCGATATGTTACAAATTTGTTACGTGGAAGAGCAGCTAAGTGGGGAGCAGCAATTAAAAGACGATGTTTAACATTTGAACAGTTTGAACAAGCATTTCTTGAGGAATTCTGGTCGATCACAGAACAGCAAAGTTTAAAACGAGAAGTATACAATCCAGAAATTTACAACCCGAAGAAAGAGACTTTACGACAATACTTTGAACGCTACCTAGACAAAACATTATATTGGACAAAACCAGCAGATTTACCAGATGTAATTAGAACACTTAAAAGCCACTTACCATTTCCTTACCATGATAAATTAATAGGAGTGTCCGAGGACAACATAAAGAATTTTTTCAGTTATGTTGATGAGATAGATGTTGTTTACAGAGATGAGATCAGGAATTTCAATCAATTGTATCCGATCCATCCAAGCAATTCGCGTACGCACAACAGAAATGACAGAGGCTATTGGAATCCGCCTCCGACACCACAACAAAACACTCAAAGAAACAATTCACACTACACTGGGACAAATCCATTCAATATTAGGAGAAACAACTCGCAGCATTGGCAAGGAAACAGTAATTATTACTATAATGGTTATCCGAACAATAATTACAATCAGAACAATAACAGTTGTATTCAAAATAACAACAACAGGAGGAGGAACCGAAATTATAGAGATCAAAGAGAGGATAACAGGTACCATCCAGGATATTTTCAGAGAAACAACATCCAACAACATCCAAACATGTATTGCAGGAATAACAGTAATGACATGGGCGAAATAATGTATGGGGAAATCACAATGGACAACCGCCACGACACATGCAATACAGGAACCCTCAATTTGTACCTAACGGAACTCCCAATGCGACGCGGGGTAATGTCAACAACCAAACAGCTGATACTTGGGTGACGCGCGACAGAAATGTAAATATTATTGAGTTGGGCAATGAACCCAACCCGCAGCAACAACCGAATTTGCCGGAAAACGAACGACGACCGAGCTAAGCGCTCGAGTTACGGTCAGTAGGGAGCAGAGCGCAACGGAACCGACGATTTGTTTTCTCCGATATGATGACAGTAAGAAAATAGAAAAGGAATTATATCAGGATGTAGATTTTAATAGTACCAGTAAAACAAAGAAGATTATTCAGGCTATAACACGAGTTATGATTGGTAGTTATGAAGTGGAAGTAATGTTAGATACAGGAGCAGCAGCAAGTGTCATTTCAATGTCCTTATATAATGAACTCAAACAAATAATGAACATACAAACATTGCCAGTACAGAATTGTCACATTATAAGTGCCACCGGTAACAAATCAAAGAATGTGAAATTTCAAGTGCTAATTAACTTTACATTTTCAAATATACCACTCAATTACAGTTTTCTGGTAGTAGACAAATTAGTTATGCACTACATATTAGGAATTGACTTTTTGAATGAATATCAAGCAATCATAGATTTAGGAAAAGGGAAATGTCATTTAACCGTAAACCAACAACAACTGACAATAGAGTTAACACAGGGTAAAAACTTAAACAGTAAACAAGGTAAATTTGAACAGTTACATTTTGTGTATCCACCAGCAATAAACATATGTGATTTAACTTTTAATGAAGCTGTATCTCAGGGAATTAAACCTAATGATTTATATGAGAAATGCACAGAATCTGAATATCTGACGAAGGAACAACAACTTGAATTACTTGAAGTTTTGCAGCAATTTGCTGAGGTATTTGTGGAGAAACCTGGAATTATTAGAGGCTATACTTATGAGATGGATGTTAAACCACACAAAACATACTGTAGAACATATTATAATATTCCTTGGTCAAAGAAACCCGCAGTTTTGAAAGAGATTGAAAAAATGCAAGCTTGGGGTATCATTGAAAGGTCACATTCACCATATTGCAGTCCGATCCTAGCAGTTAATAAAGAGGATGGTAGTGTAAGGTTAGTGCTGGATGCACGAGAAATTAACAAAGTTATAATCCCAATCAACACACGACCTATTAATTTGGAAGAACAACTTTTAAAATTTCATAATGTACAGTATTTAACCAATATCGACCTCCGCTCATCATTTTGGCAGGTGAACCTCCATAAAAACAGTCGTAAATACACTGCATTTCTATGTGAGGGACGTAGTTATCAATTTTGTGTTCTACCCTTTGGTCTACGAGTGAGTGCTGGAGTATTTATCGAAGCCTTAGATGCTGTTCTTGGACCACAATTGTTATCGCAAATCACAGTTTATGTTGACGACATTGTCATTGCCACCACTACTTGGGATGAACATGTAAATCTTTTGAAGCAACTTCTGACTAAATTTTCTGATGCAGGTGTCACTATCAATTTATCAAAGACGAAATTAGGGAGGAGAGAAATCAAATTCCTTGGTCACATCATATCAACTGAAGGCATTTATCCAGACTCAAGAAAAATTGATGAAATAAAGAATTTTCCATCCCCACAGAATCGTAAACAACTCAAAGCCTTTCTTGGTCTATCTTCATTCTTCAGGAAATTTGTACCCTACCACCTTCTTAACAGTCCACATCTTCTATCTTTACTCAAAAGAAATAATATTTGGAAATGGACAGAGTTCTGTCAGACAGATTTTGAAGCGATTAAGGATGCTTTAGTTAATGCACCGTTGTTATGTCATCCTGACATGACGTCAGACTTTTGCCTAGTAACAGATGCAAGTTCCTATGGGCTCGGAGCATTTTTATTCCAAATTCATGTAGAAGATGAACAAACAGTCATCAAACCTATAAGTTTTGCTAGCCGCACTCTCACTGAATGCGAAAAGTCATATTCAGTGACCGAGCGCGAAACACTTGCCATAGTATGGGCGTTTCGCAAGTTTCGCTACTTTCTATGGGGAAAACGTACTAAGCTTTATACTGATCATCAAGCTCTTTCTTTCCTGCTATCATGCAAGTTATTACATCCACGTCTTGCACGCTGGTGTGCATCACTACAAGAATATGATTTTGATATTATATATATAAAAGGAGAATCCAACATTATAGCCGATGCTCTATGTCGTTTGCCACAAGGCCTACAAGAATTTTCAGATGTGACAGAACAAACATCAGATTTCAAAATTTTACTCATGTATGATGGTACATTTGCGCCTTACTACAAAAACATGCGCAGGAAGTTAGCCATATTGCAGGACAATGATCCCAGGTGGATCCAGATAAAGAATAAATTACGTGCAGGAGCAGACCCACATCTTGAAAAATATTACACGTTACACAAAGAAGTATTATTTCACCGACGAAACCCTGAATCACAGCATTGGTGTGTTTGCTTACCTGAAGCTCATGTTGATGATTTTATTTTATTTACACACAGAACTTGGGGACACTATGGTGTAATCAAATGTACAGATAAGATTATACAATATTGCTATTTTCCAAATTTAAGGCGAAGAGTATTGAGTAATATTAGGAAATGCATCATATGTCAGAAAGCCAAATATTCTAATCGCACAAGCATGAATGAATTGCACCCAATCATACCTAAGAGGCCATTACAGCTAATTTCTTTAGATATTGCAGGACCCTATCCACAAGCACGTGGAGGAATGAAATACATCCTTGCTGTGTGACATGTTTTCACAAAGTATTTAAAATTATATGCTTTACGTTCAGTTTCTACCACTGCTATTACCAGACGTCTATTAACAGATTATTTTGTAAGAATAGGAAAACCTGAAGTTATGATCATGGATAATGCAGCATATTTTACCAGTTTAAAATGGAAGACATTTATTGAAGAACAGAATGTTAAACATATTTTAATTTCAAGATTTCACGCAGCAGGTAACCCAGTAGAAAGAACATTTCGAGAATTTGGACAGTTTATGAGAACACACACACCAGAGAAGCACACAAAATGGGTAGAATACCTAGCACCATTTGAACAAATAGTGAACAATTTAACTCACATTTCTACTGGATACACACCAACTGAATTAATTATGGATAAAACAGAAAGAAATGAATGGACAGACCCTCTACCTAAATTTACAGCAACAACAAATCATGTTAGTTTAGAAGAAAAGGTAAGACAAGCTTACACAACATTATGTGACAAAGCTAAGGAAAGAAAGCAGAAATATGACAGAGGTGTCAGGAAAGCACAAACATTTCAAGTTGATGAGTTAGTTTTACTAAGAACACATCCTAAACCCACAAAACTGAAACATTTAAACAGGAACTGGCAGATCTTATACTCTGGACCATACCGAATTGCAAATATTCCACACCCTGGCTGTTATTCATTAGAATATCCATTAACACACAAACCCAGAGGTCTCCATCCACACAGACATTTGAAAAAATACATACAGTAAAATGTTAGCTACTGAGGAGAAGATAATTAATATGATATACAATTATGATGAGCCTACATTTAAGTTATACAGATACTTACAATCTAATGAATGCAGGTAAGTCTAGAAAGCAATGTGAACCATCCAATAGCTAATAAGATATTTGGTTACAAGAGGAAATGCTATTGAGGCATATACACATTAGAGGAGGCATATACACATTAGAGGAGGCAGAGAACTGAACAGAATTATTTTCTTTAGGAGGCATGTGATAATAGTAATGTTGATATGAGTGATGTGAGTGACTGAATGAGATGAGTGAATGTAATTTTAGTTTAATAAGAGGATAAATAGTAATATGGAGAGAGGTAAATGGAATATAAGATGAGAAAAGGGTATTATTATTGTTGTTGTTGTTGAAGTAAAAAGTAAGTGGTGATGAATAAGAGGAAAATATATATATATATATATATATATATATATATATATATATATATAATGCTGAGGAATAAGTATATGTTATGTTGTGAGGAATGAATAATGGATAGGTGAGAATGTTATGAGTAATTGAGAATATGTTGAGAGGAGAGAAACTAGATTTGAACGCTATATCACATGTACTCATGGAATACAGAATGAAAGTAATGGAAAGAATATTATTTATTGAAAGATTGGTATGCCTGAGATAATAACTTATGTGGTGTCTTATATATTCTTATAACTAAAGGTGAAAGTATAGATTTATGTGGAAAGAATTATTTACAGGAGCCACTGTTGGAAATATACCAGAAGATTTAAATCTATAACACTTTAACACTAATCTAATAGGAACTTGTAATGAAATTTTTGGAGTTATGTAGGCTTGACACTTCAGATTGGAAGAATTATTTAAGAGAACATATTTAGCAGTCATCTAATGACATAATTAAAGCTCATCTACTGAACTGAACTGATGCACCATTAAATAGAAAGGAGAATAAGGAGAAAACAAAACGTCAGTCCTCTGTTGTGGCTCATACTCTCATCCCTTCCTTAGAAAAATTTATACATGTTGATGAAATATTTGACATTATATAATTCGTGATTATCTGACAGTATGGAGAGACATACACACATATTTATTTATGAATAGAATTTTACAGGTACCACAAGGTAAATACAGAATGGATATACAGCATGGAACGCAGCAGCAATTATCTAAGAAGATTTATTTATTTATTAAGTAAAACATTTAGTTATATTGCTTGACACTCATGAAAGGAAGGAGATGAACTACACAAACTTTATAGGAACATGATTGACTTGAACTAGGTATATATATATATATATATATATATATATATATATATATATATATATATGAGTACACTTGCCACACTGATGTACATACTTGTAGGATCCTAAGATATTTAGAGGGGCACCACTCTTAGAAGCGGTGATGGAGGGGTACCACTCTTAGAAACAGCAATAGTGGGGACACCACACTTAGAAACGGTATTAGGTATAGGAACTGTTACGTTATATTAAGTTAACATGTATTTTATTAATCATATTTTATTTTGTGTAGTCCATTGTAGGGGATCACTTTACTAGTATTTATGAAGTAGTCAGCAACCATCCCATGAACCTATCCTCCTACAGAGGGCTGTCTTGAAGCTTGAAGTATGTGTAAATTTTATTCCAGGAGGCAAGATGAATTTTAAGTTGAATATTCTAGCGAGTTGCCACAATTATCTTCAAATGTTGCAAGTGTAACGGAAAAAGAATGAGGTAACAAATAAAATGTATATTTCAATCTGAATGTAATGTAATTCACATGTCAGCACAATGATATTGAATGTAACGTAAAAAAATTGACTATATTTTTCATTTAATTCTGTATATGTACTATATGACAACAATGTATCTCATGTAATGATTAATTGTAAATATTTGTATATTCATGTACTTATTGTATCGAGAAATGTATTTTAAGGAGATGTTAATGAGATGCAAAGGACTTGTGCATGTAGCACATGATTCATATAAATGGAACTGAAAATGCAAAGAAGAAACCAACGTGATGGAACACTGGTCAAGCAATATTTACGTAGTGTCAACATGCTGTGAAGTGTATGGTGTTGTGGAAGCCGGCAGGTCTTCAGGTTGGTGTAAAAGACAAGCTCATCACCTGTCGTAGGCAGTGAGGTGTTTCCTGTGCCCTCATTGACCATTTATACCCCGGTAGACGCCACCAAAATTCGACTGCTGGAGATCACAATTTCGTGTTGACACATTGAACAAACTTTGGATTTTCTTCAAGTCACACGCAAGAGATCCAGGCAGTACACACATACTCAGAATCCGATACTACGTTTAAAGACATTGGAGCAATATAAAAGAAACATTTATGGTTCGAATTAATTCCATTGTAAACACGAATCATGTGAACTGAATTCAAACGCTGCGCTAAGCAACGATAATACGCTGCAATTCAAAGACATTAATGTTACGACTCCTAAAGAAGATACACACCAAAAAGACTGTATACAAAGACTGATACGCAAAGAGCATTATGCTCAGAAATATTTTTTGTAATATGTAAATTTCTTATTTTCTCATATATGTATGTATCTATGTAAATTTTCTATACTGCCACGCTCGCTTGCGGAGCGTGTCAGTAGAGGAGGCATTGTAATGGTACTTTGACTTCCGCAAAGTTATAATTTACGATCGCGCACGCAGAAGAGCGCTGCGCCAGCGACCGATTTTATAAATAATTTTGTTCTTTTTTTTACTTTTGCGTAGTTTTTGTTTTTAAGAACTAAAGGAGGACTCTCTCTCTCTCTCTCTCTTGTCTTGATACGAAAGACGTGTATTTTCCCGCTGTGTTGAATGTGATTTTGGTGACAATTAAAATTACATGTCAAAGTGATGATGTTTCAATAGTTAATGAGAAGAAGAGATAATAAAATAAAAAGGTAACACTACAATCAGTCCCCTAGAACTTAGAACTACTTAAACCTAACTAACCTAAGGACATCACACACATCCATGCCCGAGGCAGGATTCGAACCTGCGACCGTAGCGGCCGCTAGGCTCCAGTCTGTAGCGCCTAGAATCGCACGGCCACTTCAGCCGGCTTCATGGTGTCAGTTCTGATTAAGAACAGAAATAAAGAGTAATTTGTGAATATACCGGATTAGCCCGCGAGAAAGTTACAGAATATAGGGATTCCGTTCCTTTACAAGATGACATGCCTTATTGACGTGAACACCCAAACACACGTTTGAGAGTGCGTGAGCTGTTGCCTGCCGTTCTGCAGTTTACCGTATCCTGCGGCGAGGCCGGGAACCCAGCGAGGCGATCTTCCGGATTACTGCGCGAGCGGCGCGGTATTTATTACCGCCGGACGCTGGAGGGATTCCCTCCCGCTGCTGCGCGGCCGAGGCGGAATTTCTCAGGCGGAGACGAGCCGCCATAAATCACGGCCGCTGCAGCGGCGCCGTCTGTTTCTGCTCTGCCCCCCCCCCCCCCCCCGCCCTGCTCGTGACGTCACTGTCGGAGGTGCCAGCTGCTGCGCTGCCGCGACGTCCGGCTCGTAAAAAGTGCCCCAGCGGCGAACCACACGGACGTCGCATGCAGTCGCTGCAAATACGGAACAACGTATAAAGACGCATACCAGGATAGTTTTACGGAGGCAGCTACAGGACGCCAATGATCACGCACAAACCCTTTATCAGGCTCCGACTAGAGTACACTGCAGTACAGCTAACAAGGGGAAAAAAAATCGCAACCCCATCAGATTTAGTGGTAAGGTGGCCCAGTGTATAGCCCGTCAAAAACTGAGCACCGATGAAGCATGAAAACAGGGAGGAGGTGTACTGAATTGGGAAAGAAGGAAACTAGAAACAGTGAACTCGACGGTCAACAAGTGCAACATGGAGCACATCGTTGAAGCTGGCGTCGTGGTGTAGTGGTTACGGCAGGCTGTTCCAGCTCGTCGGCTCCGTTGTGAGCCGCGGAGCGCTCCCTGCTCCATGGAGCTGTGTCGCTCGCTGTGGCCACTCGAGTGGGCCGGCACGCCGGCACGTGGCACGGCTGGCCGAGGCAGGCGGCAAGGCGAGCGTTCTGATGTCCCAGCTGCGTCTTACAAGATCGACATGCTACACCAGGAAATACGATGTTCAGGATATAAGTACGAAACAACTGTTTTACAATAAGTTGCATACTAAATTTATTGCGCCTCTGTAACTTGAAACTTTCTTTTCATTACAATATCGGAAATATCAGGCGTCAGAGTGTTCGCAGCGTTAATGCGGACGAAGGCCTTCGTTGTTGCATCCTGAAGAAACGATCGTTCCTTACATTTTACTCTTTTCATTACTGAGAAAAGCTGCTCACAACAATACTTAGATCCAAACATGCACATGATCTCAGCGGCATTGTTGTGAACCTTGAGAAATGGTTTTTGCTGTAATGAACGATACCATCATTACAATTCCAACGTGCGTAGTACCTCTCTTTCAACAAAGTTGAATTTTGCAAATCAATAATCTCGCAATTGAAGTGACGATGACAAGTCATCGGGGGAAACTGAAAAAGGAGTGCTGAACACCGTAAGTTCCATTTCCAAACTAGTGAGGTCTCAGAATTGTGTTTCAAACGACGTGATGAGCTGCTTTAACTTTTTGCTTGCTAATCGCCTAAAGTAGTGCCTTCAGATAGTTTTGAAGAAGCAAGACGATTGAAGAATGTTAAATGTCTATTACTCATCTGCCTCTCAAATAAACGTAACTTTTCCACGAACACTTTGATCTGGCCGTGCATGAAAACTATTAGCTGTCCTTTGCCCTGCAATGATAGATTTAAATTATTTAGATGCGTAGTTACGTCAGCTAGGAACGCTAGGTCTGATATCCATTTCAGACAACGCATTTCTTCCCCTTTCATTTCTTGAAAAAGGGTATTTCCTCACGAATGGCAAAGAAAAGATCAAGAACTTTTCCCCCGACTTAGCCAACGAACTGTACTGTGGTAAGGCATATCCCCATACTCCGCTTCCATATCTTTCAGGAATCCTTTGAACTGGCGATGATTCCTACCGTAACGCCGCACAAAATTCACAATCTTCACGCCACCTAGCTCTACTTTTTCAGCACACAGTGCCTCTTGGTGAATAAAACAATGAAGAGTCAAAATGCCTTTCCCGAATTCGGCCCTGAGTTTATTTTTCAAACGAGAAGCAAACCTTTGGTGACGCCCGATCATTTGTGGTGCACCGTCTGTCGCTACAGAATGGAGCTTATCCCACGGCAAATTCATATTGTACACTGATTCACAAACAGCTTCAAAAATGTCACGTCCTGTTGCGGTGTAATCGAGTGGTACCACATCCAAGAGTTCTTCAGTTACTTGCAGCTCCATGTCGACACCACGCACAAAGACTGCAAGCTGAGCACAGTCCGATATGTCGGTGCTTTCGTCAAGCGCTAGCGAAAATGCAACAAAGCTCTCCGCCTTTCTCCTGAGCTGTGTCTCTAAATCCGCTGCCATGTCCAGGATTCGACGAGACATCGTTCGCTTCGACAGGCAAACCCTTTTAAATGTCTGCACCTCCCCTTGGAAACAAACGTTCTGCAACTCCTACCGTGCACGATTTTACGAGTGGTCCCACCGAAAACGGCTTGCCACTCGCCGCAGTGATGTGAGCGACCCTGTAGCTTGCTCGAATTGCAGATTCAGTAGTGTTTTCTCCGCTCTCATTCACTTGAAAATTATAAACGCATTACAGAACACGAACTATGTTGCAGAACACGAACTATGTTGCAAGTTTTGATACCCTCCGTGTTACGAAAGCGTTTTTAAACTTACGTCTCCTGGTATGTCGTTCTTAAGCCCGGCCACCAGTTCTCTGCGTGCAACGCCTTCCACCTGATCGTAGTGCGCTGCGTGAAGACGCGTATAATGTCGTTGTATATTGTACCTCTTCGCAGAATTAAGTACTTTATGACATACAAGACACTGCGGACGACCATCCCCCTCAATGAATAGAAAGGTATCCTCCAATAGAGGTACAGGGCTCCCGCGGCTAGTCATAGAAAAACGGATTATTGCGTCAGGGGGCAGTGAGTTCGCTTTCCCCCTCCACGCGGACTCGGAGCTGCCGCAGTGAGCGCGCCGGCTCGCTGGAGCTCGGCTGGAACAGCCCGGGTTACGGTGTTCGACAGCTACGCAGACGAACCGTGTTCGAGACCCTATAGGTGCCATTTCACAAAATGATGAACTGTCTGTCCGGCCATTGAATGTTTGTTCTCTTTCAGTAGCCTTACCATTTGTCATAATGCACATTGGTTATAGACGACGAGTCATGTGCTACGAATACATTACCGATGCAAGTACAGGGTTATTACAAATGATTGAAGCGATTTCACAGCTCTACAATAACTTTATTATTTGAGATATTTTCACAATGCTTTGCACACATATACAAAAACTCGAAAAGTTTTTTTAGGCATTCACAAATGTTCGATATGTGCCCCTTTAGTGATTAGGCAGTGTATGACACACCAGACGTATTTTCCAGTGGAGGATTCGGTTCATTTGTCCGCTTGTTATCGAACGTTTGCGATTCCCATTCAAAAACTACTGTCTGTCGCCTGCTACTAGAGTAGTTGTGGAGAACAAACTTTCATTATAGGCTCATTCCTTATACCTCGCTGATGCAAATAGACGTTACACCACGACACACACACAAATTTGAATACAACGAAAAAAAGAAAGTTTGGACGAGGGAAGTTTGAACACGGTTCACCTGCCTTAGAATCTCAGTAGCGTTACCATACAACCACGACGCCGGTTTTTTCTCGTACTGCCCTATGTTGCACTTGGACCGATCACAGTTTCTATTTACCCCCCCTTTTTTTACAGTTCAGCACACCTTTTTCCAGTTTTCATGCTTGGTCAGTGTTCAGTTTTTGACGGGCTCTCAATTGGGCCCTCTTACCATTAAATCTGAGGGGAGTTTCCTTTCTAAGAAGTGTAACCATCAATAAAACGGAACTAAAAACTTCGTGAATCAAAATCATTCGACAGTCTGTATTTCGGCGTTTCAGGCTTCTGTAAGTACTTACCGGAACCAAAAACCGGCAACAAACAAGCAACTGGCGTACAAACAGTTGACTGATTTTTGTTCAGAAAATACCAAGAGAACTGTGCGAAACTTTCTCGCTTGTATAGTTTTAAATAATAACATTATTTTGAATGAGTTCAATCATTCAGGAATTGCGAATTAAGAAAAAACATCTTCAAAAACGAAGCGAACGACCTGAAATAATAATCATGAATTCACGATACATCCTTGTATATACGTTTCTGTGCATAATCGTTTTTAATTTCTAACTTTCGACCGTAATATTTACATTTACCTGTTGTTGAGGAGAACTTTAATGACAAGTACGAATATAAAATATAAAGATGTAAACAAATGCAAAATTTATAGGTTAGAACGTAGTGTGTGCTTCTTACCTTGATAGACGGTTGACAGTCAAACCACGTCGCACAACCTAACATCTCTGTTGACATTGTTGACGCTCTTGTCCACCAGTCGATGCACTCAACGGTGTGTGCCCGTTGCGTTGCTCGTCACCTAACAGGCGATGAAACATTGGTTCATCGCTTCAAACTGTAAACAAAATGGCAATCCATGGAGCGGCGTCACACCACCTCTCCTCCGGAAAAAAGTTCAAAGCCCCACCCTCAGTCGGTGAAGTCAAGAAGTTCATCTGGGTCTCTGAAAGGGTTACTGTGTTTGATGTCCTCTCTCATGGTGCAACGATCTACTCTGAAGTGTATTGCCCTATCGTCAGGATATCGAAGAAGGGATTTTAGCGCGTTCGTCGCCACAAAAATGCAAACGAACTTCCCCTTTGTGACAACCTCAACCCACAGGAAAAATAATTATCAAAATCTGAACTGTGAAGTCATCCAAAATTCTAGTTGGAAAACCACACTCTTTGTTATACTTCTCAATTGGTCACGATCCCACTTTGTTTATGAACTGAAAACTCTAATATTCACGAGAAACTGCTCTGAAGTGAACCTGAACCGACAAATTGTGTATATATTCTCTGAAACTTCAAAGACATCTAAGACAATATCTGAAAGGAATTAGAAAAAGTGACAATTTCGTGAATCACACACAATACTGTTAATAATCGCATGAACACTGGGGGGTTTCACCATACATCTACCCACATTTGAGTATAACCAGTGTCTCTTAATACTACGACTCGTAGCAATACAATATCAAAAACTTTTATTACTGGGTAAACAGTCCCTACGTGATTTGACAGCTGACATTTATAATTCCCACTCACGTCAGGAAATGCACCAATACGGGAATACCAGCTTTTACGTTATTGGTCAGAACGCCAGAAATTATGGCGGTCGCCGTAATTTTCGCGCGAAGCCATATTTCGCGACAAAATACTCTTATTAGTCATTGTCATATATCTAGTCTCATAACAATACATAAAACTACATAAAATAACTACAATAATTTTGACATGCGAGGAGAATTAGTCCTAATGAGAGGAAGAAGTTTATATTTACTGGTGTTTCAACAATGATTACCAGGCTACTTTTAATTCACTGATTGTAATTTTATTTTCGTTAGCAGAAAGCAAACATAAACCAAACAAAGAATTTATTTGAATAGAGTCTGTAATTCTTACACTTTTAATAGAGAAAGAAAGTTTCTAGGTCAGGGGATAGCGTTCGGCGAAATCTCTTAACTTTTTGTTGCATACGAAGCGTTGCGTTGGGGAGCACGATGTCGGCAGGTTACGATGATGAGAGCAGGATACAGGCAGTTCGGCTGGTTAATCTTCTCCGGCGAAACGCAAATGAAGTTCCGGCACAGCTGTATCATTAACCCCGTGGTGATTAACAAACCACAAGACGCCAGTATACGACCGTTGTTGACATTTCCTTTCTTTCAAAGTACATTACGTAGACATCGCTCCTTTTTACACTTTATACACTGTCCGTGACGCTATCGTCCATAATTACACAGTTCGTCACATTCATATAGTCTTAGCCACAAATACACAGTTCATAGAATTGTTGTTGTGTGTGAAGCACACCGTAAACAATATCCACTCTGTTCTCGCATTTCAAACTTCGACAACGTCACTGAAAGTCATTTATACTGCACAGTTAATTAAAGTCTTCACTTTCACGGCTTGATAGAATGTGACAGACAACAGTTCCACCACCCAAAACCAATACCAGCAAAGTTCATTCGCATAAAAGCACTGTTCGTGTCGGCCACAACGAAGTATTGTTAGCGGCACTTTCACAGTCCGGTTTATTTGCTCTTAAAGTTCGCTGGCGATGGCGTTACATACCGCAGTGGTAAAGAGAATTAACAATCTGATAGTTCGGTATCACTGTCCATACGATTACGTATGCTCTTCATAAAACACAGTACTATTTTTCCGCGCACGCTTCACAGACACACCATCCACCATCCCCGCTATTACACAACAACCTTTCGACTATCGATATCACTATAGCTGTTCCCTGTCTATAGATGTTATGTCGTTATCGTAAATTACGTAAATCTTTATAAATGTTATTGACTGCATTTTTCACAATTAATAATATTCCAAAAGATAACTTTACAAACTGTACCACAGGTACAAAGGAAGAAATATATTTATCCATTGTCAAACGAAATAATAACAATTACATCTTTACATTTAAAAACCACAGTAGAACGTTACATAATCACAATTAGAAATGCCCATATGAACAAAAGAAAAAGAATAGAAATCTAAAGAAACTCACGAAAAAATTTTTATACGCGTAATTAGCAATTCCTTGACACCTTCTCCATGAAAACGCAAAGCGTGACACAAGTCTGTGCACACGAGAGGAGCTCTCAGATCTCCATTGGGCTGTTCTTTTTCGTCCATCTTGCAGTCCAGATCTCGCGCCTTCCGACTTCCATCCGTTTTGCTCAGTGAAAGATGCGATCCGCGTGAAGCAGTACGTGGATGCTGGGAGGTTATTGATGCAGCAATATGTTGGCTCCAACGTCGACCAGTAACAGGGCATACAGGCGAGTAAGGTGGCGTAAGGCCATCACATTGAACGGAGATTGTGTTGAAAAACAGGGTACTGTAGCCAAATGAGTGGCGAATAATATGATGTATTGAAATCCTGAATGAAACCAACGTGCTTCCAGAAAAAAATTATTTCATTACATCTTGAATGCCCCTCGTAATTTCATGTCATAAATGAATGACCGTAAGCATCGCCGTTGTCAGCCGCGCTGGAATACTCGGTAGATGGAGTTCAGGTTAGTTCCCGAAGATACCTGCCCACATGGCACTGTTTCAACCCGTCAGAAGCGCTGACAGTAAGAAAAAGTGAGTGGTTTTTATCCGTGGTGTGGACACGTGGCCGCGTGCTGAGCTACTGCGACGGGCGAGGCGCGTCTTGGTTCCCCAGCCCAGCCTTCCCTCCCCCCCCCCTCCCCCCCGCTGCCCATACGCCTACGCCTGGCCGCTTTGTCAGAGTCAGGCCGGCTCTCCGTAACGAAGTTTGGGCGAGACCAACTTTTTTCCGGGGTGTCCGGGAAGGCGCCGGGCGGTCGGGCACGGAGCTCAGCTCCCTGTCCGTGGAAACTGCTGGCTCACTTGTCTGCCCCCTCCACCCGTCGTCCTAGGCGTTGTCTCTGCAGTGTGTGGACACGGCCTTGCTGATTGCAATCACCATGCACCGGCCGTGTCTGCAAACTGCGTGTGCCATGAGCAGTTATTACGCCGGCAAATAAACTCTTGCAAAAGAAACTCCACGTTCAGCAACAAAGTAACTTTACGAGGGGGTACAAAAAAAAAGGAGAGAGAGTAACGTTTCCGTGACCGGAGCTTGTGTAATACGCATTTCTGCCGCTATGCTTGTGTTGTACAACCCATTACCAATTCAGTGGCGCCTGGGGGGAGCAGCCGGCACACACCACTCTTGAGCCGCACAGGTACAGTTGTACTGGCCCTCCAGAGAGTTGACAGACCGCCAGACACAATTCCAGTACTACGAGCGCAGTGCCATCTGTTGACGACGTATCTCTCTGCACGACTACAGACCCTCCAGCCACGCTGTAATTATTTGGAAGGAGAGAGCGATAGAAAATTGGACTTCAGTGCCACAACACAGCATGAGGCAGGTTACGCAAGTACTTTGTTTCTTCTCAGGGGAGCCATCTCAACTCACCTCCTCCAGTGCCTCCACGCTTGGTGACGCTCTATTTACGTCTGCGATGAATTTCTTTTACAGTCTCAGCAAGCTGAAGCGGCCCATCTCAATTTCCTGATTAAAGAGAATTTAAAAATATCCGATTTGCTTGCGCTCCTCCTGTCACTTCATTGAAGTGAATTCACTTAATATCCGTATTACAACAGGTTTCAGGTAAACCCACATAGAGCAGTTTCCGAACGTGCTATTTCTAGTAGCATTATTTTGCAGTGGGTCGGAATCTGATTGCTTTATTTTTCCTTGTACTTCCTTAAAAACTCATTGGATACTGTCTTTGTTGGATTTCTAAACGGAAACAATATTGAATCGCTGTATTGTTGGTGTTGTCATTTTCCGAATAAACTGTAGAAATACTCGTTTGTAAACGAAACGCTTTTTTCTTGTAGCACTAGTAGAATTTAATTTTTCGACACGCCTTTTACCTTCTATATGAAACGTATCTGTGGATTTTTAGCTATTTTTGCCTGTGCCCGTCATCTCCGTGTCTGCTTCCTTGTAGTTTCTGCATCTGCTCTGTTGCAGCCCTTTACCACCTGAGACGAAACATTTCAATAATGAATACTTTCAGTTACGATTGAGAGGTGACATGAGCCCCCTCTCATTTTCTATCTTACGATTTTCCTCTCTAATTGCATGCAGTGAAAAGTCGCTATTCCTTCACACGCGGACTTCCCACGCAGCGTCTCTCGTCACCCGGGTGGTCCGGTGACAGGCTGGCTCTGCTGATCTGGAAAGGGTTAAGCCGACGGGTGTGAGGAAGTCGAGTGAATGCTTTGCAGACGCCGACATTGTCAAAAGACACGCCCGGAGGGGTCTGAAGGAGCGGCTGGGCTAGAGGTTCTGTTACTTCGCAGAAACTTAGCGAAAACACTTTCTGGCGGGCTACCAGCGAGGCGTGGGAATGACTTGTGTACCCAGGCAGCTGTGGCGGGAAAATTCCCGCGCTTTCTGCAAAATAGTAACTGTGATTGGCTTGCTCAGGGCATAGCTCCGTGACGTAGCAAAATCAGCGCAGAAATTGGCGCCAAGAATCTCCATTGGTGGAATGGTAGTGCTCCGGCAATAGAGTGGAATTTTCTGCCGGTTTTCGAGTTGCTGATGGGAACGTTTAACCACGGCCACTGTCGTGGGGGCAGGAATGTTGTGTGTTCGGCCTGTACGGGAGCTCGGGGTAGTCGGCTCTCGCCTTTCGGTCGAGGACGTCGAAGCAACAAGCCGTCGCCTCCGGTACGCCAAATCGTGTTCTTGCAATTAAGAAGACAGATTGGTAAGGTATGTCCGCAGCACCGGCAGACAGGGATTTTCCTAGGTGATAATCAGAGCTCAGCAGAGCGCGCCTGTTTGTCTTTTTCTAACTTTGTTCTGTCTTGGGTAGCAGCAATTAATGTTGGGTTGGCTATGTGTTTTCTCTTGAGATTTGAGTTGCAAGGAATTGGCTCCACATACCACTTCGTCATAATCCTCACAATCTAGTTTAGGGACAACTTCACATTCACAGTGTTTGTTTGAGTATCCAATTTGAGCCAATTTGATGTATTGTAAATGTTTCATGTGTTTTTGTTTATTATTTTGTGTTTAGTCTTAATAAATCATATTGTTATTTTGGACAGAACTTTCATTCTGTTAATCGGTAGAGCAACCCTATCATTCCTCACTATGTTAATGAAACCTTCGTTTATTTAACTTATTTATCAAATGAAATTATTGCAGGTGCCAAACTCTCTTCTACTCCACTGGCAGGGTTGATTAGTCAGTTCGCGTTTTTTTTTACTCCTTGTGCAACAGCAAAAGTCGGAGTTAGAATAGGGGGGCTTAGAGCATCATTTACATATGTAGATTCTAGAAGACTTTAGTGTTAACTACACTGCTAGCCCCGGCACCTCGCACGATAAAATAATAATTCCTTCCTTTTTGCTTGTGTATTTTACGATTCTCAGTCGAATGATTCACAAATAATACACAACTTGTACCTACATACGATTTTTATATGCTCACGAGGGCTGCAAAATTCCAACTGTTCTTACGTCTGTGCGTAACGTGTGTACTTCTCACAAAGGGCTACACAAGATTCCTTCCTCTCTTCCCGTTTCTCGCAAGCAGACTGAACAGAGATAACAATATGAATTTAACCCAAAGAGTTTAGTGACTGACAAAGATATTCAACATGAGACTTTACATCTATCTTACATAAATTAACACTGAAGTAATACAAAAGTTCACGTAAATATTTATCAAAACGACTTCACAAAATCTGCATATGCAGGGTGGTCAGAATCAGTCTGAAAAGCTTGTAAGGGCGTTGCACGGTAGGTTGTGCTCGGAAATAACTGTTCAGAAAAAAATTCAATACGTTGCGCCGTTTCCGAGTTAATTAGCACTGAAATTAGCGAATCAGGCCGTTGCAGACGCATATTCAAGCGGCCCGCCACAGACGGTGTTGCCAAATGTGACCCAAGTTCGGTTTCGCGACGTCGAACAAAATAGTGACACAGAGATCGGACATGCGGCGGTAGTGAGGATCGAACCCGAGGCGAAGACTGAGCAGTCTCGTACGCTGCCATCTGCGCTATGAGGACAACTGTCACTAATTCTATCTGGCGGGCCTTGTTACTCTCGGTGTTTATTTATTAATTAGATTTGTCCAATATTAGATACTTAAATTGTCTTGAATTTGCGCGCAGAACAGCGTGCTGATTAACTCAGAAATGGGGCAACGAATCGAATTTTTTCTGACCAATTATTTCTCAGCACAACCTATTCTGCAGTACTCCTACAAGTTTCTTTGGTAACTTCCTGGCAGATTAAAACTGTGTGCCCGATCGAGACTCGAACTCGGGACCTTTGCCTTTCGCGGGCAAGCGCTCTACCATCTGAGCTACCGAAGCACGACTCACGCCCGGTACTCACAGCTTTACTTCTGCCAGTATCTCGTCTCCTCCTAATCTGCCAGGAAGTTTCATATCAGCGCACACTCCGCTGCAGAGTGAAATTCTCATTCAAGTTTCTTTGGTGTTTCTGACGATTCTGTATACATCTTTGTTAATTTAACTACACACATGTCAAATTTGTATCCAATGAAACCGTACTTCCCAGGCTTTTTTTTTTATACAGAGGATTTTTTTTTACAGAGTTCCTATTTTATTTACACATAGAGTGATCGATAGTATCCGGTAACGGAAATATCATATTACGTATTGGAATGTATTATATCGCAGGAGACAAAAATAACTGAAAATCAACTGAAGATACTAGAAAATGTGATATTTCTACTACCGTAAGGAGGAGTTTAATTAAAAATATGAAAATTTCCTGACACTTACTCACAGCCATTGGTATTTATTCTGGGACACGAACGCTACTTCAAACGTAGAGAGTAGTACATTAAAGTGTTGCAAACTTACAGAGCAAAATATCCGCCAGAAAGGGACTCGGTGTGTGGTGAAATGGGCGCATTGGTTGTTACAGCTGCAATCACCAAACTAGGGCAAAACAAGTTTAATTTCTTAGATTTTGATTTGCTGTACTATCTTGCAGGTTTCCGTATGGAACTAAATGCGGGGCTCCTTCTCAGGTGTCCAAAGAACCTGCGTTTACTCGTAGTAATGAGACGGAACGTCATATTCGTGTGACAGAGTATTACATGCATTAAAAGCACCTGGGATTTGATTTCGTAGTTCCATCACGTTTCGGTCCTTTTTCGTTCTTTTTTGGAGGGGTGCATTTATCGCTCAGGTAAAATGTCCCTTTTCGCCCAGAGTACGTGTGATGTGCAGCGAGGCGCGCCAGAGACCGCGCGTGGGCCAATTTGCGGCGCCGTCGGGCCCGCGACCGAATTGAAACGCGCTCTGCCGCCGCGTGAATGGCCGAGTGGGGTTGGGGGGGGGGGGGGGGGGGAGGAAGACGCGCCCGGCGCCCGCCAATAAGGTTAACGGATTCTGCTGGCACGGCGCGGCGGGCGCTTTCTATGAGCAGCGTCTGCTTTTTTATCTGACAGCAGCAGAAAGCAGTGATGGATGGCTCCGGATGGCGAAATAACGCGCCGCGCAGACTTCGGTAGTAAGTTGTGAGTTGGCTGTTGCCGCTCCACTGTCCCAGCACTCGGGCAAAGTGGCGGTCTTGACCTCCTTCCGAGGAGCTGTCGAGTTAGCCAAAGACCAGTGATGGGTTTCATGTTGTGCGTAGATGTGCACCTTGTTACTTGCTCTGTGGCCCTAAACAAACACACAAACACACACACACACACACACACACACACACACACACACACACGCCAAACGAATACTTTGCTGTAGGATATGGATTCCGCCTTTTCGCAAACACAGTTTTATTTGTGTTTTTACCCAAACATATTTCAGCACCTCTGTATCATCATCAGTTTGTTTTTGTTTATCTAAAACTGTAAAAGTGAAATTAGTTTATCACTGATTTAACAAATGGAGGCCTGAAGAAAGATACTGTTCGTTTTGCTTCTTACCGTGACTTTTCATTATACATACATCAGAAAAAAGTTTTGCGTCGCCTCAGTTCCGAGAGTTCCGGAACCTGTACCGAAAATTCGAATAGAGATCAACATAAACATCATTTCCACCCTTTTTATTGCTCATGAAAACCACACATTGCATGTTGCACCACCATACAGTGAGACCTTCAGAGGTGGTGGTCCAGATTGATGAACACACCGGTGCCTCTAATAGCCAGTAGCACGTCCTCTTGCATTGAAGCATTCCTTGTATTCGTCGTGGCATACTATCCACTAATTCATCAAGGCATTGTTGGTCCAGATTGTCCCACTTCTCAACGGCGATTCGGCTTAAATCCCTCAAAGTGGTTGGTGAGTCACGTCGTCCATAAACAGCCCTTGTCAATCTATCCCAGGCGTGCTCGATAGGGTTTATATCTGTAGAACATGCTGGCCACTCTAGTCGAGCGATGTCGTTATCCTGAAGGAAGTCATTCACAAGATGTGCACGATGGGGGCGCGAATTGTCGTCCATAGAGACGAATGCCCCGCCAATATGCTGCCGATATGGTTGCACAATCGGTCGGAGGATGGCATTCACGTATCGTATAGCCGTTAGGGCGCCTTCCATGACCACCAGCGGCGTACGTCGGCCCCACATAATACCATCCCAAAACAGCAGGGATCTCCACCTTGCTGCACAGTGTGTCTAAGGCGTTCGGTCTGACCGGGTTCCCTCCAAACACGTCTCCGACGATTGTCTGGTTGAAGGCAAATGCGATACTCCTAGGTAAAGAGAACGTGATGCCATTCCTCCATTCCTGAGCGATCCATTCAGCATGGTGTTGGCCCCATCTGTACCACGCTGCATGGTATCGTGGTTGCAAAGACAGACCTCGCCATGGGCATCGGGAATGAAGTTGCGCATCATGCAGCCTATTGCGCACTGTTTGGGTCGTAACACGACGTCCTGTGGCTGCACGAAAAGCATTATTCAACATGGTGGCGTTGCTGTCAGGGTTCCTCCGACCCATAATCCGTAGGTAGCGGTCATCCACTGCAGTAGTAGCCCTTGGGCGGCCTGAGTGAGGCATATCATCGACAGTTCCTGTCTCTCTGTATCTCTACCGTGTCCGAACGACATGCTTTGGTTCACTCTGAGACGTCTGGACACTTCCCTTGTTGTGAGCCCTTCCTGGCACAAAGTAAGCACGGTATTGATCGTACAGGTATGCTTGAACTACAGGTAACAGGTGCCGTGTACCTTCTTCCTGGTGGAATGACTGGAAGCGATCGGCTGTCGGACCCCCTCCATCTAATAGGCGCGGCTCATGTATGGTTGTTCACATCTTTGTGCAGGTTTAGTGACGTCTCTGAACAGTCAAAGGGACTGTGTCAGTGATACAATATCCACACTCAACGTCTATCTTCAGGAGTTCTGGGAACCGGGCAGATGCAAAACTTTTTTTTATGTGTGTATGGTTTTGCAGGACCAACTGCGTGGCGCACCGCACTGATAGTTTGTCATCTGCAAACCAAACACGTTGTCAGTGCAGGACACCATACAGTTGGTCCTGCAAAACAATATAATCGAAAGTCACGGTAAGAATCAAAACGAACAATAACTTTTTTTAGGCCTCATTTTGTTAAATGTTATGAACTAAAATGCTTTCACTTTTACAGTTTGTAATGGACCAAAACTCACTTATGATGGCACAGAGGTGCTGAAACATGATTCGGAAAAAAGAAGAAACACTGTGTGAGAAAAAGACCTAACCCATATCCTATAATTTAACCGCAAATGCGGAAAGAAAGGGTAAGAGCTGCGGATACAAAAGACGAATACTTCATAGTAGTTACTAACACTGGTGTGTACACGTGATTGCTATGCTACACTCCGTCCATCATAAGAGTGAGCCGCATGTAAACATTACACTATGTATTCTTCCGCGTTTGCTGGGACCTCATTGGATTTCGTTTCACATGGAGCGGAAGCCAAACTGCATCAAATGTTGAAATGCGTGTGAATTTCTAAGGGACCAAACTGCTGAGGTCATCGGTCCATAGACTTACACACTACTTAAACTAATTTATGCTAAGAACAACACGCACGCGCGCGCGCGCACACACACACACACACACACACACACACACACACACACACACACACACACACACACACACACACACACACACACAAGGGAGGACTCGAACCTCCAGCGCGAGGGGCCGCCTCGAGTGCGATAATGAGGATACGTTACGCTCGCGTCGACTCAGCGACAGGTGCACCGGAAAACTTCCGTTGGACAGCAATGACCAGGCAAGTGTTCCAACTAACTTGCAGTGCTGCAGTGATGTTTACATTGCGGTGAAGACGTAAAAAGAGACGAGGAGAGAACAATATGGCCTTGAACGTCATTTAACTTTTGAACAGAAGGAAATAATGGTAAAACTCAGGCAATACGCTTCTAGATGATCTGAAGGAAAACATGCCCTCTTATCTTAGGTAACATAGTACTGTAATTAAAAACGAGAGTGATGAAAATTCCTGACTTTAACGAGGGTAGTTTTTCTGCAGGAGCTATGTGCGGCGTAAAAGCGCACTGCTGCGATTTGACCATGTAGCGAAAACTTAAAGCCACTGAAGGTATTACAGTCAGTCGGCTGTTAATCTCTGAACTCTTTCCCTATCGGACTCCAAGAATACATTGCAGTACCGCTCCGCTGATAACGAGGCGATCAGCAACAGAATTCCAAGGCACAAAAAAAAAAATCCATGTTCTGCCTTTCGCCCTTCGTGCATTAATGTCAGTACGTTTGACAGTTTAAATGTCGTCGTATTTCTCGCGATAAATCCCTTAACTTGGCTCCATCTCAACATTTAAGGTGACAATGTAAAACTGCAGCAAACGTACAGTGTGCTCGACGCCGTGAAAATTGTTTCCCATGTTTCTATCACACTTGTCGCTCTGGCTCGTGTGAGATCGCATATGTCCTACAAAACAATGGGCGTATACAAACAAAGAGTATTTGATTATTCATTTATCTCCAAAAACTTTGTGTAATGTTTTCTGAACGTCAGCTATTTTTAACAATCCTTTATAAAATATCGATAGTTGTTGTTGTTGTTGTTGTTGTTGTTGTCTTCAGTCCTGAGACTGGTTTCTCTTCATCTCCCAGTACCTACTGCAGCCTACATCCTTCTGAATCTGCTTGGTGTATTCATCTCTTGGTCTCCCTCTACAATTTTTACCCTCCACGCTGCCCTCCAGTACCAAATTGGTGATCCCTTGATGCCTCAGAACATGTCCTACCAACCGATCCCTTCTTCTAGTCAGGTTGTGCCACAAACTCCTCTTCTCCCCAGTTCTATTCAATACCTCCTCATTAGTTATGTGACCTACCCATCTTATCTTCAGCATTCTTCTGTAGCACCACATTTCGAAACCTTCTATTCTCTTCTTGTCTAAACTACTTATCGTCCATGCTTCACTTCCATACATGACTACACTCCATACAAATACTTTCAGAAACGACTTCCTGACACTTAAATCAATACTCGATGTCAACAAATTTCCCTTCTTCAGAAACGCTTTCCTTGCCATTGCCAGTCTACATTTTATATCCTCTCTACTTCGACCATCAGTTATTTTGCTCCCCAAATAGCAAAACTCCTTCACTACTTTAAGTGTGTCATTTCCTAATCTAATTTCCGCAGCATCACCCGACTTAATTCGACTACATTCCATTATCCTCGTTTTGCTTTTGTTGATGTTCATCTTATACCCTCCTTTCAAGATACTGTCTATTCCGTTCAACTGCTCTTCCAAGTCCTTTGCTGTCTCTGACAGAATTACAATGTCATCGGCGAACCTCAACGTTTTTATTTCTTCTCCATGGATTTTAATACCTACACCGAACTTTTCTTTTGTTTCCTTTACTGCTTGCTCAATGTACAGATGGAATAGCATCGGGGAGAGGCTACAACCCTGTCTCACTCCCTTCCTAACCATTGCTTCCCTTTCATGCCCCTCGCCTCTTATAACTGCCATCTGGTTTCTGTACAAGTTGTAAATAGCCTTTCGCTCCCTGTATTTTATCCCTGCCACCTTCAGAATTTGAAAGAGAGTATTCCAGTCAACATTGTCAAAAGCTTTCTCTAAGTCTACAAATGCTAGAAACGTATGTTTGCCTTTCCTTAATCTTTCTGCTAAGATAAGTCGTAGGGTCAGTATTGCCTCACGTGTTCCAACGTTTCTACGGAATCCAAACTGATCCTCCCCGAGGCCAGCTTCTACCAGTTTCTCCATTCGTCTGTAAAGAATTCGCGTTAGTATTTTGCAGCTGTGACTTATTAAACTGATAGTTCGGTAATTTTCAAATCTGTCAACACCTGCTTTCTTTGGGATTATAATTATTATATTCTTCTTGAAGTCTCAGAGTATTTCGCCTGTCTCATACATCTTGCTCACCAGATGGTAGAGTTTTGTCAGGACTGGCTCTCCCAAGGCTGTCAGTAGTTCTAATGGAATGTTGTCTACTTCCGAGGCCTTGTTTCGGCTTAGGTCTTTCAGTGCTCTGTCAATCTCTTCACGTAGTATCATATCTCCCATTTCATCTTCATCTACATCCTCTTCCATTCCCATGATATTGTCCTCAAGAACATCGCCCCTGTATAGACCCTCTATATACTCCTTCCACCTTTCTGCTTTCCCTTCTTTGCTTAGAACTGGGTTTCCATCTGAGCTCTTGTGGTGGTTCTCCTTTCTCCAAAGGTCTCTTTATTTTTCCTGTAGGCAGTATCTATCTTACCCCTCATGAGATAAGCCTCTACATCCTTACATTTGTCCTCTAGCCATCCCTGCTTAGCCATTTTGCACTTCCTGTCGATCTCATTTTTGAGACGTTTGTACGAGGTGTGGCTAGAAAAAAACCGGACTAGTACTGGTGAAACAATAAAACGAATGCAATAAGGCTGAAAGTCGCGTGGCCTGTCACGTGACTCTCGCTCCGCCTACTGCTCGATTTTCATCTGCCTCCTGCACTCAGTCTGCCCATGGCGTCTGTTTTAAGTAGTTGACGTTTTGTCTGTGCGTCGGAAAATGTTGAGTGTACAGAAAGAACAGCGTGTTAACATCAAATTTTGTTTCAAACTAGGAAAATCTGCAAGTGAAACGTTTGTAATGTTACAACAAGTGTACGGCGATGATTGTTTATCGCGAACACAAGTGTTTGAGTGGTTTAAACGATTTAAAAATGGCCGCGAAGACACCAGTGATGACACTCGTACTGGCAGACCATTGTCAGCAAAAACTGATGCAAACATTGAAAAAATCGGTAAACTTGTTCGACAAGATCGCCGTTTAACAATCAGAGCATTGTCTGAGTTAACAGTAGTTGACAAGGAAAGTGTTAGGCAGATTCTTCATGAAAGTTTCAACATGAACAAAGTGTGTTCAAAAATGGTTCCAAAGTGTCTCACAATTGAACAGAAGGAACGCCGAAGAATGATTTGTTCTGACATCCTGGAAAACATTGAAAGTGATCCCACCTTCTTACAAAATGTTATTACTTGCGATGAATCGTGGTTTTTTACTTACGGTCCCGAAACTAAACGCCAATCGATGCATTGGAAAACTCCTGGTTCTCCACGACAAAAAAAAAGCACGAATGTCAAAATCGAAATTCAAGGCAATGATGATTGTTTTTTTTGACATCAAAGGGATTGTGCACATTGATTGGGTACCAGAGGGACAAACAGTGAATCAGCATTACTACATTAGCGTCCTGGCTACCCTACGTGAGCGAGTACGGAGAAAACGGAACGATTTGTGGAGAAAAAAGTCATGGATCCTTCACCAAGACAATGCCCCAGCTCACAGTGCGTTGTCAGTGAAGACGTTTTTGGCAAAACACAACATTCCCATCTTAGATCATCCACCCTACTCACCTGATTTGGCCCCCTGTGACTTTTTTCTTTTCCGTAAAGTCAAGTCAGCTTTGAAAGGAACTAGATTTGAGACTGTTGAAGCAGTAAAAGAAAAAGCGACGGAAGTAATGTATGGACTTACCGAAAATGATCTGCAGCATTGCTATGAACACTGGAAAATTCGTATGGAGCCGTGTAGAGACCGAGGAGGAGAGTACATTGAAGGAGATAACATGAAATTGTAAATAATTGTAAATAAATGTTTTTTCCAGCATCAGTCCGGTTTTTTTCTAGCCGCACCTCGTATTCCTTTTTGCCTACTTCACTTACTGCATTTTTGTATTTTCTCCTTTCATCAGGTAAATTCAGTATCTCTTCTGTTACCCAAGGATTTCTACTAGCCCTCGTCATTTTACCAACTTGATCCTCTGCTGCCTTCACTATTTCATTCCTCAAAGCTACCCATTCTTCTTCTACTGTATTTCTTTCCCCCATTCCTGTCAATTGTTCCCTTACGCTCTCCCTGAAACTCTGTACAACCTCTGGTTTAGTCAGTTTATCCAGGTCCCATCTCCTTAAATTCCGACGTTTTTGGAGTTTCTTCAGTTTTAATCTACTGTTCATAACCAATAGATTGTGGTCAGAGTCCACATCTGCCCCTGGAAATGTCTTACAATTTAAAACCTGGTTCCTAAATATCTGTCTTACCATTATATAATCTATCTGATACCTTTTAGTATCTCCAGGGTTCTTCCATGTATACAGCCTTCTATCATGATTCTTAAACAAAGTGTTAGCTATGATTAAGTTGTGCTCTGTGCAAAATTCTACCTGGCGGCTTCCTCTTTCATTTCTTAGCCCCAATCCATATTCACCTACTACGTTTCCTTCTCTCCCTTTTCCTACACTCGAATTCCAGTCACCCATGACTATTAAATTTTCGTCTACCTTCACTATCTGAATAATTTCTTTTATCTCATCATACATTTCTTCAATTTCTTCGTCATCTGCAGAGCTAGTTGGCATATAAACTTGTACTACTGTTGTAGGCGTGGGCTTCGTGTCTATCTAGGCCACAATAATGGGTTCACTATGTTGTTTGTAGTAGCTTACCCGCACTCCTATTTTTTTTATTCATTATTAAACCTACTCCTGCATTACCCCTATTTGATTTTGTATTTATAACCCTGTATTTACTTGACCAGAAGTCTTGTTGCTCCTGCCACCGAACTTCACTAATTCACACTATATCTAACTTTAACCTATCCATCTCCCTTTTTAAATTTTCTAACCTACCTGCCCGATTAAGTGATCTGACATTCCACGCTCCGATCCGTAGAACGCCAGTTTTCTTTCTCCTGATAACGACATCCTCTTGAGTAGTCCCCGCCCGGAGATCCGAATGGGGGACTATTTTACCTCCGGAATATTTTACCCAAGAGGACGCCATCATCATTTAATCATACAGTAAAGCTGCATTCCCTCGGGAAAAATTACGGCTGTAGTTTCCCCTTGCTTTCAGCCGTATCGATAGTTAAGAATGTGTATTTGCAATGAAAACCAGAATTTTGCTTGCGATGTGTAACTAGAAACCAGAAGACATCCCTATTTCTGCTACTGTTTCTGGAAAAAACGTCAAAGCCGATTTTTCTCTGTAATCTTGTTTTTTTAGCCAATAGCGGTGTTCCCCGCGCGTGTTTCACTACGAAGCAAGTAGCAGTGTCATCCATTTTCACGGCGCGTATGAACAACGAGACAGTCAGAGCACAAGTAGCGCTTGCAGAGACTGAGAGTGGACACGATTTTCGAAATAAAAACTACGTAACTGAAGTGTCGTTAAGGAAAACGTTGATGGCTGTTAATACGTCAGAATGTCTTAGTGTTTAATTTACAGTGACACAGTACTAAGATATAATAATGATAATACACAGTTGGACTCACTTCCAAGAGCGGAAGAACATCAGTGTACCAGAGCTACGGCTGCTGGCCAATCAAGGTGTTTGTGTTTGTTTACATCAGCGAAGAATAGGAGTCACGCACACCTTGTTGCCGTATATCACAATTTCTTTCCCGCATCGACAGTAAGACATGCGAGATAAATAATTAGAGACCGGATTATACGCATTTGCGTGCTTCATAAGTATTTGAATATTTGGCTCCTTTTCACCGTTTATTGCATATTTTAACTGAAAATTATTAGAGATGCATATTCTCGATCTGTGTTTAAAAAATCCAGACCAGCGAGCTCTAGGTCGATCTCTTTTTGATGTCTCACAGAGCGACCGCGGGCCACCGCTGCGTGCGTTGACCAATCGAGGGGCCACTGGTTAGCGAACTGATCACCGGATAGGAACAGGCGGGCAGTGGGCAGGGCCACTGCACCCGCCGCCAGCGGCCCCCTCCCCTGTCATATCGCACGCGTCTGCAACTGTTCAATTAAATTACGCTAGTTGTTAGACGCTCCTGCATTGCTTCATTTTAGTCCGTTTTATTTGTACAAAGTTCAACGCGTTAACGTCAGAGTTTAACGTGTTGTGCACCGAGCCACTGGAAAAAAGAAATGTCATTTCGTGGGTAGCTGACCATCCTGAAACATTCACATATGACGGAAATGTTTTATATTATCGAGTTTGCGAGAAAAACGTTTCGTACAAAAAAGTTTCAAATAGACCTGTATATCAAGACATGTCTGCATATCGCAAAAATGCACAAGAAAGGCTCACAACAAGAATAACTTTCGACAGCGGCAAGTAGCAGCAGTAGGGATTCAACACCCAGAGGTAACAAAAAAAAAATCTCTTTACCATGGATCTTTGCGAATCATTCATTACAACTAATATTCCTCTTCACAGACTTACAGAGCCTTGTCCTCAAAGGTCTCCTGCGCAATTATTGCTTAAATCAAAGTATACCATATGAATCAACACTGCGTAGAAATTATATACCGACAGTTTACGGAAATGTCTTGAAGCAAATGTTGAGAGGTGGCATGAGCCCCCTCTCATATTTCTATCTTACGATTCTCCTCTCTAATTGCATGCGGTGGAAAGTTGCTATTCCTTCACACGCGGACTTCCCACGCAGCGTCTCTCGTCACCCGGGTGGTCCAGTGACAGGCGGGCTCTGTTTGACTTTGAAAGGGTAAGCCGACAGGTGTGAGGGAGTCGAGTGAATGCTTTCCAGACGCCGACATTGTCAAGAGGCACGCCCGCAGGGCCTGAAGTAGCGGCTGGGCTAGAGGTTCCGTTACTTCGCAGAAACTTAGCGAAAACACTTTCTGGCGGGCTACCAGCGAGGCGTGGGAATGACTTGTGTACCCAGGCAGCTGTGGCGGGAAAATTCCCGCGCTTTCTGCAAAATAGTAACTGTGATTGGCTTGCTCAGGGCATAGCTCCGTGACGTAGCAAGATCGGCGCAGAAATTGGCGCCAAGAATCTCCATTGGTGGAATGGTAGCGTTCCGGCAATGGAGTGGAATTTTCCGCCTGTTTTCGAGTTGCTGATTGGAACGTTTAACCACGGCCACTGTCGTGGGGGCGGGAATGTTCGGTGTTCGGTTTTGTACGGGTGCTCTTGTGGGTAGTCGGCTCTCGCCTTTTGGTCGAGGACGTCGAAGCAACCAGCCATCGGCTCTGGTACGCCAGATCGTTTTCTGGCAGTTAAGAAGACAGTTTGGTAAGGTATGTCTGCAGCACCGGCAGACAGGGATTTTCCTAGGTGATAATCAGAGCTCAGCAGAGCGCGCCTGTTCGTCTTTTTCTAACTTTGTTCTCTCTTGGGTAGCAGGAATTAATGTTGGGTTGGCTATGTGTTTTCTCTAAGATTTGTGTTGCAAGGAATTGGCTGCACATACCACTTCGTCATAATCCTCACAATCTAGTTTAGGGACAACTTCACATTCACAGTGTTTGTTTGAGTATCCAATTTGAGCCAATTTGATGTATTGTAAATATTTCATGTGTTTTTGTTTATTATTTTGTGTTTAGTCTTAATAAATCATATTGTTATTTTGGACAGAACTTTCATTCTGTTAATCGGTAGAGCAACCCTATCATTCCTCACTATGTTAATGAGACCTTCGTTTATTTAACTCATTATCAAATTAAATTATTGCAGGTGCCAAACTCTCCTCTACTCCACTGGCAGCGTTGATTAGAGTCAGTTCGCGTATTTTTTTAATCCTTGTGCAACAGCAAAAGTCGGAGTTAGAATAGGGGGGGCTTAGCGCATCATGTACATATGTAGCTCCTAGAATAATTTAGTGTTAAATACACTGCTTGCCCCGGCACCTCGCAATGTAAAGAAAAGCATGAAAACATTTTGAACAATAACCCAATCTTTGAGCCCTTGTCTAGAGTTGATAGTTTTATTAATGGAGTGAGTGAAATTTTGCTAGAAACAATAAGTTCCAACATATCACCCGAATGCATATACTGTCCCGTTACCTCAGTTGATGTAGAAGGGTCGTTTTCTGCTTACAAAATGTTTTGAGTGATCGAAGACACAATCTTATTACCGAACGTTTGGAAGAGTACCTGTTAGCTTGTATTTGCAATGGTAGCAAACTGTAAAATAATTTGTAAAAGGTACTTTAGATCGACAATATTAATTAAACGTTAATGGTGTTCAAAAATTCCTGATGTTGTTTCTGAAATAAAATATTTTAGAGTTATTGTTTGTGCCCCTCTGCGCGCTATGCATCTCGAAGCTGGACGCGCGCGTGTCGATTACTACGCGGTGGCTAACTCTCATCGCACTCACTTGCTGTCGACAACAACAGCGAAAACGGGACAATGTTTGAAACGCTGTTGTATCTTCTTTTCCCAGTTTTTTTTAAAATCTAATCTCAAAGAGGACCCATCCTAACCTCTTCCACATACAGATCATGAGATCAGCATTCCGGATGTCCCGATTTTTCGCGCGACCAGCGGTCTACCTTGCAATCGACATGCATAGGTCCAGCTTCTAGATAGATCATACGCAGAAACTTCTATGTTGTTTATTATTTTATCTCGCATGTTTCGACACTTTTTATGCAAATACACTCCTGGAAATTGAAATAAGAACACCGTGAATTCATTGTCCCAGGAAGGGGAAACTTTATTGACACATTCCTGGGGTCAGATACATCACATGATCACACTGACAGAACCACAGGCACATAGACACAGGCAACAGAGCATGCACAATGTCGACACTAGTACAGTGTATATCCACCTTTCGCAGCAATGCAGGCTGCTATTCTCCCATGGAGACGATCGTAGAGATGCTGGATGTAGTCCTGTGGAACGGCTTGCCATGCCATTTCCACCTGGCGCCTCAGTTGGACCAGCGTTCGTGCTGGACGTGCAGACCGCGTGAGACGACGCTTCATCCAGTCCCAAACATGCTCAATGGGGGACAGATCCGGAGATCTTGCTGGCCAGGCTAGTTGACTTACACCTTCTAGAGCACGTTGGGTGGCACGGGATACATGCGGACGTGCATTGTCCTGTTGGAACAGCAAGTTCCCTTGCCGGTCTAGGAATGGTAGAACGATGGGTTCGATGACGGTTTGGATGTACCGTGCACTATTAAGTGTCCCCTCGACGATCACCAGTGGTGTACGGCCAGTGTAGGAGATCGCTCCCCACACCATGATGCCGGGTGTTGGCCCTGTGTGCCTCGGTCGTATGCAGTCCTGATTGTGGCGCTCACCTGCACGGCGCCAAACACGCATACGACCATCATTGGCACCAAGGCAGAAGCGACTCTCATCGCTGAAGACGACACGTCTCCATTCGTCCCTCCATTCACGCCTGTCGCGACACCACTGGAGGCGGGCTGCACGATGTTGGGGCGTGAGCGGAAGACGGCCTAACGGTGTGCGGGACCGTAGCCCAGCTTCATGGAGACGGTTGCGAATGGTCCTCGCCGATACCCCAGGAGCAACAGTGTCCCTAATTTGCTGGGAAGTGGCGGTGCGGTCCCCTACGGCACTGCGTAGGATCCTACGGTCTTGGCGTGCATCCGTGCGTCGCTGCGGTCCGGTCCCAGGTCGACGCGCACGTGCACCTTCCGCCGACCACTGGCGACAACATCGATGTACTGTGGAGACCTCACGCCCCACGTGTTGAGCAATTCGGCGGTACGTCCACCCGGCCTCCCGCATGCCCACTATACGCCCTCGCTCAAAGTCCGTCAACTGCACATACGGTTCACGTCCACGCTGTCGCGGCATGCTACCAGTGTTAAAGACTGCGATGGAGCTCCGTATGCCACGGCAAACTGGCTGACACTGACGGCGGCGGTGCACAAATGCTGCGCAACTAGCGCCATTGGACGGCCAACACCGCGGTTCCTGGTGTGTCCGCTGTGCCGTGCGTGTGATCATTGCTTGTACAGCCCTCTCGCAGTGTCCGGAGCAAGTATGGTGGGTCTGACACACCGGTGTCAATGTGTTCTTTTTTCCATTTCCAGGAGTGTATTTTCAGCATTTTTCATGCATATTTGGACGCATATTTAGAGCTTCTAGTGTTGCATGTAATCCGGTTTCTGTAAATAACTTACGACGTTAATTTTCGACTCCGCCAAAGCACTCCATATACCGTCTGCTTTTTACACTCCACGTCGTACAAGTTTCCTCTGTAGTATATACGGTACAGGGTGATTCAAAAAAGAAAGGACAAATTTCAGTTGTTGAATAGAGACGAACTGTGAAAGATAGAAACACATTACACATTGAAGAATAGCTGCCATAGATGGAACAAAGACTCTTGTCCTTTTTGTACCCCCCAACAGAAAAAAAAAATCGCAAGGTGTGTGAGGGCTGGTGACCTGGGAGGTCAAAAGCACTGAAGATCTTATTGTCCATCTCTTCCCATCCAACGTTGTGCAATGGTGTGGTTAAGATAACGCTGCACCTCAAGGTGAAAGTGAAGCGGGGTCACGTTAAGCATAAAAATGAAATCATTGGAATCTTCGTGAAGTTCAGGAAACAGCCAATTTTACAGTATGTCCAAGTATAACATTTCTGTCACAGTTTCCTTCGCAGAGTAGAAAGGTCCATGAACTTTGTGAGGAGAAATGACAAACCCATTTAGTTTCCGTCAGTCTCTTGGTGATAGACGAAAACGCCAGGATTTTGTGAGTCCCTAATTCTTACATAATGGCGGTTTACTTTACCCGATAGATGAAACATCGAGTCGTCACGAAACATGAGTCATTCGGAAAAAGTGTCCTCTGCCATATCCTGGAGAGGTGAAATGCAAAATTTGTACCTTACGGTCGCCGGGACGCAATTTCTGCATTAACTGCAAGTTGCAAGGCTTCATATGTAGGCGTCATTTCAGAGAACGCGACACCGTTGTTTGAGGAAGTTCTTGGGCTGCCCGACTTACGGATTTCCGAGGTCTTCGTGTGAACACATCTCGAATCCACTAGTTTTTTTCATCAGACGTGCTTGTGTAGAGGCGGCTTCTTGCTGAATCAACAGCGGAATGCACGTTGCTCTTCAGCAGTGGACTGGTTTATCGCAAATTCCAACACACACAGTGATTTCTGCTGTGGCGCAGTCGCCATGCTACTACAAACAAACAACAGTGCAGCTGTGTCAAAACTCTGAACCTTGCTCTATCCAGTGACCTGTGCAGTGTGTTTCTATTTTCTGTACGTCGACTGTAATAAACAGCTTAAATCTGTTCTTTTTTTCCTGAATCGCCCTGTATTTTGTTTCACTGGTGTGCGTAAATTAAGTACGTAGTAAAGAAATTGTTGGTATATACTGCATAAATACATGAAATTAGTAACAACGAACATTGAGCTGTCGTTTGAGTAGTCAACTTCGGTTACTTGTCAGTACAACTGTTGGGTCTTCATATCGATTAAGACAGCAAGTAGTCAGTGACATAAAGTAGGTAAAAACAATAAATTCAAGTTTATAGTGCGTTTTCGTTAATTTTATCGCAGATGTCACTTTCGGAAAATTACCAACTACTTTGTTTTGTTTCTTGCTAGATGGAGAATGTGGGAGGAAGTGACTTGTTGCCCGAATCTTTTACGAATGTACCCACTGGGAATTTCAACAGTAAACTTCTCCATCGTGATGCACAAATCATCCTCTTGTAGCGCGTGTGACTGGAGACGTCTGCGCATCTCCGTAACACGGTACAGCTTTCAGGACGTTATCCACCGCATTGTTTCCGTGTTGAGTTGCGTCTGCTGAGAAGTTCCGAATTCAGTCACAGATCCGGCCCGACACTCCGGAAGCTGTGGCACCGTGGTCGGCGAGTGTGTTGTGTCCTGCCCACGTGCCTAGGAAACCTGCTTCTCGGATCGCTAGGCAACAGTTCAAGCAAATCGTATTAGTGAATTAAAGTAAGATAAATGGCAGTACTTAGAGACTTTACAATGCTGTGTCGCAAGCAATTGGCGATATGGAACTTTAGCAATCTCTTCAATGTTTATCGATTCCATATTTCTCGATTTCCGGAAAGCTTTTGACACTGTACCACACAAGCGGCTCGTGGTGAAATTGCGTGTTTGTGGAATATCGTCTCAGTTATGTGACTGGATTTGTGATTTCCTGTCAGAGAAGTCACAGGTCGTAGTAACTGACGAAAAGTGTTCTAGTAAAACAAAGTGATTTCTGGCGTTTCCCAAGGTAGTTTTACAGGCCCTTTGCTGTTCCTTATCTATATAAACGATTTGGGAGACAATCTGAGCAGCCTTCTTCGGTTGTAAAGTCATCAGAAGATAAAAACAAACTGCAAAACGATTTAGAAGAAATATCTGAATGGTGCGAAAAGTGGCAGTTGACCCTGAATAACGAAAATTGTGAGGTCATCCACATGAGTGCTAAAAGGAATTAGTTAAACGTCGGTTAGACGATAAATCAGTCTAATCTAAAAGCCGTAAATTCAACTAAATACCTAGGTATTACTATTACGAACAACTTAAATTGGGAGGAACACATAGTAAATGTTGTGGGGAAGGCTAACCAAAGATTGCGTTTTATTGGCAGGACACTTTGAAACTGTAACAGACCTACTAAGGAGACTGCCTACACTACGCTTGTCCGTCCTCTTTTAGAATACTGCTGTGCGGTGTCAGTCCTATCGTAGGGATAGGACTGAGGGAGTACATCGAAAAAGTTCAAAGAAAGGCAGCACGTTTTGTATTATCGCGAAATATGGGAAAGAGTCTCACAGAGATGATACAGGATGTGGGCTGGAAATCGTAAAAAGAAAGGTGTTTTTCGTTGCGACGGAGTCCGTCGCTTGTGGTCTCTCGGTAACGTTCTCGCTTCCCGAGCACGGGGTCCCGGGTTCGATTCCCGGCGGGGTCAGGGATTTTGACCTGCCTCGAGATGACTGGGTGTTTGTGTTGTCCTCATCATTTCATCATCATCCAGGAAAGTGGCGAAATTGGACTGAGCAAAGGTTGGGAAATTGTACGGGCGCTGATAACCACGCAGTTGAGCGCCCCACAAAACCAAACATCATCATCATCTCGTAGCGACGGAATCTTCTCACGAAATTCCAATCACCAACTTGCTCCTCCGAATGGGAAAATATTTTGTTGACACCGACCTACATAGGGAGGAACGATCACCACGATAAGATAAGGGAAATCAGAACTCGTACGGAAAGATACAGGTCTTCATTCTTTCCTCACGCTTTACGAGATTGGAATAATAGAGAATTGTGAAGGCGGTTCGATGAACCCTCTGCCAGGCACTTAAATGTGATTTGCAGAGCATGCATGTAGATGCAGATGTAGTGTGTACAATTCGTAACATAGTGAAATAATACAGTATCTGAGTCACTGCTGTAGACCTCATAGATCGGCTGGAGAGGGGTTGGTCGGCGTACTATTGACTGACACCTCGCAGCCCCCTCTGCGCTTCCGTTCTTGCCCGTCGCGCCGTCGCTTGACTTTACGCCGGAACAAAGTACATCGAGAGCCTCCCGGAAGTCGAGGGACACTGCCCGACCGACTGTTCTTCTCTCTCAGCAGGCAGAAATGAAGGCCTTTGTGTAGTCCCGTAGCTGCAGAGTGGAGGACTTTTGTACCGGAGGACTATAGCAGGAAAGCGGCCTTGCGCCGGAGGGTACACGTCCTCCCCAGGTGACTGTCGTCGGCCTTCATTCAGCTCTCCCGCTTCATTCCAAATTCCATTTCACGTTCTAAGGAGGCCAGCTTTGTGATGAGCATGAAATGCTAATGAGTGCCCCACACTTGCCTGAATAATTCAGCGCAATTCTGCAATGAGTCCCTGCGTCCCTCGGTAGCGGCACGCGCGACGGCGGCCCGGGAGCGCGCCGGGGTGGCTGCGAGCCGGGGGTGAAAAGAAGTACTGTGCATGTCAGTCCGCGGGTGACGCAACCAGCCGCAGGTACTTTCCAAGTGTTTTATTTTAGAGCCCAGCCTGTTTCCTGCTACCAAGCCCATCTTCAGATGACTAATATTTTGATCAACATCAGGTCGTCCGCGCCACACTGCACATTTATTTAGACATAATGCGAAATACCGGGTGGTTATAATTAAACTTTCCCTATTTAACATGTCACAACAGGGAAACTAATTACCGTACCAGCACCAAACTTGGTGGCATTAATGTCCAGGGTATGGGGTGCACGATTTCTATGCGTCACAGCCCCACCGTCCGGTTCCAAATATGGCCACCAGGCGCAGTGATCAGTCATCGTGATCCATAGTCCCACACACCTGACCAGTCGCAGTGCCCTTGTCGACTTGGACAAAAGGAGCAGCGCATTACTGGTGAAGCTGTATTATCGCAACAGCAGTAATACCGCAGCTGCACTTCGAGAATATCGCCGGCTGAAAGGATAACCGAAGGGCCTCTTTTTCCCACCTGCTGTGCGGAGAACTGGGAAGACGCCGACGACCGGTTGCATCACAGGTGGGTGATGAAATCGCTGTTACTATAGCAACGCTGCGCACAGCCCCCTATCGTCACGCAGAGCGCGTGCTGTGCCACAACAGTTGAACATCGCGTGGTCCACTGTACGGAAGGTGCTTCGAACCATTCTCCAATACTACCTGTACAAGATGCATATCATACAGCAGATAGCACCACAGGACGCACAACGACGTGTTGATTTCGTTCTGTACGCTCTTGTAAGGATTGAAGTTGACGATGGCTGGCCCTGGACCACCCTGAGGACAGACGAAGCTAATTTTTCTCTGACGGGTGAGGTGAACATAGAGAACTGCCGAGTGCGGGGTTCTTCACCTCCGGTGACTGTGCATGAAATTCCTCTGTATGGTGGAAGTGTCACCGTATGGTGTGGCCGCACGACTACGTCCATCATTGGCCCATTCTGTTTTGAACAGGTTGACACTCGAGGACCAAAGACGTGCAGTGTGACCAGCCAGCGTTACTGCGATATGCTCCGCCCGCATGTCATACCCGCCCTGCAGGAGAGAGAGATGCATTGAACTCGACAGTTTTCATGCAAGATGGGGCCCCGGCGTGAAGGTCAGCTGCTTCTCCGAAACACATTTGGAAACGATCGAATTGTCAGCCTATCGTTTCCAAATGCTTGGCCGGCACGATCACCTGATCTCACTCCCTCTGATTTCTGATTGTGGTGCTACCTGAAAAAGAGGGTTTACCGGGCGAACGTTCACACGTGTGCTGATCTGAAGCGCAACATATCAAGAGAGGTAGCCAGCATACGTACACACATGCTTCGTTCTGCTGTGCAGAGTGCAGTCCTGCGATTTCAGACTATTCTGGACACTGATAGGCGCTACATTGAGCCCCTTTTGTAGCAGTAATAGTACCGGTATGTAACGGTATGATGTACCGTAACAGCATATTAATAGTGTTTCAATTGATTTGATTCTGCGTTATTTCTCTTCCCCATGGCCTTGACATTAATGCTACCAAGCTTGGTCCTCGTACGGTAGTTAATTTCTGTATTATAACTTGTTAAACAGCGAAAATTTAATTATAACCACCCGGTAGTTACATAAAATCTAGTAGACGGCGAATTGTTTTGCTGTGGTGAGTGTGGTTTTCCAGGTCGAAGTACGTATTTTGAATGCCATATACCACACGTACTGTAAATAAATTACTGTGTCACAGTTCCTAATATTCTTAGTGTCAGTACTGAGCATCGGGCATGTAGTTTACACTTGATGCTTTTCTTTACAATACAAAGATTATCATCAAGCAAAAGATACAAAGACATCTTTCATTTCCCATTGAGCAAGGATTTAAATAGAGCAAAGATGATGTGTAGGATGTGCAAGGTACAACATGTTAATAACAGAAAAATGATTGCGTTCTAATACTTATTAAAAGAAAGTAGGACATATTGTTTTTATTATGACTTTTATATAACAGTCAACGGAAATTTTCTCAATTTTTTAAAGCCAGCAAATTGCATGCCACAAATCACGCGTATATGTACATATTTTTATATATACAGACATTTCATTATAATTAGAGTTTATAAGTTAGCTGTAGGAAATAGAAAATTAAAAAGTGCATCGTTATAGTTAATATTTATACGAGATTCTTTTTTTGCAGTGTTCTGATTTTTATGGGTCCAATTTGCGTGTGATTGCTTTGAACAGTCCAAGAAAATTATTTAGAAATTCTTTATTGGTTAGCTCAAGCTGCTCATTTAGATCTTTGTATCTTTTCTTAGTGATAATCGTTGCAATGAAAATTAAGACATCAAGTGTATAGCACGTGCGTGATGCTCAACACTGACGTTAAACGTATTATGAAGTGTGGCACAGTAATTTGTGAACAGTACGTGTGCTGTGTGGAACACCACGACATAAACGTCGACCTGGACCACAACAAAACAAATCGCCGTCTACTGGAACTTACGTAAGCGAACACAACTATTTCGCATTGTATTTAGTGGTCCTGTATACTCAAATATTCTTGTGCAGTATCAGAGCAGACGACATGCTGTTGATTAAAACACCATACAACTGAAAATATTAGTCATCTGAAGATAAGCATGGTATCCCGAAGTCTATTATGGCTCTAAAGTAAGATATTTTAAAAGTATTTGTGGCTTATTGCGTCATTCACCGACTATAATTAACGGCCGCGGTGTTCACAAGCTTCAACACGGATAAAATAGCACTGTAAATATCGTTCAAATACAGTTTTGTCCACATTCTGCATATTCTATCTACTTTTCTACATATTTTTCATTGTTGTTCAAACATTTGCCATACCGCTCAACAAGTTTTGCATTCAGACGTCAAGGAGATATGCCGCCTGTGAAGAATCCGAAATCATAAAGGCAGTTTTCAGATCCTCGCCGCCGTTGAACCGTTGATCGCCAGGGAACTCCTTTAAGTACCGAAACGAGTGAAAATCACTGGGTGCAAATTCTGGACTCTAACGTCGATGATCCAGCTGCTCCCACCCGAAATACGTGATCAGACCCTGTGTTCGTGCAGAAATACTTAGTGGCGGGTTGTCACAGAGCAGCATCACACCGGGCGACAGTAACCAACAACGTTTCTTTTTTATGGCACACCGGAGTTTCTTGCACATACTAATCGACTTAACAGAAGGTATCTGACAGTCGCCGTGCAAATCAGTTTTCTTGAAACATTATAAACTTGGGCAGCTCAGCACACAACGTAAGATACGAATGCCGCGTGTAAACCGTACTCGGAACAGACACGCAGACACACAGCAACTACCACGCGTCGTTGTCACCCTCATTGACAAAAGGATCTTTTTTTCTGAAAAAAATTAGGAATTACATACGCTGTGTCTGAGAAACAGTACGTGAAGCATGTCAGGCGAACCGTGGGTTTCTCTAGCGGGAAGATCTTCAGTTGTTTCTGTTGTTGCACCACGTAAATTGGGACTTGACACTTGGCAGCACTAAAAGAATCTTAACAACAAATTGTTTACTCTACGCAGTTGATCAGGGATAAAATACAGCGAACTTTTATACTTTTATAGAAATCAAATTGCAGTTCTAAACGTCTAACAATATGAAAGGGAAGCAGTGGTTGATAAGTCAGTCAGATAGAGCTTTAATTTAGTTCGGAGGTTATTTAATTTATACGTAGAGGAAACTGTAAAGGAAACCGAGGATAGTTTCGAAAGGGAAACAAAAACGAGGAAAACAAAAATTCTTTGATTTTCCGATGGTTGTGGAATTTTGTCAGAGATGATAAGGGACTAGGAAGAGGAGTTGAACGGAATGGATAGTATCTTCAACAGACGTTATAAGGTGAACATTAACACAATTAAAACAAGGTTAGTGGAGTGTAGTCGAATTAAATGACGTGATACGGTGGAAATTAGATTAGGAAATATGATACTAAAAATAGTGCACGGATGTTTTGCTCTTTGCGCTAACAGCAACAGCACAAAATCCATTTCTGAGAAAGACAAATATTCTAACGTCCGTGTAAACACGAAATGTAGGGGAAGGAAAGGGAAGGAAAGGGAAGCGATGGGGTGGGAAATTGTGACGGCTAGCCGCACAGGGCATTGTGGTAATGCAGCGGTGAAAGTCGAAAATGGGTGCCCGACCGGGACTCCAAACCGGATTCGCTGCTTCTCGTGGACGGTTGTCTTAAGCGCTTCGGCCATCCGGACACGGTCCCTGACTGGAGGAGCCCATACGACCTCTGTGCATTCGCACTGGAACAAACGTCGAGAAGCCGTCACACTTTTATCCAGAAATGTATGTGTATGAGTTGCATCTGTTCTGTCGGACATGTCCGACAGAACAGGCACCTCTCAGATATATACATTGTAACATCTAATAGTGTTTGGAACTGTTTTTTGAAAGTATTTGTTTGAGTATAGCCAAATGTGGAGGTTAAGAGTCGCAGATAAGCCGTACAGACAGGCAACAAGAAAATACGCTTTCAAATGTAGTACTTCTAAAGAATGCTGAAAATTACGTGGCTGTATTGGATAACTTCAGAAATATCGTTGAGAAATGAGTTAAATATGCTATGAGGATTTCGGTTGCGGGCAATAGACGTCTAGAGTTGTATTACTATAAGTGTGATTATGATAAATCACAAAGTTTGCAGTTGAACTGTAGTTCGCTCAAAAGCTTTTAAGTTCAGCAGTGGTAATAGTTTCGTACATTATCAGTGTATACTGAATAGAGTGGCACATGTAACTACGACAGTGATTAACATACATTAATATGATTTCGCAGTAGTGCCAGTACGAGGAGGAAAAGTTGTTTATAAATGCCCAAACATGTTCCAGCAGCTTCGCGCCATTTTCAATGGTTACATTTATTGGTTTCTATAAAGTACTAACACGTTTGTAGTGTTGATCATTCTAACGAAATTAGTCCTAAAACAGTTGGTCTGTTATGGTACGTACTTAAAGTTCTACGTTATTGGGTTTTGTAGGAACCTCTTTCCATTATTGTGTACCGGTAGGTTGTCATCTAAATGGTTGAAATGGCTCTGAGCACTATGGGGCTTAACATCTATGGTCATCAGTCCCCTAGAACTTAGAACTACTTAAACCTAACTAACCTAAGGACATCACACACATCCATGCCCGAGGCAGGATTCGAACCTGCGACCGTAGCAGTCGCGCGGTTCCGGACTGAAGCGCCTAGAACCGCTTGGCCACCGAGGCCGGCGGTTGTCATCTGCAGCTATACGATTTTACTGCGAGTTTGGTTGGCGAGACAACAAATCACTTAAGCTGTCAACGTAATTTTGTTTCGCAAAAAATATGTCGAGACTCTCTTTGGCGATTGGTTATTTTCGAAGCTTCAGGACTCCCCTGCGTGCCTCTCTGTCGTGGAAAGATGCGCAGAAGTAAGATATACGTTTTTTTGGAACTTAACTCGCAAGTTGACGTTGCTACTTGCGTAGCATTGAAAATGCCTCCACAAGTGGTGGTGTTGGTATGGGTCCAGTGTCGGCTAGAGTAGGATTTCAATGTGTGGTTGGAAATTTTATTTGTAAGCTCATCCCTGAAGCATTATTGGTGTTTGGAAAAATTTCCTGCTGTGGTGTTTTTGTGTTCTGGTAAGCGTATTTACACGTTTTCGCCTAAATGTGCTTTTGTATGAGTGGACCCTAGACCATAATTGCGGTGGTTTGTTTTGGCGTTTTTCAGGCCAGGGGCAATAGCAAGCTAGCTTATATACAGTACTACACGCACTTGATCATTTTGTATAGTAGCGGTCAGTGTATTTACGTATAGAACTTAATTTGATTTTATAATTCAGTTTCCTAGGGTATTACAATTGCTGTTTTTTCTTTCTTTGTAGACAACTGTCTGCCAAGTACCTGTTAACAAGTCGGAAGAGATTATGATACTACTTGACTACCTGACGCTGAAATGTGTAAAAAGAAATTATTTACTTAGCAGGTATCGATTTGCTTTCCAAGTTGGTTTTCATTAAATACGTCACAGCTTTGGAGCATCACCTATCGTGCAACATTTCTCTCTCTCTCTCTCTCTCTCTCTCTCTCTCTCTCTCTCTCTCTCTCTCTCCCCTCTCTCTCTCCCCCCCCCCCGCTCTCTCTCTCTCTCTCTCTCTCTCTCTTTCTCTCTCTCTCTCTCTCCCTCTCCCTCTCTCTCCCTCTGAGCCAAGTTGCTTAAGTCGAAGCCAGTACGGCACAGTGCAGAGTTAATATCTCCATCGCCGGTGACGTACTTTGACAAGCCGTCACGCGTGATCCTAACGCCCCCGTAATCCATACCGTGTTTAGTTTCTGCGCGGCACCGCCGCCGCCACCTTGATAGGGAGCCTTTTAACTATTAAAACGTCAGACGCAAGGGATTGCGCTAGAAGTCGAAGCAACTTCCGCCCAACTTTGCTCCCCGCCCCAACTCCGGTTATTACTTTGATGGTAAAATCTTAATTTCGTTAAATGGAGACGCAGCCGACTTGCGTCGCAGGTTAACTCGGGAGGCACCGTGGGATTTCTGAATGCCTCATTTAGCGCGGGGCAAGTAACTCGTAGGGCCGACTTCCCGTGAGCCGTCGGCTGCTTCAGTCGTTCTTCGCTGTCCATCCCCGTCCGCCCCACTGATCGTTAATCTCAGACGAGTTCCGAGATGTTTCTCATTGTAGATGTCTGACTTCTTAAGTACTTAAGATAACGTGCTGCAATCTGTTGACTAAAGTGTGCCAAGAAACTCTCGCCTAGCAGTGGGGGTGGTATAGGGAAGAGCTGTCACAAATGTTCTTCACTTTTGTACGTTTCTTGTGTTTTAAATTTAGTCTAAGCTCATCGCTTCGTTTTATGCACTTTTCAAGCTACAGAACTCCGTATAGTGAACTGATTGCTTGCTGGAGCTATACGGCAAATTTTGTTTCTTCCTTGTTCATGCACTTCTAGCTGACCTTGTTCCTTGGCAGGTTACGTTTCATGTTCCTAAAACAGCAAGTTTTTCTCCAAGAAAGTGGAGTCGTTCTTACTTTCTAAAAGGACTACATTTGGCACCAGCTGGTCCTGCCCATTATTATCCATGGGCTTGTATTCCGAGCAAATTTTAAAGCGGTTGTTGACAATATGTTAAATAGTTATGTAGATGATAAATTGTTACGTAGATGCAATAACCCCCTTGAAGTGTCAACAACATTGTAGTTTTAACGATCTTCAAAAATAGTGAAAAAAAAGTAGACAAGAAGGTATTGTTTTTCCTAAAAATACCCATAGAATAACGTTCACGCGTTTCTGAAAGCAGAAACTCTATAGACTCGACTTGCTAAAGCGATTCTCACCCTGCAGGGGAGTATTTACTCAGAATAATTCTGGAAACGAACGCCAGTTTCTTTCTAAGCCATTTTATTTTACACGTCTAGTTCCGTAGGACAAAATTGAGGAGCAAATTTCCAAGTTCATGGAGCTTGTCAGTACATGAAGCTACAACGTAAAAGTAATAACAGATAAAATAAAATGTTTATGAAACCAAAGAGACAAGCCGTAAGTTTATGTAAACGCAATCAACAATGTAACATAGCAATCGGTTAAATTTTTCAAGGAGCTACTGGACAGTGGTAGTGACCCATGAGGAAAATCTTGATTTACGACTTAAAATCGCGTGGATTACCGCTAGATTTTTGAATTATTGTGGTAGTTTATTGAAAATGGATGCAGATTCGAATTCTGTCTAGTATTAACTGTGTGAAAGGTGGCTGATACTGTTAACAAGAAACGACAGTAAAGAGTATATATATTGAGAGGCCAGTGTCAGAATATCCAGACTAGTGAATAGTGGCCTTTCTAAACCATTCGATTTTTTTTTCAGAGATGATATTTCAACGAGTTCTGTAGCAGAGCCTGTGTTAAGTTTTGAAACCACCGAAGTACAAGACAGGCGTTGGAAGGTGGATACCTCGTCGCTTGTAGTACCTGCCTGCGTATCTAAGATGGAAAACCAGCGTTTCCGAGGGACTAGGATCTGGTGCACACCTTCTGGACTTCCTTGTATACGATAATTCGTACCGAGGAATAAAAATACGCAGACTCTGAGCAGTTCCGACTTTAATAAAATCAACTTGCATTGATCGCGGGCAGCTGTTATAATTCGCTGCCTCTCTTCCCTCCTCCGGCTCCGTATTTGTCCGATCGTACCCACGGTACAGCCCAGTCACACTACGATTGTTACGAGCTCACAAGCTTTGAGACGCTAGCTCAAGGCCACGCTTCTGAATCATGTTCGTTCTGTTTGTGTGTCCTCCAGTGGCGTCATTTTTTAGAGCTGTAGCCAGTAGGTGCCTTGCTCGGTTCACACAGGCGTATGCTGATAATTCACTTTAGTAGACTGTATACAGGATCTTTCTGAACTCCACCGACAAAACTTGGAAGCTTTTCCTGAAATGTTTTCGGAGTATATGGCATAGAGTGCGACGGGGCGGGTTAAATAAGTCTGCTCGGTCGTCGTACTGTTTACAGCAAATAGTTCCACCTACCTCAGCACGGCAGCAGATCACAAGCCCGTTTCTCTGCATACGTATGTACTGAGCTGACGACGTAAAAGCAGCGTTGAAGAAAACGCTGTCAATACTTGCGTTGCAAAGTCCGCGCATACCCTGTAAATTCATTTAATACTTTTCGGGCGGAAAGTGGTTGCTTCGTTCTCTCAGTAAAAAATGGTTCAAATGGCTCTGAGCACTATGGGACTTAACATCTATGGTCATCAGTCCCCTAGAACTTAGAACTACTTAAACCTAACTAACCTAAGCACAGCACACAACACCCAGCCATCACGAGGCAGAGAAAATCCTTGACCCCGGCGGGAATCGAACCCGGGAACCCGGGCGTGGGAAGCGAGAACGCTACCGCACGACCACGAGATGCGGGCTTCTCTCAGTAAAATATCAAAATTCTGAAACGAGTATTTTATTCCATCATCATCATCAACAACAACAACAACATCATCATCATCAACATCATCATCATTTAAGACTGATTATGCCTTTCAGCGTTCAGTTGGAGCATAGTCCCCCTTATAAAATTCCTCCATGATCCCCTATTCAGTGCTAACATTGGTGCCTCTTCTGATGTTAAGCCTATTTTATTCCATTTCAGTTAAAAAAAAGAAAAACTACCATCAGCCCACATGTAATTAGCAAACAACATCACCGTCCTCTGTTCACAATTTATGCAACCCACAGTACACACAGAAGGCAGCCAGAAATGTACTTACGTCGAACCTGAAGAATTACGCAATTTCAGAGTCAATACTCAGCTGCTGTATCTGAATTTCACATTCGTTCCTTTTCAGTGGATTTCTGTTAATGAAAATTGCTCGTCAAATATTCCATATACCGATTCGAAACATGGCATGCGGAATTTTACAAAGGCCGAAAGTTCACACGCGTTTATCTTTCCAACAAAACAATTCTAGAACTTCCAAACTCCACAAAACTGTCCGCTTCTACGGCAACACAATCTGGACGTGAAATTCCAATAACTTCTTCATTTTACACATTATGCAGACGGAAACGTTCAGCATGACCTGCCTGTTCAATACTACCCAGCGACTCCTCAATGCTGTTCCTTCCACAACCTATAACTATCTAGCAGTGCGTGGGAACTGCTGAAGTCTGATTGGTTGATCAAAGTAACCAGCCAGTCAGATCAATCGTTCCAGTTCATTCTAGCCCCAAAACTGTCCTATGCCAAGCATTATTCCCAGTTGCATTCACGACATTTCAATATGCAAATATTAATATGATGTTTAACAAAGCCAAACGAAAGGAAAACTAATCTGGGAATTTATTTAGAAAACTATTAATCTGCAAACGGCTATTCTCGCTGCCTTCTTACAAAAGCAACGGGGAAAACACAACTTTCCCTCTCCACAGTTACGTAATGTGGTACAATTTACAATATTGAATTTGTACGTATGTCCCACTTCCACACATCCACTCATTCTCATTTATTCTACACAATATATATATATATATATATATATATATATATATATATATATATATATATTAAATAATAATCTTTAGCCGGCCGGTGTGGCCGTGCGGTTCTAAGCGCGTCAGTTTGGAACCGCGTGACCGCTACGGTCGCAGGTTCGAATCCTGCCTCGGGCATGGATGTGTGTGATGTCCTTAGGTTAGTTAGGTTTAAGTAGTTCTAAGTTCTAGGGGACTGATGACCTCAGTAGTTAAGTCCCATAGTGCTCAGAGCCATTTGACCCATAATAATCTTTTCTTGATTTTATATTACAAAAATGAAAAGTAGTTACCGTTTTTAATATGAAAATCCAAATAAATTGACCCCACATTTTGTGAATTCCAATAATGATTTCAAGTAATACTAAAAGACCAGCTGTTACTATTCCTGAGTTTTTTAGTCTTAATGTCGGTTTGGGGTGTTCTAGGTAATTCCCTCTAACTCCGAAACTATGACAGATATACGGCTGAAATTTTTATAATATATTCTCTTGAATGACAAAAGGCAGTGTATCGACTTTAAACAATGTTAAATAATATTGAATATAGTTTATTTAGATTGGTTGGTTGGTTTGGGGACGGAGACCAGACAGCGTGGTCATCGGTCTCATCGGATTAGGGAAGGATTGGGAAGAAAGTCGGCCGTGCCCTTTCAGAGGAACCATCCCGGCATTTGCCTGCAGTGATTTAGGGAAATCACGGAAAACCTAAATCAGGATGGCCGGACGCGGGATTGAACCGTCGTCCTCCCGAATGCGAGTCCAGTGTCTAACCACTGCGCCACCCCGCTCGGTGTTTATTTAGGTTTTTGGGGGTTTGAATATTCAGTCGCTCGAAGGCACTCAGATACCGGTTCCCACGGGTAGCATAGCGACAGATGCGAATCAGTCATTGCTGAGACACAAATGGCTGTCTCCTTCACAGCCAACGGCTCCAATGCTACGGGCTGTTCTTGAAAATAGCTTACTGCAATAAATTTATCGAGTATTGACTCGCGACGTTACAAGAGGAGCATGTCAGCTTCCCGGTATCTTTACAGAGTAACTGAAGTTCATCTAGACAACAACGAATATGTCGTAGTGATTTTCTTCCATAGCCAGACGGGAATGAAGGTGCAGCGTAGTACCAGTAAGACCAGCTGCAGCGGGGCATTTGATCGTGGGTGTTTGTGCGAATGCAACCCTCCTTTGCCGATGTCGTGAGGGAGCAGACCTTCTCATGTGCGAGATTGTTAACGGTCTCGATCTGACAAGCCCGCTTCTGGCAGAGTCAAGTACCTTGAGCAACTGTGTGTTGGTGACAGGGTTTGCTGTCGCAGGTACCCACAGTGCAGCGAACCACTGCACAGTTCAGAGCTGGCGAACAGAAACCAGCAGACAGGCATACCATACAGAACCAGAATCTCATCGTGATAAAAGACAAGCGTCCTCCCATCCCCCGCCTCCCCCCTTTCCCCTCCCCCCCTCCCAACAGCAAGGGCACAGCCACTAGAGGAATGTATAAAGTTTGCCTGGAATGACTGGTCAAGGTACGCACTAATGGCAGGGTAAGACTGCATCAAAAACCACATCCAGTTTGCCACCTGGACACAGTTTAGACTGCTGGTGGAGGTACTCCGCGTTGGGGCACGTCAACGTGAAATGAAAAGGGGTCCTGTTATTTTGTGCCTCATTGGCTGACGATACAGTACCATATTGTGCTATCACGTGCCCCTTTCTGATCGCTCACAGGAAACCATATCCTTGGTCTTCAAGAAGACAGTGATTCAACATTTTGTTCCTGAATCGTGTTAGAAGAAGAATTCACGGAGTCGTGGGATGCTCGTATGGACCGCTACGATCAAGTAATGCCAGTGCTGTCAGCGGCGCTGTTGTTTGAGTTGCACCCAGCTGAGCCGCAGCTCTGGCAGTTATCCGTGGATTTTGGCAGCCGGTTGAGTTGTCAACGTTGAGGACGGGTTCGCAATGCTGTAGGTGCGCCGGCACTTCGTTGGTATCAGGGATGAAAAGATCTACTAGAAAATTACATCTATTTCTTTTGCTGATGAGCGTAAAAGGTGGGCAAGTTAGGCAGCCCAGAAGCATGCGCGGGCAGATGTCGGGGAAGCAGTCCTCTGCCCAGCTCATCGTCTCTGTCATGGGCGCCGCCAAAATATTGCCTTTACCAGTATGTGGTATCGTGCAGAGATCGCGGTGCCGCAACCAAATCGGCAACGCGAGCCGATACCACAGACATTAGCGAGGACCAGCAGCCAGTGTGACACACACCAGAAGGCTTTTGACAGCTTCCTTACAAGTGACTTCTAATCAAATAGCGTATGGAGTATCGTGTCGGTTGCGCGATTGGATTCGTAATAACGGATGGAAAGTCATCCACCGTCGTGGTCTTCATCCAGAGACTGGTTTGATGCAGCTCTCCATGCTACCCTATCCTGTGCAAGCTTCTTCATCTCCCAGCATCTACTGCAACCCACATCCTTCTGAATCTGTTTAGTGTATTCATCTCTTAGTATCCCTCTACGATTGTTACCCTCCACGCTGCCCTCCAGTACTAAATTGGTGATCCCTTGATGGCTCAGAACATGTCCCACCAACCGATCGATCCCTTCTTTTGGTCAAGTTGTGCCACAAACTTCTCTTCTCCCCAATCCTATTCAATACCTCCTCATTAGTTATGTGATCTACCCATCTAATCTTCAGCATTCTTCTGTAGCACCACATTTCGAAAGCTTCTATTCTCTTCTTTTCCAAACTATTTATCGTCCATGTTTCACTTCCATACATGGCTACACTCCATACAAATACTTTCAGAAACGACTTCCTGACACTTAAATCTATACTCGATGTTAACAAATTTACCTTCTTAAGAAACGCTTTTCTTGCCATTGACAGTTTACATTTTATATTCTCTCTACTTCAATCATCATGAGTTATTTTGCTCCCCAAATAGCAAAACTCATTTACTACTTCAAGCGTCTCATTTCCTAGTCTAATTCCCTCAGCATCACCCGACTTAATTCGACTACATTCCATTATCCTCGTTTTCCTTTTGTTGATGTTCATCTTATACCTTCCTTTCAAGACACTGTCCATTCCGTTCAACTGCTCTTCCAAGTCCTTTGCTGTCTCTGATAGAATTACAATGTCATCGGCGAACCTCAAAGTTTTTATTTCTTCTCCATGGATTTTAATACGTACTCCGAATTTTTCTTTTGTTTCCTTTACTGCTTGCTCAATATACAGATTGAATAACATCGGGGATAGGCTACAACCCTGACTCACTCCCTTCCCAACCACTGCTTCCCTTTCATGCCCCTTGACTCTTATAATTGCCGTCTTGTTTCTGTACAAATTGTAAATAGCCTTTCGCTCCCTGTGTTTTACCCCTGCCACCTTCAGAATTTGAGAGAGAGTATTCAACATTCTCAAAAGCTTTCTCAGAGTCTACGAATGCTAGAAAGGTAGGTTTGTCTTTCCTTATTATATTTTCTAAGATAAATCGTAGGGTCAGTATTGCCTCACGTGTTCCAACATTTCTACGAAATCCAAACTGATCTTCCCCGAGGTCGGCTTCTACCAGTTTTTCCATTCGTCTGTGAAGAATTCGTGTTAGTATTTTGCAGGCGTGTCTTATTAAACTGATCGTTCGGTTATTTTCACATCTGTCAACGCCTGCTTTCTTTGGGATTATAATTATTATATTCTTCTTGAAGTCTGAGAGTATTTCGCCTGTCTCATACGTCTTGCTCACCAGATGGTAGAGTTTTGTCAGGACTGGCTCTCCCAAGGCCGTCAGTAGTTCTAATGGAATGTTGTCTACTCCCGGGGCCTTGTTTCGACTCAAGTCTTTCAGTGCTCTGTCAAACTTTTCACGCAGTATCATATCTCCCATTTCATCTTCATCTATATCCTCTTCCATTTCCATAATATTGTCCTCAAGAACATCGCCTCTGTATACACCCCCTATATACTCTTTCCACCTTTCTGCTTTCCCTTCTTTGCTTAGAACTGGGTGTCCATCTGAGCTCTTGATATCCATGCAGCTGGGTCTCTTTTCTCCAAAGATCTCTCTAATTTTCCTGTAGGTAGTATCTGTCTTACCCCTAGTGATATACGCCTCTATTTCCTTATATTTGTCCTCTAGCCATCCCTGCTTAGCCATTTTGCACTTCCTGACGATCTAATTTTTGAGACGTTTGTATTCCTTTTTTCCTGCTTCATACGTTTATGATGCAAAAAGTGGCAATTGATTAGTGTGAATTGATCCACATGAGTGCTAAAACGAATCCGCTAAATTTCGGTTACGCGGTATATCTCACAAATCCAAAGGCTGTAAACTGAACTAAATACTTAGCGATTACAGTTACCAATGACTCAAATTGGAACGATCACATAGATAAAGCAGTGCGGAAAGCAAACAAGAGACTGAGATTTATTGGCAGAGTACTTGGAAAATGTAGCAGTTCTACTAAAGAGACTGTTTATTTTACGCCTTTCCACCCTGTTCTGTGCGTTGTGGGATCCGCATCAGATAGGATTTTCGGAGGGCGTGGAGAAAGTTCAAAGCAGAGCAGCTCGTTTTGTATTAGCGCGAAATGAGTGGGTGACTGCGAAGGATATGATAGAAGAATTGGAGTGGCAGTCATCAAAACAAAGGCGTTTTTCGCTGTGATACAGTACCTTCTCATGAAATTGCAATCACCAATTTTCTCCTCAGAGTGTGAAAATATTTTGTTGGCGCCCACCTACCTAGGGAGAAATGACCATCGTAATAAAATAAGAGAAATCAGAGCTCGCGCAAAAAATTTGAGTGGTCGTTTTTCCCCTGGGCGCTGTTTGAGAGTGGAACGTTAGAGAAATAACTTGAAGGTGGTTCGATGAACCCTCCGTTACGCACGTAATGGTGAATTGCAGAGTAATTGAGCTCTCAGTGTAGCAACGCCCTCGCGCTGAGGTCAATATGGTGTCGAGCATGCGAGAGCTGTGCCCCAACTTACGACCTCGGCTGATGCAGTCAGCATTATCGAGAGGGATTAGCGAGTGATTCAGAGTTTCGCCTGGACGTGTACTTTCGTAAATGTGCAACACGGTGCTGCCAGAGGGCAGTTTGTTAATTAGTGCATCGAGTGATGTTTTAATAGTTACTGACAGTTGTCAACTATCAGTCACTCCGGTGATAAAGTTACGTAAATCTTTTTATCACTAATGTAATAAAGTGACCTAATCTTTCACGTGTTCTTATTCCCATGTGCCACGTCACCTAGCAATCGAAGAACCCACATTTATTGCCGGATGACTATAGTTCCGTCTGGCTACAGCACACGAGACTATACAGGGTGGTCCATTGTTCGCCACCGGGCGAAATATCTCACGAAATAAGCGTCAAACGAAAAAACTACAAAGAACGAAACGTGTCTATCTTGAAGGGGGAAACCAGATTGCGCTATGGTTGGCCAGCTAGATGGCGCTGCCATTGGCCAAACGGATATCAACTGCGTTTTTTTCAAAATAGGATCCCCCATTTTTTTATTACATATTCGTGTACTACGTAAAGAAACATGAATGTTTCAGTTGGACCACTTTTTTCACTTTCTGATAGATGGCGCTGTAATAGTCACAAACATATGGCTCACAATTTTAGACAAACAGTTGGTAACAGGTAGGTTTTTTAAATTAAAATACAGAACGTAGGTACGTTTGAACATTTTATTTCGGTTGTTCCAATGTGATATGTGTATCTTTGTGAAATTATAATTTCTGAGAACACATGCTGTTACAGCGTCATTACCTGTAAATACCAGATTAATACAATAAATGCTCAAAATGGTGTCCGTCAGCCTTAATGCATTTGGCAATACGTGTAACGACATTCCTCTCAACAGCGAGTAGTTCGCCTTCCGTGGATGTTCGCACGTGCATTGACAATGCGCTGACGCATGTTGTCAGGCGTTGTTGATGGATCACGATGGCAAATATCCTTCAACTTTCCCCACAGAAAGAAATCCGGGGACGTCAGATCCGGTTAACGTGTGGGCCATGGTATGATGCTTCGACGACCAATCCACCTGTCATTAAATGTGCTATTCAATACCGCTTCAACTGCACGCCAGCTATGTGCCGGACATCCATCATGTTGGAAGTACATCGCCATTCTGTCATGCAGTGAAACATCTTGTAGTAACATCGGTACAAGATTACGTAGGAAATCAGCATACATTGCACCATTTAGATTGTCATCGATAAAATGGGGGCCAATTATCCTTCCTGCCATAATGCCGCACCATTCATTAACCCACAAAGGTCGCTGATGTTCCACTTGTCGCAGACATCGTGGATTTTCCGTTGCCCAATAGTGCATATTATGCCGTGTTACTGCTATTAGTGAATGACGCTTCGTCGCTAAATAGAACGCGTGCAAAAAAATCTGTCATCGTCCCGTGATTTCTCTTGTGCCCAGTGGCAGAACTGTACACGACGTTCAAAGTCGTCGCCATGCAATTCCTGCTGCATAGAAATATGGTACGGGTGCAATCGATGTTGATGTAGCATTCTCAACACCGACGTTTTTGAGATTCCCGATTCTCGCGCAAATTGTCTGCTACTGATGTTCGGATTAGCCGCGACAGTAGCTAAAACACCTACTTGGGCACCATCATTTGTTGCAGGCCGTGGTTGACGTTTCGCATGTGGCTGAACACTTCCTGTTTCTTTAAACAACGTAACTATCCGGCGAACGGTGCGGACACTTGGATGATGTGGTCCAGGATACCGAGCAGCAAAAATGTTCAAATATGTGTGAAATGTTATGGGATTTAACTGCTAAGGTCATCAGTCCCTAAGCTTACACAGTACTTATCCTAAATTATCGTAAGGACAACACACACACACACACACACACACACACACACACACACACACACACACACACACACGCGCGCGCGCGCCCGAGGGAGGACGCGAACCTCCGCCGGCATCAGCCGCACAGTCCATGACTGCAGCGCCCTAGACCGCTCGGTTAATCGCGCGAGGCTACCGAGCAGCATACATAGCACACGCCCGTTGGGCATTTTGATCACAATAGCCATACATCAACACGATATCGACCTTTTCCGCAATTGGTAAATGGTCCATATTAATACGGGTAATGTATCACGAAGCAAATACCGTCCGCACTGGCGGAATGTTATGTGATACCACGTACTTACACGTTTGTGACTATTACAGCGCCATCTGTCGAAAACCGAAATAAGTGGTCCAACTAAAACATTCATATTTCTTTACGTACTACACGAATATCTAATATAAAATGGGGGTTCCTATTTTAAAAACGCAGTTGATACTCGTTTGACCTATGGCAGCACCATCGTGCGGGCCAACCATAGCGCCATCTGGTTTCCCCCTTCAAGCTAGAGAAGTTTCGTTCTTTGTAGTTTTTTCGTTTGATGCTTATTTCGTGAGATATTTGACCCGGTCACGGTCAATGGACCACCCTGTATATTGGGTTTCATTATTCGCTGAATGTTTTTTTTTTTTTTTTGTTTTTGTTTTGTGCAGCACCAGTGACGGAAAGAAATAAGTCAGTGCACGGAGAAATCACAGCCCCATCGAAAGCAAGACGAGGACGAGAAAACTATACCATTGGCGATATTTTAGATGAATAAAACAAAAAGTGTACGATAACTAGGGAGGACGACGGTTGAAACAAGCGTTCGGCCGTCCTGATTTAGGTTTTTGTGATTTCACTAAATCCTTTCAAGCAAATGCCGGGATGACCCGACTTCCTTCCCAATCCTTCCCTAATCCTATGGGACCGATGACTCGCTGTTTGGTCCCCTGACCCAAATCAACCAACCACGTAAAAAACGCGTTTTAGTCACTGCGTAAATAGAACATCTATAAACCCTATCCTAATAAGATAGAAAATGTCTCGTACTGTTTGGAAACAGCGGGCGAAGCGTAGAAATCGTAAACCCTGCAAGTTGGTAGCTGTACGTGGAAGCTGGTTATGGCATAGCGAGAGAAACTCGTGGACAGTCTTCCTCGCCGATTTGAGGCCGTTATCGACCTGTATTGCGCGGTATATCCTAGGTGTAACCTTTTTCTTTTGTCTGGTGAGCTTATTCTCAGCAACACGTGCACCCTTGCAGAATTGCCTTACGTGTGCTTGCTGAGAGGGGCAGGTAGTGTTGTTCCTGAGGCTGCCCCGCGGATGGCGTCCCCTGAGGTGGACCTGGAGCAGCGCGCGCATTGGCTGTCGCACGGCGTTCCGGGCTGATGGCGTCACGCACCGGCAGGTGTCTGCCCGGCCCCATCGTCGTCGTTTGTCGTGATTGGCCTCTCCTTCCTCCCTTCCTTCCGCGCTGCGTGTCCACGGCCGGCACAGCTATGCCGAGCGTCATTTCAGCGGTACATCGTTGCATTCTTTCCGGTTGGCCGCGCCCTGTGTTCTGACTATGGCCGTCGCTGAACTTGGTAGTTCCAGGGTGCTCGCTACAGCTCTCCGCATTGTTTGTCGCCATCTCCCAGCAGTAGTAAGAAGATGCGGCGCAAACGACGCCTACGAAATACGAATCCAGTGTCTCGACACTCCGATGACGTTTAATTACTCGATCATGGCTCTAGTTACCTCTGTAATATGTGGGTGTTTTCAGTTCCTCCCGTCGTTTGTCAAATACCTGTCATCCCTGCGTAACTACAGTACAAAATCTGTTAGTCCCGCATCTTGGCTGTACCTGCGCATGACACTAAATCTTTCACCATCTCCCTCTCCATTTCAGACGTACGAGTAAGGATCAAAATACACAGCAACCTATGAGTTAACCAAAACAACTGCGCGGTCGAAGATTCAGCTGTTCCTACAAGCGCAGCTTCCCTGTAGTCATATACCACCTGTTTCCCTTCTGTCTAATACTGAACCAATATCATCGCGAGTACTATTCATGCTTTACTCATCCCTGTCCAGATCTCTTTTCCTCCTTTCGTGTCATCAGCTACCCAAACTGTAGTATTTCCTTTTTTTCGTCTATCAACGTCTTCTCCACATTTAATTTCTTCTTTTTCGCTGTCATACATTTCTGTTAGATGTCTATACTGAAATTCGACTATAATGTAATAAGAACTCAGTCACCACAGTGGTAATAACAGATATATAAATTCAGTATTACTGTATATTGCAGTGTTGAGTGACTAAGGATGTTTGGTTATGTGTCGGCTGGTCCCGGCGGAGGTTCGAGTCCTCCCTCGGGCATGGGTGTGTGTATGTCTGTCCTGAGGATAATTTAGGTTAAGTAGTGTGTAAGCTTAGGGACTGGTGACCTTAGCAGTTAAGTCCCATACGATTTCACACCCACACGAAAAAAGGTTAGGTGTAGGTGAAGACCTTGAGACCTTAATAGTGCCAGGTGAAATAAATCCATACATAAAATAAACGATGCGTAACAAATGTTGTATTAACAGGTGTGTGTGTGTGTGTGTGTGTGTGTGTGTGTGTGTGTGTGGGTGGGTGGGTGGGTGGGTGGGGTAAATCTATAATGTGAAGAATAGTTGTAATTGGATAGGGTGTGAGATTGCTGTGTGGTTGTATTAACAATTGATGAAAAAAGGACTGCATTACTGCTCTCAGTGACAGTAAAGACGACACGATTGCCTCTACCTGCCACACTTACTGTAAATGGAAAGCGGTGAGTAGGCCATTACTGGATTCCTGTTCCGTTTCATGAGGTGGCGTATTTCTGCCGATAGCAAAGTTAGCCCCTCGACAGTGTGAGGTGTGAGTAGCGGTCGCTCTCGGGGCGCACATAACGCCGCAGTTGGCTGCCGACATAAACGCGCTTTGCCGCAGGCTGGCTTCCGCGCGCCTGTCCCTCAGTCCCACGGGCCACACACGTGTCAGCGGAGCTGCCGCGGATTCACGTCACGTCACGTCACATGAGGTCGTCAGCAAATCCACGGCAACGTCAGACGTCCGGCGCTGCGCCGTTGCACTGACCTCTGCTCCTGGCACGGTTAAGGCCGGCAAAACGCGTAGGCGTACGCGGACGATCTTTCACACTGCAACGAGAGTCTCCGCTGCTTTGAAACTTGGTGGCGGATAAAAACTGTTCGTGCACACTGCGTTCCAGAAGTCTCGTTTCGCAAGCAGTTCTCAAGGGCCGGGCAGTGGGTAAGCCATTCTCCGCGATATCCTTGCGAGGCGGAACTCCAATTGTTTCTGGACAGCTCAGTCGGTAAGAGCGCTGCTTCTGAACGGCAGAGACCAGGGTTCGCGTTCCAGCCGGCACTCGTTTCTAATTTTTCAAGAAGCTTCTTTTTCCGTAGGTCTTTTGCTGGATACTTCGGCATCGTGGGCTCGAAATCCACACCAGTTCCTGTACCCTAAGACGGATATATCGCGCTCAGTTCTGTACAGGATACATCCCTGTAAGAGCCGTGGTAGTTGACGATTTTTGTCAAAACGCCCCAGTATCGCGCAACCTGTGTACATCGTATTGTCACCTCAGGAGGTGTCTTCCTTTTTAGGAACAAAGTGAAATTGCTTGGCCACACACAGCGTTGTTTGAATGTTCTTGTGGTCTCGGAAGAGCTGTCGCAATATCAAACGGAATTCCATCCTACTGCATCTTAAAGCTACGACCATGTCGAACTGTACGAAGTTGGGTATCAGACGTGTAGACTGCTTTGTATGATACAAGATATGAAATCTCCATTCAGGTTAGCGATCGTTCTATTCCTTTTAATTACGGAAAATTAGTGCTCGAAGAATCATTTGTTTGACACCATTTCTCGCATTAAAGAGCGTTCACCATCATGTCTAACATGGAAATTCGCAATGTAGAAAAAAAAAATTCAGATGTTTACAAAACTGTCCATTATTAATGGTACAAATGGCTCTGAGCACTATGGGACTTAACATCTATGGTCAACAGTCCCCTAGAACTTAGAACTACTTAAACCTAACTAACCTAAGGACAGCACACAACACCCAGCCATCACGAGGCAGAGAAAATCCCTGACCCCGCCGGGAATCGAACCCGGGAACCCGGGCGTGGGAAGCGAGAACGCTACCGCACGACCACGAGATGCGGGCTGTCCATTATTAAATTACAAGTGTACACTGATAAGTAATGCCTCCAAAGGTTTTACTCTCTTCCCAATGTCGATTCAGACATGTCCATGCATGTTTCTCAGTCGACTTTCCGGCTTCGCTGATTCAAGTTGCAGTCCACTGCCGCTAGAGGGCCCGGAATTCTAGCGTGTCATAGAGCCATGTAGTCAGGGCTTCAGCGTGTAACGCGATGGTGTGTCACGTAACTATGTCGCAGGGTGGGAAACAGCGTGCTGTAACCGAGTGCGTCCACACATGGAGCACACGCTCATTGAGCATGATGGTGTTAGACAACACACGAGCGCTGCGACGCCGGCAGCAAAGCGACGCCTTGGGTTCACTGTCGTCCATCATCATCATCATCCACACAATCCCAACTTAAGCCCATCCGATTTTCATCTTTTTCCAAAACTCACAGAACACCTTAGAGGACTTCACTATGGTAGTTGAGGTTGTGGCTCCGTCAAGAAAGTTAAACGTTCTACTGTGGCGTGTCATCAAACTGGTCACTCGTTGGGAGAAATGTGTTCATAGTAATTGTGACTATGTTGAGAAATCAATAAGTAGAGATGAAGAAGAAAGATAGAGAATATGAATAACATTTATTTAAAAAGCTTACCTTTCACCACACCCTTTTAGACCGACGGAATGCCCTTAGGCGGAAACAGAGCAAAGGAAACAGTTTGTAAGTGTCGACCAAAAGTAATGTTTGACAAGGTTCGCGTGTTGCGCCGTCTGGATATTGCGTCACACTTGCATTCAATGCTGCCTTGATGTTCAACTTATACGGTACAGTCCTTACGGCACTGCCTCATAAGAGTTTGCCTTCTTAATGTCTTATTCTAAACAGTCATATATAAGATTCATAGTTTATTTCCGTTAATTTTTTTTTACTACCTGTTTTCATTTAAGTACTTCATGTTATTTTTTCTATATTTTAATGTATCAAAAATTCTGTTGACTATGAACGTGAGCTGTACCACTACATAAAGGCAAGTTGTTGCTTAACGTTGTTACAAAACTGCCGCAAAGTTCTTGATCGATATACTTGATAGTTATACACGATATTTCTAAGGAACATTTGGACAGGTGTGTATATAATACATATATAAAGGCAAAAATTATTAGCAAAATTCTCGAAAACTTCTTGACCACTTTACTTCAAACTTTTACATGATGCTTCGATAAATATTGATACTGACATAGGCTCTATATTGTTTTAAGCAAAAGAACTGCGAGAAAAAATGTGCTGTGAAAAATGTGCAGTTTCATTAACTTTTTCACACTCAGTTTTAACTACGATAGCAGGTCATTTAAATCATTAGACATATTGTTTATCTCAAATATATTCTTCCTCCTTATATTGGACATAATTTTAAACAAAAATACGCAACTATCTGCTGTTATGTTTTCTTCCTCGCAATATTAGTAGTTTCTATGGCTTATTGGCCTACGATTAGAATAATGCTGCGGAATCTGAATCATCAGAAACTCGTTAGCAGATTAAGCTACCATCCGCACAGACGCAGCAGCTGGAGAAGTCTGTCTCATAACCTCAGTGTCAAACTTCCCTACGATGACAGTTGCGACACACTCTGTAACGCACCTCTACTTGCCATTATGTACGAAGTTGTGCACAACGCGTATGTGCGGTCGCTTTGAATCTCGGTAACGAGTAATGTTATTGAAAGAAGTTTTGAAGTTCCCGGAGAAAATTATCTTAAGAGCACATGGTAAGAATTCGGCGATCTGCCGTGAATAGAACTTACACAAGTGGCTATCCCCACAATTGGTACTTTTTGTATCTAAAAATTATGGTTTTTCGGGGTTTTGTCATGAACTGTCCATAAATAATTCACCTAACGCAAAAGAATAAACCGATTTGCTCTATTTGCCTGGACTGGAGGAAGTGCATAACGTTCAAATTTTGATCCTCTACTTTGGGATGTCTACAGTATGCCCGTTCTTGCTGCAGGTATACAGATAGTCGATAGGCCAAGGGCTATTCAAAACAATTGATCCCTAATCTCTGTGGTCAATAGAACTCGAGATATGACCCCTTGAAAGATCGGCTTTACGTGTGCGGCATTACGCAATTTATCGATACCGTGCACGTTTCCCTAAAGCTTCTCACGTGATATACTCTAAAAGTGTGTGTAGCATATCACTGGGGCGCTGGAAATAATTATTAATCAGTTTAGCGTATTACAGTCGCACATGAGCCGAAAGAGTGATCTGACCTACATCAATTTCGGTAACAACCAAAGGAAATAGCCTATCCGTTCGGCAGTAAACTCGAAGTGTACACGCCGAGCGAGGTGTTAGCACATTGACGTCGCATGGAGAAGTACAGTGGTTCAAACCCCTGTCCAACCATTCAGATTTACGTTTCCGTGATTTCGCTACATCGCTCAAGGCGCATACTGGAATGGTTCCTTCGAAAGAGCACAGCAGATTTCCTTCGTCAGATTATGATCCGTACCTCCGTCCAGGCTTTCGTGTGGGTACTTCATTTCAGAAGAAAATCTTTACTCTCGGAAACTGAGTTCGGGGTGCCATCTGTGTGTAAGTCAATTGCGGTTCACTGTATCATTGTAAACGTGGAGAATTTACTGCCTCCCGTTCTGTGTTTGCAACGGAATACAGTCGGCGCCGTTTTGCAATTGTCATCGTGGCTGTTGATCTGTGCTACACACATGATTCAGGATTTCATACCGTGTTTGTCACGTTATTCGTATTTATTGCCCTGGCATGTTACTAGGTTAATATTGCTGCCGTTATCAAGTACTGCGCGTTTCATATTTTTTGGTCCCCCGACTCTGAATTATTCCCCTCCTCCATGTGATACTGTGTTGTCGCTCCTGACGCGCAAATGAGTGTGCGTTGTGACAGATAAAAGTGTAATTCATGTTCATCCGCGCTAGCGGCACGAGTTATCGCGCGCTGCCGGCGCGGGCAAACAAATTCCACCTGGGGCGCAGCGCGTAGTCACCGTCGGGATATTTGGAATATTTACGCAACAGAGTTAGTTTATGTCACTGAGTCGTACGCTACGATCAGAACCGACTTTAGCGTGACATTTCTTTACTGTGCTACACCAATCATATATTCCTAACTCTCTCTCTCTCGCTCTCTCTCTCTCTCTCTCTCTCTCTCGCGCTCTCTCTCTCTCTCTCTCTCTCTCTCTCTCTCTCTCTCTCTCTGAAACAAACCTTTAACTATCTTCACTCATATATGATGGTAATTTTTTTAGTGGTGGGGCAGTGTTTTTAATCATTGGCCATACTAGGAGTAAAAGTAGGAAGACTAGGCTGTCGACCAAGATGTGATCATACGGAGTATCTCTGCAGATATGTGGTAGGCTCGATGAATGTTTGCCTAATAGAAGCCAGTAGGTAGTCAGTCTGATCAAAGGTATTCGACACCGCTGTGTAATGCCGATTTGAGCACTAGATGTCAGGAAAGGCAGAGCTGCCAGTATAAAAGGAGGTGTGGAATAAGCTCTTGTCAGTAGAGAAGCTGCAGGAGAGCTCACTTCGGTCGTGGGTTGGTCAGTGTATGTCACCCGAGGAACAAATCCATCAGGGACATTTCAGTTGCTCGAGTCGACTGCTGGTGACTTGACACCACTTCCTCGGTTTTTCACGACTGCCATTACACATGATGGTACGTGACACTACTTTCTATCATGTGTAACGCCAGTAGTGAAGTACGGAAGAGGTGGTGTCACAATATGGGGGTGTTTCTCGTTGTTAGGGTCATGCCTCCTTGTTGTGCTGAAGAAAACGCTAAGTGCGGTGGATTTGAACACGTTTTACGGCAATGACTATTGTGTTTAGACGAACACTTTGGAGACGATGGTTGTTTGTATCAGCATGACACTGGTGCATCATCTGTGATGCAGTTGTTGTTTGTGGTCAGTAACATTCTTGAAATGGACTGTCCTGTCCAGAGCCCTCACCTGAACCCAGTGGAATATCTGTGAGATACAACGCCGACTTCACTCCAGATCCCAGTTGCCATCATCGCTACCTTCCCCGATTTCGGCTCTTGAGGAAGAATGGGCTGCTATTCCTCCAGAGACAATCAAACACCTCACTGAAGGCGTACCCAGCAGAGATCAAGGCGTCATAAAGGCGAAGATGGATAGAACCCGCATTAATGTCCAATAACAGGTGTCAAGATCCTTTTAATCAGATAGTGTACATTATACTGGACCAGGAATGTTATACAGAAAGGGAAGTAACATCCGCTGCACCCCGAAGGAAGAGTAATAAGCTCTCTAATGTTCTCAGTATACTTCTATCGCTTGAGCCTTGTCCCGCAGTGGTGTGGCCGGATGCCCTTCCTGCCGCCACCCCGTACCCCCCCCCCCCCCCCGGGATGGTATGATGGTATTAGTGTACCCTAACTGTCTGCGTCGAGTGTAATCCATGAAATAGTACGAAAGTGTTCAGATGTCTGCGAGCCGTGTAACTGAGGTGGTACATGGGGACCAGCCCGGTATTTACCTAGCGGGATGTGGAAAACCGCCTAAAAACCACATCCAGGCTGGCCAGCACATCGGCCCTCGTCGTTAATCCGCCGGGCGGATTCGATCCGGGGCAGGCGCGCCTACCCGAGTCCAGGAAGCAGCGCGTTAGCGCTCTCGGCTACCCTGGCGGCTTAATGTTCTCAGTATACATAAATGTTTAATTAGATAGGATCAGTTGCTCTGTAGGATTGTCCCTGACGGTCCTGTTGTGTACGGGAGTCTGTCGTCGTTGGTCGTGAGGAACTGCATAAATACTTGTTATATGTGGATAAAGGTAGTATTAGCCTACAACAAAGTGAAACAACGATATAACATCGGATTTCAAGATTAGTGTTAAACGCGTCACGTTATATAATTAGCAGTAATATTAGGAAGTTACATGGTAAGAGTTTGGTCACCTAGAATCAGTATTAGGGAAGGCGAATGGGATACTTAAATTTTTAGGGGGGGGGGAGGGGGGATTTAGGGGAAGTGGGGTGTATCTATAAAGGAAATGGTATTCAAGGGTGAAGTGCTGCAGCATTTGGAGCTTATAAAACAAGGCCTGCGGCAGATATCAAATAAATTCAGAGGGGAGCTACTGGATCACTAAACGTGAGTAAAGGTCATGCGAAAGAGTAAATGAGACGCCTAGGCAACTGAAATGGAAATACATAGAAAATAGCAACCTTCACTGCGTGAAGCTACAGTGGTTAAGTTTAAAGAACCACATTCTATGTAGTTTTTGCAAATTTCGCTGCCGCAATTGTAAAACGCGCATAGTAACCCTAAGTTTCTGAAAATAGACGTTCGATCTCGTGAGTTGTTATTTCCCCGTCGCTCCTTGCGGGAAGAGTAGGCCAAGTGATACACACCGCGCCGCTGGAGGCGCAGTAAGAAAGCAGCTCTGCTAGACAACGCAGAACAGGTTTACTACTAATAAACACAACAACTCGAATATCCTCCTTGCAATAAGTTTTATATTTACAGTGCATGGTTAGGTCAGAGTTATCCTTCAATGCCACGATAACTGGTTCTTGGGCTGATTGCCCCAAGAAATATCTAAGTTAATTTATGAGTTCACTTTGGAAAAAGCTAATAATAATAATAATAATAATAATAATAATAATAATAATAAAGTCCACACATGTCCTCAGTGAAGAAGCCACATCTCCTTGAAGCCTGGTGATGGTACTGGCTGCACCTTCCAGGAGATGTTGATCTGTGGAATACAGCTTCGTAGATCGTGAGAGTTCCTTATGAATACTCCGTGGATGAACTGCTAATTCAGTCAGCTCCTATCCCAGGCATCTCGTTAGTAATGAAGTGGCTTGTAGGGCCCCGGTGCCGACATAAATACCGTGAAGGCGCAAGGATACAGGTGGTTCTGTCTGCAGTCACATGATCGCGCTGAGGCAGGTAGGTTTGTGAGGCCAGGCCAGGACCTCTTGCGCCGATCAAGCTGTCGCCTGCTTGTCCAGCGGGCGCGTGAAAGCTGCTGGCTGCCGTATGCTGTGGCCCCTGCAGCGGTGTTGATCAGGCCACCTGCTTAGCTCTGGTGTATGACTGTTTGCTATGTTACAGGGCGAACGGCCCCGACAGAGTACAAGAAGAGGCTAATATTGGGACGAGCTGTATTCCACTTTGTACAATAGCTTGTGGAGTTCACAGGTTGAAGCCATTCCAGATATATCGAGTATATCGAGGTGCACTTTGCGCCAAGCCACAGCGGCGAATTTTATGAAGCATGCAATTAATTTGTATGTTTGTAGTTGTTGTTGAGGTCTTCAGTCCTGAGACTGGTTTGATGCAGCTCTCCATGCTACTCTATCCTGTGCAAGCTTCTTCATCTCCCAATACCTACTGCAACCTATATCCTTCTGAATCTGCTTAGTGTATTCATCTCTTGGTCTCCCTCTACGATTTTTACCCTCCACACTGCCCTCCAGTGATAAATTTGTGATCCCTTGATGCCTCGAACATGTCCTACCAACCGGCCCTTCTTCTAGTAAAGTTGTGCCACAAATTTCTCTTCTCCCCAATCCTATTCAATACTTCCTCATTAGTTATGTGATCTACCCATCTAATCTTCAGCATTCTTCTGTAGCACCACATTGCAAAAGCTTCTATTCTCTTCTTGTCCAAACTATTTATCGTCCTCGTTTCACTTCCATACATGGCTACACCCCACACAAATACTTTCAGAAACGACCTCCTGACACTTAAACCTATACTCGATGTTAACAAATTTCTCTTCTTCAGAAACGCTTTCCTTCCCATTGCCACTCTACATTTTACATCCTCTCTACTTCGACCATCATCCATTATTTTGCTCCCCAAACAGCAAAACTCCTTTACTACTTTTAGCGTCTCATTTCCTAATCTAATTCTAGCACCATCACCCGATTTAATTCAACTACATTCCATTATCCTCGTTGTGCTTTTGTTGATGTTCATCTTACAGCCTCCTTTCAAGATACTGTCCATTCCGTTCAGCTGCTCTTCCAGGTCCTTGCTGTCTCTGACACAATTACAATGTCATCGGCGAACCTCAAAGTTTTTATTTCTTCTCCATGGATTTTAATACCTACTCCGAATTTTTCTTTTGTTTACTTTACTGCTTGCTCAATACACAGATTGAATAACATCGGGGAGAGGCAACAACCCTGTCTCACTCCCTTCCCAACCACTGCTTCCCTTTCATACCCCTCGACTCGCATGACTGCCATCTGCTTTCTGTACAAATTGTAAATAGCCTTTCGCTCCCTGTATTTTTTCCCTGCCACCTTTAGAATTTGAAAGAGAGTATTCCAGTCAACATTGTCGAAAGCTTTCTCTAAGTCTACAAATGCTAGAAACGTAGGTTTGCCTTTCCTTAATCCTTCTTCTAAGATAAGTCGTAGGGTCAGTATTGCCTCACGTGTTTATGGCTGCAGAATTGTAACATTGACTTTGTTTTTTTTTATATATATAGAATTTTATATTTCGTTTTTTGAAATTGGAAAGAGCGTTCAAAGAGGACTTCAACACAATACTTGTGGAACTATATCAAACAATAACAAGGCAACAATGCCAGAAATGTTACCTGCCATTAGGAGGTATAATTTGTAGTGTTACCCTCGCCTCCCGCCCCGTTCTGTACATTGATCATTCCGTTCTCATCCAGCGAACAGTGTCTAGTGCTTAATACACTGGGAGGAGCAGTACTCAAACCCTGTTGCGCCATCCAAATGTAGCTTTATTTGTGGTTTCTGTACTTTATGTGAGGCGAATGCCAGGATGATTCTGTGAAAGTGGCCGCTGCAGATTACTTCCTCGATTGCTGCCCATTCCTAGCCTCAGCGCCGTTGTTCCGTGTTCCATGTTAAAATCTAACTTCTGTTTTTAAACTACTCGTTTGCAGTCATAGGAGGTTGCGTGAGAACTAATCAAATTTCAAATAAAATCACTCGGCAGTGGGAAGTGATCCAGACCAGACGAGATACTTCAGAGATTCTACACATTTAATGCAAAATAAGTTACCGCAAAGGGATCGAAACACATAATTGCCGACTAGTATCGCTCACATCAGTCTGTAGCAGAAAGAAAACATCTTTGTAAAAATCTGTGTGGATTCCGCAGACGAGAACTGTTGCTAAACTCAACTCGCTCTGTTCGCCCTCGATATTCAAAGTGTCGTGCATAACGGCGTGCAGTGGATGCAGTTCCACGCCGCCCTTTAGTGAACAAAGCGCTAGGTTGTTGTTAACCGGACGGAATCGACAGGTGCGTACGTAATTTCTGGAATGGCACGAGGAAGTTTCATTGTTTGACATACGTCCAACTGATCTTGTGCCTGACGTTGGGAGCAGCCTGATGCTGTTCGCAGAAGGTATGGTTTATAGGAGGGTTAAAAGACCATATCGCTAACGTCGATTTGCAGTAGGATTTTGGAACATATACTGTGTTAGAACATTATGAATTACCTCGAAGAAACACGGATTCAGAAAATATCGTTCTTGTGAAACACATCTATCTCTTTATTCTCACGTAGTAATCAGTGCTATCGACAGGGGATGTCAAATTGATTCCTTAGTTTTATGTTTCCAGAAAGCTTTTGACTCTATTCGTAACAAGCGGCTTACAATCAAATTGCGAGTGTATATAGTAGCATCTCAGTTGTGCGAATGGATTCGTGATTTCCTGTCAGAAACGTCTCATTTCGTAGTAATTGACGGAAAGTCGTCGAGTAAAACAGAAGTAACATATGGCGTTCCGCAGGGAAGTGTTTTATAGGCCCTCTTCTGTTCCTAATTTATATAAGCGATTTAGGAGACAATATGAGCAGCCCTCTCAGAGTGCTTGCTGGTCATGCCGTCATTTATTGTCTTGTTAGTTCTCAGAAGATCAAAACCACCTGCAGAGTGATTCAAATAAGATATTTGTATGGTCTGGGAAGTGACAGTTGACCCTAAAGAATAAAAAGTGCGAAGTCATCCATATGAATACCGAGAGGAATTCGCTAAATTTCCGCTACACGATAAATATGACAAATCTAAAGGCTGTGAATTCAGCTAAGTACTTAGGGGCTACAGTTACGAGTAACTCATATTGGAACAATCACAAAGAACGTGTTGTGGGGAAAGCGAACCGAAGACTGCGGTTTATTGGCAGAACAGTTAGAAAATGCAGCTGGTTTATTGAAGAGATCGCCTGCACCGTACTCGTCCGTCCACTTCTGAAATATTGCTGCGCGAGGTGGGATCCGCATCAGGTAGGACTGGCGGAGTTCATCGATAAACTTCAAAGAAGGGCAGGTAGTTTTGTATTATCGCGAAATGGGGAAGAGATGTGATACGCAAATTGGGGTGGCAATCATTAAAGCAAAGGCGTTTGTCGTTGCGGCAGGATTTTCTCATGTAATTCCAGTGACCAACTCTCTCCTCAGAGTGTGAAAGTATTTTGTTAGCGCCCACCTACATAGGGAGAAATTGTCTTGATAGTAAAATAAGATAAATCAGAGCTCGTACGGAAAGAGTAAGTGTTCGTTTTTTCTCGCGCGCTGTTTCAGTGTGGAAGGTAGAGAAGTAGCTTGAAGGTTGTTAGATGAACTCTCTGCCAGGCACTTAACTGCCGATTTCAGAGTAATCGTGTAAGTTAGATTTAGATTTAGAGGGCTGTAGCTAAAAGCAGAGGGTCGATGACGGCTGCCGCGACTCGCAATTGAGCAGGAATTAGTTGCAAAGCACCTGTTCGCTCTATACATCAGTACTGTTCATCAGTGTGGTACCCTTAGCAAGCAGCATTAACAGATCGGGTAGAGCGGATGCAACGAAGAGAGGCGCGTTCCGTGGAAGTGATCGTCTAATAAGTGCGAGCACTGTACGGAGATGGTGATCAGACTGCAGCGGCAGTGGGTACAAGAGGCTGTAACGCCATTATCGATTGTGAGTAATTGGTACAGACTAATTAAGTGTATGTAACTATGAAGTGTCTTTACCTGTTAAGTTCTTCGAATTGTTGCAGGGAAGTGGAAATTTATTATGTATAATTTGTTTAACGTAACAGTGTGCTTAAACAATGAAACTTCATTAAATTTGTCTGTTTGTTAAAACAAAAGTGTACGTAAATAACTGGTTCATTCTTAGGGAAATTATATGATGTAACTCAAAAGGCGTAGGGAACCCCGCTCCTTTACGGAAGGGGCTTGGCGCACAAGAAAAAGTGGAAGTGGCGGTCTATCTGGGCGGCAAGCGGGAGAGCGCAGGACGCAGTCAGTGGCCAGCAGTCGCAGAGTCAACACCGCAGGTGCCAAGTGAGGCCTTCTGTAACTAATGGCCTCGGATGTGGTTTCGGCTGTAAAAGGGTGCTCTCGTATTTGGATGATGATTACGTCGCCGAGAAGAATAAATAGAGCTTAAAACTGCCAGAAGGAGACCCGATAGCCGCCACATGCTTGCCACCAACTTCAACAACTTTGGAAAACAGACATGTATGCTAGTATGAACCAGTGTGTTTGTGTGTGCTTTTGCAATAATAATCAGTGTTACAAAATACGTGTTTAAACTTTGAACTGCCCTCTTCATGATACCGAGCAGGGTCCTATCCTAATAGTGCTAAAGACCGAGAATCTTATTTGTGAAGAAATTCTAACTTGTTTCCATTTAAATGTGCCTTTGTTTCAGCTTTAAAATATATAAAGGTTGCTAGGTAAATAATATGTTTCATAGATAAAGAGAGAGGCACATTATTCTGCACTTGTTAAAAAGCTTCATATTACTTTTAATCACTACTATTTTGATTGTGCCGAACTTTACTACTAATGAATATAAATGTGGCTAGTTAAATCACTTGCTTCACAAGTGGTGTTATGAGGAACTTAATTATGATCCTATTTGAAACTTAACTCGGATCTGAACTGTTTTTGAAGTAAATTAAGTATATTGTCAGTGCAAATGCTTATAAAGCACTGCAAGATAATTAATATCAAGTGGGATTGGGAATTAGTATTAGTGTAATGAAAAGTGTTTCTATAAGGTGTGCATAGTTACTGATAAAGAAAGGAACAGTTTAACAGCCCCCACTTTAATCTTTAATAGCAGGAGAAAGTTAATATGAATCTGGGTTTTTGCTCATGAATCTGGAACAAAATGGCTCTGAGCACTATGGGACTCAACATCTTAGGTCATAAGTCCCCTAGAACTTAGAACTACTTAAACCTAACTAACCTAAGGACATCACACACACCCATGCCCGAGGTAGGATTCGAACCTGCGACCGTAGCAGTCCCGCGGTTCCGGATTGCAGCGCCAGAACCGCTAGACCACCGCGGCCGGCTGAATCTGGAACATTACCACTGTGGAATGAATAAGAAATGCGTTATTTCAGTGCCATATTATTGCATTTGTGATGTGTGTATAAATATGTTAGTTAAACTTGAACTCTTGTCAGGTGCCACTATAGTCTCGTGTTGTCTTTGGGAACAATTTTTGTGCTGAATTAGTGGAAGGTTGAAGTGATGACTGTAGGTAGTTAACAGGGGTAAAGTCTCTTCTACATTTCTGTGATTTCTGACTTATGCTGTTCATAACTACTGCTATCCACTGTGTACTTCGTCTGGTCGTTGCAGGTATTCATTGCACTTCACTAAGAAAGAATTAATGAAAGTCTCTTTCAAAAGAGTATATTTTAATAGTATTGGTTAAAAACAGTCTTGGTTGCAATTTTAGTTTTTTTTTATTTTTTAACGGCGCGGTTCACCTTATTTAGGCATCTTCAGGTTACCTTTTGTAGATGGACGCGAGAGGCACCAAGATCTGCATAACGCGTTCCCGTTCACAGGAGCGTTTAACAGTAAGATGGGGACTCAGGCAGTAACCCCCATCTTACTGTTACTCGCTCCTGTGAACGGGAACGCGTTATGCAGATCTTGGTGCCTCTCGCGTCCATCTACAAAAGGTAACCTGAAGATGCCTAAATAAGGTGAACCGCGCCGTTAAAAAATAAAAAAAACTAAAATTGCAACCAAGACTGTTTTTAACCAATACTGTTAAGCACTGGTTTGCTGTATGCCACATATGGATTGGAAGAATTTCTTTTGTGTATTTAAATCCTGTGAGAATAACATTTTCACATTATTATGCCTAATTAGGCTGGCGACCTTTTTTTGTTTCACTTACGTAAATTATTTTCAAAATTATAGTCTTTCTGCTTTCTACTAATTACCACAATACGAAGTTCACGTTCGATACCCTCTATCCGTTAGGTTAATGCACGGTCAAACTTTTCAGAATTCCTCCCAGAGGGTAACGCTTACTGCGTGTTAAGGTCATAATTGGCATTCAACATTCCGCGGTGGCATTATACTTGGCTTTCCTGCGACACGACTAGAAGTCCGGTTATTAGGAAAAAGGTAGCACGCAACGACAGTAATGTTACAAGGCGTTGTGTGTCACTGAGGATTTTACTGGTGAACTTTCGAGAGCTTTAGTTGCGAGAAGAATCGGGTAACACATTACATCCTGCCTCCTGCCTTTTCGCTAAATGGCCGCGACAGGGAAATCATTAGAGCTCGTATAGAGGGATCTGTCGTCTACTGTTCTTCCCACGCTTCACTCGCGGTTGGAACAGCGAAGAAGGCAAGTGGTTGTGACACCAGATGTAACCTCCGCTACACGAGGCAGTGTGCCTTGCGGAGTTTAGAGGTATGTGCTGGTCTGGTGTTATTATGAGAGTAGGTATGACCACGGCTGCGGACTTGGTGGTGGTAGAGGCCAGTCGGCAGGTACCCCGTGATAGGTGGCAGAGGGGTCGTGTGTGCGCTGTCGCCGTGTACGTCAGACGTTCGCCCGTATTGCGGCGCGCTGGCTGCAGGGAGGCTGTGTCGTTTGTGGGCTGTGTGGTGTGGTGTGTTGTGTCGTCCGCGGCAAAGCTCGGTGTATCCGCGGGAACAAACGACCGCCGTTCCGCGCTGTTTGTGATTTATCTGGCCCTGCCCCGCCGTGTGTGTGTGTGTGTGTGTGTGTGTGTGTGTGTGTGTGTGTGTGTGTGTGTCGCGCCCAGAACAATGGGCGGCGCGGCCGCGGCTGAAATACACGCCAGCCAGCGGGGACGCCGCAGGCAGGGAAACGGGCTGCGCGTTAACAAGCACAGCCCGGCGCGGCGCAGAGGGGGCGGCGGAAGAAGAACAGAAAGCCCGCGGCGCCTCATCCAGTGCGTTGCGATAACGCGCCATAAAGGCTGCTTGCTGTTCACTTGGCTGTCACAGCACTGTGGCTACCTGTGGGCTGTACAACGTGACAGCTCCATTGCTTTCCAGCTAGCGGAAGTACACCCGTAGAATCAAGACCGCCCATATCCCTGGCGCTATTAAGACTGAGCAATTCGTGGGGAAAATTATCGCATGATAAAACACGAAATTGGCCGGGAAATGCGCGAAAAGTTTCAGTCGTAAACCGAGTGAAAGAGGGCAGCTACTCGCAAAACAATGCTTTTTTCCGGTCGTGTCGGACAGCGCTGTACTGTTTCATGTCTCGGACTGCCTCCGACTTACATGCACTGCTGTTTCGGGCACACGCCGATGCCGATAAACAACCCTGCCTATAAACGACGAAGTCTGACGTTAATTACTCACTAAACTGTGAGCCAAATGACAAAGTGGAAGAGAAAATTTCGTCTGTAGTCTGTACTGTCTGCAGGCGACGTTACTATACACAGTGGAAAGTCTCTGTTGCTCCATCATGCACAGGGGACATCAGCTGATCAAGTAATTATCAATGAAATCCGCCAACAGCCGTGTCATTCAGATAAATGAGATGTTATTTTATTTCATTTTATTTTGACTACCAGTTTCGGCTTTCCACTATGCCATCTTCAGGCTTCAAATACATCTCTTGGTTGCAATGAAGCCTTCGAATGAAGCACTTGGAAATATTTTTTGAATTCGCGACATCCAGGAATATATGCACTATATTACACTACAGGCCATTAAAATTGCTATACCACGAAGATTATGTGCTACAGACGCGAAATTTAACCGACAAGAAGAAGATGTTGTGATATGCAAATGATTAGCTTTTCACAGGATTCACACAAGGTTGGCGACGGTGGCGACACCTACAACGTGCTGACATGAGGAAAGTTTCCAACCGATTTCTCATACACAAACAGCAGTTGACCGGCGTTGCCTGGTGAAACGTTGTTGTGATGCCTCGTGTAAGGAGGAGAAATGCGTGCCATCACGTTACCGACTTTGATTAAAGTTCGGATTGTAGCCTATCGTGATTGCGGTTTATCGTATCGCTACATTGCTGCTCGCGTTGGTCGAGATCCAATGACTGTTAGCAGAATATGGAATCAGTCGGTTCAGGAGGGTAATACGGAACGCCGTGCTGGATCCCAACGGCTTCGTATCACTAGCAGTCGAGATGACAGTCATCTTATCCGCATGGCTGTAACGGATCGTGCAGCCACATCTCGACCCCTGAGTCAGATGTGATCGTTTGCAAGACAACAACCATCTGCACCTACAGTTCGACGACGTTTGGAGCTGCGTGGACCATCAGCTCGGAGACCATGGCTGCCATCATGATGGTCGCATCCGTGTTTGGCGACATCGGGGTGAACGGACATTGAAAGCGTGTATTCGTCATCGCCATATTGGCGTATCACCCGGCGTGATGGTATGGCGTGCCATTGGTTACACGTCTCGGTCACCTCTTGTTCGCATTGACGGCACTTTGAATAGTGGACGTTACATTTCACATGTGTTACGACCCGTGGCTTTACGCTCCATTCGATCCCTGCGAAACCCTACATTTCAGCCGGATAATGCACGACCGCCTTTTGCAGGTCCTGTACGGGCCTTTCTGGATACAGGAAATGTTCGACTGCTGCCCAGGCCAGCACATTCTCCAGATCTCTCACCAATTCAAAACGTCTGGTCAATGGTGGCCGAACAACTGGCTCGTTACAATACGCCAGTCACTACTTCTGATGCACTGTGGTATCGTGTTGAAGCTGCATGGGCATCTGTACCTGTACACGCCATCCAAGTTCTGTTTGATTCAATGCCCAGGCGTATCAAGGCCGTTATTACGGCCAGAGGTGGTTGTTCTGGGTACTGATTTCTCAGGATATATGCACCCAAATTGCGTGAAAATGTAATCACATGTCAGTTGTAGTATAATATGTTTGTCCAATGAATACCCGTTTATCATCTGCATTTCTTCTTGGTGTAGCAATTTTAATGGCCAGTAGTGTACAATATCGTTTATTTTTTAGAGATGCGTGTGGGGCCTGAATGGCATGTGGAATGCCGAAACTGGCAGTCAAAATAAAAAGAAATAAAATAACATCTCAGTTACAAGGCTGTTGGCGGATTTCATTGATAATCACAATGAAAAGTTGCCTACGAACCCCGTTTTCTGTTTTATTTTCCTCCGGTCATTTTCTGTCTTTTCGCTGCGTTTTTTCCCTTCCCTCAGACTAGTTTACTTTTGTTGTTTTCACGCTTCCACAATGGAATTCTTCTAATTTTAACATTTCAAGCTGAAGACTTGTCTCTCAACTTCTTATTCTCCGATTATGTTGTGTATTTCTACATCATCTTTAACTTTCGTAGCTCTTGCTTTTTTTTTTTCAGGGTTTTGGTGCAGAGACACTTGACGATCTTTTATGTTCATGGTGACACAATAAGAGGAGATGTTAGGACATCAGAAACTTGAAGCCGACGTCTGCGATGTTAGTAGAGCCAAACATTAGTTTCTGTGGGAAGTCTTCAGATGAAAAAATCCCAGCTTGCATGTTTTACAGATATACTAGTCGTTCTGGTTATAGTCGGAAGTGTAAATGAATCACACTTCATTTGTAAGTGGACTCGTTCGTGCGATATTTTCTTTTATATACATCAATTTCAGTTGTGCTTGTTGCTTCTACTGTAGCAATTTTATTTCTGTAATTTGACTTCAGATATTCTATCAGTACAACACGAAGACCACTCTGGTTGAACGGTTTGAGAAGGAAGTATTGCAAACAATCCACACATAGCAAAATATGTTCTTAGCATTTTGGGAAAGAGGACGTAGACGGAACATCGGTTTCCACATTTGTGTTAAGGAGAGTGCTACATTACGAAAGCACCCTTTTCAGATCGCATCCTCCATTTCTTGGTTATTCGGAAGTGTAACTATAAGGAGGTTACATTAACGAGGCCTTTCTAAGACTTCACTATGTAAAACAACTATGGCGTGGGCACGACAGTAATTGGAAAGGAGGAGGAATTGTTGTAAACGGTAGTGTGCTAGTGTTCGGGGGCCGCTAACGTAGCGGCGCCGGATTCAAAGCAACGTGCAGCGTAACCCTGCGGCGCCGCCTCCCCTGACTACACCTCCGTTGTTTTGTTAGCCTCTTATCTTTCATTCTGTGTAAATGGCCATAAATATGCCGCTCTATTTCATCGTTACTTTATAACGTTCAGGCTGCGGTCCTTATTTTAATTTTGAAGTATAATTCTTGTCCTCTTATTTTACAGTTTTAATTTCAGAATGGAAACAAACTACAGAAACTTTACTTACTTATTTTTCTTTCTTTGTGTGCTGTTCCTCCTGTGTCTTGGTTGTGGCCTGCATCTTCTTCCGTCTGCTCGTCATGTTATTCTCTTCCTTCTGTGCCACACACATTTGTTTTGTATCTGCTTAAGTAAAATTAATATTTCAGCTGAAAAAGGGTTTATTTCTGTTACTTCTAAATATTTTGTGTTAGTTCCCAAATTTTGTAATTTTTATAGCATGTCCTACTCCTGAATTCTTTCTCCATTAACACTGGAAAAATTTCTTTGAATACTTTTCCCTCAAATAGTCTGTAAATAAATAAAAAAGAACGTAAGCACAAATCTGTTTTCTTGTCTCACACCAATAAAACACGTTCGTTTGTTATCATGAAATGGTTTCACATATAAGTTTTTATTTGTTGGTCCCTGTTGGCGTGAATATACTAGAGATGTGAAACTAAATTACCTGGATCCTATGAAAGCATTTAAAGGAGTACGTTAAACTAAAAATCCATTTGACTGATATTTTCCAGAGCGCTCCTTTCTCAAAAGATTATTTGTAATCTCCGATCTCAACACTTCCAAGGAAATAATGGAACGTGTTCAAAACTCAGTACATTGAAATATCGAATAGAAACAAAAGTGAAAGTCTTAACATCGTTGTACTTCCTGTTACCCATCATAATGTAGTAAAAACAACTGAACGCTTACACTTGAAAAATCTTCAGAAATGTATATTTTCAGAACAGTAACAGAATTTTATTTTGCGCTTTATCATAAGTACGAGAAAAATTCCTTCATTTGCAACTGAATATTTCTTTCGTCTATAACAAACGTGTTTCGACTATTCGTGCTGGGCATGTTCAGTGGTATTTATGTTTATGAATTTTATCGTCCAAGACGTAGGAAATATAAGACTATCACAGGTGTGGATACTAGTATGATTTCGCACACTGAATGCAGCTTTTACGTGTTGATGCACCACGTAAATGACCTAACCAAGTGTCTACGGCTTCATCGATGACGCGCACATTTCCCAGATTCATTTCTGTGCGATATTTCCACGACTCTCTCTGCCTACAGCAATTCAGCTGCACACCATTTCCTGTGGATTTTGATAAGCCATATGCCGGATTCGACGCTGTTATTCAATTATAACTTCCATCTCTGTTCGCCGAATTTCCCGACATCCGAGAAATCGAACGCAGATGTAAGGTACGAAGTCCTTCTGGCTCCGACATAGGTAGCGTATGGTCACAGTGACTTGAAATACTGGGCACGGCCGACATTAGACCGAGCAGTACACGAACGACAAACCGACAACGCGCTGGATCCCGGACACGTGCCTAATATTTAATGTCAGTTTGCTGGCATCTATTGGATTGTGGTATTAGATGAAAGCGCTTATCTCATGTTTTCCGATGAGTGAAATAGATGTTATACTTGCCACATGCGTTACACTAACGGAAATCAGTTAAAACTGTCACATTGCGGGAGACAATCAAACTGGAAGACATCGGCTAGAAAAACACTGCCATCGTGGAGTATTGTTTGTAATTCTGTGATCCTTCTCAAGTCGAATTTCCGAAACAAGAAATTCAGAGAGGTGAGAGCGAATGGTCATGGACTGGTTGTCCAGGGTGAAGGCGTCACACAAATACTCGACCGTCTCGTGTTGTAGATGCTACAAGGAGGACGAACTGTCGCATAAAGAGTCACTGCTCCACTTACAAGAACTCAAATTGCTGGACGCACGAAGAAAGATCATTGATTGCTCTCAAATATATTGAGCATTTCGATCATGATGGTTAAGTTACAGACTTTGGGGGTTACTCCGGGTTACACACACACGCACACGCAGGCTCTTCATCCCCTACACCGTAGCCGAATGCGATGGAACGGAGCAAATTGGTGTTGGTACCGTTTGCACTGAGTAGTATTGTGTACGTGCTCATTTGTGTGCTCCCAGCCCGATGACTAACACATTTTGAGCACACACCAAATGGTGAGCAAGTCGAAATCTGTGATCAGATGACATTCAAAAGGATCTTGATTGAATTTTCTCATTTGGAGAAGACGGAAGGAGAGATCAGCAGCCAAGAACGTAAATATTTATTTATTTGAAACAACTAGTTTCGACAGACATTGCTGTCAAGTCTTAAAAAATATTTTTGTTCACATCACAACTTTGTATGAGGTCCAACGTAGAACGAACACGTTTCATAATAAAAAGGTTTTTTTAAGACGTGAAGATCACAGCAAAATTTGTTGAAACCAGTTCTTTTAAAGAAAGCAATATTTATGCGGTCTTTGCTGTTGAATGTTTTTATTCAAAAGCATCGTTTTATTACTACATTACTCGGCGAAACAAGGCCATTGTCTCCTTACCACTGCTGCTCTGTTCTCCTGTGGGTGGCAGACGGACCCGTATTTAGACAAAATGTCTGGTTGGTATGATGAATGGCAGCTGGCTCTAAATGTAGAAAAATATAAGTTAATGGGGTTGAGTAGGAAAAACAAACCTGTAACGTTCCAGTGCAGCAATAGCCAGGTCGATTAAATGTCTAAGCGTAATGTCGAAAAGCGGTATGAAATGGGACGAGGACGTAGGGGCGGTAGTAACGAAATCGACTTCAATTAACTGTGAGAATTTTATGAAAGTGTATCTCATGTATGAGGGAGACCGTACTTAGAACACTAGTGCGCCCATTAGTGGATACTGCGGCCGGCCGTTGTGGCCGAGTGGTTCTAGGTGCTTCGGTCCGGAACCGCGCTGCTGCTATGGTCACAGGTTCGAATCCTGCCTCGGGTATGGATGTGTGTGATGTCCTTAGGTTAGTTAGGTTTAAGTAGTTCTAAGTTCTAGGGGACTGATGACCTCACATGTTAAGTCCCATAGTGCTCAGAGCCATTTGCACCATTTTTGAGTGGATACTGCCCGAGTGTTGGAGGATCCCCATCAGCTCGGTTTAAGGGAAGACGTCGAAGTAATTCAGAGGCGGGCTGCTAGATTTCTTACACAGATGTTCGAACCACTGTCAAGTATTACGGAAATGGTATTGCAGAAAGGCTATTTGAATTCAGATAGGAATCCCTCTATGACGACGTTGTTTTGCAGAAGGATTCACGTGCCGCCAAGGTACATTTCGCGTAATAACCACGAACACAAGATCAGAGAAATTAGGGCCCGTACAGAGACATACAGACAGACGCCATGTTTTTCCCTCGCTCCGTTTGGGTGTGGAACAAGAAAGGAAATGACTACTAGTGGTAGAACGTACCTCGCGCCGCACACCGTACGGTGACTCGGAGTATGTGTATGTAGATGTACATAACACATTAAAACGAACGTATTTCCTGTTTGGGAATACATTTAAATGTGGACTAAACGGAAACGTTCGGGCACACTAGCGTCTATGTCACACTAACGGCAGGATGTACTGAAATATTAGTACGATAGTATCATGTTCTGAAAAAAAAATGTTTCATTTGTTTGATTAAAGAACGATTAGCGTAAGGCGATTTCAGTTTGTGTTGTTTGAAGGTTAATGGATTAAGTTTGGAGCCCCTAGACTTTGAGAATCTTCTCCCATCGCCGCCCCGATAGCTGAGTGGTCAGCGTGACGGATTGCCGTCCTACGGGCCCGGGTTCGATTCCCGGCTGGATTGGGGGTTTTCTCCACTCAGGGCCTGGGTGTTGTGTTGTCTTCATCATCATTTCATCCCCATCCGGCGCGCAGGTCGCCCAACGTGGCGTCGAATGTAATAAGACCTGCACCGAGGCGGCCGGACCTGCCCCGCAAGGGGACTCCCGGCCAGTGATGCCAAACGATCATTTCCAATTCCATCGCATCGCAATTTACATGCGGTGTATCATTGTGATTCTATTTTTTCCCCTTACTTGTGCTGGTTTACTCAACGAAACGATTTCCTGTGCCTATACATTGCCTGACAAGAAAAGAGTGAAACACCCTGAAGAAGAAGAAGAAGAAGAAGAAGAAGAAGAAGAAGAAGAAGAAGAGGAGGAGGAAGGAGGAAGTAAATGAAACTGCACAGGTAAAGAACTTGGCGGAGTGAGCCCATTTCTCAGTACGACTTTGGACCCCCTCTAGGCTCGACGCATGCACTGACTTGACTTGGAAGCGCGTAATGAAGTCGTCGTATCGTGTCCTGAGGCAAGTTGGCCCTACAACCGTTTAACTGGTCCTCGATATCCTGGATATTGGCACTGGCAAGGGGTGGACGTCCGAGCTGGTGTCACGCTCGTGCTGTCAGGGGGAAGACCTCCGGGATCTTGCTGGCCGCGGGAGAACCTCAAAATCACGCAGACAGTTCATACACACGCCGTGTGTGAACGAGCACTGTCGTGCTGAAGCCATAAGTAATGGCTCCCGACACCACGACAGCAGGGGTGAAGCTGCTGTGCATTTCCAAAACACTGGAGGAGTGGCACTGGTCCACAGGTCGCCGCCCTACTCCCCGACGATGGTTGTCTGGTGTAGTGCAGAATCGCTGAACAGTGTGCGGTGCCATACGTCAGAATTCCGTGCTTTCCCGGTGCCGGCACCACTCCAGATGCAGCCGTTTGCGCTGTGAACGGCAGCCTACACGTGGGACGGTAATTCCATAGTCCGCGTGCAGTCCAATATTCGACCGCTGTCACATGTGAAAGTCCCACAGACCTGGATGTTACACGGTATGGCAAGCTGGCCTAATGAAGACACTCACTGAGGCCACTTGCAAACGCACTCAGGTACTGATGACGCCGTGTCACACGAGTACGCGGAATCTCCGTGTCCCTCACTCAACACCTGACGTTGTTCACCCCCCTAATGTACCCTACAACACCTGGTAAGGACACTAAACACTAACATCACTGACTCAATATACAGATTGAATAACATCGGGGAGAGGCTACAACCCTGTCTCACTCCCTTCCCAACCACTACTTTCCTTTCATGCCCCTTGACTCTTATAACTGCCATCTGCTTTCTATACAAATTGTAAATAGCCTTTCGCTCCCTGTATTTTACCCCTTCCATCATCAGAATTTGAAAGAGAGTATCCCAGTCAACATTGTCAAAAGCTTTCTCCAAGTCTACAAATGCTAGAAACGTACGTTTGCCTTTCCTTAATCTTTCTGCTAAGATAAGTCGTAGGGTCAGTACTGCCTCACGTGTTCCAACATTTCTACGGAATCCAAACTGATCTTCCTCAATGTCGGCTTCTACTAGTTTTTCCATTCGTCTGTAAAGAATTCGCGTTAGTATTTTGCAGCTGTGTCTTATTAAACTGATAGCTCGCTAATGTTCACATCTGTCAGCACCTGCTTTCTTTGGGATTGGAATTATTATATTCTTCTTGAAGTCTGAGGGAATTTCGCCTGTCTCATACATCTTGCTCACCAGATGGTAGAGTTTTGTCAGGACTGGCTTTCCCAAAGCTGTCAGTAGTTCTAATGGAATGTTGTCTTCTCCCGGGGCCTTGTTTCGACTTACGTCTTTCAGTGCTCTGTGAAACTCTTCACGCAGTATCATATCTCACATTTCATCTTCATCTACATCCTCTTCCATTTCCATAATACTGTCCACAAGTACATCGCTCTTATATAGATCCTCTATATACTACTTCCACCCTTCTGCTTTCCCTTCTTTGATTAGAACTGGGTTTCCATCTGAGCTCTTGATATTCATGCAAGTGGTTCTCTTTTCACCAAAGGTCTCTTTATTTTTCCTGTAGGCAGTATCTATCTTACCCCTCATGACATAAGCCTCTACGTCCTTACATTTGTCCTCTAGCCATTCCTGCTTAGCCATTTTGCACTTCCTGTCGATCTCATTTTTGAGACGTTTGTATTCCTTTTTGCCTGCTTCACTTGCGGTATTTTTGTATTTTCTCCTTTCATCAATTAAATTCAACATTTCTTCCCTTACCCAAGGATTTCTACTAGCCCTCGTCTTTTTAACTACTTGTTCCTCTGCTGCCTTCACTACTTCATCCCTCAAAACTACCCATTCTTCTTCTACTCTTCTTCTACTGTATTTCTTTCCCCCATTCCTGTCAATCGTTCCTTAATGCTCTTCCTGAAGCTCTCTATAACCTCTGGTTCTTTCAGTTTATCCAGGCTCCATCTCCTCAAATTCCCACCTTTTTGCAGTTTCTTCAGTTTTAATCTGCAGTTCATAACCAATAGATTGTGGTCAGAGTCCACATCTGCCCCTGGAAATGTCTTACAATTTAAAATCTGATTTCTAAATCTCTGTCTTACCATTATATAATCTATTTGAAACCTTTTAGTACGTCAGGGGTAAATATATGATTTTGAATTCCCTGTGTAGGCTGCCCTGCATGACAGACATGTTGTGGTAGTAGTATCGGCTTGCTTTACTAAACTGTACTGCAGGGGCTACATGTGCCGATGAACATGGCTGGGGACTGGCCGAGAGGTAGAGCGAAGGGGAGGTGGAAATTGACAGAGAGAGGGAAGGAGGGGTAGATCCATGTGGCAGTTGGAAGTGTAGTGGACAGGCAGAAAAGAAGAGAGAAACGTGGAGTTAGAAAGGTAGAGGAAGGTAGAGGAGGAGGAGATGAAGAGAGAGAGAGAGAGAGAGAGAGAGAGAGAGAGAGAGAGAGGAGCAGATAGACATACAGAGGAATGAAGAGGTGGGCACAAAGAACAGGAGGAGGACGAGCGTTCATTGTAGTCGTGTAAGTCGAAAGCCATATGTGGGCAAAGCTATGGGAAATGGCTAGTTTCACCTATAATGTTAAAAGAGACAGTATAGTTTATATGACATGTTATTTGCAGTGAGGCACGTAACGTTCGGTTATATGAGATTACTTTCCATATTTACTTTTTTTTACATTTCTGTCGTTGTCAACGAGAAACAAGACGAAAAAATCGTGAACTGAAGGTACAGTGTTACTGGAAGCTCTTACAACCCAAAACTGTATGGCATTTTCAGATGCAAGAAGAGTGGCGAACGACGACATAATTCTTTGATTTCTCGACGAATGGCTCCAGGCGTACGTTCTGGAAATCTTCACATTCATACTGAATCGATACGTCTACGTGTGAGGCGGTACTGGGTGCGAATTTCGTTCGCTAAGCTCGTATTTTAGAAGCTTCCGGAAACGCGTGGCCGGCCGCGGTGGTCTCGCGGTTCTAGGCGCGCAGTCCGGAACCGCGCGACTGCTACGGTCGCAGGTTCGAATCCTGCCTCGGGCATGTATGTGTGTGATTTCCTTAGGTTAGTTAGGTTTAAGTAGTTCTAAGTTCTAGGGGACTGATGACCTCAGATGTTAAGTCCCACAGTGCTCAGAGCCATTTGAACCATTTTTGAAACGCGTGGAAGAACACGGTCTGTGTCTGACAGTACCTCCCTGCCACAAGATTACTCCGATCTCGCGCCAGTTTGCCGCCGGCGTGTCCAGCCCTGCGCCACGCCCTCTCGACAGCTGCGAGGCGCACTGCCCCTTCACGGACGCCTATTGACACGTGTCCGAGTCAGCTCCTGACGTGGACTGCAGCGCGTGTCTGGAGCGGCTCCCCACCGCCGCCGCCTATGTATGGGACGTAATTAGCCGGCTCCGGTAGTCGGCGCTCCGGTGAGGGACGGCCATTCGTTAATTACGGCTGACAATTAGCATCGCGGCCGCTGCCCGCGCACGCGCATTAGCGTCGCGAACACGGGGCGCCCGGCTGTCGCGCCGCCCACGCACAGTACTGCGTAGCTCTGCACAGCCAGCTGTCGACGACGACCTCGTCCCTGTAGCGTTCTCGCTTCCCACGCCCGGGTTCCCGGGTTCGATTCCCGGCGGGGTCAGGGATTTTCTCTGCCTCGTGATGGCTGGGTGTTGTGTGCTGTCCTTAGGTTAGTTAGGTTTAAGTAGCTCTAAGTTCTAGGGGACTTATGACCACAGCAGTTGAGTCCCATAGTGCTCAGAGCCATTTTTTGAACCTCGTCCCTGACTGGCCGAGAGCTCAGGACGCCATGCTAGCGTCTCGCTTTTCCTTTGTGTGCCGCAGAGTCGTGGATTGTTTCAAAGCTCCAAACGCCGATTACGTAGTTTGGGAATTAGATTTTCATAGGTGTTTTTGCATCCTAGATTATGACTAAACGTGATTTACTGATAACTAGTATAACTCACATAATTACGAACGACCATCTAGAACCATGACAGGTTTTTTCACTGTTGGCTGCGAAGTGCAATTGAAAATGACTTCACGAGTCTTGTATTTCAGGCAAACAAATCAGGATGTAGCTGACAAATTTAGATAATAAGGAAGAAGAAGATCGTAAAGCTGATAAATGACATCCTGTAACTAATGCGTATTTCTACAAAGAAGAAGATTATTCGAATACCCTGCCTGAAAAAAAAAAAAAAGTGTAGCAGGCATAAGATAAGACAAGGTCGGATTTCAATGCGAGTTCGTACGCACGGACACTGACGGCAGTTACGTAAATGATTAGACATGCGGTTCTCCCCGCAAGCCAGCAGAGTGGCTTGAGTCTACGGTCCCTTGGCAGTGTAAATAATTGAAACTTCTAAGTCAATGTTGTCAAAAGACACGGCCATTCACGTTACATATTTTGATTCAACTCATTCATCAAAAACTCAAATTCATTCATCTCGCCAAAAACGTTCATCATAAAACATTCATTCAACTCGCCAAAAACATTCATCAAAAACAACTCATTCATCAAAACCCATAAGGTACTTCCAGTCGATCTACAAAGATGAAATTTGGCAAGAACTAAGGCTAAAAGAGGAATGTGATGAAATTGAAGAACTGGACAGGAAGGGAAGATACGACTTACTATACAACAGAGTAAAGACTATGACATGGGAACAAAACAGAGCAGGAAGTGCTGCTATGGAAATTTTGAGTAAAGACGAAGAGGTAGTGTACAAAGATCGTGACGATGTCCTCCAGAGATAGGAAGAATATCTAAAAGAGCTATATGACACAAATAGCAAACCAGGAACTCTGGAACTTGAATCACACAACAGTGTAAGTGATGAAGAGAAAGGACCGACCATCATAATGGAAGAAGTAAAGTCTGTCGTTGCTGCAATGAAAAATGGCAAAGCAGTAGGTACAGATACAATACCGGGAGAAATACTAAAATGCTTGAACCACAATGGAATAAGAGAAATATTGAGGTTATGTAATAAAATATATGACAGTGGTGAATGGCCTGAGGACTTTTTGACAACAGTAATGATTCCATTACCGAAAAAGCAAGGAACCAAGAAATGCAGCGAGCACAGGACAATCAGCGTCATTTCACATACAGCCAAAGTGATGTTAAGAATAATTAATAAAAGACTTGAAAAGGTAATGGAGGAGAATCTCGGCGAGGAGCAGTTTGGCTTTAGACGGAATACGGGCACCAGAGATGCAATAGGGCTCCTACGAATCTTGGGAGAAAGGTTTATCGAAAAAGGAAGAGACCTATATACGTGCTTCATCGATTTAGAAAAGGCATTTGACAATGTGGTTTGGAACAAGCTGGCGACTATTATGAGGGAAAAGAGAGTGGACTGGAAAACCAGAAGACTTATAAACTCATTATACCTTAATCAAAAAGTTTCAGTTAAAGTGAGAGGAGAAAGTACAAACTGGATCAGACTAGGGAAAGGAGTAAGACAAGGATGCTGTTTATCACCTACTCTTTTCAACCTGTACTTGGAAAATATGATTGAGTGGAGAAACACTAGAACAGGTGCAAAATTTTAAGTACCTTGGAAGCAGGATAGACACCGACTGGAAGTCCACCACAGAAATCAAAACAAGGATAGCTATGGCAAAAGAGGCGTTTTATAAGAAAAGGAGAATCTTCTGCAGCGGTCTGGACAGAGAACTCAGAAAGAGACTCATAAAATGTCTTGTATGGAGGTTCTTCTGTATGGCGCTGAAACATGGACTATGAGGAAAAAAGACAGAGAAAGGCTGGAGGCTTTTGAGATCGGGACATGGCGGAAGATGGAAAGAATAAGTTGGATGGACAGAGTAAAAAATGAAGAGGTACTGAGAAGAGTGGGAGAGAAAAGGCAGTTACTAGATGTAATAAAGAGAAGAAAAAGAAATTGGATTGGGCATATATTAAGAAAGAATGACGGACTGATAAAAACAGTTTTAGAAGGTTATGTAGAAGGGAAAAGGAACCGAGGAAGGAAGAGATTCCAGATACTGGATGACATGATGGACGGTACAACATACAGCAGCCTTGAGAAGGAAGCAATGGATCGCAGAAAATGGAGATGCAAAGGACCTGCTAATATAGCAGATAACTGATGATGATGATGATTATGAAGGTTTCACAGTACAAGTAAAGTTAAAAATTCGAACATTAATTTGTAATTATATCACACGAAAAATATTTGTCATGTATTATCCGACATCAAACTTGAAATTAAAATAATCGATCGTCTGCGAATGTATGTTTGTCACACAAGTTTGAAACTCCATATCTATGTGCAGTAATCGATCCTGGATATCTGATAATGGACAAATTCCGAAAAACGTCATATGAGCAATGAAGTCATTCCTTGCCTGACGTTTGACTTTTACCATTCAGACCCAGTCAGCCTGGACGCAGAACTAGTGATTATCACTATATCCGTTGCCTGCCTCCTGTGTGACTTAATGTCACATTTATATTACTGAAATCAAAACATTCTCGAAAATCCTGGAATTCCTGTGACCGATATCTTGCCAGTGTCAGTGTGAATAAAGGCAAAAAATGGCCGAGATTCTCGATTCCCGGAGTGGATGAACTGTGTACGTATACATAATTATGTTTTTGCGGAAACCTGAGTGTGCGAGTCCTACTCGCAACAGGGCAATTTTTTCCTATTACGTTAACCAGGAGCTGTGGCAGGCAAATCCGCCACTAGCAAATTCTACTGCATGCATGATACTCTTGTTAAACGGCATGTTATAGAAATCAGTACTACTAACCTTGGAATCTACACAGATCTTCGTCTAGCGCTCTTTTTGGTATGCCACTGTTACTTTCCAAGAGGTGAGAACACACACTGACATTCAGCGTCGAACTTAATAAGCTGTATTGCGGTGACTAACGCTGACAACTGGTGCTCATTTGCAATGATACGTAATTACTGTTTCGTCATGACTGTTGTCAAAACTGCAGCAGAAGCTTTGAGGCCAGGCTGTCACAGCTGCGTGACTGATCGACCTGAAACGTATTGGCCTGTCGTCCTTTTTGTGGCTCACATTGTGTAACGCGACCGTTGTTAATTATCTGTAACGCATTACGGGTACACTAGTTTTAATGTGCTTCACTTATCCCTGGTACTACAACGAGAACAAATTCTGTACAGGTGGTCACACTAAATAAATCAAAAGTGATTACCATCAAGTGATGTGAAGCAGTAACTGTGAACACATAATAAACATTTCGGCAAGGTACAGTTAGGTAAAACTGTAGTTTTCGAGGGTGCCCACAGGCAGGAAGAGCGGGTATGTACTGTACAAGGCGAGCTGTTTGGTTGTTATTTGCGTGGAGTGGTTTACGCGCCCTTGCCGATCACTCACAGCATCTTCAAAGGAAAAAAAGAGTGGAGTCCTTCTTCGCGAGGTCCAGATAGTCAACAAATACATTAATGCACAGCTCTCAAAGTTAGGTTGTGTGGTGGTGGGTATATCGCGTGCTGCAGTAATTGCCCTCTTTCACCACGTCGTGTTCCAGTCGCGAATATTTCGAGGGAGGGACGTCTTTGGTAAGCTCCCATGCAATCTCACGTTCTGTGATTTTACCGTCATGAACACCTCGTGATTCGTGTTGAGGACGAAGTGCGCTGGCCAGGGGACCGCGCCTGCTCATTATCACCGATGGCGTTCAAATTTGTGTATATTTGCATCGCTTGGCCAGAAACCAAAGTGACAGAAGTGGGCGTTTCATATGGCCAAGGGCTTCAAAAATGCCATTTCTGCTGCGGGTCGGGCGAGGCATGAGACATTCATGTTACCATAGTCACCCCGCGTGGTCGGCGCGGCGGAGAGAGAGCGGAATGGAAACCTGAAAATCGTGGAGTCGACTCCCAGTGCGTTAACGTTTTTATTTACTTTTCATTTTCGATTTTTACATTACTTGTACTGCAAATAAAACTGAAATAGTGGTCAATAAATTGTATTTCTTAATATTTTCGTAAAGGGCGCGAGAAGGATAAACAAAGAGAAATTTGGGACTGCGAATAAATTTCCAAGAGAGAATTTTACTTACAGCGTCTACGAGGTCTCGGCAAGTAGCTTTCAAAGGAGGGATTGTAACTGAAGCGTACAGGACTTAGTATTCCGTTACGTGCATTATGACCTTCGAGCAGCCCTGGGCAGCTGCATGCGAACAGTGGGTTCCCGGTGCAGGTAAAATCGGCCCAACGAGATAGAAAAGGAAATCGCCTCTCCAGGAGGCTGCATAAAAATGCATTCGTTTGTACATCACTAGCTGTTCCACAATATTTGGCTGAATGTGATTTTACGTGTGGTTCGCTGCAGAACTGTGCGATGAGAGATGAGCTTTTTTTGAGTGTAAGCCAAGTTTGTATTTCTATAGAATCTTCAAAATAACCGTGTAATTGTAAAAATACGGCGTTTATAATGTGTGCAAGATGGCCAGACAGTTGGCCCTCCCTCTGTTTACACAATACTTGTAAGTGATCAGTTGTAAAACAGTAAAAGTGTCTGATTGTATACGCGAATTTCATTTACAGTCCCAAATTTCAGTTTCACCTGTCCTTTTCATGCCATTTATGAAAATATTAATAAAAACAATGTATTGAGCATTACTTTGGTTCGTTTGGAGTGTGCGAGTAGCGAAAAAATTGAAAATAAAAAGAAGTTTCCTCATCAGGGCTCAACCTTCGAATTACTCGTCTTTACTCTTTCCGCTGCATGGTAATTACAGTTACGATGGCTCTCGCCTCGCCGAACTTGTGCCTAAGAAAACGCATACCGTGTGGAACTCACACTTCTGTCACTTTCATTTCTGGTCAAGCCATGTCTATACCACAAATTTGGTTGTTATTATTATTATTATTATTATTATTATTATTATGGTTGTTGTTTAAGTTTGATCAGCGCCGTACAGTCGTGTGTAATGTCTGCACTTTATTAAGCTTATAAATATCAGTGGCACTGTTACGTCTTGTTCACGTAGACACTAGATAAGTGCATTGCCATAAACATAATCTCTGGGACCTTCAAGACTAACCACCCTAACTGAACACTAGTTTCCCCACCTCAGTGAATCCATACTATCGTGCATCTACCCAGGAAGAAATGGGGAATAATACTGATATAGGGAGAGAGTGGGCTAATAAATGTTTCGTTCTTAAACTTCGTGGTGGTTTTTTGTATCTTCACGTTATCAAACTATTTACCAATTGTGACTACGCTGTCGATTACATTAAGCGTTGTATAACTTGTCGCGTTGTTCAAAACACTTGCCATTACGCCAAGATTTTTGGTATGAATCCAACGTACGGCGGTTTGGTGGTGGTCTGCAGCTACTGTTTTTGCATGGGATATTGCGTTAGCCGTTCGATGGTTATCCTGTACAACCAGGTCTTTCTGTAGTGATCTGTTCAATTTTGGTGTGGTTACCCGCCCGCTGAATTTCTACAACGACTGTAATATCTATTTAATATTAGAGCAGATCCAAAAGTTTCCGTTTGGAGGCGTCGTTGTTGCTTATATGCAACGAAGCGCTTCTCGGATGCAGGTATGTAAGCACTGACATGCAGACAAGAGATTAGTGTGGCATTCGTGAATTTCCAACGTGGCGTGCGGTAAATGCGGAAACGTGATGTGCCAAATGGTCTGAACAGGATCGAAGGACTTTTTGGCTACCGAAGGACGAACACCGGCCGACATCCATCGGAGAATGAAGAATCTGTATGGGCTGGCATGTCTGTCGAAAACCACGTCCAGGAAATCTGCGACAAGGGATGCTGGTGCTTTATGACAACGCAGATCCCCATACGGCAGATGTAAGGCGGAAGTGACGCCGACTTCTGTGGGTGACACTCGAGCACTCGTCCTGTTGTCCAGATCTCTCCCCATGCGATTATCACGCCTCTGGTCTCTTAAAGCAAGCTCTGAAGGCCCGACGATTCCCTTGTCGGGCGAGGATTTGCGGTTGGCACTGACGAACTTCCCACGCATCACAAGACGGCGCTCGACCAAACGGGTACCCTCAGATTGGTGCGTCGGTGGGATGGTTGCCTCAGTGCTCACTGCGATTTTGCCTGGTTGGCGCACCGGTGCAGGACTGTGCGGCCTTGGAACGGAAACTTACAACACCAAATGTTTACGTCAAGTTTTCATTTCGCACTACACACAGAAGGGTCAGTCTTATGAAGGAGAAGGAGAGAAAAGGAAAGAGTGCAGAGGGTGGCGAAAGGTAAAGGGTGGACTGTAGCCGACAGACTGTCTCGCGGTAGCCTGTTTGATGTGCAACTATTTTTATCCTTTCCATTACAAAAAGCGAAAGCCATTTCCCATTAGCGTTATTGGATCGCAGCAACGATCTCATTAACATAAAATAGCACTCGGACGATGGCGAGTGCGTGTTTGATGCGTTGCTAAACTGGATTACGCAGTGTTCGCAATGGCGTTAAGAGCCCCGCTGAGAGGATTCCGCCCACCGGCGGACTGCGCTCGCTGTTGCAGCTCCCGCGGTGAGGAATGGAACGGTGCGACCGGGAATCGAACGCGGGCTCCAAATCACGTTGGCGGGTCACGCGGATTCGTGCAGCGATGTGCAGAATTCTACACGAGCTACGGGCGACACTTTTCTCCGTACGGGTAGCGTATTCTTCAGTCGCAGTGAAGCGGATTCGGTACAACTTGTTCCTGTACTAATTTTTTTCGTAATTTTTGACATCCGTGTACGGTAATTTCAACAGATCAAGAAACTACTCTGCAACGGTATAGACCGGAAAAGGCATTAAACGCAGATACTCCTACGATCCGAGCATCCTCGTCGCTAGTCCGCGGGTGTACTTCATCCGACCCCGCCACACCTCCCCGTCCCGGAAGTGGCGTTTTAACACGCACGTCTATCTGGGCAGGTGATCGTGGAATATCTCTTTCCCTTATTACGGCTACATGCTGAAAAGTAATGGCTCTTAATTTCTTAATGTTTCGAGTATCGATTGAGGCATTACACGCTACTGGCTTAAAATTGCTACACCAAGAAGAAATGCAGATGACACACGGGTATTGATTGGACAAATATATTATACTAGAACTGACATGTGATTACATTTTTACGCAATTCGGGTGCATAGATCCAGAGAAATCAGTACCCAGAATAACCACCTCTGGCCGTAATAACGGCCTTGATACGCCTGGGAATTGTGCCAGACAGAGCTTGAATGGCGTGTACAGGTACAGCTGCCCATGCAGCTTCAACACGATGCCACAGTTCATGAAGTGTAGTGACTGGCGTATTGCGACGAGCCAGTTGCTCGGCTACCATTGACCAGACGTTTTCAGTTCGTGAGAGATCTGGGGAATGTGCTGGCCAGGGCAGCAGTCGACCATTTTCTGTATCCAGAAAGGCCCGTACAGGACTTGCAATATGCGGTCGTGCATTATCCTGCTGAAATGTAGGGTTTCGCAGGGATCGAATGAAGGGTAGAGCCACGGGTCGTAACACATCTGAAATGTAACGTCCACTGTTCAAAGTGCCGTCATTGCGAACAAGAGGTGACCGAGACGTGTAACCAATGGCACCCCATACCACCACTCGGGGTGATACGCCAGTATGGCGACGACGAATACACGCTTACAATGTGCGTTCACCGCGATGTCGCCAAATACGGATGCGACCATCATGACGCTGTAAACAGAACCTGGATTCATCCAAAAAAATAAAGTTTTGCCATTCGTGCATCCAGGTTCGTCGTTGAGTGCACCATCGCAGGCGCTCCTGTTTGTGATACAGCGTCAAGGGTAACCGCAGCCACGGTCTCTGAGCTGATAGTCCATGCTGCTGGAAACGTCGTAGAACTGTTATTGCAGATGGTTGTTGTCTTGCAAACGACCCCATCTGTTGACTCAGGGATCGAGACGCGGCTGCACCATCCGATACAGCCGTGCGGACAAGATGCCTGTCATCTCGACTGTTAGTGATACGAGGCTGTTGGGATCCAGCACGGCGTTCCGTATTACCCTCGTGGACCCTCCGATTCCATATTCTGCTAACAGTCATCGCATCTCGACCAACGCGAACAGCAATGTCGCGATACGATAAACCGCAGTCGCGATAGGCGGAAACGTGATGGTACGCATTTCTCCTCCTTACACGAGGCATCACAACTACTTTTCACCAGGCAACGCTGGTCAACTGCGGTTTGTATATTAGAAATCGGTTGGAAAGATTTCCTCATGTCAGCACGTTGTAGGTATCGCCAGCGGCGCCAACCTTATGTGAATGCTCTGAAAAGCTAATCATTTCCATATCACAGCATCTTCTTCCTGTCGGTTAAGTTTCGCGTCTGTAGCATGTCATCTTCGTGGTGTAGCAGTTTTAATGGCCAGTAGTCTATGTCATCCATATTACTGAGTTAGCTTTCTGCTTTGCTGACGCAAGTTGCAAGCCTCTGCCGCTAGAGGGTTCCGAATTGTAGTGTGTAACGTGGCCATATAGGTGTGCTGCGAGAACGTCAGAACACTGAATGCACGAGTCTGCCAGAAAATTGAAAGCACAAATTGGAAGAGTTCGTCCACATGTGGATCACCCCCTGCTTTCAGCACGACAGTGGCAGACCACACAAGAGCGCTGCGAAATGTGAAACAGTCCGACAGCTGGGTTCCATTGTAATCAATGATCGTCCATACAGTACCGACTCGGCCCCGTCAGATTTTCATCCGTTTCCAAAATTTAAAGAACACCTCTGACGAATTCACTTCGATAGTGATGAAGCGGTTCAAGGAGAGGTGACACTGTCGCTCCGTAAACGAAATCAAACTTTCTACAGTGACGGCATCAACAAACAGCTCTGTCGTTGGGAGAACTGAGTTCGTCACCAGAGTCGCTGTGCCTGCCGCGGTGACCGAGCGGTTGTAGGCGCTTCAGTCTGGAACCACGCTGTTGCCGCTGTCACAGGTTCGAATCCTGCCTCGGGCATGGATGTGTGTGATGTCCTCAGGTTGATTGGGTTTAAATAGTTCCAAGTCTAGGGGACTGATGACATCAGATTGTAAGTCCAATAGTGCCATTTGAACAATTTTAAGAGTGACTATGTTGAGAAATAAATATGTAGATATGAATAATAAATATGCAGAATTTCTTTTGCGTAAAAAGCTTTAAGAGTTTTCACGTAAAAAATTCTGAGGCATTACTTGTCAGCCCGCCTTGGTAAGAGGTACTGTGATTCATTGCCTGCACAGTAAGCACCTAGACTAGCTGTGTGAACTTTTGAAATATGCATTTGTGTTGAACGAGTTTCACGAAAACGACGCCACCTCATGAGTTTCAAACACACTTGTGAACGTTTACGAAAGTAAACAAAGTGTTGAGAAATATCCTGAGCCGGTGTGGAATTAAAGCGAGAGTCACGCGCTGTTTGGTGCCGAAGAATGTGGAAGTTGTCGGTAACGAGACAAGGTATGCGAGGCGCGGCCCACGGTCAACACATTAAGCGGCTGCGCACGCAGGTCGGCGGCGCCGCGCGGCCAGTGTGACGTCACGGCAGAGCGCTGTGGTGCGTGCAGGTGGCAGCAGGCAGGCAGGCAGGCAGGGCTGAGAGCGCTAGCGGCACGCGACGCGCTGCTGATGCGGGCGGGCGCCGCCGCCATTGATCAGCTCGGGGCGCCGGGCTGGCTCGCCGCTACATCTGCCGGCGGCCGCCGCAACCAGCAGCGAGCGCTGCCAATTACTACCTGCTGGCGCGCGTTTCGCGCGGTGTCGGATTCCTCCTGCGTGGGTGGGGGCGGAGCAACCGGATGCCTGCCGCTGCCTCCATCAGGAGGTCGTGTCATCCTCGGAAGTGGTTGGCAACAGCGACTGAGACGCAATTTCGCTCGGTCCTACAATTGCCGCTCTGTGTCTTGCGGTTGCCAGCTATCGTATGGCACTTCTGTTTATTAGGGCCCGATGTCTTCTGTCCTCTTCTGTCAGAGACAGAGAGAATTAAATCACGTTACTTTTCCACTCGAACTATTTCGTGTCAAGAGTACTAGCATTAAAGAAATCAAAACATTAGGCTCGAAAGAAAGAATAAACGTAGTGTCCAAAACGTAGATCACAGACAGCTTACCTAGAATTGACCAGCAATGACCTCTTCAGTGAGTCGAATAAAAAAAAATGGTTCAAATGGCTCTGAGCACTATGGGACTTAACATCTGAGGTCATCAGTCCCCTAGAACTTAGAACTACGTAAACCTAACTAACCTAAGGACAGCACACACACCCATGCCCGAGGCAGGATTCGAACCTGCGACCGTAGCAGCAGCGCGGCTCCGGACTGGAGCACCTAGAACCGCAACGGTGCGATGAAAACAAGAAAAATAGTGGTTATTGAATGCTGTGTTTTTGTTGTTGCTGATATGGTTTACATCGTCAGTGGCTCTAACGCGAATCTCCGCTTTATCTGTATCCTTTTACTTCTGTGTAACAACGTTTCTGAGCTTGAGAAACGCCAAGAATTTAACCTCCATCTAGTACATGAAGGAGATCTCAGATTACCACACTTGTATTTTTGTGCATACTTGTTGAAACGATTCAGCAACTTCATAAAGACATGAAACATAATTATAATCATTATTTTTTTGTTTCAGGTAAGTCCTCTGAAGTTTAAGACATCGTAAATACGGCGAAGTTCCGTTGTTACATTGCAGACTTTATGTAAAAATGCAGTAAGTACTTCACTTTCTTTAGTTTTGCGGATGTTGGAATAATCCAACGTCTGTATTATTATTATTATTATTATTAAACCAAATAAACTAGTAATAAGTGATGACTGAATATTTTAATGTTTAGTGAGTGGTGACATATTGAATTTAATACTGGAGACTGGTTACTTCAACGTATCGCCATCCAAGCAACTGTACTGACACAAGAGTTCTCAAGTGTTTAACAAAACGATGGAAAATGGAAACAACAATGACAGGACAGATTTAAACTGTCTCTATTTTACTTCCTGCGTGAAAACATCGATCATGCGAAACTCATTGCACTTTTCTCAGTTGTCTCACTGAAGGCCAATCTGATAGATGAAGTATTTGAGTCAGTAACTACTACGCTTATTATCGACAGTTCGATAATAGAGGTATCATTAAAATCTGTAACTGGATTGAGGATTTCTTGGTTGGTATGGGACAGAGCTTCTTATCTTTGATTGATAGATGTAGATGTTCAAATGGCTCTGAGCACTATGGGACTCAACATCTTAGGTCATAAGTCCCCTAGAACTTAGAACTACTTAAACCTAACTAACCTAAGGACATCACACACACCCATGCCCGAGGCAGGATTCGAACCTGCGACCGTAGCAGTCCCGCGGTTCCGGACTGCAGCGCCAGAACCGCTAGACCACCGCGGCCGGCTATAGATGTAGATATAGCTTCATGTATGCCCCAGGAAAGTGTGTTGACACGCTCGCTGTTCGTGTTGTGTCTTAAGGGCCTTTCACAGTAACCTCAGACTTTCCGCAGATGACACAGTTACTTATAATGAAGGACTGTCTGAAAAAAGCTGCACAAATACTCCGTGGGATCTTCAAAATTTCAGACTGTTATTGAGACCGACAACTTGATTTAAATGTTTAGAAATTAGAAACTCTGCACTTCCCAGAACTAAGAAACATAGTATGCTATGACTATAATATCACTGAGTTACAGTTCAAATTGGTTAGTCGGCCGGGGTGGCCGAGCGGTTCTGGGCGCTACAGTCTGGAACAGCGCGACCGCTACGGTCGCAGATTAGAATCCTGCCTCGGGCATGGATGTGTGTGATGTCCTTAGGTTAGTTAAGTTTAAGTAGTTCTAAGTTCTAGGCGACTGATGACCTCAGCAGTTACGTCCCATAGTGCTCAGAGCCATCTTTTCAAATTGGTTAAATCAAACCATACCCGGGGGAACAATTTGTAGCCATATGAAATGGAACTATCACATAGGCTTAGAGTCGTATGTAAAGGCGGTGACATATATCGGTCCATTGATGGAGTGCTTGGGAAACATAAAGGAGATCGCTTACAAATCACTCGTGTGAACCATCCGAGAATATTGCTACTGTGTGTCGGACTTGTACCAGATAGTATTATTAGAAGATACTGAACATATACAGAGAAGGGCTGCACATATAGTAACAGGTTTGTTGGACCCATTGAAGAGGGCCCCAGAGGTGCTGAAAAACTGAACTGGCAAGCGCTTGTAGATAGACGCAAACTACCCCGAGAAAAAATTACTTGCAAAGTCTAAGACGTCAGGTTTAAATGGTGCATAAAATAATATACTATAACTTGCTACATGTAGCTTCAGTAGGGACATGGGGGACAAGAATAGACTAATTACAGCGCTTATTGTGGCGTTCAAGCATTCTTCTCGCGCTCCATACATGAATGGAACGGGAATGAGCCCTAATAACTGCTTCCAAGAGAGGTATCGTCTCATACAGACCAGGGGTGGCCACAACGCCACTCGAGAGCTGCATATGGCCGTTGCCTGTATCTGGTGTGCAAGAGGCGAGTGCGGCTAGTAAACAGTGGTAAGAAGAATTCGTTCTGTAGACACAGACAGTAAAAGCAAGTGTCTTCCATGTTACAATTTAAGTTCAATAATGTTTGAGGCAATGATGACACAAACGACAGTGGTTTCATTAAGCAATTTCCAGTTGTTTATCAGTTAAGAAAAACTAAATTGACACTACTATTTCTCTTTGTTGTGTTATGAAAAGTTGTTCATTGATCTTAGTTCAAAAACAATAAATAAATGTTTCGTCATTGATGAATTAAAAAAGTTGGCTCATTAACGTCGACGTCTTTAAACAATGCGGTTCTCTTCGAATCATTTCCATGAGTTTGCGTCTCTCAAAGGTATAAGGTTAATAATGAATTTCCTAGAGATACACCCAACTGGCTAACAGAGGATACGAAAATGCACACAGAGCTGAAAAGCATTTTCGAGACAATGCTGCGTGCCTTAGGCCAGGGGTGTGCAGCCAGCGGCTCGTGGGCCGCATCCGGCACGCGATCACGCGACTGATTTCAGTCGGGATATTTTGGCGGACACACGGGTCGTCTCAGGTTTGCAGCTCATGTCGTCGACCAGTGACAGTGTTCCGTACTCCGCGCATTCTGTTTCACCGCCGCTGGATTTGAAGAGCTAAGCATATATCAGTATACTGATATAGAAACAACCCATGCTTACCCGAACAGCCACCTCAAAAGTGTTTTTGGATAAATATTTTAAAAAAAGCTTGCTTATAGTGCTACCCGGAAACACCTGAGTCATATCCACAAACACAGGAATGACCTGCTTGTGGCCAAAAATCGCAAAGTTACTCTAATTCTTGTCGACTGGGATTGCGTATCGTACTTGTTTTTCTATTCTTTCGTGTATTGACATCAGTAAATGACTGTTGCCGTTGTGGACGTACTAAAACTCCGCTACTATTGAAACTGAAGTGGATTAGCTGCAACTAGTTGGGTTTTTGTCATTTATGTTTCCATGGATGACGCGTCAAGATGCCTGGTATCATCAGATATTTGTATTTATTTGTCAATGGCGTTTTTTTTTTCTCTTTACTAACGGCGTTGCAAAGTTTTGCAACGAAAGCTTGTGAGGCAGTTGCTGTGAAACGTCATGAGTAAACACAGAATGTTAACAGGGCGTAAATAATATGTAAACATTTGAAGTTGGGGTGAATATAAAGTGTGTGTTCTATCAAAAAGGCGTGTTTTAAGGCATAATTTGTTGACGTGCCGTTTCGGGAAAGGGCTGCTACCATATCGGTGCGTTACCCCATAAAAATTAAAGTTTCGACATTATGCACCAGGAGCTCTGCTGTCGCGACACTTGTCGAGGTGCCCGCGAGGTTATTCCAGCGTGTTAATGAGGCCCGCGGGTCACCAATGGATACCAGTGCCTGTTTTAGGTGGTGCAGCAGCGCTTGGAGTAACTCTTCGCGCAGTATAATGGATACATTCGCATGTTGATAACAAATTGTATTGGATTGTATTGTATATTAACCGGGGACCTAGCAACGACGGAGAGGTTCCGTCCCCGCCGCAGCCGCAGTGGTCCACAACCCCACGACGACTATCGCAGTCCACTTCACCCCTCCGCCGCCCCACACCGAACCCAGGGTTATCGTGCGGTTCGGCCCTCGGTGGACCCCCTAAGTAACGTCTCACACCAGACGAGTGTAACCTCTATATTTGCGTGGTAGAGTAATGGTGGTGTACACGTACGTGGATAAGTTGTTTTCGCAGCAATCGCCGACATAGTGTAACTGAGGCGGAATAAGGGGAACCAGCCCGCATTCTCCGAGGCAGATGGAAAACCGCCTAAAAACCATCCAGAGACTGGCCGGGTCACCGGACCTCGACACAAATCCACCGGGCGGATTCGTGCCGGGGACGAGGCGCTCCTTCCCAGTCCGGAAAGCCGTGCGTTAGACCGCTCGGCTAAACGGGCGGGCTGATAACAAATTAGTTTACGAAGAAGCTGTTGCCCACTGCTAGCCTTTCTTTGGTAGGAAGTCTTGTGATACGTAATTGATGGCTCGTTGTGTCGACTACTGGTGATGGCAGAGCCGCGTTGCGGCGTGCAGAGGTAGCCACGTACTAATGGGCTGGTATCTTCCTATTCTGCATAAAGCGATGTATGGTCGGATCCTGCTAGACAGGCTCAAGGGCTTACGACCTTCCGAACACGACAGGTGTTTTGTTACACGTGTTGGAAATACCTCGATAACGTCGAAAAGACAGCTGTCATTTTCTTCTATACTGATCGGGATTTTCTAACAGCTACAGGTGTGTCGTCATTTTGAAAGACTCAAACTTTGTGTTGAGTCTTAATCGGCGCGTCATAATAGTACAGCCGAGTCTCGTCAGCTGTCACAGTGTTACTCACATGCTGAGATCAACCTTTAGCAAACTTCTTTTACATCTCCCGGCACCAAGCCACGCGTCGTGTCACCTGCTCTTCCGTCAGTCCTAAGGTATCCTGTATCTGCTTACGGGTCACTCGCCTGTTTTCGTAAATGTTTTGCACTATGACTGGTTATCGTGGCCTTCCCGTCCTCTGAGCGTCGTCCAGAGTGAAATTTCTTCTTTGGAATTCTCTGTACCACCTGAATATAGTTGTACGTTGTGGACACACATCACCGAGCGCAAGAGTCATTTCTTCAAAGCACTGGTCTATGTTTAAAGCTGTACCGCAGAACTGCCCGAATATCTCTTCGTGACTACGATGCTATAGCAAGCACTTCAGCGACTGCGCCCACACTCTTGGCACAGCTGCTACAATGCAAGAAGTATTCTCAGAACACAGCAACAATGAGCCTTCAGCGACTGATTGTTGCGTTTGCAAAACTTTCCTTTGTAAAAGTACCACTATTCATTCGGATCGTCAGTAGTATTAGTAGTAGACGTTGTTGTTGTTGTTGTTGTTGTTGTTGTTGTTGTTGTTGTTGACCCATCACTTCTTGAGACACTGCGGAAGATTGCACTATGGGACTTAACATCCGTGGTCATCAGTCCCCTAGAACTTAGAACTACTTAAACCTAACTAACCTAAGGACATCACACACACCCATGCCCGAGGCAGGATTCGAACCTGCGACAGTAGCAGTCGCGCGGTTGCGGACTGCGCGCCTAGAACCGCTAGACCACCGCGGCCGGCCTATACCTCGTTCCTTTAGATGTCGACATTGTAGTCAGTACCATAAATCCTGCTTACTCGGTGCACACGTGCGTTTCTCTTGTGACCTGTCTGTCGCATTTGCTGAGCCGAGTTGATGTGACGGCTTGGGGGCGGGAGCGAGAGACAAAGTGTTTGCCCAGGCAGGCAGGCAGATAGCGAGCCAGGCAGACGTCTGGCGCGGCCCAGCCGGGGGACAGTAAGTGGGTGATCCGGGTGGGGCCCCCGGTTGCCGTTTTCCGATGTTGACAGCGATGCCGCGCCGCCCCCGTCTGCGCAAACACGGCCGCGTTTGCTTGCCGTGGCCGCGTGATACGGTTATGCCCGAGGCGTGGCCCAGCGCGCCAAGTAGGCGGTGGGCGGGGGTGGGATGGGGGCGGAGGCTGCCGGCGCAGGGCGTCTGCCGCAGCCGCTGGCTCGCTAGTTCCTGAGGAAGGCGACGGCCCACCAGTCGAAACGGTGTAGGGGAGACTGTGGTGCAGTGAGCTTAGGGGCGCAGCGAGCAGTTCGTTATAAAAATAAATTCGTATTTGGAAATAGCGTAAGGTAGTTTCACCAGGGGAAAGTACTCGTATGTTGGTAACACGAGCTGACTTTTCAAGATGGCCGCTCCCCGGGCTTGCGGGAAAACATCGCATGTGTGTTTGAAACTCCTTTCTTGCAAGGTTTCCGTGAAATAAAAACATTTCGCCTCGTGTAGCTTAGTGTCTAGGGAAGTCGAAAGCGGTAGGCATGAATGTAGTAAGTTTAGAAATGATACTGAGGCACTGAAATTGATCATATACGTACTTGAAATTTTATTATGCAGCAAGTTTTGCGTATTATGTGCATGGCGCACAGTGGGCAATTGATGCTAGGGGCCAGTGGGCGTAGTGCCCCGTGTGCCCCGCCATCACAAAAGTTATTGCTCGGCAGTCTTACCTTCTTTACCGTCTCATGTTTCAAGAAATATGGTTCGGAATAGGAAAAGGAAAACTAATATCAGTATCATACCTGAAAACAGGATGGAAGAAGCTGTGTAATGTGTCCTAAAAGGTGGTTATGCTGTGCTGTCAGAATCCAAAGAACATAAGTCAAGGAAACTGGAAGAAACCCGTCCCTTCAAGACTCTATACCAGTAGAGTGAAATGCTTGTCAGTCCAAACAGCCGCGCGGGATTAGCCGAGCGGTCTCAGGCGCTGCAGTCATGGACTGTGCGGCTGGTCCCGGCGGAGGTTCGAGTCCTCCCTCGGGCATGGAAGTGTGTGTTTGTCTTTAGGATAATTTAGGTTAGGTAGTGTGTAAGCTTAGCGACTGATGACCTTAGCAGTTAAGTCCCATAAGATTTCGCACACATTTGAACATTTTTGATCTGTCCAAACCTCAGGAAATTAATCCATTCCCAAAGGCACCACCAAATAAAAGTTCATCTCCCGCAAGCAAAAGAGGCAAAACACGAATCTTGATAGACACGCCAGGGAAACAAAAACGTGAAGAATAAAAGGCGATGAAATCCAAAGGAACTGCAAAAAAAAAAAAAAAAAAAAAAAAAAAAAAACATTTCTGTGAAGCAAACTGGAAGAGGCAAACCGCAGCTTCTTTTTAAAAGTGGTGAGTCTGATGCAGAAATGCAAATTGAGTTGGATGACACAAACGATGTCACTGATTTTTATGGTTATGACGAAGAGCACCACATATTCACAGTGCTCACTGAAGGTCCCAAAAAAGATGATCGTGTAGCGGTGAAAGTGAAAACGCTGCAGAAACAGATTCCGTGAAGAAATCAGATAAAAGTGAAAACTGTTCTACTATGCCGAATGACCGAGAAAAAAGTAACATAGACTTTAGTGACATTGTGTGTAAACTACTGAAGCCCCAGCCTGTTGGAGGTACTGACCGTTGTAATAACTTTCTGGCCTTTCTACTCTCTTTGTGTCATTATCGTGTTCAGTAAAACTGTGAAAATGTTTGTCTAATAATGAAATAAATGTGTTACTTGTGAGAAAATAAGTTTTGATGTCGATAATTTTCCAGCCCAAATGTGTGCTGATAGTGGCCCAGGCAGTTACTCGCTCTGCTGCTGTATTGACCATAGTGGGCAAGAGACAGAGCTTCATTCTTCCGGTATTTCTCGCAAAACTGTTAATGTGAGGGCAGAGAGAAAAATGCGAGAACAGCTAATGTGATTACGTGACTTTCGCCGTTGTTCAACTTTCTATTGCAGTTACAGTAGCTGACAAAAAATGATGAGTGAGTTTTGTGCTCACTGTGCCCCACCTTCCCCCACAGGAAAATGCATTACGTGTCTCGGATGGATAGACGGAAATACAGCTTGTGTACGAACAGCATTTAAGAAACAAGTTATTTATACGACCTTTTTCAATGTACTGAAGAGTATGAACTCTCACGTGACTTCCCACGATAGTGGCATGTTCAGAACTGAATGAAGAATTAGGCATCGGAATTCCATGTTACCAAATAAATACACTCCTGGAAATTGAAATAAGAACACCGTGAATTCATTGTCGCAGGAAGGGGAAACTTTATTGACACATTCCTGGGGTCAGATACATCACATGATCACACTGACAGAACCACAGGCACATAGACACAGGCAACAGAGCATGCACAATGTCGGCACTAGTACAGTGTATATCCACCTTTCGCAGCAATGCAGGCTGCTATTCTCCCATGGAGACGATCGTAGAGATGCTGGATGTAGTCCTGTGGAACGGCTTGCCATGCCATTTCCACCTGGCGCCTCAGTTGGACCAGCGTTCGTGCTGGACGTGCAGACCGCGTGAGACGACGCTTCATCCAGTCCCAAACATGCTCAATGGGGGACAGATCCGGAGATCTTGCTGGCCAGGGTAGTTGACTTACACCTTCTAGAGCACGTTGGGTGGCACGGGATACATGCGGACGTGCATTGTCCTGTTGGAACAGCAAGTTCCCTTGCCGGTCTAGGAATGGTAGAACGATGGGTTCGATGACGGTTTGGATGTACCGTGCACTATTCAGTGTCCCCTCGACGATCACCAGTGGTGTACGGCCAGTGTAGGAGATCGCTCCCCACACCATGATGCCGGGTGTTGGCCCTGTGTGCCTCGGTCGTATGCAGTCCTGATTGTGGCGCTTACCTGCACGGCGCCAAACACGCATACGACCATCATTGGCACCAAGGCAGAAGCAACTCTCATCGCTGAAGACGACACGTCTCCATTCGTCCCTCCATTCACGCCTGTCGCGACACCACTGGAGGCGGGCTGCACGATGTTGGGGCGTGAGCGGAAGACGGCCTAACGGTGTGCGGGACCGTAGCCCAGCTTCATGGAGACGGTTGCGAATGGTCCTCGCCGATACCCCAGGAGCAACAGTGTCCCTAATTTGCTGGGAAGTGGCGGTGCGGTCCCCTACGGCACTGCGTAGGATCCTACGGTCTTGGCGTGCATCCGTGCGTCGCTGCGGTCCGGTCCCAGGTCGACGGGCACGTGCACCTTCCGCCGACCACTGGCGACAACATCGATGTACTGTGGAGACCTCACGCCCCACGTGTTGAGCAATTCGGCGGTACGTCCACCCGGCCTCCCGCATGCCCACTATACGCCCTCGCTCAAAGTCCGTCAACTGCACATACGGTTCACGTCCACGCTGTCGCGGCATGCTACCAGTGTTAAAGACTGCGATGGAGCTCCGTATGCCACGGCAAACTGGCTGACACTGACGGCGGCGGTGCACAAATGCTGCGCAGCTAGCGCCATTCGACGGCCAACACCGCGGTTCCTGGTGTGTCCGCTGTGCCGTGCGTGTGATCATTGCTTGTACAGCCCTCTCGCAGTGTCCGGAGCAAGTATGGTGGGTCTGACACACCGGTGTCCATGTGTTCTTTTTTCCATTTCCAGGAGTGTATATTCTCAGCAGGTCACACAGCTCAGGCTTTCACGCCCGCTATTTACATCGCAGACGATTCCAGTTGTGCGACCGTGAGGCGGTGGCCTCACTTGTGTTCCAGTGCGTGACGTTTCGTGTCGAAGTGCAGGAGGCACAAAAGAGAATATTGTTATTCTCTGTAGAGGGAGCTTAGCAAAGGAGAATATCCGTGGCCAAGAAAAAAGTCAGTTATCAAGCAGCAGAAGCGGCGCTAATTTGCTAAGAAGCCTACCTTTATATCAGATTTCGGCGGTTACTTGCAGCTGGAAAAATGTGGAAATCGGTCTCGAATAAGACTTTAAGACACAATGCAAGAGCAGCGGATCTTGGACGGGAGTGCTCGGCAGTTTCTATTTATTGTTTACTTCGAAAATACAAAAATTTGAGACAGAATTAAGTTCGAGTTACTTTATACATTATTACTCTGACGTGTGTCCGGGACGTACGGTATTTTGCAGAAGTTCTTCTCGATCACCACCACTATCGTCGGTTTTTGGGAAGTCACGTTCACTGCGATTATTTAAAACTTCAGTGATGTGTTGTGGTCTTCAGTCTGAAGGCTGGCCTGATACAGATTCTCACGCTGTTCTATTCTGTGCAGGTCTGTCATGTCTCCATCTATTTCTTTCTGAACCTACTTGGTAAGCTCAATCCTTCGCTTGGCTCTGCAATTTTTACTCTCCCACGCTTCCCTCCATTACCAAAACGACAATTCTGTGTTCTCTCTCAGGATTTCATATCACGAGATCCTTTCCTTTAGCCGATTCGCGGTACAATTTTTTTTCTGATCTGATACAGTATTTTTTCATTAGTTTTTCGATCAGTCCATCTACTCTCCAGCATTTTTCTGTCGCACCAAATATCAACAGTTTCTGTTCTCTTCTTGTATGAACTGTTTATCGTCCATGTTTTACTTTTGTAGAAGCCTATACCGCTATAAATACCTTCACAGAGGACGTCCTAACACTTAAATGTATATTCTATGTTAAATTTCTTTCCTACATAAAATATTCATTTTCCATTACCAGCGTGTATTTTGTATCCTATCTACTTCGCCCAGCGCCAGTTATTTTACTGACCAAACAGCGGAATTCATCTGTTAGGTTTAGTATCTCATTTCGCGATTAAATGCCCACAGCATCGTCCGATTTTGTTGGACTACATTCGATTATCCTTGTTTTATTTTTGTTGGTGCTCGTCTTATTACCTCATTTCAAGACATTAATCATTCCGTTCCGCTGCTCTTCCAATCCCTTGCCATGTATGGCGGAATCACAGTGTTACTGGCAAACCTCAGTGTTTTTATCTTCTCTCTCTCTCTCTCTCTCTGAACTAAAATTCAATTTCCAAATTACTTTTGTTTCTTTACTCCTATTGCAGTGTACAGATTCAATGAGATCGAGGCGAGGCTACAACCCTGTCACACTCCCTTCCAGCTCCTATTTTAATTTGTGTTCTTCGACTATTAGAACGGCAATATGTTTTCTGTACAGGTTGTAAAAAGCCTTTCAGTTCCTATATTCTGTCCCTGCTTGTTTCAGAACTTCGAAAGAGCGTTGTCCACTCAATGTTATCAAAAGCTTTCTCCAAATCTTTCTATAAACGTACGTTTTGATTTTTCATCCTATAACCTAGAGGAAGTATCGTCTAGCGTGGAACCCAAAATATTCCCAGAGGCCACACATTCTTCCGCTTATCTGTAATTAATTCCGATCACTATTCATTAACTGATAGTAAAAGAAAATATCTAACGTGACGCACGCGGCCATATGTAAACGTTAAGTTTATATGCCGCCTGTTATACACATCTCACATGTGTTCATTTGTGCATTTCAGGTCACAGTAACAAAAGAACTGAAGTAATTTGTCCACTGGCTCATACGCAGAAAGACAACATGAAGTAATTAGAAACATATTGTGCACATAATCAAAGGATCTCGGCTACCTTGTGCGGCGTAATAGGCGCTAACGTCTGGACTGGTGCCCTCAAGAAGTTGCGAGGTGCCAGGGCTAGCAGTGTATTTAACACTAAATTCTTCTAGAATCTTCATATGGAAATGATGCTCTAAGCCCCCCCCCCCTTTTCTAACTCCGACTTTTGCTGTTGCACATGGATTAAGAAGAAACGCGAACTGACTGTAATCGACCATGCAAGTGGAGTACAAAAGAGTTTGGCATCTGCAATAATTTAATTTGATAGAAATTAATTTGATGAAGGAAAGTTTCATTAACATGGTGAGAAATGAAAGGGTTGCTCTATCGATTTACAGAATGAAAGTTCTGTCGAAAATAACAAATTGGTTTATTATGAATAAACTCAAAATAATAAACAAAACACATGAAACATTTACAATACAAGTTGGATACTCAAATAAATGATGTGAAGGTGAAGTTGTCCATAAACTAGCTTGTGACGTTTATGACCAAGTGGTATGTGGAGCCAATTCCTTGCAACTCAAATCTTAAGAGAAACACCCAGCCAACCCAACATTAACCGCTGCTACAGTACTGAGAACTCAAGACAATGAACACCCAAGACAGAACAAAGTTAGAAAAGACTAACAGACGCGCTCTGCTGAGCTCTGATTATCACCTAGCAAAATTCCCTAATCTGTCGGTGCTGCGGACATACATTACCCAGCTGTCTTCTTAACTGCTAGGACACGATCTGGCGTACCGGAGGCGATGGCTGGTTGCTTCGACGTCCCGTCGTGGTGATGATAATGTCGCGTGTATAGCCCGAAACAAATTATCCTTGTCTGGTTGCTCCAGACTAAAGACTTCCTAGCAATACAAATGCACCTCTGAGGGAGACGAAGAAGGCTCGCTACACGATCACTGACGGTACAGTGATTGATTTTAACAAGCGAAGTCACACAGTAACTCCGATACAGCCAACTTTAGCCAAAACTGCTCAAGACGGACAACATAGGCCGCTTGTACGCAGAACGCTCAATTGCCAACTTTACTCGGAAAGTTACGTTGAAGTCGAAACTTCAGAAACTTCGTCAAACAGTTACAATTAAATGAAAGTATATTAGACAGCCGACAGAAGGCAGGCTGACCAGAGCAGCGAGAGCTCAGTCTTGTAACCTACTCCGACCGAAAGGAGAGAGCCGACTACCCTCAAGAGCACCCGTACAAACCGAACACAGAACATTACCGCCCCCACCACAGTGGCCGTGGTTAAACGTGCCAACCAGCAACTCGAAAACCAGCGGAAAATTCCACTCTATTGCCGAAGCACTACTATTCCACCAATGGAGATACTTCACCAATTTCTGCCCCGATTTTGCTACGTCTCGGAGCTATCCCCTGGGCAAGCCAATCACAGTTATGATTTTGCAGGAAACGCGGGAATTCGCCCGCCAAGACTGCCTGGGACACAAGTCATTCCCACGCCTCGCTGGTTGCCCTTCAGAAAGTGTTTTCACTAAGTTTCTGCGAAGTAACGGAATCTCCAACCCCAGCCGCTCCTTCAGGCCCCTGTGGGTGTGTCTCCCCCGGTCTTATGACAATGTCGGCGTCTGGACAGCATCCACTCGACTCCCTCATACCCGTCGACATAACGCTTTCAAGATCAGCAGAGCCCGCCTGTCACTGGACCACCCGGGTGACGCGAGACGCTCCGTGGGAAGTCCACATTTGAAGGAATAGCAACTTTTCACTGCATGCAATTAGAGAGTAAAATATTCATATCTTCTGACTTGTCAATACTAGTCTTGTAATGACCATACTCGGCTTTACTTCCCCAAATCGAATTACTACAGACTAAGATACAGATTTGAGAGGGGGCAAGTCACTGTGTGCATAGTAAAGGCATGCTGCCTGTCAAAGTACCAAACGTGGTTAGTGATGATGCTTTCGTCCTAGATACAACTGTTCTCACCTCCCCCGCAGAGTGCACTGCACGGCTTGTAAAAATGTGTAATATTGGGCATTGGCGAATTAATGCAGGTTGGAGACTTGTTAAATTCATGAAAACCTGCTGTTACAGATATACAACTCAGGACACCACTTGATTCAGCTTCTAAAGGTCTTTCTTTCTCAGGAGCCTACTGCTGACTTTTACGACTATGATGTTGGCTCTTTCTGAGGTGCAGATTTTCCTTTCTGGTGTTGCAGTTACCTATGCCAGTATGACACTGGAAGGAAGGTGTTGAAAAATAAATCACAGGATAGGAAGTTTCCACTCGCACTCCAGGGGACGCGTCGGAAAAAAAACGACTGAATTAGCATTTCAGAAAATGACGTCCGACTGTAGCTTGTTTGACAGTAGATCAGGGCGGAATAAGTGCTGCTTAAATTTTTCAGGCGGATTACGTTGAGGTCCTGTTTTACGAGCCATAAAGTATTTCCCGCATTTCATTCTGCATGGCAGTGGGATATTAAATGGAGCAGAGGCCGGTAAACCGCTTGACAGGAAAAATACGGGCCTTCCGGCGACTGCTGCTGCTGCTGTTATCCCAAAGCCAGAGCGCCGCATCGATTTTGCGGGGGCGGAGGGCGGCGGCGGCGGCCGTAATCCGCTTGTGATTCGCGCTTCGGCGCAGTAAGAGACTTATTATTGTCGGAGGCGGCTGTCAGGATGTGAAGTTCATTAGCTCCGGCCCTGAACACCTGGTCCAGCGCTGAAGTGCTCCTTACCGCCCCCTTTTCGCCGTTCTGCGGATTCTGAGCTCTCCGCCGTGTGTCCGTTTTTACTCCGTAAATGCGGGTCCTGCTGATCAGAGACCAGGAATGACGCTTCTTCACTCGGTGTGATCTCGTCAACCGAGCCTGTGACGTCATCTCTGAAGTCGCGGCGTTTCCGTACGTTCGCAGACTTCACTCCCATGTAGCTGAAAACTCGTCACTAGAGGCTACTGTTGGATGCAAGTGGACTAGCAGATTCAAATGGCTCTGAGCACGATGGGACTTAACATCAGTCTCCTAGAACTTAGAACTACAAACTTAACTAACTTACGGACATCACACACATCCATGACCGAGGCAGCATTCGAACCTGCGACCGTCGCCGCCGCGCGGTTCCAGCCTGAAGCGCTTAGAGCCGCTCGACCACACTGGCCGGCTGGATATTACGAGGGAGAGCGAGTACACGAGTACCAGATGCACATCTGTTGGCAAGAGGAGTGCTGTTCACCGATACAATGACCTATCTTTCAGCAGTGATGTAGAGGATGTGCGGGAAGTAGGGACGAGTATTAAAGTGCTATGGAACATACGAAACTTATTGAAAATGTAATGTGTTTTTTTACAGAGACATTAAGTAACTTCTGCCATTTATGTATGAAAAATTATATCCTCCATATGATCACCAAAGGCCACCAACGAGCAATGTGTTCATTGAAGTTCTCGATAAGTGTTCACAAACATTTGGTGGGATGTCGTTAATAATCCTTTTAATTTCATGCTTCAATTGGTATATTATTTGTGGTTTGTTCACGTACACTTTTGACGTCACAAATCCCGACAAAACACATTCACAAGGCGTAAGATCGCATGATCTGACTGGCCATTCTTGGTTGCCACGCAAAGAGAGAATTTTTTGAGGAAATTTCTCTTTCAGCAGAGCAATAGTTTCGCGGTATGTGTGACATCTTGCACCAGCTTTCTGAAACAAAAAAATCAATGAATGTTTCGGTAACGGTATTTTCAGTAAAGTACGGGCCAACCATTCCTCGTGCCCAGAAACCACACCACAAAGTCGCCCGTTGTGGATGCAACTCATCTCCCACGGTCATTCGCGGATTTTCGTTGCTCCAAATTCTGCAGTTCTGCTTGTTGACACACCCGCTAAGGTGGAAGTGCGCCCCCTCCGACAAAATTATTCTTTTTGTGAAGTTCTCGCTCTCCGCTTGTAGAACCAAGACCCATTGAATATATCGATGTGTCTTTCCACGATCTGCAGGCTCCAACTTTCGTGTGAGTTGAATGTTGTACGCAAGCATTTTCAGATCTTTTGAAAGGTTTCATGCAATGAACTTGGTGGTAAATTCAATTGTTGAGCTTCTTGGCGACTCGATTTTATGGCATTTACGGTCACATTGTCACACACAACAGTTTTTTCTTGTGTTCGAGCAGAACATCGTCGTCCTGTTCTCTTACCGTTTGAAACAGAACCCGTGGTCTCAAAATTCTGGATGGGCAGCTCAGTTGTCATCTGCTCTATGACGAAAATGAGCATGAAACAACATTCACCTCACAAAAGGTATCAAGTTACTAATGGGAAGGACCGCAGATAACAAACATGAGGAAACGACGGCTATTACCGTGATATGCCAAAATGGCGCAAAATTCAAATTCTTCCTTACTTCCCGGACACTTCTTACAATATCGAAGACAGTTATGAATTTAGTAAACAAAAATATAACATTTGTTTGCATTGGGCGAACTTGTAAGCTTTCCACCTTAAACGTACGATATGTCACTGTAAATTTTACGGAGCAAATTAGCAATTGTGTACTCGACATTACTTAATTTTCGTCTTTCACCCTCGACTGTGTCACCAAACACAGTTTCTTCAGATGTTCTCTCATCCCAAAAGTCAGTCATCTTCGCCCTGTCAATGGTGCACTACAGTAGCCAAATCGTGCGGCCAACTTCCGTGCTACGTCACTGCTTTTGCATTACTGCGTGTTGGTTTGGAGCCTACAACTAGGAAGCGACTGCAGCGTCACCGTTCTCTGGCCCGTCATACTCGCGAAACTGCAGCTGGAAGGAAGGAAGGAAGCCAGAACAGCATTGAAGCGACTAACAGTGGCGCCTTGCTCTGTAATGCATGCGACTCGTGACACTGGACTAGTACTCGCTGCAGAGTTCCGTTTATAGTATTTTGTAGATCTGTAGAACGTTTCCGACAATGTTTACTCCACTACACTCTTTGAATTTGAAATTTGTGTTAAGGTCTTATGGTACCAAACTGCTGACGTCATCGGTCCCTAAGCTTACACACTACTTAATCTAACTTAAAGTAACTTACGCTAAGGGCGACACACACGCATACACCCATGCCCGAGGGAGGACTCGAACCTCCAACGTGGGGGGCCACGCGGACCATGGAGGCGCCTCAGACCGCGTGGAATACTCTTCGAAATTCTCAAAGCCACTGTAATAGAATACAGTTTGGGGAAGGTTATTTACAACCCGTACAGAAACCTGGCTGCAGTTAGTCGAAGTACATGAAAAGGGAGTCCTGTTTGAAAAGGCAGCGAGACAAGGTTGTAGGCTATGTGCGATGTTTTTCAATCTGTACATCGAGCAGAGACGTCAAAAGACTAAGAAGAGGGGTTGAAGGGAATGGGGAGACTTTTGAAAAGATGTTGTATGATGATGAACCTCAACAAAAGTAAAACAGCGGTTATGGAATGAGGTCATATCAAACCAGAAAATGCCGACAGAACTAGATTACGAAATGACACTCTAAAAGCGGCCAACGAGTTTGCAGGAGGAGGATGGGGCTAAAACTCGAGCAGGAGGACCGAGGCTTGAATGCAGTAAGCATGTTAAGTGCATGTAGGTTGTTGTAGCTGTGCAGAGGTGAAGACGTTCACACATAATAGACCAGCGTGGAGAGCCGCATCGTACCAGCTTCGCCAGGAGTGCACCGTAACAATAAATAAGTCCGACACTTATCCTACAGCCAGTTTCACAGGTCATGCATCTACGTTTCTGACGAGAATGCTACACATAAGAACGGAAAAATTCATTGAGCTCCGTTGGAGGACGAGCAGTTAGGCCTTTGAAAACGTAAAGGCGCCATAGAGTCAGTTCTTCATAAAAGAAGCAAAGCTTGAGAAAAATCATCTTCATAGGAGAACGGTGTTGTATGGACGTGAATCCTGGACTGCGAGAAAAGCAGAAAAGAAGAGAATCGAACGTTTCTTGCCGTAGAACTGGACAGAAACACAAGCTAAAACAAGGGATGGGATCATAGGGAAGTGTTAACATATCAAGGAATAACATCCATTGTACTAGAGGGAGCTGTGGTGACGTAGGGGGCAAGTTACACTCGGACATGAAGAGATATATACAAGATAGTAATTTGCGGCGTGCTGCATCAAACCAGTCAGAAATCAGATAACCCCACTCTTTCCCCCACAAAAACATCTTTATTTATTTACTGGAATTCTCCCTGCAGATTCACCCACGTATGGGTTCGACACAAAAATTGAACACACCTCCTCCTCCACCTCAGTGTATAACTCTTCCTACCTTTGTCTGTTTAACTCACCCACCCGTCTCTCTCTCATCCTCCTCCACTTCTTCTTTTTCTTCTTCTTCTTCCCTTCTCTTTGTCGATTTCCTCCACCCCCTCTTTCTGATCACATCTTCCTCCCCTCTCCTTCTGGCGACGTTCTCCTCCCTTCTCCGTCTGACCATATCATCCTCCCCTTCTCTTTTCATTGTCACCTCCTCTACTTCCTTTTCCAACAGCCCACATATCAGGAGCCTGAAAACCACTTTTTTGCACTCATATACAGAACGCCATACAAAGCAGGCTGGTAATACTCCAACACAACACAGCTTTCATGCAGGGCAGTCTATATATTGGGGCCTGGAAAACTGTTTCTTGCCCCTGACATATAGGTTATAAACTCCACAGTGCTGATGCTCAAGGGGTCTGCTGTTTCTGTGCTAAATTTGGTTGAAATGGATCCAGGTGTTTGATTGTGCTCATCTCTCATGCCATTTTTGCATCATATTGTACCTCATTTGTTTGGGATTGTGGAAACTACACATTTAGTTGGTCAGTCTTTCGTTGTGTTGCTCAGTATCTCCAGTGTCAGTCCATAAGGCAGCAGTCCGTGTGAGATTAGAGGGTTTATGTAGTGCAAGTACACACATCAAAAAAAGGTCTTCATCATTTCGGTTCCGAGAGTTGCCGAACCTGTACAGAAAATTGGAATAGAGATCAACATAAACATCATTTCCGCCATTTTTATTGCTCATGAAAACCGCACATTGCGTGTTGTACCACCATACAGCGAGACCTTCAAAGGTGGTGGTCCAGATTGCTGCATATACTGGTACCTCTAATACCCAGTAGCACGTCCTCTTGCATTGATGCATGCCTTGCTTGTTCGACGAAGCCAGCCGGCGCAGATCCCGGTGCCAGGAGACATGCAGGAAGCGGCTTCCCAGTAACGTGACTGCTTCAACGCCGGCGATATTTCCTACGGCGCCGTCACCCGGGTAAACAGTCCCCTTTTCGTTGTGCTCTTCCTGCTGCCTCGCACGGCGCCTGTACTGTCCGCCAGACATCGCAAACGACGTCACTGGTAGGCGTCCCAAAGCAAAGCCCCCGCTACTTGCTGGAGCTCACCCCTGGCTCCCCGATTGGCCCGGTAGGTGGCGCCACCGCGCGCTCTGCGCACACCACCGGATAAACGACCCATACCGGCGGCGGGAATATCGCTGATAGAACCACACGGATCAGCTGAAAATTTAACTAAATACTTACGGATTACAGTTACAAATACCCTAAACTGTAGCGATCACATATATAATGTTGTGGGTAGAGCCAACCAAAGACTGCGATTCATTGGCGGAACACTTAGACGGTGCATCATTTCTACTAAAGAGACTGTTTACACCACGCTTGTCCGCCCTATTCTGGAGTAGGTGTGGGATCCGCATCAGTTGGGACTGACGGATGACATCGAAAAAGTTCAAAGCAGGGCTGCTCGTTTGGTATTATCGCGAAGTAGGGGAGATAGTGCCACAGACATGATACGTGAATTGGAGTGGCAATCATTAAAACAAAAGCGATTTTTGTAGCGACGGGATCTTCTCATGAAATTTCAGTCGCTAGTTTTCTCCTCCTATTGCGAAAACATTCTGTTGGCACCCACCTACGTAGGGAGAAATGATCATCACGATAAAATAAGAGAAATCAGGGCTCGCACAGAAAAATGTAAGTTTTCGTTTTTCCCGCGTGCCGTTCGAGAGTGGAACGGTAGAGAGACAGCTTGAAGGTGGTTCATTGAACCCTCTGCCAGGCACTTTATTGTGAATAGCAGAGTAATCACGTAGATGGAAAGGTAGATGTAAACAACATGGTGACACAGTCGAACACGCAGAAGAGGTTTTATTGAAATGTATTGGAGTTTGTAACGGAACTGAAATGATGGTGGGCTGACAGTAATTTGGAGCCCGCGCGTCGGAAACGGGCGCGCTTGTGTGAGACTGCCAGGGAGTGCACCCTGATGCCATCTATTGGCGAAACTGGGAATTAGCGCTGTCAGACAATGCACTAAGCTCTCAGAGTCAAATGTATTCCTTTTCTTGGTAATTATAAGTTATTACTGTATAATTTAATGTAGTAAAGCGCTAGTAGTAAATTATTATGACTGGTATGAACTCCAGGGTAGTAAATATAAATATTCTTAAATACTAAATGATTTCGGTAAAAAGGTGGTAGGGGAACGCCCCCACTCTTGGTGATACGAGCGTAGCTAGAGGTAGCTGGAGACACAGGGACTGAACAATGTAATGGCCTGGGGAGTGTTGACGTGATCAGACGTGCGTAACTGTGCTCACGCAAAAGTGATTGTGCAACAGAGAAGAGGCGAATATCGTCGCCGTTTTTGGAGTAAAACGCGACGAATGGTTGTTGAAGCCGCCTCTATGCCACTGGGGCCGATTGTAAGAGTTCCTGCGCCCAGATTTTATGGCGGACGTGCAGTAGCTTATACGAGTGCTATAGCTCGTAGTTCCAGCCGCCATTAAGGGCATGAGGCGTGAAGAGCTGCGTTAGCCACCTGCATCTCACCACCAGCACCGACACGTCTAGCCAAGGCAAGACTGCTTGCAATTGTTAAGTCGAACTTTGTATACATGTAAAAGGAGAATACCAGTTTTCTTTTATGCAAGTGCAGAGGACAGAATATTGTAATGAGTAAAATGACGACGCATGTTGTTCATTGTAAAGTGTAGTAACCTCAAACATAGTATAGTGAAATCAGACTGAGGCCACCATCGCCTCTTTCATTTACAATTCTTTTGGTTGTAGAATACTTTAGCGTATAAGAATATTGAAAAGAGCAATGGGCACACCAGAATGAGTCGCCTATTTACAGTTACTAAAAATTTTCTGAGCAACCTTTCAAGTAAAGTCACTTAACTAATTATGTATCAATGGTCCAAAGAGTAATATCCAAAATCATTAAATAAGTTGAAGGATAGAATTTTGTTAACCGAAGTTGCATAACCTGTCTTGGTAGTAATTACCAAGCCAACTCACAGAAATTGAGAGAGTATTTGCTTTGTAGAATCATCTAGAATGATCAGAAATAGTAATATTCAGAGTTAAGTTTAAATTCAACTCAAGCCATTTCACTTTGAAACGAGCCCAAAAACTGATTTATTCTTTTGCTCCTTCAGAGCTGGCGACCGTAGTTACAAGTATTTTCAGGAGGATTCGACGGTAAGTCTGCTGCTCTCGTCGTGCTGATAGGATTATCCACTGCTGCTAGCAGTGGTGATAGGATACATAAGCTCACTACCAAGTTAAGTGGGTCAGGTAGGCAGTGTTACCGTGTGAACTGTAGGGCACTGTAGGCCGTGGATCGAACCCGTTCAATCATCACAGCTCTTAGGGAAATAGTCCGGTTAGGAGTGTACTATTCATTAGGTAAATACTGGCGAGTAACGGTCAAAAATGTATACGCAAGTGAATTTAGCAAGGTCCACGTAGCACCTAGTTAATGTGGTGCAATGGCGAGGGTAGGAGTGGAGTAAAAGTGAGCTGAGCTTGTGGCAGCTGTGCTGGATTCAAATATTAACTCCGTGAATTCACTACTGCCTCTTACCATTGGGACTGAGCTATTTACAGTTAAAATACGTAGCAGTAAGCGCAAAGACGTGACAGCTACAAGTCCGTATTGGTTTTATACATACGGAATTGGGAAGTGGGTCATTCCGTCAGTGGAGGGGGTTAAAACAACCGAGTCAGTGGAGAACATACCCCATTTACTGATGGAAAGATTCAGCGGTTCGGTCGCAAGTTGTGTTGACGTTTCATCAAAAGCGTGCGTTCAACGTTTGACTGCGAGGAATAAGTGTAATGTACATATTTCTTATCGACGTTTTTGTCTTTCCGTCTGAAAATGTTTTATTAATGGCATATCGGTTCTCTAGTTAAGCAAAACAGATTGTGGCGCCTTCAGTAGTAGCTGGAATAAAAAGAGTTGGTAGGAAAATCTATTCGTTTTAGTAACAGCTTGCACTGTACGCGCTTGAGCATTGTGTTGCAAAATGATAGTCAGGTCCTGCACCACTTCTGTCTCGAAGCTGGTCGTAGGTTGTGCTCCAAAAATTAACAGCGTATAGAAAGAAGTGAAGACACTTTCTGCAGGACCTGACCATGTACAGTGCAAGCTGTTAATGATTTGTTTGACTGATGGGGCTGCTAAGTGCTATACCACGTACTGCACTCCCCTGACTTAAGCCCTCGTAAGTTCAAGTTGATTTCTAAACTGAAGGAAACACTTCACGGCATTCACTTCAGAAGTACTACAAATTCGACGGGCAATACACCTCGCCGCTAGAACTGTCAACACAACTGGCAGTGCTAAGAGTACCCTACGACTTAGACATCGCTGGCAACGGGTTATACACAATGCTGGTGACTACTTGGAAGGTCAGTAACACTTTGAAACACGTATATATTTTGTACGAGCTGTAAATAAATAGTTGCCACTATTCAAGTTCCAACCCTCGTAGTAGGACTTAGTCAGATGATTTTGTGTTTTGTGCAGTACGATGCCGCACATACTAAGAACCAAGTAGTTGTACGTCTACCGCTAGGAAGCAGTGTCTGTGTTAGAGAGTATGAACACATTCGACTGAAGTTCTTCATTCGCTTGATTCGTTTGTGCATTTAGAGCAACCAAAGTTCATGTGATCGCCGTTGCAGTAAATGTAAAGTAATGTAGTGTGGCATGAATGTCTGGGAGACTCCGAAGAGCAGATTCAGCCGCCTAATTGGAAAGGTTTTCCCTAACCGTCGGCCCTGCAGGCACATTTTCTGTTGTTCCAGTATTGAGGGATATGACAGGAATGATCATTCGAAACAAAAAACTCAAGAATACACAGGCTGTAGAACGCGTTCTTTGAGAGGTATGAGCAATTCTTGGTCTTTGTTACTGTGAAACAGGTCTCTTCTGCTGGAAACTCTTTGCTTTCCATATTTTGGGAAGTGGCAGTATGTACGAAAACAAGAAAAAAAGTCCAGTAAACATGTGCTCTAAAATGCATACCTTGAGAGCTATGAGCACTTGTCTATCTTCGCTACTTGTGAAACACATCTCTTCTAATGAACAAGTGCTCATAACTTTCAAAGTATGCGTTTTAGAGCCCATGTTTACTTGATGTTTTGTTTCGAATGAGCATTCCTGTCATATCCCTGAATATTGAGCATAATTTATGAACACCCTGTTTATATAAACAGTATAATATGTATATGTGGATGTTTTTGTATGTGTGCGTGCATGCGTGCGAGTGTGCGTGCATGTGCCTTTAAGTCCTTGTTTGAGACAGGGAGAGATGGGAAACCCGGTGCCATGCCTCGCAGCCTATTCCTGTCGAAGAGCATCAATGGGGTCGCCGGCCTTAACGATGGACGGACCACCGTGTCGCATGCACACGAGACTGCGGAAAGGTCTGGAATTTAGTCCAGGACGTAGGAGCGAAGACCAGTGATCAGGAACTGTACGCCACCAGTCGCCCTCTCCGGTCTGCCGTGAAGGCAAAGGGAAAGGTATCAACAGCACGCGGCGTACCCGGACGGTTACCCATCCGAGTAGTGGCCCCCTCCGACGGTGCTTAAACTCGATGATCTCGGAGGATCTGGTGTATCCACCGCGGCATAGCTGTTGGCTGCAGTGTGGTAACGGTATGACGTGAATTACACGGAGGTACTTTCAGTAGCAGCTGCAGTTGAATTTGAGTCTGGCTGTGGTGGTTATGAGCCGCCTCGTGGTCTCTCTTGCCAGTGCAGTTACCTAACATATCCGACTTTCAAGCGCAACCCGTAATAAGTGATGCGAGTGGCGGCTGCCCAGTAGCGTTTTGCGGGTAGCGGGTGAGACGGGGCAGAGGCGGTGGGGAAACTGGCGGGACGCGCAACGGCGGCGGCGGGTTCCCTGGATAAATCTGCGGCAGCGGGGCGTTACACAAATCAGAACTGGGACGGGAATAAGCCGCAGCCAAACGCCGGAGCAGTTAATCCCGCCCGCACCCCACTACTGTGCAACACCCCGTGGCTACCGCGGCCGCCATTGTGTCAAGGCACGGGGCTCTCCCACACGGGCCGCCGTCGCGGGCAGAGGCCGGCTGTGGAACCAGTTCCCAATTTCTCGCCCCCAACTCTACCCCAGCTGTGTGTTTCCCCACGAGAGTACTGAAGCAAAACATAGTGAAGTGAAGGAGACGCTCAGGGAACTTCATTAGTGAGCGGACGATTTGGATGGGATTCGGTTAATGATAAGGGGACATACAATTCAAGGTTTATTTCCCCAAAACAATTAATTAATTGTAATAAATTACACTGTGGCTTACAAATTACAGTGACACAAACAAATCAAGCTGCTTACAATATGAGGTAATAAAAATGTTATATGCCACGGGTGAACAGAGAAACTTCAAAACTGTTTACAATTTGATACATTAACAAATAATCATTGTGCATTAAACTACATACTTTCACCTAATAAAGTGAAATCTTATGTATAATTTACAATTGAATTTTCAGTCGAATTTACTCCTTCCTATACCTTCTTTAAAAGAGTGATAAAATTTCCAAAAGATATCTCAATTAAAAATGCCCTAAAACCCTTAACACAACAACGCGTACATGACTAGCTCAAATAATAAATATATGTACGACAAAGCCCAACATCAACAGCGCAGACCACATTCAAACTCTAGCCAACATGGGCCGCTTGCCGGTCAAATCATGTTACGGCTGCGGCAGCGGGCAAACTTACATAAGGAATAAAAGAACACAGGCCACCTAGCAATCTTACCAAAATCAGTTTACACGAAGGAGGAAGAAGGGTGGGGTCGGAGAAACATAATAAATACCATACGCAAGTGCACTTTCCAAACCTACTACTAAAAATACAGTATAAAACGATCTCCATTAATGACAAAATCCGGGAGTACTGAAGCAATATTGCACCTGAGTGCTAGTTGACTGATATCTAGGTCTGACATCTTAGGGATAACTGGGACAACAATTAAATAAGAGTAAAAGAACAAGCAAATGGCAATGCCCAGGAATTTAAATACGATTAAGTACAGACGAGGCTAAAATCAATTGCTACCATCTTGGACATCGTCCTTGGCTTAATTAACACTACAAATAAATAAAGGTAAAAGAACAGACAAATGACAATGCCCAGCAATTTAAATAAAAATAAGTAAGCACAAGGCTAAAAGCAATTGCTAGCAACTTAACAAGCGCACATAAAAATATCAGACTGCTGCCACATCACAAAACGGAACAGGCGCGCGCGCGCAGTCCCCAGCAACCGCGAGCCAGCCTGACTATAGTAATTTCAACTCAGAATCAGGGCGCGTGAGGTTGCCAAATAATTCCCACCAACAGATACGGCTGCCCCCCGGGCGGGAAAACAGGGGCGACGACCGGGTACACACCAGCAGAAAACTCGAAACCCAGACTCCGGCCGAAACGGAATCACGCAGAAAATATAAACGACAGCTGAAGTAAGGTGAAACGAACCCCGCCACGCAGACCGGACAGAGCAAACACACAGAAAGCCTGCCCTGCAGTCCTTACAACTCCTGGGTGCGGAAACCCGAGCGATATCGTGGCACCCTTTTCAGAGGCGGAGAACCCCGAGCGATCGCGTGCGGGGATCCATCAGCTGTCCACTGCAGCACGTCACCAACACGCCACATCGCCCAACGGCTAAATCAACGAGGCCCGCCAACAACGAGACCACACATCCGTGCCGGGACGGAAGGCCAAACGCCGCCAGCTCGGTGCGAATCCAAGTGCCGAGCCGAGCGCGCGCGCCCCCCCCCCCCCTCCCCCCCCCCAGAGGGCAGCAGCCGCCTCAGCGCCTGCGCAGGCCGAACCAGACGGAAACAGAAATAAAAGTCGGTATCGATAGTGCCGGATACGCAACGCGCCAGAGAAATGGCACAATTAGGAAATGAGACACTTAAAATAGTGCATCAGTTTTGTTATTTGGGCAGCAAGATAACTGATGATGGTCGAAGTAGAGAAGATACGAAATTGTAGACTCGCAGTGGCAAGAAAAGCGTTCTGAAGAACAGGTATTTGTCAACATCGAATATAGACTTAAGTGTTAAGAATTCTTTTTCTAAGTTATTTGTCTGGGGTGTAACTATATATCAAAGTGAAACGTGGATGATAAAATGTTCATACAAGAAGAGAATAGAAGCTTTTGAGATGTGATGGTTCTGAGGAACGCTGAAGATAGGTTGGTTAGATAACGTAACTAACAAAGAGGTACTGAACAGAATGGAGGAGAAAAAAAATTTGTGCCACAATCTGACTAGAAGAAGGGATAGGTTGATACGACACGTACCTAGACATCAGGAGATCAACAGTTTACTACTGCAGAGTAGTGGGGGTAGTGTGAGGGAAAAAATCGTAGAGGGAAACCATAGATGCATAGAGTAAGCAGATTCAGAAGGCTGTCGGCTGGAGTAGTTATTTGGGCATGAAGAGGCTTGCACTGGATAGAGTAACGTGGGGAGCTGCATCGAATCAGTCCTCGGACTGAAGACCACATCAACAACAACAATTGTAGTGTACGCAAGGATAGTGCATGCCCGGCATATATACTGATCAGTAATGGAATTGTATAGATGCTGCTCAAAACAATTAGGGGAACAGGACTTTCGTGCGTGTGGCATAATTCACTGAGGAATAATTGAGGACTTGGTATGTTACCAATTATGCCTTTATCTTTCACAAGTGATACACATAACAAAAAATCATTATATTCCCGAACATGTACATGTCAAGAAGTGAAACGGCCGACAGGAAAATCATTCATCCCGTCATCCTTGGTGCTTTTCATTGACTCCCCGTCAGCGCTTATCACCGCCTGTCACCTACGTGGCATGTCCATGTAAGTCTACGGAGGTCACCCTGTGGTATCCCGTCTCATTCTTCAGTGAGAACCCTTTAGAGTTCTTGGACAGTGTCTAATGGAACAGGACGAACACGAACACATATGTGGGGACTCACCGCTGAACATTCCATTTCTTCAATGTACGGACTTCGCAAGAAGGATCCTTTATTGTATGATTACATGATAGCGGAACAGACACTGGTAGCAGTTACTTCTGTACAATATCTGGGAGTATGCGTGCGGAACGATTTGAACTGCAGTGATCATATGAAATTAATTGTTGGTAAGGCGGGTACCAGGTTGAGATTCATTGGGAGAGTCCTTAGAAAATGTAGTCCATCAACAAAGGAGCTGGCTTACAAAACACTCGTTCGACCCATACTTGAGTATTGCTCATCAGTGTGGGATCCATACCAGGTCGGGTTGACAGAGGAGATAGAGAAGATCCAAAGAAGAGCGGCGCGTTTCGTCACAGGGATATTTGGTAACCGTGATAGCGTTACGGAGATGTTTAATAAACTCGAGTGGCAGACTCTGCAAGAGAGGTGCTCTGCATCGCGGTGTAGCTTGCTCGCCAGGTTTCGAGAGGGTGCGTTTCTGGATGAGATATGGAATATATTGCTTCCCCCTACTTATACCTCCCGAGGAGATCACGAATGTAAAATTAGAGAGATTCGAGCGCGCACGGAGGCTTTCAGACAGTCGTTCTTCCCGCGAACCATACGCGACTGGAACAGAAAAGGGAGGTAATGACAGTGGCACGTAAAGTGCCCTCCGCCACACACCGTTGGGTGGCTTGCGGAGTATAAATGTAGATGTAGATGTGGATGTAGACATCCCTGGTGACTCCCGCTACCCGCTGGCACTATTCGACGTGAGGACGAATTCACGGCCATCCCCGTACGCAGCAGCCACCACACGTGGTCCAACAGAATGTGTTCTGTGTGCTGCCTTGCGGTAAGGAGAGCATGGGCAGCGAAAGGTTCCGTACGGCTGATGACTCTCCAAACTATCGCAGAACCTTGGCCAAACCTCTCGTTTTCCTGGCGGACATTTGGTAGGTGGCTCTCTCCACGCTGTTTTCGCACACGAACAGGCCATCAACTTGCGTCAGAGGAAATCTGGAGTCGTGTGTGAATAACACGTTTCGTCAGTGACAAAATCGACATGGGAACGGCAGAGCTGAAGGCAGACAGCAAGATGATGTGTCAAGCGGGGCAGTCGAACAGTATATCTGTGTCGTATGGTCCTTTCTCGTAACTTGTTCATTAGAGTCTGATCGAATACAGCACCCTTAGTGGCCCTTCTGAGATCGTCGTACGACGCCGCAATGCAGTGGTGGCCAGATATCGGTCTCTACGCGAGATTGTAATGCGTCGACCGACCTAGTTCATCTCTAGTTCTGGCGTGCCTCGTGGAACGTATCCACAGCCTGTGGATGACAGATAGGAAGAGGGTGGCATCTGCAGCAATACTATGGGGAGTCCATACTTCTTGGATCAAAAAGCCTACCCTCTCGACTAGCACTGCAATAAGATGTCGCATTGCTTGTGCTTGGTTGAATATAACATCCCCAAATGGCAACTGTTGCCTGTGCACCTTACTGGAGAACTTTGCGACATCGGTACTGTAACCTCCCCCTCTCTTATCGACCTTAATGACAGTGAAAAATTAAACCGCGTGTAGCTAATGGAAATTTGGGAAAAGCAATCGTCACCGAAGTTAATTTGTCGGTAAAGAGGGAGGAAAGGGTTACATCTAAATGAAAGGAAAAATGCAAATGAAACGGGTGGAAATTAATTTTGAAAAGGTGTAAAGTTAGTAAAGAAAGTAAATGTGCGGCCGTTACGTTAACAATTAACTAGCGGTAATTAGATATTTGAGATTTGGGGGAAATTACGGTCGCCAGTCCTAAGGACAATTACTATAGTAACTGAAAAAGAAAGGCTATTACACATATAATTAGCACTAGAAGCGTGGCAACTGGAGGTTGACACGTGTAGTGTGAAAACTGAAAGTTTGTCAGAAGTAATAAGTTTCGCTACACTCTGACTTAATTTAGCAAAAGAATTAATAAAACCGGAAAATTGAAAGTTAATTTAGTGACTGAAGTTAATAGTGAGCTTTGTTTCTGAAGCACATCGAAATTCAGTAAAATACGGTTAGTCTTGGACTACCTCAACAATCATTTCAAAAACTACTTGAATCTACGCAATTTAGAAATAAGAGATTTAACTTTGAACTTGAATTAAAGGATTCTGAACAATTAACAGTAGTAAAATTTAGTACGTACCAAGCTGAGCTGCAGTCACAAGTAAGCTAAAATACGGTAACAAAACTCGCACTCTTAATTTGTGCTTGTGTAATCTGAATATTGTAGCCAGCTATGAGTACCTTAACTGAACTTTGAAATTAAAGCAGTGAAATTGAATGTTGCTGGCGTTTGAATTTCAACGACACTCGGGTTCATTCCGGAAAAGGAAGGGACCCTGCTTGGTAATGCAATTGGGACAATGAGCAACAAAGGTTCATGCTAAGTTGCTGTAATTTTGATGCAACAATTTTAAAAGTTCGAAAAGCTGAGGTCTGCCATACAGTTCTAAAACTTTACGTGCTTCCAGTCTTCCTTGTTGGTTGATTGAAGGTTTGAAGCCGTCGATCGAGGAGGTGGCGACAGTCACTCATTGTCGGCCGTCGCTGTTGCAGAAGCTGGATGTTGGCACGCCTCCTTCTCGACCCGGTCACCAGGCGAAACGGGCTCTTGATGTGCGCCAGCTAATGCTTCCCGTCCGCGACACCATGTCAGAAACTATCATCGCAAGTCGAGCGCAATTACACGCTGCCAAACCCCGAAAGCGCGGCAACTCGCGGGAGCTTCACACAACACACCTGCTCCACTGCACCACCCCAGCCAGACTCCCTCTGCTCTGCCCGCGCTCCACGCGACAGAGTTAACACTACCAAAGATCCTACCCACTTTGATTCTTCACACGACCTATCGATGTAATCGTTCGATAGCAGTTTTCCCTAGGCAAGACCGAGCGTAAAAATACAAATAATCTTTACGAAACAAACCAATTATACATCGACATAAATGCATAAATATATATATACAAATAGTAAAACAATTACAATATATAAAGAGACAGAAATGTCATATCTTGAGGTAACAAAGCAAGGAGAAAAAATTATAGTACAATGGATGGAAATAGGAGGATATACATTTCCGGCGTTACAGTACTCACTTCCATCGGAGAGGTCACGTGATACTGTAACGCATAACACAGCCGATAGATGTCGAATAACTCTACTTGTTGCCCTAATTCTTTTGAGTAGTGTACCTGACGTGCTAGAGAAAGAAAGAAAAGCTGCAGGCGGCTTCTGGCAGACGATGCACTTGTCCGCAAGAAGGTTGCCGTGCCGCACGGCTGCAGCGAAACGCAGGAAGACCGGCAGAGGAGCGACAAGTAGGCGGAGAGTTCCGTTCGCTGCCCGGTTACACTGTTGGCGACCAGTTACTGGAAGCAGTACCTACTGTAAGGTAAATACTTGCACTAACCACCCGGAGCGACCGAAAGTGGAATAACCAATAACAAATTGTAGGAAAAGCAGACGCCAGGCCGAGATTCTTTGGGGAAATCATAAGGAAATGTAATGCATCCACGAAAGAAGTGAGTTACGATGCGCTTGTAGGACAGGTTCTTCAATAGTTCACGTGAGTCCTGGAGATTTATCAGAAAGGGCTGGTAGAAGATTTAGATGAGATCCAACGAAGAGCGGCACGTTTCGTCACGGGATCATGTAGTAACAACGAGAGCGATACAGGAATGGTCAACAAACTGCAGTCATAAACGGTACAACAGAGGCACAATGCGTAAGGCAGACACGTAATGTCGAAGTTCGCGTACGTAGGAACAGTAGTGGCCAACCTAGCACGTGACTAAAGAAATGACCAAGATACGAAAATCAGAGTAATTAGAACTGATACGGAAGTTTATCGGCAATCGTTCGTGCTTTGCACCATTTCTACGTATTTACACGTATTTGTTAGGAGGGCTCGCGTAAGCTTTTACTGCAGTGTAGTTGGACGCTCATGCGTAGGAATGGTGGGCGAAGTGTGGCTACGCGAGTTCACAAACATGACGGTGCCTCTTAAGTAGTCGACAATGTTACTAGCAGGAAATCGCGTATACTGCCGTGTTGGGCGTCGCTACAAGATGATATTGCCTTTTTAAGGGTCACTAAAAACTTCCTTGATTTCGTGGAAGCTGTAAATTTGTTTTCAGTAAGATTCCTAGAAATTGGTGAGAGTTGATAAGTCTTTTGTTACCAGAGGCGTTTTAAATCGTTTTAACTTTCAGACGCGTTTGACAAAACTTACTGCAGGGGGTACAATGAAAGAACTTTATGGGCATTGCACTCTCCTGCGCTGAGAGACAATTCCAGCTTTTACGGCGGGCTGCGAGTATGCTGGTGATCCAGAGGAAATACTCCAGTCGTTCTCTCTCTCTCTCTCTCTCTCTCTCTCTCTCTCTCTCTCTCTCTCTCTCTCCGCCCCGCCCCCCCCCCCCCTCCCTCTCTCTCTGAATAGATACCGCCACCGTATTGAGTCGTCCAAGTCCCCAGTTCGGAGTGAAGTCGCAAATTTTTTCAGGCGTCCGATTTCGACTCACTTACAAATCATTCTCAGGTGCAAGTTGCGGTGACTACAGGATGTTCTTTGTTGCATCAGAGGGTAAACTAAGTGCAAATTGTTACTAGCGACATTATTCTGAGTTCGACACCGCACTGAGAAAGAGGCCGGCCTGTGTGGCCAAGCGGTTAAAGGCGCTACAGTCTGGAACCGCGTGACCGCTACGGTCGCAGGTTCGAATCCTGCCTCGGGCATGAATGTGTGTGATGTTCTTAGGTTAGTTAGGTTTAATTAGTTCTAAGTTCTAGGCGACTGATGACCTTAGAAGTTAAGTCCCATAGTGCTCAGAGCCATTTGAACCATTTTTTCTAACTGAGAAAGAAAAAAAAAAAAAAGAAAAACAGTGGAAATCTATTAACACTACTACACCGTTAAATGCAGCTGCGCGTTGTTACATGTACACACATATTCCGCAAGTCACCGCACGGTGCGTGGCAGGGGTACCCTGTATCGCCACCTGTCAGTCCCTTTTAACTGTTTCATGAGCAAATAGAGCGAGCAAAAAAGGATTCTCTGTGTGCTTCCGTACGAACCCTAATTTCTCTTACCCCCGTGGTCCTTCTGCGAAATGTACGTTGACGACAGTAGAATCGTCCTGCAGTCATCTTTAAATGCTGGCTCTCTAAATTTTATCAATACTGTTCTTTCGAAAAGAATGTACCGTCCCTTCAGGAAATCCAATTTTAGTTCCTCAAGCATCTTCGTAACATTCGAGATTGATTCGAACCTACCGGAATAAAACTAGCATCCCGCCTCTGAATTGCTTCGATATTTTCGCGTAATCCGACCTGATGGGGATCACAAATACTCGAGCAGTGCTCACGATTTGGTCGTGTTAATGTCCCATATTTGGTGTCCTATGCAAATAAAGCACACTTACGTAAATTCTCCCAATAAACAGCAGTCGACCATCGCCTTCCCTACCGCAATCCTAACATGCTTCTTCTGTTTCATAGCGCTTTGCATAGCTACGCCGATATATATAACCAACATAACTGTGTCAACCAGAACATTACTAATGCTGATTCCAACATGACGGGTTTGTTTTTCTTGCTCACCCCCATTAACTTGAATTCTACAATTAGAGGTAGCTGCCACTCATCACACCAGCTGGAAATTTTGTCCAGCCCATCTTGTATCCACGTACACTCACTCGACGACACCTTCCCATGTACCACAGCTTCATCAGTAAACAGCTGCATATCATTTATATATATATAGAGAGTAATGACGGTCCTGTCACACTTCCCTGGAGCATTCCTGAGGATGCACCTGTCTCTGATGCCCGCTCGCCGTCGGGGACAACGGAGACTGCGATCACTCTTTCGTAACTGCTGCACTCGCAATGATTTACGCGTAATTCACACTCTGCTTGAGCTGTGTATGGACGGAAAAATCATCCGGAAGTCAGTCCAATTACATCTGAGAACGACATTTAACTTTCTCAGCCCCAGTGGTTTCTTCCACAACGCACCATTTATGCTTTGTGTACGGAAATACCAGTGCCGTTAGCATGAAATGCACTGGTAATTCAAAACAAAGTGCGCAAGATGGTGGGTTGCAGCAGAAACCACTGACATTGCCTAGCTTTTTCACGAAAATACTATCCATTCAAATTACGTCTCCCACCGAATTGAGAGCCACCTTTCCAGCGTTCATCAGACATCTCTGGTACAGAAGCGGATACCCGCTCTCACTCATTCTACAGGAACATTGTGTTTTCGCTCAAGAAGCACATCACCACCTACAGTTTCGACTTACGTCTATACCTCCTATGTATAACATGGAAGAGGGAGGAGTAGTACGACTGAGTTTCTCGCAGGCTCCCCTACCGGAAACGTTATTATAAGACAAGCTGTGTTCAGCCGAATACTGTCTGAACTTCTGCAAGAAACTGGAATGGCACGTGCGGCAGTCACGTTGGACAATCAGTCACACGTTGTTAAAGCAGCAGTTCGCTGTGAACAGAAACGACCGGATGCCGACGGCGGCGATTTTGAGCAACGTCACCAAATGCAGACGTTTAATAGGAGTGTACTTCCTCGTAATTTGTTTGTATCAATTCAGTACCAAATGGTTGAAATGGCTCTGAGCACTATGGGACTTAACTTCTGAGGTCATCAGTCCCCTAGAACGTAGAACTACTTAAACCTAACTAACCTAAGGACATCACACACATCCCTGCCCGAGGCAGGATTCGAACCTGCGACCGTAGCGGTCGCGCGGTTCCCGACTGTAGCGCCTAGAACCGCTCGGCCACTCCGGCCGGCAATTCAGTACCATCCCGTTTATATAGTTACTTCTTTTCATTAAAAGCAGATACTTTATTTCGGAAGTATCTGTAGGACAGACTTCATGGGTAACATTCTGGATGTAACTGCAGCGTTGCAGTGAGAAACTAGACTGAATAGATGAAAGAAACTGTATTGCGTTGGTACACTAAACTTGCTTACACAGCTGACGTCAACACTACTGGTGAACTCTGTGTTGTTTCCGTCTATTGTCCACGGCACACAAAGGAGTGAAGCTGCTGTTGATAAAAGAAGTGTGTACAGAGGGCCTGACACAGATGTGCCCGATAGCTAAACAACTGTCTTTACCCGTCCTATTGTGTGGGGAATATATATATATATATATATATATATATATATATATATATATATATATATATATATATATATATATATACACAGAAGTTGAATGTTCCTCTCAGACCGGAAGTAAGAGAGGTTACCGGTACAGGAGGAGGTGTTGAGTTAGATACCGAACTGTGGTTAGCATTAACCATCCAACAGCGTCTCGTTAACAACTACATCGTTACACTAGCTGGTAACTATACAGAAAGGAATCAACTGTAGACCTGTTGGAAAAAGAAAACCGTGTCCTTCGCCTGGTGAGATTTCAAGCATCCACAAATGTTGCTACGCGCCACTCTTAAGCCACGAGCCGTTTTACTCAGTGGCACGTCCACAGTTTAAAACTACGTAATTCTATTTGCTCCTCCTTGTTTTTAAGGAAACTCTTCTGGTACAGAGAGAAATGGTGTAACGTTTTACAAAACAGACACTACATGAACTTACAGAACAATCAGTCTCTCAAACGCTGAAACACGCAACCGAAAATAATAGTTGATTACATTACCTGGACATCATGTAGTGGCCCTAACATTTGTCCAGTTTTCCCGTATACATCGCACGAAGACGCTACACACAGGCTTCCTAACATCAACTTTTCGTAATGTACTGACGTAGAAGGAGGCCACAATATCGGGTAGTTACTAGTCGTTCTGAAAGGTTGTTTCCAGGTTCTGTTTACCAATTAATGTTAAGAGAGCGCGGCTCAGAGTTACTGGCAGGAACTTTTTCGTATTGCCAAATATGTGGTAATGATTTTCAGCTCAGTATTCGCTTTTGGAACAAACGTCAATTTTTTTCTTGCGTTTCAACAAATATCTATGCAAAAGGACCTCCGAATAGTTTCACTGGAGGAACGTATTAACAATTAGCCCCGCCGAATTCCGCAAAGCTTCGTCTAAATCACTTGAGTTCAAGAGAGATACACAGCGACATAAAATTCTTAGAAAAACGACAAGAAAACTTCGGCGTCTACGGAACACCTGAATCAGTTCAGTCTGAAAGTGGCTTTCTATTTTCAATCAACTGTTGTTTTGTTACTTCTCACATCTATAGCCGGCGGGGGTGGCCGAGCTTTTCTAGGCGCTAGTCTGGAACCGCGCGACCGCTACGGTCGCAGATTCGAATCGTGCCTCGGGCATGGATGTGTGTGATATTCTTAGGAAGTCCCATAGTGCTCAGAGCCATTTGAACCATCTCACACCTGTAGCATTGAACAGAAGGCAATAGGTACTGGTTCCAGAGTCATTTCTACCTCCTTTCGTTATGCGCAAATATTGGTTGCATATTTATTGAAATCGAGGGCCGCAATTGGAAGGTGCGTTGTAGTTATAGGCATATAACCAACTTAGACTCAGTTAATCCTTTGGCCCTAGTGGTTTCTGCGGCAACCCACTATTTTATTCGCTTTGTTTCGAAATACCAATGCATTTCATGAGAAAGGTACTGGTACTTCGAAACCGCACGTTCCCTAAATCTGTGTGTCCCTAGTAAATGATTCGTCAGTTTGCAACAAAGTTTGACCGATTTTGAAAGCGTAAAAATACAGTTCAATGGTCGATAAACAATGGTGTAACAGGGCGCAACCAATCTAGTTTCTTTTTGGCCTCATTTCACCGTGACAAATTTTTCGTTTTTCATGTTTTAACAGTGTGACAATAGTCTTATATATGACGGTATATTTGTGTAAAGGTCTTTTCTTTCAGACTTTCACATGGTTTGGATGTGTCGCTTAATTTACAGGAGCTTTCTCTGTTGGTAATTTTAGCGACCAGTAGTGGCTCGGAAACTGGCTGCTGGGAGAATAATAGTGTTATAAAGTTACTGAGCTCTGTCGCTTTTTAAGTGAGAGTAGTTATAATATAGCGCAAGAAATGTTTTATTTACGAACATATCTTTCATAGAAAATGAGAATGTGAAAATTGTTTGATTTTTGTACACAGTCCCATTAATTTCTGAAGTCCAGACACTTGTTCAGGCTCGGCCCCAGTCTTTGCTACCGTCATCACAGAACTCTGCCGCCAGTACGTTCAACCAGTCAGCTACAGCTGCTTTCAATGCGTCATCACTATCCAATCGCCGTCCACCAAGAAATTCCTGAAGTTTTGGGAAAGATGGGAATCTTAGGCGCCAGATCGGAATTGTAGACGGGATGATCCCGTAATTACCACCGAACCTTGTCCAGTTGCGTCCTTGCCCTCACTGTTGTCACGAAGCAGGAGGGTGCCCCCTAAGAGTACCCTCGGTGCCGCAATGTCAGTAAGCTTTCACAGTACCTCTCCGCATTTAGTGTCAGTTGGCTCCGCAGGAGGTCTATCAACAGAAACCTGTGGCCCTGATTTTCCGTGTTGATGATTTTTTTAATTTTCTTGGTTTTGTCGGTGAATCTGCGTGATGGCACTCAGTGGATTGTCGTTCAGTCCCTGGAGTGTACTGGGCAGTCAGTGTTCCGTCACAAGTCACAATGTTAGTCGAAAAACCCATCAGCACTACCGCCAAAGCGGTAAAAAAAAAATCATAATTGTTCGGCGTTCGTCCGCCAAAATCTTGGTACCCAACTTCCATACATTTTCTTCCGTTGATCTTTTGGAGTCTGTCGGTAACAACTGCATTAATTGCTGACCTTGTTGAAACTTCAGCGAAATGCTGTTAATGTTCGTAGGTAGCGGAGCCCCTGTTTCCGCGAATCTTCTTATCAACTTTTCGACCGAGCGGGGAAACGCACTTGTTAGCGCAGTGGATTCCTATTCGTGAGGACGACTGTTGAAACACGCGTCCGGCCATCTAGATTTAGGTTTTCTGTCATTTCCCTAAATCGCTTAGGGCAAATGCCGGGATATTTCCTTCCAAAGGGCACGGCTGCTTTGCATCTCCATGCTTCCTAATCCGAGTTTGTGTTCCGTCTCTAATGACAACGCTGTCGACGGGACGTTGAACACTAATCTCCTGCTCCTTCTCCATCAACTTTTTGTGTCTGCTCTTCACTGATGACAGTAGACGGTGCAGATCGATCTTCGTCATAAACATTCTTACTTCCTTCGTGCAGTAGTCTGCACAACTTTCGCACATTGCCATGATTCATTACGCCTTCCCCATACGCTGCAATAGTTCGTCGTCAGGTTTCAGCAGGACTGACCTTTCCTGCGTTTAAAAAAACGGGTGGCGGAACCTTCCTCACAATCAGCGGGATTATTAATCGACGTGTTGGCAAGCAGTGCAACACAACTAAACAAAAAATACAAAGAGCCGAAACTTCGTGGCAGAGCAATGATAGACCGGCCGAGAGTGGTCGACCTAGATGAATCGCCGTTGCCTGGCACCGTGCGCGAACACTTTGGGCAGTTGGTCCTTATTTTCTTAAAAGAAAATAAAAAAATTAGGACTCTCGTACAGAAATTCTCGCTCTGACGTGGCTGCGATGTTTCAGAGCTTTTGTGTGGGTACTTCTGCTCCATTATTCTAAGCCGGAGCGCGCCACGGCAGGCTAGAGTGCCGTTACGCCCCAAAGCCGTCGTAAGAAGGGTTGCGGGCCGAAAGAGCTGTTCGGAAGCCTCGTGGTCGCCGGGTCGTCTCTAGAGCTCCGCTGTGGGAACTGAATTCTTAAGAACGGATTTGTTTTTGTTTCCCGCGTATAACGGCAAAAAGTGACGACACTCATGTCGGAGAATAGGCGCCACTAAGTATAGAAGCGAAGCGAAGAGAAAGGAGGTGGGGCCGGAGGGGAGAGCCTGGCGCCGCGTCGGAGGGAACCGTGAGCGCCGCCTTCCTTTCCTCCCTTTCTTTTCCGTCTTTGCCGTTTCTTTGTTCCATTAGCTGTTGTCTGTCTTTCTCTCTCACTCGCCCTCGTTAAGGGCCGGGCGAAGCTGCAGAAGTCGCTCGCGCAACTCCAAACAAGGCCGTCGCTAAGAGCCCCCCACTCGCCGCGTGTTTTCATTACGCGCCGTCCGCCGTACCTTGTAGAGTGTAGACTGTAGAGTGTGGCTGCCGCCTCATCTCCGACTCCGCCCTCGACCTGAGCGACTGGACACTCTGCCCTCACCTCCTGATACCGCGTTTCCTCCTCGCTGCTCTGACCCTCCTTCGCTTCCAGTTATCGTCAACGCGATGAGGCGTCGTCCGCCTTACATTGTTGTGCTGCTTCCGCAGTGCTAATTAATTAAGCCTGAAACGAATTAGTTAGTGGTACCTACGACTCTGTACATCTAACCATTACGGAGTACTAAAGAGTGGAGCAAATGAAAGTGGCCCGGAGAACAGAGTTCTGCGTTACAAAGAAACAAAGCTAGGGAAAGGAAGTACAGTACTAACCTAACTATAGCAGATGTTGAAAGTGACCACGATTCATCTCTCGGCAGTTTTGGACCCTGGTCAGCAACAAGCTCCGCCTCCAGTAGGCACCACATACCTCTTGTTTTCGAGCTTCCACGAAACAACCATGTTCACTACGGGGAAAATAACTCTATTTCAAAATGACATTTCCTTAAAGTGAGAATACAATGAAGATAACTTTCGGAAATTATCAACAGTAAAAACTACCCCAGCGTTGGTAAAGTGGCATCATATGTTTTATCGTTTTTGGTTTAACGTACCCATGTGATGCAGCGTTTGCAACGATGAACGTAGTGAAATATAAATGTAGAAATACGCTGAGTAACCCTCACCTTTTACACTGTATAAGATTGGGTCAGACAAAATGTTCACCGTATTATAATAAACCTGCTAACGATATGCAAAGCCAAGCATCTCACTGAACTTTTCATTATTTTTGATGGTGTATATTTTAATTTTTTTCACATGTTTACTAGCCTAAAAACTAAATAGTAGTCCTACAACTTTTGATGGAGAGAAAATTACCTTTTTTCTATTTTGTGTAATTAAAATGGTTAATTGTGGCTGCAGTTTTGCCTTGTGCATAAACCTTTACGAATTTTTAAGTCAGTAGATATTTAAATGAACTAAATTGCATGTAGTAGGTCTCAAGCCTAACACGGTTGAGCACCCATGCTACAGAGTGTGGGCTATCATGCGCATTTTGTTATCCTCTTTCCATAACGCAACTGGACAGAATATTAGCCAGGCCTTGAAAAGAGCACAGTGGTCCTTGCCGAGCGCCGTTGACGGTGCAGAACGAAACTTAGTGGAAATTCGTGCATCCGTAAGATATATTTTGACGAGAAGCCAACAGAATTGTGTTGATACGTAAAATCACTGAGCAGGTCGGAGGATTCTATCCAGTCACTCGTCGACCAGCGTGGTGTGGCGGCAGAAGACAGCAGAAGGAAAGCTGACGTTCTGAACTTCGCGATAAAGAAATCGGTTACACATGAGGATCGTACAAACATATCGTCGTTCCACTGTTGCACAAACTCCCATATGGAGGACATAGAAATACGCATCCGTGACATAGAAAAACAACTGAAAGAACCGAAAATAAACAAGTATCCAGGTCCCGACGGAAGCCCTAAACAACGTTTTTCTACCGTCTGATAAAGATATTGTTGATTAACTGGCAAAATAATAGATCATTTTAGACTTCTGTGTAAGAAAAATAGACATATAAATGTATTCTGTTCCTTTTGCAAAACAAAAGTTGCAGAACAGCTGTGTCTATAATAATCCATGTAGAGGACAATAATTAAAAAATCATACTCATTTTATTTCTCTTTTCGCTGCAAGAGACCATGTTTTATCACATTTAAGATGATTCAAACGGCTCTGAGCACTATGGGACTTAACTTCTGAGGTCATCAGTCCCCTGCAACTTAGAACTACGTAAACCTAACTAACCTAAGGACATCACACACATTCATGCCCGAGGCAGGATTCGAACCTGCGACCGTAGCGGTCGCGCGGTTCCAGACTGAAGCGCCAAGAACCGCTCGGGCACTCCGACCGGCCACATTTGAAAATAATATTCATATCTTTCCCTGGACTCGATGTTTTGGTGTAATTCATTCATCAAACACATAGGTCAGTAAAGAACTATTGTTCGTATCATAGCCGCGCGGTTTGAGGCGTCATGTCACGGACTGCGCGGCCCCTTCCGCCGGAGCTTCGAGTCCTCCCTCGGACATGGGTGTGTGTGTGTTGTTCTTAGCATAAGTTAGTTTAGTTATTTAAGTGGTGTGTAAGTCTAGGGACCGATGATCTCAGCAGTTTGGTCCCTTAGGAATTCACACACAGTTGACCGTTTGTTCGTATCTTAATGTAAATAGGTAAACTCGAACACTTTTCAGTAAAGCACTTTCGTAAATCACCGCTTTTATATTTTTGACACACGTTTCACAAAACACATTTTGACCACTAACACTCGTATATCATCGATATTATTTTATAAATGTATTTCACGTGGGTGCAAGAGAGAGAAGTTAAATGCTTGCCTCCCCAGATCCGTTCACCCTCAAGATTCCACCAGGTTTATAGGTTTATTTTCAACTCCACTACCACATTACGACGACTCTTATCTCTACATACAAACTTCATAGAGTAACAATAAAGCAAGGGCAGAGATACTACGTTTCGACAGATAACAGACTTTCATTAATATATATATATATATATATATATATATAGTTTAACTGGAACGACATTTGCGTAGAAATTATTATTTAAATCAATAGCACATTTTGTAAAACATTATTTCTTAGGTAATTGTCGAATATTGCTTTTTATGACAAATTCTTAATAATTTCTGTTTGTTGAGAATAAGATCAGCAGTTGGTACCCGGTATGGTTTACAAGACAGTTCTGCTAACACTTGTAAAGCTTTCAGATAACAGTAAGTATATGTACGAAGAGATGTTCAAACATAGACGAATAATAGAAAATAACATACAAAATATCCAGTATAGGTCCCCAAGCATCAGAATATATTTGCAAACTCTCACAGAGAAAATGTGATGGCAACAGCCAGGGAATATCAGAAAAAGGAGTGTTTGGAGGTGTGCAAAAAATGGTTCAAATGGCTCTGAGCACTGTGGGACTTAACATCTGTGGTCATCAGTCCCCTATAACTTAGAACTACTTAAACCTAACTAACCTAAGGATATCACACACATCGATGCCCGAGGCAGGATTCGAACCTGCGACCGTAGCAGTCGCGCGGTTCCGGACTGCGCGCCTAGAACCGCTAGACCACCGCGGCGGGCGTAGGTGTGCATTAGACAGAGGTGTAGGCTCATTTCAAACCACAACCACGGGCAGTACTCTACGGCAATGGCCCCTTACTTAGCTTGCATCCATCGCGTTTCTCTCGCCCAGTGAAAAGTCCCAAGCAACTGAAAAAAAGCACAGGTGAAAACTTTATATAAGAAAGACAAAAGATTGGACCCGCAAAATTAGAGACCAATGTCCTCAACATTGGTTTGCTGCAGAATTCTTTAAGACGTTCCGAATTAGAATGTAACAGAGTTCCTCCTTTGCACAGATCTGCACTGATTTGGGTGTCATTTCTCCAGCATTCACCACAGACAAGGGTATCGTCAGGAGTGATTTCTACGTCTTCGTGGTGAGTAAGCTGTCGATACTCCCGACTTCCGGGGTATTAACAGGGATATTAGTCGGGCTAAATGGATACGTTCCAGGTTTTGCGAACACTTGGCTGCGTTATTGTACCTCGGCCTGCCCTGCAAATCCCTCGTCTTAATCCCATAGAAAACGTCTGTGCCTGTCTGGAGCATCAGGCGCAACATCGCCATCGACATTCACGCAATTTGGTAGCTGTGTAGAATCTGGATCATCAGTACGTGATTTCAGCTGGACACTTACCTGCAGAACCTTTTCGATTCTCTTCATCCCTGAAGTGAAGCCTTTGTAGAGGCTCGAGGCAGTTTTATTCGATGCGAGCGTAAGTGTCAAGATGTATTGTTATTTTTTATTGGCTAAAACTTCCTCGTAGGTAAACCTATTGTCTGGAAAAAGCTTGACTAATTGTAGTTTCGCAGAGCATTTATTAATATCGGGACGTAATCCAAAAGGAGTAGACGAAATGCGATTCTGCATAGGAAGAATAAAGGAAACTTGATGTCGTAGATGGTCTCGTCTTGAGAGAACAACTACTGTTACGAAGCAAAAGCTTCTTTAACACCTCTAAGCCATTCGTCACAACCTAAGGATGCTTTGGTTCATGTTCCCGTTCACCTTCACTTCGTAAGCGTTGTTTCTCCCTGCTCTTTACAGACTCCGTACTTCCTTGGTGACTGTACGCCATGCGGCACTGTATACAACATCCTGTTTGAAGATTTTATATACAGGATTTTTTGCTTGTTGTAACATCTTTATAAAAAATTTCTGCTACATTACGTCCTTTGTTCTCAAGCACGTATTTGTAATTAACCATTTTTTTCATTTTTGCTACATTTTGTTATTTTTATAAAAATTATTTTATTCCTTTTGTATCTCTTATATATCCTGTTTTTTACACCAGTTACAATTTAGTTTGTTCAAAATCTAAATATGTATCATACTGATGTATTATCGTAACAGTTGCGCATTTCCTACAATCACGCTGCTAGCGTCCAGCACTACACCATGAGTACTTGGCATCGCATCTACTTGCCACGCGTTCCGTCCAGTGTCTGTTCTTTTAACAAGCTGTACTTGTTGTAACTATTTTTACTGTTTCCATGGAGGACTTTCAGATTTTCTGCGGTTTGACTTTCGCTCCTTAGCTCATCATGTATGTTAATAATCTCACGTAATTTATGCAAGTACCAGTTTTTTCCATGTTCTCCGTTTCAGTCTGATCAGGTATAAAGTATTTTAAGCGTTTATCTTGTAATATGTTTATTACATTATATATATATTCCTTCTCAAGAAGGTACCTTTAGTGGTATCGAAACCTGGTCAAAGTTTTTTTATTAAACTTATGAAAACTGTTGGCTGTATATTTTATATATCGAAAAGACGCACCAAAAATGTTATTGGGTTTCCGAATATGAAACCTACTGAATTTGTGAAAAGAAAAGTTTACAGCGGTCGACGCACCGATACATCAGTACACACGAAACAGAAGAAAGAGAAAATATAGCGGAGAAACATCCTGGTGTTGCCGGCCTGTGTGGCCGTGCGGTTAAAGGCGCTTCAGTCTGGAACCGCGTGACCGCTACGGTCGCAGGTTCGAGTCCTGCCTCGGGCATGGATGTGTGTGATGTCCTTAGGTTAGTTCGGTTTAATTAGTTCTAAGTTCTAGGCGACTGATGACCTCAGAAGTTGAGTCGCATAGTGCTCAGAGCCATCCTGGTGTTGCCATGGCTGGGTCTGTTTTCTCCGCCATCGCTTTCTTTCCGGAGAGCAGGAGACGACAGAAATGAGATATGAGATGGATACTGTTAAGGCAGTTGTTTAAGTTTGATGATAAACTGTACATCTGTCCATCGCTGTTCGGAGGTACTGGTATATGGCCAACCGTCAAAATGGATGTGTGTCGGACTAAAAATCCAAAGGCCCCGAGCTCCATATTCAGTTGGCCTGGGATTGTTTCTGTCAGTCGTCGCTTCTTTAAACTCCAACAAAGATTAGTGCAAACTATAATGCCGAGTCTCGCGAGTTTCGGAGACTATGTTAAGCGGTAAGAAGGAAGGGGCGTTGGGATCATCAGAACCGTGGATCAGGCATGAGGGAAGGGCAGGGGAGGGAATGGGCCGTGTCGTTTTCACGAGAAACCATCCTCTCACGGAGTTTCCTGTAAGCAATTTAGGAAAAACCACGGAAAATCTAAATCTGGGTAGCCCGCTGTGGAACTGAACCGGCGACCTCCCGCGTGCCACTCCAGTGAGTTAAGGCCCGCGCCACCTAGCTCGCCGGTGTTATTAAATTGCAGACCCCCCTAAGACTGACTGCGTTATGTGGTATCGAAGGTGTGGCGAACGCGAGGGCATACCACCTTGGTGGGACAAGTCTGGTTAAGCGTTACAGCGTTCAAACGGACCCCCAACTTGGAAACAACTTTAATTTCACGTAGCGCAATATACACGCGTTTACAAGTGACGGAGGTTCCTCCAAACCACCCGTCTCAGAAGTCTCCGTTTCCTATACTCGAATACCACACCAGTTCAGGTGTGACGTCTTCTGTTCATTGGGCATGTTATTATTGTTGTCTATAGTCTGGAGAGTGGTATAATACAGTTCTCGACATTAGTCTGTCGTTTACAACTTATCTGATTTACTCTGCACCACTGTGACCTATGTCCATTCGAATATGCTTATTGTATTCATGCGAAGATTCCCTATACAACCGCTTCCCTCACCACACAGTCTCTCCCACAGTCTTATGTACGTGACAGAATGTACGCATAATGTCGAGAACCGGCAGTTACCGAATGCGAAATCTGTCCAACATCTTCATGTTACCTCTTTTGAGTCACCAGAGAGATACAGAAAAGACGTTAAAACACTGTCAAAGCCTTCCTACTTTCCTCCCCCTCCTCCCCATCCTCCTCCCCTTCTCCCTCCCCCACTGCTCCTCCCACCCCTCCACCCCCACCTTTTTGTTGCCATATACATAGTGAGTCGTAGTTTCCAAAATACTGCGCTTTTTCTTATTCTTATCTTACTTCATTTGACAGTCTAATGACTTTCCACACTTGTATTGCATCAGGCGTACAAGAGTTTCGCCCTGTTATATTAATCTTTCTTATGTTTTGCGCAGCGTTAGCGCTGTGTGATAAAATGGCGTGTGAGAGCGATCACAGATTGGTAACAATTGAGACGTCATTGCTTACAGTCCTCAACGTCACAAAAGGACGGAACTCTGAAAAGTCGTGGATATTGTAGCTCGAATTACGATAGAATTGCTGCTAAGTATTTCTAAGTTCCAATGCTACTGTAAGTAAGGAAAGAGAAACGCCCACAAGTCATTGTAGCTTTGCACTGCGAATAGTTTGAAATATCGCGCGTCGCCCCACGTAGTTGCTGCCGGAGTCGCGTGGCGGCGCCACAACGCAGGAAGCGGCATGAGTTGTACCATTTGCCGGTAGGTGTCAGTAGCGCTTCTGCTGATGCCGCGGAATCGACCGGCGCCGGAGCGCATGTCGAGGGCGGGCCCGCCTGAATAAAACAACGCAGACGAGCCACCGCCGGCGGCCGCATACTTTGAATGCAAATGTCCCGTTCTGACGCGGGACGAGCGAACTGGTCGTACTGTTCCCGCCTCTGTAGCCAGGAGAGAGCATTTCGCTGTGTTCTGTGTTTAATGTATGCTGGCTGCACTTGTGTAGCGGTAAACAGGAGGTTGATCCCGACCTGGAGAAAGTGAATTTTCAGCAACTTGCTGCATATACCCGGCAAATATTTCCCAAAAGTTTGAAAGCGACACACTGACCCATTAAACCACTGATGATCTGTGCATAGCGCTAGCGCGGTATTCACGATTTCGATCAGAAATTACATAAATTATAGATTTAAAGCGCAGAACGATATTTCATTTATATATAACACTGTTATCATTGAGACATTTTGTCATTCGTTATGTCTGTGCGTATTGCAGAATAGATTTCTTTTGATGAATTTTTGAAACAAAAATGTTGAGTGTGTTACATTCAAATATGTTAACTGGAATGTCATGGCGTCATAAAATTCTTTGTTTTTAACTGTTTATCGTTACTGATGATAGTTAAAAAATATGTAGTTCATATCGAAAGTGGTTTCTCTTTTCCGTCAAGATTATCCACGTGAAGAATTTCTCAAAACTAGGATAGCAAATGAAATAATACGGGAACTACCAAAAAAAAAAAATGCGGGAAATACACAGTATCTTAATGGTCGATGGGCTATTTGAGGTACACCTCGCAGCAGACGCCGTAAACATGTGGTAGGTAGAAAAAGTGTGTAGTATATTTTGTACAAGTAAGTGACCATGTGAAAACTTTGAGCAGGATAGATGCCGCGGTTGTAAATTGCTGACCAAAACCAAGTGCAAAAATCATTTATCAATAATGCTTGGACCACTTTTTTAGAGGTAATCCAACCTTTTTTCTCTCTTTCTTCATTGTCATTTGACCAGCGCCATACTATCATCGACCACGTCTACATACAGGGGTGAATAAAACAACAAAACATATTTCCATGCCTGGTAGTGGCACTGTCGTCCAATGGTCGAAGTATCGATGATATAAGCAATAAAATTGGCTAGGGCAAGCGAGCCATGAAACAACTAAATGGTATTCTCTGGAACAAAAACATAACGCGCAGAACAAAACATATCATCTACCACAGTATTATTGAAAGTATCACGACATATGGTGCAGAGTTGTGGAAATTAACTCGGAGGCAGAAAGATCGCCTGCTGGCTGTCGAGATGGATTTGTGGAGACGGAGTTGTGGATATTCCAGGCTTGATGATATTAGAAATGATAGGCTCAGAGGTTATGAATGTCGAAAGCACAGTCCTAGACTACATACAAAGGAAGCGCCTACTCTGGTGTCTGCCAGCCACAAGATGGCCAAAACGTGCATGGCAATGGACTCCACATCAAAGAAGAAAGCGCGGTAGACCTGCGAGATGCTGGAAAGACGTCAACGAAGCAATGGCGGTGAGAGGTCTTAATGAAGCAGACTGGTGACTGGGATGCGAGAGGCGGAGGCAGCCGTAGAAACCACGCTCATATCCATGCCTAATAGGGTGTAGGAAAAACTTTGGGATTCAGATCTGCTTGCAGTCGCCTTGGAATGAGGAAATACAGGTCTTGCAGGGTTTTCGAGGGCACCTTTTACACCTTAAATTTTTAGTTGTGGGACATCGGCAACTGTTCTGCAACATGTTCACGGTAAACAAGTCTGCCACAGTTGCGAAATACTTCACTGGCCTAAGTCTTGCACGACATACGTCACTATACACTACCAGTGTTTCGAAGTTTTAGCCTCATCATCAGGTGCGGAAGTATGACGTCATGTTGCCCATGACCTAACAATTAAAAGGCAAACGTCTACCGTAGACCGAGCGAGGTGGCGCAGTTGTTAGCACAATGGACTCGCATTTCGGGAGGACCACAGTTCACACACGCGTCCGGCCGTCCTGATTTAGGTTTTACGTGATTTGCCTGACTCGCTTCAGGCAAATGCCGGTTTCTTTGAAAGGGCACAGCCGATTTCCTTCATAATCCGAGCTTGTGTTTGGTCTCTAAGCACCTTATTCTCAATGGGACTTTCAATACTAATCTCCTCCTCTGTCTAACGTAGGTAGACAACTGTGGTGGATTTGTTTACCATGAACATTCAGTCTCACAGCACTCTTCCTTAAAATTATGCGAACTCCAGGAACGGTGATCGAAGTGGGTAGCGATCAGGCACCCCTCTCTCCAAAGGAGACAACAAAGGCTCACTAGTATTGAGATGTGATGACTGGCTGCGACAGTTCATCCTCGTGCCCGCAAAACCAGGTCCGGACCATTCAAACTGTGTGAACATGGGTCTTGTCGTCTTGGAACTCAGCTTCACCATTGGGGAACAAACACTGTACCACGGGATGGGCTCGATCAACCAAAGTCGTCACGTAATCCTTGACGGTAATGTGATCTTGCAGAGCAGCCAGGGCCCACGGAATACCACGATTTGGCTGCACGTGTTGTCACGGAATACCCTCCGTGTTTCACTCTTAGGACGTAAACTCGGTCAGAAGTCGGAAGCAGTGTGCAACAAATCCCAACCGGCCAGATGATATTCTTCTGTTGCGGCACAGTTCAGGTTTTATGGATTCGGCACCACGTTTTCCTGTTACGGGCATTTGTATGACTGACGAGTGTTTTTGGAATTCCAGCTGGCCCTGCTATTAGCTGCTTCTGGAGCTGCCTTTGTGTTGTTTTCGTGTTGACAGAGTTGCAAGTGCGACTTTCGGTTCTGCAGTGACTTTTGCAGCTGTCGTCCCGTTACGGTTCGTCAAAATCCTTCTCAGCACACATTTTCGTCCGTGTTGTGTTAGCGGGTAATGTTTTCCTGCTTTCCCTGTATGCGGTATAAATCTTCGATACGGGGCTTCCTGAAACACAAAACACTTTGGCTGCCGTGGTTACGGAAGCAGCCACCATACGAGCTCCAACAGTTCGCCCACGTTCGAATTTACTTAGCAGCGACACAACTACACGGAACGCTATTCAGCCACGTCTGACGCTTGCAACGTATTGGGGACAGGGCGCAGGTGCCGTTCGTGGTCACACACAAGAGCGCAACCTGCAGGCCTGGCTAGCATGGGCATATTTGTATGGTCAGGCAGGCATTTCTCGCTGTCTTTCCCTGTTATTGTCCAATGCTCGTGTGTTTTTCTCAATATCCGTTTTTCTCCTGTTTCAAATATCTCGCTTAGACCTTCTGTACACAAAGCGAGGCGTCTGGGGCATATAGATAATGATGACGATGTTTGGTCTGTGGGATGATCAATTGCGCGGTCATCAGCGCCCTACAAATTCCCAATCTGGGCATAGTCCAATATAGCCACTTCTACGAATGAGGATGGAATGATGAGGAAAACACAAACACCCAGTCCCCGGGCAAAGAAAATCCCTAAACCGGTCGGGAATCGAACCCGGAATCCCGGGATCCAGAGCTAGACCACGAGCTGCGGACTGGGGCATATAGAGCCTGTTCTGCGGTAATGTTGCATCTCGCATTTCATAACAGCTATTTACGTGAAGGAAGATATTCACAAATGAGCGAGAGACAACACTATCAGAAAACTGCGCATAAATTATTGGTGTCAAAAGTAAAAATCGACACATATTTAGAGGGCTGGACGTAACGTTCAACGTGTGTGCCGTTTGAGGTTGACATCAAGACTGCAGCCGCCGTGAGGGCAGAATCACTGCCTTAAACAACGCTCGAATAAAATATTTTTGTCATGGCTTGCATCTGGTACACGAAAATAGTAGGCGGTTCACGTTTCCATAAATCGTGCCTTCATTCCAATTCAGAACAGGTTGGTTGGAAGTGTGCCATAATCTAAGCGCATGAATGTAATGCTACCTCTAGTCTAGTTAGTAAACCATGTATATGATGCTATTTGTGTTTGCTGTCGGCCTTAATGACCCAATCTCGTTACGTCTGCCAGCCGGTTCTCCCTTTACCAATCATTAAGGTCAGCATTACTTGGTAATGAAGTCTGTCATTTAGAATTTTGCTTAAGTTTATTGCTAGTTTTGCTCTTAACTGTGTCATTATGAAAGTTACTGTGTCCTATAGCGAACAAAAGATTCGTTACTATCCCTGATTGTTGGTTTGTAGTTATAACTTTGAAAATATGGTTTTAAACATGACTGTGTCTCAGGAACCATATATAAGTTTCAGTACAGGAACCACACAGACAGGCGGTTGCAGATAACTGTTCGGTACAGTGACCTAGGTTTCGACACCTCTAACGATGTCTTCATCAGGATTAAATTTTAAGAAACAATAGAATTACAATGCGAGAAAACCGTGGTCAAAGTTTCGAGCAGATATGCTAAAGTCAAATATTAAAATTAAAAACGTTCAAGGTTTTGGCATGCATACCTTGCTACAAACAACATCAGAATGTAATTTTACGGTTTATTAAAATTTCATTGTAATGAAGACATCCTTAGAGCCCGCATCTCGTGGTCGTGCGGTAGCGTTCTCGCTTCCCACGCCCGGGTTCCCGGATTCGATTCCCGGCGGGGTCAGGGATTTTCTCTGCCTCGTGATGGCTGGGTGTTGTGTGATGTCCTTAGGTTAGTTAGGTTTAAGTAGTTCTACGTTCTAGGGGACTGATGACCATAGCTGTTAAGTCCCATAGTGCTCAGAGTCATTTGAACCATTTTTGAACATCCTCAGAGGTGTCGAAACCTAGGTCAATGTACCAAAAAGTTCTTGAAATCGGTTGGCTGAGTGATTCGTGTGCTGAAATCTTTAAAAATAGCTACAATTATAGGCGACACATGTTCCATTTTGGATCTTCCAGCGGAATTTGTTTTCCTATTCTCGTATTTGCTGTTGTGAATGAATGGTGGGCCCACCATTTTACAGAAGGAATGAAAACATGGACAAAAAATGGCAAATACTTCGTGACTTGGTTGAAAAAGTACGGAATAGTCAAGGACCAAAATAGCCCTTCATCAGCACAATCTATCAACCATAAACGAGATGGGGCAAGGGGGGGGGGGTGATTGGTGGATATGATCCACGAACTGTTACAACACTGAGTGTATTCGTGAGATTTGCCACCCTCCGAATTCCGATATCTGTGGAAATTTCTGACTGGAAAACTCTGAGTTCAGTTGTGAGATTGTAACCCTTCGAGAATCATTCTTCAGGAAAGGAACTTACGCAGTTAAAGTACGTTGGTGACAGTACGTCCATTGGACAGGGTATCCCGCGGAAAAACACCGCCTCGTAGTGCCAGACGCACGGATTTTAACGTCGTCTGCTTTTACTTTCAGCAGCTCACGCTGCAGCGCGTAGCGCAGAATTTCTGGCCGTAGCGCCGGTACTACCGACTGGTTATTATTATTAAATTGCAACTACTCAGAGGTCCAGTGTTGGCTGTAATTACCGTATCGTAGCGAAACTTTGTAGACATTCTGATGCATTTATGTCGAACCGATTTACGCTGGGAAAAAAATCAGTTACAACTTTGGCCAGTAGATACAAATCTTGCGCTGTATATGCAAGAATGACGTACGAAATAGGAATATTTCCATATGTTGCAACTGTGCCCGGGCTCGTTCACTACCAATTTCACTCGTGGCTCCTCTCCAAAGGGGGTTGGTGGTGAACGGTTGCATTTGCGCCCCGAATACTGAGTCATATATTGGCTAGCCTTTGAACAGCAGTCAATTGAATACACAACTGTCTATACCACAATCTTCCACAAAATGAGGTACACTATACAATTTCAGATTGAAACTTATTTATGTAAAAAAACACCTCTGCTATGTGGCCATGCATTTTTAAGTTCACAGATAAATCCGATCTGGATAAATAATAATCGGTACAATTCGTAAACATGGTTTATTGTCTCGCAACCTACACACTTTCACGTTGTCCCTTCACAGTTTATTCGCTTCCACTGGCGTCCATGCCTACACTAGCGGCACTTTGCCGCTCAGAACTCACTATCACAACGGACAAAGACCACATTTTCCCGCTCATATCCCTAGTCCTCAGTGTCGGGTCACGTGACACTTCATTAATCAAAATAATTCCTAAACATAGCCACAATTCGTTTACAATTTTTATAAGATTTAAATACTTAAACCTAAATACATTATATAATTTTACACACATTTGTCATGACATAATTTTATAACTCGTTGCAATTAAAAAGAAACTATGAAACAGAACTACTACGAACGCTCATCAAAACACAAAATAAGTGTTTTCATGTCCATTTTGCATTACACTATTTTCACTCTGCATTTAATACATAATTTTATTCTTAAGCACGGAAAATTAAAATCGGAACTAATTTATGACATGCTATCACATTTACATAATTAGGAATAACTCCATGTTATGGCACTACAAAGATCTAAATTGAACGGTGTCTTCATAATAAAATAATGACTTAATTTGCAGTTGTTCTAAACATCTTCATAACAATTCTACTATGAAACGTTATGATTGAAGTACACCAGCCCAACATATTTCTGCTGCTGTACTTTAAATTTAAATTACGACTACTTGGAAGAGCTCGTTTTGACATGACTTATATTTCAATGATCCAAGGACTCATTACAAGCACACCCTACATTATTTACTCAAGTGCAAATTCATGTACAGTAATTATGTGCAATCATGTAACCAAGTGATTTAAACCATCTGAAACTGCTGAATGGTGCCTTCTCTTCATCAGGGAAAGATGAGTCTATAAATATATTGATTTGTCTTTGTGCTCTCCACATCCCATCCATTTTTTCCATAGCTGATATTTCCATTGCCAGCAAAACTGCTGTATGGCCATATTATTCCCCGTTATCTTACGAACGGGACATGGGCAGAAGAGGTCAAACAAGTGAGAAAGGCATAATGCTGATTTCATTATTAACCACCGCTTACGCAATTTGTGCTATATAATCACCGGAGACGTCGACGAGATGCTGTACAGCGCCACATTTGCACCTGGTGGCGAAAATTGGAACGAAGTTTTCTTCCAGCATAATTCAATTCTACATTAATCCGTTAGCGTGTGCTTCAAGTTTCACTGCCGTACGACAACCTCCGTGAATAGCTGCACTTCAGTCACAGGGTTAGTTAAACTTATTTTAACACTCTAATGGCAGAAACAATTTATTAACTTCACATACATCTATAAACGAAATACATCGAACGTGTTAAATGATATGCAGAAAGTGCTAAATACCTGCGAACTCATCCTGTTCGCCACCACTTTCAACCCACAAAAGCCAACTATTAAAAGCAGCATTTGAAGTCCGTAAATACACTTCACTGGTTGTGGATGGTATCACTTCCTGTACACTGTTCTGTAGGCTATTGATGTCTCGGACTTTCTTACTGTAAACGGGCTCATTAACCACGCCACGTAACCAGAAATCACATAATGTTAAGTCAGGAGACTGTGGAGTCCAGTACAATGGTCCATCATGACCAATCCTCCGACCTGGAAACGTCTCATCGAGATAGTCTTGAACAGCACGGTTCCAGCGCGGTGGAGTGCTATCTTGTTGGAAGTACCCCGTACGGCGATTTTCTTGTGGTCATCAACGGTGTACTGCTGCAGCATCTCTAAGTAGACGTCAGAGCTTACTGTTTGTGTATCAAAACTATAGGGTGCAGCGGCGGTCACAGAGCACTAAACATTCAATTTGGGGTAGTCTCATTCATGCGTCAAAAGTGGATTCATCGCTGAATGCCAGTACATTTACAATATCTTGCCGGATATTCGTCATTTCAGCTGAAATCTGGCAGCATTCCACCCGCGTACGTTTCTTGCGCCAATGTTAAAGCGTGGGCAGCTTGGATGTGGTATGGTCTCATACCGAGGTCGTGTTTCACGAGGCGCCTCTCTGTTTTCTGAGGAAGTTCCGTTTCCAAACTGCAGCGTACGCTCGATTTCGAAGGACTATGCAACACGGCGCCTTGCACAGCAGCGAAGTTTTGTTCACATCTTCCTGATCTTGGACGTCCTGCATTGTTTCGATGTTATTAGCTACCGATCCAGTCTCTACGAACTTCATGGAGATGCGGTACACAGTTAAACGGCTTGGTGGCTCACGTGAAGGTATCTGTCTAAACTTTCCACGGACAAGAGTCGGCGAACCATACACTTCCATCAGACTAGGTGCAAATCTTCTTTGCTCCAGTGTCACTCGTTAAGTCTTTGTGTCAACTAAAAACGGAAGAGATTGAAGACGTTACAGTGATCATCTGAGCAACAACTAAAAACACAATATATGTTACAATCCATTTCAGTAAATTATATCTACCCTCTACATGTTCTGTCCGTTATAGTATTAACATGAGTTTGACTAGCTCTGTACGGCGGTACCATCCGAACAGTGGCAGCAAACCGTATATGGTTTGAATTAAACCCGTCACCGAACCCGCAGCCATTAGTGTGGCTAAATATTCCTCCCGTTTCGAGCGCACGTCGACCTCGCGGCGGCGCTTTCCAGGTAAGTGTACGATCCGCAGTCTGCCGTTGCAGGCCTCTGTAGTCGTCAGAACAAAATGGCGAGTCCTCACTGACAAAACTGTGGATGCGCTGCGCTGCTTTGTTTGGCTCGTTTAGCGGCCTGCTGCGACACTGCAGCGCCAGTATTTCAGTGTGTGCCGGCACTGTAAGCGTGCACCTGCAACCGGACAAAACATTACTTTTTGAAAGTAATAATTAGAACTTGACAAGCGTGCACACAATATTACAGAAAAAGAAAAGGAAACAGATGAATATGGGATGGGAGACATGATACTGCAAGGAGAATTTATTAGAGAACAGAAAGACCTCACGTCGCAGTAAAACCATAGGAAAAGACAACAGAACAGTTGAGAACCGTGGAAGATCTAGCCATGACAAAACCATTTCACCTGCTGAGCAACATATATGGTTCAAATGGCTCTAAGCACTATGGGACTTAACATCTGAGGTCCTCAGTCGCCTAGACTTAGAACTACTTAAACCTAACTAACCTAAGGACATCACACACATCCATGCCCGAGGCAGGATTCGAACCTGCGACCGTAGCAGCAGCGCGGTTCCGGACTGACTGGCCTAGAACCGCTCGGCCACAGCGGCCGGCGAGCAACATATATGAGACGGGAGAAATACCCTCTGATTTGAAGATGAATCTAATAATTCCAGTGTCAAAGAACGCAAGTGCTGAGGTCTGTGAATATTACCGAACTATCAGTGTAATAATTTAATGGTTGCAAAATACTAACACGCATTGTTTACAGGGGAATGGAAAATCTGGTAGAAGCCGACCTCCGGAAAAATCAGTTTGGGTCCCGGAGAAATGCAGGATCTCGTGAGGCAATGCAGACTGCTGGACTTAATTTACAAGATAGACTGAAGAAAAGCAAACCTACGTTTATAGCTTTTGTGCAGTTAAAGCTTTAACAAAAAAATGGTTCAAATGGCTCTGAGCACTATGGGACTTAACAGCTGTGGTCATCAGTCCCCTAGAACTTAGAACTACTTAAACCTAACTAACCTAAGGACATCACACACATCCATGCCCGAGGCAGGATTCGAACCTGCGACCGTAGGAGTCTCACGGTTCCGGACTGCGCGCCTAGAACCGCGAGACCACCGCGGCCGGCTAAAGCTTTAACAAGGCTGACTGCACTATAGCAAATAAGTTGCATAAAGCCATCAACTTCATAAAACGTGAGCTCTTCTAAGAGCATGACATAATCTACACAATCAAACGCCTTCTAAGGAGAACAAAAAATACCAACTGTGACGATACATTGTTATTCATGGCTTGGACTGTTTGATGAGTGAACTATATAGCATTCTCATTCGAGCAACCCATCTAGAATCCATACTGTGATGTGCTGCATAAATTGTTTCGACTTAAGTGTGAGACTAGTTTTGAGTACAATACTTTCGCGAATATCTTGGAAAAAGATGCATGTAAGGATACGGGACGATAATTATTTAAGTTTTTCTTCTCGTCTTGCTTATGGAGAGGTTTAACGATTGCGTATTTTATCCAGTCGGAAAAAATTCTCTGTACCAGCGGCGCATTGCAGGTAAGGTTGGTGCATAAGTTAGCGTTTTTCCACAAGGTTAAAAAACATAACAAATACACATAACAGAGACTTTAATCGTCAATATCATTTTGTCCTTCACTATGTACTGCAGTGTTCCAAAGCTGGGTAACTTTTCGATCCCGCGACTGTGGAAATCACGTGGTTTGAGGTGAAGAACTCGTCGAGCCACGTTGGGAGCGCATTTTCATCCGGGAATTAGTTCCTTAAAGGTTGTTCGATAGAGGTGGGAAAAGGTGAATATCTGATGGTGCGAGATCAGGTGAATGAGGTGGCTGCAGAATGACTTCCCGAACCAACTCCTGTATAGTGTTTTTTTCCAGTCATGCAGAATGCAGACGGGCATTATCGTGGAGTAGCATCACTTTACGCAGTCTCCCTGGTCGCAGTTCTTGGACTGCGTCTGTAAGACGTCTCAATCGTTGTCAGTAATTACCAGCAGTTAGGGTTACACCTGGGGGAAGCAATTCGTAGTACATCACACCGCCGCTATTCCACCAGATAGGCGACATTGTCTTCTGTGGGTGCGGTCAGGTCTTTGTAAGGCGAGTTGCTGCGTTGTTTGGGCTCAACCATTCCTTACGTTAGCATAAAGGCATCGTTTTTCGTCGCCAGTAACGATACAGGGTACGAATGGCAGGTGTCGTTCACGAGGCAGTTGATGACGAGCAAGCAGGGGTGCACGTATAGCCTCCCGCTGATTTTTGTGATTTTTGGCGTAGAGCTTGCGATAACCATACACCCGATTGTTAAACCTTCTGCACTGCATGCCACTGTCGCATGATGATGAAATGATTGCAGTTCAACACATTTGCGAGTTCTCGAGTGCACTGACGTGGCTTGTTGCGGATTAATGCGTTTAAATGATTTTCATCGAATCTCGATTGTCTTCCTGAAAGCGGAGAATCACCAAAGTCAAAACGGTCCTTCTTAAAACGAGAAAACCATTTTCTTGCCGTGCTCTGCCCAAGTGCCTTATCCCCAAATACGGTGGCTGCGTATTCTGTTGTGACCCTTCTACGAAATTCAAACAGAAGAATGTGTCGGAAGTGTTTAGATTTCTCCACTTGGCACCCCATTCACTAGCGTCCACAACTCCACTTACTATCTTCAAATGAGAAAATGACGACATGTAAGCTCAAGTAGCAACAGTGAACTACAAATAATAAATGACAATCTTTAAATAAACCCATAGCAACCGCGAGATCAACATGCAAAACAAAGACGCTACGAATGTATGCGCCAGCCTAATATGTCACCGAGCATATTACTTATTAAACTGAAGCAACTTCTGAGAATTATGTTTGAAATTCCATCAAGACCACACGAGTTTTTGTTTTTTTAGAATTCTTTATAATTACATTAAGTGAAGGTTGTTGGTGCTACTTCTGATTGCCTAAAGTTTTGTGGAATGACATTTTTGAACCCGGCCGATGTGGCCGAGCGGTTCTAGGCGCTTCTGTCTGGAACCGCGCGACCGCTACGGTCGCAGGTTCGAATCATGCCTCGGGCATGGATGTGTGTGATGTCTGTAGGTTAGTTAGGTTTAACTAGTTCTAAGTTCTAGGGGACTCATGACCTCAGATGTTAAGTCCCATAGTGCTCAGAGCCATTTTGACATTTTTCATATGTTCTCTTGCTGCTTCATGTGAATAGTTTGATAATATTTTTGCAGCTAAATTTAGAAAGTGATTGCTGAAACTACTCGGGACTTGCGAATTACGAATCACAACTCTGTTATTTATTTTTCCTAAGTAGCTGTCCTGTCTCTCCTTTGATAATATCCTATGTAGTTTTAATCTTCCTATCAGCATTCTTAATTTTTGTCAAGTCGTGCATACTTTTATAGATCGTAATGACGTTCCTTAAAACAGAACGGTATTTGTTATAGTAAGCAAGTAGTATCTGATCCTGATTCACTTTGGGCTTTATATAATTTTCCTCTTCTTTTTAGATGAGTTTTTAATTCCCTTCGTTACCCATGGACTACTTTCCTCATACGGCCTTTTTAAACTTTGTTTTAAAACACTGTACCCTGCACTCATTGATAAGTCTCACTGCTTCGTATGAGTGTGTCTCAGGGTTGTAAGATGCGATACTGTTGTTAATTGTGCATCATAATCAGATAATCTATTAACAGTTGTGTACACTCTTATTGTTCCCCTAAGCAATGCCAACGTGTTTTTATCTTTACAGAAATCTGCAGCGAAATCTCTAAAAACGGCTGTTTGTTCTTCTGTCTATCGAAGTCGAAATTGATTCTGACTGTGAAACCTTCTGGCCGCGAGTAACCTTTTTACTAGGTGAATTAAAATTAATCACTGGATTGTTTCCACCGTCCACCGGATACCGTTGTAATAGTATTAGAATTATTCAGTGAAAGTCTTCGCTCAGTAGCGCGGAAGTACCGTGATCCCGCAACATACGTTGGAGACGACTTTAACCTACTGAGTGTAGAGAGGGATGTCGTTGGATTCATTGCATGTAGTACGGACGACAGCGTTGTGAAGTGGCTAAGAACATAGGTCTCCGAAAACGGTCCTGAACAGCTATTTCGAAAACCCACACTCAGTTGAGACATTTTAGATCTTGTAGCTACAAACAGGTCTGACGTTATCGACAGCTTCAGTGTAGGGGTTATTGAAGCGGTGGCGGCCGCATCGTTTTGCAGTGCACGTTGACCCTGGACGAGCTGTCCAAGGGCATCCAATAAGGCCTGCGTCTGCTGATTCTGCAAGCGATAAAATTCGGACAGTACATCTGGAGACGCAGGCCTTATTGGATGCCCTTGGACAGCTCGTCCAGTGTCAACGTGCAATGCAACACGATGCGGCCGCCGCCGCTTCATCGCTACTACCTAGCAAGTGTGGTGTCTGGCGGTGACACCACATTCCTCCCCCGCAAATCGGCGGACGGTTGTGGTATAAGGCTTCCGCCCGCCGTGGAGAGGACCCCATGTTGACGTATGCGACGAGGTGGGGAGCCTAACAACAGGCGAGGCTGTGCCACCCGCACCCGACCATTCGGTCCGAGGGGAGCTAGGAAACCCCTGAAAACCTAGTGCAGGGTACACGCCAACATGAGGTGTATGCGCCCGTAGATAGTCAGGAGGGGCCGAAGGGTCGACCTCCATCGAGTCGGAGCACCCGACTGGCGAAGACGACAGATGGTCCGGTGCGGGCCAGAGTTCCATGCCGGAGGACAGCTGGTCACGGGAAGCGATAGGCGGCGCGTGACCCAGGGAGGCGCCCGGCGGTTGCAGCGACGCGTCCACTGCGGGCGTCGCCGGCGAGAGAACAGGCGGCGGCGGCGCGTCGCCATGGGGCAAAATGGAAGGCAGCGTCGGTAACACCTGGGGCTGAGGCGAGCCAGTAGATGAGTCCCCAGGGCGCTGACCGGACGGCACCGTCGCTGAAAGCAGACGGGGAGCGGCAGAACCCGTGCGACGACAGAGGCGCAGCTGATTGAGATGCCGACGCACCTCACCAGAGGCCCCCAAAACCAGATACATCGCGCGGCCGAGGCAGCGAAGAATGCGCCCTGCGAGCCAACGCCGTGAACCTCGATAGTGGCGATAGAAGACAACGTCGCCTGGGGCAAAAGCAGGTGTCTGCCGCTGCACAGCAACCTTATGCGGCGGATGTAGCAAAGACATCAAGGTTCGATGAGGGCGACCGTGGAGCAACTCAGCCGGCGAGCGACCATCTCGGGGCTGAGAGCGATACGAAGACAAGAAGAGCAATAACGCGTCCTCCCGAGAATGCGACTCTTTCAATTTCAACATCTGTGACTTGAAAGTCCGGACCAAACGTTCAGCGGCACCGTTTGAGTGAGGCGAAAACGGCGCGGATGTCAGATGTTGAATACCATCGGCCTTGCAGAATGACTGAAATTCTGCGGACATGACTTGTGGGCCATTGTCGGAAACAATAGTCTGCGGAAGACCTTCAATGCAAAAGATAGCGGATAACGCTTGGATGGTGGCAGAAGACGTCGTGGAAGACATCCTGACAACAAAAGGAAAATTACTGAAGGAATCTACCACAACCAACCATCGAGCATTCCAGAATGGACCAGCAAAATCTATGTGTAAGCGTTGCCAAGGGGAAGTGGCTTTCGGCCATGCAAAGAATTTCCGCGGTGGTGCGGATTGTTGTTCGGCACACGCCATGCAAGAAGAGCACATATTCGTAATCGCAGCATCGATTCCGAACCAAGTACAGTGCTGACGAGCAAGTTGTTTCGTGCGCACTATACCCCAATGTCCTTGGTGGAGAAGCTTTAAGACAGAGGACTGTAATGAACGTGGGACCACGACCCTGGACTGATCATCATCGCTAACGCAGCCACAACACGCAGTTGCACCACCTTTCCGTAATTTTCATGCGGAAGTGGAAAGCTGGACAGAGTGGTCACGCCAATATGGATTCCATCTCGCCGCCTACAGAATTCAAGGTAACGAGCGGCAGCCAACACTTCATATGGCGACGAGGATCGAAAAGGATCTTCTTCTTTATACTTGCTTTGCCCTAATTTACTTGTGTCATGGCTACGCCACAATCCCCAGTTGTACAGCCGACGTTGCTAGCCATGGTGCACTGAGAATTACGCTCTCATTTGCCGAGACGATAGTAGCATAGCCTTCAGCTACATTTGCTACGACCTAGCAAGGCGCCATTAACCATATCTGAGAGTCCCACTTGTATTATCAAGAGCGATGTACCACAGTGATGGATTAAAAGTTAAGTATTCCAGAAGCTACGTACTTTTCTTTATAGCATTCATTACGTATCCTGTTTCAGACCTCACGCCAGCCTGCGTGAGTTTAAGCGCGTGCCTTTCGGCTTCCTCGCATTGTGTCTAGGCTGTCTTGTCTAGACACAACAGTTATTGATGACTATATCATCATAGCGACAATGGCTACTAAAGTTAAAAAATGCATCAATAAGCGTAGTAGAGTATTTATGTCGAAAAGAGCAGATAAGGAGAAGCTGTTTGCGTCTTACTTTAGACAATGACTGGCATCATTTAATTCGGATATGATGGATGTAGAGGAACTATGGACATAGTTTAAACGAATTTTAAATTACACTGTGGAGAAGTATGTGTCGAGTAAGTGGATTAGGGACGGAAAAGATAGTTATTTAATAACAAAATTCAGAAAATTCTGAGGAACCAAAAATTACTGCACCTCGGCACGGGAAATGTTGACGAGTAAAAGCTAGCACAATTTCGTGCGTCTGTAAAAAGATCCATGCATATGAATACAACTTCGCAGTGTACGTTAGTGAAAGATTTTACCGAGCACCCAAGAAAATTCCTACACAAAATCACTGAGCGGAAGGCTTCTATTCAGTCAATGTGGTGGAGTCTTATCGGTTTTTGGGACTGGTCGTCGATGCCTGGTTGACGTGGTTTATCCATCTTCGCCAACTTGAGCGAACGTGTTCGTCTCCCTTAATACCCTTCGCTGTCTCAGTAATACCAGCTGGGGCGCAAACTATTTTATACTTAGGCGGCCTTACGAAACTGGTTGTGTCCCGTCTTCATTATCGGAATCTAGCATATGGCTCGGCATTGTCTTCAGCATTGCAGATGCTGGGCCCAGTAAACCATTGTGGGATCCGACTTGCGACAGGTGCGATTCGGACCAGTTCTGTGGACAACATACTCGCGGAAGCTGGGCGGTTCCTTCACTTACAGACCAGGCGCCAACAGCTTTTGGTCAACTATGCGACACATATTCGTTGCTCTTCTCAGCATCCGAACAACCGTCTCCTTTTTTCAGGCAGGGTATCCACCTCCCACAGCAGAGGCCCAGGAGTAGATTCACGATCGCAGTTCGCATACGGCGTCTCTGCCCACAGCTCCAAGTCACCCACTTCAGCCACTTCTCAGGGAGCGAAAGCGAACACCTCATGGTCTGCACGACGTCCTCGGATGTGTCTCGACCTATCCTTTGGACCGTAAGACTCGGTTGACACCATGGTATTTCGCCACCTGTTCGTGACTGTCGTTAATGCATTTCCGGGTTCAAAACTGGTATACACTGACGGCTGTACACTCTACAGACGAACATGTGTCCCCCCCCCCCACACACACACACAAAGTGCAATCAGCTACACACTCTGTCGAAGGCATGAAGTGTATTTACTGCAGAATTGGTGGTCTCTCTCGAGTCCTCAGTCTCGTTCGTTCTTGCACCGGCGAGACATTCTTAATCGGTAGTGACTCCTTGAGTAGTCTTCAGGCTGTCGACAAGTGCTACCGTCGACCTCCATTGGTTGTGACTGTCCATGATCTACCCCGTGATCTCCATCAAGCTGGACGGTCGGTCGCGTTTGGCTGGACCCTAGGTCTTCATGGTATCCCGGGGAACGAACACTTGTTGACCGGTTGGCTAAGTTGTCTACCAGGATGCCGACTTTGGAGATGGTGGTACTGGAACCCGGCCTTTAGAACCAGTAGATAAGGTCGGTTGCAGGAGACGCGAATGGTCGATTTGGAACTGTAGAAATATGTCGCTCATCTATAAAGGAGACCGCGTGTAGAAAACCTGCGCGACCCATTCTTGAGTACGAGTCCAGTGTTTAGGGTCTCCACGAGATCGGATTAAACGAAGACCTCGAAGCAAATGAGGGAGTTGGTGCTAGATTTGTTACTGATAGGTTTGCTCAACATATAAGCATTACGAAGATGCTCCGTGGACGCAAGTGGGATCGCTGTTGGTAGGATGACGTTCCTTTCGCAAAACACTGCTCAGGAAGTTTAGAGCATTACCGGCAGTTGTGATGGACAGTAGAACTTTTGTACTGCCACCAGTATTCAGGGGATGGACAAAAATATGGGAACAACGCGAGAAATGCATGCTTGTACATAAATGCGGATGCCGGCGCACCCTGCACGTTGTCTTCTTGTATCTGATCGAGAACAGCACCTGTACAATGTCCGCCCCAGTAGCTGAGTGGTCAGCGTGACGGATTGCCGTCCTCCGGGCCCGGGTTCGATTCCCGGCTGGGTCGGAGATTTTCTCCGCTCAGGGACTGGGTGTTGTGTTGTGTTCATCATCATTTCATCCCCATCCGGCGTGCAGGTCGCCCAATGTGGCGCCGAATGTAATAAGACCTGCGCCAAGGCGGCCGGACCTGCCCCGCGAGGGGCCTCCCGGCCAATGACGCCAACCGCTCATCATCATCATCATCGTCACCTGTACAATGTCCTCAATATGTTGCAAGTGTTCGAGTCAGAACAGTTCCCTGTGTAGCTGTGAGTGCAGTTTTCTGGAGATATGTGAATTCGAATGTGGGCAAATTGTGGGTGGTTCTGTAACCATGCACCCTATGGTGGCTTGCGGAGTATGTGTGTACGAGGACGTACTGAAAAGTAATGCCTCTGATTTTTTTCTTTTTGTTGAAACGCTTAAAGCTTTTTTTCAAATGAAACAAACATTAACATTCTAAACCTTCATTCTTCATATCTACATATGTATTTCTCAACGTAGTCACCCTGGCGACAAACACATACCTCCCAACGAGCGACTAAATTCTTGACAACCTCACCGTAGAATGTTTCACCAAGTTGAAGGAGCCACATCATCATCTCTACTTTCACTGATTCATCACCATCAAAGTGAGTTCGTCTAAGTTGTTCTTTAAGTTTTGGAAAGATATGAAAATCGTAAGGCGGCAAGTCGAGATTGTATGGAGAACGATCGAAGACAGTGAGTCATGCTGAAGGAATGGGCACTCCATGTGCGGACGAACTCTTCGAATTCGTGCTTCCAATTTTCTGAGCGCCTCTCTCACACACAGACGTAGATACGTTACAGACCGCCATGTTACACGCTACAGTTCGGGCCCCCCTGCAGTGGGAGGGAGCTGCAAATACGTAGACGTGAAAGATAAAGATGTAGAATGTTAATAACATTTGTTTTTCCAGAATGAGATTTTCACTCTGCAGCGGAGTGTGCGCTGATATGAAATTTCCTGGCAGATTAAAACTGTGTGCCTGCCCGAGACTCGAACTCGGGACCGTTGCCTTTCGCGGACAAGTGCTCTACCAACTGAGCTACCCAAGCACGACTCACGCCCCGTCCTCACAGCTTTACTTCTGCCAGCCATGTGTCCGTAATATCCTTTTTTTCAGGAGTGCCAGTTCTTCAAGTTTCGCAGGAGAGCTTCTGTAAAGTTTGGAAGGTAGGAGACGAGGTACTGGCAGAAGTAAAGCGGGGGAAGTTTCAACATTTGTTTTATTTGCAAAGCTTTAAGAGTTATAACATAAAAAATTCGGAGGCATTATTTTTCAATATGCCCTCATATATGTAGATATTTCAAGGAACAACCTTGTCAATAAGCAAAAGTGGGAATTCAAAAATATTTAACATAAAACAAATGCAAATACTGTAAGATCTATGTGTATCTATGTAAAAAGTTTTTGTAAATGAAAATAAAGTATCGTGTGGTACAATCACGCAAATTTCAAAACGAAATTACCGGTTTCGGCAGTCATTGGTCATCATCAGATAATAAAGCTTGTACTGTGGTTCACTCGCTCCACTGCGGAAATCCTACTATCGTTCTTTCCTAAATGTTTTTATGTTATTGTATTTGTAAGGCTAAAGCTCGAAATATGTGGCATGGAGTGTTAAATAAGTTAACAAGTGAAGAGAAGAAATTGTGGCAGTTAGCGGTGTTGAAGAATCCGTTGATTAATGTTTTTATAGTGATACTATGCGAGAAGTATGGTCAGACAAACGTGCCGATCACTTTTGGATTATAGGGCTTTAGGGTAGAGACGTGTCGCGTATGACAGAGATCCGCTTGTAAACCGTTCGCTGTTGCCTTCTCCCATCATCATCCTTTTCTCGGGAGGCCAGATCTGCGGTCCGCTTTGTCAGATAACAAGAAAAATATTCGCAAGCTATGAGCTGGCGTCGCGGACGTCTGCTAATAACGTTGTGAGTGACGACGCGGTACTTGGGCGGGCTGGGCTTATTGAAGCGGCGCGGACGAGGTAGCCGGAAGGAGGGCCGCGCCAGCTTATCAGCGCGGCAGACGGCGAGTTTTAAGCCGGGGCGGGTGTGGACTGGGAGCCGGATTAGGCGCGCGGCGCGGCGGGCGCAGATAACGCCACTCCCTCCCCCGCTGTCCGGCCTGTGTGTGTCGGGCGGCGGCTTCTGTGCGCCGGCGGGCGCCGCCTCATTACGCGCGACACGGTCGCCAGATCTGTGGCGCCGCGCCGGCCGCCCTGCTGCTGTGTGTGCTCACACAGTGCGCGCCGCAATATTGCACGCGTCTCGCGTGTGGCGGTCGAGCTGTGCGTTATTAATCTGAACAGCCCGCGCCTCTTAGCGCCACAGGCACGAACGCGAAAAAGCGCCTTTATGACGTGGAGTATGTCTAAACATCGACCAACGCTGCCCTTAAAGTTTTGGCACCAGTGAGGATTTACGTAGGCCTACATACTGCCACGCCAAATTTCCACCTACCACGCTGAAACGTGGCGTAGTGATTTTTCTTTCTGACGTTGTTGACGACCGAGCAGCTTAGTTTGAATCATACACGTCCAACTACGTTGTTTCACTTCTGCTGGCCGTTTCCGGACGAGAGATAAGTCAACACCAGCCTCCTCCCACTCGCACGCGCCCCCCCTCCCCTCCCACTGGGAAGAATATACTGGTCGCTTTGCAGTGCTGCAGATGTTGCTCCCACCTTACTGTCACTGGCGCACCACCGCTGACGCAAGGAATGACATCGAAGTGGTGTGCGTCTGCGTGTGCCAATCGGTTTTATACAGCTACCGCAGTAAGACGGGTCGACGGGAACACGTCACCACACCAGGAATGAAGGAGTCTACTTTGCTGGCGTATCAACGCTGACTGTCCAGTGTTTTTACACAGGTATGGTGTAACATCCGCAGCCACGAAGCGCGGCGTAAGAACAGTTACCTTAAAAGGATAGTAACCTATAGCGACCGAAAATAACGGTCGCGCCTTGTCAGTGACAATCGTTTTCAAAATCGACAGGAATTGCAGTCAGTTGTTGCAGGTCCATCTCAACCAGTGCGAACATTGCGAAGGGAAATGCATGCAAGGTACATTGGCAGCAAGATACCTCCGAAGGGCCCACTGCTTACAGGGGGACATATATCTGCACGTCTTCTTTGGGCTAAACGGCACAGAATGTGGACAATTATTGATGGGAGGAGTTTATTGCTGACTGACGACTCGGGATTGTGCGTCTTTTCAAATGATGTGTGGTGTCTAACGCAGCGACGGCCCGTGGTGGGTATTGTATACTTAAGGCCGCAAATGGTTTTGCGTTTTTCTATGGATGTTTGTCGTACCATGACTTAAGCCCGCTCATTGAGGTTGCCAGGATATTTATTTCCACATTCTCGGTGACCAAGTGTTGTCCCATCGACGAACGTCATGGTTTAGTGCCAGGAGCTGCTGAGAAAATTTCTTTATTGAACACCTAGTTTAGCCGGCCGCTGTCGCCGAGTGGTTCTAGGCGCTTCAGTCCGGAACCGCGCTGCTGCTACGGTCGCAGGTTCGAATTCTGCCTCGGGCATCGATGTGTGTGTAGGTTAGTTAGGTTTAAGTAGTCCTAAGTCTAGGGGACTGATGATCTCAGATCTTAAGTTGCATAGTGCTAAGAGCCATTTTGAACACCCAGTTTCCATGGACCATCGTCAGGTTCACAAAAGCGTTTACAACAACATACTAGACGACATAAAATCGATGGCGTCAGAGAATAAATTCCATGAATTCGTCACTGGTGTCACATCTGTATAAATAAAAATGTAAATTTTTGTTTAGTATGGAACTGTAAATCTCTGAAATTGCGTTACCGATTGTCTGACACATTTTGTGATTGACTATGTAATTTTATTATGATGTGACAACAGTTAGGAATTCATGGTTTTTGTTGTCCCACGCCATTCGTTTTATATTGCCTGGTGTGTTGTTCTGAATGCTTTTATGAACCTGATGATAGTCCGTCGACCGAGAGTGGTTGTTCAATACAGAAATTTTAGCAGCAGCTCTTAGCGATGAATCGTGATGTTCTTCAAATACTAGCGACCTTTGGGGAGACCACCTTCAGGTTGTCTTCTCGTCTCACTTTCGTGGTGAATACGCAGTGTGCATACCCGTCATGCACGATGAAGAAAGCCGTGTTGACAGGGCCTCCCACCCTGTTCATCTGTGTCCTCGTGATTAGCTCCGATTGATCAGTGTTCGAAGTCACCTCCTGATCGACACGTGCCAGTAGGAGCGAGTGAGGCACTTCAGTCTACACGGTTTTGCTTTAATTTTATTGGGTTGCTTTTGTTGGTGTAAGCGGTAGTGCAGGCTGTCGTCTGGGTGTTTCGTGTAAGTGAGGTGGAGGGGACAATATTTGTCAAATGTAATTGAAATTTCCATCCTTAATCGTAACTGGAAAAAGTAATAAAAATATATGTGAATGCATGTAAAAGGGGTACCCATTTAAAACTGTAGGGTTTTTTCGAAAATAAAAACTTTTTAAAGCTGTTCGTGGGTCAAGGAGGCTGTGGTGGTCTAGCAGGCGGACGACGTAACTCTTGTCGTGGAGGTTCCAGGTTCAGTTCCCGATGTTCATTCGTTCCAGTACCTTAAACACGCATGTAGGTCCACTCACCCTGTCCTGGGGCTAAAAATCAGCTGGGGAGGGGAACCCGCCACTGTCCCATTCCTAGTGCTGCGGCGAAGACATCCTACACTTTGCTTAAAGTGAGGCCGACAATGCGGTCACGAACTTGCGCCGGACACTTCCTACACATATCATAAAATTTACCCCAAGTTGCTACCTTTGTAGGATGGTGTAACTTCGTGTAATGGAGTGAATCGTTTTGCAACACATGTAAAACGCCTAGCTTGGATTTGATATTCAATAGAAGTGATGTGAGCTCTCTTTTTATTCGATGTGTGTACTTCATATCTGTACACTGAGTACTTTTCAAACAGAACTCTGTACTACTCTATATGTTACGCCACAGATACAAGCAGTGTGATTTTTGGTTGTCGGTAGCGTTGTTGTTCCTGTAGCATTCAGTGGGAAGTAAGTGAGAGAGTCGGGTATTAGACTTCTGATGGGAAAAACCGACCGGTCAAAACCGATACCGATGTTTTACTTCTGAATAACCGGTATTTGTTTGGTCTCGGTTATAACAGTTCTTTTTTTTGTTTTTTACTAATAAGCGAGTAGAAAAACCGAAATATTGATTAGCCATAGTAGCAGTGCTAAAATACGTCGTTTTTTAGAGTAATGTTTGATTTTCAGTTTGTGTGCCGCCGCATTGCACATTAGTGGAATGTAATTGCTCAAAACATAAAGCGCGATGTGTTTAGTTGCTTTTTCTTGCGTTGCACTTGGCAAGATTTTTCTTTGGTTGTTTTGCTGCTGCGGTGCATTGTAATTTTCACTACTTTCTAGCAGTACCAAGTTTTTCTTGCGACAAGGTAACTTATCAAAATTTGTTACGGCCACTTTAACATCACAGTTAGGACGTAGAAAGATCGCTTACAGTTAAGCGTTGGCTTCCAAAATTATCTTCAGGGCCACTTTGGTAAAGTTCAGTTCAGATTTCGCTTCTTCTGCAGACATTCTTAGTCTTAGAGTGCAGTGTTATATTGAGGTGTGTATCGTCTAATATTTGGGATTTTATTTAGTCAGTTTCCATACGTACAGGGCGTTATAGTAGAAGCATTTTGGACAGTTATTCTTGCAAAGTTGTAATTTTATGCAGAATCCATATTTCAGTTAGTGTTGGAATTGTAACACACTGTGACGCCACGATTTGTAGCTCTGCTCACTACACTGCACAATACAGAGTTTCCCATCCTAGTTTATTTTGTATACAGTTCTAAAAAATTTCATTATTTTTAATAAAATTTAATTGAAGTGCAAATTATACTGTTTCTAATGGATTTCATGGCTCTAAACCACTAACATTGTTGAGGTTCGCTTTACAATACACACACACACACACACACACACACACACACACACACACACACACACACGAAAGCAAACAAAACAAGTGCGTGATGCAGTATTTAGCCGGCCGGGGTGGCCGAGCGGTTGTAGGCACTACAGTCTGGAACCGCAGGTTCGAATCCTGCCTCGGGCATGGGTGTGTGTGATGTCAGGTTTAAGTAGTTCTAAGTTCTGGGGGACTGATGACCTTAGAAGTTAAGTCCCATAGTGCTCAGAGCCATTTGAACCATTTGATGCAGTATTTAGGACATTGGACTCGCATTCGGTAGGACGACGGTTCAAACCCGCGTCTTGGCGTTCTGATTTAGGTTTTACGTCATTTCCCTAAATCGCTTCAGGCCAGTGCCAGGACGGTTTCCTTGAAAGAGCACATCCGACTTCCTGCCCTATTCTTCCCTTATCGTACGGTACCGATGACCTCACTGTTTGGCCCCTCTGCAAAATCAAACAAACCAAGAAAACAATAAGAAAGCAGGTGTCATGCAAGTAACAGTTGGACGCACTAGTTAATAAACAGTTAACTAATCTAAAATCCGTCCGAACAGGCCATGAAGGCCCAAACGGTACCGTGTCATTGTCAGCCCACAGGCGTCACTGGATGGGGATACGGACACCGCTCTCCCGGCCGTATCTCAGTTTCGGAGACCGGAGCCGCTACTATTCAATCAAGTAGCTCCTAAGTTTGCCTCGCAAGGGCTGAGTGCACCCCGCTTGCGAACAGCGCTGGGCAGACCGAATGGTCACCCATCCATATGCTAGCCCAGCCCGACTTAGCTGATCTGACGGGAACCGGTGTTACCACTGCGGCACGGCCGTTTGCAGATAATAAAAAGTAAATGAGGAGACTGTCGCCGTGTACCGTTACGGCCGCCCAGTACTAGCAGTCCGTGTAATCTGGAGTGCAGTGGTTCGAAGGGCGGCGCTCCGTGGCAGAGCCCGAGGAGGCTGACCCTGACCCGACGTTTTACGGCGGACTGCTCTGGGCGGCTGGCAGGGTGCCGGAGCGCCCCACCCCCACGCCCCACGCCCTGCCCTCCTACCCTATCGCCCTCTCCTCCTCCCCCACCTCGCCCCCCCCCCCAGCGCCAACCCCCCAGCCCCCGCGTAATTAGATATTTGTGGAGGCCCGCCTGGCGAGTGCAAAGTTCCGGCCGCGGTCTCGGCCTGCGCACAGTGCTCGGAGAGTTGGAGCCATTCCGCATTCCGGCCGGCAGCTTGCCAGCCAGCCAGCCACCCACCCAGCCAGCCAGCCGGTCCGCCCCTAAAGCCGCCCCCCCCCCCCCCCCCCCCGAATTCATTTCGCAGGGGCAGCACAGCCTCTCGCCCGTCCGCCGTCTGACGTGCCGAGGCGTCCGATCACAGCGGTGTCTCGCATTTCGAGAGGTCTCCACCCTACCCACCTACACTCCCCGAACCACTTTACGGTGTGTGGAGGAGGGTACTCGTCAAGCCAGGGACTTTTCATCCCAATGACGGGCGAGCTGGTAGCAGCGCAGCGCGAGTCCCAGCTGGAAATACATGGGAGGCCGTTTGCGCTTCCGACATTTGTCTTGACAACTAACGGAAACATCTCGAAACATCTTGAGCGACTCCTTTTTAATTTAATTCTGCCACATTACGTCAAACAGAAAAAATTTGAAAGTGTACTCCATATGAAAGTGTTCTTGTTAATGTGTAGGTAGAGTAAACAGGATGATATGCTCGACATGCTCACTATATCCCACTCGCAGGCGGTGCGAAGAATGGCAAAGCGCCAAGTAAAGCATTGCCAACAGCTCATCAGCACAGCGATTCTCAACGTGTCGCGCGCGCTCCCGTACTACGGAAGGGAGGGGGGGGGGGGGTACTAATAACACTGAATGGGGGGGGCGAGCTTTCAGAAAAGAAAAAATATGAATTCAAAAATTGATCAATTTACTGGAAGAAGAGCAAAGAAAAACACATTCTGACATAAAAAGTTAAAATTTACACAATGCGGTTATAAATTGAACTCTATAAAAAATGTTCAAACGTGTGTGAAATGTTATGGCACGTAACTGCTAAGGTCATCAGTCCCTAAGCTTACACACGACGTAACTTAAATTATCCTAAGGACAAACACACACACCCATGCCCGAGGGAGGACTCGAACCTCCGCTGGAACCAGCCGTTGAACTGTTCTCAGTATTGCACTGTGCATTTAATAATTAATTATTCAGTACTAAGTTAAAAACATGTTTAGTAATTGTTGCAGCTTTCCTCCGTACTGCCTTCCAGAGCCAAGTTTTTCGAAGGAGTGTTTAATATTACAAATAGATACTTTGAGTGCTTTTTCTATGCTCAGCTGAGATTCACACTTCGTCTTCAAAGCAACCAACGCTGAAAATCCGGTTTCGCAAACATATTACTCTGAAAATGGTAATAGTATACGAAATTCTCTTGTTTTTAGTGGAGAAAAGTAATCATCCGCCACTGTCCGGAAGTCTATGAAGACTTTACTTCTTCGGCAGTTCAGCGACGTAGCGGAGTATTTCCGCGCGCTACCCGTAGGGCCGTCGATGCTGATTTTGTCAGTTCAGCGGATCTGCGTCGCGGAATAGCAATAAATTTAATTACTCTTGGTGATACCTAACTTTGAAGCCAAGGAGCCAAGTTGTCAACAAGGTACTATACAAGCTGGTGGTGGATCCATAATGCTGTGGGCTGTGTTTACATGCAATGGAGTGAGTCCTCTGGTTCAACTGAACCGATCATTCACTGAAAATCATTGAATGTAAACGGTTACGTTCGGCTATTTGGAGACCATTTGCAGCCGTTCATGGACTTCATGTTCCCAAACAACGATGGCATTTTTATGGATGAAAATGCGCTATATCACCGGGCCACAATTTTTCGTGACTGGTTTGAAGAACAACTACGGCGAATGATTCCGCCACCCACATCGCCCAATACGAATCCCAACCAACATTTATGGAACATAATCGAGAGGTCAGTTTGTGCACGAAAGCCTGCACAGAAAAACTTCCACAATTATGGGCGGCGATAGAGGCAGCATCGCTCAATATTTCTGCACGGGACTTGCAGTGACCTGCCGAGGCCAAGCCCCGTCGACTTGCAACGTTACGCAGGGCGAAAGGAGGTCCGACGCCATATTAGGATGTATCCCATGAGTTCTGTCATCTTAGTGTACACAGAGCGTTATTTCGGTGTAACTGCAGTGTACCTAACGTGAAAATAAAAAAAAAACTGAAAAGAAATTAAAAATGTTTCCACATAAGGACTTGATGCCACGACCCTCGCATTACCGCTCTGTCCTCTTCCCATTGGATCAGCCGCTGGCTTGAAACTACGGTAAAATAAATGGCTCTTGCTTCGCCCGAGCCGCATCAAAACCGCTATTTTCTTTTGAACACCTGATCACTTGGAGCTCTCACTTCGGTCACTTTCTTTTCTCGTCAAAACCTGTATATACCAATAATTTTGACCATGTCGTTGATGATCAATATGCGCAGACCAATTTGTTAGCTGCGTCAACCTGCATAAAACCAGCACAACTTCATATGTCTACGAGGCACTGAAAAGTAAGAAATGAAATGGAATGTCGTGTAGCTAGGGCCTCCAGTCGGGTAGACCGTTCGCCTGGTGTAAGTCTTTCGATTTGACGCCACTTCGGCGACTCGCGCGTCGATGGGGATGATATGATGATGATGATGATGATGATGGAGACAACGCAACACCCAGTCCCCTGAGCGGAGAAAATCTCCGACCCAGCCGGGAATCGAACCCGGGCACCTTTGCACAGCATTCGGCCGCGCTGACCACTCAATTGTCGAGGCGGACTGAAAAGTAAAAACGAACGCTACAGATAGACAACATAAGCGGAGTTAAACAGGAGAAATGGAGATTTCAGCTGCGCGAAACGTTACTTATAGCAGAATGGATTTCGCGTATAGACTGAATAGATACTTACGTAGGAATGACGTCGCGTTGATTGAAAAAGTACGACATAATAAATGTGTCATGAAAATTAGAACGAGAGGAGGCAGTGTGGAAAACTGAAAATAGGCCAGCACCAACAAGCATCAATATTAACAAAGAATGATTTAATACGCGTCTGTTAAATAGCAGCAATTGCTAGGCCGCAAAAGGAAGCCCGGATCACTGGAAATTCGTCATAATGAAGCCCACGTTTGGAACAGTGGATAGAAGATACTCACTGAATATCGTTACATTTCGCTGTTAAGCACTCGATAAAAAATATTGTCGAAAATAGCCACTCAAAGATTCTCTGTAATTAGATGAAGTAATCTATAAGAAGAGTTATTTTGATTTCACGGAAAACAAATTGCCATTTGAAAGATAAATGAGAAATTATACGCAACAGATAAGGTTGATAATGAGACTACAATTCACAAGACATTGAAAACTTAGATTCACCTGCGAATACTACTGCATAACGGAAAACAGATAAAGAAGAAAAAAGAAACTCAACTGCTTTCGAATCAGCCGAGTCGTTCTGAAAAAAAAAGATAATAAGAGTTGAGTTTCTTTAGCAAACAGCATCTGCTCCACAAATTGAAGAGACGTGCTACGGAAAGAAGAAAGATTCAATTACGTCAACAAGATGACACACACACAACCCCAAATAGCAAGATGGGAAAAACGAACTTTTAATAAATTTTTCTGTAGCAATGGCGGTACCGTGCCCCACGTACGAGGCAGCGAGGACGGAGGAACAAGAGCAACAGCAGCATATAAAGGCAAAAGGCGCCAACAGCCGAGATGAGAATTTTAAAGTCAGATAGCTAACTCGCAGACAACTTGACACGGGGAAAAGCCACTGGTACGCTGGTAAGAAAATATTGGAAGACTGATCAAGATATATTTAAAACAGTTTGACGCAACGTACTGTAAGCATAAGACAAGACTAATTTCTGTAGTTACAAAAGCATAAGACAAGACTAATTTCAGTTGTTACTGAGTATCTATCGTTCCACGGAAAAGATAAGTCAGTGAACTAAAGAGAAGTTCGAGAGATTAACTAAGCGAGCTAAAATGTTAAAAGATGAAAAAAAAAGAAGAAACAATACATGTAATGTTACTGGCATGTCAGTCTTCCGATAGTGGTAACTACTATATCTGTGATTTTTCAGGTTATGTCTGCACGTGAGCAGACAAATGCAGTTATTTTCCCGTGCATGTTCCGCTCATATTTATTAAGAAGCAGTTTCAATGGCAAAGGTTTTTAATTCTTTTAATTGTATGTATCTTTTTTGATGATTTATTGAACTGAAAATTGAACAGTTCCCCCAACAGCAAAATAAGGCCGACACATTTCGCGAGTGGAGAATCCTTACAATATACTGAAGTAAAATGGACGTCCCAAAATATCAACAGTATTTATTTTAAAAAAAGCCACTCGTGCTGGTAAAACGTCAGAAATATCACCAGACGAACGTCGGCCAAAGAACCCGCGACAGAAACCAACAGGCAGTATTTATTCTGTTGCACTCAGACGTAACAATGAGGTCAACAGAGCATGAAACAAACGAAATAAATGAAGATGAGCAACGACGTCAGTGAGGTAGAGGTGAATTAAGAGCGTTCCCAGTAGGTACAAACTTTGTATCTTTCAGGGTCTGTTTGACGGTGCTCGGAGTTTTGCGTACACAGCCGCTTCACGGAAGGGTTTACCTGGTCGGACGGAAGGGATGGCCGCTGTGCACCCCTGTCTCCTTCTCGCTCTCGGCCGCCAATGAATCAGCCACACTCGAAGCCTACCATGAGCTCTTACGAACAGCGATCTGGACTCATCTGGCCGGGCCAAGGTTTCCCAGTAGTCTAGGGTCCAACCGAGATGGTCACGAGCGCAGCAGAGGTGCTGTAGGCGATGTCGTCCTGTTAGCAAAGGCACTCACGTCGGACGCCTGCTGCCACAACCCATTAACGCCACACTGCCGTAAAGGATGCGTTCGTGGCACGTCGGATATTGATTTCTGCGGTTATTTCACGCAGTGTTACTTGTCTGTCAGCACTGACAACTCTACGCCAGCGCCGCTGCTCTCGTTCGTTAAGTGAAGGCCGTCGGCCACTGCGTTGCCCGTGCGTGGTATTCTCGTCACTCAGTGCATGTGGTATTTATTAATATCTTCATAAAAGGCTTGAAGAGGAAAGGCAAAAGAAAACATGGGATCGTAAATAAATTTCCATAAGAGATTGTAAGGTGAATACGGGAACTTCGTTTATACAATTGGATTCTTTTCATAGTTTTGATGATTTACTACAAGTGCTGGGGGATATTCATCATAAGAATAGGGGAAGGTGTTGTTCGCGTGCGGTTGCTGAGGACTGCTCGAAGGTCAGAATGAAGCTGACGCACGTCCTACGCGCTTCAATTACAATCTCTACTTGCAAAGTTATTTGCAGAGACGTCGTGGACGTTGTAAGCACAATTTTGGAAATTATTTGCATCCCCAAATTGCGCATTATTTCGATTTGTTTGCAGTATAAATAACGTAAAAATTGAAAATAAAGTAGGAGAAAATTCCGTGTACGGACTCGACGCCTCAACCTTCGGATTCCATTCTTTACTTTCCCCTTGCGCCGACCACTGCCAGGAAACTAAGCTGATGTAAGTGCCACACGCTTCGTCCGACCCGCGCCATAAATGCAATTAAAAAAAAAAACAAAAACGCTTGGCTATCTGGATCTCCCCAATTCCGTCACTTGCATTTCCGGCCAAGCCCTGCATCACCTTAAATTTTGACGCAACGGGTATACCGATTAGGCGCGGTCCCCATGTGAGACAAAACACCAAAAACATATGCAGAACAAATACATATAAAATATCGACATGCTTTTTGCGCTAACTGTGGCACATTTCCCAGTCTACGCAAGTATCTTTTAGCGTATATACGAGGGCAGTTCAATAAGTAATGCAACACTTTTTTTTTCTCGGCCAATTGTGGTTGAAAAAACCGGAAATTTCTTGTGGAATATTTTCAAACATTCCCGCTTCGTCTCGTATAGTTTCATTGACTTCCGACAGGTGGCAGCGCTGTACGGAGCTGTTAAAATGGCGTCTGTAACGGATGTGCGTTGCAAACAACGGACAGTGATCGAGTTTCTTTTGGCGGAAAACCAGGGCATCTCAGATATTCATAGGTGCTTGCAGAATGTCTACGGTGATCTGGCAGTGGACAAAAGCACGGTGAGTCGTTGGGCAAAGCGTGTGTCATCATCGCCGCAAGGTCAAGCAAGACTGTCTGATCTCCCGCGTGCGGGCCGGCCGTGCACAGCTGTGACTCCTGCAATGGCGGAGCGTGCGAACACACCCGTTCGAGATGATCGACGGATCACCATCAAACAACTCAGTGCTCAACTTGACATCTCTGTTGGTAGTGCTGTCACAATTGTTCACCAGTTGGGATATTCAAAGGTTTGTTCCCGCTGGGTCCCTCGTTGTCTAACCGAACACCATAAAGAGCAAAGGAGAACCATCTGTGCGGAATTGCTTGCTCGTCGTGTGGCTGAGGGTGACAATTTCTTGTCAAAGATTGTTACAGGCGATGAAACATGGGTTCATCACTTCGAACCTGAAACAAAACGGCAATCAATGGAGTGGCGCCACACCCACTCCCCTACCAAGAAAAAGTTTAAAGCCATACCCTCAGCCGGTAAAGTCATGGTTACAGTCTTCTGGGACGCTGAAGGGGTTATTCTGTTCGATGTCCTTCCCCACGGTCAAACGATCAACTCTGAGGTGTATTGAGCTACTCTTCAGAAATTGAAGAAACGACTTCAGCGTGTTCGTAGGCACAAAAATCTGAACGAACTTCTCCTTCTTCATGACAACGCAAGACCTCACACAAGTCTTCGCACCCGAGAGGAGCTCACAAAACTTCAGTGGACTGTTCTTCCTCATGCACCCTGCAGCCCCGATCTCGCACCGTCGGATTTCCATATGTTTGACCCAATGAAGGACGCAATCCGTGGGAGGCACTACGCGGATGATGATGAAGTTATTGATGGAGTACGACGTTGGCTCCGACATCGACCAGTGGAATGGTACCGTGCAGGCATACAGGCCCTCATTTCAAGGTGGCGTAAGGCCGTAGCATTGAATGGAGATTACGTTGAAAAATAGTGTTGTGTAGCTAAAAGATTGGGGAATAACCTGGTGTATTTCAATGCTGAATAAAACAACCCCTGTTTCAGAAAAAAAATGTGTTGCATTACTTATTGAACTGCCCTCGTAGCTGCCGATTTATAACACTAATTTTTTTGTAATGGAGATATGTAGCTATTTTCTCTACCTTTGGAAAAATCGTTCGAAGAGGACTTGGGCAACATAACATGCGTGAAACTTGAGGATAAAGTATCAAAGTAAGAGCGCCACAAAGCAATGTACCGCTGTCACGATAATAGCTCTAACAAAACTCTGTTCTACTGCTCCAAACGTTACCAAACACATTATTATGACTGTCGCATCAGTTGCTCATTATGACGACCCTGAGGGCAGAAAGTACACCACATGGAAAACCACGTGTCCGTTTTATACATTTCATGTCTTTGGGAATCGTCGGAGATTCCTTGTAGACATCTTGTTTCTATTTTCTCCATAGACAGAAGTGTAGAGGTACTACGCCTGGAGATAGTGCAGGCCATTTTGTGTTTACCAAACGGCTGATCCAACGATCTCCAAATATTATGTTACAGAAGGTACGTAATAACCTGTATGGAATGGGCCGGGTATTCGTCACGTTAGTACAACATGGACTGATTTATGTCTTGAAATGTGTGCGGCAGCGCATCTGTTAGGAACTGTGGAGGGTTGTCACTGTTTATGGTCCCATAAATTAAACAGGGCCCAATGATACGATTCATTCTTGAAGAGACCGCACCACACGATCACCGATCGTGTTCGTTGTTTATCCACTTCTGATCAGACAACATGGATTCTCAGCTGCCCAGCGTTAGAAGCTACGGAGGTTGATTTTTCCACGTAAATAAAATGTTGCACAGATATGTCTCATAGCTTTACAGTTTTCGTAGGCAGAAATCGAAGGAGTGTTAAGATTTCGAAAGTCATTACTGTGACTCTGTTCACTAAGCAAAATTTAGCAGTGACGAAATACGTTGGAATTTATTGGGAGAAACTCATCTGTCTGATACCAATCACACATTCAGAGTGCCATGTGGTAACGTGTGAATTGTGTTTACCACTGTTAAAAAGTTAATTGCACTTATCAGCTTTTCAATTTTCTCGTTAGTGTATTTTCTTCTTTACAGTATTTTATTCTTTACACTTGGATTTCTTGCAACTTTTTTCATAATATTTTCATTGACGGACCGCGATGGATTGGTATGAATTGGATAGATGGTGTGGTACAACCGCATCTATTCTCCAAACGAAAATAGTGTCACCATTCGACTATCGTGTACATCGTGAAAATGGAATAGTTTCAGGGACAAGCTCTCGGATCGGTACAACAGCAGAATTACGGGCTGATAGGTTTCAGGTGGACATTTTATGTCATTCATATGAGTGTTGAATGAAAAGTAATGCCTCCACCTTCGTTAAATGAGTTTGGATGGGAACATTGTAATAAATCAAACGCAGAAATAATCCTTAGAATATGATCTTTAGTTACCACTATTCACTTTTCCACATAATCACCAGCCAGTTGGATACACTTCTGCAAACGACGAACAAGTTTTCTGAAGCCGTCACGGAAGAAGTCGACACTCTGTTTCCGCAACCACAGCCTCACAGTTCTCTCAACGTCTTCATCAGAAGCATAATGATGTCCCCACAGATCGTCTTTCATGATCTGAAACAGATGGAAGTCAGACGGTGCTAAATCTGGACTGTGTGGAGGATGCCGTACAGTGGTGAGATTCAGTGGTGCTGTGGTGGCACGTGAAGTGTGTGGTTTGCCAAGCAAAGCAATAATGTGACCCACACGTCCTTACTAAATGCCAATTGTGCTTGAAATTTCTCTCTGAGTGATACGACGATCGTCATGAATCAATCTGTCACCATTTTGCTTGTGAAACTCGGTATTTGCTGTCACATGACGTCCAATTCTTTGTTTGTCACGCAGGTCAGATATTCCCGCCTCAACATCTTTAAACTTACTCGCCCAAGGACGCACACTACTCACATCAACACAATCGCCATAAACTACTTTCATCCTCTTATGAATCTACTTCGGCGTGACACTTTCCGCTGTCAAGAATTCAATGACTGCACGTTACTTAAATCGCATTGACCGACCGTCCGCGCAGGGTTCCACACTTCACACTGTAACAACACAACCGTTCAATGCTAAGGCTTCCCATCAACTGGAGCCGTAGAGAAGAGGCTACGGAACAAGCCAGTATCTGCCGCATACCAATGCTGCCAACTGTTGCAGAGTTACGAAGGTGGAGACATCACCTTTCAGTCAATCCTCTTAATATTAACGCAAGATCGTGAAGAACGGAATAGTTTCACGGACAAGGTTTCGGATCACTACAGCAGTGGAGGACATGCCGATGGGCTTCAGGCGGACATTTTATATCATCGATAATATGGATGCAAAAAAATTGATGATTGCGAGGTAGCGTTTAGTACACTATTATTTCTTCAACGCACAAAAGCTTAGTTGAACGTAAGGCAGAGTCGGAGTAACGCAACTGAGAGATGGTCCTGATCTGATACTAATATGAAGCACAAGTTCACAGTTGCTGTCCAGGTTCCTCAGAAGCACTGCCAGTCCAGTTGCACTGAATCCCGCGAAGGCCAGCACCGGAGTGACGTCACGATGCGACCCCCGCGACTGCGCTCGGCGAGAGCTCCGGCTAATGGCCCGCTGGCCGGCCGGCACGAATCCCGGAGCGTGGGGCCATGCTGCTCAGCAGCGACCGAGCCGCAGGCGGAAGGATGTCGCACGTCGCTCGGCGAACAAGTGGCGTGCGCATGCGTCATAGTCCCTGCGACTGCAGCGCTGTTGCAGATGCTCGCAGTGCTGGTGGATGAAACCTGTGGTGCTGCCTGCTAGAGGTTAGCGTGTCATTGTTTCCAAAACACAAAGAGTGCTTATCATTATGGGAGACTGGAATGCGTCACTGGGAGAAGGAAGAGTGGCACTGTAAAGGTATCTTTTGGGCCTGGAGAAAGAACTGAACAGGAAAATAGATTGGTAGAACTCTGTACAGAACATCAACTGTTAAGAAATAATACTTGGTTTCAACACCATGCACGGTGAAGGAATACATGGAAGGCCACTGGAGATTGAAAGAAATAGCAGAACGACTTTGTTCTAGTTAGTGATAGGAGAATGTGATCTGAAATTCAAAAACCTTAAGAAAAGAGCTTGAGAGAAACGGGATCTGAATAGATAAAGGATTTATATGTTTAGGTCGACATACAAGGAACAAAGAAACATGGCTACTGTTACGAAGAAGAAAGATTGGAATTCTTGAAAAGTAGTATCTCACGAGCGGCGTTTCTGCTACGGTCGCAGGCTCGAATCCTGCCTTGGGCATGGATGTGTGTGATGTCCTTAGGTTAGGTAGGTTTAAGTCATTCTAAGTTCTAGGGGACTGATGACCTCAGAAGTTAAGTCCCATAGTTCTCAAAGCCATCTGAACCATTTGAACAAAACTAAATTATATATATTTATGGGCGTGGGCACTATGAATATAGTGCGGGAGAATAAGTTGGGAATGTGGGTCTCACGGGAGGCGTGCCAGAGGTAAGTTCCTGCAGTCGCACTGTCCAATATGTCCTCGGTGGCTCAGATGGATAGAGAGTCTGCCATGTAAGCAGGAGATCCCGGGTTCGACTCCCAGTCGGGTTACACATTTTCAATTGTCCTCGTTGATTATATCAACGCCTGTATGCAGCTAGGGATATTCATTTCATTGAAAACCTAAATTTAACACGTAACCTGATCCAAGCCGACAGTGAGGAAGGACAAAAGCAGTTAAGAGCAGCGAGGAATTAAATCAATCGAGAGTTGACAAAAGCTAAACAACAATTCTTGGAGGACCAATGCAAAGACGTGAATGAAATGCTCAATAGAGGAAAGCTGGAACCTATAAATCAGTTAGACAGTTCTATGGAGACAGACAAATGAAGTACAGAATAGTATTACATGAGCAGAAAGTAATAGTAGAAAGGTGGAAACAATACCTTGAAAAACTGTGTGCAGGAAATAATGAAGATCTGGAACTGAAGAACGCAAAGAAAATAAATCCGGATGAAGAGATGAGGTCGACCTTGCAGTCAGGCAGCTAAAACCTGGGGAAGTTACTCAGCTCTTCTTATAATATGAAAATCTATAAAGGTAAAACAAAAAATGTAGTGGTGAGCAGACAAAACACCGTTACCCACTGCTCTCTTAGTGATTGGCGAAAGTTGAATACTTTGCCCACCTAGGAAGTAAAATTACATCAGACGTAAAGTCAGAAAAGTATTCTGCATAACGAATCCAGCAATTTAAAACTGCTTTCAACAAGAGAAGAACCTTTTCATATCCAGCAGCATAGACAAACATCACAAGAAAAACCTCATAAAGACGTTTGTTTGGAGTGTGCTGCTGTACGTAAGTGAAACATGGAAATTCGAAGAAGCAGAAAAATATAAAATAGCAATCTTCGAGATGCCGTTTTACCGCAGAATGCTCAAGGTTTCGTGGGTGGCCACGATATCAAACGAAGGTGTGCTCCGCAAAGTGGAGGGAGAGAAGCAGAGAAGCATTGCCTCCCGAAGGTAAGCGAACACAGAAGGGACACACACGTCGGCCATCTGCTGAGACATGATGGTGTTATTACAACTATTATTTCAAGGGCAGTAGAAGGGGAAGAGACAAGAGGCAGAGCGTGACAGATCATGGAGGATACCAGCTGCACCACCTATACCGCAGTCAAGAGGAAGGCCGAAGACAGAAATGCATTGCGGACTGCCGGTGACCAACCTGATTTCTGAAGACCAAAGAGGAAGAAGAATTGCAATACTTGGCGCGTGACACTTCGCGGAGGAGCGCCTGCAGCGCTGCAGCAGACTACCCGGTGATCGAGGGCGTTGTGCCGGAAGCAGAAGTTGCAGGCGAGCGGCCGGGCAGTTAAACAACTAACCGTCCTCGTTTGCGTTCGTCCCGCCCTGTGGCATGGTTCGTAAGTGGATTCACTACCTCCATTTTATTCCGTGGCCGGCTGTGTGTGAATGAAGATTTACAGCCGACAGGTTACTGCTTAGAGTACTGGCCCGCCGTTGTCTTGGTCTTCCCTTGGATTTCTTTCCGATGACTTCCACTGTATAGGCTGCCTTTGGAAAATGTAAATTTGTGGTAACGTCTTAGAGGACCAAACTGCTGAGTTCATCGGTCCCTAAGCTTACGCACTACTTAACGTAACATAAACTAACTTATGCTAAGGAACACACACGCGCGCACACACACACACACACACACACACACACACACACACACACACACACACACACCATAGTATCGTCCTCTGTGTGCACCTCATGTCCAGATTATCGTAGACAGCTTCCTCGCTTTTTTTTCTATATCGGCGGAACGGCAAAGCATTTCCTGGTAGTATCAGTGGAAACGTGATCCGGTTCATTTAAGCATCTTCGTCTCTATAAGCCCAAGTCGTCGTTGTGCCTAATTTGTAATTGGCCAACATTCCGTAGAGAGCGACGGGGTGGATGGCAGACAAGTAGATTATTGAATTCAGATGATACTTCATCCGACGGGTCCGCCGCTCGTGGTCTCGCGGTAGCGTTCTCGCTTCCCGAGCACGGGGTCCCGGGTTCGATTCCCGGCGGGGTCAGGGATTATCACCTGCCTCGAGATGACTGGGTGTTTGTGTTGTCCTGATCATTTCATCATCATCCAGGAAAGTGGCGCAATTGGACTGAGCAAAAAGATTGGGTAATTGTACGGGCGCTGATAACCACGCTGTTGAGCGCCCCACAAACCAAAACATCATCATCATCATCCGACGACCTCAAGTGACTTCCGTTGTCATTCGTCACTTCATGCAGGAAGGTTGCCTTCATCGTTTCGTTGACCTCATCTGTGAGTTGGCCGTACCTTCTCCATCAACGTTGATAATCCCAAGTTCTCTAGGATCTGATGTCATGTAACCAGTTTTCATTTGTTGAACTTCAATTCGGTCGTTCCACTCTTGTGTTTGGCGCTGGAGATAAAGCTTGGTTCAAATGGCTCTGACCACTATGGGACTTAACTGCTGTGGTCATCAGTCCCCTAGAACTTAGAACTACTTAAACCTAACTAACCTAAGGACATCACACACATCCATGCCCGAGGCAGGATTCGAACCTGCAACCGTAGCGGTCGCGCAGTTCCAGACTGTAGCGCCTAGAACCGCTCGGCCACTCTGGCCGGCATGAAGCTTGGTCTCTGTAGCAAACATGACATGATGAGCACAGACGAGTGCCCCTGGCAGTGGAATGTACAGGTCTAATGTGACAGTGGCCGTCACAGTGGTGATGACGCCGAGCCATGTTGGATCCCTGTTCTGATGCACAAGTCATCGACGCTGCTACAGCCGCTTCGACGTCGCTCCTCATTTCAACGTACAGAAGCCATACCCAGTTAACAGCGTGCTATGGAATGCCACGTTCTCCAAACGCTAACCAGACTAGGTGATGCGGTAGCTGATCGAAATCCTTCTAGAGCTGTAGAAGAGCGAGTTTATGTGTTATTACGATGGTCTGCTTGTAGTATAGCAGGGAAGCCCTTGGTGAGACTGTACTGGCTCCGCGGTTTGCGATGTTCTTACCTTGTCAATTTTTGATGACGTTACACAGCTGTTACGTCATTGACTTGCTCCACACTTTCCAGTGCCTTAGAAACAATTATGTAGCTACATTCGAAAGTAGGGAAATGAAATCATCTAGCATTGAGTGCTTACAAATCATTCGTGCATCCCATCCTAGGGTAATGCTAACGTGTGTGGGATCCGTAGCGAATAGGACTAACAGCAGATATTCAGCAGTTAAAAAGAAAGACAGCACGAATGGTCACCAGTTTCTTTGACCCACAGCGGAGTTTAGGGAGACTATGAAAGAAGTAGCAGACGCTTGAACACAGATGTAGAATGTCTGGTGAACGCCTACTTACAAAGCTTCTAGTATCAACTTTGAGTGTTCAATTTAGGAATATAGTGCAACCCCCTGTGTATCGCTCCCATAGGGATCGTGAGGACAAAATGAGGTTTATTACAGCATACACAGAGCCATTAGAGCAAGTTCTTCTCTCGTTCCGTACGTGAATGGAACGGAACGTCCCTAATAACTGATAAGGTGAGACGTACCTTTGCCATGGACTTGCAGTGCGGAGTATGGATATAGACGCAGAAAAAAGTCGGCGTCATAATTCGTTAGCTATAAACGTCCTGAAGTTACTTGTGTCTTAAAATTCGCCACATTCTCAGTTGTAACTTAGAAAGACTCACATCTGGATATTATTACTTGTTGTGAATTTATAAGGGGCATTCGGAAAGTTTCCAGACTCGTTATGTTAATCAGGCAAAATCGCCGTGAGCATTGACGGAATCATCCCTCCGACGCATGAGATAGAAAATGCCCGTTTGGTAAAACACGGTGTCCTGCTGCGTAAAGAGGTCCGGAACTGCCTGCTGCACATCCCTGCGTGACAGAAATCGTCGACTCCTGAGGGTCTTTTTAAAGTGACCGAATGCGTGATAATCGTACAGGGAGAGATCAGGAATATAGGGCGGGGATTCGAGTGTCTCTGAGTTGAGCTGTCTTAAGTTGTGCGTTACAACATCTGCGATGTGAGGACGTGCGTTATCATGAATCAGCAGCATCCCTTGTCGTCGTTTTCCGGTTTTCGATAGACACGCTGTCCCATAGACACTTTTCATTCTCCGTTGGATTTCTAACACTATTTGTGCATCGGCAGCTAAGAGTAACAGCACGTTGGTCCCGTTTGCACGCATTTTCTAATAACGTCGCCATAGTAGGCGTTTCCGCATCTATCGCACGCACGTAGGAAAGACACGAATGCCACACTAATCCCTAGACAACTTGTCAGTGCTTATACAGGGTGGTGCATTGATAGTGACCGGGCCAAAAATCTCACGAAATGAGCAACAAACGAAAAAATTACGAAGAAGGAAACTCGTCTAGCTTGAATGGGGAAACCAGATGGCGCTATGGTTGGCACGCTCGATGGCGCTGCCATAGGTCAAACGGATATCCTGCGTTTTTAAAAATAGGAACCCCCATTTTTTTATTTCATATTCGTATAGTACGTAAAGAAATATGAATGTTTTAGTTGGCCCACTTTTTTCGCTGTGCGATGGATGCCGCTGTAATAGTCACAAACGTATAAGTACGTGGTATCACGTAACATTCCGCCAGTGCGGACGGTATTTGCTTCGTCATACATTATCCGTGTTAAAATGGACCGTTTACCAATTGCGGAAAAGATCGATATCGTGTTGATATATGGCTATTGTGATCAAAATGCCCAACGGGCGTGTGCTATGTATGCTGCTTGGTATCCTGGACGACATCATCCAAGTGTCCGGACCGGTCGCCGGATAGTTACGTTATTTAAGGAAACAGGAAGTGTTCAGCCACATGTGAAACGTCAACCAGGTAGGTTTTTTAGCTGCTGTCGCGACTAATCCGCACATCAGTAGCACACAAATTGCGCGACAGTCGGGAATCTCGAAAACGTCGGTGTTGAGAATGCTAAATCAACATCGATTGGAACCGTACCAATTTTCTATGCACCAGGAATTGCATGGCGACGACTTTGAACGTCGTGTACAGTTCTGCCACTGGGCACAAGAGAAATTACGGGACGATGACAGTTTTTTTGCACGCGTTCGATTTAACGACGAAGCGTCATTCACTAATAGCAGTAACGCAGCATAAAATGCACTATTGGGCAACGGAAAATCCACGATGTCTGCGACAAGTGGAACATCAGCGACCTTTGTGGGTTAATGAATGGTGCGGCATTATGGGAGGAAGGATAATTGGGCCCCATTTTATCGATGGCAATCTAAATGGTGGAATGTATGCTGATTTGCTACGTAATGTTGTACCGATGTTACTAAGACGTTTCACTGCATGACAGAATGGCGATGTACTTCGAACATGATGGATGACCGGCACGTAGCTCACTTGCAGTTGAAGCGGTATTGAATAGCATATTTCACGACAGGTGGATTGGTCCTCGAAGTACCATGGCCCACACGTTCACCAGATCTGACGTCCCCGGATTTCTTTCTGTGGGGGAAATTGAAGGATGTTTGCTATCGTGATCCACCGACAACGCATGACAACATGCGTCAGCGCATTGTCAATGCATGTGCGAACATTACGGAAGGCGAACTACTCGCTGTTGAGACGAATGTCATTACACGTATTGCCAAATGCATTGAGGTTGACGGACGTCATTTTGAGCATTTATTGCATTAATCTGGTATTTACAGGTAATCACGCTGTAACAGCATGCGTTCTCAGAAATGATAAGTTCACAAAGGTACATGTATCACATTGGAACAAGTGAAATAAAATGTTCAAACGTACCTACTTTCTGTATTTTAATTTAAAAAAACGTACCTGTTACCAACTGTTGGTCTAAAATTGTGTGCCATACGTTTGTGACTATTGCAGCGCCATCTATCACAAAGCGCAAAAAGTGGTCCAACTAAAACATTCATATTTCTTTACATACTACACGAATATGTAATAAGAAATTGGGGTTCCTATTTAAAAAAAAAAACGCAGTTGAAATCCGTCTGACCTATGGCAGCGCCATCTAGCGGGCAACGATAGCGCGATCTGGTTTCCCCGTTCAAGCTAGACAAGTTTCGTTCTTTGTAGTTTTTTCGCTTGACGCTTATTTCGTGAGATGTTTGGCACGGCCACGATCAATGAACCATCCTGTATACCCGCGACGCAGTCTCACTGCATTGCACGTACACTACAGCAACGCCCTCTAACAGAAACATTTCGATCGCCCCATGTGTGTAGACTGGTCCGTGTTAGGTGGCTCGTGCTATTTGCATTAACAGAGCCACCGTGTCACAGTGGGAGCTCGGGAATCGGTTTACGAACCTTGGTGGTGTGTTGAGCGGCACGGTGCTTTATTTAGTGTGGCTGCGAGGGAGACTGCTCTTTAAGTGAGTGAGTAATGGAGATTCCGAGTGGTGAGAAGAGAGAGAGAGAGAGGCAGCGTCGCCGCCGCCGCCGCCTGCGGCCGACACTGTGTCGGCGCCGTGGCACGGTCTGCCCCGCTCTTCCCTGGCCGCCCCGGCCCGCACAGTAATGAAATTGCCAGGCGGCGCTGGTCTGCTGTGCCGGCGGTGTCGGCTCGGCCGCCGCCCGGACGTAATTAAGTCGCGAGGGCCCAGGGCCGAGAGCTGAGGGCTGCAGGAGGGGGGCGGCGGCTGGCGCTTCTTAAAAGCGGCCAGGCCAGCCGGCTGCGAATCTCGCATCCGCCGAGACGCGTAATTGAGTGCTGCCAGCTAGCCGCTGCGTCGCCCGGAGGCGCGGACCGCGTCAGCGCGGCTGTCTTGTCAGCTTTGTTTGTGCCTGGCGTCGCAAAAGGGGCCACACCCCGGATTCTGTCCGAGGGACCGGGACTGTAGGCGAGGCTCCCATCTGGCAGTGTCATTAAATATATTCAAAAGGCTGTCAGTGTAACAAACAAGTGTGTAATTTACAGAAGTTTCAGATTATGGAGGCAAAAAGTACCCTCTCTTCTGTCACGAAGTATGCGCCAGAGCGTTACGGGTAATTGCTCTGTATTCAACAAGTACTTGTTCATCAGTGGTTTAAAACACTGACGGAAAAGTATCGCAACTGCAAGAAGGAATTATGCGACATAAACGAAAGTTGGTAGACGTGTTTCTACGCCGGAAAGATGGTGTCGACTCAGATTTCGCGCCAGTCCCATAAGAGTGGTGGTGGTAGCTCCACTGTGAGAATACGAATCACATTTGCGTTAACTACACGCTGTAACAGTGGTAAGCGTCAGTTACCTTTGAGACTGAACCTGGTAAGTTGATGTTAGTCAAGAATGCGTTTAAGGCGACAAAGACGTCGTTATCACCACCTTTGTTAGGTTGAACGAACCCGCCAGGTTAGCCGAGAGCGCTAATGCGCTGCTTCCTGCCGGCCCCGGTTCGAATCCGCCCGGCGACTTAACGACGGAGGCCGGTGTGCCGCCCAGCCTGGAAGTGGTTTTTAGGCGGTTTTCCACATCCCACTAGATGAATACCGGGCTGGTCGGCACGTTCCGCCTCGGTTACATGGCTCGCAGACTTCTGAACATATTCGCACTATGCCACGGATTACGCTAGAGACAGTTGGCATACACTCATTCCGTCCCGGGGGTGCGGGGCGGCAGGAGGAACAACATCCGGCCACCCCATAAATTAACCTTGCCACTTCCGATTAGCCCATGCCGACCGTGCGTTATTGAGGGAACAAGGCACAAGCAAAAGAAAGAAGGAAAGAAATGTAGGTTGACCGAGGTCGTGTAATAAGGCTACGAGAAAGTGAATGATCCTTCTACGATACTGCAGAAAGCTTTGGCAGGAATGTACCGACTCTGTATGTTCGCTAGCAGCGGTGGTCACCAGAATGCACAGTCACTAGCAGACCGGGTTCCAGACAGCCATGTGGCACTACTCGAGACGGAAGATCATCGTGTCCGGCATATCGGTTGGATTGGGTTTTTCGGGGGAAGAGACGAAACAGCAAGGTTATCGGTCTCATCGGATTAGGGAAGGGTGGCGAAGGAAGTCGACCGTGCCATTTCAAAGGAACCATCCCGGCATTTGCCTGGAGCGATTTAGGGAAATTACGGAAAATATAAATCAGGGTGGACGGACGCGGCTTTGAACCGTCGTCCTCCTGAATGCGAGTCCAGTGTGCTAACCAGTGCGCCACCTCGCTCGGCGCACCGTACTGCATCTGCATCTGCAGCTGGAATTTGAGCAGCAGTTGGCACGACAATGACGCGACGACCTAATACAAATTGGTTACTGTAAGGACAGCTCCAAGCCAGATACTCTGTAAGGTGCACTCCGCTGACCCCAAACTACCACCATTTGCCACTCCAGTGGTATCAAGAGAGAACTCGTTAGAGGGCAGGATGGAGGTCTCCAGTGCTTTCTGATGAAAGCTGGTTCTGCCTCGGTACCAGTGATGGCCGTGCGTTGCTTCGGAGGAGGCCAGTTTACATGCAGCGAACCTGCCTGTGGACTAGACACACTGGACCTACACCTGGTGTTACGGACTGGGGTGCGATTTCGGATGACAGCAGGAGCACTATCGTGGTTATCCCTAACACCCTGACTGCAAATTTATATGTCAGTCTGATCGTTCGACCTGTTGTGCTGGCATTCATGAACAGTACTGAAGGGGATGTTCCACTCTACATACCGCTGTTGTAACCCACGATGCTCTACAAAATGTCGACATGTTGCCTTGTCCTGCTCGATCACCAGATCTACTGCCGTCTAGCACAGGCTCGGCCAAAGTGTGCGCCTGGGGCGCTAGCGCCCGCCATCGCCGCCGGCCTCGGGCGGATTCGTGTGTTGTCGCAGCGGCCGAGCAGTGTCGGTCAGCTGACGGTGCCGTACGCCCGCCCCGCCGCGCCATGACGCCGTACGCCCGCCTCGTACGGGGGACAGACCGCCGCGCCAGCACTGATACGACACAAAGACATCAGTCAACAGACGTGAGGCTGCAGTGCATCGAGATGAATGGTCAACAGCAGCACACAAAAAGCAGGGGAGCGGCACGACCGCACTGTTTAAACCGAGGCAGAACCGCCGAGCGGCTGTAGGCGCTACAGTCTGTAGTTAGGTTTAAGTAGTTCTAAGTTCTAGGCGAGTGATGACCTCAGATGTTAAGTCCCATGGTGCTCAGAGCCATTTGAACCAATACTTTTTTTTTAAATTAACATTTTTTGTACTGCTGTCGAAAATAACGCCGAATGTTTAGTATGTCAACGGAACCATATGTATTTAAAAAAAGTACTCGATTGAACGGCACTTCAATACCTGTCGCAAAGATCAGATCGAAAATTTGTCGCAAGAGGAACGCCAGTCAAAGCTTGAAGAACTAAAAGAAAATTTCAAGCAACATTACAGTTTAGTGAGTATTTCCCATCGTATGACTCTTTATTATTTGTGAAGATGATAAATAAAACTATATTTTATAATCTGGTACGTCACTTAACATTGTGCCAGTTATCGAATATCAGACTGTCAGCAACAAGGAACATTTCTTTTCGGTTAATTTTTATATTTGAGTTGCATTAAATCGCGTCGCACAGACGTAAGAAAAAGTTTCAGGTGCGTTACTTTTGTCCACGTTCTGAAAAGCCGTCACAAACGCGCTCTCGCACAGCAAAGTGTCATTAAGAGTTATTCTTTGTTCTTGTATATTTGTGTTTTGACGTATGGGAAGACATACGTTGTAGTTTGATCTATGTTTATAATTAATTAAAACGCGAATATTCGAATAGATAAAAACTTACTTTGCGACTACATTTCTCTGACCTTGGTCGCGGCTGTCACCGCTTTTCAGAGGAACTGGTGAAAAACTCAGGTAAAACTATTTCTTTTTTTTTTTTAGTTTTCTGTTTGGGTTTCAATGAATGAAACAATTCATTGTTAAAATTTTAAAAATTGTTTAAAAACAGGATTGTACAAAATTAATTGCAAGGGCTGTTTTTTTCTGTATTGTCGTGGTAGGAGCCGGAAACAGGACGCAAAGTTTGCGCGCAAGTTACAACTGTTCACCGAGAACTGTGAAGGATTGCGTGGTCGACTCGGCGGCTTGTATTTGTCCTGCAGACCTCACGGAAAAGTTTGAAAATTGGTTCAGATGGCTCTGAGCACTATGGGACTTAACATCGGAGGTCATCCGTCTCCTAGAACTTAGAACTACTTAAATCTAACTGACCTAAGGACATCACACACATCCATGCCCGAAGCAGGATTCGAACCTGCGACCGTAGCGTTTGCGCGGTTTCAGACTGAAGCACCTAGAACCGCTCGGCCACAAAATTTGAAAAAAAAAAAAAAAATAGACCTTTCGCCTCGAACTGTTGTTCGCCGAGTCGAAGATATGGTCTCTGATAAGGAGCAGCAATTAACGGAGAGAGCGGCAAACTTCGTTTCATTTCTTATCGCTCCTGAAGAGTCCACGAACGTTGCGGACATATCTCAGCTCGTCATATTCATTCGAGGTGTCGACGGCAAGCTGCGCGTCACCGAAGAATTTCTAGACCTTACACGAATAAAAGACACAACCATGGCTTTGGATATTTTTCTAGCCGTGGAAAACTTTCTCGAGTCTATGGGGTTAAAATCGGAGCACCTGACCAGTGAAACAACGCATGGAGCACCTGCGCTATGAGGAATACGCACTGGATTCCTGGGTTACGTCAGGTCACAAGTGGCTGAAGTCGGCTATTCCTTATTCGCGGCAGTCCATTGTCTGATATACCAGGAGGCACTATGTGTGAAGATTCTCAACATAAAAATATTATGGACACAGTTGTTCCAACGGTTGTCTTCGCTGGCATTGACTCACACATCGCCAATTTAAAGTATTTCTGGCTGATATCAAAGCGGAATAGCCGGACATCCCTTCCACGCCGAAGTAAGATGCTGAGCAGAGGGAAGGTGCTCCATCGGTTTTCCTTCTTGAGGGATGAAATCAATACCTTTTTGGAAATGAAGGGTCGTCCAGAAGAATTACTTCGTGATCCTACGTGGGTGGCGAATATGGTTTTTTTGAATGACCGAACTAGTAATTTAAATACTTTGAACATGTCACTCCAAGGTGAAAATCACTCTGTCGTTGATTTAGTGCAGACTATTCAAGCATTAAAAAAAAAATTCTTATGGGAAAACTATGGATGACTTTTACAGCTGCTTTCCCCGAGAGAAATACCCTGTTTTGCACCAACACATCGCCAAAGTTCTCTCGATGTTTGGTTCCACGCATATTTGTGAGCGCTTTTTTCCCTTTTAAAGTCTGCTAAGACTAAGAACCGTTCGCTACTTAGCGATACAAATTTGACTAACTCTTTGAGATTAGCAGTCTTCCGGAATATTGTACCAAACCTAGACAAAATCAGTTCCCCCGAAAAAGAAAAATGTGTAAAATGTTAATGGTCTTCTTTAGCAATGGTGACTGTAAGGATTGAAGGTCTTGATGAATTAAAATTATTGCGTACAAAACAGCAAACTAAGGATCCGATGTCTGAACTGTGAAAAGGGATAGAAAATGCTGTAGCACAACAAAAAAGCGTCATGTGATTACGGGACAAAATGCAGTATGCAACGTCGTCCTCCTACTTCTTCTTTCTTCTCTCTTCGTGCACGATTCAGTGATTTCACCAGGGTGCACAACATGCAGCTCTTTCTTTCGTATTGTTATCCTGTGTCTTATCACTCTAAGTTTGTAGTCAAGAATTTCTTTTGAGTCATCCTGTCTGCGAGTTGGTATCATCTGTTTCTGTTTGGACCTATTTAAGGAGTTCTGAACCCACATTACCGTTGGTCTACATGATTCTACGTAAAATGTCAGACCGTACAGTTTCACGGTTAATACTCCTTCCAGAAAAAAATAATTGATTCCAAAGAAAATTAGTTCGGAAATTTACTGTATAACGTGTTGCTATGTCGAGGGACGCGTGCAACGTCAAGTCACAGATGTATTTTCCTGTGCGTTTAATCAACTTGTAGCTCATTTGTAATGCTTTCATTTCTGGAGCGACCTTCTGTTGTGCATGCCGTAACACTGTGGAGAAGTCTCAGTTACGTAGGCTGGATCCTGGTCACACCCTTCTGCGAATGTTGGTTTCACATTCAACTAGAACCGCCATATCAACATGCAGTAATCCCTCCTGATGGTCTGATGATGGGTAAATTCCGAAACGCGTCAGATGAGCAAGAATGTCATTCCTTGACTAATGTTTGGCTTTTACCTTTGGAACCCAGTCAGGATGACTGGATGAAACGATTATAATGGTCGCTTGCTTCCTGCATGACATCTTGCCAGTACCGATGTTGGTAACAGAGAAAAATCGTCAAGATGTCTGTATACGTAATTAAGTTTGCACGGACCACTCAGCTCGAGAGTCCTACCCGCACCTGGCCTTCTTTTTCTTCTTTCCTTTTCTTAGCGTCTTTCTAATTGTTCGACGGATAGCGCTGAAGTTTAGTATCTCGCTATCAATTTCCTTGCCGAAATTTCCTCCTAGATCACAGCCGAGATATTGAAAGTGGTGGGTTGCATGTTTCGGCATTACGTTACCTATTATATTTTAGATCTTACAGTGGGTGTGCCGTTGCGTGCTAGAGTCTTTGTTCTATTAGTGGAGATGTTAATGTTATGAATAGGCGGCAACAAATTGAGGCGATAAACGTCTGTGTGGATCTGATCGAATAACAGTCAAAGAAAATGAAGATATTGTTCGAAGATAATCTTCTTGGTTTCTAAGTATAATATGAATAATATGATATGGGCTCTGCCTTTTTGCATACACACTGATTTTTTTTATTTTTTACCCAAACAAGTTTGAGGACCTCTGTGCCATCATCAGTGGGCTTTTTGTTTATTGTAAAAAAGTTATTTTACATTATGTCGTTTTGCAGGACCAACTGTATGGTGTCCTGCACTGATAGCTTGTCATGCTGTGGTCGACATAGTGGTCACCGCATCTTGCGAAGTAAAAATGCATTTATAAAGAAATAAATTACGTCAATGTTTGTGTGTGTGCCGTGTCCCCGGAATCCTAAAGCAGGAGGACCAGTCACAACAAAACATGACAAGCTATCAGTGCAGGACAACATACAGTTGATCCTGCAAAACCACATAATGCAAAATCACGTTTTTGCAATAAACAAAAGCCCACTGATGATGGCACAGAGGTGCTGAAACATGTTAGGGTAAAAATAAATAGCACTGTGTTTGCAAAAAGGCGGAACCCATATCCTATAATTTAACTGCAAATGCGGAAAGAAAGGACGAGAGTTCCAGATCCAAAATACGAATATTGCCCTGTGAAGCTTAAAATGTGTTAATATCATAAGGTACGAAAATAAACGAGGGGTTATCATTACCATTCACGGTTGAGTGTGCACTAGACAGTTCCACTTTCAGAGCCTACGAAGTTGGTGGTATTGTCGCGCGTAAAGTGGCGGCGCGGATACTGCCCCACAACACGTCGTGATCGGCAGGTGTCCTTTCATATCCTCTCAGGCAATACCGCAGTCACTTAAGCGGGTGTTTCCTGGAAGAGCGGTTAATAAATGCCGCATTACAGTAAACAATTCGGGAGCGCCGTTGGTTTATATCTGCGTCTTTCTCTTTGGCAGGCTTAAATTCGACGGTGTTAAGAATCAGTCCGGGACCATTGTTTGTTTGTTAATTGCTCGCGTCCTCCCGGTTGCGCCTTTAACGGGCGGGAGTGTGAGGTCGCATCGCAGCCATTACGGTAGTAGAGAAGCAGTTCTGCGGCACAACGCGGCCAGAGAGTAAGTCCTCAGTACAAAGCCGACGACATTGTCGGGGGGAGAGAGCTAAAGCCCGATGTATTGTGTAGCCAGGGGGCGAGGGGGGGGGGGGCGTTATCTCTTAAGCAGCGGCTCGGCTCGGCGCGGCGCGGAGCTGAGCTGTGTTTGTTATGCGGGCCCTCCACGGCTAAGCCCCGCAAACTGAAAATAATTATCCCCCGAGAGGAGGCCGGCCGGCTTAATCTCGCGGTAATAAGAAAAATACCGTACCGAGGGCGCGGCCGACCCCCGCTCGCTCCGTATTAATCAGCCGCGCCGCCCGTCCCGCGAGGCCAATTACCCGTCTTTATGCGAGCTTAATTACTTGTATTTTTAATCGCAATATTTGCGAAAATGCCTTCTGTGCTTTTTCCGCGGAATTACTTTCTTTTTCTTTTTTTTTTTTTGCAGCCCCGTGCCTGCCCGACTAGCTGGCTGCCATTGTGCGACGGGGGCGCCCGCGCAACTGCTCTTTCGCTCCGCTCCTGAAATAGAGTTACGTTTTTGCCGACGTTTTACGCTCTCCGAGCTCTGCTTTGTGCCCGCTGACCCGTGGACGATTTAAAGGTCACGACCTCGTGGTGGTCCCCCTGTGTGTCGTCAACTTTGCACTGCCGGCGCACCAGAGCTGATAGTCACTGCCGAGAATCGTTTACCGCCGCCGTCACTTTGCGTCGCGCCGGCAGAGGCCGAGAGCCGACGAGGAAGGCCTCAGACACGGCGAACCGATTCGCCTCATACTTAGCAGTCAGGTCAACCAGAAGAGAAACACTTTGACCCATCACCCTCCTCGGCCCCCTCCTCTCTCTCGTCGTCCTGGTTTTGTGAAAACCGCCCCTAAAGTTCGTGACGCACAATCAACACAAAGTTGACAAGATCGATATATAACTGAGCATCTTCCATCTGGTATATGCTGTCCGCAAACGCATTGTGTCCAAGAAATCGGGGAAAGAAATTTTTACACCTGCTGCTTATGCACCCATAAACGAACGTCCATTATTTACGCAAAGCTGTTTTATTTTTTATTTTATTATATATTTTTTTAATTATACTCCCCGGCCTGCTTAGGTGAGATGTGGAGGGACCACCCCCCCTCATCGGAGATTTACCCCTATAATTTTTAAATAACTAAATTTATTTGATATGTTCATTTTTTCCTTCATACCACTAAAAATGCCAATTAGGTTCCTCGGAATTAATTTTGGAAAACAAAATGTTATTCGTTCTAATAATGGATATTCTTTGAATATTCTCTGCCGTTTTGCAGATTTCACCACAATTCTTTAATTAAGCTCGTAATGATGCATCTGAAATGCATTTACCTGTTCCAGCCCTAATTTAACAGAGAAAATGTTGTACCTAGATTTAAAACGAGTAATAAACAGTGTTCTTAACCCATGATTAAAAACACTTCATTTTGAACATGCCAATCATGAGTAGTATTTGGACAGGCAAATAGACGGACAGTTGGACAAAAAGGCTCTGCAAAAATAGTCTTACCCATTTTGACGAATCCCAAAAAAAATTGACATTTTATTGATACATTAAATATCACTGAACATTTACTTATCGATGTAGTGACGGGGAGGAGATCCAACCATAAAGTTAAAATATATTCAGTTTTTCGAAACACGAGAACAGAAAACCGTGTACCACGGAATGGACGCCAGGAGAGAGAGAGAGAGAGAGAGAGAGAGAGAGAGAGAGAGAGAGAGATTTTATTTGGAACGTAGGCCGATAAACAATACCGACAAGAAGAGAAGGGAATAGGAGGTTTTGAAATGCGGCTCTGTGGGGGAAAGGTGAAGTTTAGATGGTTGGATGGAATAACTAATAAACTGGTACTGAATCGAATCGGGGAAAGCTTGGTGGAACAACTTGCCTGAAACAAGGGACAGATTTGTACGACTTGTCTTAAGCAATCGACGAACATTTAATTTGGTACTGGAGAGAGGTGTTGGGGGATAAAAATCATAGAAAAAAGCTAAGGCCTGTACTACATTGCGCAGGTTCAAATGGATGTAGGTTGCAGCGTTACGAAATGTGGAGCGTACTTGAGAACTACAGTAGCGGCCCAACTGATGAACGCGACCGCCGCGAAGCATCAGCTACAGGCACATACTGACACTGCAAATAACTTTCTTATGAAAAATTAAATTTGTAAAAATATTTCTGGGCCCTGAGACGCATGATCGAATGTTGTAAACGACATAGAATACTAAATAGTGAGAAAAAGAAGAAAACCTCAGTAAAATGTTTTGTGTTATACTAGACAACAAATTTTAACTTTTTGTTTTTTACAAAGGCCGAAATAGGTGGTTTGTATGATTTGAGTGTGCTGAAGTTGAAAATGACAATTAAAAATCTAGCTTAGCTCATATTTGGAAGTTATTAACAGTTTAATGTTCCTCACATGTTGTTATGGACCATAGACCAACAAGCGTTGCACTTCCCAACACGCATTTACTTATCAAGCAACTGACAGTGTTTTGGTGTTAATTGGATGCACTGATAACAAATATGCAGTCCGTTTTTCCAGAATAGCTACAGTTTTTGAGATACATGGTGTTGATATTTTTACTGAAATACTGACGAATGTATTTTTGTATTCAATTCTAAATTTCTCGTAATGGGAAGAATATCTAAATAGATTTGTACAATTTAAGGAGTGCTGAATCCATATGCCACATCATTTTTGTCAAATGGTCTCTAGTTTCTTAGATATTTGGTGGGCTGTGCCACTGAAATATGTGAGAAATGCAAAATTGTAAAACCTAACCTATTCACAAATCATGTGGAAAAATAAATCTAAGTGCTTTATACGAAGTGCATGAAAAGGTACAGTCAGTTCAGTTAAATTGAAGATACACTATTAACAGCTATCTTTACAAAAACACGCGTTTTCTCTTCGCCTACTGCTTGAGGGATAGAAGGGAGTTTTTCTGCCATGTCCAGCTGAAATCTGCCAACACTTACGTAGCGAATCTTTCTTGGTATCGATGTTCCAGTACAGAGATCTTATGATTAAATCTCCAACCACGTTCATCATAAATGGCCCTCCACCCTCGCAATCTTCAGGGACAATGAATGGAATGCATTTTGTGTCACATACTGCATTTCGGTTTCTCATGGGCACGTATAACGTTATTCACAAGTTCAGTGTAATTTTCAGCACTCCCATTTCCGAAGAACAGTGACGTAACTTCGTGGAAGCGTTGCCACGCGGTTCGCTCACCGAGGCTAAGAATATACTGTAATTGCTTTTCTCTAAGGGCCTTAAGTTTTTGTGAACCAGTGAATACTCGATGCCTGATCTTCTAAGTAACCAGTCCAGGGAATTTTTCACACAAGTATTTAAATGCTTGTTCGTTGCACTTACTCACTGCTGCTGCAAATCACTTCACCAGTCTCAGCTTCACATGTTGTTGTAGTAACAGGACGTTGCTAGGATTTACAAGTGGCTCTCGGGAGACATTTTTCTTGACAGGCAATAAAGCTTTTCGTTGTGGCCAGTCCTTCTGTTTGTAAGGTGAATCATTAGCACGACTGTCCCACCCGGAAACGTAACAACAGTACTTAGTGTACCCACATTGTAGGTCCTTAAGCATACCGATGACTTCTAAACCAGCACATAGAAGCTACTGGTGCTTTATAACAGTCGATACTGTGTAGAATATATCTCATCATGATGTGACTTTCCTTTGCTAATGCTGCATGTGCCATTGGGGCGGAAGAAAGCACGTTGTCATGATGTAATAGCATGGCTTTCAAACTAGTTTTCGGACCAAACATGGAAAATCTCCAGTCGACCGGTTTGTACAAGGTATTTTGTTCTTGTATCAGTATGTCGTTACATCTGTTGTGCTCAAAAATCTTTCGAACGTCTGGTAACATTGGCAAAAAGTACATACTCGTTGCGTATCTTCCAGGTGACTCCACTCCAAGAAATGACAAGCTAGTAGTTCGACTTTATGTTGTGGAGGTCCAATTCCCCAGGGAGCTCACTTCGCGTGATTTTGTGCGTTTAACTAGGTGACATTGGTGTGAAGGTGGAATCGTTGAATGTGTAAGAAAGGCGTCTATCATGCTGGTCTCCATCTGCACCGTCACTGGAGAAGTTTATTGTTGTGGCTACAGGAGTATATGGAACCTGAAGGCCCGCTCCATGGTGCACTGGTCACATGGCTCTTGGTGTATTAGTATACTGTACGATGCTCTTCTGTTTCTTGTTGAGTCTTTTACTGAGCAGAGGCACCGAGTAGAAGTAGCAGTTTGTTACGTGGTTCATATCTTCCCACTGTACGTGCGGCGCGGCAAGACGAATGGAAACTTTTTTTTTTTCCTTTCATCCATGCTGTTACAGCTGCTAAACACATCGTACAACAATCTTCATACAGCACGACAACGTGAACTGAAAAAAGTGGATTTCCGAATTCAGCGCACCACAGTCGATAACGATTTGATGTTTTTCTTTATGCAAAAATTTGGTCGCTGAACAGTGTTACCGATGCAGAACAGATTTCTCGAGGTCTGCTGTCGGGATGGAACCCAGTTGAAAATATAGAAAAGAAGAGAATTCAGTCGTTAGCGTCCATGCTCACGTTCCCCTTCTCCTCCTGCCACCCACCCACTCCCTGCAGCAGTTTCTGACACATTTGGCAGAATTTGATGGCGGGAAAAGCACCGGCTTCCTTACCCGTGCGCACTGGGGAGCCGCCGCCGGCCAGGTGTTTGTGGCCGTTCTGGAGACGGCACGTCTATCTGCCGCCGCTGGTCTGTGCGCACGGGCGAAATTATCTCCGCACCTGCAAGTCTTTCATCTGCGGCTCCGAGTATTAAACTTTCCCTGACCACTTTAACCTTTTCCGGTGTGCCCGACTTCTGACGGCTGTCTTGCGTCATCCTGAATAATTCTCGCATACAGAGGTCCGGATGCTCGCCTTTGAAGCTTTGGTGTGGATTTCTATCTGGACGTATTAGTGTCGGTGCATCGCTTTTATAGTTGACTATATCTGCGTATAAAATTGCATCAAAACATTTTTCGTTATCCATTTATGTCTCAGTCAAGTGAGAAGTAGCTTTGTACCATTTATCCCACATTCTCAGGAAGGATCTCGAAATTCACATCTCAGCTCCTAACAGAGCGGTGGCAGGGGGGGGGGGGGGGGAGGGGGGGGGAGACGAGATGAATGGTGGAATGGTATCTTCAATAAAATTCTTCAGGGTATCAGACCGCATCGTCATAATTTAAAATGCGCCAACGTTTCGGCCAGCGTTGCAGCTAGCCTTCCTCAGGGCCTTAACGTTAAACTGCTAAATGAAACACACTTGGTTCCTTAAATAGCTGCACGAGAAAACCGTGTCGTTACTTGATTGGCTGTAAAAGGAGGAGGAGGAGGAGGGGTGAAAGGTATGCTTTATTGGTGTTTCCTTTATTATCTGTCATTGGCTGAAATAGCTGTTTTCTATTGGTCTTTATATTAATCCACCCCATTGGAGGAGACGGACGAATAGCGAACAGGTGATGGCTGTGACGTCACACTGTTTGCATGCTGTCCAGAAGCCGGCTGCGGCGTGCCATTGCTTTGTGTGCTCGCGACCACTACTGCGGCTCTCCGCGTGTCTGCATGGGCCGCCACGGCTCTGCCGCCGCTCCGTAGCCCTGCTATTGCAGGCAGCCAAGACCTCGGAAGCTTGTACCCGTCCTCTCTATTCATGTTGGCGGGTCTTTTGGCTATTTCTATCGCCTCTCTAATCTTTCTTTTGAAAGTGAGAGGCTGTTTCGCCAGGACGCGGGCTTCTTGAAAAAATATTGGTTTCCCGCACTCGTCTCGGTGTTCCGCCACTGCTGACTTAGTGTGTTGTTTCAGGCGGATATATCTTTCATGTTCCGAGAGCCTTGTGCTAATTGGACGTCCCGTCTCACCTATGTAGACTAATCCACACGCACAACCAATTTCATACACGCCAGCTGTGTGTAGTTTGTCAACTGCATCCTTGGTAGAACCGAGCATGTCTGATATTTTGTTACTGCTTCGGAAATTTGGTTTGATGTCGGCTTTTCGTAGAATTTTGCCAATACGTTCGGTGACCCCTTGTACATACGGTAACACAGCAATGCTCTGTGCCTCCTTCTCCTCTTCCCTATTAGTCTTCTCCCTTGTCGACATGGTGCTGTCTATCGTCTGCTTCCCATAGCCATTAATTCCGAAGATGGACCTGAGGCGTTCAAATTCTCAGATGTTCTTCGTTAGCGTGTGCAGGGCGGACTTCTTCTGCGTAGGGTGATGGTGGGAGGAGGCGTGAAGGTACCTGTCCGTACTGGTTGGTTTCCTGTACACTTTGTGGCCAAGTTTACCATCAGGTTTTCGATAAACTTCCACGTCGAGAAAAGGCAGCATCCCATTCTTCTCTGTTTCCATTGTAAACTGAATTTTCCTATGCTGTTGGTTAAGGTGCTTGTGGAAGTTCTGTAACTCCTCTTCTCCGTGGGGCCAAATGACGAAAGTATCATCGACATATCGAAGCCAACAATTTGGACGTAACGGTGCGGACTGGAGGGCTGTTTCCTCAAATGCCTCCATGAAGATTTCTGCTGCGATGGGCGATAGGGGTGAGCCCATAGCTACACCGTCAGTTTGTTCATAAAATTGACCTCTTCACTTGAAATAGGTGGTCGTCAGACAGTGGCGCACAAGCTCACATATATCAGGTGCCACGCGTTCTTCTAGGATGTTCACAGTATCTGACACTGGGACATTCGTGAATAGGGATTTGACGTCGAAACTAACCATCAGATCTTGGTCCGTAACACGCATTTCCTTTAGGAGAGACACGAAGTGAGTGGAATCCTTAACGTAGGACTCGGTTTGATGCACTAGGTGTCGGAGCCTAGGTGCCAGTTCTTTCGCTAGGTAGTAAGTCGGCGAATTTATACTGTTTACTATGGGCCTTAAGGGGAAGTCGGTTTTGTGTACCTTCGGTACACCATATATCCTTGGTGCCTGTGTCACTTGCGGGATGAATCTTCTGGCCTTGTCGAAGTTGATTCTAGAGTGCTTGAGCAGTGCCTGCGTCGTTTTGATTACCTTGGCCGTCGGATCTCCCTGAAGTTTCTTGTAGATTGGTTCTGCGAGAATATCTTCCATTCGTTTGTTGTAATCAGTTGTGTCCAAGACAACAGTGGCGTTGCCCTTATCTGCCTGTACCAATACTAAGTGGGGGTTGTCCCTGAGTTCCTTGATGGCATGGTATTCCTCAGCGTTGGAATGGTAGTTTACGGAAGGTAAAGCGGAACCAGTACTACATCCAGTACGGGAGTGGTGTTTTCATTACAGTCTTCGGATTTAAGACTCTTTTAATGAATAAATGTTCCGTCCCGAGAGCATGATACAGAGATATTTTCGCAGTATAAATAATTTCGTGGCAGTTTTTTGCTTGTGTGCAGTGAACATCCCAATGTAGGCAGAAGGTTGACCCGTATTGTAGTAGATCCGTGCTTCCCGCCAGATGGCACCGTATGCCTGTTTCTGTTCCACCACGCTATAAGTCAACAATACAAAACTTTTCCTCATTCTCGTGCCGTTTCGTGAAATACTACGTGGAAACTATTGAAGGTAAGCAATTTATTTTACGATATGTAATAGTCAGTGATAGAGTGGACATAAAAATCCATTGCGTGCGGCGTAACTTAACGCGTGATAATGCTTCAGGGGAACAGTGAATTTCTTACCAAATTCCACTCAACAGAATGGTGTCTTTGCATGCTCTCTTATTTTGTGCAATTGTATGAATTGGGAAGGCCATTTGCTCTAACGCCAGATCTTGAGGTATAACTCTACAACTACTTTATAAAGACGCAAGAACTGGGTTTCGCGTTGGCAGTTATGATGGTGAGAAAAGCGGCATACGAATTAGAGAAACAAGCTCGTCGTGGAAACTTCTTAAACTCCGAAAAAGTAAATACCAGAAAATGGTCGTGGTTGAAGTACAAGACGAAGTACAATCTTACTTTGCGAACTCCTGAGAACCTTGCCGCTTACAGGGCTTTTATGGCAGATGAAGAGATGATTCGTGATTTCTTTTCCAAATTAAAGAAATTGGTGGAACATTTAAAAATTCAAAACTTGCCTTCTCGATTATGGAATTGCGACGAAACTGGCTTTCCCTATGTCGTGAAAGCAGATAAGTCATCATCAGTAGGAAAGCGATACGTTTACAACAGAACTTACGCAGATTGTGGAGAGTCACATACAGTTTTAGGATGTATCTGTGCCAATGGAACATGGATTCCGCGTATGATTATATTCAAAGAAATACGGTGGAGCGATGTGCTAAAACATGGCAGTCTTCCAAATTCATTATTAAAACTCTCTCCGAAAAGCTGGATTCACAGTGATTTGTTTTTAGAATGGTTCAATTTTTTTTATGGGTGCCATCCCTCCTGATCGTCCTGTATTGCTCCTGATGGATTCTCACGCATCGCATATTAACTATGATGTCGTAGCGGTGGCTTATGCCAACTACGTTTTCTTGTTGACATTTCCAGCCCACACATCGCATCTGCTGCAGGCACTTGATGTGGGTGTGTATAAATCACTGAAGGCTCATTGGGTCAAAAGACTGAACCAGTATATGAAAGAAAATCCGGCCGACAAGCCGAACAGAAGCAACTTTCGTACAATTTCAAATCCAGCATTTATTCAGATATTTTGTGCGAAGAATATGCAAAACACCTTCAGAAAAGCTGCAATTTATCGCTTCAACAGAAATGTCGCTGTTGCTCCATCACAGCCTGTTCAAGCCACACAAAATAGGCCTGTGGCGCAAGACATGGAAAACGATCTGTTGACACTGCCAACAGTAGCAATAAAATCCAAGAGGCCTACTGTGAATCAGAAAAGAATAAAAAAAAGATTCAGGAGCGCAGTGCAACTAAAGGCCTCTACACCGAAATCATAGCTCACAAAAACCACTCGCAAAAACGACAGGACACAAAATGATTGGCTTTGTGGTACAGACCATAAATCTTATTCAAGTGATTTTCGCAAAAAGAATGAAGCTAAATGGATTCAGTGCTCGTTTTGCTTAACACCAGCTTTCGGACGCAGAGAAGGACGTTTATATATGCGACAACTGTTAAAGGATTCAGACATCGTAAGCAACAATGCCTAGCAGTATGTTATAGCGATAATGAGGATTATTTTCACCTGCATGGCCATTTGTATTGTGAGTTTGTAAAAATAAAAAAAATAAAAAGCAATCCAATAAATTTGTTGTGAAATTACCGTAATTATGATTTATCACGAAATTAGATTACTATCATCACAAAATTACCTACCTGTGTCACGAAATTACATACTTTTTATCGTTTGGAAGATGCTGCAATATTTATTCAGCAGCACTATTTAAATAAGAAATACAGTCTAAATCCGTTGTATTGCGTCCGATTCCTAGCAGGTAATTATTGATAAAAGATTAATTTCACAAACATCAGAAGTAATTAGCAAAATAACAAATTTATCACGATTGTATCTCACTTTAGCCTATCGTTTGAGGTGTCCTGTGAACCCCGAAAGCTACAATAATAATGATTCTCTTACTTACCAACATATTATTAGTAATGTTTTTATTTGTTACATCAAGGATGGCATTGTTGCACAAAGTCAAGCCGACACAAGCTTAATCAGAAGTAGGCCTGATCAGTAAAGTTTCCTTGCAATACTTTATGCAAGATATGGGCCTTTCTGAATGCACCATATCGGTCTTCACTACATCCTATGGTTCTAGACAGAGTGCTCTTCAAATTTTGTTGTGCTTTTCTCAGGGCACCAGTAATGATGGCGATATTTTAACATCCCACACTGGACTGACTACTAGCTCAGATCGTTGTATTTCAGTTTCTTATGAGGCGCTTTAGCAGTGTTCCCGCCATACAGCCGTAGAGATGGATAAAGAGGCGTAATCTTTTCTCGTGCAAGCGTACTACTGTTTCAGGCACGTTAGTGCTACCGTTGGGCGTGAATTTGTTGGGTTGGTGGTACACTGTGGAGTTAGGTTAAGCTGTTGTGATCGCTTTGCTTTCGTGCTTGTACCATTTGTTGGAGAGAAATTTTACGTATTTGCTAATTAAAGAATGAGCATACGTTATTGTGACTCATGGGATATTCATTCTTCCCTAAGATGGGACAGCCTCATATTATGTGAAACATGATCTCAGAAAATACACGAATTCGATGTGTATATTCTTGAGTACATTCCTTCATTATTTTGTCGCGGTTGCTTGTCCACACGGCCAGATGTTCTGCAGTCACTGATGAGCTTCTCATTCCCCCTCCTTCAGGCCACAGATGCGCCTGACCTCCGTCAGTGTTTGAAGCTCGCCAGTCGGGTTCGGTACTGACCAAGCAGAGCTTTCGGTCTCTAGGTTTGTTTTGGATTATCCGGAAACTGTTTCGTATTACTTTGTAGAGGTGAGTATCTGCTGATTTCTGTGTACGAACTTTCTTGCTTTCTTCTCAGCCTGAGCAGTAATTTGGGCTGCCATCTGAAACCAAAATTTGAGGTACTAGCGGGTTATTCACGTGCTGGATCGTAGACCAGCCAAATTCAATAATGACCTTTAATTATTATTATTTTTTTTCTCAGACTGTTAAGTCTGGTTAAAAATGGAACGTGACGCGGACCTCGATCAAGCGTGACTTCCTTGTAACTGTATGGTATATGTTATATTGCATTTAGGAACTTTCTGGTAATTGAACATGTATCAATAATTACAGATTTGTGTAGTTGTATATATATGTTTGGATGTAGCTGTATTGCATTGATGTACTGGTGGATATTGTGAGGTATGACTCCTGTAGTTGATAGTATGATTGGGATGATGTCGACTTTATCCTGATGCCACATGTCCTTGACTTCCTCAGCCAGTTGGATGTATTTTTCAATTTTTTCTCCTGTTTTCTTCTGTATATTTGTTGTGTTGGGTATGGATATTTCAATTAGTTGTGTTAATTTCCTCTTTTTATTGGTGAGTATGATGTCAGGTTTGTTATGTGGTGTTGATTTATCTGTTATAATGGTTCTGTTCCAGTACAATTTGTATTCATCATTCTCCAGTTCATTTTGTGGGTGCACTTGTATGTGGGAACGTGTTGTTTTATTAGTTTATGTTTTATGGCAAGTTGTTGATGTATTATTTTTGCTACATTGTCATGTCTTCTGGGGTATTCTGTATTTGCTAGTATTGTACATCCGCTTGTGATGTGATCTACTGTTTCTATTTGTTGTTTGCAAAGTCCGCATTTATCTGTTGAGGTATTGGGATCTTTAATAATATGCTTGCTGTAATATCTGGTGTTTATTGTTTGATCCTGTATTGCAATCATGAATCCTTCCGTCTCACTGTATATATTGCCGTTTCTTAGCCATGTGTTGGATGCGTCTTGATCTATGTGTGGCTGTGTTAGATGATACGGGTGCTTGCCATGTAGTGTTTTCTTTTTCCAATTTACTTTCTTTGTATCTGTTGATGTTATGAGATCTAAAGGGTTGTAGAAGTGGTTATGAAATTGCAGTGGTGTAGCTGATGTATTTATATGAGTGATTGCTTTGTGTATTTTGCTAGTTTCTGCTTATTATTATTATTATTATTATTATTATTATTATTATTAATATTCGGCGATTTACTAGCTCCCTGTTCGCCTGCTTTCCATATTTGTAGTTTTGTTACCCGTTAGATCGCGGCGAATGCCCTCTAAACGTCTCTTTTGTTCCAAGAAAGCATCGATGTGTGGCCTGAAAATGTCGTACGCTTAAATTACGGCGCAAATAAATTCTTGGCGGGCATGTTTTGGTGTTTATTTGCGGTTTATCTTTCCTTTATGGCTAGGGTAACGTGGGCATTCATCTCCTGAAATTGCCTGCACCGCCAGGAAGGCGTGCGGCGAGGGGGCCGCTAGATATTCTCCTTCATAAATTGGCCAACCAGCGCCGGGCCTGCCACAAATATCGACACGGCCTGAGGCGGGCGAGCAGGCATTAACCTGCTGCACGGCCGCCGTCCCCAAATAAACTGCGACACACGTCAAAGACAAAAAACAAGGAGAGGCGGACTTCGTTCAGGTGCGGTGAGCACTCGCCAGTCGCTATTGTCAGCTAACGGAGCCTCAGGTACCGCCGAAAACAGCAAATTCAGTCAACATTCCAAGACTATTTTACAAAAGTCTTTATTAAAATTATAATATACAAACAGCTTACATAAGAGAATATCAGTCTAAAACAGATTGTGAAACATTAATGAATTTACAAATGAAGCAGTAACCCTACGGAATAGATTTTTGTGCAAATTTTTTCGTGAATATGAGAGATCGAGGAAGCTACGAAATACGAGAGGCGTTTGGAAAGTTCGTGCAAAGTCCGAGAGATGGCACCACCGGCGCGTATCGAGGTCATGTTTAGCTAGTAGCATCTTTGGAAAGAACGCACACCAAGTTTCAGCCATATTGGTCTATTTCTTTGTGTTTGGCATTCGTGTGAATCAAGGAAGTCGAGTGATTGTCAAAAAATGGACGAAAAGGGATTTCGTTTCGTGATTAAACATTACTTTATGAAAGGCAAAACATTACGGTGACCCTGCACCTTCGATTAGAACAGTTTATAAGTGGTTTCAAAATTTTCGGAGTGGGCATATGGGCACAAGTGATGCTGAACGTTCTGGACGCCCTGTGGAGGTAACGACTCCAGAAATCATTGATAAAATCCATGACATGGTGATGGATGACAGATGAGTTAAGGTGCGTGAGATTGCTAGTGCTGTGGGCATCTCGAATGAACGGGTACATAATTTGCATGGACATTTGGACATGAGAAAGCTATCCGCAATATGGGTTCCGCAATTACTCATGCTTGACCAAAAACGAAATCGCGTGAAGTGTTGCAAGGATGGTTTGCAGCTGTTCAGGAAGAATTCGCAGGACTTTAAGCGTCCTTTCGTCACTGTGAATGAAACATGGATACATTACTCTACATCTGAGACCAAACAACAATCTAACCAATGAGTTACCAAGGGAGAATTGCACCAAAAAGGCGAAGATCAGACCTTCGGCTGGAAACGTAATGGCGACTGTCTTCTGGGATTCGCAAGGGATAATTCTCATCGACTATCTGGAAAAGGGTAAAACTATCACAGATGCATATTATTCACCGTTATTGGACCGTTTGAAAACCGAGCTGCAAGAAAAACGCCGGCGATTGGACAGCGAAAAAGTCCTTTTCCACCATGACAATGCACCAGCACACACCTCAGCAGTTGTGGTCTCAAAATTAATGGAAATAGGATTCCAACTCGTTTCACATCCCCCCTATTCTCCAGACTTGGCTTCCTCGGACTACTATTTGTTACCCAATTTGAAGAAATGGCTGGCGGGAAAAAGATTTTATTTAAACTAGGAGATGATTGCAGCAACTTGTAGCTATTTTGCAGACTTGGACAATTCCTGCTATTCGGATGGGATCATCAAATTAGAACAGCGTTGGACGAAGTGTATAAGTCTAAAAGGAGACTATGTCGAAAAATAAAAAAGGTTTAACCCAAACACATAAGTAGTTTTTATTTTTACACTGACTTTTCAAACGCCTCTCGTAGATAGTTAATAGCGATCTTGGGCAGTTTTCTACAAAATTAAGATTGGACGCACGATAGACGTACCGCGTCGAATGGTATTCGATACGTTACTTAGTTTCGCTAATTCGAGTACCCAGTAAATTTTATTTTGTAACATAACAAACGCCAATGGTTCAAATGGCTCTGAGCACTATGGGACTTAACTGCTGTGGTCATTAGTCCCCTAGAACTTAGACCTACTTAAACCTAACTAACCTAAGGACATCACACACATCCATGCCCGAGGCAGGATTCGAACCTGCGACCGTAGCGGTCGTGCGGTTCCAGACTGTAGCGCCTAGAACCGCTCGGCCACTAGGGCCGGCAAACGCCAATGATGAAAAAAAAAACTTTTTAAATGGAACTGGCTTTTACTAGCGTGTTTAAGTGTGCTGAATCCCGATATGAGAACAAAAAAGGTGAATCAAACACCGTGTTTACAAATTAGACTCAATATTTGTAAAAAATGCATTTTTTGAAATTTAACATAGATTCTTTATGTATTATTCAGAGTTATATGTTTAAAGTAGATGTTTCGGTGACAGTGATTGCTTGTGGTTAGTATTAATTATTACGACAAGGTATTTGGCTCTTCTGGATCAGAAAAAAATAATTTTACCTCTAGGCTAACTGAAGGGGTCCGGGTTCAATTCCCGGCCGGGTCCGACATTTTCCCCGCTCGGGCACTGAGTGCTCTCCTTACCTTCGTATCTTCCTAAGCAACACGAAAATCGCGTGCATGGCGTCACATGACGATCGGTTCAAACGACTCTGCGCACTGTGGGACTTAACTTCTGAGGTCATCAATCCCCTAAACTTAGAACTACTTAAAAGTAACTAACCTAAGGACATCACACACATCCATGCCCGAGGCAGAATTCGAACCTGCGACCGTAGCGCCTGGAACCGCTCCGCCACACCGGCCGGCGTCACATGACGAATCTAAGCCTATGTAATTTGGGACCAGTATACGGCAAATAGGGGTAATGCAGGAGTAGGTTTAATAATGAATAGGAAAATAGGAGTGCGGGTAAGCTACTACAAACAGCATAGTGAACGCATTATTGTGGCCAAGATAGATACGAAGCCCACACCTACTACAGTAGTACAAGTTTATATGCCAACTAGCTCTGCAGATGACGAAGAAATTGAAGAAATGTATGATGAAATAAAAGAAATTATTCAGATAGTGAAGGGAGACGAAAATTTAATAGTCATGGGTGACTGGAATTCGAGTGTAGGAAAAGGGAGAGAAGGAAACGTAGTAGGTGAATATGGATTGGGGCTAAGAAATGAAAGAGGGAGCCGCCTGGTAGAATTTTGCACAGAGCACAACTTAATCATAGCTAACACTTGGTTTAAGAATCATGATAGAAGGTTGTATACATGGAAGAATCCTGGAGATACTAAAAGGTATCAGATAGATTATATAATGGTAAGACAGAGATTTAGGAACCAGGTTTTAAATTGTAAGACATTTCCAGGGGCAGATGTGGACTCTGACCACAATCTATTGGTTATGACCTGTAGATTAAAACTGAAGAAACTGCAAAAAGGTGGGAATTTAAGGAGATGGGACCTGGATAAACTGAAAGAACCAGAGGTTGTACAGAGTTTCAGGGAGAGCATAGGGGAACAATTGACAGGAATGGGGGGAAGAAATACAGTAGAAGAAGAATGGGTAGCTTTGAGGGATGAAGTAGAGAAGGCAGCAGAGGATCAAGTAGGTAAAAAAACGAGGGCTAGTAGAAATCCTTGGGTAACAGGAGAAATATTGAATTTAATTGATGAAAGGAGAAAATATAAAAATGCAGTAAGTGAAGCAGGCAAAAAGGAATACAAAAGTCTCAAAAATGAGATCGACAGGAAGTGCAAAATGGCTAAGCAAGGATGGCTAGAGGACAAATGTAAGGATGTAGAGGCTTATCTCACTAGGGGTAAGATAGATACTGCCTACAGGAAAATTAAAGAGACCTTTGGAGATAAGAGAACCACTTGTATGAACATCAAGAACTCAGATGGAAACCCAGTTCTAAACAAAGAATGGAAAGCAGAAAGGTGGAAGGAGTATATAGAGGGTCTATACAAGGGCGATGAACTTGAGGACAATAGTATGGAAATGGAAGAGGATGTAGATGAAGACGAAATGGGAGATACGATACTGCGTGAAGAGTTTGACAGAGCACTGAAAGACCTGAGTCAAAACAAGGCCCCCGGAGTAGACAACATTCCATTGGAACTACTGACGGCCTTGGGAGAGCCAGTCCTGACAAAACTCTACCATCTGGTGAGCAAGATGTATGAAACAGGCGAAATACCCTCAGACTTCAAGAAGAATATAATAATTCCAATCCCAAAGAAAGCAGGTGTTGACAGATGTGAAAATTACCGAACAATCAGTTTAATAAGCCACAGCTGCAAAATACTAACACGAATTCTTTACAGACGAATGGAAAAACTGGTAGAAGCCGACCTCGGGGAAGATCAGTTTGGATTCCGTAGAAATACTGGAACACGTGAGGCAATACTGACCTTACGACTTATCTTAGAAGAAAGATTAAGGAAAGGCAAACCTACGTTCCTAGCATTTGTAGACTTAGAGAAAGCTTTTGACAATGTTGAGTGGAATACTCTCTTTCAAATTCTAAAGGTGGCAGGGGTAAAATACAGGGAGCGAAAGGCTATTTACAATTTGTACAGAAACCAGATGGCAGTTACAAGAGTCGAGGGACATGAAAGGGAAGCAGTGGTTGGGAAGGGAGTAAGACAGGGTTGTAGCCTCTCCCCGATGTTATTCAATCTGTATATTGAGCAAGCAGTAAAGGAAACAAAAGAAAAATTCGGAGTAGATATTAAAATCCATGGAAAAGAAATAAAAACTTTGAGGTTCGCCGATGACATTGTAATTCTGTCAGAGACAGCAAAGGACTTGGAAGAGCAGTTGAATGGAATGGATGGTGACTTGAAGGGAGGATATAAGATGAACATCAACGAAAGCAAAACGAGGATAATGGAATGTAGTTGAATTAAGTCGGGTGATGTTGAGGGTATTAGATTAGGAAATGAGACACTTAAAGTAGTAAAGGAGTTTTGCTATTTGGGGAGCAAAATAACTGATAATGGTCGAAGTAGAGAGGACATAAAATGTAGACTGGCAATGGCAAGGAAAGCGTTTCTGAAGAAGAGAAATTTGTTAACATCGAGTATAGATTTAAGTGTCAGGAAGTCATTTCTGAAAGTATTTGTATGGAGTGTGAAAGTGAAACATGGACGATAAATAGTTTGGACAAGAAGAGAATAGAAGCTTTCGAAATGTGGTGCTACAGAAGAATGCTGAAGATTAGATGGGTAGATCACATAACTAATGAGGAAGTATTGAATGGGATTGGGGAGAAGAGAAGTTTGTGGCACAACTTGACCAGAAGAAGGGATCGGTTGGTAGGGCATGTTCTGAGGCATCAAGGGATCACCAATTTAGTATTGGAGGGCAGCGTGGAGGGTAAAAATCGTAGGGGGAGACCAAGAGATGAATACACTAAGCAGATTCAGAAGGATGTAGGTTGCAGTAGGTACTGGGAGATGAAGAAGCTTGCACAGGATAGAGTAGCATGGAGAGCTGCATCAAACCAGTCTCAGGACTGAAGACCATAACAACAACAATATACGGCTTGACCCTAATGGCTCTTGTGAATTGTCGTGACACACTGAGGAGCCGTTTTTCCAGTGTTGAGATGAGTGTAAGGGCACGTCGCGAATGCCAATTGAAAAAGTTTTCACCACCGACAGACGTTGAGTTGGGCCTACACAAAACCTGATCCAAGGATCAGGAAAGTTTCTAGTATCTCTGCCAGAATACAGAGGTGTCTGTAGATCCTGACACACTTCATATGACTTTCAGTTATGCGACTCCTGCTCTGAACTAAAAATGAGTGTGACTGACTGGCTGAAAGGGCGGGGGCAGATGGGACGGATGGGGGGAGGGGGGGGGCAGATTTCCATAGCATAACTCTTAGGCAACAACGATACGAATGTTATATTTCTGTTTTGGCCAGCAAGCGTCCTGGAAAAGTTCACGATATTAAACTGCTTGACGAGTCTCAAGATTGACTTTTACTCCCTAAAAATTTTGGTGATGGCCGTAAGGAACAGAGTGAGCAAGAGATAGCGATGAAAAGTCACACTGAGGGCCGATGGAATACCGACACGATGAAAGACCTCTGTACGTCATCTCACGGAGAGGTGCAACAGGCAGTTCATTAGGCAATAAGCTGGGTTAGATGCTTTAAGGAGAGAAGCGAGAGGAAACATAAGCCACTGGGCATACAATCCTTCCACAGTAAGTAGATGTTCTCGTGTTCCACCTCTTTTCATATTAAAAAAAAAAAAAGCTAAATTTCTTTCCATTCCTGTTACATGCGTTTCCAGTGAAGCTATGAGGCCGGGTCGTGAGTCAACATCACGTAGACAGTTCACAATGACACGTGTGAACGGACATTGTGTTGTTGAACTACGCTGCACGAGGGGTAGGTAGTACATAAGGACGCAGGGCGTCCGTGCCCTACCTCCACAGTCCCCTTCATCAGCATCACCTGTGAGCTGATTTCGCAAACGATGGCTCCCCACATCGTGGCAGGAGTAACAACGCTGTGCCTTTGCAAAACATTAGAACTTCACAGATCACAGACGGTGATCATCTGTGGTAATGCAGAACACCGACTCGTCGCTGAACACAATGCGACGTCAGTCATGTACAGATCACTGTTACCGGTTACGGTACCACTCCAAACACAGCCGTTTTGTGTCGTGTTGACAGTAGACCACACACAGGACGCTGCCGCGCGTCTCCGACCAGTGGTACGGGATGTTGCCACCAGAGTGAGCCCACTGCTTGCCCTCGGAAGGCAGGCGCGGGTGTGCACAATGCGGTGATCATCCTCTGTTGTGGTCGAGGTGAGCCTCGACGGGTATGCCTACCCCCACGTTCTGATGCAGTTCAACATCGAACCACTGTCGGACCCGGATGCCCCAGATCTGGATATTGCGCAGTCCGCCCAGCTGACAAAGTGGAGACCCAACAGTGAGGCCTCTTTCAGACTCTGTCAGGTGCTAATAACGCCGCCTCACACGTGTGCGGGGTATGCCCGCGTCCTTCAGCGTGATCACTCGGCATCTGCCGCTGTTCACGTTCGCGACTCTTACATCCTCTACCACGACAAGCACCAACACCACACACGAAAAGCGCTGTCACAGATAATTGCAACTCCAATCATTTACATACCCGCCCATTGCGTGTACGTATAGGAAATTACACTGCCGTCCAACCGTGACTTCAGGTGCTTCAATTTTTATGTCGAGCAGTGTAGCAAATTAACAAAACCAAAATCTTTTTCGCTAGACTACGTCATTTACAGCCGGAAGGAAACGATGCCGTCAGCTGACAGTTCGCTAAAGGAATCGGTTAAGCTGCTGGTTACTCGTACATAGGATGCCACGTGCAGCTGGCGAGACACAGGTGGCCTGTCGGATTAAATGACTTACGAGGTGAACGGTCAATACAGGACTCAGTAAATAACCGAATCTCGAAGTCATACTGTAGATCTGCATTACGTACAGTAAGACGCTGCCTGAATTCCCGGTGCGGAGCAAAAAAAACAGACATATTTCTGTACTTAGTATATTTCTAATTGTTTTCTGAAACTGCATCCGAGCCGCGAGGTGTGGCCGCGCGGTTTGAGGCGCCATATCACGGACTGCGCAGCCCCCTCCCGCCGAAGGTTCGAGTCCTCCCTCGTGCATGGGTGTGTGTGTTGTTGTTAGAATAAGTTAGTTTAAGTAGTGTGTAAGTCTAGGGACCGATGACCTCAGCAGTTCGGCCCTTCAGCAATTCACACACATTTGAACTACATCCGAAGACGGGCAACTTCAAATCGGAAACGGTCCGTACTACTTTTGGCTACATTTCTTTGTTGTGGAAATGGCTGCCTGGACATTCTTTGTCATATCTTTTCAGAAACTTAACAAAAAAGCAACACGTTTTCCCCTTACCGCCGGCCTTGTGGCCGAGTTGTTCTAGGCGCTTCAGTCAGGAACCGCGCTGCTGCTACTGTCGCAGGTTCGAATCCTGCCTTGGGCATGGATGTGTGTGATGTCCTTAGGTTAGTTAGGTTTAAGTAGTTCTCAGTTCTAGGAGACTGATGAACTCAGCAGTTAAGTCCCATAGTGCTCAGAGCCATTTGAATCATTTTCAACTAACAGCAGGAGCCCCTGACCACCAACCCATTCTCTGAAGACCGCACATCAACAGCACTTTCCATTTCTGCAATTTTAGTGGTGCAAGCTGCTGTGTTGGCAGAAGAGCCAACACCGTTTGCTAGAGGAGGCCGAAATGCACGCGTTAAAGCTCACGCAGGCTGGCGTGAGGTCTGGAACTGTTAAAGGAATTATAGTAGCAAATAAAGTACGTAGTTGATGTAATACTTAACTTTAATCCATAACTGGAGAACATCAGTCTGACGGTACAGGCATAACAAGTTAAATATCTATTGATAATGGCGCCTTGCTAGGTCGTAGCAAATGACATAGCTGAAGGCTATGCTAACTATCGTCTCGGCAAATGAGAGCGTATTTGTCAGTGTAGCCTCGCTAGCAAGGTCTGCTGTACAACTCGGGCGAGTGCTAGGACGTCTCTCTAGACCTGCCGTGTGGCGGCGCTCGGTCTGCAATCACTGACAGTGGCGACACGCGGGTCCGACGTATACTAGCGGACCGCGGCCGATTTAAAGGCTACCACCTAGCAAGTGTGGTGTCTGGCGGTGACACCACACAAGCATTTGGTGGTTCACCCTGTATAATGGAGCTGAAAGTTTGAATATTTTTAAAAGAATTCTTGTACACTGCAAGGTATGGAACCATAACGGATTATAAGGAAGTACCTGATCCCTGCGCTCTACAAATATGAGGCCGTGCTAAAAAGTAATGGCTCCGAATTTGTCATGTGTAAACTCTTGGAAGGTTTTGAAATAAAAGAATCGTTGTTAACATTCTACACCTTTATTCTTCATGTCTCCGTGCTGGCGATATTTACCATACTTATTTCTCAACATAGTCACCTTGGCGACGAACAAATTTCTCTCAACGAGAGACTGCTTTGTTGATACCGTCACTGTAGAATGTTTGACTTTGTAGACGAAGCCATATCCTGAGCTCAGCTTGCAGCAGTTCATCACTATGAAAGTGAAGTCCACGAAGGCGTCCTTTAAGTTGTGGAAACAGATGAAGATAGGATGTGACCAAGTTGGTACTTCATTGAGGATGATCGATGACAGTGAACACAAGGCGCCGGATTGTTGCAGATGTCGCTGAAGTCATGAGTGGTCTGACATCCTGATGTTGAACGAGAGAGTCTTCCATTTGTGGACGACTATTCGAATTCGAAACTCGGTTACAGTAAGCTGCTTCTGACAAAACGGCATAGTTACGTTACACACCAACTTGTTACACGTTACGATTCGGAGCTCTCTAGCCGCAGAGGGCTGCAGATATGTAGACATAGAGAATAAAGGTGTAGAATTTTAATATTGTGTTTTGTTTGAAAAGCTTGTGAGTTCGCACGTAGAAGTACTGAGGCATTACTTTCGAGCATGCCCTCTTATTTATTGTGGGTCAGACTGCTCTCTCTTGCGGTCGGACAGTATGAAGTAAACTGTCGTTTATGTGCAGCGTTCGCTAACACACACATTGTCCAGTATACGGCCACTGCTTCCAGAACTCATCGGTAGTACAAAATGCAAAGCATTTGTGTAACACAAAGTGTCGAATGCAGACCCCTGCCTTTTAGTTGTAAGCAGCGGATCCGGGCTTAAGGCGTACGCAGGTGGCTCAGCCTTTCTTCATAGTACGGGGCTTCATTCTTCGTTCTCATCCGAGTTTTAGTTGTGTGTAGCTTTGTTCTCTGAAGATTGGTTTTTACACGCCGTTAGAAATTCGGCCATTGGCGAACGTGCCTCGACAATGCAGCACTCAGAATTTTAACTGAGCATTGAAGGGGTAGTCAAGGGATGTACGCTTAAGATCCTGCACGTGCATAAGGTTCTGTGAGAGAACGGAAGAAACGAATGGGACGCTAAAGGTCCCATGTGGCGTATTCCTTGCGGAGGCGTTTGTGTTAACCAAACTTAAAAATCAATTGTAAATTTCTGTACTATTTCCAGCAAAAAGACGATAAAATTGAATTAGAGGAACGTCAAAAACGTAGGTGATCGTTCTTTTTTGGTATCCGTGTCGCTAATCCTTACAAAGCTCCACTGCATTCTGAGCGTAGCAGTGTGAACTGCTATATGCAGAAATGCCGTTCTCTTGATTGCTTCGCCATAAGCGGGAATAAATAGGTCAAATGCAATCCATGCAAGCGTTCATTACTTTATTCAGGAAGACATAAAAGATGTATATTCCATTTCAGTTCCAGAACTTCCTCGCTGGCTTTTTGCAAAGCTCATAACTAGTTGAATATCTATTGCATCATTGCGACCTATGTTGCAATAACATACTGCGCCTGTGAGTGAAATGCTCGGAACCAATAAAAAGCTAAACCCGGAGTCCGCGAATTAGTAGTTTCTGATCACTGCATTAGATCCGCGGCGGCGCTGGGTCGCGTTGTGGGACGGGGCACTCGCTTTCGGCGGCCAGATTTTTGGCCGCCCGGTACGTGTCGACACATCGGCGCTCGCGTTGGACGCAACTGCAGAGTTTGGAGGGACAAAAAAAGACGACCAGTTATTGCACGGCGCACAGATGGCGCACCAGCACGCAGCGCGGCGCCAGCCTAATCGCACGCGCCAATTACCGAGCTGATTGAACCGTCCCGCGGGCACGGCGATAATTTTCCCATCAGCGAACACGGCGTGGCGCAGCGCCGCGCGCCTTCCGGGTGCCCCTGCACTGCCGCCGGAAGGCCCGCTAGCTGGTGGACTCTGCTGCAGGCGCGTCCACCCGGTCGCCGACGCTACCTTGTTTGCCCCAATACAGTTTTGTGACGCGATTGCGTGCAGTGAAACCCCCAAGTACGAAGGCTGTTTGAAAATCGAAATGTTTTATTCGGCACAGTTAGCTACACCTTCCAGCTACTCGTCTGCACAGTCGCCGTTCCGACATTTGTCATAGCGTTGTACCAACTTCCAACACATTCGTCATAGAAGGCAATCGACTTTGCTTTCCGGCAGTTCTCTGCACTGGACTACGGCTCTTTGTCTATGCCAAAATGTCTTCGTAGCCAGCGGTTCATGGCAGCAGAGAGAAAACTCTGGGAGAACCAATTACGGGCTTTCATCTCCCCTGCAGAGTGCGGCCGAGAATAGTCACGAAGAAGGAAACGGGCGACAGTTATGTTGGCTGCATGACAGCATGCGAATTCTCTCGCCAGGCCCTCATACTTGCCGGGAGACACTATCTTCTAGGCCTCTTCACTTGCTCACTGCGCGATCAGAACTGAAAAGAGCGACGTGACACGCTCGACGGGCATAATAGTGACACTGCCGAATACATCTGTGGAAAGTTTTATTGGATTTTCACTGTGGTTCCCATTTCGCGCCCGATCGGACCTTATTTTTCGAGTAGCCCTCAAATTACCTGCGTCGCCCTTTCACTTTTGAATGTAAACTGAAAATAAAAGTGACGCACGCAGAAGACATGGTCGGATACAGTGTATCTTCGTATACGTAAACATCGCCGGCGGGTATGTAAATGATTAGAGTTACAATTGTTTGCGACATGTAGTACGGCCAGCAAAGTGTATTAGTGTTGTTGGTGTTCAGTCTTCATAACAGTCCTGGTAGAGTATTTAAGAGGCTTGAAGAGCGTCAGCTGTTGAGTGGTCACTGCAAAGGACAGGGGGATGCCGTGTACTCGTTTGAGATAGCGTTATCAGCACCTGAACAGAGTTTGAAATAGGACTTAGCGTGCGGGGCTTCAATTTGGCCAGCTGGTCCAGTCATGCATATCCAGATTTGCGAACCATTTAGATGTGTCAGTGGCCCAATGTTGGACTGCATGGCAAAGTGAGGCCAGGCATACACGTCGACTAGGTTCCGGCCATGTGTCTGAGCATCACAGGGACCATTGCCATACTGTGTACACCAGACACTTCGCATTCCCTTCACGTCTGCGTTTGCCATTCCAGAACTAGTAGTGAGTGGACTCTCTGCTGCATTCTGTGCCGTCATACAAGCAGCCGTTGGACCATGGAATTACTGTCCCACGCGTAGGCTGCCGTTAACACAACAACATACAAGCTGTGTCTGGAGTGGTGTGTTGACCGGGAAACATGAACTTCTGGTGAATGGCGTCGCATAGGTGAACGGCGGTACCGCTCTACCTGGAATAGCGGCGACCTGAGCAGAATTCCCATTCATCCAATGTTCTGGAGAGGCACGGCAGTGTTACCGTAGGTGTGATGGCGTGCGAAGCGATAGTTTGTGACGTAAGGTCACATTTGGTAGTGGTTGAGGGAACTGTGAAGGCACAGCGGTACGTCACTGGCATCGTGCGTCCTCAGGTGTTACTTCTCGTGCTACGCTATCGTGGTCCCATTTTTCAACAAGACAGTTCGCGAGCACATATAACTCGACTCTCTATGAAGCTTCCTCGCGGTGTTGAGGTGCTCCTGCGCCCAGCAATATCCTCACATTTGTCCCGAGCAGAACATGGATGGGATCACCTCGAATGTCAACTCCGCCCCACTTGTGGGGCAGCTTGCGTGAGGATAGGATAGAACGGCTTCGTGACACTCATCCCAATTGAGTCACTGAATTCATACAGGCCACAGAGAATGCAGCCTCATACTGATAAGAGGGCTCATACTGCCAGGTTCTTTGTGAATTTCATTCAGTTTTGTAATAACTAAAATGACACATCACTTTCGAAGTTTTCATTTCATTTCCTCCTCTCCTTCTAGGTGTCTCACTTTTTTTTCGGGTTAATCGTACTAGGAGGTTAACAACATCGTTGCCGGGGAAGATGTTACTTTGGGAAATTTTGTTTACTCCGTCAACAAGAATGACTGGTTTCATCCTAGTAGGCTGTTTCGAATTGCTAGTCTACAAAAAGGAAACTAAATAGAGCTAAACTTTATAAAATCAGTAAAATACGTTTGGCCTCAGTACACGTTTTTTTCATTGTTTGGTCCTCTGAGATTTGTAATGACAAGTACACGGCTCAGCACGAGTGTCACAGTAGTAACAGAATATTAAATCTTCAACGTAGCGCAGCGAGTCACTTATTTAAATACACTGAAATATCTACTCTTTAAAGGTTGAGCAATCCGTCGCGGACTCCGACAGGCGATCGATCGTGTAGTGGAGCAAAAAAATGGTTCAAATGGCTCTGAGCACTATGGGACTTAACATCTGAGGTCGTCAGTGCCATAGAACTCAGAACTACTTAAACCTAACCAAGCTAAGGACATCACACACATCCATGCCCGAGTCAGGATTCGAACCTGCAACCGTAGCGTTCCAGACTGAAGCGTCTAGAACCGCTCGGCCACGCCGGCCGGCGTAGTGGAGCAAGGGGAGAGGTCCAAGAGTTCCGTCATCTGCCTTATAACCGAGGGAAATGTCCAGAAAAAGTTGCTCAGGGACTGCCGTAACCAATTTTAATTTAATTCTGCGACTGTGTTCCACACCAAAAAGTAAGACATAAGCGTATTTAATGTATACGTGCGTTTGTTAATGTGTGTACAGAGTGAAGTTAATGACTCGGGGCAGTGTAACTGTGCTCGTTCTGCTTCTATATGGAGTGCCAAGATGCATTTCTATAGAAGTAACCTACTTCATTGGTCCTAAAACGAGAACGAAAGACAATGAGCGTCGAAAACTCCCTCTGTCGTTACCACAACGACAGTCAAAAGAGATAAGAACTATTTTTTATGCACGTCAGTGCGGAAGTAGATTACTAATATTTCTACGTCACAAATTACTAGATCCTTATCCATTCACTTATTGATACATACTTCAGTGAGAAGAAATTATTTACGCATATTGGGTCCTCATGCGACAAAAAGAACGTAAATAAAATGTAGACTTAGGTGTCTAATTGAAATGGGAAATGGCTGTAGTAGGTTCTTCATTATACTGATAACGATAGGTGAAGTGCGTGATGCAAGTGGAAAGTAAAAAATCAACGATGGAAATGCTGTACCACTCCGTCCCCGATCCTTTGTATGGTCAAGTATATGCTGCAAAGAAAATGCGAGCATAGGCCAACATGTAGTCTCTATCTGTGTTCCTTCTCTCTCTCTCTCTCTCTCTCTCTCTCTTTCTTTCTTTCTTCCTCTCTCTCTCTCTCTCTCTCTCTCTCTCTCTTCCTTCTTCTCCTCCTCCTCGTCCTTCTCCTCCTCCCCCCCCCCCCCCACCTCTTCTTTGTTCTGAGAATCATTTCCGCCACGCTGTCCGGGACCACAGTTTGCGTAGATCGATCAGGCCAGGGCGTTCAAGTGTAGACATTTTAAAGTTCCGACCGCCGACTTCGCCTTCGGCTATTGTTGTTCGCCAACTAGCGAGCTGTGCTCCGTAAGCTGGCCGTCAGCAGCAGGCGAGCAGCGCTGCAGACTGCCGTCGCAGTGTTCGTGGCGTACAAGTTAGGTAATTAGCTGCGGAAGCTGCTAACGAGGGTCGCCACAGGTGAACTAGGACGCGCCTCTGATACTAAGCGGCCGCTCGCCACGCCTGTACGGAGAGCCGATCAGTACAGAGAGGTTTCCGGGTGGGCGCTCCAGGCGGAACGGAGGTGGTGCCTTCACACTTGTCGACAACAGAAGCCGTGTACCCAGCAGGTAGGGAACTTACAGGGAGTTGGTGCTTCCACGAAATGCTTCTCATAGTGCAAAAATGTCTACGTACCCGTACTCGGATGCTTCCCACACAGTTTCCGTATTCATAAACGAAGCTTGTAGAGTGTGGAGCCCGGCGTTGACACAACCTTCAACTCGTCCTTCCCTTGCCGTATTCAAAGGGCACAGAGTTTCCTTATGCTTTGTCATACTATGAAGGGGAGACCGTTGCGTCTTGAGACATTTCCTGGTTGTCAACATTATTTTGGAGAAGTGACTGAACAAGCCTCCAAATTGTGGATATAGCTGGGGGAAAAAAAGGAACTGGAAAGAGAAAAGATCAACAAACACAGCTACTATCGGCTTCGGATACTCACATAATTGAAAGTTAACGGGAACGACTGCCGAAGAGCCATAGCGCTGCTGTCGCGACTTCACGTTCTTTATGAGCGGAACACAGTCTCGTGAAGTTTACTTTGTTACATTACAAAGGCGCCATCTGAACCCTGTTCACAAGAGGGAATAGAGAGCTCGCATTGAAGTAAGACAGGCAACAGTGAACCATAGATACTGTCACCACGGTTCAGGGATAGCAAATTGTCATCGTAGGCAAATAAGAGATCGGTGAAATGTAACGACTTCGCAATGTGGTTTAAATCTGGTCCTAAATACAGGCAGGAAGCCAACGATGTCGGCAAGACAGATCTGTGGAAGGCATCCAGCGACCTCAGGAATTATCGTTCCCCTACCAGCTGAGTATCGGAGTCTGACAGTGGTCAGTCTGTCTGGTGGACCTCAGGCAGTGTATGTGCCGTTCGCAACAGCGCAGAAACGGGCCTTTCTTCGCAGATTCAGCAAAAGGTTGGTGTCGACCGTGAGAAACTGGAGGAATGTGCTCTTCACAGATGAATCCTGATTCAGAATGAGTCTCATGGCGCATTTGGACGGGGAGCGAGTTGCAACAGGTCTTGGGAATCACTTTGAGAAAGGCCTAAGGTGAGTGGAAATGCTGGAATGCCTCTCAAGGGAGAGTAATGCCGGTGCGGCTCACCTTGTGGAAGCTACAAACATCTCGAGGCACCGGAGGCGGTGGATACGGACCGCGGACGGCCACGTAACTCCAAACAAGGACTGCTAAAAACTGAGAGAACAGCGGGATGTCGGCGATTTTACGGGCGCGTCTTTGGAATTTTTCCGTTGACCGAGGCTCACTCCACTTGCCTCGAGGTACCATATCAAGAGGGGTGACCTCGAAAGATCACCCACGGCTCTTCCCCAGCTAAGCCAACGGCAAAATCTAAGTACGTACTGCCGAAGGCAGCGGAGGAGTATTGTGTTTCAGACTCTCGCCGCCAGGTACTGTACAGTATCCCTCCGCCTAACTGCCGAAATCGGCACCTTCTTTACCGGCTTAAGTCACTCGTTGACCAATCTGGTGTGACAGTGGAAGATATTAAACGAAAAGCCTAAGTTATAAGTTTTGCGTTTAAGAAATCGTTCGCGCAGGAGAGTCGCGGTAACAGACCGTCGTTTTATGGTAGCATACTCCCGTATGAGGACAAAGTAATAGGCATTCGTGGCGTAGAGAAACAGTTGAAAGAACTGAAAGAAAACGCGTCGCCAGGTCGTCATCGAATCCCAGAACGATTCTGCTAAGAGCACTCTACGGCGTTGGCCCCTTACTTACAAGGAGACGGCACGACCGTGGGGGTCGGGGATTTGTGCGAAATTTTGTGTGGTGAAAGAGGACCCCTAACACCTCACGTGGTTAAAATATTAGGACGCACTACTCGGAAAATCCCGAGAAAAATCGATCCAAATTATCTTAGGTGCCTTATGAGTATAAAATGTTAGTTCATTGCCGAGCCGCCGTCTGGCCTAGATGGTTAGGGATCGGACTCGGACTCTTACGCAAGAGGTCTCGGGTTCGATTCCTCCTCTGGTACTTTTTTTCCCTTCTGTTTCATTTTCTTTTGTTATTCCACCAACTGTTCAAAAAGTTTCCCAAACCTACATTATTTTAGCTCAAGAACGTAAAGTTTTTCATTCAATGAAAAATATTCTTGCTCGTTGTTCTGTTTCGTTTTATAGGGTTTAAAGGGGCTTTGTGAGGCTCCCCTTGGGATTATAACGGTCACCTGCGCATAGGACTGTGTGCGAGCCGTCAGAAGTAAATGGCAGTTTGGTTTTCGATTTCGTCTTGAACAGACGTGCCTGTTTCAAATTTCAACGTGTCATTCCGATCCGAGGTTAAACGTGTCGAGTGAAGAAGTTGCTGGCTCATCTGGAATAGGAGAAGAAATTCCTGAAGAATCCATTCGTAGAGATCTATCAAAATTACGATTGAAGGACGCAGTGGTGTATTATGAAAAGCTTTGACGGAAAATAAGTTAATTGCAAAAAGAGGATGTCGCCAATTGAAGAGAAAAGATATTAAAAGTGGTGGTACGCGAATGGATAAATTTGAGGAGATAGATTTGTGGACCTACGACCGTTTCGTGGAAGGAAGACAGCAATATCAGGAAGTCACGACAAGAAATTTTACAGCAGTGGGCATTGGCTGCGGCTGCACAATTCGTCGATTTCAAATTCAAGGCGTCTTATCGACAGGTCACGGAATTTAAACAGAAGCACAGAATTTCACAACGCAAGATCACGAAACTGGTTTCGAAAAAAGAAGCGGCGTCAATGGAGGACATCCAGGCGTCTGCGGAGAACTTTCGTCGGCAGACGTGCCGTTTAATCCTTCAGTACCATGAGGATTACGTGATAAACACTGACCAAATAGGTAAATACATGTTTTCTGCGTACAAAATGTTTTTACCGATATTCGTGCATGAGTACGAATATTTTTCAGTGAATGAAAAACTTTCCGTTCTTCAGCTAAAATAATGTTTTAAAAATAATGTAGGTTTGGGAAACTTTTTGAATAATTGGTGGAATAACAAAGGAAAATGAAACAGAAGGAAAAAAGTGCCAGAGGAGGAATCGAACCCGAGACTTCTGGCGTGAAAGTCCGAGTCTGAGTCCTAACCTTCTAGGCCAGACGGCGGCTCGGCAATGTACTAACATTATATAGTCATAAGGCACCTAAGAAACTTTGGATCGATTTTTCTCGGGATTTTCCGAGTAGTGCGTCCTAATATTTTGACCACGTGAGGTGTTAGGGGTCCTCTTTCACCACACAAAATTTCGCACAAATCCCCGACCCCCACGGTCGTGCCGTCTCCTTGTTAGCTTGCGTTTATCACGAATCTCTCGGCCAGCGCAGAGTCCCAAGACAATGGGTTCAAATGGCTCTGAGCACTATGGGACTTGACGTCTGAGGTCATCAGTCCCCTAGAACTTAGAACTACTTAAAGGTAACGACATCACACATATCCACGCCCGAGGCAGGTTTCGAACCTGCAACCGTAGCGGTCGCGCGGTTCCAGACTGTAGCGCCAAGAGAATGGGGAAAAGCGCCAGTGGCGTCTGTATATATGAAGGGTAAAAGAACGGAGCCGCAAAATTACAGACCAATATCCGTAACATCTGTTTCCTGCAGAATACTGGAACGTTTCCTCATTCCGAGTATAATAAATTTCCTTGAGACGGAAAAGCTTCTGTCCACGCGTGAGCAGGGATTTAGAAAGCATCGCTCGTGCGGAACTCAGCCTCTCCTCTTCTCACAAGACATCCTACGAAGCATGGGTGGAGGCCGAGAGCCAGATTCCATATTGCTAGATATCCGGAAAGTGGCCCACCGCAGACTGTAGACGAAGGGCAGAGCGGACGGTTTAGGTTCACACGTATGTGAGTGGCTCGAAGACTTTGTAAGTAATAGAAGCCGGTGCGTTGTCTTCGATGGCGAGTGTTCGTCACAGACAAGGGTATCGTCAGGAGCGCTCGCATTGGAGAATGTGGTTCCCGGAACTGCATCTTGAGGAACGTACGTGGGGTGCATTGACGAGATGGAGTGTGCAGCCCGTCAGCCGACGACGGCAACTCTACCGAGCTTTCGCACACCTTTTCTCCTGGAATGGGATGGCCTGTGGAACTCCAAAGCACCCGTACAAACGCCATGGGACGTCAGAATGTGTTTGACATTTTTTCTCGGTGCATAATCTTTGCTTGTCAGCAAAACATAGCTTGTAAAACACGTGTCTGAAGTTGGATCTGTGGGAAGAGTATGCCGCGCGGTTAGATGCGCCGTGTCACGGACTGCGCGGCCCCTCCCTCCGGGGGTTCGAGTCCTCCCTGGGGCATGGGTGTGTGTGGTCTTCTGAGCATAAGTTAGTTTAAGTAGTGCGTAAAACCAGTTTGGTCCTTAGGTATTCACACACATTTGAAGATTTAGGAAGAGTATTATGAAGCTTTCGTGTTTCACAATAGATTGCGTAGTGTGCGTATGTTGTTTGCATACTGACACGTCGTGCTTCTTCTGAAAAAATCATTTGGGCAAAAGAACAACAAGACCATTCATTGTACGACACTCCAAGTGCACACCAGTTATTCTCTTTTCTGTGGTTTGAATTGTATGTCTATTAACATATTTGTAAATATCTAAGTCATTAATGCAGCACGCAAACTGGCATTAACTACGTAAATGTTGTCACGCAGTAAAGGAACAGACTGCATGCTGCTGACGACGCTGACATAATAAAACAATTTTACACATCTGAAGACGGGCATATTTGCCCTGAAACGGTAGCTGCGACGAAAGAAAGGTTTTATAAGAGTAAAATGAAGAACAAACCGCCTTCACTCACAAGTTGCGTTTATTTACTGCACTATGCATTGCGAGCCCTGGAGGCTCATCTTCAGTTGCTTTTTAGTGATTTACATCAGGTTTTTTAGTTGTTTTCCTGTTGATATTACATTTTTGTGTTGCAACATGGTATATTGTAGATATAAGTTTAAGAGCGTTAATAATATTTAATAAACTTATATCTACAGTATACAATGTTGTAACACGAAAGTCCGCAGCTCGTGGTCATGCGGTAGCGTTCTCGCTTCCCACGCCCGGGTTCCCGGGTTCGATTCCCGGCCGGGTCAGGGATTTTCATTGCCTCGTGATGACAGGGTGTTGGGGTGATGTCCTTAGGTTAGTTAGGTTTAAGTAGTTCTAAGTTCTAAGGGGCTGATGACCATAGATGTTAAGTCCCATAGTGCTCAGAGCCATTTGAACCATTTGTAACACGAAAATGTAATATCAACAGGCAAACAACTAAAAAACCCGATGTAAATCACTAAAAAGCACCTGAAGATGAGCCTCCAGGGCTCGAAATGCATAGTGCAGTAAATAAACGCAACTTGTGACTGAAGGCGGTTTGTTCTTCATTTTACGAAAGTGAAACAGTCGCGGACGAAACACTGGAAAACAATGGATAAAATTAAGTTTTATAAGAGTATTTGTGGCTGACTGCAGTCCCTAAGCTTTCACTGAATAACGATCCTAGAGTTCAACAACATGCGTCGTGCATAAAATGAAAGAGCTTATAGTTATATGTTTTTAATTTGAATCATGTGTGTCATAGCACTTCCTAATTACAGTATTTGCGTGACAAATATCTTTGAGTTATATGTAACTCTTTTCTGCGGCCTTTCCGATATTTTGTTCTGGAAAAATAGTCTCTCATTTTTTTGTTGTTCTAGAAGCAAGGGTTCTCCTGCTGTTTGTGCCATTTGAATTTTTATAGGAACGTTGCATCACTGTTTACTGTGCCAGCAGTAATTAGCATACTCGATTTGTTAGGTAGACCTCTAAAAGATTATACAGGCACGTACCGGCTGTTAATTGAGGTAGTGACCTGAGGGCGTAGTTTGTAGCTCGGCCGCAGGCATGTGCGTGGCGTGAATAATCTAGTTGCGGTCGATTAATTAGCGGCGAAATGGGATATCGACAGCTGCTGCCTGCCTGCCCGACCTCAGAGGCCGGCTTGTCCGATTCGTGTGACCACTCCAGGCGTGTCAGCTCCAGCGTTCCTCCGTCAGCGGCTTACTGGTCTCGGCAAAAAAACTGAAATGAGGGTGCTCAGAGGTCCTCTGAAATGTAGAGCGTGTCAAGACCTGACGAGGGAAGGTGATGTGTAAAACACCTGTCGCAGTTCGCGAGCCGCAGTTCGCGTTTGTCTTCACTAGGGTCGCTGCGTGTACAACCGCGACTGTTTGTACAGGGAGCTGATGATCTGTACGGCAGAATCGTAGTCGTTTCACGGTTTCACCTGGCAAAGCGCCCGGGAGTACCTCAGGAACGCTGGAGCACAGTGTTGTCAAATGAGCGATTGCTGTCTGGATGACATGAAGAGAAACGTTAACAAATCCTTGTTCGTCGCGTCACTGCCGATACAATGGAAGTCAGTATGTTCACGTCCTAGATAAACAGTGCAGAAAATACACCAGTCTTCTCCCTGTTGCATTTCTTTCTCTTCTCATTTGTCTGTCAGTCAGTCCAATTCCTTTCCCCGTATCTTCATTGCATTTCATCACGTTCCATTTTCTGAGTCTCGTCCTTGATCTTCCCTCATGTCCATTGCTGCTACTGTTCATGATTTCAGTTTACCTGCTTGTACTTATTCTCTATTCTTCTGCCTTCCATGAAGCAATGTAAACATTTTGCTGCACTATTTACGTCGTAGTATTTTATGAATGTTGGATTCTATATTAGATGTTACTTAAAACATGTTGTTGTTAATAAATATTGTCGTAAACCGACTTAGGTGGCGTCATATTTACTTAGTAGCTCACGCTCAGATCAGAGGTGAACCGGGAGTTTTGGTCATCCGTTTTTTGCTGCACGAACGGCTGCGCGCAGGAGTGAAACGGCGACTGGGTCAAGCCGAGATTTTCCAGCTCTCTGTGATTGGGGACAGTACACGAAGATTTGGATGTTACGCTAAGGAGGTATGTATGGTGATGGTAGGGAAACGAGGCTCTGGGTCGGTTTGATCGTCTGCTTTTTATTGTATAGTCACGTTTGCCAATGAACATGCGGAAGAGGACAGGCATTGGTTTATGAAAACACTGATGCAGCTTACTAGATTCTGCTAGAACAGTTGGGCATCGTGGCGTATAATTTGTAAAGGTAGACACTGTTTGCTTTTGGTACGACAGACCACGAACCAGGGAAGTGCCAGATTCTGTTGCTGTAATCGAACCCTTACTGTCAAGTTCTTGTTACAGTGCGAGTGACATACAAACAAGTACATGTAGATAAATGTACAATGGAAACCAGCAACCCTAGTCCACAGAGACATGGAGGCAATCTTTTTACAAATCCTTCTTACTGAAAAAGTGTAACAGAGTTTAATGCTCACTCACATAGTATCTGCTGCAGGCTGGTTCATCCGAGGCTGCCGTCGCTCGGCTCCTCAACTCTCGAACTCTGTCTTCCCTGACTTTCGAGGACCTCTGTGTACGGCGCTTGCGGCTGTTTGCTTGCAGATGGGACGTGACTGCGTCTCTTTATACCAACCGTTCCCAATCAGTCAACGTGAAATCAGCGGTTTCCCAAGGCATATGACATCTTAATGGACTGTCGAAAGAGGCTTGCACTCTACGTCTCTACCTAAGTGACAGCGCTTACACTTAATATTCATACATTTTCTTTTTTCAGGCAACCTTTCGATCGTTAAAATATAATTTACAGTGCATAGAGAGCCTGAGGAGCACTATTTTGCGAGCTAAATAAATAAATAAATAAATAACGAGGCAGCCCTTTATTCCTGGAGTAAAGTTGGCAGTACGCCAGGAATTCTGCATTGCTGGTGTGGACAAGGTCCTAGTGGCAGTGATGTGCAGTGTAGTGTTGTGCAAAGTGTTTCCAAGACTGGGACAGGCATGAAAGGCGAAGACCGGTGCGGACTCGAATACTACCAAAATGCCCCTACGAGACGTACGGATGAACGTTAACGGCATCTTAATTCGTCCCGTAGCAGAAACACACTGGCAATGAAATTCTTTCAGCACGAGGCTTCGAACCTTCCAGTTCTTGGTAGATGGTCTCCGTGTTGGCATACATCGGCCACCATCCTGTCTACGAAGGCAGAGCTTGAAACATAGTGTTTGGTGTACGTTTCGAGACAGGAAAAGTAAATTGCGTGGATGAACTCGATGGTTTTGTCGTAATTGCAGAGTTGGTCTATGTCCGTTGTGGCTAGAACTTTGTCAGTGGAATAATTCCATCTGAGGACCAAGAACAGATTACTAGTTTACAAATATTTCGACGTCACATTTCAGAAGAATGGGAAGTAAACGTAGCATTAGAGATGAAAGAAGATAAAGTATAGTGAAAGAAGTTGTGTGCAGCATTTTATTACCAATGAGGCACCACGTGGCGTCTGACTGTGAATGGCGTATTAGACACGTTTTTAATGAAAGCAGAGGAACTGCCTACCAGTTGTTACATGTGTAAATGAATGGTTTATAATGGAATGTACAAAATAGGAAAAATTTGTTTTACTGATGTTTTAAAAAAGTAAGTATGCATGATTGATGCTTATGGGGTTTCTGAATATAGTTTGTTTCGTTTTATCCAGAGGAGGGGCACTCCAGTAGAGCTGAGACTGCAGTTTTTCAAGAAATTGAAGTCTAGAATTTACAGTTCTGTCTTATGCGAAAGTATTCGAATCTTGGCATTATCCGAGTTGTACGAAGCTGGCGAGGAAATCAGTCGCGGCTTTGTCGATGGAACAATCCCTAAATTGAAATAAACTGATGTAACGTAAGTAAGTCAAACGATAAGGATGGCCGAGTGGAGATCGGAACCGCTATATTCCGCTACACAAACGTGAGTTGTGTGGAAAGTTAGTTGTGTGGAAGTTTGTTGGGGTCTGATTGAAGTATCACAGTGTTATCTGAGTGTATTCGTAGGAACTCAGAAAGAGCAGATGGGAATGGCCAGATTGACAGTTCAGTGATGCTCTGCTCACTTTTTTCTAGAACACTGATTCGCACATATTTCTGCACACATTAAACATTAACTTCGATTTAGTTTTTACATGAGTTGGTAATTTTGTTTGCCTGTCGCACTTTAAAACGATATGTCGTTAATGATGGTCGTCAGCTAAAGCCCAAGAGAGAGACGAGGAACTGTGTTAGGTGCTTGTACATATGGTAGTGTTTACTGAAGGGGAGATCCCCTCTCTCAGTGTGATAGCCAGAGGCGGAGTTGTGGCAGAGGGTACCAGCCACGTCCTGACGCGGCCCACGTATCTCTCGCGAAAGTTGTAATAACGTCCCCACATGCGGTGGCCGGCCTGTTTCTTCGAGCTTTTTGTGTGCAGCCACTGGCAGGAGAACCCGCTGCCTCTGAGCTCACCGTATACAGCGTTCCGTCAGTCGCAGCACGAAGGAGAGCCATGCGGAATCTGGAACGATTCAAATTATACTTTAATAAACAGAAGCAGTGACTACAGTCTGCTCCTCTAAAATATACTGTCAGCCAGTCAGGAGTAGTGCTAAACTACTCACACTGATAATTATGGGAATTACATGTCCACCGGGTGTGTCTCTGTGATTCATCTGGAGTTTTTTCTCTGGTGTTTCGGCAGATGTTTGCAATTTTGTTCATGGAATCTACAGTTGGAGTCATCCCAAACGTATACGCTCACCACGCATTTCTCGCAACTGACGGTCTTGCAACTACAGTAATACTCATACCCTTAGTACGCGTTGTCCAGATTACATCAGCAGAAACAGTTTCAGCGTCAGTGCAGACGTGTACGAGGATGAATGTAGCAATCCACAATGTGGCGTCGTTATCTTGGAAATTTGCACTGTGGCGCAAAATATAAAGGCATTGCAGCACATTATTCATTGACCATTCGTAGTCCCCGAGACCTCTCAAGGGCTGTTCGGTTTGAAGATGAGGCGTATATGACGAGCCAGATGTTGCGCGTAGAAGCGGCGTATGGCGCGAGTATACACATGACATCTGAGCTGTCCATCAGAGAGAAGGGTCCACTGGATACGACAGCACATCGCGAATTGGCTGTGGGATGATGATTGGTGCAAGACGCACGGGTCGTAGAATGTCCGAGATAACACAGCGATTCGGATTTATGAGGTCAGCAGTGTCTAGGATGGACGCCCAGTATATTGCAGGCACAGTGTTTCCACACGAGTATCCTGCCGCACAGGACGACCACAATTGTTAGACGAACGGACGTCACGTCGCCTGCGCGAAACCATAAGCGTTGGTCGACGATCTGCTGTAGGTCAGAGAGCCACTGATTTGAATGTGGCGCGTCAGGAACCTATTTCTGTCAGGGCGTACGGAGGCAAATGCGCCGTATAGGTTATAGCAGGCGACTATGGACCAGTGATCCTTTCCTGGCACCTCTACAAAGATCTCAGTGACTGACAACGCTTCGCAGACGTCATCACTCGCCCACGGACCAGTGGCGGTGAGTGGCACGGTCCGACCAATCCCGGCTTCAGTTGTATCGAGCTGGTGGCGCTTGGGAGCAAGGCTATGGCCCCCATGTAGCTAAGGATCCTGCGTGTCGACAAGGTTGTGTCGAGGCAGCAAGAGGCTCAGTTATGCTCCTGGCCGTGTTCCCGTGGTCGCAGTTAGATCCCTTTGTTCAGCTGCAGGGACTAAGGCCAGATGCTCGTTACCTCGACCTTATGGTTGGCTCTTTCTGGCACAAGAATACTCTGATGGACAGTGCGACATGTCACGTCTGTGTGGTTGCACGCGGGTGGCTCAGTTCTGCCTACCCCCCAACCCTCCCTCCCACCAGATAACTCGACCTTAACCTAACCGAGGTTTTATGGGCTGCCGTAGCTCCCCCTGTACTGTTGGTGAAGCCAGGACCAGCTACACAATAAAACAAGAACTTTTGTGGGTAGCACTGTGAACCGTGGATTTATTTTCAAAATCTATTTCTTAAGGATTTCTTTATTTACAGCGATTCATCAAGAACATTAACACATTTAATCACACTGTGTGAGCATGGAAGTAGTTGTCAGTGGGTAACTGATGAAAACAAGTTTCTTTAAACAAATGGAAAATTTATTCCTAAAACCCCTTTCCTTTAAAAAAAAAGATTTAAAAATTATAATCAGAAAGCAACCTCTAAATATCAAATTACAATTTATTCAGAGGCAGAAATAACAATTTTTTTCTTGACAGTATCAGCTTTCGGGCTGAGAACATTGCCGCTCTGTTTTAACACGGCCGTAGTCACGACCGCTCACATCAACCTCTGAAAGACTACATCGGTGCAAATCTCCAACACACCAGATTACTTTAAACTAAAAAATTTTAGTACCTCACACAAACACACAAACTATGCACCCCGTAGGAGGGATTCAAATGGTACAAAACACTCACATTAAAAAAAAATACTTGCCACCGAAAGTGCAACTTGTTTTTAAAAGAAAACTCTTACGGTGGAAGGGTGGCAACTTTATATACTAAAATGACCATTTAAATAAAAACCCATGAAATGCAATCGCACATAAAACGTACAAACATGCTCTACATTAGACATATACTGCCTCTCAAGATGATAGGCAAGATGAAAACATATTTCAGGAATTCGGCCTTTACACCTTAAGCAACAAATTCGTTAACACCGAATCCGACAAACGTGACAGAGGCAGCTATTAACGTACGGCAGACCGACAGACAGACAGACAGACACTAACTGCCTAACAAATGCGGACGGGAGGCAGACGAGCAAGCTGGGGAGGAGAGACTGACCAAGAAAAAAAGTAGAATTTAACGAGTAAATGAAACAACATATCACGAATCATTTAACTTCTAATAAACTGCGATGTCTGGCGAAGACCTGGCGCAGCACTCCCAAATCGCTCTCCCGAACCGTCCGCTGCCAGCCGCTTCAACGGACGCAGGAAGGCGCGCCGATCTCCCGTCTCACGGCGTCGCAGCTCGCGCCCGTCAGACCGATGTCGTGGGTCGACTCCTGTTGCTGTCGTGTCGGCCGCGAAGCCAATACCCCTCGCTATACGGCGCGGCCCACTGGACTGACGTTGCGAGTTCACATGCGCTCGACGCTCAAGACGGACAAGTCATCTTGTGTCTCATTGCGCGACCGACCAACCGATCGATCCAACCGCCAATGACCATTGCCTGAGCAAACTCGAGCAGAGTTCTCTTACTGGCGCAGTGGAAAGACTCTCATTTTGCCGGCTTTAAGGGTTGATCCGAAATACAGACAGACAGTAGCGGCCTAACAAATGCGGACGAGAGTGTGACCCAGACTGACCCCCTGGGGAGTTTTTTTTCCCTTTATTGAGTTTCGATTCCCCCTAAAGGGGGCGGGCTGGCAGCAGCTTATTAGGCCGCTCTTCAGCCTACAGAATTTATTTTAAAAAGATGAAGATAATAAAAAATAATAACAGTGGGCGATAAAATCGGCGACTTAAAGGTAAAATGGCAGAAAATTCTGGAGCTTAAAACATAAAACACAGGGTGGATGATGCTAATAAAATACACAGGAAGCAGAAAAATAATAGACAATTAAAAAAAACGGCGACAGTCAGGGTTCTGTTCGCAAGAGATATAAAAAGCACACCCAGCGACAGCATGATTTCTGTTCGCAACACTGTGGAAGGACGCACAACACTGAACACTCACTTAAACACTGCACTAAAAGTTCGCACAAACATGACATACCACACCCGAGAGCATGTGGGCCCTGGGGAGCTCATAGCGCCCCTTAAATGCACGTGAACAGGCAACCTTTCCCCCTTTCCCACCAGAGGGAGACACCAAAGCTGCGATTGCCACACCGGCGCCACCGCCAGAAACGGAGGGCGACTGCTTCACATTACGCGCTGTGGCGCGCTCTTCAAAACAGCAATTTTTACCACGGCTCACACTGCAATAGGTGTCGACCAGTTACCTCGCCTGAACGATTCCAACACTTCATGTGTTGCATCAGCAATTTTGAGGGCGGGCGTAGTAGAGACGCATATTAACACCACATATAGTTCCTTCCCATTACTTTTGTCCGCTCACTAATTGACGCGATAGACACACTAACCTTTAACAGTAACTCAGTACTTGCCTCACAGAGACTTTCAACGACAGCGCGTCCTACTTTAAAAGTAGCCAGCCAGCCCCGAAACGCCACCTCGCGGGACTCGACATGGCGCCGCCGTCTTCTCCGTGTCGCCGGTTGCTCACGGTGGAGTGGGCGCAGCTCGCCTGCGGCAGCACACTTGTCGGGGACGCAGATGAGTCCCCCAGGAGCCGTGCTCGCCGAGCCCTGCGCAATGCGCCCTCCGGCTCTGCGCCGCCGCCGAGTTGTGCTCGCGGTGTCCGGCCGCCGCCACTGTGCGCTTGGCGCTTCTCTCACCACTGCGTCCGTCCGCGCAGTAGCCTTAAACAAATAGCCGCTGCAAGCAAGTAGAATAGCCGCAGTGGGGGTAGCGTGGAGGAGACGGGGTTGGAGGTGACTGGGACCGTGCGGCGGCAAGGGCAACGCGTAGTGTTACTTATTGCTCGACTTTGAAAGTGAAAGAGCTGAAAAGTTGGCAGTGGTGTAGCAGGACACCCTCGGCGAGAGGCTTCAGCGATCAGAAATTTCATATTTTATGGTCAGATGATACACAGCTATCCTCGTGAGTACACCATTTGGATCGTAATATCGCTACATCTTCGAGCAGAGGCATCTTGTTAATTGCGATTTAACGCAAATGAGAAGAAAACACTGCATCACTTGTTGTGTCCAAGAGGCGTCAACTGGAAATCGTGACGACGTTTGTAATGTTAATATTGGCAGAACTAAAAAGTCTGTTGTCCTAATCGAATTAACAGTATCGCAAACATTTATTTGTTAAATGAATACTCGTCTTTGCCTAACGGGTCACGTCAGATGTGGATCGGCATGCCCCTTCGTCGGTGTTATTTTCGTCTATTCCTTGCGGCTTTCGAAATTGCCGCTTTTATTTCAGGGTTTTTGGGATGTAGGTACCAGTAGCGACTACGGTATTCTGTGTACCGCTTGAAAGTGTTTTTATGGAGTCGGCTCCGTACTGAATATCCATGGGAGTTCCAGCATTTATTTGTTCGAATTACGATAAATTTACTTATTTTGATATTTATATCATGTATGTATGTTTTCTCATCTTCAGGTACTTGTTAGGCGTGTTTCATGAATCTGTTGATAGGAACAATGCAACAAGTACCCCCTGCGTCGAAACGAATTTTTTTTGTTTTGAAGCTGAGAGTAGTGACGATTTGACACGAATTAACAAACAGTGTGGCAGACGTGTTAAAGGCTACTCCCTCGATGGAACAGCAGTTATAATACTGACGTCCTTCGGTTCGTGGTTCAAATGGCTCTGAGCACTATGGGACTTAACATCTGAGGTCATCAGTCCCCTAGAACTTAGGACTATTTAAACCTAACTAACCTAACGATATCACACACACCCATGGCCGAGGCAGGATTCGAACCTGCGACCATAGCGGTCGCTCGGTCCCACACTGTAGCGCCTAGAACCGCTCGGCCACTTCGGCCGGCTTCGGTTCATGAACCGAGTCTAACACATACCTGAAAGACAGAGTACGTTGTCTTGAAATCGATTGTACGTATATGAGGTAAACATCAAAATACAATAAAAATACATTTCTGAGGAAACTGACTTGTACTGGAATAAATAAAGGTTCATTGGATTGTAGTGGTTAACAGTGTCGATTCAGTGAATGAAGAGGAGTAACAAAAATGTTTCTAGTGTCCTCTCACTACGGCGTAGCAGAAAGAGATTTTTAGATCAGCCTTGGGCGCCACATGGTTAGGGAGAACACGTTACACGCCTTGAGCCTGACTAGTTCTTCGTTAGCATATCTGTCTCGCGACAGGTTCGATTGCACGTTCTCCCCTTTCCTGTGTCCTGTGGCTTTTCCTAAATCTGCTGCTAACTTCGTGCATTTCAAACGTCGTGCTGCATACGAACAATTCTTGTTCCTCTCCCTCTTTCACCTGCTATCTTTTCTTCAATGACTCTTCTTTCCAGGAAGGTTCTTCTCACTATAAGTCTCAGTCAAGGTGTTTCGTTGTGTCTTATCGTTTCCTTTCTTCTCCTATTCTTGGAAGTACTTCTTTATTCTTCGTCCTGTTTGTCCATTTCATTTTTAAGGTTTTCTGCTCAAGTTTTTCCTCTTTCGTGACTCTCTGCGTTATAATATTACACACCGGACAAAGCACTAGGCAAATATCTTTCGTAATTGTAACGGGATTCATACTATAAACAAGCTCTTCGCCTTTTCAAATGTTTGTTTATCTGTATGTACCCTACTTCTTCCTTCTTCCACATAGCTTCCATTTTCTGTCACCAAACTTCTTGAGTACGTAAAAGATTTGCCTATTGCAAGGTCTTTTTCTTCGCTTTATATTTTTTGCTGATTCTCGTTACTGGTCTTTCCTACAGTTCTCTTCATTCCACACATTTTTCTCTACATTTACGAACCTCTCCGTCGTAAATTATAGTGTTTTTCTGATTCAGCCTTTACTGCTCGACTCTTATTTAGCTTAATCCTCTGTCGTCCTAATATTACCAGTCTTGTTTTTTAAATGCTTCCTCTCTCAGTTTCTGCACATAAACATTGAAACCGTTGGTGACAGAGAAAAGCCTTGCCTAACATCTCTAGGAACATCCGTCTGATTTGTTTCCTAATCGCCGATCTTTCCTGCCACGTTAATAAGGATCAACCACTTATTATACCACAAAGCAAATGGTCATTTGTATCACTTTAACAAATGACGCTGTAGTTCTCCAGAACTGATTCTACTTGTAAATGCATACGCCGCGGCCCACCTTTCCGCGTGTAGAAGCTGTGTCTTGTTCCACTCCAGGTTGTCACTTCAAATTCTGTTCGCCAATACAGCCCGAGGATAAAGACGGCGTTCTCTAATTTCCTCTCTGCGCTTTTTGCGTGGTAAGTGCGTCGGGGGACGTTACATGTTGCTAGAATCTTCTGCGAAGAGTGTTGAGGCTGCATCATTTGAAAACTAAAGCAACTAAATTGCCGTTGATTCGACCGAGTTGTTGCGGCCCTCTTCAGAGCGTTTAACTGTTGGATACTGGTGAATTCTTCCACTATATACAGGGTTATTACAAACGATTGAAGCGATTTCACAGCTCTACAATAACTTTATTATTTGAGATATTTTCACAATGCTTAGCACACACATACAAAAACTCAAAAAGTTTTTTTTAGGCATTCACAAATGTTCGATATGTACCCCTTTAGTGATTCGGCAGGCATCAAACCGATAATCAAGTTCCTCCCACACTCGGCGCAGCATGTCCCCATCAATGAGTTCGAAAGCATCGTTGATGCGAGCTCGCAGTTCTGGCACGTTTCTTGGTAGAGGAGGTTTAAACACTGAATCTGTCACATAACCCCACAGAAAGAAATCGCATGGGGTTAAGTCGGGAGAGCGTGGAGGCCATGACATGAATTGCTGATCATGATCTCCTGTTTAAGAAATGCCGAACTGGCATTCTGCTTTAGCCTTTTCCGTAAGATTTTCCAAACCGTCGGCTGTGGTACGTTTAGCTCCATGCTTGCTTTATTCGTCGACTTTCGCGGGCTACGCGTGAAACTTGCCCGCACGCGTTCAGCCGTTTCTTCGCTCGCTGCAGGCCGACCCGTTGATTTCCCCTTACAGAGGCATCCAGAAGCTTTAAACTGCGCATACCATCGCCGAATGGAGTTAGCAGTTGGTGGATCTTTGTTGAACTTCGTCCTGAAGTGTCGTTGCACTGTTATGACTGGCTGATGTGAGTGCATTTCAAGCACGACATACGCTTTCTAGGCTCCTGTTGCCATTTTGTCTCACTGCGCTCTCGAGCGCTCTGGCGGCAGAAACCTGAAGTGCGGCATCAGCCGAACAAAACTTTATGAGTTTTTCTACGTATCTTAGTGTGTCGTGACCATATGTCAATGAATGGAGCTACAGTGAATTTATGAAATTGCTTCAATCATTTGTAATAGCCCTGTACTGTGTATATCGGTTATCCTGTGGCTGTCGACGTCACATATGTGGGATGCCATTGGGCAGTTTGAAGAGAGGGTACTACGGAGTGGGATGACCGTACGGTGCGCTATTGCCTATTGCCTTGCTGCACTCGCGCCTGATTGCAAGTCAGCTGTAGTAGGTGCTCGGTACGAAACAGCCTGTCGACAGGCTACTGTCTGTTGCGCTTTAGTGAGGAAGTGGTAGGCAATAGCAGATCGGCGGCGTGTACACAGGGGTTGTGTTTTGCTGCAGCGAAGCGTTAACGTCGTATGATAGTTCTTTCGTGACCGTTGTTTATGCTGTTAAACCTGGATAAAATGGTATTGCTGGCTGACTTGGAATCAAACCCGTATCCCAGATCGGGCACAAGATCCTAGATGTGTAGAGGCCCACTAGCGATCCCACGGATGCTCTCCGCGCTGCAGGCATCTACTAACGTCCACAGACATCTGTCAACTTCGGTGTGAATGCAGCCAAGTCTGTGTTGATGAAACCGGAAGACCCATTAGTACCCGCTTGTCGGAGCAGGAGCGTTACGTAACATTCGGACACAACAAGGATGGGCGTATGGACAGGCGGTGGGCGTTATGGAATAATAGGGTAATTTTTAGAGAAAGGACATTTATTGGCTATAGCATGTTAAAAAGGGGTCACATGGGCATAGGGAGGTGAGGGTGAGCCAGAGCGATGCGAAGCTACCGAAAGTTGTTGTCTGCGAAAACTAAGTCGACAGTTCCGCAGCACCGGGAGAAGCGCGAGATGTTCAGTGCTGCAGGGTGCGCATCCGAGTCGCGGGTGAGTAAGAATACCAGAGAGCGGGCCCGGCGACGGGCGGCCGGGTATATTCGACGCACCACGCGGCTTCCTCCGCCCTGATTGGTCAGAATCGAGGAAACCGTTCGGGCGGTATGGAATTTTGAAGAGCGACGCTTGGGGCGGCGTTACCTCGTAAGTACATGAGAGAGGCGCCTGGCCAACGTGCCCTTCCTCGGTGCTGACTTCCTGTTGCTAAACCGTGGGACGAAAGAATTTACAAGCAGCTAACACTTGGCCGCAATGGAAAAATGTGGAAAAATGAAGTTACCGTTTGGAAGCTCATATAATAAAGTAAAATCCCCAATTGTCTGGCTCATCCTTTACAAAGTCATTTGTAGCTGTACACCACCAGGAGTGTGCAGCGAAAAAAAGAGAGAGGCTATTGAAACAACCGAACGAACTAACGGCATGGGCAGGGAGGATGGCAACAAGTTACACACTTCTTGGCTGGCAGCCATTCCAGCGCAGCGGAGCGTGTGTGTTCGCCAGCCGGCAGCGCCACCTCACCCCGGGTTCAGTAGGGAAAACAGCGGTCAGCAGAGAACTACCGTGCATCTACCTTAGTGTGCAAGCTGCGGATTTCCTATACCGTACCAATGACAAATGAGAGCTTTCTACACTCAGTCACTAGAGTGGCACAGGCAATAGCCTGTCGCCACGCTGTTTCCTGTCAATCACCTGCTAGGTATGCCTTCCAATCAGCCACCAGAGAAGGCACAGACGATAGCCTAGCGTACGGTCGTTTCCCTTTGTAGCAACCTCTCTTCAAATACGACACGATACTGCAGTGCCCGCGTTGTTCAGAAGTACGATGCAAAGTTCCTTCGGACATGCACGCATGCTGTTTATTCGCCGCCATCCGGCATGCGACTTTCCGTTAAAATTTGTCCACTGTATGGGAATACACACAATGGATGTACTAGTGCAGGTTATAGAGCCACGTCTGACGATATATGGAAGTCTGGATCTCGCCGTGAGTCGTGCAAGGGTAGCCAGAGCGGTTAAGGCGGGCGCTCGCGATGAGCGAGAAATCCCGAGTCCCGGCGCAGTACAACTTTTGATCGTCGTATCACTGTACAGCTGACGGATGTCCACATTCGCAAATGCGAAAACATTTTATGTATCTGTTCAAATTGTCCAGGTCTGTGACGTCGGTAGCCACTAGATATCCGAAGTAGACAGTATGAAGGGGAAGGTATTCACCTGTATCCAGCAATTAAATGTTCTGAGGAGGACGGCAACATGTAGGTCGAAACGTCTGCAATTTAGTTTTACAATGAGGCGGTCTGAGACCCAAAATTATTTTATTCAGAATGACACAGGCCGTGGAATGTTGTATTAAATAGCAAAATAAAGGGAAAGAAATAGTGCCCCACGCCACAGACGCACTGCGGGCGTGTGCTGTGTGTACAGCAGTGGCCCGCTCCGCTAACAAGCAAGCAGCCGCTCGCCGTCGACCAATCAGGGCGCGGATTTGGGGCGGCGTGCGGCGGCAGCCGGCGCGCGGATTTCGGAGCGGAGAGGAGAGGAGAGCTCTATTAGCGGCGTCGCGACGCCTGCCCCGGCCCGCCCCGTCCTCTTCGCCTTCCGGCCGACGCCCCCCAGTAATTACCGAGTCGCCGGCAGCCTGCGGTCGCATCGCCCCGCAGCCGCCGTTTCGAGGAGGCCGCGCCGCCACCTGCTTCTGGCGCCCTAATCCGTTACCCGGGAGACGGCGCTCCGCATTCATTGCCTTTTAGCGACTGTAAGCTACCGGAGAAACTCGGCATCGTTAGCTTACACTTCCCGAGCAATCCGACGAGCAAAGCTAATGCGGTTGGATTCTCGTTTACTTCGCCAGGACTGAGGTGCGGCAGGCGGCGACAACTGCACGGATCCGGCGTGTCTCCAGCGCACCCGTCATCACCCAGTAGCACCCCCTCACGCCATTATATAGATCACAAACAACTGACGTGGATTAACTTCTTGTGCTCGGATACAGCCGGCTGGGGTGACCGAGCGGTTCCAGGCGCTACAGTCTGGAGCCGAGCGACCGCTGCGGTCGCATGTTCGAATACTGCCTCGGGCATGGATGTGTGTGATGTCCTTAGGTTAGTCAGGTTTAAGTAGTTCTAAGTTCTAGGGGACTGATGACCTTAGAAGTCAAGTCCCATAGCGCTCACAGCCATTTGGTCGGATACAGGTATGTAAAATTTCATATTCGCTGTTGACGGTAGCCGTTATTTATTTCGCAGTTGCATTTTCGGCTTTTGGGGCATTTTCAAGTGGTACTGCGAAAGATGTGGCTTCAGCATTTGTCGGAAGATTTTAATGTCTAACAAATGCTGAAGCAAAATCTTTTGCAGTACCGCTCGAAAATGCTGAAGCAAAACATATAGCTTCCACAGTCAACGGCGAATATGATGTCCTTTAAAAAAACCTTTTCTTGAAGCACTCCACTTCTATAGCCGTGCATTAAAGGTACAGGTATTGAAACTCTTGACCTCGCTAATCGATACAGGTCGTGGCAATATGTTACGGTGCAACTGGAACTGTCGTTTGACAACTTACTTCTACAGTTACGAGACGCCAGTGCATCTTCTACTGGCCGTACAAAAAAAAAAAAGAAAAAAAAACTTTATTCCACGTTTCACTGATCAACCGAAGACATAACATACTGCGTGATAAAAAGTAATGCGACAGCTGTGTATGTGCTGAAAAATGCCGAGTCGCTGCTCCGAGATTCCTCGAAATTGCGGTGGCGCCAGATGTTGGAGCTGGGATCGTTGCAGAGAGATACTGATCAGCGCCTCTTGCAGTGCTGCCCACAACACTGTTCTTGTGTAGCTGGCGTCGGGTTCATCGAGGGCTCACGACTATCTACGCTGCCCCCGTAGCTGAGTTGTCAGCGCGTCTGAGGCCATGCAGCGAGCCTGGGTTCGATTCCCGGCGGCGTCGGACATTTTCTCCTACCGGGGACTGGGTTTACAGTGTCGTCCTCATCATCATTGACGCGCGAGTCGCCCAGTGTGGCGTCAGTTTGAAAAGGCGTGCAACTCGGCCACTGAACTTCCCCAGGTGGGGACACCCAGTCATCAGTGACATACAACCATTTCATTTCACAGGTATCTAAGGCATCCCGTAAATGCTCGATTGTGTTGAAGTCGAATGACACGCGAGACGGCAGCGGTGTAGGGGTTTACTGAGACACCTGCGAGCGGACACACAACAATGATATTTCCCGTTCTCTTGTGTAAACGTAGCACCTCTATCAGGGTACGCTGATGTCAGAGAGAGTTTGCAACTAGGTCCGCATAACGTGCATCTATCATTAGCTCTTGCAGCAGGACAGTGAGAGGTTTTGACGACTGTGACGCCACGGTCAGAGTCGGCTAACTCGCATCGTGCTTCCAGGCTCACACCTCTCCCGCCTCCAGCAGAGTGCTCAGGTAGTGTGCCGTCGCTAGCGCCACACATCGCGTCTGCACGCAAGATTCCGACTTAATAAATGCTGCACGGTACACTCCTTCCTGTGACCTTTCGCCACCCAATTTGTAACGAGACGTTTCTGCTCTCGATTCTTCGCGATTGTCGTGTAATCACAGTAGTTCAGAGTTCAAGTTATCTGCTCCTCCTGACGGCGGTCCTTGCATACGGTTAACTTCCCAGATACTTGAGTGGCTCGAAGCCTTTTTAAGTAACAGAACCCACTAAGTTCTCCTCGTCGGCGAGAGTTCATCAGAGACAAAGGTATCGTCTGGAGTCTCCCAGAGCAGTGTGATACACCACCTGGCATTCTCTATACACATGACGTATTCTCTATACAAAACTTGACGAATACGTGAGCAGCAGTTTACAGTTCTTTACTGACGACTCCGTGGTGTACGGGGAGGTGTCGTCGTGGCTGTAGGAGGATACAAGGTGACTCAGAGTTTCCAGTTTTTTGTCATGAATGGCAGCTTGCTCTAAATATAGAAAAAATGTAAGTTAATGCGGACGCATAGGAAAAATAATCCTGTGGAGTTCTAATGCAGTGTTAGTAGTGTGCTGCCTGACACGATCATCACGTGATTAAATATCTGCGCGTGACGCTGCAAAGCGATATAAAATCGAACGAGCATGTAAGGATGGCAGTAGAAAAGGCGAATGTGAATGCGGCGAGTTGAAAAAGACAGTGAGTGAGTGAGTGAGAGAGAGAGAGAGAGAGAGAGAGAGAGAGAGAGAGAGAGAGAGAGAGAGATAGGATGCTATATACGTGCGTATGATAAAGCCCTTCCCTCAAAAATATTTCTGTCCTTCATGCCTCCTCTGTGCTGACAGACATAACTTCTCACTTACCTCATTTGTACGAAGATTGCAGAACAAGCGAGGTGCTTATTTGCATTTACCGATCTGCGTGGGATGCATAAGTTCCAATAAATGTTCACCAACCTACAGTCTACTACAGTTGTTGTCCCCCGCGCAGAAAACAGCGCTTAGTTCGTGAATGCTTAATCTTGAGGCTGTAAGAAACTTAGCGAGGAACTGTTATTTGAGAAATAGTTAAATTTTTCCAATCAGTTTGCTTATACGGGATGCCACTCGCTTTTTACTAGCAGAGCAGGAGAAACTGCACTATTACATTCCACTTTAGAGTCACAAATAATTTCTATTCATCAACAAATTAATGAACAGCGTATTTCTGCAACTACAATCACTGTTCCCAGCTACACGTCCATATATAACCATACTTGCTAATAAAGTCTTGGGCTGACACCGACCGCAGCAGACAACACGTCTGTCCTCCGAAGCTGCCGAACCACCTCTGATCTCGCAGCCGAATCACTTCGGCCGCCATCCAAGTTACGCGCGATCCGAAGATCACCGAAGTGCTTCGTATACCTTTTCGTTTAGCGGTTGTTTATTATTCTGCTGGGTATTAATACTTGTGAAATAATGGAATGATAGTACGCTGTTGATAGATGTTTTAGTTTAAAATGCAAGCAAATATGCTGTTCAGTTTCTTCCGAACGCAGCAGCCAATCGCGGAGAGGACCCACAATTTACGCGGTCTTCCTCAAGATACCCGTACCGAGCAAACCATTTGACAATCGGTACCTCACACGACATTACGTCATCTTGCCACTGCTGCCTTCTCTGCTGCTCTAAAAAAAAGCTTCTTGTACCTGAATATGAAATATTACGTCGACTTCGGATAATTGGGAGAATTTTGGGAAGCTCTGGTTCTCTGTAGAGACCGCATATACGGCGCTATTGCGACCGATTCTTGAGTACTGCTCGAGTGTTTGGGGTCCACACCAGGTCGGATTGAAGGAAGCCGTAGAAGTAATTCAGAGGAGGGCCGCTGGATTTGTTACCCGTAGATTCTAATAACACGCAGTATTACGGAGATGCTTCGGGGACTCAGTTGGGAATCCCTGGAGGGAAGGCGACGTTCTTTCCGAAGAACAGTAGCGAGAAAATTTAGAGAACGGGCATTTGAAGCTGACTGCAGAACGATTCTACTGCCACCAGCATACATTTCGTGTCAGGACCACGGATATAAGCTAAGCGAAATTAGACCTGTTACGGAGGCGCATAGCCTTTTGGAGTAGGTATGTAAATTTAGATGCAGATGTGTTGTCGCGTCGATACTGTCGATAAGAATTCGATGTTTGGGTGGACATCGTGACCACTGCACTGCTGTACACGTGACTTCCGGCGTGGCTGGCCTTTGAGTACTGCTGTGTGCAGGCTGCAAATCAGAACGGCGTCTGCTCGATGTCCCCGCTCGGCAACGTAGATTCTTACACGAGGATGTAAAAGCAGCGTTGATAAAAAAAGAAAACACCATCTAATAACTACAATTACTGAGGCCGCGCAACTCTAGTAATGAAATAAAATTCTGTAGAAAAACTGTCATTAAAAAATTTATCAGGCGGTAAGAAAATGGATTGGCTTCTGGAAAATAATGTCCGAAATTTCCACACAGAAAGCTTTATTTTGTTCATGTAGCCAAAGAAACGGCTCACACCCGACTGCCACGTGAACTAAATGTAAACTGTCCCAGAGCTAAAAATCCTCTCGCAGAGATGGACCTTTGAATTGACGTGAATCAAATACATACACTTCCGACTTCCCAAATATACTTACGAACTATATATTTAATGTTTATAGACTATTCTGTCGGTTTATGTAGGATAATGGACATATTAAAAACATGAATACACAGTATTAATGTTGCACAATGTTATTTAATAGTTTATTATGAACCGGCTTTCGGCTTCCTATCTGACTATGGCCTAAGTAGTCAAAAGCCGGTTCATAATAAACTATTAAATAAATATTATTGTGCTACATTAATACTGTGTGTTCAAATCAAGTATTAAACGTAATGGTATATACATGTATTATATATGAATTTGCAAGTGAATTTCCTCAGCTTTCATCTACATTTACATGATTACGCTGCAGTTCAGAATTAAAGACCTTGGCAGAGGTTTCATAGAACCACCTTCAAGCCACTGCCCTACCTTTCCTCTCTCGAAGAGCGCATGGGAAAAATAAACACTTAAATCTTTCCGTGTGAACTCTGAATTCTCTTATTTTATTATGATGATCTTTTATCCCTATGAAGGTGGACGCCAACAAAATTTGTCACACTCTTAGGAGAATGTTGGTTACTGAAATTTCATAACGACACCCTGCTGCAGCAAAGAACTCCTTTCCTTTAATGGCTACCACCCCAATTTGAATATAATATCCGTGGAACTCTCTCCACTGTTTCGCGATAATACAGAACGAGCTATTTTCTTCACGTTCACAATTCGTACACTCATTTCACACGCACAGCAGCCGGAAATCTGCCCAAACCCGACCGGAACTAAACAACGTTCTCACGGTCATTAATTTCACCAGTAACATGAGTTGTTACATTCGGTCCTTCTTGTGGATTTTTCAAAAAAGAAACTGCTCGCCAAAAAATGCTCAGTGGTTGAATAATGCAACGTTGCCACGCAGATACTATGAAGGCCAAATTTCACACACGAATATCTAACTAAACAGTTCTAGAACTTCCAAACTTCACTAAACTGTCCGTAACTACATCAGCGTCAGTCACGACACGTATCAAACGCGAGGACCTCCATATTCCTTCGTTTTACTCATTATTTTGACTCTCACTAGTAACATGACCGTCCGCGTTCAAAGCTAGCGAGCGACTTCCTTCTGGTGGCCTCACTCCCAGTACAGCTATCAGGTAACGAGCGGGAACCGTCTCAGTTCTGACTGGCTGACCATACTCGCTGCCAATTAGAATGCTCGCTCATGATCATACTCGCGCCAAAACTGGCCTGCACCCATCCTTACATACAGACGCATATACGTCATTCTGATGTACAAATATTAAAGTAATGTTTAATAAACGAAAACGAAAAGGCAATAAATTTGGAAATATGCTTTAGATACAGATAATACTCCAGCTGACTTTCTGGCTGCTCTGTTACAATAGCATCCAAGCCTAGGCATACTTCATCAGCAAAGTTCCCTATGAACATTTTTCCACGACAGGCTTGCGTAACTCTTGCAGGTTACTTGAGACGGTATATAATGCAACATTAAAATCTGACGAATGTCCCACGTACACACTCTCATTCACTCACATATACTCCCACAGCAATATTAGACACCAATAATAATTCTGTCTGATTTTTATAGTACAAAAACGAAAAATAATTTAAGTTTTAATATAAAATCTCAATTAATTAATTCTGCACACTGATATTTCTGTATATGTTTTAGATAATACCAAAAGATAAACTATTATATTTCCTAACTGAATTTAGTTCCCTAAGTGTCGGTTTTTGACTTTTTTAAGTAATATTTTTGAATCTCCGAAACTATTATGTGTATGTCTGTGAAATTTTGTGGAGACCACCTCCTGAATAACAAAAAGTAGTATACCAAGTTCGAAAACAATTGGATAATATTTACTATAGTTTATTTAGGTTCATAGGTGGCATGAATAGAGAGTCGCTCGAAGCGACACGCTGGCGAGTTCACGCGCTGCAGTAGCAGCAGGTGTACATGACTCATTGATAGGACACAACTGGCGGTTACCTTCACAGCCTCCGGCTCCAATACTGCAGGCTGTGTAGCAACGAGTGTTACCACGCATTAACTCGCGACGTTACAGACTCTGTGGCGGGCTTCGATCGTGTCTTCTGCTGTTAAAACACGAATAAATAGTCGTGAAATATCGAAACGTTTCTTTAGTGCTTTTTTTTATTTTTATTTTTTATATAGTAGTGATGTGTGGTACACTCTGCCGTGCACTAGACGGTGACGTAGGCAGTATGTACAAGTCTGTAGTTGTATATGTAAATATTAACTGGAATTAATGACGCAAGATTGTATGTCACCAGTCTCCAAGACGAGTCTAAAGTAATCGCGCAGGGGAAGAGAGACGACATAGTTAATATTCTATGCGTCACGTGGCGCTCTTTTAGTAGTTTCGCTAAGTCTAGGCTAAGAAATCAGCATACAGATGGCAGGGAACTCGGTAAAGCCATTAAACGACAAATGAGCAGTGGCGTTTACCACGTGCGAAGTGCCTTTACTACTACCACCACGGACCGGCTTACAAAACATTGCTCTCCTTCTTCTTCTTCTTCTTCTTCTTCCTCCGCAAATGCGTCGCATAGGGCCAGGCGAAATTAAAAGTTGTTTGGCTTTCTTTTAGCCTAATAGTCTTCCATCAACAGGGAGCGAATTTCCGCAGATTCAGTGTCGTTCCGGTAAATTACTTAGGGCCTCCTTCTGCTTGTGTGTGTTAGTTGGTCTAGGAGTGTTGCTTCTCTAGAATATGTGAACCTGACGGATTAGCGTGTTTGAATCTATTCTTTTTTGTGTGTCCCACGAGTTAATGTTCCAATATTTATTGTAACTGTAATTGGAGGGATTTGTCTGTTGATGCTTTTGATTTATACTTCTTGTTCATTTGTGGTAGTTTTGATATATTTTCTGAATGGTTAACATGTACCGAAAGAAGTGTCGTAGTTAAAAATTACGCAATACCTGAAAGCTTTCACAGATTCGTCACGTAAATGAAAATACCTCGTTTTCACATGAAATATTTTAATGTTAAATATTAATATTACCGCTGGTAAACTCATATCTCTTTCTGTTTCAGGTAAGTCACCAACAGCATCCGATCCGTGACGGCTGGAAGTATACCTGCAGTCCAACCTCTCGTGTACTTCTGTATGCGTAAGTATACGATATGTTCCAAGTTGTGACTGAAAGCTTTAATGGGCTACAAGAGACAGCAACTGCGACCTCCAATTGCGGTGGAACTCCATCCTTCTCGTAAATCATGAGGTGTTTAAACGCGACTCGGTTCGGGAGTACTGAACAAACTATCCCATAACGCTAGTCCTTAGACAGGCATGCAAACAATGGAACACGCCGAAAGTGTGTTACATATCGAACTGTTGTCACTGTTTCCATTCTAAACCCATGTGGAAACGAAGCCGTAACGTGAATATATCAAATCGACTGCTCATCTTCCGATGCATTGTCGGAGAGTTGGATCCTGTCACTACCTTGTAGTATTACCCGAGTTCGAGAGATTTGGTGACTGTTTTCAGGGGTAACATTACGCAGCGTTGTTCTGGAAAGACGAATGGGTAGCTTTCAGGGATGAAATGGTGAATTCAGCAGAGAATCAAACTGGTAAAAAGACAAGGCCTAGTAGAAACCTGTGTGTAGCACAGGAGATACTGAATGTAATTGATGAAACGAGAAACTATAAAAATGCAGTAAATGAAACGGGGGAAAGGGAATACAAAAAATGAGATTGATGGGAAGTGCAAATTGGCTAAGCAAGAATGGCTAGAGGACATAAGTAACGATTTAGAAGCATGTACACTAGGGGAAAGATAATCACCCATACTAGAAAATTAGAGAGATCTTTGGAGAAAAGAAAAGCATCTGTATGAATATCAACAGTTCAGATGGAAAACCATGGAAAGGTGGAAGGAGCATATAGAGGGTCTGCACAAGGGAGATGAACTTGCAGCAATATTATAGAAATCGAAGAGGACATAGACGAAGGTGAGATAAAAGACATGATACTGGGAGAAGAATTTGACAGAGCACTGCAAGACGTAAGACGAAACGAGGCCTCAGGAGTGGACGAATCGACATCTACATCTACATCCATACTCCGCAAGCCCCCCTGACGGTGTGTGGCGGAGGGTACTTTGAGTACCTCTATCGGTTCTCCCTTCTATTCCAGTCTCGTATTGTTCGTGGAAAGAAAGATTGTCGGTATGCCTGTGTGGTGTGGGCTCTAATCTCTCCGATTGTATCCTCATGGTCTCTTCGCGAAATATACGTAGGAGGGAGCAATATACTGATTGACTCCTCGGTGAAGGTATGTTCTCGAAACTTCAACAAAAGCCCGTACCGAGCTACTGAGCGTCTCTCTTGCAGAGTCTTCCACCGAATTTTCTCTATCATCTCCGTAACGCTTTCGCGATTGCTAAATGATCCTGTAACGAAGCGCGCTGCTCTCCGTTGGGTCTTCTCTCTCTCTTCTATCAACCCTATCTGGTACGGATCCCACACCGGTGAGTAATATTCAAGCAGTGGGCGAACAAGTGTACTGTAACCTACTTCCTTTGTTTTCGGATTGCATTTCCTTAGGATTCTTCCAATGAATCTCAGTCTGGCATCTGCTTTACCGATGATTAATTTTATATGGTCATTCCATTTTAAATCACTCCTAATGCCTACTCCCAGATAATGTATGGAATTAACTGCTTCCACTTGCTGACCTGCTATATTGTAGCTAAATGATAAAGGATCTTTCTTTCTATGTATTCGCAGCACATTAAACTTGTCTACATTGAGATTCAATTGCAACTCCCTGCACCATGCGTCAATTCGTTGCAGATCCTCCTGCATTTCAGTACAATTTTCCATTGTTACAACCTTTCGATATACTACAGCATCATACGCAGAAAAAATGGTTCAAATGGCTCTGAGCACTATGGGACTCAACTCCTGTGGTCATAAGTCGCCTAGAACTTAGAACTACTTAAACCTAACTAACCTAAGGACATCACACATATCCATGCCCGAGGCAGGATTCGAACCTGCGACCGTAGCGGTCGTGCGGTTCCAGACTGTAGCGTCTTTAACCGCTCGGCCACTCCGACCGTCCCATACGCAGAAAGCCTCAGTGAACTTCCGATGTTATCCACAAAGTCATCTATGTATATTGTGAATAGCAACGGTCCTACGACACTCCACTGCGGCAGACCTGAAATCACTCTTACTTCGGAAGACTTCTCTTAATTGAGAATGACATGCTGCGTTCTGTTATCTAGGAACTCTTCAATCCGCTCCGTGCTGGTTGCAAAAAATGATAGCACGAATTATTTGCAGAAGAATGGGAAAACTGGTAGAAACCGACTTCGGGGAAGATAAATTTGGGTTCCGGAGAACTGCAGCAACACGCGATGCAGTATTGATCGTACGACTTCCGTTAGAAGCCTTCAACTGTGTATGAACTTTTACAGAAACACGAACGGTTTCGCGATTTAAAATCAGATTTTCAGGTGTACAGACGGCAGCATTGAGGACATTGAGTATCATCAGTGTGGCCCTGCGCAGCGAGGCGGTTGGAGGGTTGCTGTCAGCCGCTTCCTGGTGTGAAGTAAACGCGCTTTTAACATGTCGGTTTTTCAACTGGTCAGTTTCAGCTCTAATGCCCTGCGTGTTGTGTATAACAATATTTTATTGTGAGGAGGCTGAGTCCCCCTCCTTCCCGCATCAGGGCTTAAATGTTTTACTGACGTATGTAACTTGAAGATGTTATTTGAAATCACGAAACCACGTCGTGTTCCTGTAAAAGTTCGTATGCAGCTGGAAGCGGTTTATTTCAGAAGTATGGATTACTTCATCTTCTGTTGCACTCAGCGGAAAACTATTTGTAATTCTCTTTGAAGACAGAACAAGGAAAGGCAAATCTACATGTATAACGTTCGTAAGTTTTGAGAAAGCTTTTAGTACCGTTGACCGGAATACATTCTTTGTGCTTCTGAAGGTAGCAGCTATAAAATACAGGGAGCGAAAGATTATCTGCAAGTGTTACGTAAAGCAGACAGCAGCTGAAACAGTCGAAGGACATCGGAGGGGTTCAGCAGTCTGAAAGGGAGTGACGCAAGGTTGCGGCGTGTCACCCTACTAATTGAGTGTTTACACTGGACAAACAGTAAAAGGAAACCAAGGAGAAATATGGGAAGGGAATTAACGTTCAGGAAGATAAAAGTTCAGATTTGCCGATAATACTGTACTTCTGTTGGACGGCAAAGAACTTCGAAGAGCACTTGAACGGAATTGACAGTATATTGAAAAAGAGGCTGTAAGATGAGGATCAACAGAAGAAAAAAAAACTGTTACTGAATGTAGTCAGATTAAGTCAGGCGATGTTGAGGAAAGTAGATTAGGAAATAAGACACGAAAAGTAGTAGAGATATTTTGCTGTTTGGGAAACAAAACAACTGATGATGCCCGAAGCAGAGAGGATATAAAATGCAGATTGGCTGTGGCAAGAAAAGCGTGTCAACATCGAATATAGATTTCAAGTTAGCAAGTTATTTTCTGAAGGCATTTGTATGGAAATCAAACACAGATGATAGGCAGTCCAACAAGAAGACAATAGAAGTGTTTAAAATGTGGTGCTACAGAAGAATGCTGTAAATCAGGTAGGTAGATCGCGTAATTAATGAGGAGACACGCAGTAGAATGGCAGAAAATAAATTTGTGGCCCAACTTGACTAAAAGAAGGGATCATTTGTAGTAAACGGTTCAGGCACACTAGTGTGACCACCAGTCAGAAGCCTGGATAGCCACCTTTTGCAGCGCGGACGTGCAGGAAGAGACCCTGTGAGGCTCTGGATAGCGCCGTGGCCAGCTGCGCAAGGTGTACAGTTCGAGGGTCCGTGGCGCGAACACCCCGATTCAGGTGGTCCCACGTATTTTCGATTGGGCTTAAATCCGGGGAGTACGCACGTTCACTGCGACCTGTGTGACACCTTGCATTGTCCTGCTGGCAGATGCCATCGTGCCGAGAAAAAAAGAAAAAAAACCTTAATGTAGGGGGTCGATCGGATAGCTCTTACATTTACCGACGGGCGTCTGTAAGGACAACATGGTCTTTCCGGTAGTTGTCTGAGCGTTTCTGTTACAGCTTCGTGTGAGAATACCGGTCTGTTGAGATCCTAGAAGCGCCTGACACTGCTCGGTATTTAATCATACGCCTAGCGGACAAGCACTACAAAAGGGTGGAGAACTACTCTAGTTTGGTCTGCTGTATGACTCGTACAAGATTTCCTTGGCAGAATTCTCAGATTATTCCTAACAATTCTTCAACTCGCTTTTTCTACTTCTGGTACTGATTTTAAGCGTTCGTCGTTACGTCTTTAATCGGGTCTTGAGGATGTTGATGCGTTCAGGTGGTGAATAGCCCAGTGGAGTGTGCTTGAGAAGGCCCTCGGTTGCAAGCCATTAACAGCAGATGAAGGGGTCAACCAGATGATGTACGTACGTCTGCTGTAGCACTATGTTTCCCTGCGGCGGAATATGCTGCACCAGTCTGCAGAACTCCGCACACACCAGGCACGGTGAATCACTCTTAACGAGACGGTTGCATTACAACTTGTTGCCTACGACCAACTTGGGTCGACAAAATCTACAATTTTACAGGTTTAACGCCCCGGTATATTAGACGAAGAAGAGCGGCAGAGGTTGGACCAAGAAACAGGAAAATGATTCCAGGCATCCCACATTTGTTAGCGAAGCGTCATGTCCTAGGCTGAAGTCCAGAAAGAGCTTTCTTTGAACAACGGATGCCGTCACATCACCGCCTTCTGCTCGCTGAATAGAACAGTAGCGAAACAAGGCATCCGAAAGTAATAAGCAAAACCCAAAGTAAGAACCCGCTGCTGGTTTCAAACTTCCCTTCCAGTCGTGGAAGACTCGCGGCAGATTGAGAACTGGAGTGAAGTGGTGTAAACAGAACTTGGAGCGATGGTGCTGCCTTACTGGACATGTAACCTGCGAATGTGGAGAACTTCGAGGTAGTGACAACCTCTTCGTCTGGTTCAAATGGCTCTGAGCACTATGCGACTTAACTTCTGAGGTCATCAGTCGCCTAGAACTTAGAACTAATTAAACCTAACTAACCTAAGGACATCACACACATCCATTCCCGAGGCAGGATTCGAACCTGCGACCGTAGCGGTTGCTCGGCTCCAGACTGTAGCGCCTAGAACCGCTCAGCCACTCTGGCCGGTCTCTTCGTCTGGCAGAAGTTGACTGGTGCCTGCACGCTCGGGGACCTGGTTTCAGCAAATCTTCCAGCTACCATGACTGTCGAATTTCGTGCCTCATTATCAATTTGACATGTATCAAGTCATATGTGTGTATTGTAGATATTTTATTACTTGTAGTTTGTAAATAACTGTACTGTACTGTCCTGTCCTGGATACGAAAATAATAATGTTACTCACAGTTGATGGTTGCACGACTGTCAGAAAAGCTGTAAAAGTGTCAGTGGTGCATGAGGCAGTGTCGGGAAGTATTCCTCCGAGGTGCAGAGTTCTGGAGTTCTGCCACCCTGTTACTGTCGGGGCAGTAGGTTGTGTGTGTGTGTGTGTGTGTGTGTGTGTGTGTGTGTGTGTGACACGCACGGCCAGACAAGCGCCTCATCACGGCGCGGAGCTCCGGGGCTGAGGGCCTAAACGCAGCTTGTCCCGTCGCGGCCTCTGCAGGAGGCTGCGGCTCGATTTACATTTCAGAGGAGCGCCGGCTTCCATTAGCGCCGCCGGAAAAACGAGGAGAGGCCGCACTTGCCGCGAAATTAAAATTTAAACCGGGGTGGCCCGCTTATTAATTTAGTGAAACGCCCTCGCCGCCGCTAACTTACAGGAATACGAATCGGGGGAATTAAACGGAATGCACCCCGGCGCGAGCTGTGCGCGGCGGTGGACCAGCCCGCGCTTAACGACCTCAGGTTGGGCGCGCCAAAATTCTGTCACCTGTCGGCCGCGTAAAACTCCTGACCAAACTTTACGGCCGTTGTAGTACAGCGGTACGGGGAACGGGGGGACGCTTTCTGAATTTTATTCTGCCTCGTTAATTACTGTGTTAGGCCTGGGACGCGTTCTCCGCGGCGAATCGGAGGAGGCGGAGAGCGTTTCCGAGTGCTGTTTAGCGACGCAGATTTACTGCCGGCGGCGCAGGTGACCGGACGCTACGGTAATCTTCTAATTGCAGTTTGTTGTCGCCATAAGTTTCCCCCCGGCTGTGCAAGCGGTATTTCACGAGCGTAAGGACACTTCTTTCTCTGGTGTAAGCCAGACTACATCGGATAAGCCAGTTTGATTGCAATTTTCGCGTGCTTTTGAAATTCTTCGGATGCCTCCGTCATAAACTGGCTTTCCTCATGGCAGTACTGTAGTAGCAGCAGTAGTAGTAGTAGTAGTAGTAGTAGTAGTAATAGGAGGAGGAGGAGTGGTAGTAGTAGTACTCGTTGTTTTCTTTAGTCCGAAACTATTTTGATGTATCTCTCCGTGCTACTCTATCCTGTGCAAGCCTAATCATCTGCAACTTCATCCTTCTGAATCTGCCTACTGTATTCATTTGATCGTCTCCCTCTACTATTTTAACCACCCTCCCCCATACTTCCCTGCAGTACTAAGTTAGCGATCCGTTGATGTCTCAGAATGCGTCCTGTCAACCGATGCCATCTTCTAGTCAGGTTGTGTCACAAATTTACCAAGTGAGGCGGCGCAGTGTTTGGTACACTGGACTCGCATTAGGAAGGACGACGCTTCAAACCCGCGTCCGGTCACCCAGATTTAGGTTTTCCGTGATTTCCATAAATCGCACCAGGCCAATGCAGGGATGGTTCCTTCCGCATCCTGGAAACACAATCCGAGCTTGTGCTCCGTTTTCAATGACCGCTATGTCGACGTGACTTTAAATCCATCTTCCTTCCTTCCTTCCTTCCGGTTGTGCCACAGATTTCTTGTCTGCAAAGTCCTTTACATTACTTCCACATTAGTTACGTGACCCACCCACCTAATCTTTAGCGCTCATCTGTAACACCACGTAGCAAAAACTTCAATTCTGTTCTTGTCGAAATTGTTTATCATCATGTTTCACTTCCATACAAGGCTACAATCCAGACAAATTTCTTCAGAAAAGACTTCCCAACCAATTTTGTATTAGATATTAACAAACTTCTTCTTTAGAAACACTTTTCTTGCCATTGTCATTCCACATTTTATATATTCTCTATTTCGGCCATCAGTAATTATTTTGCTGCTCAAATAGCGAAACTCATCTATTACTTCAAGTGCCTCATTTCTTAATCAGATTCCTTCAGTATTACGTGATTTACTACGACTACATTCCATTATCGTTGTTTTGCTTTTTTTTTTCTTGTTCGTCTTACATCCTCAAGACACTGTCCATTCCATTCAACTGTTAGTCCAAGAGTCGGCCGGAGTGGCCGAGCGGTTCTAGGCGCTACAGCCTGGAACCGCGCGACCGCTACCGTCGCAGGTTCGAATCCTGCCTCGGGCATAGATGTGTGTGATGTCCTTAGGTTAGTTAGGTTTAAGTAGTTCTAAGTTCTAGAGGACTGATGACCTCAGATGTTAAGTCCCATAGTGCTCAGAGCCATTTGAACCATTTGTTCGTCCAAGTCCTTTGCCCTCTCTGACAGAATTACAATGTCATCAGCAAACTTCAAAAATTTTTTTTCTTCTTCCTGGACTTCACTTCCTATTCCAAATTTTTCTTTGCTCTGTTTTACTGCTTGCTCAGTGTACATGTTGAATAACATCGAGGGTAGGCTATAACCTCGTCTCACTACCTTCTCAACCACTGGTTCCCTTCCATGCCTCTCAACACTTACAAGTGCCGTCTGGTTTCTGTGCAAGTTGTAACTAGCCTTTCGCCTCTCGTATTTTACCTCTGCTACCTTCAGTACCGCAGAGAGACTGTTCCAGGCAACACAGTCAGAAGCTCTCTCAAACTCTATAAATGCTATAAACGTACGTTCCCCTTTCCTTAACCTATTTTGTGAGAGAAGTCGTAGGGTCAGTATTGCCTCTGGTGTTCCTACATTTCTCCGGAATCCAAACTGATCTTCACCAAGGTCGACTTGTACTAGTTTTTACAGTCTTCAGTGAAGAATTCGTGTTAGTATTGTGCAACCGTGACTTACCAAACTGATAGAAATATTTACATCTATCAGAACCTCTTCTTTCAATTGGGACTGGTTTTCCATCGCAGCTCTTGACATTCACACAGCTGCTTTTCTTTTTCTCCAAAGCCCTCTTCAATTTTCCTGTTGGGTGTGTCTTGTCTTCCCCTAGTGATATATACCTTTTAATCCTTCCATTTGTCCTCCAGCCATTCCTACTTAGCCATTTTGCACTAATGACAATACTAGCTAGTTACGCAGAAATAACGTTTTTGATAGCAGTGAAGGTTAAATGCCACTCGTAGAACAAAGAAGAATACACAGGTGCGAGACAAGTGCCAAATACGCTGACCTGTCTTGACGTGGGTACGACATACGGTAGCTTTCTACCGTGGGGTTGAGAAGTGAAGGGGACTTGACGCAGGGAGAAATGTATTTGGCAGCTGCTGCAAGTAGTGTGTTGACACGGAACGGGATTTATTTATCGAGTTACCGCATTACGAAGTAAGTAAACACAACTGAGCGCAGTTTGCAAATCACACAGGAGGGAAACAGAATTGAGTACTCCAGAATACAGCTCAATCACGCAGCGAAGTACGCGCTTTTTGGAATCTTTCTGGAAGATCAAGGCTGTCCGGTGGAGTATACGTCTCAACTCCAATTTACTGTTCGCGGGCACCATTCACGTAAGTCAGCTTAGTTGGTTTGTGCCCGCACAAACAATTCAGATGGATTATCGCCATAGTCGGTGTCCCGAATCACCGAAAGGACGACCCATGGCGCGGCCGGCAGTGAAATTTTGAAACACTACATCCGGTTTCTGGAATGATGTCAGGAATTCCTTTTCTGCCAACTTGCTGAATGAATGTTACGCTCTCTCCACGGTGTACTATTTTCGAGGAAGGTAACTTATTTACGTTACACTTCAACAGTCATATTTCTCGCATCTTGAGGTAGAGATTTGCTGCTACGGTGATTACACTGTTAATTGAAGTCATTATGCGTTCGTGAAACTTACTGCTGTACGATGTGCGCTATATAATGTCTTCAGCGATGAGTTCGCCAACACACAAGGATTCTGTAAGACACCGAACACACTACAGTGGAAAGAATTAGCAAGATACTGGTTGGTTCCTTCACGATTTACATTAGAGGGAGCGATAAAACAGTGGTACTTATTTGTGTTATCTGGGCCTTGTGGATTTAATAAGAGATTGATAGTAGCGAAAAAACTAAATAACAGTCAGCTTGGTTTTAGGGACATTCAGAATTTACATTGACGGCTTTCGCAGAAAAAAGAAAATAAAAAACAGCCTGTCAGAGCTATCTTTCTTTGGTCTCAAAGAGAGACACCTTTTAAAGCCTCAGATACTTCTGTCGTAGTTGCCAATCAACCGAAATGACCGGCCACAACCATACGTGCATTTCGTGAACTTCTTCCATTATTTTTTCCTTCTGTTTCACAACTTGGTCGTTTACCTGGGACTTATACTGCTGCTAGGTAAATGGCGAATATGCTGATGAGTCTTACACTACTATGACATACTGGAGCTTTCCAGTGTGCGATTGAGTAGTACAGAGCACATGACACCTGGAGAAATGTACCGGGTGATCAAAAAGTCAGTATAAATTTGAAAACTGAATAAATCAGGGAATAATGTAGATAGAGAGGTACAAATAGACACAGGTGCTTGGAATGACATGGGGTTTTTTAGAACCAAAAAATACAAAAGTTCAAAAAATGTCCGACAGATGGCGCTTCATCTGATCAGAATAGCAATAATTAGCGTAACAAAGTAAGACAAAGCAAAGATGGTGTTCTTTTCAGGAAATGCTCAATATGTCCACCATCATTCCTCAGCAATAGCTGTAGTCGAGGAATAATGTTGTGAACAGCACTGTAAAGCATGTCCGGAGCTATGGTGAGGCATTGGCGTCGGATGTTGTCTTTCAGCATCTCTAGAGATGTCGGTCGATCACGATACACTTGCGACTTCAGGTAACCGCAAAGCCAATAATCGCACGGACTGAGGTCTGGGGACCTGGGAGGCCAAGCAAGACGAAAGTGACGGCTGAGCACACGATCATCACCAAACTACGCGCGCAAGAGATCTCTCACGCGCCATCTGTCGGACATTTTGTGAACTTTGTTTTTTTTGTTCTAATAAAACCCCATGTCATTCCAAGCATGTGTGTCAATTTTTACCCCTCTATCTATATTATTCCGTGGTTTATTAAATTTTCAAATGTATACTGACTTTTTGATCACCCTGTATATGACAGCTGCTGGAGATATTGTGTTAATGTACGACTGTGTTTATTTATGAATACATCTTACTATGAAGGAAGTAGTGAACACCGAGGTCAGCTAGAAAATCACATAAAAGGAAATAGAACAGAGTTCTGCAGTGAATTATGAACTGTTTTGTAAATTCCTGGTAGACAGAGCGTGTGTGGTGGAGTACGAGTAGATCTCTAAGTTCGAATCTTGCTGTTCATGGGCCCGAGTCACTTAATCCAGCGTAATTCCAATCGTGACAAAGCACTGGATGTGTCCTGTAAGAGTCGTCAGGCGGATTTTCTGTGGAGTATCGACAGATATTTGCAGATTCTCATCGCGTCTCTCATACGATGTCCAGCGTCGAAGGAAAGCCTCGGTTTGTTTCCCGTTTCAGACAGGATGATTTTTAAAGTGGAATTTCTATGTTCCTCTTCGGCAGAGTGGTCCAAAATTAGTCCAGTGCGATATTAGTTTTACCGATATGCTGTAACAGGGGCAGTAAAACAGGAAGAACGACCAGTGCTCCAACAGTGAGTGGGCAGCGCTGCTGCATGGCGACAGCAGTCAGCGCGGGCCACGGCGTCGGCTGTCGTCCCTGGAGCACTGATCGCTCTTCCTGTTTCGCTGCACTCTGTTACAGCATATCGGTAAAACTAATATCGCACTGGACTAATTCTGGACCACTCTGCCGAAGAGGAACATAGAAATTCCACTTTAAAAATTATTTAGTTTTTAATGGGGAACTAACCTACACTTTTTGTTGAGAGTGGACGTCACGTCAAATACATGATGAGCAGTTCTTTGTTTTCTTTTTTTTTTCTGACTCCAGCTACACGTTGCAAAAACGAAATTGCAAATATCTGTCGATGCTCCACAGAAAATCTGCCTGAAGACTCTTCAGCCGTCCTCACAGTGGTCGAGTTAACTTAACGCTGATGTGTGGCTTTCGAGTTTTGTGACGTCACTTACTGCTATTTCACGATGACGAACAATTTCGTCGCGTAAAAGACAGAACAAGTTCTGCGATATTTCGGCAACGTGCCACGTAAATAAGAACTAGTTAAGAAGGAAGAACCACGTTTACGTCACACGCAGAACTTGCGAGACGCCACATTTTATTTGCTGTGATCAGTTGAAACCGCTGTTGGCTCTGAGCACTATGGGACTCAACATCTGAGGTCATCAGTCCCCTAGAACTTAGAACTACTTAAACCTAACTAACCTAAGGACATCACACACACCCATGCCCGAAGCAGGATTCGAACCTGCGACCGTAGCAGTCCCGCGGTTCCGGACTGCAGCGCCAGAACCGCACGGCCACCGCGGCCGGCTGAAACTGCTGTTCGCTGGGTTTACATCACTGGAATATATGCTGTTTCAAAGCGCACTGAAGATCTCAAGAACCTGTCTTTGTTGGTACAATTTGTTGTAATAAAATTGCTGGACACGTCATATTAGTAGTTAAATAATTTCCTGTTCGGTTATTTTCGTTTTATAGCCCGCTTGTGAAGAAGGTTCCCGCGCCGGTTTAAGACAACGGTACGTTGAATATTAATATATTAATCAAAAACGTGCGTTCTTGTTAGGATTTGTTATAGTTAAAAGTCAGTTAATAACGTACCGCCAATCAAAACGCTTCAGAAGATCGTACTCTTCAATGCAGCGTCGCTCACTGGAGTCCATTTTAGCCTAATTGGTAAGAGCGCTGCGTTACGAACCAGTGGATAGCGGGTTCGCTTTCAACTTTATCCCGATTTTTTTTCGCCTTGGCGTTTTCTGAAGGACTGTGTGACTTTCTTATTAAATTAACACACATAATTTCCGTAATATTTGATGTTATGAAAATTGTAACTGCGCTTTGTGTCATGATTGAGTTCGTCCGTTTTTGTGAAGTTTTACAAGCTGATCTGCTTGTTGGCTGGACATCATCTTGTAACATGTTCAGGGATATTTAAGATTTTATTGAAGTATGCTAGAGGCAGAACAACACGACTAGCATATGGACAAATGAGGAAGCGTGCGTTTTAACAAAGGTAACTTAGGAATTATACGCGCGTTCAAAAAAATGGCTCTGAGCACTATGCGACTTTACTTCTGAGGTCATCAGTCGCCTAGAACTTCGAACTAATTAAACCTAACTAACCTAAGGACATCACACACATCCATGCCCGAGGCAGGTTTCGAACCTGCGACCGTAGCGGTCGCTCGGTTCCAGACTGTAGCGCCTAGAACCGCACGGCCACTCCGGCCGACCTTACGCGCGTTCATTTTCGTAAACAAAGTGTGTGGTTTGTGAGCCAAATAAAATCCGACTGCCGTTGGAGAGCGCTGAGAGTGGAGACCACGTCAACAATTTAGTCCCGTGTGGCGACGGCGCTGTGTCTCGTGCCCCTGGGTTTTGTGTCTGAGACCACGTCGACGTCATCTGCCTCGCCCCGTGTGACTACAGCTTTAGGAGAGGTACCCTGTATACGTTTTCGTTATGCACTGAATGTTGAGCACAAGCATGCAAACGTGTGTGTGCACGCATTGTGTTGCACGGGTGCCGGATGTCGGTTTCTGCGGCGGAGTTCCATGCTTGTTGCACTCTGTCGGTCAGTCAGTCAGTGCAGGGGCGGTTAATGCTGGTTGTGGACGACGCTGCAGTTCTCGTCCGGTGACGTCCCATTTGTGCGGTCGAGCAGGCCAAGGCAACATGTCGACACTCTCTAGAGCATGTTCAGTTGCGACAGCGGTAAGTGGGCGAGCGCTATCCTGTTGGAAAACGCCTTCCAGAATGCTGTTCATGAATGGCAGTACAACAGTGTCGAATGATCAGATTGAAGTACAGGTTTGCGGCTAGAATGCTCGGGATGATTACGGGAGCGCTTCTGCTGTCATACGAGATCCAGACCATGACTCCAGGTTTAGGTGCGGTGTGTCTAGCACGCAGGCAAGGTGGTTGCAGGCCGTCAACTGGCCTGCTTCTAACCAACACACGATCATCACTGGCACCGAGGCACAACCGGTTTTGATGAGAATACACAACAGGTCTCGATCCTGGCTCCAGTGAGCTCTCGATCGATGAACATTGAAGTCGGAAATGGCAGCGGTTCAAAATGGTTCAAATGGCTCTGAGCACTGTGGGACTTAACATCTGAGCTCATCAGTCCCCTAGAACTTAGAATTACTTAAAGCTAAGTAACCTAAGGACATCACACACATCCATGTCCGAGGCAGGATTCGAACCTGCGACCGTAGCGGGGAAATGGCAGCGGTTTGAGGATAGTGGAACGGACGGTATAGGGCGTCCGGCACGATTATGTTTTTGGGGTAACCGACTTGTGACCGCTGTGTCAAGTGCTGCAGAAACTGCTGCTCGAGATGCAGTACGATGCGCCAGAACTGTACGCCAAACACGACGGTCTTGCCTCTCCGTAGAGCTACTCGTCCCTCCGGAGCCCAGTCTTCTAGCGACCGTACATTCTCGTGATTTCCGCTGCCAGCAATCGTGCACAGTTGTTACATTCCTGCCAAGTCTCTTTGCAGTGTCGCAGAAAGAATTTCGAACATCTCGTAGCCCTGTTACGCAATCTAGTTGAAACTCAGTGAGGTCCTGATGATGACGTCTTTGCCGCCTTGAAGGCTTTGCTGACTAGCGTCAGCTAACCACGTCCAATGGCAGACGTAACTAACTCTAACGACCGTTACAGCGTGACTTCAAAGCAAACCTAATTTGCTTCCTGGCGCGAAATTTGAATAGGCGTCGTCTGTCAGATGTAGAAGCGTGCCTACCAACTTTCATGTCGCACGACTCGTTTCTGGTGTTGCGATATTTTTTCCGTCAGTGTATTTCCTTAAAGACTGCGTCACTGTTGTCGCAGGTACGAGAGGCACGGTGCCGCCGTTGCTCGGTAGACGCGGCCCCTGCCGGCGTGCAGCTGTGGCACACTCTGCACTGACCACTGTGCAGGGTGACCGGCGGGCCGCCCCCAGCCGGGCGCCGACCCCGCGTCGCCGCCGCCGCCGCCGCCGCCGCCGTAATCCAATCCGCTCGCACGGGCGCCCGGTGTCGGCGTGATTGCGTTAGCCGGCCGCCGGTCGCCTTGCTAAAGCGGTTAGCCGCCCGTTGAGGCGGCAACGGCCCTAATGCCGTTGGCCGCCGCGCTGGCGGAAGCTGCGAGCCGCCGCCGTCGCGCGCGGCGCCAAATTCCGCGCCCCGCTCGGCCGGGCGCCGCCTATCGAACACCGGCTGCGTCGTTCGAAGCCGGCGTCAAAGGGGCAGAGGCAGGCAGCGAAGCGGCTGATGCTCTGCGAAGAGTGCCGTATACGGCGACGAAGCCCTAACTGTAAGATGCATTCAAAAAGAAAAGACCCAGAGGCCGAAGGGACGTTAACGTCATTGCCTAGGGAAGAGGGTGCGGTCCCTATAAGAGCGCTGAGCCCTCAAACACGCCGTACATTGTCGACACTCCATTTACAACTTATCTGTACTCTCCGGTCGCGTGGGGTAGCGCAGTACTTAGCATACTGGATTCGCATTCGTCAGGAAGACGATTCAAACTCGCCATCCAGATTTAGGTTTTCAGGCAAGTGCCGGGATGGTTCCTGTCAAAGGGCACAGCCGCTTTCCATCTCCATCCTCTAATGACCACGTTGTTGACGGGACGTTAAACGCTAATCTCTTCTTCCTCTTGCTGTACCTGTGCTTTCCAGCTGATAAGGACGTTTCGTGACACGTGTACCTGAGGTTCTGAAATTGTTGTTGTTGTGGTCTTCAGTCCTGAGACTGGTTTGATGCAGCTCTCCATGCTACTCTATCCTGTGCAAGCTTTTTCATCTCCCAGTACCTACTGCAGCCTACATCCTTCAGAATCTGCTTAGTGTATTCATCTCTTGGTCTCCCCCTACGATTTTTACCCTCCACGCTGCCCTTCAATACTAAATTGGTGATCCCTTGATGCCTCAGAACATGTCCTACCAACCGATCCCTTCTTCTAGTCAAGTTGTGCTACAAACTCCTCTTCTCCTCAATTCTATTCAATACCTCCTCATTAGTTATGTGATCTACCCATCTAATCTTCAGAATTCTTCTCTACCACCACATTTCGAAAGCTTCTGTTCTCTGAAATTAATGGAAACAATTCACCAATCCCGAAAAAGAGTGATTAATGAAACTTTTTTTTTCGTGGTAAGTTCCTGTTCGTCCAAACTGCTTTCATCGGTTCCTAAGCTTACATACTAGCTAATCTAACTTAAACTAACTTACGCGAAGGATAACACACACACACACACACACACACACACACACACACACACACACACACACACACATCCCCGAGGGAGGAGTCGAACCACCGACCGGGGGAGGGGCGCGAACCCTGGCAAGGCGCCCGTAGACAGCGCGGCTATCCCGCGCGGCGTTAAACGAAAAAACAGTGTTTAACTAAAGAGTACGGATAGTTACATCCCGATTGTTACCGCACTGGGTTTTGTTACGTACCACAACGATCCCAATATAAAAGTGACAATAAGTTAACGATTCACTGTCCAATAGCAATAATTTTGAATTATTAATTGGTTGAATAAAGTTAGATTACGGAATTATTGCGGTCGTCAGCTAAAAAATACGAGAAGTTAAATTTGGTTAATGACTGAAGTTACTTTGAAATCATGTAATAACTTTATTTATTTATACGTGTCCAGAACATAACATATTAAACATAGTTTATCATACATACCATATCATACATATATATTACAAATATTACAGAGAATATGTGCATATTTATATTCCATGTGCTGCCCAGAATTCTGCTGCACAGACTGCCGTAACATTGGCGATAATCAGATCAAAAAATGGTTCAAATGGCTCTGAGCACTATGAGACTTAACTGCTGTGGTCATCAGTCCTCTAGAACTTAGAACTACTTAAATCTAACTAACCTAAGGACATCACACACATCCATGCCCGAGGCAGGATTCGAACCTGCGACCGTAGCGGTCGGGCGGTTCCAGACTGTAGCGCCTAGGACCGCTCGTCCATCCCGGCCGGCGATAATCAGATCGTCCATGGACACAGGCACGGACAGTTTCCTGCAGTTGAGTAGGTCATGATGGTCTTGGGGTTCACCACACTCGCGTAGTTCGTCCCCTGAGACGTAATAAATAGGACTGAATAATAAAGCGGCAACCGAATAAAATTCACTCAAGCTGGCCTAGATGTTAAAATCACGTGTACCACGACTATAATGAAGGTAATTTGGCATACAGTCATACCATTTAAACTTACGAACACCAGTAATACGTAATGACCAGCAATACTTCATAGAAGTTGTACCGAATTGTGTAACTTATGGTAATCCTGTCTGTTTCAGAAGTTGCAAAAACATTACCAAAACTAATTAGTGTTCTTCTGAAGCCTTCATTTCTCTGTCTTCAGCACGATTGAGTGCAGCGGACGGTCAACGCGTGCACGCGCTCGTTCTATCCTCACGTGTGATGCGTCCATGTGCCCCTAGCGGCGATTTTGGAGCCTCAGAGCTCTTACAGGGGGTCACAGCGTCATCCAGTCACCGATTTTCATTTTACAGCCTCCGCCTCGTTCTTTTTGAATGCAGCTTATAATACCGTCAGAAGACTTCATCCGCAAGACTAAACTAACCTTATAGTCAAGGGAAGGTAGGATTCGGCTATGATTGTGGACGGATCCGTAATCAGTTACTATTGATTGCGCTTTACAGTTACACAAATTTATTTTTAAAACAGTAATTCCAGACTCAACAGCCGGCCTTAGTGGCCGAGCGGTTCTAGGCGCTTCAGTCAGGAACCGCGCGACTGCTACGGTCGCAGGTTCGAATCCTGCCTCGGGCATGGATGTGTGTGATGTCCTTAGGTTAGTTAGGCTTAAGTAGTTCTAAGTTCTAGGGCACTGATAACCTCAGACGTTAAATCCCATAGTGCTCAGAGCCATTTGAACCATTTTGAACCAGACTCAACAATGAATAAAAAATACCACACGTTATTAATGAAGGAATAAACAACTGTGTGGATGATTGTGTTTTCAGTGCGTTACAATTTAGCAAATCACCATAAAATACAGATACAGATAATGTTTTAAAAAAGCCACTGTGATCACAGCTGAAGGCCTTACATGCCAAGAATGGCAATAAATTAATAATTGCTTAAAACTCGCTGCGACTGACAAATTATAGGTATTGAAATATTAAAGGCAAGTCGCCACAAACATCACAGAAGACGTCAGACGCCAGGTATGGCAGTAAATAATGTTTTAAGGCTTATTGCTAAAGTACAAATACCAAATAGGACTTTAAAGCAAATGACCACAATCACGGCTGAAGGCCTTACACACCGGGAACGGCAATAATACTCGTATTAAAAAAAATTCTGAAACCTGCTGTGAAATAGGAAATACAATAGCAAAATCCGGGTGGAGGGTCTGAATCAGAGACTCAGACGGTTTTGCGACCGTGTTGGCTGCAGATTCCTTGACTTGCGCCATAGGGTGGTGGGGTTTCGGGTTCCGCTGAATAGGTCAGGAGTTCACTACACTCAGCTGGCGGCTACACGGGTAGCGGAGGCTGTGTGGCGAGGACTGGGCGGTTTTTTATGTTAGAAGGCCTCGGGAAAGTACGGGGTGGGCTGCAATCTCGAAGGGTGCATGGCAAACACAGGACGTGCTTAGATCAAGGAACAGTCGGAATTGTAGTTATAAATTGTTGTAGTTGTGCTGGGAAAGTCCCCGAGTTTCAAGCGCTAATAGAAAGCACGGAAGCTGAAATCGTTATAGGTACAGAAAGCTGGCTAAAGCCTGAAATAAGTTCCGCAGAAATTTTTACGAAGTCTCAGACGGTGTTCAGGAAAGATAGATTAGGCAGAATTGGTGGTGGAATGTTTGTGTCTGTCAGTAGTGGTTTATCTTGTAGTGAAGTCGAAGTAGATACTCCGTGCGAATTGGTATGGGTGGAGGTTATACTTAACAGCCGAACTAAGTTAATAATTGGCTCCTTCTACCGACCCCCAGACTCCGATGATATAGTTGCGGAACAGTTCAGAGAAAATTTGAATCTCGTAAGAAATAAATACCCCACTCATACGGTTATAGTTGGTGGGGACTTCAACCTTCCCTCGATATGTTGGCAAAAATACTTGTTCAAAACCGGTGGAAGGCAGAAAACATCTTCCGAGATTGTCCTAAATGCTTTCTCTGAAAATTATTTCGAGCAGTTAGTCCACGAACCCTCGCGAATTGTAAATGGTTGCGAAAACACACTTGACCTCTTAGCCACAAACAATCCAGAGCTGATAGAGAGCATCATGACTGATACAGGGATTAGTGATCACAAGGTCTTTGTAGCTAGGCTCAATACCGTTTCTTCCAAATCCACCAGAAACAAGCGCAAAATAATTTTATTTAAAAAAGCGTATAAAGTGTCACTAGAAGCCTTCCTAAGAGACTATCTCCATTCCTTCCGAACTGACTTTGCAAATGTAGACGAGATGTGGCTCAAATTCAAAGATATAGTAACAACAGCAATTGAGAGATTCATACCTCATAAATTGGTAAGAGATGGAACTGATCCCCCGTGGAACACAAAACAGGTCCGAACTCTGTTGCAGAGGCAACGGAAAAAGCATGCGAAGTTCAGAAGAACGCGAAATCCCGAAGATTGGCTAAAATTTACAGACGCGCGAAATTTGGTATGGACTTCAATGCGAGATGCCTTTAATAGGTTCCACAACGAAACATTGTCTCGAAATTTGGTAGAAGATCCGAAGAAATTCTGGTCGTATGTAAAGAACACAAGCGGCAAGACGCAGTCAATACTTTCGCTGCGCAGTGCCGATGGTACTGTTACCGACGCCTGTGCCGCTAAAGCGGAGTTATTGAACGCAGTTTTCCGAAATTCCTTCACTAGGGAAGACGAATGGAATATTCCAGAATTTGAAACACGAACAGCTGCTAGCATGAGTTTCTTAGAAGTAGATACCTTAGGGGTTGCGAAGCAACTCAAATCGCTTGATACGGGCAAGTCTTCAGATCCAGATTGTATACCGATTAGGTTTCTTTCAGATTACGCTGATACAATAGCTCCCTACTTAGCACTCATAAACAACTGCTCGCTCACCGATAGATCTGTACCTACAGACTGGAAAATTGCGCAGGTCGCACCAGTGTTTAAGAGGGGTAGTAGGAGTAATCCATCGAACTACAGACCTATATCATTGACGTCGGTTTGCAGTAGGGTTTTGGAGCATATACTGTATTCAAACATTATGAATCACCTCGAAGGGAACGATCTATTGATACGTAATCAGCATGGTTTCAGAAAACATCGTTCTTGTGCAACGCAGCTAGCTCTTTATTCGCACGAAGTAATGGCCGCTATCGACAGGGGATCTCAAGTTGATTCCGTATTTCTAGATTTCCGGAAAGCTTTTGACACCTTTCCTCACAAGCGACTTCTAATCAAGCTGCGGGCCTATGGGGTATCGTCTCAGTTGTGCGACTGGATTCGTGATTTCCTGTCAGGAAGGTCGCAGTTCGTAGTAATAGACGGCAAATCATCGAGTAAAACTGAAGTGATATCAGGTGTTCCCCAGGGAAGCGTCCTGGGACCTCTGCTGTTCCTGATCTTTATAAATGACCTGGGTGACAATCTGAGCAGTTCTCTTAGGTTGTTCGCAGATTATGCTGTAATTTACCGTCTAGTAAGGTCATCCGAAGACCAGTATCAGTTGCAAAGCGATTTAGAAAAGATTGCTGTATGGTGTGGCAGGTGGCAGTTGACGCTAAATAACGAAAAGTGTGAGGTTATCCACATGAGTTCCAAAAGAAATCCGCTGGAATTCGATTACTCGATAAATAGTACAATTCTCAAGACTGTCAATTCAACTAAGTACCTGGGTATTAAAATTACGAACAACTTCAGTTGGAAAGACCACATAGATAATATTGTGTGGAAGGCGAGCTAAAGGTTGCGTTTCATTGGCACGACACTTAGAAGATGCAACAAGTCCACTAAAGAGACAGCTTACACTACACTCGTTCGTCCTCTGTTAGAATATTGCTGCGCAGTGTGGGATCCTTACCAGGTGGGATTGACGGAGGACATCGAAAGGGTGCAAAAAAGGGTAGCTCGTTTTGTATTATCACGTAATAGGGGAGAGAGTGTGGCAGGTACGATACGCGAATTGGGATGGAAGTCATTAAAGCAAAGACGTTTTTCGTCGCGGCGAGATCTATTTACGAAATTTCAGTCACCAACTTTCTCTTCCGAATGCGAAAATGTTTTGTTGAGCCCAACCTACATAGGTAGGAATGATCAAAATAAAATAAGAGAAATCAGAGCTCGAACAGAAAGGTTTAGGTGTTCGTTTTTCCCGCGCGCTGTTCGGGAGTGGAATGGTAGAAAGATAGTATGATTGAGGTTCGACGAACCCTCTGCCAAGCACTTAAATGTGAATTTCAGAGTAGTCATGTAGATGTAGATGTAGAAAAGTTAATTGAAAAGAACAAGCAACTGATCCAGACGCTGCTCCAGGAATCGACCTCTGAGAAGGTCCGGCAACAAGCACTTTCGCGAGCGATGAGATAGGCAGCCAAGAGTTGCATTCACTTCACAAAATGGTACCTCAGACTCGTGGCAGCCTAACGAATGACTAATGATAATCTTGCTGAAGCTACCTGACGTCTGATAAACCAAATGCAGCGATGGAACAATACGTCAAAGCCGGAACCGGCGATCTGCACTACGTTCCCAGAATACAGTGTTTAGAGCGCCCGGAACGTGAAAGGAACCACTGCCAGATTTCCGTCCGATTCCACACACCCGAAAATCTGAAAAAAACAAGACACAGTACAGAACACCAGACAAACTAACAGTAACTAAAACCCCACTCGATTTGCGTGCGAGGTAAAACCGAAATGTAACCAACCAGAATTAGCAACCAGGCGTCATTGCGGAAACAATCTCAAAGCGAAACAAAACCAAGTACCAAATGAGTGACATCAAATTCATCAGGCACATACGCACACTGAACTCGACACAACTCCGACGAGGGTTGGCAGAATGAAACAAATCTCTTCACTGCTTTATTAATTCACAGTCGAGTAACCACACCGTCTAATCACTGAGCCAACTGCTTTTAACACAGTAGGGTCTTCAAGTACTAAGCGGTACGCAGATCCACCAAACTGCACACGACAGCGTGATGATAATCCGTCACATAATCACGTACGTACTACGGGGCCCACACGGGTGACTGTCTCCACTCTGCTTGGATAGAAATGCACTCCTCTTAAAGCGTACTGTATCCGGTTTACACCGAGGGGATGCACCCTGGTGACCACAGCCCCTCCATCCGGCAGTTGATGCGCGCCGCCGGCGGTCCCGGCGTGTCCCTCGCACTGCGCGGAACTGCCGCCTCCTGAGTCTGCAACCGAACTGCCACACTCACACGACACGGGAAAACAACGACGTCGCCCCAAAGATAGGGCAACAGTTACTACATATCGATAACCTCCGCTGCTGCCACTAGCGGACAGGCAACGCTTGCGAAACCGAGTGGCGCCAGTCAAGACGAGAAGAAGACAAACAACCGCAACCGTGCCAACGAAAGGATACGGTCTGGCCTCCAACAGAGGGCGGAATCCTACAGACAGCACCAACGCGAGCCGCAGCACGGCTCGGAATCATGTGTTAGAAGTGAGTGGATAGCCTCTCATGTGGCAGTGTGACCACGCTACGTCATGACAACACGAAACGTGAGTTTAGCTGCGGAAGGGAATTCTTAGTGATGATAACCCGCCTGGTGGTTAGTCACAGTCAATTGGAACGACACCTCCATCGCATTAGTGCCTCCTCAGTGCGACTGTGGGGAACACCGGGGCCAAAATCACACTTTCTTTGGCTGCGTATGACGGCATAAATAAAATGAGAGTAAAGGAACTTAATCGAATTAAGTGAGGCGGTGCTGAGGAAATTGTATTAGGAAACGAAACACTGAAAAGTAGTAGAAGCGTTCTCCTATTTGGGCACGAAAATAACAGACGATGACCAAAATAGAGAAGAATAGAATGTAGACTGGCAGTGACGAGAAGAACTGTTGCGTAAATGGGGAATTTGTTAACATCGAATATAAATTCAAGTGTTACAAAGTCTTCTCTGAAGATAGTTGCTGGAGTGCACCCTAGTACCAAAGTGAAACGTGGGCGATAAACAGATCAGACTACAGCAGAATACAAGATTCTGAAATCCGGGGCTACAGAAGGGTGCTGTAGATTACACGGATTAATCAGGTAACTAATCTGGAGTCAGCGAATGTACGTGCGGATAAAAGAAGCTTATGGCAGAACTTGACTAAAACAGGTGATCGGCTCGCAGGACACGTCCTGAGACATTAAAGAATTGTGAATTTCATCTACATCTACATCCATTCTCCGCAAGCCACCTGACGGTGTGTGGCGGAGGCTGTAGGAGGTAAGTGGGGGGGATGAAAATTGTAGAATGTGACCAACTATCGAATTCAGTAAGCAGATTTAAATGGGTGTAAGTTGCAACAGTTATTTGGGTGTGAAGAGGATTGCAAAGGTAGTCTTAACGTGGAGAGGCGCTTAAAACCAGGCGTCGGACTAAGTCCATAACAACAGCAACAACATAAAACACATCAACTGTATTTGTATGGTCTGATTCCATTCTACACATTTCTATACCAAAAACTGCAGAAACGCCAGACAAGAGGCGCGTGACGAATCCTAGAAGGGACGCGCTGTATACGAGATGACTCGGCTGCCCTTACGTGAGGGTTTTATGCAACCCCCAATACCTTTACATTCTGCGCTCAGAATTTTCATATTCTCAGACTCACATAGTGAAAATTGTTAGTCCTACATAAAAAAACGAACATGGTATTTTTGTAGCACATTTAATTTAGTTGCATCTTGTACTGCGATATGTTTTCACTAGAGGGTATACTTTCCGAATTATGCAAGGAATATGTACCAAAGTCACATTCAAATGCGTTTCTCTTGAATGACTCGAAAAAGCGTGCCGTCCAGCGAAAACTTATCTCAAGAGAAAAATTTTGCTGCATTAAATTGCCTACAAAAATGTCCTGTTCATCTACTTTGTAGGACTAACAGTTTGCGTGCAGCGAGCGAGAGAATATGTAAATCTCACGAACGGTTTTAAAAGGCGTTACGGGTTGCATCAAACACATTGGTAGGGGCAGCCGAGTCACACTGCATAACTGGTGCCGTTTTCAGAACAAGTGGTAGGCGGATGCTGCCATATTTCAGGTTGTTTGGTGGTTCGCGGTGCTGGAAAATTGGAAATTTGTGGTAAGGTCTTATGGGGCCAAACTGCTGAGGTCATCGGTCCCTAAGCCTGCACACTACTTACTCTAACTTAAACTAACTTACGCTATGGACAACACACACACACACACACACACACACAAACACACACACACGCGTCCGGGGGATCCGCACGGACCGTGACAAGGCGCCTCAGACCGCTCGGCTACCCTGCGCGGCAGTTCGCGGTGCTGCTAAGGCATTTGTCTCACGACGAAATACGCCGGCGGCCGAGGCGTAGTGAATGTGGTAGACGGGCCAAGTCTCGGCCGGGATTCCCCGCATTCTGTGCCGGCAGCAGACTAAACTCGGCAAGTGGTTCCCAGAGAATAGCGGCGATGCTGCCTCGCTCTGGCCGCACGCACGCGCCTCCGTGAAATATGCGCCAACTTGGATTGCGCGCAGTTGTCAAAAGTTGCCTAGGGCGGGCGCGCGCCGTTAATTCGGCGCTGAAATATCGGTTCCCGATACCCGGGCGCAGCCGGGTGGGCGCGGCCGTGCCCCAGGCGGCGGCCGGCTGCTCTGTACAGAGCAGTACGCCTAATTATGACAGATGGCGCCGTCGCGGCGTCGCTCAGCGCCAGTTAATTAAGTCGCCAGAGACTGTCGGGTCGGGGCGCTGGCGCTCGCCTCTCTCTCTTCCGTTGCCCGCCAAACCTGGCCTCTGCCGGCGGCTGGGGCGTCAGATGTCGCAACCTTTTGTTTCAGTTCTTGCGAATTCTTCTGTTCCCACCGAACGAGGCCACAGGAAAACGTAACGCACTGGCAGTCAAACTCGCGCCTTAACGAATTGGATTTTTCAGCCAAGTGGTCCTCAGATGACAGGACCGCCTCAACTGTTCAGATGATGAGTTGATGTGTAATTCATTGAAATCACCTCGTGATAACTTTTTAACAACTGAGCTGCTTAAATCCACAAATCAGCCCGGATTTAGAAAGGGTTATTCGCGCGAAATTCATCTTGTGCTTTTCTCACGCACTGTGGATGAGGGGTAACTGGCCGTTCGCAGCTCGTGGTCGTGCGGTAGCGTTCTCGCTTCCCACGCCCGGGTTCCCGGGTTCGATTCCCGGCTGGGTCAGGGATTTTCTCTGCCTCGTGATGACTGGGTGTTGTGTGCTGTCCTTAGGTTAGTTAGGTTTAAGTAGTTCTAAGTTCTAGGGGGATGATGACAATAGTGCTGTCCCATAGTGCTCAGAGCCATTTGAACCATTTTTGATAACTGGCCGATTCCACAGTTCTAGGTTTTCCGAAAGCATGTGAGACGGTGCCCCATTGCACACCGTACCGTTAACAAAGATACGGGCATACGGAATAACTTCGCAGATACGCGAGTTGCTCGCCGACTCCGCAAGTAATAAAACCCAGTATGTTGTCGTCGACGGCGAGTATTTACCACAGGCAAGGGAAGGGAAATAGGACCGCTGCTATTCTCAATAGGCGTAAATGATTTGGGGAGAGGGGGGGGGGGGTGCAGCAGACTGCATTTCCTGATGATGCGCTGGTGTGCCGTAATGTCTCGAAGTTCAGTGATTGTAGGTTGATAAGAGAATGACTTACACAAAATTTCTAGTCGGTGTGATGAATGACATCTTGCTCCAAATGTAGAAAAATATAAGTTAACGCGGATGAGTAGGAAAAACAAACATGTAATGTTCGGATGCAGCATTAGTAGTGTTCTGCTTGAAATAGCCGCGTCGTTTGAATATCTGGGAGTCCTACTACAAAGCGATATGAAATGGAACGCGCATGAGAGGAATGCGGTAGGGGAGGCGACAGGTCGACTTCGGTTCGTTGGGAGGATTTTGGAGAACTGTCGTACATCGATAAAGGAAATGGAATATAGGACGCTAGAAAGGCCTATTCGTGGTTACACGGTGGAATGTTTCGGATACGTACCTGGTCGGATTAAACGAAGAAATCGAAGCAATTCAGAGGCAGGCTGGAAGATTTGTTTCCGGTAGGTTCGCACAACACTCGAGCGTCACGAAGATGCTTCAGCAGCTCAAATGGGGATTTCTGGAGAAAAGGCAAAGTTCTTTTCGCCGGAAACTATTGCGAAAATTTAGAGAACCGGCATTTGAAGCGGACTGCAGAATGATTCTACTGCAGCCAACATACATCGCGCGTAAGGACGACGAAGATAAGAGACATTATGGCTCATTCGGAGGCATTTTTGTATGCTGTATTTGCGAGTCCAACAGGAAACGAGATGACTAGTAGTGGTACAGCGTACCCTCTTCCACGCACCGTACGGTGGTTTTCAGAGTACGTATGTAGATGCAACTGTAACAAGTCGAAACTGAGAAATGTTAGTCGTCAGTATAAATACTGGTTTGATGCAGCTCTCGTCATCTGTGCATCTACTTGAACCTGGTTAATTTAGTTAAACCTTGGACTTAATCCAAAACTTTCATGCCCCCCCCCCCACTCACACACACACACACACACACACACACACACACACACACACACAGACAGACACAGGCGCGCCGTCTGATCCAAGTGAACCGATCATTGACAGGAAATGATTATGTTCGGCTACTTGGAGACCATTTGCTACCACTTGCAATGAAGTTTTTATGGATGACGATGCGTCATGTCACCGGCCCACAATTGTTCGGGACTGCTTTCAAGAACATTCTGGACAGTTGGAGCGAAGTGTTTGGCCATCCAGATCGCCCGACATGTCTCCCGTCGAACATTAATGGGACGTAATGGAGAGGTCAGTTCGTGCACAAAACCTCAGCGGCTACAGAGGCTGCACGGCTCAGTGTACCTGCGGGCGCTTCCAACTGCATGTTGAGTCCATGGCACGTCAAGTTGCTTCACTACGGCGAGAAAAAAAACAGGCCCGACACGATTTTTGGAGGTATCCCACTTTATTTAGGGTGGGAGTAGGCGGGGCGACCGTAACGAACTGTGATCTGCACAGAACCGAACCTTGCACCGTTGACTGATTCGTTGCACATGATATTGACAGAAATAGCACAAGTGTTACAGCAGCATGGAACTGCCAGTGTAACGAGCGCCGATTGCTTGGCGGCAGGATGCTCCCAGCCGACTGGCTTTACCCTATCTGCAGTGTACGTTATGGTTATTGAGATCGACGTGAAAAGATGTCAGGGAGCGGCGACTGCTCACCCGTCCGTTCTCAGGTGGATGGCTTCGTCTCTCCCCAACCATCTAGTCGAGGCCGCGGCGCTCGGCGATGTTTCTGCTAAACGACTTGGCCTGCACCTCTGGTGGGGATGTCGATGAGGAAGGATGGAGGAATGGAGAGAGAGAGAGAGAGAGAGAGAAAGAGAGAGAGAGAAAGTATGGGTTGAGGGTGGGGTTTGTGCTGACGTTGGCAGAGGACGGGCAGAATGTATAGGCCGCGGCGGGTGAGCTCAATCAGGCGGTCCCCGGCGTTAACGAGGTGCGCCGCAGCTGAAAGGAATCCGCGGAAATCTGCTATCGAAGGCGCGCCGCACAGCGCAGCACAGCGCGCTATAATGGCGGCCGGCGGCTGTCGGAATGGCAGGCGGCGGGTTTTCTGCGGCACTCTGCGCGCTCGCCGGAATTAAAAACCGCGCGGCCCGCCGGTGGGGGGTGTGGCGTCTGTCCTTCCGCCCTTCCCTGCTGATGCCAGCATCTTCGCGAATTACCGACAGCGCCGCGGACCCCGAATTAATCTCTCCCCACCCCATGACGAGCCTCACAAAAGGACACTCCCAGACTTTCAGGTCGTTTGATCGCGCCGTCCTCTTGCGCGCTGTTAATTGCGTCGGTGATATTGGAGAACGTAGGTGCCTGATGCAGGATCGCGGTGTCCTCCTTTCGCTCCGAGGTGTGACGGAGTTTCCCGCTTATTCCCTGGGACGCACGCTCCGAACAAGCTGTGACCCGTACTTCACGGCGGTCATCTCACCTTGTGCGTGGTCTTCAACGAATCTGATAATAGTATTGCGGAACACCCGAGCGCAGGTGGCTGACAGTAATGACGACAGTGTGGTGTCCACGGGGAACGGCCGAACTGTGAGTTCGAAACATGACGGGGGGAAGGCTACGAGACGAGAGATGCTGGTTGCCTAGGCGCGGCAACTGTCGGGCGTCTTAGGCCGGTCACACAAAGTGTCAGAGGCTTCTAAACGCATCGGGGGGAAACACTGAACAGACGCGCCAGGATGGCGACCGTCGCGCTAGCGATAACACTATAAGCTATAAAAACAAGTGTGATATAATTCGGATAAGAAGCGAGCTTGTAACCCGTTTTAGTCGAGCGACTTTCTGGACAAAGTGGACTACTGGAAGTGCGTGCGCCTTTCGTGCGTGTGCGTAATTCACCAACCAACCGCGGCAGGAGTGTGTGTGTGTGTGTGTGTGTGTGTGTGTGTGTGTGTGTGTGTGTGTGACATCAGTGATCTGTAGAGTGTGGAGTTCAAAATTTTCGAGTACGCTGCGCATGCACAGAGATAGGGGACTATGGCGGCGTCTGCAAACATCTAAAGCTACAACCTATTCCGGTCGAGCTCCCTTTGTGCTGTTTTCGCGTCTTTTTAATCTTTATTATTATGTTGTTTGCATTGTTTTCGTGGCACACAACGTCTTGGTATTTTTTTCTGCTAATATTCTCCTATACAAGAGATGAAGTATTTAAGAGAAAAACATATTTACGTTTTACAGAGAAAAGGTCTGCACTGTTTAAGGACGTTAATAGATACACGTATTTTGATGAAAATTATTTCAACAGTAAAAAAGTGAAAAAATCAGACGAGAGGAAGTTTTATCACAAAGGATGCCCACTGCACCAACGAAATGCGAGCAAGAATCGCCATGGCTAAAGCTGCTTTCAACAAGAAGAGGACTCTGCTGACAAGCAAGTTGAGTTTAGCATTGAGGAAAAAACTGATAAACTCCTACATTTGGAGCATTGCACTGTATGGAGCAGAGACATGGACCATGAGAAAGAAGGAGAAAAAAATAGAGAGCTTTGAAATGTGCTGCTAGAGGAGAATGGAAAAGATCAAGTGGACAGATCGCATAAAAAATGACGATGTATTGCGAAGAGTAGGAGAGAAAACACGTACTCTGTTGACAATTCTTCAGAGAAAGGCCATGGATTGGACATCTACTTAGACACGAGGGACTCGTACATGATGTCATCGAAAGGAAACTCCGAGGAAACGCAGGACGAGGAAGAAGAAGAATTCAACATCTGGACGACATGAAAGATGGAAGGAGATACAGCAGACTGAAGGAAGAAGCTGAAGACAGGGAACAGTGGAATCGTAAATTCTCCGTAGCAAGAAAACAACATACAAAGGATAAAGCAAAAATGCGCTATTTACTGCATTCTTCATATTGTCTGATGTGTTTGCAAGTACATATTTTGTCGAGAAGATAAATGTATATGTTGTGAAATATTTGGATGACACTGTTCCTATTCTTGCAGTTCTCAGGAGTGTCAACAGTGTACCAAGACAACAACTTCCGCTATGAATTCTTCTTTTGTTGTCAATAAATTGTATTGTCATTGATTGTTCGTAAATTTTGTTACTGTATTTCGATTTTTCCGTAAGAAAAAAGTCCCGTCATAACCTCACTTTCATCGTTCACAACCCAAACTGCGGAGCAGACAGCTCTCACAACCGCGCGGGATTAGCCGAGCGGTGTCAGGCGCTGCAGTCATGGACTGTGCGGCTGGTCCCGGCGGAGGTTCGAGTCCTCCCTCGGGCATGGGTGTGTGTGTGTTTGTCCTCCGGATAATTTAGGTTAAGTAGTGTGTAAGATTAGGGACTGATGACCTTAGCAGTTGAGTCCCATAAGATTTCACACACATTTGGGCATTTGAACAGCTGCCACAGCACCAGCAGTTTTGGCGCTGACTTGTAAACGAAAATGACCACTGAAAACAGACGAGACTCGGGACGGGAATAAAACGCCAGAGGCTCTGTATTGGACGCAGCTGTGTCGAGTGGTCAGTTGAGACAGGAAAGTCGATCGTCTGAAAGGGACTTGAGAGAGGGCTAAAGCGGCAGCAATACGTTATGAAGAGCCTGTGGTCGGCCTAAGACATGATTTAACGACGATGACTCCTCCCTCCACTCAATCTCCCAAGAATAGAGCACAAGTAGAGCCAATGAGGTGGTGACGGCCCTTCGACAATAGGCCGTATCACGGACTAGCGGGGGCGAAGGGGAAAACTGGATAAAACTCGGATGCAGGACGCTCCGAGAGGTCTGTTGAAGTCAGATTAGGAAATGGCTAAAATGGCTCTCAGCACTATGGGACTTAACATCTCAGGTCATCAGTCCCCTACACTTAGAACTACTTAAACCTAACTAACCTAAGGACATCACACACATCCATGCCCGAGACAGGATCCGAACCTGTGACCGTAGCAGGGCTAAACAGAGTTATCTGCAGTAATTGCACCACAGTTGATGGGATCCTAGTCGTTTAACTAGGGACTCCTGTGTAATGTGTTGTGGTTGCGCGCTCGTTTAGTAGTGACAATTCCATTTTAGGCAGGCGGAGCTGTCCTGTAGTCCTGTCCACGAACGATGGCGGTCCGTACATGTTGGCACACAGACGGGGGACTGCGTTGTTGACGATTCCAAGCAACAGTTGCGGGACGCGCATGCGCGACCTTTCAAAATGTTCAAATGTGTGTCAAATCTTATGGGACTTAACTGCTAAGGTCATCAGTCCCTAAGCTTACACACTACTTATCCTAAATTAACCAAAGACACACAGCCATGCCCGAGGGAGGACTCGAACCTCCGTCGGGATCAGTCGCTGCGCGAGCTTTCCGCTTGAAGAAAGTGTAGGTCCTGCGAATTATGTCTCTCGCTTTCTTTTGCAGAATTCATTACGTACCGTGACAATCAGCAGAGACAACTCGCAACAAATGGAATCGAAATTCACTAAACAGCTCGCAACTATCACGTTTAATGCTCACGGCATTCAGAGCAGAGCGCGCAGTGGACTACTGAACACTCATTGGCTATCGCGGAATACGTGACGTAGGAGCACAGAACAAGCCTAAAATCGACCGCCATCGTTTGTGACTCCAACTGTAGTTAGCCATCGTCTCGGTGTAAGCACTTGTCATTCTGGGTACAATTCACTTAGAAGGAGTGTATTTTGTTTTCGTACTGTTTTCTAAATAAAGTTCGAAGTTGTAAAGCCGTGATAGCATGTTAATGCTAATGTTCCTTTCTTTTATAATTAAATTGTTAGTAATGTTTTAACGTTTTATAGTTTTCGTATTACACGTCTAAAAAACATAACATTGTGAGGTGCCGGCGTGGAGACGAGTTTGTACCTTTTTAATTATGACGAATTTTGCATGGGAACGAAATACGCCCTAGACCCCCTCCTTACCTACCCCCTAATTAATAATGCGCACAACGGTAACGGAAGGAAATGATGGTGGACCCTGCTAGTTGGTGTTGGTAAGATAAGGAGTGCACACTCGCAATAATTTAATAAAAATCGTAATCTATTCAGAGAAAAAAAAAAAAGGAGAACTTCATCGTAATAAACAATAGAAGATGCGATTCTGCGTATATCTACGAAATGATATGCGGATTACATATTACAGTGAGATTTATTACACATCAGAACATAAAGGCACATGATTATCGCCACAAACAGTACGTTAAAAGATAGGGTATACTGAAATATTGTCCGCAGCTCGTGGTCGTGCGGTAGCGTTCTCGCTTCCCGCGCCCGGGTTCCCGGGTTCGATTCTCGGCGGGGTCAGGGATTTTCTCTGCCTCGTGATGACTGGGTGTTGTGTGATGTCCTTAGGTTTGTTAGGTTTAAGTAGTTCTAAGTTCTAGGGGACTGATGACCATAGATGTTAAGTCCCATAGTGCTCAGAGCCATTTGAACCATTTTGAACTGAAATATTATGAGAATAAGAGTTGGCTCGAGATCAAGGGGCTCCTACTCTCTGTGATGCAATGGATTGACGATAGTGACTGGAGGTCCTGATGAATCAAATATTACTCTCCCGCCGATATTGCAGTATCGCAATTAGTAGTGATAGCTCAAATGCGATGACATGGAGAAACAAGCAAGGTGGGCTTGTAGCAAAGCGAGCGCGCGTGCTGCTTAGGGATTCAGTATAAAAATGATGTGTCATAAAATGCCGGAGCCGCAAAATACTGTACCAGACCTGAAATCTGCAGCACGTCGTCGGTATGCAGCGTCCTGATGACGTAGCCGCCGACTTCTGCCGTGCAGCGACTCTGTGTCAACTCTTAACCTCGAAGGCTGTCCGAGACTTCTAAGTTCTGCCGAAAAAGTGGGGCCAAGTTGCAAGACCAACTCTGACGAAGATCCGATCCCGAAAAGCCCTGCGCCCGTGCAACGCAAGAGCCAAGGCAACATTGCTCAACTGCCTACTATCCTCGAAAACCGCGAATCAGCATTAAGTACTGATTCCAAACTTCTTCCACACTGTCTCAGAAGATCATTCGCGCCAGTAGTGACCGTTCCCTCCAATTTCGAGCAGGGATTTACGACGTCAGCTAGCCTCAGTTTAAGTTGGCCAATCATTCCTCTGCTATTCAGCTGAGGGCACTGAATTTGCCGTTTGACCGGCTACGAAAACAACCTGCCTAGACCACTGGCTATCCGGCGCCAGACAGTCGCACTCGGCAGGGCACGGTCCACAAGTATTCTCAGAATCATGAGGACAGTGCAGTCAGTCGGTGCCAGCAGTCTTCGTTCAGGACGCGCCGGAACGATAAACACGCAAACTGCGGCGACACTCATAAGTCTCGCAGGTCGTTTCGCCCTGCACACAATAGGCGAAACTTGACCGACGTCAGCCGTTCCGCTAGGCGCTTAAGCCCATCGATGTACGACCCTGTCGGTATTCGCAGAAGGGCAGCCCCCAACCGGAAACGCAGTGTGCCGCGTCCTCCGGTGCTTCCCTCGCACAGGTCACCCAGGGAAGTAAAACAACATGCATAGGAATAAAGTGAAAAGTATTTTGAGCTTTCATTACAAATACTCTCATCACAATAATCTTATTCGGCCTGTTTCCACTGTGCAATGACATAAAACATTAATAAAATTGATGAAAATGAGAGGCGACATGCAAAAGAGGGCATGGAAGATTTTTTAGGTAGGGACAAGAGGAGCAGTTACTAATACGTAACTTCGAATACAGCGCTAAAATACCTAGAGCTGATCCTGCCAATGAAGTCGTTTTCGACTTGCCTCGTAGAAGAGATCACTATGCACTGAGCAGAACAGCACAGGACAGGACATGAGAGGTGATAACGGGGAAATAAAGTGGATGAAGCATGGGTGAACTACCAGAAAGGCAGGTAGGGTGATAGGGCAACATGGGTTCTGCGTACGTGTTACTATGGCGAATTCGAATGACTTCTGATGAATGAAGTGCACTCTCCCACGAACTTCGGTCTCGTCTCCTGCAGTTGCAAGAAGAAGCAAGGAAGATTGGCGTTTAATGTTCCGTCACGGCGATGTCATTAGACAGGCAACACAAGCTCCGCTCTGGAGGGTGTTTCGGTCTTTCCCTTTTCAAAACACAGATGCCGTGTGATTCAGGATGCAAGGCCAGTGGCTGTCTTACCATTCTCTCATAACCTTACTCAGTTCGCGCCGTTACAGGCAGCGCATAGGACAGATAAAAAAAAACTGGTTGGGTGAAGGCTGTCGCAATTCTACACGCAGCAGCGGAAAATAATCAGCGCTGTATTCCCGTAAGCTTACTGCATCTAACAGAGGTTGCTTCAAAAAGAATCATCCTATTAAATCTTCTTCATGAAAGAACAGAGAAACTTGAAGTGATTTCAACTTACACATCGTAACAGGAAGCTCACTTTGGCTCCAGTTGTAACGGCCGGGGTTGCCGAGCGGTTCTAGGCGCTACAGTCGGGAACCGCGCGACCGGTAAGGTCGCAGGTTCGAATCCTGCCTCGGGCATGGATGTTTGTGATGTCCTTCCTTAGGTTAGTTAGGTTTAAGTAGTTCTAAGATCTAGGGGACTGATGATCTCAGAAGTTAAGTCCCATAGTGCTCAGAGCCATTTGAACCATTTGGCTCCAGTTGTAAGGTGATTGCCGGTAAGTTGAACGTAATTTTTAATATCATTGACTATTACAATATCTGTGTTTGTACAGTGTCTGTATCTTACATTGCAATGACTTTCTTCAGACATACATTCCGTATCTGAAGGAAGAGACGCTGTTTCGACGATTAAACTATTGTAAGTATAGTAGAGTTTCGTGCGTTGCACCGTACATGGAGAAAAAAAAGGGAAATTTCTGCTACAAAAAAAATTTCGTATTGAATCCGTTATTTCGGCTAAAAGGATTCCTACATTATATAAACCCATTTATGATGCTGTGTTTTCGTAAATTGTGTTTGTTACATTGTACTTAATTAATGTTCTTTATTAAATTGTATTAATTTTCATTTTGCGTTTTGTATTTTTCTGATAAAACCATTTCAGCTTCTTTTAATTTTTTATTCTAACTTGAGTACTGATTTTGCCTAATAGAGGCCCGAATGTCGTATTATATTACAATAAGTGAAAAATATATGCATTGTTTGCCACGGAAAAGAGGCTAACAAATTTTTAGAAAAGCAAGAAAAGTGATACAACTAAAAGAACTAATTAATATGCGCATCTTCATGTTTTCGCGGCGGGTAAATATTTCAGGCACCATGCACAACACACGAACGATATCTCGCCGCGTTGACATGTTTTCCGTCACATTGTTCGTGGAAAACGTATCTGATTCACGTTGCTAAAAACAGATCTGACCAATGTATAAAAGCGTATCCTGAAAGACAGGCGCGGACAGCTGGTTGCGGACCAACACAGAAATTTTGATAGCATCTGCCCTATCTTGTAATTCTCTGCTCTGTTTTCACGTCGCAAGAGTTAGAAGTCGTGCGATGAAATTCTTTACCTGTCGGATAAATTGCACGCGGTTGACAAGGAGATGTACATTTCCGTGGTATCGCTTTCACGGTGCAGATAGGTTGATCGTCATCATGTAAGAAAGTCCTCTCGTAGCGCATCTTGTATCACGATGAAAGTAACTGTCAGTATATTATATATACTTACTTGATTATTACTCACACCTCTTGATGTTATACTTAAAAAAAAGTGAAAGAAAGTTACTCTCATTATCATAACATTGTCAGATACAACCGAAAAATATCGAATGAAAGAAAACCACGAACGAGAATCGAACACGGACCAACATTTTAGAGGCTAATGCCTCGACCGCCGACCTCTCTCTCTCCTAAACACGTAGAATGATGGGTAGCTAAGCTACAGCATGAAAACACAAAAAGTTTAAAAACTCTAACTTCATCAACTTTGGATCCCACATTATATTAATAAAAAATATTTGTTTGTAGACGATCTCTCGATTTTCAGCCATAGACTTTAACCTCGATTTTTTCAAAAACTAGGGAGTGTCTAGCAAAAAACCGAAATACTAGTGTCAGAATGTCTTGAAAAGTTTGATCAAACTTGGTGACCCACATCTCAGACGCTCCCCTTGTGACAAACATACAACGTTTTTGAAAGCAGACAACAGACTAAGTACCTGATGTGTTTAACACTGTACAGGTACTTTTCAGACATGTTTAGCAACAAAACAACGACAAAATAGCGCGATCTGGAGCAATGCAATACACGGAATTATAAATGAACACACTTCGTTTATACAGCGTATGTTTGAAACCGTATCTTGTATGCTGTTAGACTTACGACTCGCGGCTTCAAGAGTTTGCAGACGGAGCGCCCGAAATTTTTACGATAACAGAACAGATATTACTAGTCTGTGGTTTGCAGCTAGAGCGTTCGCTTAATCACTCTCGACAGTTTGTGTTTAGCGTGTTGCGGCCGGCCGCATTTATCGGTAGTCGGAAAAGAGTTAATCTTTATTGCGGAAGAAGTTTCCCCTCGCCGCGCCAACTGCTTAGTAGCATATTTCGTTGCTCGCCGGAGAAGCCAGCCGGTATCGGAGTATCGGTCTGGAAGCAACAGTGTGGCCGTCGATAATCCGCTTTTAAGCGCCGGCTATTAGTTTTAAAAGTTGGCCGAGAGCTTCTGCCGCACTCGTAGAGAGCAAAACTTGCATTCTCGGGAGTGGGAGCGGCAAGAAGAACCTTTTGTGAGCGGAAGAAAAGAGACGCGCCGGAAGATTGATGGCGAGTTCTTGTCCGTTGCCTTCCGCGTTACCTGCCCCTCGCACCGGGCCCCTGCCGTGATAAATGGCGCCTCGCCGTCCGTCCGCTCTGTAAACACTCCTCGTGTCCGTCTGTGTGTCGCGCTGCTTTCCTCTCCTCCTCACTAACGGTTCGTATCTGGCGACACCCGACTCGCCCAGTTCCAAAGCGACTGTTCTGTTGCCCAGTAATTTCCCACTGTAAGTCGGAAACTTAACTCGAAGCGTCGCAAGTGCCGCTTGTGATGTATCGGTTTCGTGACGAAGCTGCCTTTGACTCTAACCTGTTTAGCAAATTTTCAGGATACGTAATGAAACTGAGGAACATTTATGTCACAATATTCGTTGAAAAATGTTTTGCTACGGTGGGTGCTCACTTTTTTTTGTGCAGTGTGGCGCTAATTTTGAATGTTTGGAGCGAGAGCACTTGCAGAGAATAGAAAACAAGAGGTTTTACAACATGATACACGATATGGAAATGGGAAGGATACGACCAAGAGGAGGACCAAGGGATAGATGGTTGAAAGATGTGGAGGAGTGTGTTGATGAGAGAGGCGAGGACTGGACCAGTGTGAACACAGAAAGATCGTGGAAAACACCGCTAGATGGAGGGGCTTATATTCCAAGAAGACCAAGCCTGGTACTGGAAACTGTTCAAGATGATGATGATGATGTTTGATGGTGGTGGTGGTGGTGGTGGTGGTGGTGCGAGAGCGTACCATACAAAAGAGGTTCTCCCCCCCCCTCTCCCTCTCTCTCTCTCTCTCTCTCTCTCTCTCTCTCTCTCAACACCATCATCTACTGTATCGTTGATTACGTCATTCTCGTCACATGCATCACCGATTAAAATTTTCAATATGACTATCAAAAAAATGGTTTAAATGGCTCTGAGGACTGTGGGACTTAACAGCTGTGGTCATCAGTCCCCTAGAACTTAGAACTACTTAAACCTAACTAACGTAAGGACATCACACACATCCATGCCCGAGGCAGGATTCGAACCTGCGACCGTAGCAGTCGCACGGTTCCGGACTGCGCGCCTAGAACCGCGAGACCACCGCGGCCGGCTATGACTATCAGTTACAACGGAATAATAGATAGTATTTTTGTGAGATTCACTTCTTTCTGATAGATCACATATACGTTGTTGTATAGATGTAAAAAGGTGACCGATGTGATGGTTCATAGCCTTAACGGACACTGTTGACTCTCTTTCACAGTCGCTTTTTCGTTGGGCTGTATAGTATGTGAATACGTGCTGTCTGTTATTTCGCACATGTCCAAAAGAACAGACGCCGCGCGTTCATATAATTGAGACACCTCGACGGGCTATGAATCCACAACTATCAGGGCAGATGAACATTAACGTTCGACCTCCAGCGGCAGTCTAAAATGAGCGAGCGCAGATGACACAGACGGGGACTGCAGAAGTCGTGGCGCCGGGTGGGAACGTGGGGCGGCTTAAGGGGCACGCGCATACTGTGTCCGGGTGGTGCAGTTGTCAGCGCACCTGCCCAGTAAGCGGGAGATCCCGGGTTCGAGTCTGGATGCGGTACACAGCTTCAGTTGTCACCGCATCACCGCTGATTCAACATAAAGTCCCGATGCAGCTGATATCATCAGTCCCTTCCCTTCCCTTTCCTGTCCAGTCACGTTAACGTGTGTGTGTGTGTGTGTGTGTGTGTGTGTGTGTCAGAGAGAGAGGCAGAGAAATCACTCGTTGTAAAACCTAAGGTGGCCACGTCGAGACTGCCGTCTAGTACGGCGATACGAAATAAAATTAAAAAGCCTGAGTAAACACCTTTGGTCGCTCGGATGACTACGAGAGATACGGAAATCAGGTTCTGGAAGATACCGACAGGGATGTGCATCCATGCCGATTCCAGTGCCGTGGATAGCTGCGCTAAATTTCTCTGTTGGCGCCAACAGGCCGGTCGAGATGGTCCCACAGATTCTCGATTCGGTTTAAATCCGGGGAATTTGGTGGCAGGGAGGAGGGGGGGGGGGCGGGTACGGCAAACTCGTCCTGGTGCTCTTCGAATCAATCACTTACACTGACACCTTGTATCGTTGTGCTGGCAGATGACATCGTGCCGTGCTGGTAGAGGCCATCCTGCCGGGGATAAACAAGCTGCATTTATGAGTGGACATTGTCTTCATGGATAGATTCATACATGTGTTGATCCATTATGCCTTCCAGGATGACGAGATCATCCATGCAATGCCACGAAAAGATTACCCAGACTATAAAACTCACTCCATCAGCCTGGAGCCACCCGACAGTTGTCTACTTTGAGGTGTTTCTTGCCGATGGACATGAAACATGATTCGTCTGAAAAAACTATCTGTCGTCACTCAGTGGACGACCATTTGGGGTCCATCCCCCCCCTCCCCATCTCTGTCCTTTAGTTGGTTTGATACGGCCACCACGGATTGCTCTCCTGTGCTCACCTTTTCATATCATACTGGCACTTGCAACGTACTTGCTCAATTATTTTCTGGATGTATCCCAATCTCTGTCTTCCTCTACATTTTTCGCCCTCTGCAGCTCCCTGCAGTAGCGTGCAAGTTACTCTCTAACGTCGTACCATCGTGCCCCCTCTGTTTGACAGTGTTTCCCTTACATTCCTTTCCTCGGCGATTCTGCGGAGAAGCTCCTCGTTTCTTACCCTATCAGTCCACCTAATTTTCGCACTCTTCTGTAGCATCACATCTCAAATGCTTCTGTTCTGGTTCTCCCACGGACCATATCTCACTGCCATACAATGCTGTGCCCCAAACTTACTTTCTCAGAAATATTTGCCTGAAATTAAGACCTATGTTTGATATTAGTAGACTTCTCTCGGTCACGAATACCCTTTTTGCCAGTGCTAGTCTACTTTTTATGTCCTCCAGCCTCCGTGCGTCCTTAACTTCATCTGTTTCGTGATCACCAATTGTAATTTTAAGTTTCTCACTGTTCTCGTTTCTGCTGCTTGTCATTACTTTCGTCTTTCCTGGATTTGCTGTCAGTCCAAATTCTATACTCATTAGACCATTCGTTCCATTCAACGGGTTCGGTAATTCTTCTTCACTGTTACTGAAGATATCAATGTCCTCAGTGAATCTTATTATTGATGTCCTTTCACCTTGGATATCCCACTCTTGAACCTTTCTTTTTTACCGCCATTCCATCTTCGACGTGTGGATACAACAGCAGGGGCGAAACACTACACCCCTGTCTCATATCCTTGTTAATCCGAGCGCTTCGTTCTTGGTCTTCCACTCTTACTGTTCCGTCTTGTTTCAGGTACATATTGTATATTACCAGTCTTCCCCTGTAGCTTACCCCTGGTTTCCTCACAACTTCGAACATCTTTCAACACCTGACATAGTCGAACGCTTTTTCCAGTTCGATAAACCTTGTGAACGTTTCTTGACTTACCTTCACTCATGCGTCCATTATCAACCGCAGCATCAGAACTGCCTCTCTGGTGCCTTTATCTTTCTTAAAGCCAAACTGAGGTGCGAATTCCAGCCCTCTCTGCCGATGAACAGCAGTCAGCATGTGTGCGTGAACCGGGCGCCTGCTTGGGAGGCGCAGGCCATACGCAGCAACGTTCGCTAAACGGTCCTTGAGGACACACTGTTGGTAGCCCCTTGGTTCATCTGGACGATCAGTTGCCCGACAGTTGCACAGCTATTCGCCCGTACACGTCTCCGCAGCCGCTAGCATCTGCGGCCCGTGTAGCACAACAGTGGCCTCCGTGCTGGTTGTGGATAGAGCCGTTTTTGCCGTCCACAGTATACCTTAATAACGGCGGCACAGGAACGGTTTACCGGAAATGTTTGCATCCTTGGTCTGAAAGACAATGATCATGACGCTCTGTTTCTGCATTACGACAACGACCTCACTGCTTTCCACGTCTCCTCGACACGCTTTATACACCCTCCACTGCTAGTGCTGCCACCTGCCGTCTGTGAGTGGTTATTGCACGCTGACGTCAAACGTAGGCTGCCACATTGTGTGACTGGACCATGTAGCAGCTACATTGATTGCCTGTGTTTTATTTTCATGAAATAATATATACTGCAACACTGACTTGTTACTAATATTTTATTAGCTCGTCGCGTTTCGGTAACATGCTGCCATAGTCAGATGCATTAACAGTTACTGTTACTTTTATTTTGTTAAGATCTTACAGTACAGTCAAAGCCGTCAAATAACATCCGTAATACACGGATAAATTTAAGTGTGTCTTATTTGTGGTAGTTTCTTAAATGTAATATTTTGAGATCACCACCTTGAGTGAAACATGGTTTCTCGTTTCATTTCAGCAAGATATATTTTCGTACGTCTGTGCAGTCATCAGTTGGTTATATCATTACTTAATTTCTTTCTGTAACGTACAGGCGTATGTTTCCTGCAATTTTTTGTACACAATGTTATTCGGATAAGCTGCTGTTAAAACTTTTGTCTCCTCTCTTCCACTTTGTTTTCGTCGGTAAGCATCTAGCCTGAGTTTCTGCGATCGATGGTCAGTTTCTTGTTATTTTCTGTTTGTGATGCTAGTATAATCGTAATAGAACATTTCACTACATTAATAGGATTTCCGTAATTTTTGTGTTTTTCTTGAGGGTATCCCTGCTGTAATAGACTGTTTCTGTCTTTCAGTAACAGAGTACATCACGTACGATGGCTGCGTATGAATGCTAAAGCGCACTTTGAGAGGAAACTTGGCGAGATTGGAGGTTGTAGTTGGAGAATGACTCCGAAAGGTATTGACTGTTCTCTTATAGCTGCCAACTTCAGTTGACAGTCAACATTGTGATAGTACGTCTTCGGAACGCCAGGTGACTCGCAGAATTTACAGTCACTGCAGTGTTCTGCGCTGGAAGTTGGAAACTGCTTGGTCATTGGCAGTTAAGCACATCAAGCACAATGCTGCCCGCTAGTCGAAGTTGAGAGCGGCCGTAAATTAGTCAGTACCGACAGAAGCAGAATTTACTTCCATCGATTTAGCAACTCTTTTATCAGCCACTTCGCCGAGAATGCGCGTGTAGGAACCTGTTGATATATATCAACAGTACACCATCAGAGATGTAAATTCTACGGCGTGGAGGACAGAACGTAGCAAACGAGTTTTGGGGCCATGCGTTTCCACTTATCTGCCACCTCCTCCGTGCGCGGCTGACGGCGATATATTTGGCAGCGGGGCTTAATGCGGACGCGCGATAACAATAAAACACGGCGCGAGTTTGTCCTGGCCGCACACCGCACTTACGCTCCCACTTGAGCTGCACCCCCTCTGTGAGGAGTTCGCACCGCTATAAATGCGGAGCTCACAGTGAACAGTTTCTTACGAGCGTTTGGTGTACAAATGTCCTGACAGATGACGTGTGTAACTCTCAGAAACTGTCAGTAGGGCAACGCAGCTGCGTGCAGTGACGCAAAGTCCGTGAAAAACTGTTAAGCAGGGAAACGTTTCAGTAAACAGCGTTCAGAGGGAAAAAACCTAACTGGTCCTAAACATGAATGAATTTACATTATGAATGAAACACACACAGCACTGTTATACCAGTCTTGTGTGTGTCTCATTCATAATGTATGAAATATTCTAAAAGAGCCGGCGTAACAGTCAGTCAATGCAAGTAAATGAATTTGCGGTTTTGTCGAAAAATATTCACGTGACGGAAATATTTGCAGGTGTGAGCGTGGGTTGCTCTACGCTGTTCGTATCTCCGAAGTGTTGAGTCTTGGTAGTATAAACTCCTTCAGAAGAAGTCAACAGTTCTGTTAAATGACGCATAATATTCGATTAAAGCCGTCCTTTTTGTGGCAATTTTTTTCTTGTTTTGTATTCTATTAAAGGCGTCCTTTTTTGTGGTCCTTTTGGTGTTCAGAATGGTTCAAATGGCTCTGAGCACTATGGGACTTAACATCTGAGGTCATCAGTCCCCTAGACTCCGAACTACTTAAACCTAACTAATCTAAGGACATCACTCACATCCATGCCCGAGGCAGGATTCGAACCTGCGACGTAGCGGTCACGCGGTTCCAGACTGAAGCGCCTAGAACCGCTCGGTCACCTCGGGCGGGCTTTTGTTGTTGTTGTTGTTGTTGTTGTTGTTGTAGGCCATCAACACAATGAGGAACTTTCGACACGGCAAGAAATAGCCAACGTTATATGTGCAACATAGCTTTCTTCTTCGCCACGCCGTGTACGGTGACTTGCTGATTATAAATCTTAGAGTAGATTTATGAAGTAGCAGACATTTAAGTTTTGGAATCCAAGTGTGATGTTATGCATTTTCTTTTATCTCAGACGCTTTACAAGTCATTCGCTATTCTGGAAAACACGAAACAAAATTTCCTGCATTGTTGTCCAGTCAGAGATTGATGTCTTAAATCCTTACCGCCCTTTCCCCAATTTAATTCTCCTTGACATAATAATTGTGCGTACGGCAGTCGACAAGTTCTGCTTTCTTAAGATAAGCATTTGGTACAAACTTACATAGTTTCAAGAAATGGAGTCAACTTTTGACGTATTTGTACTCGCCGATGTATAAAAGATTTTGTGACACGTGTATCTTGTGTTCTGCAATTAATGGAAACAAGACATCAGTTCCGAAGAGCAGTGTTTAACGAAAGACTGCAGGCAGTTATATCCCAATCGTTACCGCTCGGGGTTTTGTTAAGTACAACAACTATCGATATATAAAAAGGATTGCAACTTAATAATTCACTGTAGATAACAATCATTTTTGAACAGTTGAATGGTTGAATAAATTTAGATTGCAGAATAATTATGATCGCCAGCTCAAAAAGCGAGCAAAAGTCAAATGCAGCAACTGAACAAAATGCGCATGTGCAAGGTTAGCTGTTAAAGGCATGGGTAAGAGAACAAGACGTATTTGTGTATTGAACTGGGGACCTAGAAACGACGGAGAGGCTTCGTCCCCGCCGTAGCCCTCAGTGGTTCACAACCCCACAACAGGCTACAGCAGTCCACTCACCCCACCGCCGCCCCACACCGAACCCAGGGTCATTGTGCAGTTCGACCCCCAGTGGACCTCCCCAGTGGACCTCACCAGACCAGTGTAGCCCCAATGTTTGCGTGGTAGAGTAATGGTGGTGTACACGTACGTAGAGAAAGTGTTCGCGCAGCAATCGCCGACATAGTGTAAGTGAGGCGGAATAACGGGAACCAGCCCGCATTCGCCGAGGCAGATGGAAAACCGCCTTAGAAACCATCGACAGGCTGGCCGGCACACCGGACCTCGACACCAGTCCGCCCGGCGGATTCGTGCCGGGGACCGGCACGCCTTCTCGTCCGGAAAGCCGTGCGTTAGACCGCACGGATAACCGGGCGGGCCAAAAAATTTTGATAATTTAGAATCTAATGATAGGATTTATAGTTACGGACACCAGTAAATCGTAATGAGAAACAGTGTTATGGAAAGTGCATCGAATTACGTAACTTACTACAATGCCGTCTTGAGAGGCACCCACATGCCTTGCTCATACTGTGGCATCAAGCAGTCAGGCCTGCAAGATGAGTGGTCTGCCAAGCGAGTGGATTCATTTTTTATTTATCAAGTAACATGAACTCTAGTACTCACAATGAAGTTAAAAGTTATTCTCCTGCATGGATATTACGCAACGGAAACGCACATCTGACTATCAGTAATTTACACAACACTGACTGTTCACTACGCACTGGCAATACCACATTTTCTTTCTTATTTAACGGCTTTGATCAACTCGTGGCCATCGCACTGCATATGAATGGCGCACACATTATAAATTCTGGGTATCATGGAAACGCACTATTCGAAGGAAAAGACCACCAATCTTTTTCTTTTCACTATCTTATTTATTCCGAAAAATTCTATAACCTACAACAATAACACATGAGAAATTCCGCCCAGTGGGCATGGCTTTACATTGGTGATTCTCTATCGTATGGTCTCGTAATTATTTAATGCTACAGTGCACTTTCTGGATAGGATGGTGGATCTTTTGCTATATCTCACAACCATCATCACGAAACTTTCCTCCAGACCGAGCGGTACAAAAGGAACATGCATAACCCACTACCTCTGAAACTACCTTGCTACTCTCCCATGCAAACGACATTTACATGACATACACCACACTGCAACATGGAATACGACATAAGGAATAGTCACAACATTATAATCACATCACTTTCCGCTTTCCCACTTTAATTAGTATTCATCCCAGTTCCACACGACACTGCCCCACTTCGTAACTTTTCTTTCCTACTACGAACTCTGGACGTTATATGCACGTCTTCCTGCGCAATGCAAGCCAAGTGTCGTTCCTGGATAGACGGCTGACTCACCTTGCTTCTCTCTCAGAGTATTATAGTTTGAATCAAGCGTCACACGGAAACACAACACGCAAAGTAATATTAAGAACATATTCATCACACACGCGAGTCCTCAACTGATACCATGGACGAGTACTTCTCTTTATCCTTTGTCTCATACACAGATTGAGACTCACACAGTACTCACCACGTGGAAGTACTCGTCTCTAATTTCAAGTCCTGCACACGCCATTTCTTAAATATTTCCAACTTATAGTACACACGCTAGTAATTCAGCTTAACTTAAGCACTCGGAAGTATTTCAAGTTATTGCTACACGTGGTTTCATTGTGACCGTTGGTCACTTCCGAAGATTACTACGATCCCCTTAATATTACCTGCCTGACATGTAATTCTCCCCACAAAAGTTCCTGAAATAGAGAAATTATTATTCCAAACTACTCTTACGTATTTCACATGCAGTCCATGTCTCCACTCTTTTGTCTTTACGGAGCACAACTAAGACAGGTCTTACCAACACAAGATCCAGCGGCAGAGTGCTGAAACATGGCCGTTGTTCAGGTCATCTCGCACCTCTGTCGAGGTGGGGGAAGACCATGCTACCGTATTGGTCAGCCACATTTCAGGCGCTCAAAGCTCCGGTAAGTTTCATCTCTTTGGTTCCACCAAAGGTGGCCAAAGGATCGTCTCAAAGATGATCATATATTCACATTCACTATCTGCGGTTAGCAGACGACCATACATTCATTCATTTCACAGATCTCACCAAACTGGATGTAGGGATTTATTTTGTGGGAGTGCACATGTGATCCATTAAATAAATAAATTGTCATTCTTTCCCACACTGGTATCCAGCTTCGCTGTATTAATTGAAATTGAGTTATTTTTACAAAAAATATGTTGTACTGCCAAGAATAACGAAGAATGTTGTACCTATTTTCAATGTCGGGCGGTACTGTACCCTTTCAGTCTGTTCAAAAATTTTCAAAAACGTGACGATAACTAATTACTGTTATTTAATGGTTACTTCTCAAATTAAGATCGCAAATGTTTTCCCTTATAGCAACAACCGTTCAGCAATGCCAATGTTACTAGGTGTGAGCACACGAGATTAATTTAATACACAAGATAAAATCATAAAATTGTTGTGGGTACAATAGTTTCAATATACTTTTGTCGCTGAAATGTAAATGCTTCTAAATAACTTGTGGTTTGATTGACTGTACAGTAGTGTGAAAGACTGTAAGAAGAACAGTTACTACTGTCTCTGATTCTAGTAAGTATTAGAATTAAATGTCAGTGTAAAATTAATTGATTTATCTTGTTTAAATTATTTCTTTCACTTGTGATTTTCTCGGAAGCATTGGTGAAAGGACGGGACGCTGGTGATGGCTAATGACTCGAGTGAACTAGGTTCACTCACTGATTTTGTGATTTGACTGAAAAACGCAACACTATTGTGTTCAAAAAAATTTATTACCACGGTGGCAAGCCTTGTACACAATTACAAGATAACTGGCTTGACGTTTCACTGCGACTCGTTGTTTGTGGCGCGACGTAAGGCTTTGTATGGTATCAGTTGGCGAGAGGTTCTTTCTGATTAGCGAGCAGCTTGAGTAACTTTGGGCCAATACGGTCACCCTGCTAAATGGCCAGATCTTTCTCTAACCGTGGACTGTGCCCCCATATGTGCTCGCTCATTTACATGCATTTCGCCTTGCCACATACTACAATACCAACTCCAGAACAATCTCGAGTTGGCATTAACGCGCCAACACTTCACGTACCTCACCACCCGCCAGGTTAGCCGAGAGCGCTAATGCGCTGCTTCCTGCTTAGCTGGCCCGAGTCGGTTCCGCCCGGCGGTTTAACGACGGAGGCCGGTGTGCCGGCTAGCCTGGATGTGGTTTTTAGGCGGTTTTCCATGTCCCACTAGGCGAATACTGGGCTGATCCCCTCGCCCCGCCTCAGTTACACGACTCGCAGACATTTGAAACACATTTGCACCATTTCATGAGTTACACTAGATGCAGATAACACTCGTTCTGTCCTGGGTGGGGGGGGGGGGGAGGGGGGTATGGGGTGGTGGCAGGAAGGGCATCTGGCCACCCCTTAAAATTAGCCATGCCAAATCGTACTTAACCCTGCCGGCCGTGCGGGACAAAGGCAGTAGCAAAATAAGAAGAATTCACGTATTGCACCACGAATGAGTTGCAACTATCCACTTTGCCTCCACTACCAACGACTGTTTGCCCTCTCGGCAGCGATGTTACTGTTTCATTGAAAGATAGTCTTTGCGCTTCCTACAGTATGAATTTTCCTGTAGTGTGCCCACTACAAATCCTCGACATAATCATCTCTAATTAGCTCTTCTAGCATCTGATAACAGTTTCATGACCACTAATTAGTCGTAAGTAAATATATTTACAAAAAATGGTTTTAAAATTGTAGAATCAAGTGACTGTAGAGTGTGTGAGCCACTTTGTTGCAGTGTTACAAACTGAGTATTTACGGCTCTACGGACGCTGGTTCGCTTGAAAATGCCTCACAAGCAGGTGCATTCGCAGTGGAAGTGCAGGTCAGAGCAAATACCATTCTGTAGTCCAGGTTAATTATCATTCACCCCGACCTTGTTGACACGATTAAATGCGATTATACCGCAGCTTGTTTCTTTGCCTCGACAAAATTTATACGTGTAATCTGTGATTTAACCGGCAGCGGAATGTTTGGCAATGCGCAATTACCGGCCGCGGCCGACGAGCGACAGCCGCGTTGTGTCGACTCGAGCTCGCATTAATTCGTGATGGAGCCGGCGCCCCGCGTGCTCAAAGAATGCGTGCCCGGCCGCAGTCGTGTGTGCGTTCCATTAATTTGGACGAAACGGAGCGCCCCGCTGCTTTTCGTTTTGCCGGTCGATGACCTGCGCGGCGGTCACATATTGGCGCTGAATATTTCAATGATCGCACGGACCGCACACTGGGTGGGCGGATGACTGCTAACCGAATTACGTCGGCCGGGCCGCAGCGGGGCGCGCTTATTGGCCTCGTTACCGGTGATTACCCGCGCTGCGTCAGGCGGCGTGACGTCACGCGTCCACTGTCTGCCGTCACTTGTCTCGCGCCTCTGGCGGGCCGACGCACAGGCGGCGCTGCGGCGGCAGGCCCGACGTCACACGTCTGCTTCGACCTTTGGCGGACGCAAACTACTTTCCTAAATCCAGTGTGCGAAGAACACACTACTGCTCAAAAGTTTTCAGTCGCACATTGTAAGTAGGCTGTTTAGGTTCTTATACTGGTAACGCCACCGCCACGTAGAGCTTTGTGTGAAAATCACTGGCTGTGCTGTGTGCAGTCTGTGGCTGGGTTGCATTGTTGGAATTTGCTATTGTAGTGTTGGGCAGTTGGCTGTTAACAGCGCGTAGCGTTGCTCAGTTGGAGGTGAGCCGCCAGCAGTGGTGGATGTGGGGAGAGAGATGGCGGAGTTTTGAGAGCGGATGATCTGGACGTGTGTCCATCAGAGACAGTATATATATATATATATATATATATATATATATATATCAGTTCATGACATCCAGTCTCACAAATTTATATATATTATGACTTTTGAACACTATTAAGGTAAATACATTTTTTGTTCTTTATCAAAATCTTTCATTTGCTAACAACGCCTATCACTAGTTAGTCCCTTCAGTAGTTCGAATCTTTTACTTAGCTGGCAGTATTGGCGCTCGCTGTATTGCAGTAGTTCGAGTAACGAAGATTTTTGTGAAGTAAGTGATTCATGAAAGGTATAGGTTATTGTTAGTCAGGGCCATTCTTTTGTAGGTATTATTGAAAGTCAGATTGCGTTGCGCTAAAAATATTGTGTGTCATCTTAGTGTTGATCAGAATAGGTAGAGAGCGAAATGTCTGAGTACGTTCAGTTCTGGTCAGCTGTTTGAAAATCAAATAATGTAGGAGGTTTATCAGCACAGTAATTCAGTAATTTTTCTAAGGAGACGTTTCAACATGATAAAAATTATATACTTCATTTCAGTGTGCAAACACATCGTACAAACCAAATAGAAAAAGAAAATAAATATGTTCTTTGTCTACCATTAGACCAACACAATGTAGTTCAGATTTTAGCCTCTTCAAAGTATTCACTCTTTCCCGTCAGAACACCTGCACAAACTCATGGCATTCTGGAGATAAGATACTGTAGTGCTGTTGCAGATATTGCAGTCCAACACGTCTGTAAATTATTCCATAGATGTTCCAACATCAGTCGATCTCTGTTTTCTTACCTCCCAGTCCATTTCATCCCATAAGAGTTCAATGAGATTTAAGTCGGGTGACTGGCACGGCCTAAACACATTGTTCAGTTCCTCGCATTTCTCTTTTCTCTTGACATACCATCTGCCCAATTTGGAAGCACGTTCGGGATCGTTGTCCTGTTGCAGAACAGACTCAGGACCAATAAGTCTCTTGTCAAATGGAAATGCGTTGATCAGGATCCTCTGATATCCTTTGTTCTTTAATGTTCAATTGAATTTTCTCATTTTGAGAGAAGTGAAGGGTGATCTGTTTAATTGTTGAAAATCATTCAACAGCCAAAATCGATTTTTTTTTTACGACAACCGGTTTCAACAGACTATGCTGCTATCTTCAGGTCTTAGAACCTTTTGTTGTAAAACATGTTCAATTTACAAAAGATTTTACGATCTGAAGATGATACCGTAGTCTGTTGAAATCGGTTGTCGTAAATAAAAAAAATATTTTATACGATCGTGGATGCTGAATGATTTTTAACTTTAATGTTCCATTAATTCTCACTAGATCACGCGCTATGTCACCGGCAAAACCCCCCCACGCCATGATCGACCCTCCACCCTGATAAACACTTGACTCTTCATACATCTTTCACGAAGTCGACGAACAAACATTCGACATCGAACACATGATTTCACGGTTTGGGCATCCACAGCTTGGGTAGGTAATGGAAATATTTTAAAGTTTTTTATGCTATTAAACTCTTCTAAAATCTCCTGGTAGCCGCATTAGCTGTTAACAGTTTCATTACAGGACCATACACGGCCGGTTTCGTGATGATTTAATCGCATCCTCAGGCGTATACAGATAGCTAATTTAACATTGGATCATTAAAAATACACCGTCTCCCATCGTTCGGATTCCGCTTAAATTGGATGGTTACAAAATTCCAGGGGGCAGCAGGCGCAGGTAGTATACCAGAGCACTGGGCTGAGAGCACCAATGTTTAGAAATCAACAGATGACCGCAAAAACCACATCCACACCATGTATACACCACTGCAGATTGGGCTTCGATTCCCGGCGGGGTCAGGGATTTTCTCTGCCTCGTGATGGCTGGGTGTTGTGTGCTGTCCTTAGGTTAGTTAGGTTTAAGTAGTTCTAAGTTCTAGGGGACTTATGACCACAGCAGTTGAGTCCCATAGTGCTCAGAGCCATTTGAACCATTGGGCTACGCCAACTTTCGTTGCTATTGTCTTGTTAGAATAGCCTTCCTGGTGCAGAGCTAAAATTGCAGGAGGTTCTTCAGTTGTAATCTCCTGCTTCTGTCGCAGTAGGGGGTGATATGGAGGTACACACACACACACACACACACACACACACACACACACACACACTGCTAGGTGCACACAATACACTGTAAACTAGTGCGAATTGTGTAATACGGAGACAGCTGAAGGAATGAGGGCTATTCGAATGGAAATATCATAGGTAAAGGCACGTAGCGTAATTGTGGATGCTGAACAGTGCCTCTCTATCCGAAGAGAGGTGCTTAGTCTTTACATGTTTATATTTCTTTTATTGTAACAGGGATATGAAAGAATATTCGAAACGAAGTCCCTGTTTCAAGCACAAATCCTTACGATAAGTGATCTAAAACCTTTGACCCTTAGTGCATACTGTCTTCGGAGGGAAGACCACAATAACAGTCAGTTCGTTCCATAAAACATGTAAACTATTGAGAAAATACGGCGATGTCATATTACTACTGGTAAGTTTAATGCCTTTGTCGCAATTGCAGGATTGAAACATTAACTTCCGTACACTAAAACAACACAGATTTCAATGGCAGCTATACGTATCAGACTTCTGCATAATTCTGGAAAGCTCTGGTGTTGTACTCAGTGACACTGACCTTAAATAACACCACAATGTAGCAGGCAGCTGCAGTGTTTACTCCGATGCGATTCAGCTGTGTAGAATAAAACGGTTCAAGTGGTTCTGAGCACTATGGGACTTCACATCTGAGGTCATCAGTCCCCTAGAACGTGATATACTTAAATCTAACTAACCTAAGGACATCACACACATCCACAGGATTCCAACCTGCGACCGTAGCGGCCGAGCCTATAACCGCTGGGCCACTGCGGCCGGCTGTATGTAGACTACGTCGTCGCATTGCGGATTACCCGCATTAGCGCCACCTAGAACGTCAGTAAAGAATTTGTATGTAGAGTTGACTAGGTAACGGTAACACCAAACGCTTTATATCGAAGGATTGCACAAAAGTGAGGCAACATCTGTGGCCCTAATGCAGGCGCTATGCAGAAAGAAATAAGCCCTCCTTACTTTGTCTGTATATATGTCCTTCGGAAATACAGTGTTTTGTTACAATTCCGCTGCCTCCCTTTCAGCCCTGTCTCCTTAAGTGACTCGAAGTGAACAGTAAAATTTCAATAGTTGAAAATAATCATAGACCTTGCGGATGATGTGTGTAAATTTATTTCTTAAGTCAACTGCAGTAGCAGCCCTCGAGATGTGATTGCCGACTTCTTCATTTACCGTCGAAGACGCGATCATGGAGGCCAACCGGTGGCACACTCAGAGTAGGCCGGCCGCTGTGGCCGAGCGGTTCTAGACGCTACAGTCTGGAACTGCTCGACCGCTACGGTCGCAGGTTCGAATCCTGCCTCGGGCATGGATGTGTGTGATGTCGTTATGTTAGTTAGGTTTAAATAGTTCTAAGTTCTAGGGGACTAATGACCTCAGCAGATGAGTCCCATTGTGCTCAGAGCCAGCCATTTCTAGGGGACTGATGACCTCAGAAGTTAAGTCCCATACTGCTCAGAGCCGTTTGAACCAACTCGGAGTGGTCCCTCACGCATTGCTCTATCTCCTGCGCGACGTCAGTAGTTACTTTGCATCCGAATACTGCAGCTCTGGAATTCGACAACAGTACAGGAACGAGTTGTGCGTGCGTGCATGTGGGCTTTCTTTGTGTTTGTGTGTGAGGGGGGCGGAGATGTCGGACGCAGCTACGCGTGCCTTTCCTCGTGTTTCTCTGCTGTCAGACGCAGAGAAATAATCCGCCCCAGTGAATGTTAATGGATCTGTCAGATCCAAGGCAGGCGCCCGTTGCCCGGAAATATGCGGTGTGTGTTCCGGTTTCATGCTGCAGATGCGAACGAGAGATGCAACTGCCAATAAGTGGCGTTTAATAATACCGCCAAAGACCCTTAAACGTTTTAGTAGCTTAGTACTTCGTCGACCTGAGTTAAATCTGATTAGTGTCGTATTTTTTAATATAACCTATTTCAAAAGAGCCTCGGTAGCAAAAATTACCATAGCATCGTTAACGGTAATCATCGACGTTAACGACGGTTGTGAGAAGATTCGTAACGACACCATGTTACGAGATTGCCTCAACGGCTGAACTACCTAAACTAATTATGGCGCTATAACGATGAAGCGGTATACTACCTACTTAAATAAGTACACACGACTGCTTAAAAATTCATGTAATAAAACTCTTTTATGTAGGAAATTGAGAAATGCAGTTTTTGTGACCGCTATGGCTGGAAGCCGCCACCAACACAAGCCAAATGCCTTGTCAGAAGAAGTAACGGCGGGAATACATTTCGTGTCAGCTGGCACATTAAAATATAGATAAGGGATGTGGTTTCCTCCAACTTTGCGTGAGGGAATACTTCGCATAATTAGGTACCGTTAGAAAAAAAGTTGCAGTAATGACCATTCTGATCCTGATAAGGTGTGAAAGTGGTGATTTTCATTTTAGAACATTAGCCAAACTTATGTGAGGAACAGCGAAAATTGGATATATACAAAGAAGGACGGAACGAATGCTCACTGACAGAAGATCGCTACGGAAACGTTAAAATGGACATGACCTTTTGGATAAGGTGCTGCGTGTTTTTAATTATTTCAGTGATGACAAACTTTGATAATGTGCTGACTTTTATCAACGTGACATCTTGTGCATGAGGTTCAGTGTAAAATAAACATGTTTTACTACAAAAAATGTTTAAGACATGAAGATGACGGAGAAAGAATGTTGAAACCGGTTGTCCTGTCTTGGCTTTTGAATGGTTTTTAACACTTAAAACAGATCGCCCTTCAGTTCTCTCATAATGGGAAAATTCAGAAAAACCTGAATTGGCAGACGCTTGAAGGTAGACGTGAGCTACGCCACGAAAGTCGACATACAAAACATCGAGAACCAGCATTGAGTGACATATTGTTCATCCTTTCTACATGTCGCTCCCGTAGGGACCCTTGAAGACAAGATTATAGTAACTAAAGCACTAAGAGAGACTTTTGAGCAGTCATTGTTTCCTAGCTCCGTAGAGACTAGAACGGAAAGAAATGCGAACGGGCAGCGTGCTACGTATTCTCCGCCCTGCACTTCGTAGTGGCACACAGAGCATGTGGATAGATGCAGAAGCGATATTATTTGATGGTCTTACTGAGGCTGTGGTGGACTCCCTTCCGTTTCTACAGGCCCAGCTTTCGTTCACGCGAAGCCAGACTTCGAAACGTGACAAGTTTTCATCAGCTGAACTTGACATCAGCATTCTGTTCGATGCCTGATTGTGCTAACGTGTGGAAGTGTGACGCGTACCTGTCCCCGGAACTCGGCAAGAAACGTGACGCAAGTCGGAAAACGTCATGTTCAGTTTATGTCACTAAAAAGTACGTGTGAAGTGCCCCAAGGTGGACGAAAAATGTAATGGTATGTAGCGCCAACAATACTTACTTGAAATTTAAGGGAATCATATGCTACGTTTTATAGAATTAGTTCTTTAAGTGGAGTTTTCTCAAGTATTGCAATTTTGTGTTATGTCACTGTTATTGCCGGGGTACGATGTTTCAGATATGGATGCTGTTTTGTTTCATATTTATAGATCACCATGTCGCTTTAGAAAGTGGTAGGTGCCTACTGTACTTTACGCCGTCTTCCTGTTCCCATTTTTGCACCGGCACATACATACACTTGTAGTGTAACCGAGCCAAGGTGTATCGCTGCTTAACCCTCTCAGAGCTGAATTTTTTCTGGAGGAAGGAAAATTTTTCTTTATCCTTTAATGCTCTTAGGTGATTTTTTGATAGTTTTAGAAGCAAGGTTTACACACACACACACACACACACACACACACACACACACATATATATATATATATTAAGGAATAAATAATTAATTTTCAATTATTCACTGTTGTAATAAATAAACTGATCATTCAATAATTACCGTGCAAAACAACAGTAATAATATTCAGTGATTCAAACACTTCGGTGTTTTCTGGCGGCTACGAGCTGCTTCGTACTGCTAAATTCACTCGTTTATAGTTTTATAGTTATGCCCAACAGCTGGCGTCAATTACGCATTGTGAAAAGACTGAACATTCACAAACGTGTACATGACGTTTCTATTGATGAAAAATATTTCTGTTGCAGCTAATACACAGCAAACGTTGACGTACACAATTCTAGCCAGCTTATCTGAATGGGTTAAGCGAGTTGCGGCAGGGCGGGTTTTAAATTCTCATCTCTCGAACAGTTCAGTTCACCTACTTCGGTAAACATCTTGCTGTCTGCCCCTTTACTGTGCATTGCTCTACATCTACGTCAGCATAGATATTCTGCAAGCCACCGTACGGTGCGTGGCGGAGGGTACACGTGTATCATCACTAGTCATTTCATTTCTTCTTTCACTCGCATATACAGCGAGGGAAGAATGGCTGTCAGTGGAGGGTGCGACAGTCGGCGGCTAGTAGCAGGTGACGGTTCAGCCAGAGAGACGGCTAGACAGGGACAGGGTCCATGACCCTGCGGTCGCGGCGGCGAGATTAATCGCCGCTCCTGTGGGTCGGAGTGCGGCTCTCCGGACTGTGGCGCCTGCCCCTCCTCCGCTCCCTTCCCCCCGGTAAACATTTGTTCTGCCGCGCCAGCCGGCAATCGGCCGCCTGCTCAGCTGTCCCTACTTGTTGAGCGCAGCCTGCGTTTATCTGCCTCCCTCCCTCCCTCCCTCCCGCCCCACCACTTACTGGCGAATATTGCGCTCTCCTCCTCCTAGTCTAGGCCTCGCCTCCCAGCGAGTAGCTCTTTCCAGCAGTAAACGATTGCAGTTTCCGTGACAATAACTTCATTCTCGTCTTCACTGTGTACAGAAACCCCCCCCCCCCCCTATCCGCTCCTTCAGAATTCTCGCCCCAGTGTGTTCAGAAGGTCTCCGCCTACAGCTGTTTGGATTGATAATGAAAATATCAGTTCAAAAAGCCGTGGTTGCGAAATACTACCACGAACTATCTATAGAAGGTGGAGCGACTGATAGAAGCCGACCCCGCAGAAAGATCAGTTTCCGTTCCTTAAAATACGGTAGACAGCAATGATTCTAGAACATTTCTCAGCGTGAAACGAGGCAAACCCTTGCGTGTGCCATGTGTGAATTTAGAAAACGAATTCCAAAATATTGACTGGAATACACTGTTTGAAATTGTGAAGGCAGTAGCGATAAAAGAAACAGGCAACGGGAGTTTTATATAACGTTGTACAGACCCGAAGGGTATGAAAGGGAAGCAGTGGTTTAGAACGGTGGATGGGGGCCGGGGGTTAAGATAGGTTTATAGCCGAGATCTCCGATTTTATTCGATCTACACAGTGAGTACTCAGTAAAACAACAAAGAAGAAATTTTAAAAACGGGTTAAAGATCAGGGATAACAAAATGAAAGCTTTGAAGTTCACCGACGAAATTGTAAGTCTGTTAGGCAGGGCAAATGACTTGGAACAACTGTTGAACGGAATGGATGGTGTGTTGAAATGAGTATATAAGAGGAATATCAGCAAAAGTAAAACAACAGTAATGGAATGTAGTCGAATTAAATCAGGTGATACTGAGGGAATTACGAAACGAGACACTAAAACTACTCGGAGAGATTTGCTATTTTGACATAAAAATTACTGAAGATTCGGAAATAGAAACTATATAAAATACAGACTGCCAATAACAAGGAAATCATTATTGAAAGGCTGGGATCCCTTTGAAAGGCTGGGATCCCTTTAACATCTAATAATCTAATATTCACTGAGGTGACATAAAATCATGTGATACGTCATAATATCGTGTTGGACCTCGTTTTGCCCGGCGTAGTGCAGCAACTCGACGTGGAGTGGACTCAAGAAGTCGTTGGATTGCCCCCCCCTCCACCCCCCTCCCCACCCACCCGCAGAAATATTGAGTCATGCTTCTACTATAGCTATCCATGAGATTGTGTAAATGTTTCCGTTGCAGGATTTAGTGCACGTAGTGACCTATCGATTATGTAAATATAAATGGGCGAATATAATAATACATAAATATAAACAAGTGAATACTGCGGGTGTGAGAAGTAGTGTGGAATTCAGAGGGCGAAATGTTGTAGGAAACGCGACGCAGAAATTCTGTCACTCTTCCGCACGGTTCCGCAAAGAACGAGTGTCTGCTGGCACCTGTTCCCAAATGATCACCACCACCACGAAGACCACCAGATGGATTCTGCTGTACGCGTCTGTTGTTTTGCAGAAAAGGAGCATCGGAAAAAAAACATTGGATGGAAAGCATGTAATGGACATGGATTATGAGAAAAGACACTCTTAACAATGACGTCAAATAAACAGTTAACCTCACAAACACTAACCTAGAACGATTTTAAGTTTGTCTGGGCAGTTAACAAACACTGTGTGTTATGGACAATCTGCAAGCACATTAAAATTTATTAAATTGATGAAATCAGTATATATATTGTAAATATAAACAACATTTATTTTGCGTGTAAAAAACGAATTGTATTTGTTGTCTATCTGTTACACATTTATCTTGTTATTTTTATGTTGAAATGTATGATTTCGTTTTCTATTGATGATCTTGATGTAAGAAACGAAGTATTTAATCACGTGTGATAAGTTTTAAACCGTTGCACATGTACTGTGGAACTGACATAACAGCGAGCTACTGTGTATATAATAAGAGACTGTTGAAATGTGGACGTTGCGTAACGTCGGCTGTGACGTATTATGCTCGCAGTGACACTATAATAATGCGCCAAGAAGCGCGGCGCCTGAATTTAAATTTTATTATTGTCAACCGGTATATGTATGTTTTTGAAGAATATTATTGTAAACAAAACTTAGAAGTAAGTAGTTCGACTGTAGTTTGACACTCAGCCTCACTATTTAGATACTGCTACGGTCGCAGGTTCGAATCCTGCCTCGGGCATGGATGTGTGTGATGTCCTTAGGTTAGTTATGTTTAAGTAGTTCTAAGTTCTAAAGGTCTGATGACCTCAGATGTTAAGTCCCATAGTACTCAGAGCCATTTGAACCATTTTATTAGTGGTCTCGTATCATAATACACTATGTGTATCCGGACACCTGACTGAAAATGAATTACAAGTTCGTGGCGCCCTCCAGCGGTAATGCTGGAACTCAATATGGTGTTGACCCACCCTTAGCCTTGATGACAGCTTCCACTCTTGGAGAAATACCTTCAAGCAGGTGCTGGAAGGTTTCCTGGGGAATGTCAGCCCATTGTTCACGGAATGCTGCACTGAGGAGAGGCATCAATGTCGATCGGAAAGGCCTGACACGAAGTCAGTCTTCCAAAACATCCCAAAGGTGTTATGTAAGATTCAGGTCAGGACTCGGTGCAGGCCAGTCAATTACAGGGGTGTTATTGTCGTGTAACCACTCCGCCACAGGCCGTGCATTATGAACAGGTGCTCGATCGTGTTGAAAGATGCAATCGCCATCCCCGGATTGCTGTGCAACAATGGGAAGCAAGTAGGTGCTATTACACATTACAACCCTCTTCAACTGTCGGCGGTTTCGAGGCCCGGTCCTTCACAAATTTTCATTTGTCACTAATAAATGATCAGTTGCAGTCAAACAGTATTCGCAATTACGAATACATTTCTTCCATTTCACATAGCTAGCGATCGTACCAGTATCTGTTAAATATGAGCTAGTGTGACGGGTTGCCGCTTGCATTTCATATTGTGGATGGTCACCTCATGCCATCCAGAAGACATCGTGCATAGTGCGCACAGTTGACCCATAGTGGTGATGGCAGGTTAAGGGCGTCTCCAAGAATTTGGCCTTTAGTACTTCTAAAAAAATGCACAACTGGTTTTTGGTACTGAGATGACCTTCTGAGGCTTACACACAAAGACAATCGTCTATTCCAGACGTAATGCTCCTGCACGCGTACGAGAGTGCTTCGAAGGAGACCACGGACTTGCAACACACTGAGTGTACCTGCCTCACCTGATACAAACACGAGTCAGTAACGGAAGAGTAGACCCAGTCTCCATCTGAATCCTGGGGGGGCGAGATGAGCCGTGCGGTAAAACAAGTGTAGCTGGACCGTTATGGCAGGCGCAGGTTGGACTGATGTACTGATGACGGCAGGGGAAGCCGAGGTTTCAGGTACGTAATCATTATCCACTTCTGCTTCCGTAGGTAAGTGGTCAGCGTGTCTAATTCCTTCCCCGGGTTCATTGCTCGGTACTGCCAGGGATTTTTCCTTGTTGGGAGAACTCGAACGAGATACCCGTAAGTCGAGGAATTAGTCGGTTGTCAGTCAACGGCTGCAAGGTGTGGGAACCTGACAACGGACGGGACAGCGTTGTGGTGAACCCACGCCTCTCCATACCGCATACGAATACCGCATGTGATACGGGATGACATGGTGGCCAGTCGGTATTGCATGGCCTGCCAAGGTCAGTAGGATTAACTTTCCTTTTAAAGGTCGTAACTCATTTCCTTGTGTTTGACATACATTCTATATTACTTTCTTTGAGATTCAGAGTTTTTCTTTATGCTGCAGTTTGAACCACTATATCTCTAATACTGTACTGATTTATTTTGCTTTTGTTTCATTTAGTGTTACATTGCTGTGCTTCTGTAAATGTGTTTGTTTGAATAGATAGCACAAAATTGTATACTCCTTTCTTTGTAAAACTTTGATGTCATGGTCTGATTCTATGCAATGTAGTACATCTGTCATTTAAATTGTTTGTCCCATTTGGAGGGAACAAAACTTACTAAATATAACTGTAATTTCTGTGTGAATAATTTTTTGTAGAAATGTCAGTATGTGCAAATGTTCTTTTTTATTTCATGTGTTTGGTTGCTGTTATGTAAACTGCTGATCCTCACTTAGGGTTCTTAGTCATACCGTATGTAAAAGTTGTTGTGGTTCCCCTCGGGAACGGAACTATGTAGCGCGCGCAAATTGTGGTTGGCTTAGGTAGAAAAGGTGGAACTAGAGTCAATCGGGGACGAGCTACCAAACTGTGCAATGCCATGTAAATGTTGCATGCTGTCCTGGTTCCGAGAGAGGCTTTTTTCTGCTACTTTCCAATGCCTCGGATGGATGGATAAATAGCTGGAACGATTCTGGAATTGGTATTCATCCTTGTCACCAAGACGGGCCAAAGTCCAGCAATTCTGTCTGCAAATCCGTCTATCAACATGCAGTTGCCACCACATCGCGCAATCACTGTATCGGAATGCTATAATAATGTACAGTGAAGGATCAGCTCATTGGATGTTTTAGTGTGCACAAATATAAGGTAACTTATAACTGAATTTTTGTACCTACCTTGATTTTTTCCTTATCATAACACCTCTCAGGTTCCTCTCCGTTTAAACTAAAGTGATTACCGAGTGTCCCTACTGAAAGAACATTAAAGACCAGTGTTTTTTGCTAATTAATGCCTCTTGAACATAGTAAAAAGAAAGTTAAAGTTAATGTGGCAAGAGAGAGAGTTAAAGATAATGATGCTTGCTGAAAATAATTTTCCTAGTAAAACTGCTTATTAATGTGTTGTTGCCAACTTCAAATTAAAAGTTCTTAAGACTGAGGCTTATAAAGTTTTGCTTGGTAAATAATCACATTACTGCCTGTTGTAAATCGCAGAAGGTGAGTCAGTATCTTAGATATATGTCAATTTTGTGTCTCACTGTAGTAAAAGTGGAAAACTGCAGTTGTGAAAAGTTATATACTCATGTTTGCTAAGTGTTTGTCTCTCTTGTGTATTAGAAGTGCATATTAATAGTATAACAGGATCCACAGTTTGTCTATTGTGTTAATGCTCGGTAACAAGTAACGGAAAGACCACTAATTATGAAAATCATAATGTCTCTATTCAAATGATAGTGAGAAGCAACCTGTTAGTGGATTCCAATTAACTTTCATTTTAAATAGTAAAGTATTTAACTGAGAGAGACTTAACCTATATTCAGTTAATGATTCTGCAATGAATAGTAATAATAACGTTATAACGACCATTCAGTTTGTGTAAGACCTGAAAGTAATAGTGTGTTTCGGTACATGTTATAATTTTGCAAATAGTTTGTGCTGCTCTAACTGTTAGTTTTAATCTTACCGTAAACATATGTGTGTGTCAGAGTTCACTGCACTCGCGTGTGACAAAGTATAGGTTGTGTTTGTCCGTTATAGTTAATTATACCTACTTTCTTAAACGAGAACGTTAATCTTTCTCTTGCCTAATTAGGCTGGCGACCGTTTTCCTTATTCTTTAAACAGTATAGCTAGGCAAAAATATTGTTTGTGACTTCAAATATTTACGTAATTCTGACTTGCACTTTCGATAAGCCACCTCCGTTAGGTACAACACGGTCAACATAACAAAATTCCTCTCAGAGGGTAACACTGCTCTGTTGCTTTATGCCATAATTGTTCTAACTACATAGTTATATTTCACGACCTGCCTCCAACTTTAAGGTTATGATATAGCTGTAGCAGACAGGAGTGTTATAAGTTCACTAAATTTTGTGACAGGTTTTCGTATACGTAATTCAGATATGGAATGTGTACTTGCAAACCTTATTGTCCTGGTCGACCAATAGTTTTCTGCTACTTGTTACGCTCTGCGAGCCTCTTCGGATCCGAAGAACGACTGAACGGTGACAGTCGCTGTTCTTGATTTACTCAACATGGGTATTGTAGTAATAGGTAGGGGACGTACCGATGGTCGTGGAGAAGAAACCTCAAATTTCAGTCCGACGGTTTGTAAGACTGGGAACAAGTATTGATTCACAGGGTACTTCTTACGGTATTACTGGAACCGTTTAGTTTTCTTTTGATTTAACTAGATTCACGGTCTGCTAAGCAACAGAGCCGTTCAGAGCCTAGACTCCACGGGCATAGTCAAAGCTTCGTAAACGTTATATAGGTCTGGAGGAATTTCGCTGCAGACGCTGCTGTTACGCGGTGTACTGTGGCCGACGCCGGGGCGTGTTCGCCAGCGACGCGATAGCGAGCCCCGCGGAACTGGAGCGCGTCGTAGACGCCGCCTTAAATGAAGTCCTCCCCAGCCGGCAGCAAATTACCTCGCTCCGCTCCCGGAAGCACGGGTTTGTCGTTAAAGGGGTAATAAAATTCGTCGAGAGCAGTTCCTGTCCTTTCACGATGCTGCTCCGACACTCAACAAGCTCTTACGTGCCGCGAGGAGAGAACGCTTTATGAGGCGAAGCGAAATACGTGGCAGACGTTACAGTCCCCGCTGTAAATGCCTTTCTTTCTCCTTTCGATTTGGGCTGGAAATGACTCCTCACTTGACTTACACGCGCAGCCTCAGGTCCCAGTCTGCAGAATCGTGTAGCAGCGACATGGTTTCAGTAATTATACCGAAATCACTTCTTACCTTCTGTGATGAACGTCATTAAATAGGAGGCAGGTTAAACGGTTGGCAGTTTTACATTCGCCGATACACGAGGTGCACAAAAGTATGGAAGAAACACCACAAACGCAGCATATTATCATGCCCAATTCGGTGTAGGGAACTCCTTGGCTCTCCTCGGAATGGATAATTACAGGTCCTGTATGGTTTTTTAAGGAAATCTTGTACCATTCTTCCTGCAAAATAGTGGCAAGTTCAGGTAATGGTGATGGAGGCGGGCACCCTTCACACACCCTTCTCTCGAAGATAGACCACAGAGTTCCAATAATATTGAGATCTAGTGATTCTGGTGGCCAGGTGAGATGTGACAGTTCACAGTCATGCTCACAAAACCAATTCTGCACTATACAAACTGCCGGCCAGTGTGGCCGAGCGGTTCTAGGCGCTTCAGTCTGGAACCGCGCGACCGCTACGGGCGCAGGTTCCAATCCTGCCTCAGGCAAGGGTGTGTGTGATGTCCCTAGGTTAGTTAGGTTTAAGTAGTTCTAAGTTCTAGGGGACTGATGACCTCAGATGTTAAGTCCCGTAGTGTTCAGAGCCATTTGAACCATTTTGACTATACGAACTGTGGGAACAGGGGCCCTGTCGTCTTGGAACAAAGCATCACAATTGGGGAGCAAACACTGTACCATGGAACTGAGCTAATCAGCCGAAATGGTAACATAATCCTTGGCAGTAACGCGGACGTGCAGAGCACCCATGGGGCCCGTGGAATACCGCGACAAGGCTGCCAAAATCTTCGCCGAACCCCCGTCATTCTTCACTCCGCCAGAAGTTGGCAGAAGTGTGGAACAAGACTCATCCGACCAATGACATGCTTCCATTGCTCCACAGTCCACGTTTTGTGGCTTCGGCACTACGTTTTTCTTTTATGGGTATTTGCGTGACTGATGAGTGCTATGGAATTCCATCTCGCCATTTCATTCCCTGCTTTTGGAGCTCCCTTCGGGTTGTTTTGGTGTTCACAGGATTCGCGTATGCGGCATTTATTTCTGCATTTCATTCACCCAACAACTGATCTCGTCCGCGTTCTGCCTTACCGGATAACGTTTCTCCGCTTGTGTAAATCTTCGATACGGTGCCCCTTTAAACACCAGAAGACTTCGCCTGCCTTGATTACGTAATCACCGACCATACAAGCATCAAAAATTTTCCGACGTTCGTATCCACTTAGCTCCAACATAATGCACTCGTAACTACACAGAATGCTGTACTGGTCACGGCTGACACTTGCAACATATTGAGGACGTAGCACAGGTGCCGCTCGTGGTCAAATACAACAGCAAAAAGTGACAGTTTGGTTTACACCGTTGGCTCGATGGCTGTTGGTCACGTACGCTTTGCGTATGTTCATGGAGGACGTATTGAACAGCACTCCTTGCCAGATGGCTGCAGTTTTATCACAGCAGAGCTAGCGGCCATATCTTGTGCACTGGGGCACATCCGCTCATGCCCTGCCAAGTCATTTCTCCTGACTCCTTGAGCAGCCTACAAGCTATCGACCAGTGCTATCCTCGCCATCCTTTGGTAGCGTCCATCCAGGAGCCCATCTATGCCCTAGACCGGTCCTGTCGTTCAGTGGTGTTTGTGTGGACCCCAGGACGCGTCGGAATCCCAGACAACGAACTTACCGACAGGCTGGCCAAACAGGCGACGAAATGACATAACAGCACGCTCAACAAACTGCGTGTCATTGAGGAGACTACGAATGTGTGGAAGTCTTCTATGCGGTCCTCTCGCAGGATATCAGTTGTCCACATTGAACATACGTGGCTAACGCATGGTTATCTCCTCCGTCGTGAGGACCCACCTCCGGTATCGCTGTTACTCACAAATGATGGACGTCCACCTCTTGCTGACTGCCGACTTTTAGCCGCTCTGCGACGGACTTTTCACTTTCCCAGCACCCTACCTGTGGTGTTGGGTGACGTTTTATTCGTGAGGATGGGTTTTATCATTTGATGTAAGTTTTAGCGCATTTTCTTTGTCCCTCTGTGGCCTCCCCCCTAGTGCTTTTATGGTGGAGGTTTTAATGTGTTGCAGAGTGGCTGGCTTCTCCTTTTTATTCTCATGGTCAGCCAGCCATGGTAATCTGCTCTCTTGTTTTGATCTCTTCTACATGTTTCGTGCGTCTCTCTGTGGTTTTCTTGTCCGATTTTGTCCATTTTAGTTTTCGTTGCCCTTCTGTCATTCTTGTGGTTTTCTCCTTTCTTACAGCTGTGTTTTCTGTGTCTCAGTTATTTTACTCCCACTCTTGTGGAATTATTTTAATCGGAACGAGGGACCGCGATGACCTAGCAGTTTGGTCCCCCCCCCCTCCCCCCCGTCTTTTAAACTAACCAACCAAGTTCCGTCGATTTTCAATTTTCACCCCAACTACGATATTCTTAACTTTCATTTCGATTCTTGCTTCATGCTATCATATAACTGGTAATATACCAATTCAGTAATGTCTGTACAACGACTTCTCGATAGGACGAACGTTTGTCATTATTCTGGATGGAGTTGCATTCACGGCGATATTCACTCTACTAAAATACACATTTTTACGTAGCTGATTTTCCTTATTTTGGCTTTGTGGCCTCTTATTGACGTTTGGAAACGTTCTAAGGCCTGATTTATACGAAGGGAATTTACTGATTCTAGGTTTCTGGAAGGCTGTTCTTACTACGAAATGAAATAAATATCTGCACGTCTGAATATTTGAACTGTAACTCTTCAAACATCGGGCTAACAAAACGTAACATTCATCTACTTGCTTGAGCCATCAATTCCGACTACTGTGTCTGCTTCCTACCGCATCACAAACAGTACTTGCCTGTACTATTCCACAACTTCCCGCCATGTGTTCTAGCGTTAAAAGGTTTTTTTGGCTTTTAACATTTAACCAAATATAACATTGATGTTGATAATTCATGACAATGTTTGCCGACAAGATAAAGAATGCAACCTTTTAACACTAGATTGCGTACTCACGGCAGTTCTCCTTGGCCGTTTCTTGGTACGACTTGGAAAAAGAGAAAAATTAATGAATGATCGATGATGCGTCGGTTCTCGATTGTGTTTAGGAGACGTACGGATTGATTGCGTGAAAATAGTTTCTCAAATGACCTCTTAACCCGGATTGCTTTCACGCAATCAGACTCTTCAATGAAATTACCTAAGGGACCTATTTGAATAATAAAAAAAATTGGAAATGAATGCAAAACAGTGAAATTTTGTAAAAAAAGTTGTCAGATCGGAAACTGAACACATTAATGGTCTCCTAAATACAATTGAGACACCGCGATAAAGAGCGAACCTGTAACAAAGTTCATTTAAACATAAACATTATTTGTGGTTGATTTAAAGAAAAGAATAAGCATAGATTTTCTGTATAGTGAAGCATCAATATATTCGTAAAGAACAAAGGCGTTAAACTATAAACATTAACAAATTTACAATGTATACAAAACTTACATTTTTATGTTTTTCTCATACATGGAACAGTCCAACAATCGCTGCTTCTGTATGTGTGATATTTTGTAAAAATTAAATGTCCTGGCGTGCGCGTAAGTATTTTTTTTTTCGTCACTAAGTTTACAAAAGCGTTTTCTTTCTTGATGATAACGTGGTTTTTCACACTAAACTTGTAGCGGTGCTACACAAAACGTCTTAACAAGTCGGCAACCAAACATCAAAGGTAATGAAGTACATGTTAACATATCGGCGACCAGAAGTACAACTAACTATAAAGACTCTAGAATTTTCCTAACAAATGATAAATTGTTCTTTCTTCTGTTTCGCAGCTTCTTGCTATCAAGCGCTGCGGCAATGATTTTAAATGTCTGCGCCCAGCGAGTCATAGTATTTAAAAGTACCTTTTAAACGCTGGCCGCGCGTCTTGGTGTAGGCGAACGTTATAAACAGATTTCGTTTTTTTTTTTTTTACTCTCGTGTTGTCATGCTTAGTATCATTACAAACTACAGCTTGGTGGCTGTCCTTTTCTCATATGCAAAATGTCTGAAATCCAATAATATCACAGTGTACAGCGGCGAAGTACAAAGATAACATTTGATGCAAAGAGGATTACGTCTTTGTCGAATACATTAACTCAGAAATGTTTTGCAAAATTTTGTAGACTGAAATTTATAAATTTTTATGTTAAAACTACTCAAACTGACGCACTGCTGTTGCGGAAGCGATGCTCTTGCGATAAAACAATATGGTCATAAGTGCAGTACACAACAATCTGCCTATGGAAGAATTGTGCTACTTTTTCCCAATAAGACTTAATGGTAGATACCTGCGGCCATCTGCAAGAAATTCTGAGTTTACTATTAATGTTGTCTGCTCAGTCTTTCCTGTTTAGCGTGAATAGCAAGGGACCCAATACACTTTCCTGGTGGAAAGCCCTAGGATGCCTCTGTCGCTCTACGCTCAGAAATCGACCGTTCAGTCACAAATGTTTCCTAATAACTTAGCCGATCATACTTTCGATTATAAACATAGATGTAGTACTGAGTCATTGCTTACGGACGTCAAAAATACTTGCCTCCGCTTGACAGCCCGGTTTTCAGTATGTCTCGTGAGAAAAGTTGGGCGTCACATGACAGATATTTTCGGAATACGTGCTGGATGGCTTAGAGGGGTGAATCTGCCCGGAATAGCTCATCAGATTTGAGCCCAGAACTTTCCTGAGATTGTACAGCAGGTGTATGTGAAAGATACTGGACGTTAGTTTTGTCGACCACGTCTGTTACCTTTCTTGTAGACGAGGGTGATCTGTACGTTCTTCCAACCACAGGCACAGTTTTTGTTCTAGGATCTACGGTGTTTTGTTGTTGAAAGAGGCGGTAATTCATCAGAATCGGTATAGAATCTGACAGGGATTCCAGCGTACCTCGCAACCTTTTTAGTCTCAAGACTAACATGGACGACAGTTTAAAGTAGCGCGCCTTGTCAACTCGCAGTGCAGGCACGGAAAGAGATGAACTACCGCGTCAGCTTGTTTAATGTCATAGAAGTGACTGCTGATAAGATCCGGAGCGAGTGACTGTGCTGGTGAAGAAGATGGCGGGTAGTGCAAGTTAAATGTTAAAGCTGAGTGAGTCACTGGTGTGCACATTATACAACACGAGGGACGCGATGCCGAGTAGAGCGGGATTCCTCCGTATAGAAGAAGAAGAAGAAGAAGAAGCGTAATGTAACAATAGCTATTCCGTTGACTATATGCATAAATTTGTTGTTAGACAGTAGTTAGTGTGACATTATTAACAATACAAAGAATTACGAACTTTGCGGAAACTTAAGATCTTTTTTCGCACAGAAATGGACTTAAAGGCTAGCAGAGGAGCTCTAAAATATTACGTTACTGGGTATTTGTGTATAGCTGTGCGTCCTCGCCAATACCACGCGGTGTCTGGCCTTGTTCTGAATGTTTATGACATATCTCCGGGGAACGGTTTGTCGCACAGTGATACAATATTGTAGGCACATTCAGCTGCATATGAGGATACTGTCTGCGAAATGTATTCCCAATAGAGTCAGCATTAAAGAAGTAATAAATTTTAACGGCATGCATGATGTGGCAGATTTTCACGCCTCTCCTGAACTATGTGTCGTGCAATGATATAACTTTGCTCTTACGTTCGGTGGTACATGTGCATACTGTCTATAAAATGTATGGCGAACACAGTCAGTAGTACGGAAGTAATAAATAATGTCAGGGCTCACGCGATACTTTGGCTGCATGAGCAGTGGCAAACAAACAAGCAATAAATATTTTTCCTTTCATCATTTTGTAGATGTTGTCAGCGAGAAAAAATTTCGTAGAGGTTTGAAGTAGGTCTGTGTACAGTGGGCGTTACATCTGTTTCAGTTTTCACATAACAGTAACAGAACGATACAGCTGTTTAATTTAACGAGAAAACTGTGTGATGTGGGATTAATGTGAATTTCTTATGTTTTAGACACTCAGCATGCATAAATTTGCAATAGAAGTAATAAAATGAAACGTATTTTCAGTCATGTTGTATATTAATAACCTTCTCAAATATCGTGCTGATTACGTTAGAATGTAAAACTAAAATTGTTAACTGTAAATCCTTTAAGTAATTGTTTAATTTCTTATTTTATTTCGTTATTGTGTAAATGGAAAGTATAGGAAATTCAATATTCTGTCGCATCACTGCAACATCGCGTCATATACATGTTAGATGATTCGGCCAGTGGTTTGATCAGAACAGAAGGAAACGTGTGAAGGAATGCCACGGGGATGGTGTCTATTGCCACACAGAAGTACCGTCAGTTACTTAATTATTGCACATATTTCAGAATAAAATTCACTTATCAGTTGCACAGTTATTTTTATTTTTATCTACCGGCTTTGGCAAATTAGTGTTATCTTCAGAAGAATACAAAATTTCGGTAGTATAAATGATAAAAACTTGGCCATACGTTTAGCAGATGGCAATATTTTCTTCACAAAAGCGTTGTGCTGGATAGGGACTGATGACCTTAGCAGTTAAGTCTCATAAGATTTCACACACATTTTTTGTTGTGCTGGAAGGAAGGAACATGTATAAAAGCGTATATAATATATAACAAAGGTAATACACAGGAATTTTCATATAATGCATTTCAAAGATTTCTACGTAGTTCCATATAAGCTATCGCTGAAATTAATATCTAAAGGAATGGTCTAATTTGTATCATTTTAGAAGAGTTCCTATACAGTGTAAATAGTGTCTGTTTTTCAATGCAAGCTGATCATTCAGGAAGATCTGGATTTTAGGTAGGAATGTGTAAATATTTCAAACTCTTCTAAAATGTTAATTTTGTGAAGTATATGCAGAATTTCCTTCTTAAGTAAAGATGGAGGAGGAAGAAGGTGTTTCTCTATTTTGAGATGTTCCACAAAAGTTGACTTATATGGATTTTCACCGTCTGCTTCGAGCAAGTGCTCACGAAGACTTGTCTCCTATGCCCCCCTGCTAGCGTAATTTAATACTCTAATACAGGGGCGGGCAAACGTTGCACGCGGCTCATGAGCGCACAGCGCTGCACGTGTGCTGCTCGCGTGCAGGCGTCGACCGGGGCTGTGGCGACAGCCGGCAGGTTGCGGCAGTGTAGTGCCAGGCTAAGCTGCGGACGTTGATGCGAAGCGAACACTATGTAGTGAACGTTGTATTTCAAGAAACGGAGAAGTGGAGATTTGCTATCTTTTAAAAAGTAATGGGAGAATCATTTTTTCTTTGTGCAAAAACGTGAAAATTCGAAATGTTTAATATGTGGCAGTATTCTCGCCGGTCAACGGAAGTTTAATACTGAAGGCCATTATAATAAATTTCACAAGGACGAGTACATTTATTGTCGGATTCTGAGCGGATGGGGAATTGACTGAGCTTAAGAAGAGCGATCTGACGATATCAGATGAATCTGTCGTAGTTGGCCGGCCGGAGTGGCCGAGCGGTTCTAGGCACTACAGTCTGGAACCGCGCGACCGCTATGGTCGCAGGTTCGAATCCAGCCTCGGGCATGGATGTGTGTGATGTCCTTAGGTTAGTTTGGTTTAAGTAGTTCTAAGTTCTAGGGGACTGATGACCACAGCAGTTAAGTCCCATAGTGCTCAGAGCCATTTGAATTTGTCGTAGTTGCTGTTGTCACGAGAGATCTGCGACTTCCTCTCGTCATGTCTCTCATCTAACGGATTTAATATTTTATGGAGCACTCTTTTCAAGTTTTCAGGTCGACAACAATAATAGCACAGCGGTATGTGCAAGTTATAATGAGACTGCGCTTAATATAGCGAGAGCTGGAAAACCATTTGCTGAATTAATAAGTCTCGGTTAAGAGCAAACATCAGTGATGAAAATTTACGTAACTGTTTGTGTTTGTCTGTATGTAGAAATTTTGTTGCAGATATTAAACCTATTGTAAACTCCACCTGTGATAATTAAATAAAACGTATCGTAGGTAATAGGTACTCTTTCAAACCATGATTTCTTTCAAGCACTCCTACTAACCTTATTCATTCACTCAATAAAGCAAGCTAGGAAACAAGACGCATTACAGAGGAAGGAGCGGACAGAAGGTATGGTGGTGATGTGAGATAAGCGGGTGGCCAGCTTGCCCCTGTGTGCACGCGGAACACCTGTTAACTGCACGCGTGCAAGTGCACCGCACATGTGGAGGATTCCTATGCAGGATGTCCGGAAATTTTTGTTACAGACTTCTAGGACACGTGTAGGGGACTGGGTACGTAGTATTTTGAATAAGAGCCCATGCCTCGAAACGTCATCCGACAACGCTACAGAGCGTCAAAGTTATTGGCGCCGGCGCCTGAAGCACCAAAGGAACTGGTATACATGCATATTCAAATACAGAGATATGTAAACAGGCTGAACACGGCGCGGCGGTCGGCAACGCGTGTATATATATATATATATATATATATATATATATATATATATATATATATATAACTGGGGACCCAGAAACGACGGAGAAGCTTCGTCCCCACCGTAGCTCTCATTGGTACACAACAGGCTACAGCAGTCCACTCACCCCACCGCCGCCCCACACCGAACCCAGGCTTATTGTGCGGTTCGGCCCCCAGTGGACCGCTCCAGGAGCGTCTCATTCCAGACGCGTGTAACACCAATGTTGGCGTGGTAGAGTAATTATGGAGTACACGTACCTGGAGACAGTGTTTGAGCAGCAATCACCGACATAGTGCAACTGCGGCGGAATAACGGGAACCAGCCCGCATTCGTGCCGGGGACCGGCAGACCTTCCCGCTCGGGAAGCAGCGCGGTAGACCGCACGGCTAGCCGGCCGGGCCACCGCATTTATGAGACAACAAGTGTCTGGCGCAGTTGTTAGATCGCTGCCGGTGATCAATATTTAAGTGAGTTTGAACGTGGTGTTATAGTCGGTGCACGAGCGATGGGACACGCATCTCCGAGGAGCGATGAAGTGGTGATTTTCCTGTACGACCATTTCGCGATTGTATCTTGAATATCAGGAGACCGGTAAAACATCAAATCTCCGACATCGCTGCGGCCGGAAAAAGATCCTGCAAGAACGGAGACTCGTTCAACGTGACAGAGTGCAACCCTTCCGCAAATTGCTGCAGATTTCAGTGCTGGGCCATCAAGTGTCAGCGTGCGAACCAGTCAACGAAACGTCACCGATACGGGCTTTCGGAGACGAAGACCCACGCGTGTGCCCTTGACGACTGCACAACACAAAGCTTTACGCCTCGCCTGGGCCCGTCAACACCGATATTGGACTGTTGATGACTGGAAACATGTTGCCTGGTCGGACGAATCTCGTTTCAAATTGTATCGAGCGGACTGACTGTATCGGTATGGAGGCAACCTCATGAAGCCATGGTCCGTGCATGTCAGCGGGGGACTGTTCAACCTGGTGAAGGCTCTGTAATAATTTGGGGGTGCAGTTGGAGTCATATGGGACCCTTGATACCTCTAGATACGGCTCTGACACGTGTCAGGTGCGTAAGAATCCTGCCTGATCACTTGTATCCATTCATCTCCATTGTGCATTCCGACAGACTTGAGCAGTTCCAGCAGGACAATGCAACAGCCCACACGTCCATAATTGCTACGGTGTGGCTCCAGGAACACTCTTCTGAGTTTAAACACTTCCGCTGGCCATCAAACTCGCCAGACGTGAATATTATCGAGCATATCTGGAATGCCTTGCAACGTGCTGTTCAGAAGAGATCTTCGCCCGCTCGTACTCGTACGGATTTATGGACAGCCCCGCAGGATTCATGATGTCAGTTCCCTGCTGTACTACTTCAGACATTAGTCGAGTCCGTGCCACGTCATGTTGTGGCACTTCTGCGTGCTCGTGGGGGCTCTACACGATATTAGGCAGGTGTAAGAGTTGCTTTGGCTCTTCAGTATTTATACTGTGGGATTCTGTGATGATGCAAACTTTCAAGGACGATGGATAACTTTATCAATTTGAGGTAAGGGTCCGTGTACCAGAAATGAACGAGTCGAAAGTTGTAAGCGAAAACCGTTCTGATAGCTCTGACAGTGTTGAATACATGTTCTGGTACTGTTGTTGCTAAGATTGTAGGGTAGGCAACTTTCAGTCGTCGTATTATGGACCAAAACAAGATGCATACGTTAAGAACTATAAGCACTTGTTGAATAAAGGAGAGCACAAGTCCTCATATCTCCTCAGGTATGCATTTTAGAGCCCATGTTTATTTGACATTGTTTTCTTGTTTTTGTCCATACTATCACCTCTGAATGTATCCTGCCCTACAGTCTTAGGAACAACAGTAGTGGTACATGTATTCCACTGTCAGAGATATCAGAACTGTTTCCGCTCACAACTTTCCACTCGATCGTTTGCGGACCAGGGTCCCATACAAGAAATTAATACATTTATCCTCCTCCATCATCCAAGAAAGTTGTTACGTTATCACGGAGTCGCCGTGTGTGTACACAAATCTACAGGCGGTGGCGCCTGTGACGCTCTGTAGTGTCGCTGGATGACGTTTTCGGACATGAGCTCCTATTCAAAATATTAAACCACCTCTCCTCTACAAGTTCCAAACGTTTGAGACGGAAATTTCCGGACACGCTGTACTGCAGCCCTTTGATAATGGCCTAAGGCGGAAACTGGCCAGTAATGTAATTAAGACGCATGGTGCATTAAGGGAATAAAACTGACAGCCTACGGTGATCAAAATAGCTGCAACCTTTAGACGAGGCTGTGGAATCGCATATGAAGAAATCAAAAGTACTTGTGTTTTTACATCTGACTTATACGTACCGTATCGAAGGCGCCTTAGTGAGTACAGCGTGTGTGTTTATGTGATGGACGGCGTGTGGCGGGGTGACGCCGGATGCGGAGTGCCTACTGGGGACCCCAGGCGTGGGTCAGCAGCAGGTAGCCAGAGGCGTGTTCCTGGAGGGACGGCGCTGTCCCCGCAGCTGGTATTGACTCGCTGCGGGCGGGATTAATCTCAGCACCGGCGGGTAATTTGTGACCGCCTCACCTCGGCGCGGCCTACTAATGGACGCGAATCAATTACCCGGCTCCCCCCCCCCCCCCTGCCAGACCGCCGGTAGGAAGTGACCGGACCGCAGCGCACACATCACCGCCCCCTCCTCCAGGCCGTGCCCTGCGGCCCGCGGGGAAGGTCTTCCCAGCCAGCGCTCCCCTGATGCCGATGCGTGCCGGCAACTCTGCGTAATCAAAGCGGTAGACCCGGTGCGTACCCGATCAAATTCTCCCAATCGACTCGGTCTCTGTCACTTCTACATTTGTGTTTCAAATACTAATGATGTACTTCCGTAGCTGGTTTTTAGTGCGAGCAGAAAATTTCACAGCCTAGCTTGGAAGTGGCATTCTTATAAACATTTTTTGTTATGTGCACACGTGTTGCTTTGCGGAATAATGGAATTCTACGACTTTCCACTCCTATTTTTGCTGTTGTATTCTCCCCAGCTGCTGTTTATTCCTGGTGGGAAGTAGTGATAATACACGTCTAAAGACATCGAAACTAGGGAAAAAACCCTTGAAGAATGGGGTTCGGTAAAATAGTAAAATGCCGCTTACGAAGCCAGAGCAAACTTCAGTTCTACAATACTCATTAAGTGAGTGGAATCACTCGTATTTTCTTTGCTGCATGTACCTTTGTTGTGCTTATAATATCATCCGTAGAGATGAGCTGTAAATATTTGAGTTCTGTTCCATGCTGAAGATGTTGAGACAAATGGTTCAAATGGCTCTGAGCACTATGGGACTCAACTTCTGAGGTCATCAGTCCCCTAGAACTTAGAACTACTTAAACCTAACTAACCTAAGGACATCACACACATCCATGCCCGAGGCAGGACTCGAACCTGTGACCGTAGCGGTCGCGCGGTTCCAGACTGAAGCGCCTAGAACCGCTCGGCCCCTATTGAGACAGGGCGAATTCCTGTCCTCAGCTATAGTACGGCAAGGATAAGCCTTCCCGCTGTAATTCACATTGACGCCGACAGTTTGGGATATCCACCAGGTCGGATTAAACGAACACTTTTCAGCGGTTACGAGACATGCTGCTAGATTTGTTACCGGTAAGTTCTATCAACACGTGAGTGTAACGGAGATGCTTAGTGAAACCAAATGGGACTCCCTAGAGCGAAGACATTATTTACGCGAAACTCTATCGAGAAAAAATTAGAAACCGATATTTAGCAGCGGACTGCAGAAAGATTATATTCCTGCCAATGGACATTTGGCGTAAGGGCTACGAAGATAGGAGAAATTATGGCTCCTACGGAGGCATATAGACAGCCGTTTATCCCTCGCTTAGTTTGCGAATGGAATAGGAAACGAAATGACCAGTAGTGCAGGGTAACCACCGTTATGTACCGTGTGGTGGCTTGCAGAGTATGTATATAGATGAACATCAGTTTTTTCTTTCTCGAAAACTGCACATGGACTCAGCCTTAAAACATTACAATATAGAGGATAACATTGTCCTTGCTCATCTGCAAACATCAGCTTCCCATCATTCTCAGTACATCCTTCCACATATGTCGTCACTTACACGCTTCTGCCTGCCTTCTTCGTGCAAGCAAAAAAGGAGGAAACGACTGGTAGGGCATGCCTAGGCATGTAATCGCTCTAGTATATAGAGTAGTAAATTTCTGCCATGTCTTGGTCAGGGCATGAATTAGATGACAAGAACTGAAAGACTGCCTGCAATAGCAGACTAATCCGAAATAATTATTTTAATAAAAATGGATCTTTAACGTACCACGTTTTTAAAACGGACTGAAAAGTATGAAATAATTTCTCCTAACACCATACAAATTCCTAACACCATGCAGATAGTCATGAAATTTTGTGATTGTGAATTTTTTTATGCCTATGAAAATACTTGCAAGATTTAAAATGAAAATTGTAAGATGCATTCAATAGATAATAGAAAGGAGGTCAACCATTCATGCATCAGTTATGTCTTCCATGTGCCCAACGTTTTTCCTTTTAAGCCTTGAAAGTATTTTAGTAGCTGTTAAAAATTCACAATAACAGATTTTCAGAACTATCTGTGTAGGATTGGGAATCTGTACAGGACTATGGGAAATCAGTTAATACATTTTAGTCTGATTTAAAGACGTGGTATATTTAAAAAAAAAATATTTACAGAATTTTTTCTGCCTGTTACTCGTGTGTGTGTGTGTGTGTGTGTGTGTGTGTGAAATTTTTCCATCGGTTTCGAACATTTTGATAAGATTAAGTCAGAAACACGTGATAAACTTCAGGTTTATTTTAGTTGTTCTTCACCTAAGTCAACCAATATTTTGCTCCCTCCTAATATACATAGTGAAAAGACTGTGAAGGTGAAAATGGGAGGTTAGAACTGACACGGAGGCCTACCAACAATCGTTCCCCCCCCCCCCCCCCCGCGCAAACCATTCGAGACTGGAATAGGAAAAGGTGGAAATGGCAGTGGTACACAATGTACCACAATGAGAAGAACTGTATTGTCATCTAGTTCTGAGCTGCCTGTAGGTCATCGGGAAGTTACTTTAAAAACGGCCGCAAAATTTGTACTGAACTGACAGAGGGACAAGAAAGTGATACCCATCCCGTGTCTGTTCGGCCATGCCCGTCCGTTCCCATAGTACCTGGGACACATTCCGATACTACCTTCACAGCATGCCGGTTCTGCAGGGAAGCCAAGGTGTCAGGCGTTACGGACATTTTTCACCTATGTCTCCACCGCTACTGAATAGACGGATAAGAAAGCGTATTAGTATCGCACTGCCATCCAGTTTAAAATTTGAAGTCTCTAGCTCATTGAGAAGTCAGTTCAAATCAGTTGCAAAATTTATACTGAACAGACCTATAGTCAAGAAAGCAACCTAATAAAAAACGCTCTAAAAATGTTCCAGACAAAATTCCTCACTCGACCTAAAACGCTAAACTAAAATTATGTTTGATTCGTTCAAATTGCTGAACTTTAACTATGTTGTCAATAAAATTGTTTGTTTCCACAGTTCATGGCCGTTGGACAATCATCCATTTTTTGTGTATGTTGTTTAGCAGTATGTTCCTTTATTTTCAACAATTAGGGGGTTTGGTGGCTGAATTCAAACCTACCCGCTACTTCTATTGAAGAAGATCCACGCTAAGGACTTCCGAAAACTACACCCGTAGATGAAGACATGTAGAAAGTGAGCATCATCGTACAGCACGATCGATCGTCAAAGACGAAGTAGAGATCACGTCGAGACAGAGAGAAATGTACATTTCGCATTAAAAGTAAACTGTGAGACAATTTTACACAAAATGGGTGCCATATTTGTGGTATGCTGACCTTATCGAATGGGAAAAGCAAGTTTCCTGCAGTGTTTGAACCGTTTTGAGAAGAATCCAACTAAATTTAGGAGTCAGGATGTTACGTATTTATTCTTTCCACGAGGTTATTTGATCATAAAGTTAGGGATGCGAGGAAAGAAAAAGTGATGCTATTTCTGCTGGCGTGCAGTTAGGGGAAAAGTCCATGCAGTTCATCCGATGACTAGCGGTGGTCGATCATTAGCTAGTATCTTAGCACGAGAAACGTCTGTTGCAGCACGAAGCTTTTGCCGTGCGCGTGCTCGATCAAATTCTCGGCTACGCACGTCTGTTGGAACAGTCAATTTTTAATTTTCTTGATTTCTTATTGGCGACCTGATACTATAAATTCAAACAGTTTCTAATACACCAATATCAAAAATGGCTTGTTACACAAATTAAACTCAAATGCAAGTACTTGCAAATACTTTATCTTGTAACACCACAGCTCTTATGCTGTATGGATTTATTTATTTATTTATTTATTTTGCTTTATTTAATGTTACAGTGTTGATCGTCTGTAAATGTGTACTCTTTTCTTTGTCAAACCTTTGATGTCGTGATTTGATTCTATGCAAAGTAGTGTATCTGCAATTTATATTCTTTGTCCCATTTGGAGGGAACAAAACTTACTGTATATAATTGTAATTTTGTGTGAATAATTTTTTGTAGAAGTGTCAATATGTGTAAATGTCTTGTTTTATTTAATGTATTTGGTTGCGGTTATGTAAATTACTGATCCTCACTTAGGGTTGTTAGTTAATTTGTATGTAAAAGTTGTTGTGGTTCCCCTCGGGAACGGAACTGTGTCGCGCTCGCAAATTGTGGTTGGCCTATGTAGAAAAGGTGGAACTGATAGTCAGTCGGGGACGAGCCAGCAGTCGGGGACAAGCTACGAGTCGGGGACAAGTTACGAGTCGGAGACGAGCTAGGAGTCCGTGCACTGCCATGTAAAAGATGCATATTGTGCTGATTCCGAGAGAGGCTTTTCCTGCTTCTTTCCAAGGCCTCGGATGGATGGATAAATAGCTGGAACTATTCTGGAGTTTGTATCTATCATCGCCACCAAGAAATGACAGAGTCCAGCAATTCTGCCTACAACTCCACCTACCAACATGCAGTTGCCTCCATATTGCGCAATCATTGCAACGTAATACTGTAATTATGTACAGTGAAGGATCAGCTTAATGGACGTGCTAATGTGCTGAAATATAAGGTAACTTATATCTGAATTTATGTACCTACCTTGATTTTTCTCCTCATCATAACACCTCTCAGGTTCCTCTCCGTTTGAGCTAAAGTGATATCCGAGTGTCCTTACTAAAAGAAATTAAAGCCTAGAGTTTTGCTAATTAATGCCTCTTGAACTTAGTAAAAAGAAAGTTAAAGTTAATGTGGCAATAGAGTGAGTTAAAGTAAATGTTGTTTGCTGAAAATATTCCTATTAAAACTGCTTATTAAAGTGCTGTTGCCAATTTCAAAATTAAAAGTTCTTAAGACTGAGGCTTATAAAGTAAATGATCACATTGTTGCCTGTAGTAAATTTAAAAAAAGGTTAGTCAGTTTCTTGCAATTTTGTCAACATTGTGTTTCGCTGTAGTAAAAGTGGGAAACTGCAATAGTAGAAAACTATATGTTCATGATTGCTAAGTGTTTGTTTCTCTTGTGTATTAGAAGTGCATATTAATAGTAATGTTATGCTGTAGTAAAAGTGGGAAACTGCAATAGTAGAAAACTATATGTTCATGATTGCTAAGTGTTTGTTTCTCTTGTGTATTAGAAGTGCATATTAATAGTAATGTTATAAAAACCATTCACTTTGTGTAAGTCCTGAAACTAATAGTGTGTTTCGGTTTATGTTATAATTTTGCAAATAGTTTGTGCTGCTCTAACTGTTAGCTTCAATCTTAAAACATATGTGTGTGTCAGAGTTCATTGCACTCGCGTGTGGCTAAGTCTGGGTTGTGTTTGTCCGTTGTAGTTACTTATACCTACTTTCTTAAACGAGAACGTTAATCTTTCTCTTGCCTAATTAGGCTGGCGACCGTTTCCCTATAGCTAGGCAAAATTTTGTCTCTCTCCCCCCCCCCCCTCTCTCTCTCCCCGCCACCTCTCCCCCCCCCCCCCCCCCACACACACACACACACACGCGCGCGCGCGCAAGATGTGTTCCTAAAGGTTTAAATCTTCTTTTGCTATTTTGTACATTGCACATTTTTTTTTCCTTCGGTGAAAAAGAAACGATGAAAATTTCTGGGTCATCTCTGTTTCGTATGAACTATTCTTATAGACAAATTAAGAAAAGTTAATTATTTTTATTTCTTTAAAAGAAACGGATGACACCTGAGCTGTAGCCCTGTCGTTCTAGCGAGGACATTTTTGGTCCACATCTAATTTGTGATCGCGGTTAGCATCGTAGGTTAGCATCGTAGTATCACCATTGGCATAGTACTTCAGTCCATTGTAGCAGAAAAGGTCATGTGCTGTTTGAAGCTTCCGTGACTGAAGGACAGGCGGGCCACTATAGCGAGAAACTTGGCGGGATACGAGACGGAGGCACACGGCGGCCCTGGCGGAATGTTGCGGCGCATGTGGGGGCGCAGTTTGGTGTTGTGACGTCACCGCCGCCCACGCGCACCTCGCGGCTGCTCCCCCACGCTGCGCACGTAGCAGAGCAGGGAGGGGCGGCGGTCCGGCTGCCCCGGCCTGTAAAAAAGACCGAACAGCCGTCCGGCCCCGGTGGCGCTGGTCACCATTACTGCTGCGCAGCTGTGCGGTCGGTCATTAGGTCTCCTTTGTGGCGCTAATGGTTGGCGGGTCACGTGCCTCGTCTGCGACTGCGTGGGCGGCGGGCCGGCCTTGTTTGTGCCCGGCTTGCAGGGGGCGGCGAGTTCCCTTCGCGGTGTCTCTGTTAACCGAGGGGCAGCCCGTGTTGACATTTTATGCGACTCCTAATTCTGGTTCCAGCAGAGCATACTGACCGGTACATTTTCTTAAATAACGATGGAAGCTGAGGCAGTTAATTAAAATGTGTGCCATGACCGGGACTTGAACCCGGGTCTCCTGCTTGCTAGGCAGGTGTGCTAACAAGTCAACTATGCCCTCCCTAACACGAAACTTGAGTTCACACTTTCAGCCCAGCTTGGGTCAGGGAGGGCACTGGATTGGACTTGGGTAGTCCGCACAGGTGCAGTAGCCGCAGTGCTACGGTGGTGTAGCGGGTAGCACACCTGTGCAGTAAGCAGGAGACGACGGTTCAAGTCGCGGATGTGGCATAAATTTTAATTCATTACTTCAGCTTCTATCCTTATTGATGGTAAATTTGAGACTCTCATGCCTCCTGGAAAATGAAATTCCATCATATTAATAGGGTACGTTTCCATTTAGAATCAACAGCGACTATTTCTGTAGAGTGACTCTCCAGGCTTCGGCGGCGGTCACGTTCAGTATATAAGCGCCCGGTATACCGCCAGATCGCATTCGCGTGCCTGCATCTACACACACACACTACGCATGGCGCAGGCTCACACATACCACTGCCACTCATTTCCTTTCCCATTCCACTCGCAAATTAGAGTGAGGAGAGCAACTATCTGCATGCCTCCGGACAAGCCCTAATGACTTGCATCGTGTCTCCCTGGTTCTAACGCGATATCTACATTGCCGGCAGAAGAATCGTTCTTCAGTCGACTAAATTTCGGCGTAGTGCCTTGGAAGAAGAGCGTCTGCTTCCTCTGAAGAATTCCCATTTCAGTTCACGAAGCAACCCCACGGTGTGTATTGATCGAACCCACCAGTAATAAATCTAGCAGCACGCCTTTGAAATGCTTCCATGTCTCTCTTAATTGGACCAGGTGGGGAACTCAAAACATTTCAGCTGTACTCATGAACTAGTCGCGCTAGCTTTCTATACACTGTCTGCTTTATGAATGAGCTATACTTTGCGAAAAGTCTCCCTATAAAACCAAGTCGATCATCCGCCGTTCCTGCTACCAACCTGGAGTGCTCATTCCATTCCACAGCCCTTTGCAGCCGTACACCTCGACATTCTATCGATGTGACTGAGTCAAGCAGCACGCTACTAATACTGTATTCGAACGTTACAGGTCGGCATTAACTTACATTTTTCCAAATTTGCAGCAAGCTGCCTTCATCACACGACCTAGAAATTCTCTCTAAGTCGTCTTGTGTCCTCCTACAATCACTCAGCTTCCACACATCACCGTGCACCACAGCATCGTGAGCAAGAAGGCGTAAGTTACAGCTCACCCTGTCCAGCCGGTCATTTATGTATAGAGAGAGAGAGAGAGAGAGAGAGAGAGAGAGAGAGAGAGAGAGTAAGAGCGGTCCTGTCACACTTCCCTGGACCACTCCAGGCGACACCCTTCTCTCTTCTGTTGCTTAAAAAGTCGTCGAGCCACTCACGTGTCTGTAGACCTAAACCAGGTGCTCGGGTCTTCATCTACACTGTGCACTGGGGCACCGTGTCAGACGCCTCCCGGAAATCTAGGCGTATGGAATCTGCTTGTTGGCCTCCATCCACGTTTCGTTGACTATCATGTAAGAAAAAGCCGGGCTGAGTTTCACATGAGCAATGGTTTCTAAATCCGTACCGGTTCGTCCAAAGAACCTTTTCTGTTTCAAGGAAATTTGTTACATTCGAACTCAGAATGTGTTCAAGAATTCTGCAGCATCCCGACGTTGAGGATATTGGTCTGTAATATTTCGAGTCCGTCTGTTACCTTTCTTACGTACAGGAGTCACCTACGGTTTTTTCCAGTCGCTTGGGTATTCTCGTTGGTCGAGAGACGCGCAGTAAATGCAAGCGAAGTAAGGGGCCAGTGCCGCAGAGTAGTGTCTGTAAAACCGAATTGTGATTCCATGTGGACCTGGCGATTTCTTTGTTTCCCCACCACTGCTGCTTGCTAGCAGCACCAAACAACGACGGCCTCGCCCTGTGCACCTCTGGTTTCGAGGAAATATTGTGGGATAGACAAATCATCATCCGTCAGCAGTCAAGAGAAGTGAGCCAAAATCCTCGGGTTCGATCAGTCTTAGGATTTTCACTGGTTACTTAACGTTGCTGTCACCTCTGGCAGTGTTTTTAACATGAATAATGCATCGTTGCGCCATGGCTTCGAGTCCACGTTAGAGGACAGGTACCTCTACAACAGGCTGACGAAGTCACTTCATTGGCAGAGGAAGGCAACTACGTACTACCTCTTACTAGGGTCACGCATACTAAAGCACGTTGGTGTTCTAACCAACCTTTAGGTTGATGAGGGATTTACCTGTAATGTCGAGAGGCTATGGCACTTCCCTGAGATCGATATTCAACAAATGAAGCACTCACGTTACACCAACTTAATCTCTTTTTATGGCAAATGTACCCCCCTGATCGTCCTTTTGGAAATTTGTGGTAAGGTCTTATGGGACCAAATTGCAGAGGTCATCGGTCCCCAAGCTTACGCACTACTTAACCTAACTTAAACTGACTGACGCTAAGGACAACACACACACACACACACACACACACACACACACGCGCGCGCGCGCGCACGCTGCAGTCCGGAACCGCGGGACTGCTACGGTCGCAGGTTCGAATCCTGCCTCGGGCATGGGTGTGTGTGACGTCCTTAGGTTAGTTAGGTTTACGTAGTTCTAAGTTCTAGGGGACTTATGACCTAAGATGTTGAGTCCCATAGTGCTCAGAGCCATTTGAACCATTTGAACACACACACACACACACACACACACACACACACACACGCACACACACACAGGGGCGCGCGCGCGTGCAGCAAGTTTGTTTTCAGTAGTTCCTGTCCACCATTCTAAACCAACGTAGTTACAAGTAGGTGATTTAAGCACAAATTGTACAAATTCCTGTTCGCGAATGGTCACTATACATACTTCAATAAGGTTGTGTGTTATTCGTCGTGTCCCTAAGGTTCAAAATAATATTGTAATATTGGTAATATTTTTTAGTTATGAGAAAGGATAATAATAATAGTTCATATAAGTACGAGAGCAAGCTGAAAACTAATACCTACAAATTTTTTAAGCTCTTAAAGCTTTTTAGTGTCTTGAAGGGAGGATATAAGATGAACATCAACAAAAGCAAAACGAGGATAATGGAATGTAGTCGAATTAAGTCGGGTGATGCTGAGGGTATTAGATTAGGAAATGAGACACTTAAAGTAGTTAAGGAGTTTTGCTATTTGGGGAGCAAAGTAACTGATGATGGTCGAAGTAGAGAAGATACAAAATGTAGACTGGCAATGGCAAGGAAAGCGTTTCTAAAGAAGAGAAATTTGTTAACATCGAGTATAGATTTAAGTGTCAGGAAGTCATTTCTGAAAGTATTTGTATGGAGTGTAGCCATGTATGGAAGTGAAACATGGACGGTAAATAGTTTGGACAAGAAGAGAATAGAAGCTTTTGAAATGTGGTGCTACAGAAGAATGCTGAAGATTAGATGGGTAGATCACATAACTAATGAGGAAGTATTGAATGGGATTGGGGAGAAGAGAAGTTTGTGGCACAACTTGACCAGAAGAAGGGATCGATTGGTAGGACATGTTCTGAGGCATCAAGGGATCACCAATTTAGTATTGGAAGGCAGCGTGGAGGGTAAAAATCGTAGGGGGAGACCAAGAGATGAATACACTAAGCAGATTAAGAAGGATGTAGGTTGGAGTAGGTACTGGGAGATGAAGAAGCTTGCACAGGATAGAGTAGCATGGAGAGCTGCATCAAACCAGTCTCAGGACTGAAGACAACAACAACAACAAAGCTTTTTAAATAAAAGAAACGTTATTAACATTCTACGTCTTTATTCTTCATCTCTACATATTTACTTCTCAACATAGTCAACATGGCGACTAACACAGTACTCCCAACGATACACTGGTTCGTTAGTACTGTCACTGTAGAATGTTTGACTCTCCTGACGGAACCACAACTTTTTCTCTTCTTACACCGTTTCATCATTATCAAAGCGAAGTCCTCGAAGGTGTTATTCAACTTCTGGAAAGAGATGAAAAACGGATGGGGCAAATCGGGAGTGGATTGGAGGGTGATAGATGACTATCAACCCACGGCGTGTGATTGCTGAAGATGTCGCAGCGCTCATGTCTCGTGCTGAAGGAGAAGGTGCTTCATGTGTGGACCAGCTCTTCGAATTCGTGCTTTCAGTTTTCTGGGCTATGCCTCACGTACCGATATACTTACGTTACACTCTGCAACTCTTGTCCCTCTAACTGCAGAGGATAGCAACGTGTGTAAGCGGAGCGGAAACGTCAACCAAGTAATACGCGTGACGAATAATACGTCAACCGACATTACACCAGAATAAAAAATTCAGAGGCATTACTTTTCAGCATGCCCTCGTACTTGACAACAGCTTGGTCGAATGCGTAGTGTAATCAAGAGCGTACCCAGGATCTGAACTAGGATGGCCCAACTAATATTAGTTTCGGGTGAATGGTGAAATAATTTTCACATTTCATGATAAATGGTGCTGGATTCTATTACTGCCTATCTTCAGAATAATGTTGATACGTCTGTGTGTTTGGTGGAGGCAGGATGCGAATTGGATGTCTCCCAAGAAGCACATCCGCCTTTCACGTCTCTGATGGTGTTCAGTCAGATCGTCATGCCTGGTGGGATGTATCAGGTTCTGAAACAGCGGATGCTGGATGGACAAAGCCTGCAAGGGATCAGACAGATGTCATTCAGGAGGGTTTCGCTCCAGTGTGCGTGGGACGTAGCTTGGACCTGGCAGGTGGTAGTATTCAGCATGGAAGTGATGGCGGTCACCAAGGACTGCCGAGCAAGAGCTGGAGAAGATGCGTCAAAAAATGAAGAACACGTCAGCGGGTGCAGGATCATCGGAAGTTTTGATAAAAAAGATAACTGCACACACCTACGTACCTGGATTAGCCACCTGCTGTAGGAACATACCGAGCGGTTGTATCCAGTGTGCGATTTGCAGGGGGGGGGGGGGGGGGGATGGGTGGTTCAAATGACTCTGAGCACTATGGGACTTAAACTTCTGAGGTCATCAGTCCCCTAGAACTTAGAACTACTTAAACCTAACTAACCTAAGGACATCACACACATCCATTCGCGAGGCAAGATTCGAACCTGCGACCGTAGCGGTCGCGCGGTTCCAGACTGTAGCGCCTAGAACCGGCCGGCCGGCTCCCCCCTCTGCATCAGACCATCCCCTCCTCTGGTTTTAGTTTACGCATCCCAACCTGGGATGTTTATTTCCCACGCACTGGAGAAAAACTTTACATATAATTTAAATTTGTGGAGCCGAACACTGAAAGTTTTTAATAAGTCTTACTATTAATATGTTTCAGTTTTCTATCATCAGAATAAGTACAGCTTTTCACAAATGTGCCTCTACTTTTTGAATTCCCCTCGTATACCTGTATGTAGATGATTTTGTAAATAAACTTTACCTATAATGTACTTTTAAAGATATAACAAGGGATGGCTTTTCTGTTAGTGCATACGCGTGAATAGTGAGTTTCGGCATTAACATCTATTTATAAATAGCTGTTTAACCATGCGTAACGCCACGGTCCAAGCTAGTAACATATACAATTCTAATAACCCCTAAGACATCCCCCCCCCCCCCCCCCCCTCCACTGGAAAAAGCACAAATCGCACCCTGGTTGTATCCAGCGTTCATTGTCCACTTTACGTCTATACTACGCAATCGCCTGTTAAGTGCATGACGGAGGGTACTCCCTACCATTATTATCGATTTTCCGTCCTATTCCACTCGTGTACGGGGCTAGGGATGATGTGACTATGTGCCTCGCTGCATGCCCTAATCTGTATCACCGTTTCCTCGCGGGCGCCACGTGAGACGTACCACGGAAGCAGGAGAATGCTTGCACAGTTTCCGTCGAATGCAGGCTGTCAAAATTTACCCAGCACGATTTCGCAAGAGCTGCCTCGTCTTTCTTCCAACGATCCCCATTTATTAGGTTGGTGCGTAAGTTCGTAGCGTTTTTGTTTTACGTGTTGATATTCCGGTTGCTACGGGTTTATTTATCGACTGTCGTTTTTTATTTGTAGTTCACTTCGGTGTTTGAGTTTACATTGTATCATTTGGAGATAGTGAGCAGAACTGTGGACACTAGAAAATGAAGTGCCAAGTTGAGAAATCGGACCATTTATGACATATTCTTGTGTCTTAGTTCAGTAGAGAAGTGACAGCAGTGGAGGCAGCAAGAAACATTTGCGCCATTTATGAGAATAGTGCCATTGGACACAACACGGCAAGAAAGTGGTTTTCCCGTTTCAAAGAGGATCATTTTGTGACACAAGTGACTGTCAACGTTCTGGAAGACCTTCAGCGTTTGTAGAAGAGATCGCTTAAAGGCATTAATCCACTATGATCTACGTCAGTGTACTCTAGAACTCGAAAATGTGATGAACTGTGATCACTCTACTACTGTGCGACGTTTTCGTGCAACGGGGAAGGTTCAGAAATCGGGTGCACGGGTATCGCATGCTCTTTACCCAAAATCACAAAAATCAGCGCATCGCCGTATGTGCACCTATGCTTGGTCGTCGTCAACTGGCTCGTGAACAACGCCGACCATTCCTATCCTGCATCGTTACTGGTGACGAGAAGTGGCGTCGCAGCACGTGACAGTACAGGCCGTGAGTGAGTGCCAGCGACTGCCTCCGGCGGGGGACGAGTTGGCATTCCAGACGAGTTTAATAATTCCTTAATGCGCGTTTAAATACACTACTGGCCGTTAAAATTGCTACACCGAGATGAAATGCAGATGATGCACGAGTATTCATTGGACAAATATATTATACTACAACTGACACGTGATTGCATTTTCACGCAATTTCGGTGCATAGATCCTGAGAAATCAGTACCCAGAACAACCACCTCTGGTCGTAATAACGGCCTTGATACGCCTGGGCATTGAGTCAAACAGAGCTTCGATGGCGTGTACAGGTACAGCTGCCCATGCAGCTTCAACACAATACCACAGTTCATCAAGAGTAGTGACTGGGGTATTGTGACGAGCCAGTTGCTCGGCCACCATTGACCAGACGTTTTCAATTGGTGAGAGATCTGGAGAATGTGCTGGCCAGGGCAGCAGTCGAACATTTTCTGTATCCGGAAAGGCCCGTACAGGACCTGCAACATACAGTCGTGCATTATCCTGCTGAAATGTAGGGTTTCGCAGGGATCGAATGAAGGGTAAAGCCACGGGTCGTAACACATCAGAAATGTAACGTCCACTGTTCAAAGTGCCGTCAATGCGAACAAGTGGTGACCTAGACGTGTAACCAATGACACGCCATACCATCACGCCAGGTGATACGCCAGTATGGCGACGACGAATACACGCTTCCAATGTGCGTTCACCGCGATGTCGCCAAACACGGATGCGACCATCATGATGCTGTAAATAGAACCTGGATTCATCCAAAAAAATTACGTTTTGCCATTTGTGCACCCAGGTTCGTCGTTGAGTACACCATCGCACGCGCTCCTGTCTGTGATGCAGCGTCAAGGGTAGCCGCAGCCATGGTCTCAGAGCTCTTGCAAACGCCCCCATCTGTTGACACAGGGGTCGAGACGTGGCTGCACGATGCGTTGCAGCCATGCGGTTAAGATGCCTGTCATCTCGACTGCTAGTGATACGAGGCCGTTGGGATCCAGCACGGGTTCCGTATTACCCTCCTGAACCCACCGATTCCATATTCTGCTAACAGTCATTGGATCTCGACCAACGCGAGCAGCAGTGTCGCGATACAATAAACCGCAATCGCGATAGGCTACAATCCGACCTTTTTCAAAGTCGGAAACGCGATGGTACGCATTTCTCCTCCTTACACGAGGCATCACAGCAACGTTTCACCAGGCAACGCCGGTGAACTGCTGTTTGTATGTGAGAAATGGGCTGAAAACTTTCCTCATGTCAGCACGTTGTAGGTGTCGCCATCGGCGCCAACCTTGTGTGAATGCTCTGAACAACTAATCATTTGCAGCCCGCATCTCGTGGTCGTGCGGTAGCGTTCTCGCTTCCCGCGCCCGGGTTCCCGGGTTCGATTCCCGGCGGGGTCAGGGATTTTATCTGCCTCGTGATGGCTGGGTGTTGTGTGCTGTCCTTAGGTTAGTTAGGTTTAAGTAGTTCTAAGTTCTAGGGGACTTATGACCACAGCAGTTGAGTCCCATAGTGCTCAGAGCCATTTGAACCATTTTTTTAATCATTTACGTATCACAGCATCTTCTTCCTGTCGGTTAAATTTCGCGTCTGTAGCACGTCATCTTCGTGGTGTAGCAATTTTAATGGCCAGTGGTGTATATGCAAGTTCGCTGTAACACACGGCTAAAGTAAGACCTTTTCATTGACATGTAGATTTCCCGTGGACCCTACACGGAGCTGAGCGATGCGATCTATGGCGGACAAGGCAACTAGTGTGACGTCACAAGTTAGTTGTGTGGTCCTGCATTTCTCTTCCGCCCCGCCTGTGACCTATGGGAAGTCGAGTGAGAACGACCTCATCCGATCTGCGTGGCTGGAAGGAGGTACGCCATGGCCAAGTTGTGGAGTTTGTTGCCTGTCGCTTCCAGCCGCTCGTCTTCCCATCGACGCGTGAGAGAAAGGTCGGAGTAAAACGTGATCAGTTCAGTGCAGCAGGTAAAAGGGTCATCAGCGACCCGCGTATGCTTCGAGCAATCCCCGTTCAGAGTTAACTGCATGCTGGTGCAGCACGGCATCGCCCGTGGTGTCCCATTGCTGCGGAGTACGTGCGCGGCCATTGCCGTTTCCACCACCTACCTGCAGCCTGTTGCGCCGGCGCAAGTGCCGTGTGGGTACTTCAGCGTACCGGCTGGTTGGCCTCGGGTGAACAGAACACTGCCTGGTTCCAGTTCGACCGCCAATTCGCCTCAAGCCTGAGGACTACGAATCGCAATAACGTCTTCCACCCCAGAAGATACCGATAGTGAGGAAGGCGGGCGGGGAGACGAAATTCCCTTCTTTGCGTGCCGTATTTCACTGAACCTTATGCTCGTTGGAAAAGTGTAGTTCTCGGAAGCAGAGTTCTTCTCTACTAGGGAGACTGCCTACACTACGCTTGTCCGTCCTCTTTTAGAATTATGTTGCGCGGTGTGGGATCCATGCCAGATAGGACTGACGGAGTGCATGGAAAAAGTTCAAAGAAAGGCACCATGTTTTGTATTATCGCGAAATATGGTAGTGTCACAGAAATGATACAGGATTTAGGCCGGATATGACTAAAAGAGAGGCGTTTTTCGCCGGAACAGAATCTTCTCACGAAATTCCAATCACGAACTTTCTCCTCCGAATGAGAAAATATTTTGTTGACACCGACCTACATAGGGAGGAACGATCACCACGATAAAGTAAGGGAAATCAGAGCTCGTACGGAAAAATACAGGTGTTTGTTGTTTCCGCGCGCTACACGAGAGTGGAATAATAGAGAATTGTGAAGGTGGTTCGATGAACCCTCTGCCAGGCACTTAAATGTGATTTGCAGAGTATCCATGGAGATATAGATCTACGATGGAACATTGCGTAAATGGGTAGGACCCCCAACAACACTGCTGAGCAGCTAAGTGACAACATTGTCAGGCAACGGTGAAACAAAGTCTACTGAGCGAATCGTTAGCAATATGTTTAAATTTCAGTGATTGGCTGTTTTTACAGTTCAACATACATTGACTGTCACAGGCTCCACAAGTATGTTCACGTATGAAGTCGTTAAGCCGGATGCTTGAATTATGTGCAACTTGGAAGTTGGAATATTTCATCTCTGTATCCGCCTCTTTTTCTTGATGACAACTTCTACGCAGCTCTACATCTACATGACTATTCCGCAAATTCACGCTTACGTGCCTGGCAGAGGGGTCATCGTATCACTTACACACTATTTCCCTGCTGCTCCACTCTCGAAAAGCACGCGGCAAAAATGAAAACTGTAGTCTTGCCGTCCTAGCTGTGATTTCTCTTACGTTATTACAACGATCATTACTCCCTATGTAGGCGTGTGTCAACAAAATATTTTCGAATTGAGGAAAGAACTTCGCAGATTGAAATTTCGTGAAAAGATCTCGCCGCAACGAAAAACCCTTTGTTTTAATGATTGCCATCCCAATTCGCGTATCATATTCGCTACACTCTCTCGCCTGTTTCGCGATAATACGAAACGAGTTGGTTCAAATGGCTCTGAGCACTATGGGACTTAACAGCTATCGTCATCAGTCCCCTAGAACTTAGAACTATTTAAACCTAACTAACGTAAGGACATCACACAACGCCCAGTCATCACGATGCAATGAAAGAAACGAGTTGCCTCCTTTTGAATTTTTTCGATTTGTTTCCTCAGTCCTGTCTGATATTGATGCCTTAGTGCACAGCAATACTCTAGGCGAGGACGGACAAGCGCAGCGTAGGCAGTCTCTTTAGTAGACCTCTTGCATCTTCTAAGTGTTCTGCTAATAAAACGCAGTCTTTCTGGTTTGCTTTCCACACAACATTATTTATCTGATCGTTCCAATTTAAGTCATTTTTAATTGTATTCTCTACATATTTAGTCGAAATCACAGCCTGTAGATTTGTGTGGTTTATAGTGTGACCGAAATTTAACGGATTATTTTTAATGTAATATGGATGACGTCACACTCTTATTCTTTAGAGTCCATTACACTATACAGATATCTTGTCTAAATCAATTTCGTAATAGATTTGATCTTCTAATGACTTTACTGGACGACAAACAAACTAAGAAGGCTGCTCAGATTATCTCCTGAATAGTTTATATAGATACGGAACAGCAGAAGGTCCATAACACTTCCTTGGCGAACGCCAGAAATCACTTCTCTTTTACTCGATAACTTTCCGTCAGGACCTACGAACTCTGACCCCTCTGTCAGAAAATCACGAGTCGAGTCGAGTCGCTCATTTGAAACGGCATTCCATAGGCACGCATTTTGATTATAAGCCGCTTGTGAGGAACGGCGTCAAAAGCCGTTTGGAAATCTAGAAATATGGAAATAATTTGAGAGCCTCTGTCGGTGTCACTCATTACTTCGTGAGAATAAATAGCTAGTTGTATTTCAGAAGAACGACATTTTCTTTATCCGCGTTGACAGTGTGTGAAAAGATCGTTTTTCTCTAGGTAATTCACGATATCTATTTGTTCTATAATCCTCCTGCGAATCGACGATAGTGATACGGGACTTCAATTCAGCGGATTAGTCCTGTTTCCTCTCTTGGCTATTGGTGTGACAGTTCGCAACTTTCCAGTCTTCATGTACGGACCCTTCTTCGAGCGAGCAAACTAAGAGTACTGAAAGCAAACTAGGTTGTACACAATCTGGGCCGGAGGCCTCGCCTGTATTAAGAGAGTTAAGCTGCTACGCTACACCGACGATATATACTTCTAAGTTACTTATATTGGCAGCAGTTATTGATTCGAATTGTGGAATATTTACTTCGTCGTCTTTGGTGAAGGAATTACGTAAAACTGTATTTAGTAATTCCGCTTTAGTGGCACTGTCATCGGTAACATTACCCTCGCTTTAGCGCAGTGAAAGTATTGATTGTGTCTTGCCGCTGGAGTGCTAAACATACGACCAGAAACTCTTTTGCTTTTCTGCCAAATTTCGAGATAGACTTCAGTTGTGGAAACTGTTTAAAAGCATCACACGTTGACGTTCGTGCTAAATATCGAGCTTCCATAAAACTTGCTTCTCTTGGGGATTTTGCGTTCTTATAAATTTGGCACGTTATTTCCATTGCTTCTGCAATAATGTTCTCGCCTGTTTTATGTACCATGGGGGGTCATTTCCGTCTGCTATCAATTTATTTTGTGTAAATCTCTCCATTGCTCTTGATACTATTTCTTTCATCTACATCTACATCCATTCTCCGCAAGCCACCTGACGGTGTTTGGCTGAGGGTACCTTGAATACCTCTATCGGTTCTTCCTTCTATTCCAGTCTCGATTTGTTCGTGGAAAGAAAGATTGTCGGTATGCCTCTGTGTGGGCTCTAATGTCTCTGATTTTATCCTCATGGTCTCTTCGCCAGATATACGTAGGAGGGAGCAATATACTGCTTGACTCCTCGGTGAAGGTATGTTCTCGAAACTTCAACAAAAGCCCGTACCGAGCTACTGAGCCTCTCTCTTCCAGAGTCTTCCACTGGAGTTTATCTATCACCTCCGTAACGCTTTCGTGATTACTAAATGATCCTGCAACGAAGCGCGCTCCTCTCCGTTGGATCTTCTCTATCTCTTCCATCAACCCTATCTGGTACTGATCCCACACTGCTGAGCAGTATTCAAGCAGTGGGCGAACAAGCGTAGTGTAACCTACTTCCTTTGTTTTCGGACTGAATTTCCTTAGGAGTCTTCCAATGAATCTCAGTATCGCATCTGCTTTTCTGACGATCAACTTTATATGATCATTCCATGTTAAATCACTCCTAATGCGTACTCCCAGATAATTTATGGAATTAACTGCTTCCAGTTGCTGACGTGCTATTTTGTAGCTAAATGATAAGGGATCTTCCTTTCTATGTATTCGCAGCACATACACTTGTCTACATTGAGATTCAATTGCCATTCTCTGCACTATGCGTCAATTCGTTGCAGACCCTCCTGCATTTCAGTACAATTTTCCATTGTTACAACCTCTCGATATACTACAGCATCATCCGCAAAAGCCTCAGTGAACTTACGATGTTATCCACAAGGTCATTTATGTATATTGTGAATAGCAACGGTCCTACGACACTCCCCTGCGGCACACCTGAAATCGCTCTTACTTCGGAAGACTTCTCTCCATTGAGAATGACATGCTGCGTCCTGTTATCTAGGAACTCTTCAATCGAATCACACAATTTAAGTCACATCTGGGCTACACGTTCATTGTTAGTTTGGAAGTCGGAGGCTCTCTCTCTTACGAAGGCATCAAGCAAATTTGTATCTACTTTTCTAAGTATATATACAGGGTTTCTGATAAGTCACTCCCTATTTTAAAACAGTTATAATTCTTTATTAGTTCTTAGAACTACTCTTGTCAGAAACAGCAAGCGTTGAGGTTGTGGTTAACATCATTTTAAACCTTCACATAAGCTCCAGAATTCTCTACGCATTTTTTAAACGAACTGGTACGTGAGATACTGCTGCCTGCAACATGTTATGTGGAACGTTGTCTGACACATCAAATGGTACTGCTGGCATATCATCCAAGTCCCGTGGCTTTCTCTTAAAAACTACCTCCTTAGCCCTCCCCTCAGAGGAAAAAAATCGCAAGGCTGTAAATCACGGCTGCGGGCAGGCCGTTCATGTACGCCAAGTTTGCCAATCCTAGGACCTGGGAAATGGTCTGGCAGCCAATCGCGACCACCATTTGTGAAATTACTGGCCATACACGATCTTACAGCGTTTACGGGTATCTTTCGCCATTCATTGCGTTTCGCAGAAAGAATGGACCAACAACTTCACATGCCACACCACGCTGTCACTTCCTTAGGCCCCTGTGCTTTTTCAGCACATTGGTGTGGGTTTTCGGCTGCCGGGTAGTGGCAGTTAAGCCTCTTTTCAAATCCCTCACCAGTCGACAGAATGTTCTCAAAAAGTCCGGGACAATCATCATTCCAAAATTTCTGCCAACTCCGTTCTTCTGTCACAGCCACGAAGAAACAATTGCTGCACATGACGCGGCGTCCACGGCGTGAAAGTGAGATCTTTGTTAAGAATCGTTGCAACTGCGTAACTTGAAAGATAACTGTCATGAGATACTTGACGCACTGATTTCTCACGGCTCGTATGAACATTCCACGAATTCCGCAACATTCACCGGTGTCCTCGAAGTTGATGATCTTCCTGATCTTCTTGCATCGGTGACACTCTGTTTTGTTGGCTATTTAGCACGGCAGTTTCGAACTTTTCTGCATCCAGTGTTGCATGCATCCCTCGTTCAGCCCTCCACCACATTTGTAGTCGCACCACAGATCCCCAGATCTCATAACGAGTTGCATAACGTTCTTCCATAGTCAATACAGGCAGCATTTTAGAACTGAAAGAACGAGAAAAAAAAAGATGTTAAACACAACGTCAAGGAGCCATGTTCCTACCATAATTAGTTCTAAGAAAATTGGTTCATAAATAAAGAAATTATAACTCTTTAAAAATAGGGAGTGACGTGTCAGACACCGTGTATTTCTCGTTTGTTTTTGATGGGTTTTGGTGTTCCGGTATTTAGTCTGGCTACAACGACCTTGTGGTCACTAAGCCCTGTATCAGTCATGATGCTCCCTATTTTCTCGCGATTACTATTTTTCTTTTCTTTTCTGTCTGAGGAATAGAAACATACGAAAGAGAGGAAGACTTTACAGGAATGATGTACTTCAGTGCATAAGCTAAGACTATCTGGCTGTTAGTCTTAGAGTGAAGTTGCCAAGCGAAGCGCTGAGGTAGGCGGTGTGTGCCGTGGAAGCGCGGAGCGAGGAAGACCTCGGGGTGGGGTCGGCTCTGGGGTGTCGCCCCTCGCCAGAAAAATTCCGCCAGGAGGCTGAAGCCGCGCGTAGCGGGAGAGGCACGCGGCGGCTGGAGGTGACCGTCGTCAGTAAATGTCAGGGGTGAACAGCCGGAGCCGGCCTATTGATCGGAAGTACAGTAGATACGCCCCGAAACGTGGTGCAGCTGTTAATGTGGAGTGGCTGCGAGCGTCGCGGTCTCCGTGTGTGTCGGAACTTCGGCCGCCAGCTGCGCAGCCCTGCTGCCAAAAGGCCGGAGCTATTCCCCGACTGCTGCGCCCACGCCCGCAACACAACAGCCGCCACGAGCCCTTCATTCGCTCGCGATCGCCATCCGGCCGATCTGATCGGCTCCCGAGTGTTTGCAGTTCGGTTCTGCGCGCTGCGGCAGCTCGGTGCAGGTAATTTAGCACTGCCGTCAACACAGAGACGCACGGTTTACTGGGCGAGTGCAAACGTTGCCGCAGGAATTTGCCGCCGTTTCGAAACGGTCATTATCTCGTAGCGGTTATCGGCTTTGTAAACGTTTGTTCGTATTAGGTTCTGTTGGCGCTCGGTCGTTCCGTGGAGCACGCTGCGAGTCGTGTGCTGTGCTAATTCTCAGAGTCATCACTTGCCGGGTCTGATATCCATAAACACGGCGTTTGCACGCGCGTTTTAGCTGCGAATAGAGCGAGCTTCCATCAGCATTACCAGAGAGAGAGAGGATCCCGAACCGTTCTGTCAACTTACATGGTTGCACTACCAATCAAGCTGAGGATAGAGAATCTAGCTTCAGATTACTCATGTACTTGTTACTGTGCTTCCTTACATTTGGTGCCGCGGCTTACTAGAAACATATTTCGCTGCCACATGTTCTTGGTCCCATCCCTGTTTAGTAACGCGTGCACTGACAAAAGTTACCTAGGCAGTTGACGGACTTAATTGCCATTGGAAGACATTGTGTGGATGTACAAGTTTCGGTTCTTCCGCATCTCTTGTAATTTTCAGAATGCAAAACGAAACCGTCAGATGATACTGAGTATATCCACTATCGCTCAGAAGTTTTCGAAAGCCCTGAAAGTAAGATAAACAAAAGCTAGTTATCAGATTCATATACGAATTAGCTATATTCTTTCCCCAGTGTTATGCTTAATATAACGTTTAAGAGTAGTGTTCCACGTTTTTAAAAATGAAATCGTTCAAAATATAGCTTTCCGTTGCTATGCTGTTAACGTTCCAAGCATTGCATGGCGCTAATTTTGTAGTGTGGTGGCCTAATTAATCTTCCTTCAGTAGATGTCGTTCATAGGACGTCAACAAGTCTGTAAACACGGTTACACGTAAGAGAGGGGCATGTAGTTGTGTACGAGATATCAAAGAGTGAACTGCAGTGAGTGCTCAGTGTAAATATCGATAACGGGACGGAGAAAGGGGCTTTCAAGAGAAATCGTTCTGCAATTGTTTCTTTACTTGCGACCGGTCTTAGTATGTGACAAATAGCACGTCAAGAACATATTTCCATGGAAGGCGTCCATTATACCTTGCAGAGGCATGCGGATACTGACAAGAATACGGACCGACCTCGAAAGTCTAGGCCAAAAGTCACATCAAAAAATGTTGATAAATATATAGTAGCCACAAGTAAGCGCGATCGCTACAAAACAGCGCCAGTTTTAGCAGCAGAACTCATCCATAATAGTGAAAAGCCGGTGAATGTAAGTACTGTGAAAAAGACATCTTCGAACCTTAACGGGCGTGTGGCGGCTACGAAACCATTACTGACGGCTATTAATAGGCAGAAGAGCTACTCTGGGCTGGACAACCGAAAGTTGAGCAGTAAATCAGTGGAAAAAGGTACTTTTCACTGACGAATACAAATTTAAGATCTTTGGAGCAAAGAGACGCAAGTTTGTTTGCCTATTGCCAGGTGAACGAAACTTACACCAATGTGTATATCCAACATCAAAACATGGGAGGTGTTCCTTCACGGTTTGGGTATGTTTTGGAGGCAGTAAGACTGTTCAAGAATCACAAGAGGAGGAGGTATACTTGGAAAAGGCTGGGAGATACGGGAAAATTTCAATTAGATTACATCATGGTCAGACAGAGATTCCGAAGTCAGATACTGGATTGTAAGGCGTACCCAGGAGCAGATATAGACTCAGATCACAATATAGTAGTGATGAAGAGTAGGCTGAAGTTCAAGACATTAGTCAGGAAGAATCAATACGCAAAGAAGTGGGATACGGAAGTACCAAGGAATGACGAGATACGTTTGAAGTTCTCTAACGCTATACATACAGCAATAAGGAATAGCGCAGTAGGCAGTACAGTTGAAGAGGAATGGACATCTCTAAAAAGGGCCATCACAGAAGTTGGGAAGGAAAACATAGGTACAAAGAACGTAGCTGCGAAGAAACCATGGGTAACAGAAGAAATACTTCAGTTGATGGATGAAAGGAGGAAGTACAAACATGTTCCGGGAAAATCAGGAATACAGAAATACAAGTCGCTGAGGAATGAAATAAATAGGAAGTGCAGGGAAGCTAAGACGAAATGGCTGCAGGAAAAATGTGAAGACATCGAAAGAGATATGATTGTCGGAAGGACAGACTCAGCATACAGGAAACTCAGACCAACCTTTGGTGACATTAAAAGCAACGGTTGGAACATTAAGAGTGCAACGGGAATTCCACTGTTAAATGCAGAGGAGAGAGCAGATAGATGGAAAGAATACATTGAAAGCCTCTATGAGGGTGAAGATTTGTCTGATGTGATAGAAGAGGAAACAGGAGTCGATTTAGAAGAGATAGGGGATCCAGTATTAGAATCGGAATTTAAAAGAGCTTTGGAGGACTTACGGTCAAAAAGGCAGAAGGGATAGATAACATTCCATCAGAATTTCTAAAATCATTGGGGGAAGTGGCAACAAAACGACTATTCACGTTGGTGTGTAGAATATATGAGTCTGGCGATATACCATCTGATTTTCGGAAAAGCATCATCCACACAATTCCGAAGACGGCAAGAGCTGTCAAGTGCGAGAATTATCGCACAATCAGCTTAACAGCTCATGCATCGAAGCTGCTTACAAGAATAATATACAGAAGAATGGAAAAGAAAATTGAGAATGCGCCAGGTGACGATCAGTTTGGCTTTAGGAAAAGTAAAGGGACGAGAGAGGCAATTCTGACGTTACGGCTAATAATGGAAGCAAGGCTAAAGAAAAATCAAGACACTCTCATAGGATTTGTCAACCTGGAAAAAGCGTTCGACAATATAAAATGGTGCAAGCTGTTTGAGATTCTGAAAAAAGTAGGGGGTAAGCTATAGGGAGAGACGGGTCATATACAATATGTACAACAACCAAGAGGGAATAATAAGAGTGGACGATCAAGAACGAAGTGCTCGTATTAAGAAGGGTGTAAGACAAGGCTGTAGCCTTTCGCCCCTACTCTTCAATCTGTACATCAAGGAAGCAATGATGGAAACAAAAGAAACGCTCAGGAGTGGAATTAAAATACAAGGTGAAAGGATATCAATGATAAGATTCGCTGATGACATTGCTATCCTGAGTGAAAGTGAAGAAGAATTAAATGATCTGCTGAACGGAATGAACAGTCTAATGAGTACACAGTATGGTTTGAGAGTAAATCGGAGAAAGACGAAGATAATGAGAAGTAGCAGAAATGAGAACAGCGAGAAACTTAACATCAGGATTGATGGTCACGAAGTCAATGAAGTTAAGGAATTCTGCTACCTAGGCAGTAAAATAACCAATGACGAACGGAGCAAGGAGGACATCAAAAGCAGACTCGTTATGGCAAAAAAGGCATTCCTGGCCAAGAGAAGTCTACTAATATCAAATACCGGCCTTAATTTGAGGAAGAAATTTCTGAGGATGTACGTCTGGTGTACAGCATTGTATGGTAGTGAAACATGGACTGTGGGAAAACCGGAACAGAGGAGAATCGAATCATTTGAGTTGTGGTGCTATAGACGAATGTTGAAAATTAGGTGGACTGATAAGGTAAGGAATGGGGAGGTTCTACGCAGAATCGGAGAGGAAAGGAATATGTGGAAAACACTGGTAAGGAGAAGGGACAGGATGATAGGATATCTGCTAAGACATGAGGGAATGACTTCCGTGGTACTAGAGGGAGCTGTAGAGGGCTAAAACTGTAGAGGAAGACAGAGATTGGAATACATCAAGCAAATAATTGAGGACGTAGGTTGCAAGTGTTACTCTGAGATGAAGAGGTTAGCACAGGAAAGGAATTCGTGGCGGGCCGCATCAAACCAGTCAGTAGACTGGTGATCTTGTACAAATAAACGGAAAAATGAAGAAATATGATTACCATCGCATTTTACAGCACCATGCAGAGCCATGTGGAAGACGTTTGATTGGCGAGGGATTCGTCCTGTTGCAAGATAACGACCCTAAATACACTTCAAAACTGTGTATCTACATCTACATCCATACTCCGCAAGCCACCTGACGGTGTGTGGCGGAGGGTACCATGAGTACCTCTACCGGTTCTCCCTTCTATTCCAGTCTCGTATTGTTCGTGGAAAGAGGGATTGTCGGTATGCCTCTGTGTGGGCTATAATCTCTCTGATTTTATCCTCATGGTCTCTTCGCGAGATATACGTAGGAGGGACCAATATACTGCTTGACTCTTCGGTGAAGGTATGTTCTCGAAACTTTGACAAAAGCCCGTACCGAGCTACTGAGCGTCTCTCCTGCAGAGTCTTCCACTGGAGTTTATCTATCATCTCCGTAACGCTTTCGCGATTACTAAATGATCCTGTAACGAAGCGCGCTGCTCTCCGTTGGATCTTCTCTATATCTTCTATCAACCCTATCTGGTACGGATCCCACACTGATGAGCAGTATTCAAGCAGTGGGCGAACAAGCGTACTGTAACCTACTTCCTTTGTTTTCGGATTGCATTTCCTTAGGATTCTTCCAATGAATCTCAGTCTGGCATCTGCTTTACCGACGATCAACTTCATATGATCATTCCATTTTAAATCACTCCTAATGCCTACTCCCAGATAATTTATGGAATTAACTGCTTCCAGTTGCTGACCTGCTATTTTGTAGCTAAATGATAAAGGATATATCTTTCTGTGTATTCGCAGCACATTACACTTGTCTACATTGAGATTCAATTGCCATTCCCTGCACCATGCGTCAATTCGCAGCAGATCCTCCTGCATTTCAGTACAATTTTCCATTGTTATAACCTCTCGATACACCACAGCATCATCTGCAAAAAGCCTCAGTGAACTTCCGATGTCATCCACCAGGTCATTTATGTATATTGTGAACAGCAACGGTCCCATGACACTCCCCTGCGGCACACCTGAAATCACTCTTACTTCGGAAGACTTCTCTCCATTGAGAATGACATGCTGCGTTCTGTTAGCTAGGAACTCTTCAATCCTATCACACAATTGGTCTGATAGTCCATATGCTCTTACTTTGTTCATTAAACGACTGTGGGGAACTGTATCGAACGCCTTGCGGAAGTCAAGAAACACGGCATCTACCTGTGAACCCGTGTCTATGGTCATCTGAGTCTCGTGGACGAATAACGCGAGCTGGGTTTCACATGACCGTCTTTTTCGAAACCCATGCTGATTCCTACAGAGTAGATTTCTAGTCTCCAGAAAAGTCATTATACTCAACACAATACGTGTTCCAAAATTCTACAACTGATCGACTTTAGAGATATAGGTCTATAGTTCTGCACATCTGTTCGACGTCTCTTCTTGAAAACGGGGATGACCTGTGCCCTTTTCCAATCCTTTGGCAAATTTAGAAAAAGAAGAAAGGAACTGAAAAATAAGATCAGTCCGCCCCAATCCCCCGACTGTGGTCCTGCTGAAGTGCTTTGGGATCACTTGGATAGAGTAGTTAAATCAAGGCCCACTACCAGCGTTCGTCACCCCTGGACCAGACTACAAACTGATGAAGCTGACAGCAAAAATGCCTCGCGTATGCAGAGCAGTGATTGAAGCCAGAGGAGGCTACTTCGAGGAGAGCAAAATTTGACAGCATGAATTTAGTTTCAATAAAAGATTATTCCAGATCTGACTTAGGAGTATTTCTATCATGTTTGTTTCCAATATGCATTTTTTCCTCAAAATTACTGACGTTTCAAAACTTTTGAGCGATAGTGTACAGCCACACGAGAGGCTGAAAAGGTTCATATCTCCGTAGGGTCAAAACATATCTTTCGGAAATCCTTAGTTAAGTTCGGATAAAAACTACCATTTGTATAAAACGTGAGATCGTATTCGTTCACAATACTAATACAATCTCCTGCTCTTATTCGATGAAATTCAGTGAAAATGGATTTCTTTTTACATTATCAGAAGATAAAATGTTTCCCCACCTGATATACACACACCTGCTATTTTACTACACTGTGCTGTGGCGTCCAGCGCTACAACCGACAGAAACCGCTTTACGCGACTGATCGCAGCAGAAAGTCCAAGTAGTTCTCATCCAACCGCTGCAATAAATACATTTGAATGTAAATACATAAAACTACAACCAATCACTTTTTTGAATAATTATTTATTATTCCATGAACCGGTTTTCGAACCTTTTCTTGTTCGTCTTCAGATGGTTTCTGGAAGTTACATGACAATTTCTACCAAAATGCTGGGTACTGGCTTGTCACATTATGGGCGACTCTTTTCGTTGGTGTCCATCTGTCTGCTTCGATTTTGATGGCCAGTTGGTATGTCACTTAACACACTTTTACACAATTTATATTCATTTACACTGTGACAGCAAAACTTTGCCAACAGCCAGCGTGTGCTATACAGTTGTTGCTTGTAAGTTGGCTACGTGATGACCAAAAGGTGAAAACCAGCACATGTTTCTTACTAACTAAACGTCAGTTTACTGTAAAGGACGCCACTGGAATGAAGCAATTAGAAAATATCAGGATGGTATTTGAGGAGACGAAGTACTTCACATATTGCCGTGTAAGATTCGCTTGCTCTGAACGTGAAAGTTAAAACGTGCCTGAATCATTGGCGAAAGGCCTGGTTCCAAATGTTTCACTGATCTACCTGGGAATATTGCTCACCTTCAGGATCTCTGATGGGGTAATAGCTCCCACGCTACTTGTAATACTGTTAAAGCAACACATGTACTCTCTCTATTTTATTTTATTTTTTATGCATTTCTTTGCAGTAATTAATGGAAGTGTCTAATTCAGTGATTTATATTCAAAGCCATTTCTTCAAGCAAAATTTAATAATGTCAAACCGCGGACAACTCGGCGCTGCCTCTGTCTAGCGAAGACAGTTCCAGTGGTGGCTTCTGCAACTCTCCTCCAGAACTTACTTGAAACCAGTACCGTGAAAGTAAATTCTGACAGTAAAACCAGACACCTGAGAGCTCGTCCACCACTGACTAACGACCACTTTTTTCGAGCGCAAGCGCAGATTTCATGAGCGAAGTGAGGGCGCAGCTGTAGTCTCGCCTCTTCGTGGGGCAGTTGTAGGGATCGGCACACTCCTCCCTCAGCTGCACCTTCGCTACATAACAGAGTCGTGACACGGAGGGCGGGGACTCTGCAGATCCAGCCAGCAGTCCGATCAATACCACCAGCAGATCTCCGCACGCTATGGTCCACCGCCTCACCAATTCTGTCATACACACTGTACCGGGTTAGATTTCTCATTTGTTCCCTAATCCGAGCGTGGATGGACTCGAGGATATGCATCTAGTGGACCACAAAAATTAAAAGTCATTTTCATTTGTAGGGTGATTCAGAGCTAGAACATTTTGACAATCCGCTTAATACTCTGTTGATCTACGTTTGGAACCCATTATACGTGGTGCTACACAGAAGTTCCCAGAACACACTTGTAAATGAAATTACACTTTGCTTGCATCTTACTTACCACCATCACCTTCAAAGTAGCCCCCTTGGGGGCGTATAGACCGCTCCCAGCGGTTTGCCATGAACTGAAAGCTTCTTGAAACGCATTTTCCGTGAGCCTGTTTAGTACCGCTTGCGATTCTGTTTGAATCTCCGCAGCTGTGTGAAATCTTCGGCTTTTTAACCGTATTTTCATTCTGGGGAATAAAAACATGTCATCTGGTGCCAGGTTGGGCTATACCGCAGGTGAGGAACACTGTCATTTTGTTTTTCGCCAGAAACTCGTGCGTGATTAACGCGGTGTGTGACCTCGCATCGTCATGATGGGGGGGGACCCACTGGCCCGTGCGCCACTTCAGTCAGCCGAAGTCCTCTGGACACGTCCCGCGGGACAGCCCACGACGCGGCAGCCGAGCCGGATGGGCTGCCTGCGGTCTCCTAGCGCTGTACTCAAAGCAGCAGCGGCATTTTCAAGAGCAATGGCAGTTCACGGCCGTTCTGAACGGGATCATCGTCAAACGGTTTTCTGCCATATTGAAAATGTTTAAAACAGTCATAAGTTTGGCTGTGACCTGAGGCATCTTCCCCAAATACTTGCTTCTGGAAGTCGTGTGTTTATGTGGCGTTTTTCCCGAATCTGAAACAGAAGTTCAAAATGGTTCAAATGGCTCTGAGCACTATGGGACTCAACTGCTGAGGTCATAAGTCCCCTAGAACTTAGACCTACTTAAACCTAACTAACCTAAGGACATCACACACATCCATGCCCGAGGCAGGATTCGAACCTGCGACCGTAGTGGTCGCGCAGTTCCAGACTGTAGCGCCTAGAACCGCTCGGCCACTCCGGCCGGCGAAACAGAAGTTCATGCACATACGTTGTTGCCAGGTAGCCGCTATCGTCAGCACACGAGAATGGCGAAATGCGCATGTAAACTAAACGCGACCACCTAGTACAAAACCGCTTGAGCAACTAACTCTCAAAGGATGTGTAAGATACCACCCGGCGGCGTTTCGTCGTACTATCTAGACTCCAACTGTTAACCGTACGTTCTGAGAACTTCTAGGTAGCAGCTTATGTAAGTGATTCTGCTTGCTGTGGCTTCAACAAGAAAGCGTGAACGGAGCAAAGACGAATGAGGAATCCATCTACGGACGATACGGACCGCAAATGTGGAAGTTAACCAACATAGGAGACTTTAAGAAAGGCAGAATGTTAACGGCGCGACGTCTAGAAAGGAGCATTTTGGAAATTATGGAACTGTTCGGCTGTTCGCGTGCTACTTTCGTGGGCATCTATGGAAAGTGATAGAAAGACGGTGAAACCACGCGTAGGCCTAAACGTATTGGACATGTTTTTTTTTTTTTTTCGGCAAAGCGAATATTTACAGGATTTCGCGACTTGTTATCGGTCGTCTTTAACTAAAGTCAACGATGTTTCGGCTGGACACTTGGGAGTCATCTTCAGCGAGCATGTTGTCCCCAATCTTTCATGGATTACCTGAATGTGACTGGAAGTGCCCAATCGAAATTTCGTGGAATGTGAACAAGACGTCCGGCAGCAAGCCAGGGTCTTCCTTGAACAACGTATTAAGAAGTGCACGCCCCATCGCAGAACGTGGTCGGAGACTGCTTCTTCTCCTTCTTTCGCTTATCAGTTAATGGATGTTGGTGATCACACCATGCATCGTTATTCTATGAACCAGAGGAGGCGATCTGCGGCAGATCTGATAAAAGAGAACAGTGCTGGTAGGGGCAAGCGTTTCGGAGCACATTGTTCATCGTGGGGACCCGCAGGAGAATACGCCAGTAACAGTTGCAGTGGGTACAGGATCACGGAGACAGCATCGTGTGTCAGTGGAAACATGGCGCGTGGTCTGATGAATCACGTTTTTGTGACATCCGGTCGATGGCGGTGTCCGGATACGCTGTTGGTCAAGCGAACGACTGCTCGAAACATGCGCCACACCACAGACGGAGGTTGGCGAGGACAGTATGACGACATGAGGAGGACATCTGGATGGGCTTCTGTGGGAGCTGTGGTAGTAATCGTAGGTACCGTGACAGCTCTGGACTACGGGAACACTGTCGCGAATCACCTGCATCACTTCATGCTTGATGCCTTCCCCGACGGCGATGACTTTTTCAGCTGGATAACTGTCCATCTCACAAGACCTGAATCGTGCTACGCTACTCTGACGATTAGGACAGCGAACGCACGTTGATTTCTTGGTCACCAAATTCGCCTGATGAGAATGTAGTGTGAGATATCAGGAACACCTTCGGCCGCCAGGTCCGCGCTCATAAACCACCGACTTGTAATTTACGGGAATAGGATGACTAGGGCTTCCACATAACCCCGAACTATCTGCCGTGGACTTGTCGGAAACATGCCACGGAGAATCGCTGCCGTATGGCTCCCAAAGGCGGATCAACACACTACTAAACAATTGGTCGTGAATTTTTGGCTCTTTTGTGTAGAGACGTGAGAGTCTTTCCGTTAGCGACTTTTTGCGAATAATACGTGCCGTGCGAACAGTGCCGGGGTTGAGCTCACCAGCAATGTCCGAGAGTGGGAAAGATCTAACGAAGTCACGTTCTGGGAGTTTAGACCCCTCTGGAGAGCTGCTCGCCATAGCTTTCAGACGACAGAAACTGTACGAGCGTTTCGGAGAGACCTGAGAGTACTCCGTGTCGGTGGCTGCAGAGCGACCCTAATCTGCCTTGGATTCTTTTTGCGGTATATCACACGTTATACGCTACCACACACTGGTAATACACTGAAGAGCCAAAGAAACTGGTACACCTACCTAACATCGTGTAGGACCCCCGCGAGCACGGACAAGTGCCGCATCACGACGTAGAATGCACTCGACTAACGTCTCAAGCACTGCTGGAGGGAACTGCCGCCATGACATGCAGGGCTGTCCATAAATCCGTAAGAGTGCGAGGGGGTAGCACGTTGCAAGGTATCCCAGATATGCTCAATAATGTTCATGTCGGGGGAGCTTGGTAGCCAGCGGAAGTGTTTAAAGTCAGAAGAGTGTTGCTGGAGCCACTCTGTCGCAATTCTGGACGAGTGGGGTGTCCCATTCTCCTGCTGGAATTGCCCAAGTCTGTCGGAATGCACAATGCACATGGATGGATACAGGTGATCGAACAGTATGATTACGTACGGGTCACCTATCAGAGTCGTATCTAGACGTACCAGGGGTCCCAATCACTCCAACTGCACACGCCCCACACCATTACAGAGCCTCTACCGGCTTCAACAGTCCCCTGCTGACATGCACGGTCCAAGGATTCATGAAGTTGTCTCCATACCCGTACACGTCCATCCGCTCCATACAATTTGAGACGAGACTTGTTCGACCAGGCGACACTCTTCCAGTCATCAACAGTCCAATGTCGGTGTAGACGCGCCCAGGCTAGACGTAAAGCTTTGTGTCGTGCAGCCGTCAAGGCTACACGAGTGGGCCTTCGGCTCCGAAAGCCCACATCGATGATGTTTCGTTTAATGGTTCACACGCTGATACTTGTTGATGGCCCAACATAGAAATTTGCAGTAATTTGCGGAAGGGTTGCACTTCTGTCACGCTGAAGGATTCTCTTCAGTCGTCGTTGACCCCGTTCTTGCAGGATCTTTTTCCAGCCGCACCGATGTCGGAGACTTGATGTTATACCGGATTCCTGCTATTTAGGTATTCACGGTACACTCGTGAAATGGTCATACGGGAAAATCCTCACCTCATCGCTACCTGGGAGATGCTGTGCTCCGACTGTAACACCACGTACAAACTCACTTAAATCTTGATAACTTGCCAAAACTGCGCCAGAAACTTGTCTTATATAGAGGTTGCCGACCTCAGCACCGTATTCTTCCTGTTTACTTATCTCTGTATATGAATAAGCGTGCCTATACCAGTTTCTATGGTGCTTCAGTGTATAATTCGCAGTACTCGTGCGCACATTAAATGAAAGTGCAAGCAATCCTGCTGGAAGAGCATTCGTAACTGAGCATTATAGCAGAGGTTGAAAATACTGCTTCAGTGGTAAATTTCCCCCTGTTCTGCGCTCATGGGTAGCACACGGCGCCTAGTACACGTCCACAGCAGAATTGCGACACTTGAGGATGGGCTTATGAGAGCCTGAAACCGGTCGTGATAATAAAAGAAATTTATAACTGAAGCTGTATTTTCAACCTCAGGTAAATGAAAGTACTCAAGAAACTGCGTGTTTTGAGCTATAACATGTGGCCGTGGTCGGTTTCTGAGCGAAACACTTACAGGACGAACAGTTAGCCTATTTCGAAAGTTCTATACTTAAACAATGCAACGCAGCAAATAAATTATAAAAACATCTTAGATATATAATATACAAATCATAAATGGAAAAAATTGTCACGTAGGAGGCTCCATTGTGAGTTGCGTTAAATGCTAGACTAGCGCGTTAGGTATTGCGCCACATAGACACTGCAGCTGACTGTTGTACAGACGTTTAGAGGGACTGTTGGAACAGTTCAAGATACTCTCACGATGGACACGTACGATAAAGTGAATGTGAGCGATCTGTCGGAAGGAAGCGACGAAGAAAGCTACTTGGAAAATGGACTTAGGAGGAATTGGTGTATTTAATTAGTTTGTACGGGGGAACTCCAGGGTTATGGAATGTAAGAGTTGCTGGACTATAGGAACTGAAATAAGAAACGAAGTTTGGTGACTGAAAAGGCTGGAGTCGTTAACAAATCCACAGAAGAAATTTACAACAATTTCAACAATGCAAGGAATAAGAGAGAAGTAATTTTGTGGCATAGATTAATTAACATAGAAAAACAATTGGTCGTGTTTGGAAGTAATCGTTTTGGAACTCGGAAAATTCTTGTTTTAGATCGTCAGGTAAATTCGGAAGATTGCTAATTATTTTCGAGTAATATAGTTGTATGTGTTAATTTTACGGCGTGGTAGTTATTGATTATATTTTATATTGGGTGTGAATAACAGACCTTGAGGAGTTTACGAGTGGTTCCTGAAGTCAATGCGAATAAAAACATTATAATTAATGTATGTCCATAAGTGATTCACTTATCAGATATCCGCCGTATTTGGTTGGTTCAAAATGGCTCTGAGCACTATGGGACTCAACTGCTGAGGTCATTAGTCCCCTAGAACTTAGAACTAGTTAAACCTAACTAACCTAAGGACATCACAAATATCCATGCCCGAGGCAGGATTCCAACCTGCGACCGTAGCGGGCTTGCGGTTCCAGACTGCAGCGCCTTTAACCGCACGGCCACTTCTATTTGGTTGGTGTTTCAATGATTACAGGTAATGTTATTCCATCGTAATTGCTGTTGTACCAAATATTAATGAGAATAAACTTACCTGATGCTAGAAATCTTGGTATCAGACGCAATCTGTCTTTAATACCAATCGGTTTAAGGATAATAGGTCTAGCTTGGCAATTGTGATCCTATTGTTAGGAGTATTCCTTCCAACTCTATCGCGGTCATTCTCGTAAAATTTCGAGTATTGTTGCAGATCTCCCAATCTCTACAATGAGATTCTTGCGTGTTCCAAAATGATACCGCCGTCTAATCCAGTGTCTTATCCAACACGAGCACGGTCGTTAACTTTTTTTTCAGTTAAAGTGTTGAAAGTGCAGCTGCAGACCGACGCTCTTCAATCGCAATCTTTTCCCTCACGCGTAGGTCTAAGATTGAAAAATCTCGCAGAGAGTGATCTCTTATCTCTCACAGCGACTCTAACCCTGCTGCGTGTAAACGCTTCCAGATCTGCAATCGCAAGGCACTGAGGTACTTACAGAAAGCACTCACACAGTAGCTGTCAGCCAATATGCGCCCCTAGTGCGAATGCTACTGAGAGTCGCAGACTGTCTGAGAGCGAACAAGGTCACGTGTGTCGCAGTAACTTTGCGCTACAGATGACGAACGTACCCGGCGTATCACCTGGTAGTCGCAGGACAGATAGGGCGGCGCGCCGAGCAACAGGTTTGGGGCAGCGCCGCGGCCGTCGGCGGGCGTCGGCGCCGGTCGGGCGGCGTCGGGGCGGCGGGCGCCGGCGGCGTCTGCGTCGCCGTGGCCGGGCCGGCGCCAGCTCAGTGGCGCGAGGGGCTGCAGGGGCGCCGGTCATGGGCGGCAGTGGCGGCGGCAGTGGGTGTCGTAGCGGCGGTGCGTGCGCCAGCGCCAGCGCGAGCTGAGCGGCGCGGTGCGCGTAGCGGCGCGGTGCGTGCGAGCGCGGTGACGGCTGATGGCCGCCTCGGCGCCATGGAGCCGCTGGAGCGGCTGATGAGCCAGTCGCGGCGCGGCCTCGGCCTGGGCGTGGGCGTCGGGCTGCCCCTGCCCGGCGGCAGCGGCGCCGTCGTCTCGGCCAGCATCGGCGCCGCCTCCGTGGGGCGCAAGGGGCGCCACCTCACCGGCACCTTCTGCCTCACCGGCGACACCATGGAGGGCATCATCCAGTGCCTCGTCTTCCTCAAGGCCTTCTCGGTAAGGCCCGCCCCCGCCACCGCCCCCGCCCCCGCCCCCTCCTCTGCCCACGTGTCGCCCCCTGCCACGTGCTCCCACCTGCCACGCCTAGGCAAAGGCGCTCTCTCTGGATCACTCTGCTGGTGCTTCTTCCTTTCAAATTTACACATTTTCGCACGCGGTAGAACCAATCCCGGATACATTTCTTCCGCGTCGATGTTGGTACCACAAAAGCATAGCTCTGGAAGAGTTGAACGTATTCTCGATATGATAAAAATTTAAACACAGACGACAGCTGGTACGAATACCGACGCTGTGCGACAGCTGTCGCTCTCACGATCAAGAATGATTCCACGTTTTCCGCTCTTTTCCCTAATGTCATTGATGACTTACGGCAAACAAATCGTTGTACATCATTCGGCATCAACAATTCTTCGATCGTATGTAGCAGGTTCTCGACATGTCAGAACAAGCGATCACGTTCTCCACCAACAAACCACTTCCTTACTTTCGGTTCATCTTGGAAGATCCCACCAGTTATAGCTGCTTGTTTTTCGGCCGGTATGAATGTATCCGAGCTTGGTTTCGCGTTGCGATGACGTTTACGGATTTGGCATTTCCTTCGCCGAACTCTTGGAGCCCTTCCTGGAACCAATGGACGACCACCCTCTGTTTGAAATAGGGTCAAATCGTCGGGATTACATCCGCAACTGATCTTTTTCGCAGCTAAATGTTCGTGCAAAATCCATTGTACTGAAGTTTACGGAATGCACAAGAATGCTTCTATACCCAACCCTCTTCAGTCATGTTCCGCGAAACAGACTAGTCTTTGTAGCAACTGATTTTGATAGACTTCACGAAGTTCATCGCTGACAGAAGCTTGACCTAGGTGAGATTCTGTAGTTCAGTTGTAAACTGTCTTTTCTCGTGGCAACAGATTACCAAAACATGAATGAAGCGATTCGAGGCATTCTTGTTGAGTTACACCGTTATGAAAATGCAAAAAGAAAAATCACCCAATGTAAAATAGGTGAAATTTCCAGTTTTACGACACTTTCTTGAAACGTCATTTTGAACTAATTACTTTACCAATTTCTGAACTGTCACTATTTTATCAACAACAAAAGACAAATTTGAAAACGACAGAGTTCACACATCCCAATATCGCTATGTAGTATTCATGTCTAAAACCTTAAAAGGCGAGCTAGCAATTGAGACAGTGTGAAATATTAATCTCATTATGTGTTACATTTGACAGTTCGAATCCAATCCGGTGTCCAATTTTGGATATAGGTCTGATTACAAGACCGGTCCTCGACTCACAGGAGAGACACGGTACGATTTTTTGGGGAACTAAAATTCTGTACAACCCTGAATATCCCTGGGTGCATCATTAGTCGTAAATCATTCTTAAACAGCGCCAGTAACAGATTTAAGAGTCAAGCCTTAACTGATGTTCAGGACTGATCAGTTTACGCATTAAGCATTAGTTATATACTAAGTATTACAAACCCACTAAACCCCAGACTTTTTCGGGATATGAAAGTCCAGTTTTGCGACTACTCCATCTGGAAGCCTATCTTCTTTAAGTGGTTAACGATCGCAGTGCATTTGTGCACGTCAGTAGATGATTATATTTCCGCAGTGCAGTACGTGCGGCAAACGTGATTATTGTAGCGAAATAATATACGTAGATACGACAGCGATTACCAAAAAACGTCAACGGAGACCTTTTTTTCGTTTTTCTGAAGTGAGACGTGTGTTCACTTGTTACTCACCGCTGAAACTTGACACAGAGACCTTCAATATCATAATATCGTTAACACAAACACACACACACACACACACACACACACACACACACACAGAGAGAGAGAGAGAGAGAGAGAGAGAGAGAGAGAGAGACGCCCATGGTGTCTGAGACTCAGTAGTTTTCCTACACTGCCAATTCCATTAAAAAAAAAAAAATTCTAGACGCGTAGTAACCAACCACTAGTGATCTCTGACGACGTGCGCACTTGACCTTCAGTTCACTTGAACCATAATTTCTCCCACGAAGGTAAAGTTCGGTGTGTTCGTTTAGAATGCGGTCATTTCGTTTCACCAGTGATTCCCTTAGACTCGGTGTCACGCTAAACGCATCGCTGTCCCATACGCAACCACTGCATTCCAGCTGTCTACCGAACGAGGTGGCACAACGGTTGGCACACCTGAGCAGTCGCTTTCGGGAGGGCGACGTTTCAGTTTCGCGTCCGGCCATGCTGATTTAGGTTTTCTGTGGTTGTCCTAAATCGCACCAAGCGAATGTTGGGGTGGTTCCTTTCAAATGGCACGGTCGATTCCTCTCCCCGTACTTGAAAAAATAAAGAGCTTGTGCTCCTTCTCTGTTGGCCTAGATGTCGACCGGATGTTAAACCCAAAGCTTCTTTTCTTTTCAGCTGCCTCCTGAGCGCACGTTCCTCCGATGTTGAGATGGCTGATAGTCCACATAAGACTGTTTTGACACACTTTATATATATATATATATATATATATATATATAGGGTGTTACAAAAAGGTACGGCCAAACTTTCAGGAAACATTCCTCACACACAAATAAAGAAAAGATGTTATGTGGACATGTGTCCGGAAACGCTTAATTTCCATGTTAGAGCTCATTTTAGTTTCGTCAGTATGTACTGTACTTCCTCGATTCACCGCCATGATTTCATGTGGGATACTCTACCCGTGCTGCTAGAACATGTGCCTAGCAGCACAAGTACGACACAACATGTGGTTCATGCACGATGGAGCTCCTGCACATTTCAGTCGAAGTATTCGTACACTTCTCAACAACAGATTCGGTGACGGATGGATTGGTAGAGGCGGACCAATTCCGTGGCCTCCACGCTCTCCTGACCTCAACCCTCTTGACTTTCATTTATGGGGGCATTTGAAAGCTCTTGTCTACGCAACACCGGTACCAAGTGTAGAGACTCTTCGTCTTCGTATTGTGGACGGCTGTGATACAATACGCCATTCTCCAGGGCTGCATCAGCGCATCAGGGATTCCATGCGACGGAGGGTGGATGCATGTATTCTCGCTAACGGAGGACATTTTGAACATTTCCTGTAACAAAGTGTTCGAAGTCACGCTGGTACATTCTGTTGCTGTGTGTTTCCATTCCATGATTAATGAGATTTGAAGAGAAGTAATAAAAAGAGCTCTAACATGGAAAGTAAGCGTTTCCGGACACATGTCCACGTAACATATTTTCTTTCTTTGTGTGTGAGGAATGTATCCTGAAAGTGTGGCCGTACCTTTTTGTAACACCCTGAATATATATATATATATATATATATATATATATATATATATAGGGAGAGAGAGAGAGAGAGAGAGAGAGAGAATATATCACGTCTTCGTCAAATCTGAGGAATCCTAGGGCGTTCATCGTTCGTGTTTCTGAGTGTTTGGCGACTGAGCGCGGATGTGAATGAGCAGAAATACATCTTCCCTGCCGTCTGTTCGTTCTCACGTGGCCTTATTGGGTCGTTTCTTGTCCCCACACAGAATTTAGTGACAAATATGTATCTTTCGATATCCCTGGCTGTTAATTAAGAAGGATTTTCTCATCCTTTTTGGTCATTGCTGAAATTCTCATCATCTGCAAAAGTACGCCATTAGTTACTGAATAATTTGGGTAACATTGAGAACCTTTCTGCGTAAGACAGTTACTTCAATTTTCGATGAAACCATTTAATTAGAGACGGAGCATTACTATTGAACTTGAATGAATACGTTTTGTAGGCCATGTTACATTCAGCACCATGTGTTTCTGGGATTAGCCATTTTCAAACGGGAGACCTGATGCAGACGAAATAACAGGTAATATGACGTCATACAAAGTGTGAGGATATTGTCGAACAACTCTAATAAGCAACGACACTGAGGACTACTCAACTAAACATACAACTGTGCGTAATTATAAATATTGCTTCAAAACTTACATAATGTTACTTTTGAATGCATTACGGGAACAGCAGTGATCAATGTCTTATAAATAATTTTATTAAATAATGTTAATACATAAATCTGAAAGCGCCAAAAATAATACGGAGTAAGACTTCTAAATCGCATACTATATCGTATCGTTGCTGATATAAGTAGCTTAAAAATCTGCGTCTCTTGGTAACATTCTTTGAAAGGCTTAAACGTCAGCGTAGACAACTGCCAGCTGCCTCACATATGTTACGGTCGCACAAACAGTATCATATGGTCAGTGTTAACCCCATGTGACAAACATCGGCAAATCTGGAGTTTCAGTGTACGCACAGTACGCGATAACCAGCCAAAGACTAAGACGTGATTGGAAATACCCAGTAATGTGTCTGTGTAGGTTCTAGTCAGAAGAACAAAAGTAGGGGCTTTGGGGTGGCTGAAGATACTGTAGTACAGTACAGCACAGTACCGTCTAATGACGCAGAATTTTCGACACGAGAATAAAATATTCTCTAAATAATAACAACGGAGAGAATGACTTTAAATTTAATGCGGTAGATTTTTTTTCCTTCTCGTGTTATAGAAACTGTGTAATTACGAAGTTTCTTTATTTAACTCCCGTCAGTGATATGATGACATAAAAATGTCGTCAAACTTTGTATTTCGGTACATAATAACGAATTTAGAAAGTGATCAAACCATACCTTACTAAAACAGAATCCGCCTTACGTTATCCTCATATTATAAAGAGAATTAAGGAATCAGCTTGGCATCGTCGGCCAGGTAAAATAATAAAATGGAGATCGTGCCGTCGACAGAAAGGCGTACGCGGTGTTGGTGGGATGCGGCTGCGACATGAAAAACGTGTTTGCGATGGAAACTCATCAGTTGTCGCTACGGCACTAACGTCTGACAAACATGTACGACAGTTACGTTAAAAAAATCTGTTCTGGAACTAAAATTTTATTACGCTTCCGAGGCTGGGGACATAATTTTGCAGCAGCTTTAATGGAAACCTTGTACCAAAGCACCTTTGCAGAGCAAAAATTTATTCCTTGTCGAACATGTTTGACTCATTTCGGCTGTATGGGACTATTGCTCGAACGCTTTAGATAAATAACTCCAGTGTACACATCTGACTTGCTCATCTCGTCGAGGTCAATCGCCCTGCACCATATACTGTTTAAATAATGTACAAGAACTGTGGTCAAGCAACTCACAACTCTGTGTTCAGTCGTATCTTGCTTATAAGGGGGACTTTTTTCCACATCGCTAAATGTAGCCTGTAAGTCTTATATCTCACTACGATAACAAATTACGAGTAAAGTAGTTAACATCAAAACAGGGGAGGTGAACCGAACTGTGCGTTGTGACTGTTGAAAAAAATGTTACAATGACTCTACATAGCCGTTACGTAAACGCTTCTTTCTGTCACCTTACCAGACTAAATGATGCGTCTGCTGCTGAAGATAAGAAGGAAACGTCTGTTTCCTCTTTTAACATCAACCCTCTTCCACAGTCGTTATTGTTGGTAGAAACCGTGGCGCACTTTGTTCCTCTGTCATATTTCTAGAGCTTTCGGTAAATTGGATATTTAAAATTCTATACGCTTTCTGTCGTCAACGCTCCCATTGATTTTATGCGGATACGGATACGTTCCACCACACTGTGAAACATCCCTTTCATTGCATTTGGCTTCACTTATTAAATTCAAGAGAATTGTCCAGCTACATAAAGGTCTCTACCAGTTTTAAAACCTGATCCAAAAGATAATTATTCCGTGTCTTTGTGCAGCACAATTTAGACAGAATGATACGTATTATTTACACAGTATTTAGTGCTGTGTTCATTAAAGATAGTGGAGGTATCGGACGAGAAAGTTTAAATTTTACATACGCGCCTGAGCCAGAAAAGTGGAAAATGGAAGGCATTATTGGTGCTGAACGGCCATACCCGAGAACGGATGGTGTTCATTGATTTATTGTAAAGGGAGCAGAGCTTAAATTTAATAAAGCCGCGTCAATATGGCGGAAAGGTTCCACAGTGGCTTGTTCGGCGCACATAAAACATTTCGTGCTCGACACACTGCTACCAACCTAGTCGAACGTAGGACGTAGCCCTTCGTGAAAGTGGCTGTCTTGACAAGGGAGAAGGAAATTGTAGTGGAAAACTACCACATTTAATTGAAAATAGGAATTTTAAAAAATTGCTATTTTTGTACATAGAGTTGTCAAAATTTTTTGTTGTTGTGTTGATGTGCTTTTCCGTGATATATTTTGACATTGGTGCCGGTATATTGTTGGATGTTGAACATATTGCACTTGTTTTACAATGTTGAGAAACGTTTAATTCTGAGGTAAGATGAAACAGGTAATTTACATTAAATATTGCTTTCAGAACGAAATGAAGTTTGGTAGCAAGCTAGAAATGAATGGTGGTTTTGGCAAATCTTTTGTAAACAGAACGTATTTACTAGTGGAACAAACCCTTACTCTCAAAGTCCTTTGATGTCAGCAACCTATGGCATAGTCGAAAATGTGGAAAAAATGTTTACAGGAAGTCCCTAAATTACCGTCAGAGACGATGTTGAATATTTTTACGTCTCATCTGGGTCTTGTAAAGGGCTTTTCCAGTTTCCTAATATGAGACGTGTGACAGTATAATTTTCACAAAAGTTGTTCATTTTCGACTGAAAACAGTGCTGAAAGTGCGCGTGGGTGGTTGGATGAATGTACAACGATCCAGAATTGTTGAAAGCAGCCGTTACTAATGACGAAAGATTTTATATTTGACAAGTGCCGCTCGGCATGAGCTAATGTAATTTACCACCATGTGATTTAACGAGGCCCACTCCTTCTGAAGAAGATATTTTTACAAATATCGAAATCTTGGTCAACTGCTAATAAACCTATGTTTTGTAACTGGTTGGTTGATTTTTATTTCAACGTCGTCAATGACGAAAGAGGTTTGAGTATGACTACAAAACTGAATCCCAACCGTTCCAATGGAAATGTCGAATACCGAAGTGCGACCCGAAGGTTCTTCGTCGTTTGTGCGGGCATCCCGAAAGAAATTGCGGAATTTATGGCAAATCAATTAGCAGAAATGCAGTTGCTCACACGTCACTCCTTACTCGTAAATTTTTGACCAGTAACAACTGGTTACTTTGCTTCCATCTCACGGGTATCTTCCTTCCCCCTCTGCCCCCCCCCCGCACCCTCCCCCCACCCCCTCCCTCGTTCCCAGCGCAACCACACACATCGATTTCGTCCTATTTACAAACCTGAAAAGACCTTGGAACGACGACATATTGTCAGCACTACAGAGAGAACTAAACGCCATACAAGGAATTTCCCATTCTGAAGCGCTTCGGTGCACTGGCATCAATGTGTCATTTGTCATTGGAAGTACTTTCAAGATGACAAAATAAATGCAGTTGCATAGATAATTGAGAAGAACTAAAATTTTGTTATTTTTTTATCATACCTTATATGCTGTGGAGCTTTAACCATACACACAAAATGCACGGTCTTTTTTGAAATTCGAGGAGGAAGGTGGAAAAGACTATCTTAAGTGTTACGCAGTTCACTTCAGGAAACTGAGGAAAGAACGTGTACATTTCGACCCATGCTGGATTGTCAAAAAAAGTTCTGGTCTGGTCTCGTGATGGGAGATAAGATAGTCAGCGGACTCTCGCCATTAACCTCTCTGTACTTTTCTGCTGTTCTTGTTCTTTTCACTGATTAGGTTGTACTGTTGAGTTTCATTTGTATTTTCGGCTCCTGTGAGAGATCATAAAATTGAAGAAACAAGAAACGATTAACTTGTGTTCTCTACAACTGCGTGGTCGGAAAAAAAGAAAGGTACGGGCAGTATAGAAAACTCTTTTATGTGTTAATAATTCCAGAATTATGAAGCCCAAGGATGGAGAAAATATGTTGTTGAGTTGTATTACTGACGGCGCTGTCTTTAATCAAATACTGTTAAGTTATTACCTAAATTTTCGAGCGTTTTCAATTGCCGTCGGTTACCTGGGAATGATTAACATTTTAAGTTTGTGCTTAAAAACACGGCGCAAGGGTATAGGTGTGGCCGCGATTTCTTAGACGCGCCAGCCACATATCTCTCGAAAACTGAACTAAACAACGTAATCGAAAACAACGTACGGGCGTCTCGCGACTTGGCCCTTTGACGGGTGCTGTCTTGTAGCATTATTTCGAAAGGAGAATCAGCGCACATAACAACTGCTGCCGTGAATGGCTGAGCCAACAGGATCGCACTGACGTAATTTCGTGCGTTAGGTTTTGCAGTTTGCTGTAATTCTTCTACAATTTTGCAGTTTTCTCTAATTCTTCTGCGAATCCGTTAAATGGTTCAAATGGCTCTGAGCACTATGGGACTTAACAGCTGTGGTCATCAGTCCCCTAGAACTTAGAACTACTTAAACCTAACTAACCTAAGGACATCACACACATCCATGCCCGAGGCAGGATTCGAACCTGCGACCGTAGCAGTCGCGCGGTTCCGGACTGCGCGCCTAGAACCGCGAGACGCGAATCCGTTATTTTTGTTGAATTAGCAAGAGATTTTGGAAGCTCTAGAGAAAGAAATTGCTCAAAAACTTACCCCTCATTTTGTGTTGGGAGGATTGTTATATTTTATATTATTATAGTTTAGCACGTACCGGTATTACTCCAGAAGATACGTCAATTAATGTGTGTCTGTAACGCTTTATAAAACGCCATAAATGGCCGGTTTCCTAGGCGCAGCATTCATTTAAGTGACCCGTCTCCCAAGTGTGAAAAGACCGAGCCGCTCGTAACAAAAAGTAAAGGTTTTGAATGGTGGTTTGGAATGTCAAAATAAGAAGCACCAAATTTGTTACACCGCGGAATGGAAGGGTGTTAAACTCGCATGAACGAGAAAGCAATTACATTTCCCGTGTTTCAATAAAGTAGAAACGGAATGTTTTTGTCGGGTGTATACCAGACTAAAATGGGGTTCAGTAAAATTCCTTTATGTGTGTGTCTCTCATTCGATTTTAGTTCAGAACGGCAGATCGATACATTTGAGCGTTGTAGACACTTAGGTAGTTCTTTCATTTTCGATTTTGAGTGTTTGATATTCACTTACACAATGGGCAAAAGTCAACAGGACTTTAGAGCCAGCCAGCACCAGTTTCCGGTAAACGGAGGTCAAATTTTTGGTCCGTTCGGACTCGCCTTTTCGGACCGCAGTGGTAGACGGTCGGGTGGGCGTGGCTGTTTGCCGTGGAAACTCGCGACCGCTTGCCGCTTCATTTGAAAGCAGCGGCGGGCGAAGTAATGAAGTCTGTCGAGCGGAATTTTTGTGCAGAGCCGGCCGAGAGTGAGGCGCGGCGAGGTGAGCTGATGGCGGGCGCGCACCTGTGCCGCCGCCGGCAGTTGTTTTTACGGCGGTGTTGGTGGGGGCAGGTGTGGGCAGGGGAGGGGAGGGGAGTGTTTGCTCGCCCTCGCCACAGTGGTTACAGACGGGGCGGCTGTGCGGCGCGGTTGATGACCGTGGGGGCCCAGTCTGTGCGCAGAGCAGGCCAGAGCGCGGTGGGGCTGCGCCACCGCGCCAGCTAGCGGCTCACTGGTAATTGTTCCAGCATCGCAGAGACCCGCGCCGGCTTTGCGTGGCCCGGCCGAGTTACCGGCTGCTGGACCACCACCAGAGTGGAACACGCGCGCCAGTGAGGGATCTGACTTTCGGGCAGTCGAGCCGCGAACCACAGCCGGTGTTGCACACTTGGCGTGCGCTGTTTTCACCGACTCTCAGATCCCTTAGCTCAGCTGTTTTCAGACGTGTTCATCTCCACAATCTCTTTCTCTCTCTCGCACACGTAACACGTATACACCCGTTATTCACTGATCACTTCTTGGCCTGCAGCAGAGAGCAGTTCGCGCTGAAACTGGCAGAGCTTTTCGCAGTCCGTTACGGAATTTGGAGCCCGCATCTCGTGGTCGTGCGGTAGCGTTCTCGCTTCCCACGCCCGGGTTCCCGGGTTCGATTCCCGGCGGGGTCAGGGATTATCTCTGCCTGGTGATGGCTGGGTGTTGTGTGCTGCCCTTAGGTTAGTTAGGTTTAAGTAGTTCTAAGTTCTAGGGGACTGATGACCATCGATGTTAAGTCCCATAGTGCTCAGAGCCATTTGAACGGAATTTGGGACAGTATTTTTTGTAACGAAATTTCGAATCGTTTCTTAACAAGCCCCTTAAAATTTTACTGGGTTATTTCAGTAATAATATCCCACGTTCTATGTTTGTTTATTTGACCGAATAAAATTAGGCTCTCCAGGTTCTGTCTTATGCGGAGCAGGGTTTCACACATACAGAATTTTTTATTTACATTATATTTCACTAAGAAATAAATTTAATATGGCAAATAATAATACATTAGTATTAATACAATTGAAAATGATTTGAATGTATGTCGAGACAATGTAAGTGAATAGCCCCCTAAAAATACTATAAACTTAATACTAGTAGTTGTTGTGGTTGTGGTGGTTGTGCTGCTGCTGCTTTTTTTAGGCAGCAGCCCAGCGTCTTATCACTGCTGAAGTATGAGAAAGTTATACAGGGTGGTCAAAAAGTCAGTATAAATTTGAAAACTTAATAAAGCACGGACTAATGTAGATAGAGAGGTAAAAATTGACACACATGCTTGGAATGACATGGGGGTTCTATTAGAAAAAAAAAAACAAGGTTCACAAAATGTTCGACAGATGGCGCTGGACAGCAAAACGTCAGTGACTGCGCATGACAATCGTGTAGAAAAGGAGCTGTAATGAGAGAGAGAGTCAGATGCACCAGCAGTCGCAGCATGTTTTACGTTACCTGAAGAGTCGCTTTTAGTGAAGCTGTATTACGAGAATGGGGAATGTGCTGGTTCAGCGTTACGATCCTATCGCCATAGGAAGGGGATTCGAACGGGTAAAGGTCCGTTGACAAGCGCAGCTGTGGCGAGAATGATTTAGAACTTAAAAGCCACGGGTTGTTTAGACGATAGACCCCGTAGCGGCCGACCGACCACAACCGTAATGCTGCGGAGACAGTTCAGGAAGAAATGGAGACTGCAGCGGGTTCGTCTATGCACGAGGAAGTCAGCGCTCGTGCAGTCGCACGTCGCATCGGCATTGCATACACTACTATTTGGTTGGCACTGAGGCGTACCCTCCGATGCTATCCGTACAAAATCCATCGGCATCATGAACTGTTACCTGGCGATTTAGTGAAGCAGAGGGCATTTGCGGTGTGGGCGTTTCCAAAGATGGCGGAAGATGACGATTGGTTGAGTAACGTGTTGTGGACCAACGAGGCTCATTTCACGCTCCGAGGGTCTGTCAACGCCCACAACTGTAGAATTTGGGCTACCGAAAATCGTAGAACTGTCATGAAAACTCCACTGCACGACGAGAAAGTCACGGTATGGCTTGGATTTACTACATATATCGTTATCGGGCCTTTTTCCTTCGAGGAAATGCGTGGTTCTGGTTTTGTAACTGCTACCGTGACGGGTGAGAGGTACGCCGATATGTTACAGAATCGCATCATCCCCAGCCTGGCTGATAAACACCTGCTGGAACGTACGATGTTTATGCAGGATGGCGCTCCACCCCATGTTGCTAGACGCGTGAAAGATCTCTTGCGCGCGTCGTTTGGTGATGATCGTGTGCTCAGCCGCCACTTTCGTCATGCTTGGCCTTCCGGGTCCCCAGACCTCAGTCCGTGCGATTATTGGCTTTGGGGTTACCTGAAGTCGCAAGTGTATCGTGATCGACCGCCATCTGTAGGGATGCTGAAAGACAACATCCGACGCCAATGCCTCACCATAACTCCGGACATGCTTTACAGTGCTGTTCGCAACATTATTCCTCGACTACAGCTATTGTTGAGGAATGGTGGTGGACATATTGAGCATTTCCTTTAAAGAACATCATCTTTGCTTTGTCTTACTTTGTTATGCTAATTATTGTTATTCTGATCAAATGAAGCGCCATCTGTCGGACATTTTTTGAACTATTGTACTTTTTTGATTCTAATGAAACCCCATGTCATTCCAAGCATGTGTGTCAATTTGTACCTCCCTATCTACATTATTCCGTGATTTATTCAGTTTTCAAATTTACACTGGCTTTTTGATCACCCGGTATATACCGTCGAGTCACTTTCGTGTAATCGCCTGCCAGTAGCCTGAATCACCACCTTTCGCTGTGCGGACCGCTGCGAGGCGTGCAGTTAGAGAGCCAGTGTCGTTCTCCCAGGTGCCGACACGGCTGTGGAGCCGTGTCAGCTCAGGCGCCGTGGCCGCCTGCGCTGGGTTTCTCGGCCGAGGATCCGTGGCGCGAACACCGATTCAGGTGGTCCCACAGATTCTCGGCTGCGTTTAAATCCGGGCAGTTTGGTGACCAGTGGAGTACGGGCTCTTCGAATAACGCAAGGACACGGCGAGTTGTGTGACACTTGCACTCTCCTGCTTGTAGAAACCACCGTGAAACGCCGTGCTGAACCCGCGGGACAGCACAAGTGGCAGGAATTGTGGAAGGCGGCCAGACTGAGCGGCTGTCAGATACACTCCAAACATAACACTTTATTTAGTTCTCCAAACATTAAAGCACAACTTCTAAGCTTGACTATCGACTGAAAACGTCTTTAATGCTAAAACGGCTGAAGGCCCATGAATTAAATACAACTGCTATAATTTTTTTTTCTTTTAGAGGCAGAAGGCTCTAGGCTTTAACCTAAAATAGTATTTAAGTCAAAGCGATGTAAGACTTGACCAGTCAGATAGATTAAGTTCCTAAAAACGGCTGAAGGGCCATCAATTCAAAACAACATAACTACAATAACCTTTCAACAGGCAGAAGGCCCAAGCTTTATGACCAATAAGAAACCTTACTTCAAAACGGCTGAAGGCCTTTGTTTTAAAAAAAACAGCAACCAATTTTCCAAGGGAGAAGGCCCAAAGCTTTTAAGGTTAAATAGTATTCAAGCGCAAGTGATGTATGACTTGATAAGTAAGAATCCAAAATTTTAAAGCGGCTGAAGGCCCATCATTTTTAGAACAACACAACTACAATAAATTTTAAACAGGCAGAAGGGACACAGCTTATCTTGATAAGTAAAATCCTTAAAACGTAAAGCGGCTGACGGCCGATGCTTTTAAAAAACAATACAATATATTTTAAACAGGCGGAAAGCCTTTGATTTTAAAAACACAATTACAAGCATACAAGTTCAAACAATCGGCTATGAGCAATTACAAACGAACAAATAAACACCAGTAAGAATGGCAGTATAGGCAACAACGCTCAGAAGTTCACAGGGGGCTCGGTCTTCCCTTCAAATATTAATGTTCGCTTCATGAGACAAGAAGTCGGCCCAACTATACTCGATCCGCCGGCAACACAACGAAGAGACAGTCAGGGACCCACCAACGAGACGACTTGATAACCACCGACCAGTATACGAGGATTCCAAAGCTAAAGCGTTACAGACACAGCCGCCCACAACCAAATATACATTAAGCTGTGAAAAACTACACACCATGTTGGACAGCGACGACAGGTGAGGAAAGGATAGTCTATTGCCTGTATTTACGTCAGCGACCAGTGTAGGTAACCGGAACACTAATAGCCACAAGGCAGAAAATTCCGCTGGTGCACTTGAATTTCAAATATTGTTAGTTCCACCATACGGCGGCTAAATCTTCACCAACTCGAACACTCGCTGTTGCTCCCAGGAATACCACCAACAGCGAACCACCGACCAACGGGACAACGTGAACAGACGTGGCTTCGGTAATTGAATCACCACTCAACTTTCGTGTCCTGGGGCGGTGAGCCACGAACCCCGCAGCACTCGGAACAGCCCCCACACGCTCCGACACTGCGTAGAGACCGCCAGCGGGCCCGGCCCACTGCGGCGCGTCGAGACTTGCTGGCTGGTCCGCTCCAACCGACCGACTGGCTGCACACCGCCAAGCCGGAACTATAAACACCGGACCAAAGATGGTATACGGTGCAAATATCGATGCACACCGCTGCTGCCACACGCAGAAAGAGGAGGAACCACGGAATAACCGCAATAACTGCGGGAAACCAAACGCAGAGTAACAGCCAAGTTTTAAAGCGATGCATGTGCCGGGGTCAGCACGGCTCTGGACTCGCATTCGGGAGGACGACGGCCATCCTGATTTTGGTTTTCCGTCATTTCCCTAAATCTCTTCAGGCAAATGCCGGGATGGTTCCCTTGAAAAGAGCAAGGCCGACTTCCTTATCCATCCTTCCGTAATCCGATAAGACCGATGATCTCGCAGTTTGGTCTCCTCCCCCCCAAAACAATCCAATCCAATCAGCACGGCTCACATTGTGCGGAGGAAAACCAAACTGCATGTAGGGTTGGACATGGTCCTCAAGAATAGGTGCATACTTGTGCTGATCCATTGTGCGTTCCAGAATGATGAGATCACCCAGTGAATGCCACTAAAACACCCTGCAGGCCACTACGCTCCTTAGATTCTTGCAAGCTGTTTGCTTTCAGTCATTTCTCGCCATTCACCCTCAAGGCCACCTGTCCAGTCGAGCATAAACGTGATTCATGCGGAGAGGCCACCTGCCTCGACTCGGTGGACGTCCAGTGCATATTCCAGCCTTCGTCGCAGACGGGCGGCTGTCAGCTCCGATGCGTGGACCAGGCGCCACCTGTGGAGGCCCACACGCTGTAACGCTCGCTGTGCTTTCGTTGAACAGACAGTCACTGTCGGTGGCCCCCTTTGTTCTTCTGGACTGTTAGCTGCTCAACAGTTGCGCGACTGTCCGCAGCCGTCGTCCCCCCCTGCCATCTACGGCCCGTGGTGCACCACAGTTGCGTCGGCTTTGGATGGCGCCATTTTGCCATGCATGGTATACTTTGACCACGGCGACATGCGAACGGTTTAAAGCTTAGCAGTTCCTGAAATGCTTGCCCCCCCCCCTTCCCCCAAAGCCAGTGATCATGGCGGTTTGGACGTCAGGCAAGTCGCTCCGATTGTGCATTATGACAGCGACTGTACTGTTCCCGCGTCATCCTGACACACTTTACGTACCCTACCCTGCTGCTGCTGCTGCTGCTGCTGCTGCCGCCGCTACGTGGTTATTCCACGGTGACATTGAATATAGGCTGTGGCATACTACACTACTGGCCATTAAAATGGCTACACCAAGAAGAAATGCAGATGATAAACGGGTATTCATTGGGCAAAATATATTTTACTTGAAGTCACATGTGATTACATTTTCGCGCAATTCGGGTGCATAGATCCTGAGAAATCGGTGCCCAGAACCACCACCTCTGGCCATAATAACGGCCTTGGTACGCGTGGGCATTGAGTCAAACAGAGCTTGGATGGCGTATACAGGTACAACTGACCACGCAGCTTCAACACGATACCACAGTACATCAAGAGTAGTGACTGGCGTATTGTGACGAGCCAGTTGCTCGACTACCATTCACCAGACGTTTTCAATTGGTGAGAGATCTAGAGATTGTGCCGGCCAGGGCAATAGTCCAACATTTTCTGTATACAGAAAGGCCCGTACAGGACCTGCAACATGCTGTCGTGCATTATCCTGCTTAAACGTAGGGTTTCGCAGGGATCGAATGAACGTTAGAGCCACGGGTCGTAACACATCTGAAATGTAACGTCCACTGTTCAAAGTGCCGTCAATGCGAACAAGAGGTGACCGAGACGTGTAACCAATGGCACCCCATACCATCACGCCGGGTGATACCCCAGTATGGCGATGACGAATACACGCTTCCAATGTGCATTCACCGCGATGTCGCCAAACACGGATGCGACCATCGTGATGCTGTAAATACAACCTCGATTCATCCGAAATAATGACGTTTTGCCATTCGTGCACCCAGGATCGTCGTTGAGTACACCAGCGCAGGCGCTCCTGTCTGTGATGCAGCGTCAAGGGTAACCGCAGCCACGGTCTCCGAGCTGATAGTCCATGCTGCTGCAAACGACGTCGAACTGTTCGTGCAGATGGTTGTTATCTTGCATACGTCCCCATCTGTTGACTCAGGGATCGAGACGTGGCTGCACGATCCGTTACAGCCATGCGGATAAGATGCCTGTCATCTCGACTGCTAGTAATAAGAGGCCGTTGGGATCCAGCACAGCGTTCTGTATTACCCTCCTGAACCCACCGATTCCATATTCTGCTAACAGTCATTGGATCTCGACCAACGCGAGGAGCAATGTCGCGATACGATACACCGCAATAGCGATAGGCTGCAATCCGACTTTTATCAAAGTCGGAAACGTGATAGTACGCATTTCTTCTCCTTACACGAGGCATCACAACAACGTTTTACCAGGCAACGCCGGTCAACTGCTGTTTGTGTATGAGAAATCGCTTGGAAACTTTCCTCATGTCAGCACGCTGTAAGTGTTGCCACTGGTGCCAGCCTTGTGTAAATGCTTTGAAAAGCTAATCATTTGCATATAACAGCATCTTCTTCCTGCCGGTTAAATTTCGCGTTTGTAGCACGTCATCTTCGTTCAAAAAATGGCTCTGAGCACTATGGGACTCAACAGCTTAGGTCATAAGTCCCCTAGAACTCAGAACTACTTAAAACCCAACTAACCTAAGGACATCACACACACCCATGCCCGAGGCAGGATTCGAACCTGCGACCGTAGCAGTCCCGCGGTTCCGGACTGCAGCGCCAGAACCGCTAGACCACCGCGGCCGGCACATCTTCGTGGTGTAGCAATTTTAATGGTGAGTAGTGTACTTTCTGACAGAGAGGTCAAAATATTGGAAGAGCTGTTGACAAAGAGTTCAAGATACGAACACGACAAAAAAATAAAAAAGTAAATGCAGTCGAATGGGATCAGGTGATCCCGAAGAAAGCGGAGTTGGAAAGGAGAAAAGTACTAGATGAGTTTTGCTACGTGTCACCAAAATAATTGACCAAGGCCGAAGCAGAGTAGATATAAAATGCAGACTGTCTATACCAAAAAAAGGACTGCCGATTAACAGGAGTTTTTTAAAATAAAATTTAAATTTAAGTTTTTGGAAGTACTTTCTGTAGGTATTTGTCTGGAGTGTAGCTTTGTACAGAAATTAAATGTGGACGATAAAGCCGGCCGGGATGGCCGAGCGGTTCTAGGCGCTTCAGTGCGGCACCGCGCGACTGCTACGGTCGCAGGTTCGAATCCTGCCTCGGGCATGGATGTGTGTGATGTCCTTAGGTTAGTTAGGTTTAAGTAGTTCTAAGTCTAGGGGACTGATGACTCAGATGTGAAGTCCCATAGTGGTCAGAGCCATTTGAACCATTTTTGTTGTTGATAAACACTTCGGACGAAAGGAGAACAGAAGCTTTCTAAATATGTTTCTCTAGGAGAACGCTATACAGGGGGATCGAATAACTAATGAGGAAGTACTAAATCAAATTACGTAAAAAAGTAATTTATGGCACGATTTGCCTAAAAAAAATGATCGCTAACACATATCCCAAGGCATCGAAGAATTGTCAAATAGGTAATGGAGGGATGTATGAGGAGTAAAAACTGCAAAAAGAAACCAAAGTCTGAATTCAATAAGTAGGTTCAGATGGATGTCAGTTGCAACAGCTATGCCGACGAGACACTGGTGCGCGGAACTGCATCTTGTGGCTGTGTGGTGTTTGTCTTTCAGTCCGAAGACTAGTTTGAACCTGCTGTGCAAGCCTCTTCATCTCATGTATTGCGAAAAGACGTAGAAGCATTGTGAGCCACGATTCAATTAAATTTGGTGTATAGTCAAAAAGATATGAAGTCCTCAAAGTGATTAAAACATGTGCACGCGTTCATCGTCATCAGCAGCATCATCAGCATCATCATCAGCAGCAGGACTTAGTACAATGAGGATTTTTCGTGGACCGAGCTGCTAGTTGAAGGCGGTGACAACGCAAAGTAGTGCTTAAACAGCTTTGGGTACCTAGGGCGGGAGTTGAATCGTCGGCGACCTGTTACGGAGAAGTGAAAACTGTCTTTGTGCGGCCGCGCGTGCCAGTCTGTTGGCCGACGAAGTTTCCAGTTGGAGGCGTCCGTCTAAATTTCCAGCAGAATGCGTAGCAGAGGCAGCTGGAGCGAGGAAGGTACAGCCCGGGACAACAGTAAGGCCAAGTATACACAACCCTGGGAAACAGTGCATTGCCAACAAAGAAAAACTCATTAAAGTGACCCGCCATCTTCGACTTGTTCCAGAGGCAAGACGAGGAAAGACGGACCAAAGAAGTCCCAACAGGAACGAGAAGAAACTTTTCGGTAGCGGAAAACAAGTAGCTTTCCCCGGGAGCTCAGATCTTGGGCGACTTTCTCGTGGCTGCTGAATAAATACGGCCTCGTCTGGAAGAAATTCGAGAATGAAGTAACAATTTCGGAAGGTTTCTCTTCTACATATAATCCCCGAATGTTGTGCATACAGAAGGATAATCAGAATTTCCGTGACTCGTAAAGTGAACCTGGGTTGGTCGCCGCATTTCATCGTCACACAGTTATTTTACGTCCGAAAGCGCATGCAACAGCTTTGAGTTTTGGGCTGTATTCTTACGTACGAGTTAACACTGGCAATGCCTCAGAATAACTGGCACTTGTTTCCATGTAACGCAGCTACTGAACGAACAAAACGTTATGAAAAAACGACTAGTGAAACAATGAGTAACTTAAGTAAAAAATTGTGCTTATTAGTTGCAGTATCGGCCGCATACAGGATGTTTCAAAATGAATATTGCTGCACTCCTTTCACAAACTGCGACAAGGTCGCAAATCGAACAGTGATCCAGAAAATGTAGAATAAATGTACTTATTGCCGTCTGTGATCACAAGCTGGCCGGGGTGGCCAAGCGGTTAAAGGCGCTACAGTCTGGAACCGCGCGACCGCTGCGGCGAATCCTGCCTCGGGCATGGATGTGTGTGATGTCCTTAGGTTAGTTAGGTTTAAGTAGTTCTAAGTTCTAGGGGACTGATAACCATAGAAGTTAAGTCCCATAGTGCTCAGAGCCATTTGAACCTTTTTTTTTGTGATCACAAACTTGTTAGGTCCCCAGACCATCTCAAATCTGCAGGAAAACGTGGGAATAACACACAAACAACAAATAATCCACTTGTTGTTTGTGTTTTTTTTTAATTTCTTATGGGACTTAACTGCTAAGGTCATCAGTCCCTAAGCTTAACACTGGACTCGCATTCGGGAGGACGACGGTTCAATCCCGCGTCCGGCCATCCTGATTTAGGGTTTCCGTGATTTCCCTAAATCACTCCAGGCAAATGCCGGGATGGGTCCTCTGAAAGGGCACGGCCGACTTCCTTCCCCATCCTTCCCTAATCCAATGAGACCGAATACCTCGCTGTCTGGTCTCCTTCCCCAAACAACCCAACCCAACCCCAACCCCCCCTAAGCTTACACACTACTAACCGAAATTATCCTAAGGACAAACACATATACCCATGCCCGAGGGAGGACTTGAACCTCCGCCGGGACCAGCGGCTAGTCCCGCGCGGCTGTGTTATTCCCAGCTTAAAACAACCAAGTGGCTAAGTCATTGTCGATGATGTGGCGCAGACCAATATCGAAATTGTGCGTGACCCACTGAAGTGTCCGAAAATCGATGCTGTCGATGACCTGTATGGTTGTTTTCAGCCCAGAAATGGTTTTGGGGTTATTGCTTTACACCTTGTCGTTAGTATAGCCCCACAAAAAGGAGTCGCATGTGTTCAAAACCGGATAATATGGCGGCCAATCGAGGCCCATGCCGGTGGCCCCTGGGTACCCCAGAGCCAGAATGCGGCCACCAGAGTGCTCCTTTGTGACATCAGATAACTTTCCTGTTTCGATGGAGGCTAGCTCCGTCTTACATGAACCACATCTTGTCGAAGTCAGGCTCACTTCGGTTAACGGGAATGAAATCATCTTCCAAAACATTCACGTACCGTTCGGTTCACCATGTTATCAAGGAATATCGCACCGATTATTCCGTGACTGGACATTACACACCACACAGTCAGTCATTGAGGGGGAAGAGACTTCTCGATGGGAAATGCGTATTCTCAGCCCCCCAAATGCTCCAGTTTTGCTTGTTGACGATCCCATCCAAATGAAAGTCGGTTTCATCGGTAAACCAAACCATACAATTCCCATCATGCCCCGCGAACAACCGTGCAATTTGAACGTCCTAACGTAAACCGTTCAGAAGTTGTGACGATTTCATTTCATGTAGTTGAGTAATTGTCACCCTGTTGAATGCAAATGTGAACAGAACATACACAATTCTCGATTCCGGGGCCTCCACAAGATGGCACAGTTGCAGTTGAGTGTTTTTATGCCGTATCCCGGCGGAAAGTTTATGGGCCCTACTTTCTCGGCGAAGCAACTGTAACTTGTGTTTCCTGCGTTCATGCGATAGAACCACGGCTCTTTACGCAATTGGAAGAAGCTGATCCACAGAACTTTATTTGGCAGCTGGATTGTACGCCGCCTCAGTGGCATAACTCAGTACGCAATTGATTGAACGACTTTGTACCCGACCGCTGGATTGGCCGGGAGTTTTACCTTTTGGGGCTCGTAAAGGATACTGTGTGTGTGTGTGTGTGTGTGTGTGTGTGTGTGTGTGTCACCGCTACCAGCTGATCCACCCGACTATGGAAATAGCATGGTTGCAACAGTTACTCCAGAGATCAAGCCTCGGGAAGAACTCTATCGATGTATGACGAAGGCTGCTCACATTGAAACTTGTAAGAAAAACTGTTTGAGTTGCTCTTTCATTTGGTATACCATTTATAAATTGTAACGTGAAAGTAAGAAGTGCTACAAACCTTTAAGAAACACCATGTATTGTGTAAGTGAGGCATGGTAATAACAATAGGAAGAAGAACAACAACAAATAACTTGGTAGCAAAAGCAAGTGGTCCAAGTTTCTGTAGAGGATGTAAAAGACGCAAGGCAACTCAGTCACCAAATACGAGAACCAATCAGCTATCGAGAGAAATTCAAGTACCACTTTCATTGCGATTTCAGGAATGCCGGAGACAATATTATCTTCTTAAGTATTAGTGCCGGAAATATCGGACATGTGATAATCATTGTTGTGTAACCTGGTGATAAATATGAGTATTAGAAGGAAAATCTTAGGTAATTTACCGATACAGGATAGAGACACTGCGTGCTGCTGCTGCTGATGTTCGACGATTTTAAAAGACGTAAACGTTGTTGCAATGATTGTATCCCCGAGAAGGTTTTGCGAATTCCGTCTGCTTTCGTGGCTCGACCGAAACTCGTTGAAATGAACTGACTTAAGGGGGGCCGGAACGATCCATCTCCTCCATGTTAATTTTAGCAAATAGAAGGAACATTTTTTCTATAACCATTAAACATATTCGTCTGAAATTTGTACTACATGTTCAATGAATATTTCTCTACAAAGTTATACTGCCATGTTAAGAAATATTTATTGGTTTTTTTGTTTTACAATTTTTTTAAACGGATGTTAATTTTTTCTTTAAAATTTTGCACTTCTTCTTTTGAATTATACAATATTTTTTTACAATTTGTTATAAAAATGAAGGAAAAGAAGTAAACAATATTGTGTATAAATTTCATTGATATACTGTTAGCAGTTTTTGAGATAATGCTCCTCAAAAATGAAAATTTTTAAGTTACTGGAAATGGCTTCCAAAGTTTTTTAATACATTCCTGCTCCATATGATGGATTATCAGCGTCCCCTTCCTTTTCCAGTGTTAGTTTCCATTTTACTGGTCTTTTCTTCCCTTTTGCTGCGTGTTGCAGGCTTTTGTTTCTTCTGCCTGCACCTCTTAGTCTTTCTTCATCAATTAGGCCCATTGCGGAAATGGTGGTGTGTCCTGGTTGGAAACTTAAACGTTTCAGCACATCACATTTGATAATGTTTCCTTCGTTGTAAAGTGCTACTGCATCATACACTCCAAAATGCATTGTTTTTATCTGTACAAACATTCTTTTAGGAATCCTTGTCCAAATTCAATTATTTACACTTTCATTTGGATTTTGAGTTTTCCCATGTAAACACTTTTCCAATAAAATTGGCTGTGATAAATCTTTGAATATGAGCTTAATTACATCAATTACAGCATTTGGCAAACTGTTTTTATGGTCATATTCCTTTCCTGATTGGTACTTACACCATGAGTCATCACCTCTGGGGCTCAGTGCATGTTGTGGGTGCTCATTTATTGCTGCAGTATGAAAAAATAATGTCCATACTTCTCTCCCCATATGCTCAATGCTTCTTGTATTTTGCCTAATTGCACACCCATAATACCTCTCCAATCTATCAATCGCTTCATCTGTCAATCTTCCTCTTCCTTCAAGGGTCTTACCTTCACTAAGCTTCTGGGATCCTAATGTCTGCTTTAGTTCGCGCAAGCGAGCCCCCATGCGCTTCTGCACATGTCCAATGCACTCCTGTTTTTTAATGTGAATTTAATTGCCATAAGGTTTGAGTTCCTCTACAGCTTTATATCCCTTAGAATCACCATCTCCTAGATAGTTAGTGTATCGTACATTATACCACTCCTGTGATCTGGAAAAAATTGCTTTCACTCCCTCTACTTCCATCGCTCCACTCGTGCCGTGAAAATTTGCTTCACACCTTTCACTATGTTCGTCCTTGGTATTGCCCTTACATCTACAATGTTTTGAGAGAATAGCAACATCAATTACTTTGCAACTGTCTCCACTGGTAGCTGTCACAACTCCGTTTAGAGATTTGTGACCTCTACGTTGCCATGATCCATCTGAAGCAACAGTTAAATCTCTACAGTACCCATTATCTGTCACAGGTTATCCTACGGCTTTCTTCCTTGTTGCTAGAGCAATATCTTCAGCATAAGACCCCACCAATTCATTATAAAATCCAATCTTGGTTGGTGGTTTTGGCAAGTTCATAATTCCACATGACATTGTTCCTGCAGCACTGCACTTGTCAATGAAACGCAAGCCATACACGAGCCTAACATTTATATCATACACCTTCTTTCCACTATTACCACTACGAGGAATACTGTTAGAATTAGAAACGAAACTTCTGCAGCACATTTGTTACACTTCAATAACATTTCACATGCCAAACCAATGTGTGAAGTTATTTTCAATTCCAGTCCTCTTTCTTTGCAAACTTGGCATAATACGTTATGTTTCAAAATATTAGAGAGCAAGGAAATGTTAATTATTTAATCCACATCATTACTGTCACTTTCATAGTTTTCAAATTTTTCTTTGCTGTCACAAAGTTTCTTGCTGGAAGAAGTGCTATCAAATTCACTTGGAGTAGTCGGTGAAGCAGTCTGAGCAGCATCTCAACAAAAGATTTCTTCTTCCACTCATTGTGCCTTTTCTTAAACACTCAATTGCTGAAACGGGGCATATTGATATCCACAAACCACATATGTAAAACAGGTACGAGCAAAATTCGTCAAATACGCAAAATTGAACAGCTAAACAACACAAAGCAAACTCGACAATTCAACACACACGGTATGGCGTTTATGTTTACCGATAGGAACAGTCACTTGTCACAGAGATAAAGCCATACAACGTTGGAAAACAAAACACTGTCTAATTCCGCAAAGATACCCTGCTTGCAGCGCCGTCAGAGGTGACACACCAAGTCGCCACAAGCGTTTACGCAGCGCGTCAACTTTGCAGCGATAAAAAACACACTTAGAATTACTTAGAATTCACTTAGAAGAGTGAAACTTGAGTTGCTTTATTCAGGAAACTTTATAATGAAAAACCAAAAAACATTAATTTTCATTTTAATTTTAATAATTAACAGCCTCAGTTGCACCGTTTGCCTAGAATTTACCTAGGTTTCAGTCAGGATGCAACTGAGGCTGTTAATTATTAAAATTAAAATTAATATTTACACAGTTGCTGACAGGGCCGCGAAATATTGAAGATATTTAACGTTAATTTTGTCATTTTCATCGTTCCGGCTGCCCTTAAAGCCATTGCGTGTGTTGAGCCCCGTACGATATAGTGACTGCGTGAACAGTACAACTTGCCAAAGTACTGTCGTCGTTCAGTTTCCACTACGCGAGTATTTGGGAATCAGCAGGAAACAGACAAATCGTATATAACCATTCTAATGCAGTTTCTGAGTTCAGCAACATACACTGATTTATCTGCAGTAGAGTCCTAATTCCACCACGGATAATACCAAATGGTTCAAATGGCTCTATGCGACTTAACTTCTGAGGTCATCAGTCGCCTAGAACTTAGAACTACTTAAACCTAACTAACCTAAGGACATCACACACATCCATGCCCGAGGCAGGATTCGAACCTGCGACCGTAGCAGTCGCGCGCTTCCGGACTGCGCGCCTAGAACCGCGAGACCACCGCGGCCGGCGGATAATACCATCCGTAAGTTTTTAAGAAAAAGCAAGTCTTTTAAACATGTTTTGTCTTCTAACAAATAAGCAATAGGCAAACCCGTGATAAACGATGGGAACTTTTGCCCTGTCAGTATTCTAAATCTGGTTATGGAATTTTCTCGCCTTGAGATAGTGCAGTCATTTGATGATGGACAGAACCAGGAAGAGAACCGATGAAGGCACCTCAAATTTATACGGGTAATAGCGGAAGTCTTGGGCAAAACTCGAACGAAGGGAGCAATATCACTTTGCTTAGTATACATCTAACTTACTGTATGAAATAAAAAAAAATTACAAAATGTGTGGGGCTCAGACATCTCTAGGAGCTGTTCCAATCTACCAGTGGACATCACGAGGGGCACGCACGCCACAACTAAGTGTGAAAACTGACGTCCCCTTTTGCAACCATACACTGAACGGTCAGACCTGCCTTTTAAACCAGCGCAAGCTGTGAAACATACCGTGTAACAAAAGCTGACAGCTGTCTAGATTTCGATGTTCATTAAAAAACATCCAACAGCCATGCTGTGTAATATAAAACCACAGTACAGAGCGCGTTAGCTTGTGTTTCGCGCCAATGCGCATGTGATTGTATTTGCGTTTCGCAGTCATCAGTGTTCGGTTTTATCTGTAATGTTTTATTTAATTTCTTCAGTTTTATGTTCTGTGTTTATTTTGTCGCGTGTGTCACAGAAACAAACTAAATTTACATGAAGTTAATCGTGAGACGTCAGCTGAGAATCAGGTAAGATCGAAAATAACAAAGATCAGGCGCGAGTATTTATGTTGGTCTTTGCTAGACAACCACAACATCAAAGGAAAGCCATCAACTTCTGTTGATCACACCTCTGGTAGTAAATTTTTACTAAAAAGACGTATCAAGAAACGTATAGAGTTCTGTTCAAAAAGAAGCTGCACTTTTGCTGTCACACCTTTATTGCTCAATACATAGATGTTATAAAAATGTTTGTGTATGTGTGTGTTTTCTGCGTCTCGTCTTTAACCGCTGGACCGATTTAAACCAACCCTGGTACACACATCCCTTACTGACAGGTAAAAATCTCTTTGGAGGTAAGAACCAGCTACCTATGATAGCTCAGGAGATATGACGTCATAAACTGTGAGATGCGTGAAAAACTGCGGCATTGTGCTTGAGGTTTCAATTTATTACTTCTTTTGTACTAACTCTATTCGCAACACATTTTGGAGATAGTATCCACGTATGTCGATGAATGTATCTACGTCATTATATATCACATGGCAAATTGTTCAAGAAATATGACGTCATAAACACTGAGATACGTGAAAAATGCCGCACCGTGCATGAAATTTTAATACAGTTATTTTTTACAGCTAAGACTCTCCTACAGTCGAGTCATTTTGGCAGCGCTTTCGATGACTTTCAACTGCGATGCGCAGTCGCCTGTAGGCGAAAACGATAGCTGTCCGTAGATCTATGAAGAGGCGTTGCCGTAGAGACGTTTACAAAATCGCACTGTAGGCACGCGAAGCAGCTGCGCCCAGTGTGCAGAAACTCTCCGGGATCACGTCTCTTAATTCAGATACTGTTGTTATAATTTCACCAACTGTGTGTACAAGCAGTGATCCAATACTGTAAAGTGCTTTTTTATTCCAGTCTCTGACCACAAATGAATTCTTTAGACGATGACCGGTTTCAGTCTGTAATGACCATCCTCAGATCTTTTTTACACCGTGTCTTAGGACATCTGAAGATGGTCATTACAGACTGAAACCGGTCATCGTCTAAAGAATTCATTTGTGGTCAGAGACTGGAATAAAAAAGCATTTTACTGTTGTTATAAGTTGGTACGTTATGCGTATTTCTTTGTACGACTGTTTCATAATTTCAAAGGTGTTTTCACGAATACATAGAAATGAAATTTTTTCAGCACACAATTTTTTAGTTTTCGTTTGTAATAGAAAATTGGCAAAATGAATACCCGGTCAGTGCCGGTTTTGTCAGCTAGTGTACTATATTTAAAGCACAGTTCCTCTCAAAATAGTCCCCTTTACCAGCAATACAGGGCTGTGATTGTTTTGGAAAGCTTCCTGGAATACACTTTCTGGGACGACGCGCAGGTCACCTGTCGCATTATCCTGAATGTCTTCTAAGGTTTGCCATCGACATCCTTTCAACGTGATTTCAAGTCTGAGAAACAGGAAAACGTCTGCTGGGGCTAGGTCCGGAGAGTACGGTGGGCGGGGCACAACGGGAATGTGATGTTTTGCTACAGGGCTGCGAAGAATATTACTGACGCGTGAGCCGGCTCATCGTGATGAGGCGACGTCCGAGTCCGGTTTTTCCACAGTTCAGGCCGCCTCCTGCCCTCAGCATCCCCCAAACGCGCTAAAATTCTCTGGTAGACTTCCGTGTTCACCATCTCACCAGGTGGGATAAGCACGTGATGGAGAATGCCCTTTGCAGTCAAAAAACACAAACGCAGCCAACCAACCTCCGCCACCTTGATCTGTTACCGATTCATTTGTGGTTTTTTCTGGTCGAGGATTTCCTCGTACGTCCTTCGTGAATGAACTTGTGCACATGTACCTTACAACACAGCACCAATGATAGTGGGAACACTGAGTTGCCTAAATGAATCTGGCACTGGAACCTGCGTGTGACACTTGCAGCTGCCATATTCTGTGACGACGAATGTATACGTAGCTTCCTGGAAGATTGCAGTTTCGTGGATTTATAACAAACTTTTCTACTGTCGATAATTTCTATTGTAAGTAATCGAAATTACCAGTTTACTGTTTTACGTAACGTTCTATAACTGCATGTAACAGGTACAGGTCTCTGTTGCTGTTGGTAATTTGATGACCTAACATTTTGCAATTTATCTTCTTTTATCGTAGCTCTCGTTGAAACGCCGAGACTAAGATTACGTTATTTTATTTCGCTTTTATGGGTTCCCTACCTCAGTCGGTAGGAACGGAACCCTTGTAGGATTACTTTGTTGTCTGTCCGACTGTTCAAAACTCTCTTTCTCTGGAACGAGTAGGAGTATCAAGTTGAAATTTGTGTTACCTACTAAGGTCTGTTGTCATTTTCTCGTGTGATTAACATTAGCTTGTAAGTCAGTGCAATCAAAAGGCGAGCCCATTTATCTCACATATTTTGATATTCGCAAATTCACTCATTACAACATACGAATTACTTCTCCGTGACGTAGAATCATGAAATTTGGCAAGAAGAAATGTTTCACACCACAACCAAAGGAAAAAAATCCGAAATTGATCATTTTTATAATTATATCACACACACAAATTTTTGTCATATCTTACAGACTGAAAACTGAAATTAAAACATTCTCGAATGTCTTCGAATTTGTGGGAACGATATCTTGCAAGTATCAGTGTCGATAATAGGCAAAAATCGTCGGCATCCTCGGTTCCTGAAATGTATGAACTGTCAGTTCACGTAATTAAATTTGTACGGAAACCTCAGGCCTAGTCGCGCCTGGCCAATTTTTTCCAATTCCCGTCATCATACCGTGCAAAGGTTTTATTTTTGAACAGTGTGATGAAATGCTCGAATCATCTATTCAGTTACGTGAGCCAGATTTGAATTCACCTCCCGCAGAATGCGAATCTGTCGTTTCGACGTTGTAGGTCCTGGTACTCAGACGTTTCTTGCCTCCCGTTTAATCAAGATTTCGTTACCGGGTCCTTTTTAGGCTTATAGTGATTTGTTGAAGTGCACCTCTGAAAGCGTCAGCCTCTCCAGCCGAGCCGTCGGCGCATCTGATTGCCACGTGGAGCACCAGGTTTCAGTTGCCTGTAATTGCAGTGGCTTTTCCTTGATGGGAGAACTGGGATGCTAATAGAAGAGCCGCTCGAATGTGAGGCAGCGGCTCCAAGGTTTGGAAAGGCGTCGACGGCGGGAAAGCGGTGTGCTGACCGCGTGCCACTCCGTACAGCTTCCAGATGACGCCGTACGACACAGGACGACATGACGGCCGGTCACTATAGTGTGGTGAGTTCAGCCCAGTGGCGGAGGTGCTTCACGTTTTTTATGGGTTTGAATGCGCATCTGTAACGGCCTTCGACCGCTGCATCGTGTGAAAGAAAACCTGTTTTTCCGAAAATGACTGGCGCCAAAAGAGACTACCGGAAGTCGCACTACACTAAGATGTTTTCTGAACGTCCACCCTAGACGTTAATGTGTTACATCATCTTCATCTGGCAGCAGAGATGGCCTGCTTCAGTGACCGGCTCCATTCATCTTTTTAAGAGAGGGATGACGTACTCACAGACACTGCTGGCGCGGCTTTAAGGAAATAAATCCGCCCCTGTTGAAAGCAGGTGCGTTCGGCGGTGGGATTGTTTTCATTGGAGATCGAATTCGCCCTTCCATTGGCTAGAAGTGGGTAGCTGAAAGCCCATAAAAACCCTTTTAATGGGTGCTGAAAATACGCTCTGGCAATCTGTACAACCGGAGGGTGAATTCATTTAGCGGGGGAACGTGCTAGTCGCTTCCTCCGTGCCGTGCGCGATTTATTATTTCCTCTAGCTCCTGCCGCTACACTGCCAATTTCTCCCTGTCTTACTTCAACTAACATTTATAAATCTCGTTACTGTCCGTGTTACTCTCCAGCCTCTGATTACATACGGTGATGTACTGAAGTTCGTTTTACCCTTCAGCTATATTGTCACCGCCAGGGTTTTTTCTCCATTATTATTCACCGTAGACGTGACCAGAGAAATTGAATAATCATAAAAAACGACAGTTCTTTCATTTGAAGTGCGATAAACTCAAAGGAAGAAACTGCGAAAGTCCGTTCGCGGCACACTAGAATTCAGAAAAGCAGCAGTAACAAATGTGATGCCCTACATGTGAAAATATGAAACAATTCACTGAGGAAAGGCAGACATTCATCGAAGGCGACAACTTTACAAAACTAAACAAGCGTCCCAACCCACGGATTACAGAGGAATAGAGAGCACATCTTAAAAAGCACCATATCATTCCTCTACATAATCGCATGAAATTAATAACTCTCAGCAAAGCGACCATTTGAAACAGATTACCAAACAAAAGTTCAATCGCCCGATCGCTGCGCACTGTCACACCACTTCCCGAGAAGAACGCCACGCTCTCATCAAAACATCCATGCTGTACAAGACCTGTAAGCACCATACAAGAGAAACGAGCGTAGCGCAAACGGCAACACCTATGTTGCATAATTTTGTATTTATCCCTAATTCGAGGTAAGGTCGTGCCTGTGCTCAGCTATGAAAGAGAGAATGTAGGCTCAGCCACTAACTGTGAAAAAGCACTAATTCAACTTGTTTCTGACAATGTGAACAATAGTTTCTCCAATTTACTGGCTGCTGAGCTACGTGGCTGTGGATTATATTGTTCTAATAAATGCAGCAACGAGCCACTTTTTTACGTATTTTTGTTGAGGCTAATATGCGTTTTCGCTTTCGGCCATTTTCAGTTACCGCAATTCATAGTTAAAACATCGACAACAAATCGGAACATGCAGCTGCCCTGTGCAAAATAACAATTTTGTTTAGCTATTATACATCGCGAGACAGCAAAGGACTTCGAAGAGCAGGTGAATGGCATGGACAGTGTCTTGAAAGTAGGATATAAGATGAACATCAACAAAAGCAAAACGAAGATAATAGAATGCAGTCGAATTAAGTCGGGTGAAGCTGACGGAATTAGATTACGAAACGAGACGCTTAAAGTAGTAAATGAGTTTTGCTATTTGGGGAGCAAAGTAACTGATGATGGTCGAAGTAGAGAGGATATAAAATGTAGACTGGCAATGGCAAGGAAAGCGTTTTTGAAGAAGAGAAATTTGTTAACATCGAGTATAGATTTAAGTGGCAGGAAGTCATTTCTGAAAGTATTTGTATGGAATGTAGCCATCTATGGAAGTGAAACGTGGACGATAAATAGTTTGGACAAGAAGAGAATAGAAGATTTCGAATTGTGGTGATACAGAAGAATGCTGAAGATTAGATGGGTAGATCACATAACTAATGAGGTGGTATTGAATAGAATTGGAGAGAAGAGAAATTTGTGGCACAACTTGACTAGAAGAAGGGATCAGTTGGTAGGGCATATGCTGAGGTATCAAGGGATCACCAATTTAATATTGGAGGGCAGCGTGGAGGTAAAAATCATAGAGGGAGACCAAGAGATGAATACACTAAACAGATTCAGAAGGATGTAGGTTGCAGTAGGTACTGGGAGATGAAGAACCTTTCACAAGATAGAGTAGCATGAAGAGCTGCATCAAACCAGTCTCTAGACTGAAGACCACCACAACAACAACAAAAACAACTTCGCGAGTTGAATATTTACGAAGTATTGCTGTTTAGGTGTACTTACTTTCTACTCTTCTTGTTGTTATTCCGATTTGCGCCCTTGTGGGTGTCACACAAACAGTTTTTTTTTTTTTTTTTTTTTTTTTTTTTTTTTGCTTCTGTTGTGCAGAAAAGCAGCTCGGTATCCGCCATGTTTCCAACTAACTTTGTTAACATTCGAAAGTACATAATCGTTTATTGCATTTACGGGCGTTTAAGGCCTACAGCAGAATAAAAAAGGGTACAAGCCACAATATAAAAGAATACAACGAACTGCACACTATAAAAATTTGAAAAGGTACAAAAAGAAAAGGAAACAAGCACCAGTAACTCACAATCTCAGTATAGGAGGTATTTATCGCAGATGGCGGTCCAATGCTGTCGGTCCCCAGCCTTATCTTCTACCGCTGTCGGCTGCCCTTGTCTGAGTATTGCCAGTAGCCGATCGTTCCATCGCGTCCTCGGTCGTCCGTTTGGGCGTCTCCGAGCAGGTTGGGAACGGAGAACACGGTTAGGGAGGGATCCTTGTTTCCTTTGGAACAAGGGACCGATGACCTCGTAGTTTGGTCCCTTCCCCCCCCGCCCCCCCTCTCTTTTAAACGAACAACCAACCAACCAATCTCTCTCTCTCTCTCTCTCTCTCTCTCTCTCTCTCCCGCTCTCAGCACGAAAAAGCGAGAATATGATTGTATGCCAAAATTTATGGGAAAATTTTTCAAGTTGCTGAGGAATGTGGATATCTCACTGCTCAGTCAGTCTTTTAAATAAACTAGAACATATTCGCACTTTATGTGCTCCAATAGGAGCATTTTCCGCAGGTTCCCTTCTTTTCCCTGCTACAGCAGGGCACGTAATTCATACGGAAAGAACTTTATTGACAAGTAAAATTTTGATAGTTTTCTTCTACGAAATTGAAGTAACGCAAAACTAATTTTACACCTTAGACCGTGCACAAAAATTTTGCACACAAAAACATTTACCCGAACCCTTATGATGGTAACGGAGAGACTTCAACGGAGAGACTTCACAGGATATTTCTCCGTGCTATGTCACTTTATAAGCTATGTGTTCGCCTCACAACGGATTCTACCTGCGTATTTCACGTGTGAAGTAGAGTAATTTTGAACCTCTGTAAAATTTATCAAGAAAATTCTCGAGTTTGTTCGAGATGGATCGTAGGAATTCATCATAAAATTTACAGCCCTGTGCTGTGCACAGTCGTCTTGGAAGACGCGACTCGGTTTTGGCACGAAAAAAATGGTAAAAGAAAGCTTTTCTGCGGTTTTCTAAGGAAACGCCCATAGTGCCTCCATAAGCCCCTTAAGGCCCCCTGCTCCGTTTGCACAAGAGGAAGTGTGTAATATTCATATTTTGACCCTGCATTGTCGGATAGTCACATTAAGACGATCGTTCCATTAGGTGTACAAATGGTCCACGGCCCGAAGGCTATCGAAAGAACGTGACTGTACCTTTCTATCACCAGTAGAGCCCCATGTACGAGCCCCGGAAGTATCCCGTATTTAGGTGCGGCGTTTGGAATATAGTGCATGCTGTCGCATGCGTACCATTATCGCAAGATACTCCTCTCTATCAGCGGGGGTGCGCCATTTGGTTTCGGGACCTCTGGCGGCGTGCTACGGTACTGCGATGGGGATTATGATGCGAAGAGCTGTAGATGAAAACAAGCAACAAATTAACTACGAAATTTTACTTTTGTAGGTGATAATTAAAACTTTGATTAACCTTCGTAGTTCACGTAGTCTTTATTACAAACGTGTCTCATTTTAGAGCGGAGAGTATCCTGCCTTTATGTAGGAGAACATCCAAGGAGCCGAAGCGCATCATAATGGGGTTTGCGTACATTGGGGCACAGTGGCTACAGGGTATTGACCTCGGCCACTTCGGTAAGGTTCAAATGGTTCAAATGGCTCTGAGCACTATGGGACTCAACTGCTGTGGTCATAAGTCCCCTAGAACTTAGAACTACTTAAACCTAACTAACCTAAGGACATCACACACATCCATCCCCGAGGCAGGATTCGAACCTGCGACCGTAGCGGTCGTGCGGATCCAGACCGTAGCGCCTTTAACCGCTCGGCCGCTCCGGCCGGGCTTTCGGTAAGGTAGAGCAGGATGGTTTCTCAGTACTGCTCCTTGAAAAGGGCACTAAACTTCCTTAGAGGAGCAAGATAACAGGGTAGTTACAATGCCCTTTGTAGGGAATTCGTTCCCAGAATGCCTGTGGCGGGGTTGTCTCTGGAGCAGAGCTCCAGGCTGCCAGTTTGCCAGGCTGTGTATCCGGCTGTGGAGGTACGTGCCACGGCCGCCGCGGCAGCTGGTCGGCTGTTAGCGCTCGGCTTTGTCGGCCGAGTTGACGGTAGGTCTGTGCGCCAATTAGGGGCGCCGCTGCCTGCCAGACCCCGCTGTCTGTCCACCGCCTCCGCGGGCGCTGATCCGCAGCGCGCAGCCAGCCAACTTCTCGCCGGTCTGTGCCGCTCCTCGTTTGCTAACTTCTGCACACCATTCGTATAGCTACTCTGCACCCTGGTACTCAGTTTCCCCGGCGTTGCTTCGAGGTCACGCCGAGACGTCCTCCTCGTGTTCACAGCCGCGTCAGATTGTGCCCCCATCCGCGAGACGGCGGCCGTGGCGAACACGTGATTGGAATGTCGCCGGTGGCTCCGTCCTCGCTGTCCACTGCGCAGAAGAATCCGCGCAATCCGCAGCGGAATAGTACACGCCGTTTTTGAGACTTTTTCGCGAATGCAGTTACGTCAACTTACTAAGTTTGGTTCGGTTTGGTTGTTTGGGGAAGGAGACCAGACAGCGTGGTCATCGGTCTCATCGGATTAGGGAAGGATGGGGAAGGAAGTCGGCCGTGCCCTTTCAGAGGAACCATCCCGGCGTTTGCCTGGAGTGATTTAGGGAAATCACGGAAAACCTAAATCAGGATGGCCGGACGCGGGATTGAACCGTCGTCCTCCCGAATGCGAGTCCAGTGTCTAACCACTGCACCACCTCGGTCGGTATATACTAACTAAGAATGAGTTTCAGTCGGCGTAAGTATGTTGAATAGTCTCATCTTCTCAGCGCATTGATACTTACGGGGTGCATGCAAATATTGAAGACTCTTTCTTCGCCGCCGCCGTTCCCATGTCATTTTACCCACTTAACACATCACCAGATATCACAGTGTGGATCAGACACTTGGATGCAAATTTCAGGATATTTTTGCTTTCGGCTCTGGTGCTGTATACGTCAAGTGAGTGAAAGTAGGAGTCCATAAACAACGAACGCCGAAAGACAACGGAACAAGTCTACTTTCAAACCAATAATTTTCGGACAGCCAAAACAGAGAGCATCGTGCTATGCCGTTTTAGGAGAAGGTGTAATCCTTTCAGTCCAACTGAGCACTGTTCCCAGCGAATACGGATTACTTTGCTCTCTACGACTTCTCCAATTCTTTCCGGAATTTGCACCCTGATACTCTTGTGTGAAAAACTTAAAGACGGAATAACTTTCGCGTGGTGTCTCACTGACAAGTAACATAACTAGATAGAACGGACGGTACATACAAAGAACCGCCACAGTATACTACAGAACGTAACTGAAAGAAATACGCAATCAGAGGAACAGAAATGGCAGTTTTATTCAAATATCGTAAATACACTGAAGCCACCGCTATTACGATGGCCGCCTGCGCATTACAAAAGGCGCTACATGGATCTTAGGTGGGTGATGATGATGATGATGTTTGGTTTCTGGGGCGCTAAACTGCACGGTTATCAGTGCCCGTACAAATTCCCAGCCTTTGCTCAGTCCAAACTCGCCACTTTCAGGAATGATGATGAAATGATGAGGGCAACACAAACACCCAGTCATTTAGAGGCATGTGAAAATCCCTGACCCCGCCGGGAATCGAACCCGGTACCCCGTGCCCGGGAAACGATAACGCGACCGCGAGACCACGAGCTGCGGACAATTCGTAGGTGGGTGCGTGAGCACCACAGAGAGCTATGCACGCTCTGCAACATGCTAGTACGCCAGCCGCAAGATTGTTACGGAGTGTTTGTAGAAGGGCATTTCATTCGTCCCCCAGCGTGGTTCACAGCTAGTGGTCGGCGGTGCCTGTGGATGTCGTGTAGTACGTCTCCCAATGCATCCGACACGTGCTCGACGGGATTTAAGTTGGGGTAGCGGGCAGGCCAGTCCATTCGCGGAATATCCTCTCGTTCCACGAGCTCCTCCACCCGCACTGTTCAATAACGTCGCCTTCTGTCTTGCGTAAAAGTGAACTGAAGGCCGAATGGACCCCTCAAAAGACGGATATGAGGAAGGAGTGCAGTTTCACAATAACGGTGACGGTGAGTGTACAGTTTTCAAAGATTTGTAGCTCAGTACGCCCATGGGGTGAAATGCCTCTGCCGCGCGGAGTGGCCGCGCGGTCTAGGGCGCCATGTCACGGATTGCGCGGTCTCTCCCGCCGGAGGTTAGAGTCCTCCCTGGAGCATGGATATGTGTGGTGTTATTAGGATAAATTAGTTCAAGTAGTGTGTACGTCTCGGGAACGATGACCTCAGCAGTTTGGTCAGTTAGGTATTCACACACATACACACACAACTCTCTCTCTCTCTCTCTCTCTCTCTCTCTCTCTCTCTCTCTCTCTCTCTCTAATATGCCTCCCCACACCATAACACCTGAACCACAAATACTAACATGTTGGACAAAGTTCGTGGACATAGTACTTCTTCCCACCACACGCCGTTCGACGATACGTCCAGCACCACTACTCGTACTCAATCTGCTGTCATTCGAGAAGAGCATGCAATCCCGCTCCTCGTTCGTCTCTTGGCGCCTTCGCAGATGGTGCCGCCGATGTGGGAGTGTCAACTGGTCATCAACCGTCATGCAGTCCGCGTTCCACTGTGGAGGATGACACTGCGTACTTTGCAGGCCTCTAAAATGCTGCCCATGCACCTTAATCAATGCTGGGCTACACTCGCCACACTTGGTCCATCTTGCACTTTCCTGTTGAATCCCTATGCGAAGGCATCCAGATTTGTTGTTACGAAGAACACGACCACATTCCACAGTTGGCCGGCACACACTGCGGGGCCAGCCACATTTGGTGCTGCCGTCACGCCGGCCTCGTGCTGTGTCACGTCCACATTTCTGTGCACGACTGGCAGATCTCTAGAGAAGTGCATCTCTGCACGTTCATTCATTTCCAGCGAGTTATCTAACTCATCCTTAAATCTTGCAGAGCATCGTATATTTGTTTCGTAAATCAAGAAAATGGAACACTGCTGTCTTTTTTTCAGAATTAATTGATAAACATTATTCTCGCTGTTAATGGCGATATAAAATCTTGTGGTTTTGTTCCAAAGTGTCTTTAGCTTCAAAACCCAAAGGGCTTTACCTGGGATGCCCTAGGAACCACAATTTTTCTCAACAGGATATCCGTATTTAGAGTATAAAACCGCGCCACATGATAGTATGTACACTTCAAGAATGACAAATAAATTGTTTACCATTTATGTTTCACCAACCGCTTATTTTCTGACTGATATGTCACTTTGGAAACAAGATGTGCGTTTACACCAGGGGGACTCGTGGAGTATCAGCAAGTGTTGGCCTTCCCTATCAGAGACGCACAGCAGTACAGCACAGATGAAGACGATGGCCAGCGGGAACGAGGAGTTCTTACGCCACGTGCAAACCACTGTGCACTCAGCTATCGGCGCGCTCCTGCCTCCACCGAGTTACCAGTGGGCTCCGCCAGCAGCTGCGAGCGGCGACCGGCCCAGGTTCTCCTGACACTGCGCTTCCGGCTTTTCCGCCGTTAATGGAACGCAAACAGACGAAATATTAACGCCTGTAGCAAATAAATGAAATGCTTTGTGATATATGCACAGATTGCTTTCTACGTGGAGTATCTCTAAACGTAGTGCTGCTAGCTCCTTGTCCGTTTCGGTTTTGCTCACCACACTAGCCACAGCAGGTGGGCACTTTGTACCTTTTACGGTGGATGCTCCTCTGTTCACACAGAGCGAGGCTGTCATCGAGCAGACTCAATTGCCTCTGACACTGCGGTAAAAGCGGCAGCTTGCAGCCTGTCCTTGCCATTCAGTTCTTACCATTCTGAACAAAACTTGACACAAAACGAAGTGGTCTGTCGAATTCGGTCAACGGATAGTCATGGCTTCTAGCAGCGCGCCTCGGAAATAAAACTCAGCTGACGGGTGTTTATGGGTGAAGTGATGGAGCTGTGCATGTCGATGTAGTTTTTGAGGACTCCCAAGGATAAGCAGACTGGAGGTGAGGCTATAGCGGTAACTGTGTGGATGACGTGAGTAGGTGCAGCTACTTCCCAGTCAACGTAACACAACCCTTCTTACTCCGTAGTCCAAACAAGAAAATGTCCTCGAAAAGGCGCCCGCTCTTGTCATTGAGATCGACAACGCTAGGGAGAAAACGTCGATAAAGTGGATTTCAGGGCTTTGCAAAGAAACAGTCTTGAAAATTGTGCTAAGGCATTCGTTTTTAACAGCTCCCAGATTAAACAAGCGGTGATGGGTAACCCACAAAAGACATTTGCGAAGATTATATTTTTACGACAAAATTAATCGTCGGAATTCGTACGATAAGTGGTTTATTTACGCGAGACTTGCTTCACGTAAATTGCCTGCGAACAAATGCGGTTTATGTAAAAAATGTTCAAATGTGTGTGAAATCTTATGGGACTTAACCGCTAAGGCCATCAGTCCCTAAGCTTACACACTACTTGAACTAAATTACCCTAATGACAAACACACACACCCATGACCGAGGGAGGTCTCGAACCTCCGCGGTTTATGTAGCAGGCGCGACGAGAGCGTTGTGAAGCAAAAGTTTCGATAAGCGTCCAGCTGTTGACAAACCCGGTGCGCAGAATAACAGTAAGTGACTGGCAGCTGATGGTTTAGAAATAGTAACAACCAATCAGAATTTGAACCTTCTTTATCTCTCCAGGGTTGCCTCATTGGCCAGGCACGCCGTTTTCCAGAGCTGGGTGTGGACGACAATTTCGACCGCTAACGTAGTAGTTCTGATTCGCCTTCATTGTATGTTGTGTTTTTCTATACGGCATGTTTATTTTGCGCAACAGAATGTTGGATGCTAGTAGCTGAAGAGTACAACAAACTATAAGGCCTTTAAGTTAATGGAGACCTTTGAACTTATTCAGCGTAGAGCCGCACATCGCTTGCTGCCGTGGTCATATGGCGTGGACAATAACTCATTACTAGGGCTCGGTTTTTAATGACAAGTCATATTTTTTTCTGAACTATAGGGTGAATTTTAGAACAATTTATACACAAATCTAGGCATTTTAGTGTCGAAAAATGTATTTTGAGTGTGCATATAAAGTCATATTTCAACAAATTTCAGTAATAGGTCATATTGCGGCTAACTTTTAATAGAATAGGTTACATTTCCGTCTACTTTCGCCAAAAATGCACATACCGTTTTTCTCATATCTTATGGTGGGACATACGAACAAGAAAATGAATGTGTTGCTCACGAGACAATGTTTAACGCGCTATTATGGAAGATAAACAGATAAATTAGTACACAGCTTTATTTCTCACGACTGTAGCAGAAAATCGGTGTACCGCAACAGTCGTTTCGCGAACATAAAACATTGTTGCGCAGATTCGACAATACGCTCTCAGAGCCAACAAAGGCGGCTGTTGCGCAGAGTCGACAACACGCAATACAAAGGCGGCTTCTGCCGTAATAATCATCGCAGTCGCACAGGTGTTCCCAGTAACCAGTTTGAATACAGCCTTCTTCTTGTTCACCATGCCTAAAGCAAAGTGCTCCGACAGCGTGAAGTTGCTAGGATATGTTCTTGAATTTGGAGAGAAGTTCTTTAGTAGTGATGGGAAAATATTATTTTGTTAACTGTGTGAAGTTAAAGTTAGTGCAGAAAAGCGCTTTAATCTGCAACAACACTGTAATACCGCTAAACACAACAGCTGTGTGAAACGAAGTGCTGAAAATAACAGCAGGCAAACGCTGTTATTTGAACAGACAGGTCAATCGTCAACTGTGCAATCATTATGCAAGGATTTGTGTGAGATGATGGTGTCCTGCAACATCCCATTGGAAAAGCTGAAGAGTCCACGCTTCAGACGGTTCTTGGAGAAGTACACAACACATACAATTCCAGATGAATCTGCACTGAGAAAGAACTATATATCCGTATGCTACAAGGATGTGTTCAACAAAATACGAATTACTATTGCTACAAGGATGTGTTCAACAAAATACGAATTACTATTGCTGAACAAAAGATCTGGCTGTCGATAGACGAAACTACGGATATTAGTGGGCGATATATTGTAAATGTTGTAGTTGGTGTTCTAAAAGTTGATGGCCCTGGAGATATGTTCCAACTAACGGGTGAAGCTCTCGATAAACAGTTCGACGATTGCTAATTTATTTGACAACTCTCTGAAGCTACTGTGGCCGGATGGTGTGAAAAGACACAACGTTTTTCTGCTTGTAACAGATGGTGCTTCCTATATGGCTAAAGCAGCCAAAGGGCTTCAGATTCTCTACCCCAGTATGGTGTACATCACTTGCCTTGCACATGCGTTGCACAGTTGCCGAGGAGGTCGATCAAATTGCTCTGACGTGGACAAATTAATTTCCTGTAGCAAGAAAATATATGTGAAGGCTACGCTACGGGTGCAGAAATTCAAGGAACTAGCACCTTCAACGCCCCTCCCACCTTAACCTGTTCTTACACGATGGGGTTCTTGGCTAAATGCTGCTTGAGTATTACTGCACCAACTACACCCAAAGAAAGACAATCTTCTGCGAGCTTGATAGTGATGAATCAAGTGCTATCAAAATTGTGAAACAAGTTTTTACAGATACATTGTCTCGAAACTTGGCAACGCCAACTTTTCAGTGACATCAAAAGCCATCAAACAACTGGAAGCTGTTGGCACTCAGCTACGTGAGGCCCTGAGTATTGTGCAAAATGTGCAGAGTGAGTTGGGTCGAGCTCGTGGTCATGTGGCTGACAAAGTGAAAACCAAATTGCAAAGTGTTCTCCAACGGAATCCTGGATATTCTACACTGTGTAAAATTAGTGAAAGTCTTTCACGGAATGGCGCAACATTTGAAAATACTGAAACAAAGATGAACTCCGGTGACCTGGCTGCCTTCAAATACTCTCTAGTGACGTCTTGTGAAGTGGAGAGGAGCTTTTCCAGATACAAAACTATCCTCAGTGACAACCGTAGATCTTTGACAATGGAAAACCTGAAAATGCACACTGTGATCCCGTGCAACTTTGCAGATACTGAAGACTGACATACGGTATTAAATAATGTGAAACGCTTTAAATACTATGTAGAAATAAAAACATTGTTTTACTGTTTCGATAGATGATCTTTTCACTGCACTTTGTGTTTAGAAAAATAAAACATTCCGACATTCAAAAAACAGATGCGAATTAGCCACAAAACCTTCAGAAAGAAAGAACTATACTTACAATATTTTGAGAAGTGAATTTTGTATTTCTTTATGGTGAAAAAAATTAAATAAACAAACAAGAGTGCTTTAAATAAACTTGTATTGAGTCATATTTCATTTTTAAGGTCATATTTATGTAAGTTTTAGGTCATAAATGCTTGCATATTTCAGTGTTTTTAGGTAATTAAAACCCAGGCCCTACTCACTACTACCCTGTACTGAACCACCAGCAGAAAAATGCTCCTATCGGAGCACAAAAGAGGCGAATATGCTCCTACTTAAAAGACTGTCAGTGAAAACTGTGGTATCAGCTGCCTCATTCTACTTTCCTGTCCCAAAAATTGTGAAATGTGAATACATTCGCGCCCTTTGTACTATGCAACTCGGCTCACTCCCACAATCTCCCCTCACACGACTAATCCATCACCGTAAGTCGCTCATACTCACCAGTCGCATTTGCCCATTCTCAACCGCTTACTCTGCCCAACTCATTGTCATCATCTCTTTGTTTCTCTCTGTCAGTGTTTCCCTTCACTATTTACTGCGTTATTTATTATTTGCGATTCGCCTCACACCCGATTTTACCTGCGTACGTATAAGGTAAACTTCAAACTCTGTATCTCGGGAACGGATAAAGGTATCAAGAAAATTTTTAAGCTTGTTCGATATAGAAATCGTTGGATTAGATCCTAAAAATTTCTGCCATTTATTGTGCGTAGCCGTCTTGGAATCCGCGGCTCGGTTTTGGTACGAAGAAATGGCAAAAAAGACTGTTCATGGTTTTCTAACGAATCGCCGATGAACTAATGGTACCTGCATAAGCCCCTTAAGGCTCATGTAGACCACATCAAGTGCAAAAAGAACCAACAAATTTGCTCCATTTGTCTAAGCAGAAGGGCTTAGGAAATGCGTAATATTTATACTTGACCCTGCTCTGTGGCATGTGTGCCGATGAAATTAGAGACGTCTATAAAGTGAGAAACGTGTAAAACGAAATAGCAATCCATTTGTCTATCTCGTGTCTTTACTGATATCAAGGACAATCAGATGAGATTTCCTATCCCAACGAGCCTCTCCAGAGATGAGCGTCGTATTTTCAAAATTATTGCGGAGGGAAAGTTCTGTGAATTTTTGAAGTGTTTGTTTTTTCTGATGCGCGTCAACGGTATTTCGTGGTGCATTCAAGTCCTGCGTGCATAAAAGAAACTTGGTGGAAGAAAACGAAGAGCGCGTCGGTTTCAGCGATTTATTATTCACCCAGACGAGAATGTCACAAGCGACAGTGTAGCGCACAGCTGGGCGTGTCTGAGAAGTGGTGGCTCTATCTGACCCTCGCGGGAGGGAAAATTACTCTGTTATTAATTACCTCGCCGCGGGAATGTAATACGTAAACATTCCACATTATTAATCACCCCCGGCTGCAGGCATGTTGGCTTATCGGCTTTAGCATGTACCGTCATTACGGGCTTAGTGAACAAGGCGATTTTGTTAATATTCGTTGCATTCGCGCTGAAGAAATATTAATTAAGAGAGGATTATTACAGTGCCGCTGATGTTGTGTTTGCACTTTCGCCGGGGCAAATTGCGCGGTAGTGAAAAACCTGGCAGAGGCTATAGGTCATAACAGCCAAGTTACGGCGCCTGATGATGATGCTCAGCATGTTGGGATCAGTCAGTGCGAAGTAGCCAAGAATTCGATCTGTTTCTGGCGGTTTTCACTCGGTTGTCAACCAGCCGACATCGAAGGATGCCTCAGAAGGCGAAAAAAGGGCGGGGAACAGTTTTGTATTTAGGGGCGTTAAGTGAACCAGTAAATGCGGTCAGCGTTTGCAGAATACTGCATGATGTGAGCCTGGCGGAGTGGCGAAGTTAATTTCGATGGCCGCTTGCCACTTCTTCGACGCCTGCAGCACGGAAATTGCTCAAGGCTTTGGGCTGTCCGTACCTAGGTTTCTCATCTTTCTGCAGCGACACATCACAGAGCCGCTCTGTTCTTCTTGAAAATCACTCTCTTTGACAAAAGAGCAGATGAAATTTACATGTACACGATTACTCTTCAATTTAGGCTTAAGTGTTTGAGATAGGCTTCCTAGGATAACTTTCCTGCTGTCTCTCTACCATTCCGCTCTCGAATAGCAGACCGAGCGAGGTGCCGGAGTGGTCAGCACACTGGGCTCGCATTCGAGAGGACGACGGTTCAAACCCGCGTCCGGCCGCTCTGATTTAGGTTTTCTGCGATTATCCTAAATCGCTCCAGGCAAACGCCAGGATGGTTCTTTTGAAAGAGCATACCCAATATCCTTCCTCATCCTTCCCTAATCCTCTGGGACCGATGACCTTGCTGTTTGGCCCCCTACCACACAACAACCAACCAATCGAATAGCACGTGGTAAAAATGAACACCCACATCTTCTCCTATGAGCTGAGATTTCCTTTGTTTTATTACGACGGTCATTTCTCTCTATGTAGGTGAGAATCAACAAAATACAATCGCATTTGCCGGAGAAAGTTGGTGATCCAAATTCCGTGAAAATATATCGTCGCAAAAAGAAACGCCTTTGTTTTAATGATTGCCACCTTAACCCGCTTATCATAACCGTGACACTTTTTCCCCAATTTTGCCATAATACAAAGTAAGCTGCCTTCGTTTGATGTGTTTCGATGTCCTCAATCAGTCCTATCTAGTAGGGATCCCATACCGCACAGCGATATTCTAGCTGAGGACGGGGAAGTGTAGCATAGGCAGTCTTTTTAGACAGGGTATTACTGTACGAATGATTGAACCGATTTCGCAGATGTAACTATATTATTTGTCATATTGTAACAGGACTTTGCAAAAACACACAGAAAACTCAAAGTTTTTTTGACATACTACAAGTGCTCCATTTGTGCCCCTATTAGTTCTGCAAATATCAATTGGAAAATCAAGTTCTCCCCATGTCCACCACAGCATGTCCCTGTCAATCTGTTCAAAACCGCTGTTGATGCGAGCTCGCATTTATGGTAGGTTTTGTTGGTAGAAGAGCCATAAACACTGAATCTTCTACATAACCCCACACAAAGAAATCGCTTGGGGTTAAGTCGAGAGAGCGTGGAGGCCATGACATGCCCGGCCGCTGTGGTCGAGCGGCTCTAGGCGCTTCAGTCCGGCGCTGCGCAGCTGCTACGGTCGCAGGTTCGAATCCTGCCTCGGGCACGGATGTGTGTCATGTCTTTAGGTTAGTTAGGTTTAAGTAGTTCTAAGTTCTAGGGGACTGACGACTTCCGATGTTAAGTCCCATAGTGCTCAGAGCCATTTGAACCAACTCTGTAACAGTGGTTAACACACGCAACCCTCACCGTAATCCATTCTGTGGCCTGTGTGGTTGAGGCGAACGCGACGGTTGACCGTAATGTCAACTGACGAACATTTGTCATAAGTCGGTGTAATGTTTTACTAAGGACCAGCCCACGGCGGTGGGGACACATTCAGCCGGTACTACGGCACCAGCTCCTCACTGGCCGACGGTTCCACCCACACTACTGTCACATTCACTCTTGACAATCGATTCTGCTGCCATGGGCCAAATGTGTTGATCTGTGAGTTGGGCATCCTCGACCCCTTACCTAACGACCAGCAAGATGTGATGGTGACAGTTTTAAACAGTTGTATCTCCACGACCACCACCACAAGTAGTACCGCACAACCAATATAGTGCACAATGGGGAAACCGAGACTAGTACTAAACACAAAAAGGTATGGTCAAATTCACCCACACACACTTCAGTTTTCACATAGACTTTATCTGAACAAAACCTTCGCGACTAACGTCTATGGATGATGGATCACTGTATCGGGAACAGATGCTGTTAGAGACAAATTGTTCGCTGACGCTACCCGTCCGTTAGTATTCGCTGGCGTTGGACGACGACATTTGACAGAAGTGGCAGGCGGGCAGCATACTATACACGTCATTTTCTACGCGAAACCAATAAGAATGCGTCTCTTCAAAGACCCTGTGTATACATTTGAAGAAAACTGTTCTCAGAGATCTACTTTGCGTAATTTTGACCGCGAATCGGATTATTACGAAAGTAACGACGTCAAAATTTGGCAACAAACACCAAAAGAACATACAACACGAAAACTCTGGTAATTTCTAAATAATGAAGGAGTAGCTACAAGTTTGTTCATACACGACTGAAAGAGCTAAATAAACTCACATTTGATCCCCAGAATGACGTAATATGGCATCTTATTGAATTTAAACAAAGTTTACGTAATTGACAGATGTCAAAATCGAACTTCCCACCGTAGCGTGCTTTGCACCAATAGCGAGAGAGCAAGTTGGCTGTGACTGGTCGGTGCGCGGTGTCTGATGGGGGACGCCGCAACTTAATGCTTTCTGGCACGTACCACAGCCAAAACACGTAAACACGACTGATAAAACACTGGCCACATATATCAGAATACATCCTGCAACACATGCTGTAACACTGCAACAAAACAAGTGAATAAGACAGAAAATATATAGTAATAACCACTATTAGGGGTGGGCGCAACAATGTCGACACTGATTTACGAAATCACTGTACAGAAACTACCTTTATTTTTAAGACAGTAACTACTGATAAAAGTTAGCTACAAAAGGAAAAGAAATTGCAACTGAAGCAGTTTGAAATGCTTTGAGTCTTCATACGGGAAAAGCGCTTGGCGTTGCAGCTTACCTGTTTGTAGACATGAATCGTGACGTCAGCAACAGTTTGTTGGTTCTGGCGTCGTAGTTACTGTATTTCCGAAAGTCATGAGACAACCATGGGTACATCCTCATGCTCACTTAATGATTGTCTCAGCGCTAATATTATTCTCGTATAATTATTTAGGGCACAAGCTTGTTAAACGTATTTGTCTACATCCAAGTTAGTATGTGTTCGTCAGCGATGTCTTTTACAGTCACGGGTCCGTTATCGACGTCCCGTACACAGTTTCAAAACCGTATAAAATTCGATTCCACCCGCTGATCACGACATTACAGTTCTCACACTTTTAGCAAACACGATCGCGAATTTTCATTTCTGGGGAAAACAGTGTCACACGTCACAATCAATATGGAAGTCTCCACAAAAACAGTTAACGTTTCACCGCGCGGCAGCTCTTCAAGTTGCACTCCAAGTAATAAATTCGAAGTAGATTAGTTCGTGCGGTTCGGTTAGCTGCAAACAGTTGTCACAACGACAATTGAAGTCCATTCGCGGAAATATTGTCACTGCTGTTTACAGTGCTAGCACTCACACAGCCGTAACATTTTCTTCCATAACGTTCATATCGAAAACAATAAGAACATGAATTTTCATGTGATACTATCTAGCGCAATTACACAACATAAACCGCTGGGACGCGATGACACTTCACACCTCTGACTTCACTGTCCGAATGGAACTAGCCCGCATATCAATTCATACAGCAGTGTTACTTATTACATTTGGTTTTACATAGCGCATTACACATAACCATTAAAAAGGAAATGAAACATGTATTAAAGCGTTTGTAGCAATATCAATAAAGCAAAACATAATAACATTTCCTATTGCAGAATAAAACATTTACATATCCCTTTTCTTCTTTCTTTTCTTTGCTGTATATGTACCATCAAAGATGAACGTACAGAGCAAATGAAACAGAAGAGAAGAAAGAATAAGAGGGAAATTATCTCTCACACATAGCAATACCCTGACAATACACACGTTGATCATACTCTCAGCAACGCCATTGTGTTGCGGAACGGATTAGACACGAGTGCAAAGTGGCTGCCGTTCGCCCTGCTTTTGTGCTGCGGAATGCCCTGTCTCTCCGCCAGCCGCCGGCGCGCCGTGTTTTCCTCGGGCAGGCGGGTCACGTCCCCTGCAGCCGCCGCGCCGCCGGATGGGATTGCGCGTGACGTATGGGGGCCGCCATCCTGCACGCGAGGGTCTCTGCCGCTGCCCCGGCACCTGCTGGCCGGAGGCGCTGCCGAAACACACCAAACAAAACCGAATACTGGGTGTCTGAATAAGGTCCTTCCAGTTTCACAAGACTGGACACGATCCGGTCAAAAAGTATCCGGGCAGCGCTGTGCGATGCGGAATGGACCACTAGATGTCACTAGAGGCGGGCCTGCCAGTATGAAAAGAGGCGGTGAGTTGTTGTCAATAGAGATGCGACAACAGCAGGATGCGTTAGGCAGCAGACCTCAGTGACTTTGAACGTGGACTGGCCATTGGATGTGACATTTGTAAAAAGTCCGTTTCAACCCTTTTAAATCTGCCCAAGTCGACTGTTAGTGATGTGATGGTGAAGTGGAAACGCGAAGGAACGGACGCAGCTGAAGACCAAATAGGGGTTGGGTTGGGTCGTTTGGGGGAGGAGACCAGACCGCGAGGTCATTGGTCTCATCGTATTAGGGAAGGAAGCCGTCTGTGTCCTATCAAAGGAACCATCCCGGCATTTGCCTGGAGCAATTTAGGGAAATCACGGACAACCTAAATCAGGATGACTGGACGCGGGATTGAACCGTCGTCCTCCCGAATAGGAGTCCAGTGTGATAGCCACTGCACCACCTCGCTCGGCAGACCAAGTACGCCTCATGTACTGACGCAGAGGAAGCGTGAAGCGTTGGTGCACTCTGGGATCGGGGGCTCCGTACAAACATAATTATGTAAGCTGCAGTCCTTCCATCTAGAGAACCAAGAATCTCGATGATTTCTGCCTATTATTGACAATGATTCGTGCAAGATGTCGGTCCCAGGAATTGCATCACTTTTGGTAGTGTTTTAATTTTAAGGTGGACATCGGGTAACAAACGACAAAATAACTTTTTTTTACGGGAGCTATAACTACGAATTAAAATTTTTCGGATTGTTTCCTTTACATGTACGGTGTAGGTGTAACCTTGCTTCTTGCCAAATTTCATGATTCTAGGTCAGCGGGAAGCACCCTGTAGCTGTTGATGAGTGAGTTTGCCAATATCAGAATTTATGACATAAATGACGGTATAGCTTGGTTGCATTGACTTAAGAGCGTATATGTTTTACACCACCAAGGGACCACAGACCTTAGTATGTGACATAAACTTCGTCTTGATACGTCTAGCCGTTCGTGAGAAAAAGGTTTTTCAGTAGTCGGACGGACGTACAGGCATAGAGAGAGACAGATGCAGTGTGTGGACAACAGTGCGTTCCTTTAAGTGTTTCGTTTTTACTAATGAAGCTAAGGAATCCTAGAAACGTCTGAAATGAGCTGCAAAGTGGTACCAGCAGTCCAGCTAGTGGAGTGACTGTATGTACGGATTTAAAAGGATTGGGGTACAGTGTTCGAGCCCCTCACCATCAGCCACACATGTCTGTAGTCAGTGCTGCAGGGTGACAATTATTGGACTGTACGAAAAAAAAAAAACGTAAATTAGCTACAAACTACGGCGTGCACACAGCTTCAACAATGGGTAATAAAGGTAATTTTTCCCCATAGTGTGGTAGGTATGTACATCACTGTTATTCTCAATTTGTTGTAGGTTGTTACTGACGAATTTCACTGGCGAAAATATGTATTGTGACGCGCAATTAAAATGCCTACATCCTTGAAGAGGTACCTATATGACGTTCCTGGCTGAACACTGATGTTTCCAGTATTTCGCACGCATTCAACTTTTCCTTTAAATTTGGACTAGGGCCGAGTATTCTAATGAAAAAATACCGTATTTGTTGAGAATTTTCACGTATTTCTTTGTCTGTGGTTGGTCTAACACCGTAAACTATAGAAGAATGAAACGAAATGACAGTCTACAGTTCATCAGAAACAAGTACAGCCTGGACACAACTAAGGGAACCCAAAACAAAATAATAATCCATCGTTGGTGCTTCTGACACATATTCAAAGAACATGTATGTCTAAGAAGGGGGTCGTTCATGTGCCGAAGACGCCCCGGTTCCTCTTCTGCCTGCTAGGGAGCAACTGCTATTTCGGTACAGAACAACCGGCAGTTGCTGCGGAACATCCGACCACTGACAGCAGGAGGACATACAGTAGGGGCGGGACGTGTTAACCGCAGCGACGCCTGGGCGCGAACGCTCTCTATGCATTCGAGAGTTCACGCATACTTTGTCTGACGAAGGTTGGTGTGGGACTGATCTAAGTGTGACATTGCGTGTGGTACGGCAACCTGTCTGCAAGACTTCATTTGAGAGCTTACGATCGTGGACGAGCAGTTCGACGGCTCGCAGCCGCTCGAAGTGTCAGTACTGTGGCCACAGTAATGGGCGTGTCCACAAAAGTGTCACACGGGTTTAGCCGAGCGGTCTCAGGCGCTGCAGTGATGGACTGTGCGGCTGGTTCCGGCGGAGGTTCGAGTCCTCCCTCGGGCGTGGGTGTATGTCTTTGTCTTAGGATAATTTAGGTTAAGTAGTGGGTAAGCTTAGGGACTGATGACCGTAGCATTTAAGTCCCATAAGATTTCACACACATTTGAACATTTTTTTGTCATGTTGCGGTTAAAAGAGGCCTCTGAAGGTGAAAATGCTAGGCGAAATCATGCTGGTGGTGGTAGATGGACAACTAAACGGCAAGAGGAGTGATACGTAGCCTTAATGGCGGAAAGGAACAGACGCCTCATTGCTAAGTAGATCGCTGTCGACGTGGGAACCAGTATCTGTACACGTGTCTCTGCCAGAAACATTTCGCAGCAGTCGAGTGATGTCGTTAAGAAGGGAGAACCGATAGAGGTACTGAAGGTACCCTCCGCCTCACACCGTCAGGTGGCTTGCGGAGTATGGATATAGATGTAGATGTAGTCTGTTCGCTCGAACGCCTGGTAAATGCATTCCACCTCAACGACACCATGGACGAGAAAGGGTTCGTTGGTGAAGGGACCGTGCTGTTTGGGGTGAGAAACAACCGTCCAGAGTGATGTTCTCCGACGAGTCCCGATTCACTGTGGCAGGTGGTTCTGGCCACCAGTTATTGCGGAAAGAGAGGGGAACACGTTACGAGTACATGTATAAGAAGGGGATCTTTCATGTGCCGAAGCCTTGTTCCTTTCATTCTCGCTGATCCCCTTCTCGTCAATGTTCATGAGCGTAATCGGCATGGCCCACGCGTTACGGTGTGGGCAGTCATTATGCGCAGCAGCGCGACACCGCTGCGTGTCTCTGGGCGAGGTACCGCTACAGCACAGCGGCATCGCAGGGAGGCTATTCTGAACCACGTCCGTCTGTTCAGGGTTGCCGTGGGTCCCGACTTCCTGTTTGTGGACGTTAATGTCCACACAGGTCCGCTGAGGTATCGGACACACAGGAAAGTGAATTACTGAATGTATGGAACGGACCTAAACCCTATGCCTGGGATTCTGTATGAAGACGTATTTCACAACGAACACCCCCTCCCCGAACAGTGCAAGAACTGAAAAGCACCTTGAGGGAGGAGTGGGACAATACCCCTCAGGGACTCCTCAACTGTTTGGTAGCCAGCATGAATAAGAGATGCATAATGTGTGCTGTGTTTCATGTCGTCCATGATTACCTGTGATTATACCTGTCCAACAATGTTCCTATTCCTTGCAAATTGTCAAGCAGTGTATTTCTTTCGCGCGTGGCTTGTCAGTCTAGTTGTTCGAGACGTTGGCCAGACAGTGTGTTGAGTATTACTTCACAAGAATGTGTCCCTTTACCACCGGTAACGAGTGCGTGTTTTCGCAGTCGAAACTAGTCAGGTAGAGGTGACCATCTGCGCTCAGGGTATTGCCATGCTACAGAGCTAAGGCTAGGCACGTACTGTGTGTCTGAATGTGGTGGCCGGTGGAACTGCGAGCCGTGTCGGTTGCTGCGGCTGTCGGCAGCCAGGTTGGAGCGGCTGTGTTTCCGCGTCGCGGCCCGCACTCCGCCCCCGCCCCGCCCCCCGCCCGGCCACAATTACTGTGCGGCGGGCGCCGGCGGCGGTGGAGGGTGGAGGGTGCTCCGGCAGCCGGCGGCGCCGCTACACCGCGGCCACAGCACGCGACGCGACGCGCCGCGCCGCGACGCCGGCACCGGCGCCGTAATTAAAGATAGCGCTCCGCTGGCGGCGCCGGCGCCGGCGCTTTCAGGCATAATTAATTTGCGCGCTGCTTCCTGCGCGCGCGGCGCAACCCGGGCGGAAGGCGGCGCGGTGCCACGCCCGAGTCGGACCCAAACGTGCGAACACACTGAGGCCGGCTACTTTGCTTGCTGTCCACATTTAACGTCTCTTTATTTCGTGGCTCACTTGTGGATTACCTGCTGTGTTAGGCGCGTGACCGTTACCGAGCGGCTCGAAAAGAGACATCGGAACTACAGTGAAATTTTCATCCTGCAGCAGAGCGTGCGCTGAAAGGAAACTTTCTTGCAGATTAAAACTGTGTGCCGGATCGAGACTCGAATTCGAAACCTCTGCCTGTGGCGTTTGCATCCTTGCACTTACCATTCTGGCTGTTATACCAGTTAATACTGTACGAGCATTGCACATTTGCAATGGCTAATGTGGTGCTTGCGTTAACCTGTGATCCTGCAATCTTAAAGACTTAAATATGTTACCTAGCCGAATGCATTCCCGAAATTCCATTACTTTACTTAAATTATTTTTTTTGGCGTTGTGATTATTTTCCTTCTGTGTAGATTTGGAAAATGGGGGTAAGCTATGGAGAGAGAAGGGTAAAATACAATATGTACAAGAGCCATAAGGGAATAATAAGAGTGTACGACCGAGAACGTAGTCTTTCCCCTGTACTATTCAATCTGTATATCGAAGAAGCAATGATGGAAATGAAAGAAAGGTTCAGGACTGGGACTAAAATTCAAGGAGAAAGGACGTCAGTGAGGCGAATCGCTGATGACACTGCTATCCTGAGTTAAAGGTAAGAAGAATTACATGATCCGCTGAACGGAATGAACAATCTAATGAGTACAGAATATGGATTGAGGATAAATCGAAGAAAGACGCGACCGCTGCGGTCGCAGGTTCGAATCCTGCCTCGGGCATGGATGTGTGTGATGTCGTTAGGTCAGTTACGTTTAAGTTCTAGGGGACTGATTACCTCAGCTGTTAAGTCCCATAGTGCTCACAGCGATTTGAAGCATTTGAACAAAGACTAAAGTAATGACGAGTAGGAAAAATGAGAACAGCGAGAAACTTAACGTCAGGATAAAAGATCACGAAGTAGCTGAAATGAATGAATGAATTCTGTTAGATACGCAGCAAAATAAGCAATGACGGACGCAGCAAGGAGGACATCAAAAGCAGACTAACACTGGCAAAAAGAGCATTCCTGGCCAAGAGAAGTCTACTAGTGTGCAACATAGGCCTTAATTTGAGGAAGAAATATGTCACAATGTACGTCTGGAATACAGTATTGTACGATAACGAAACGTGGATTGTGGGAAGACGGGAAGAGAAGAGAATCGAAGCATTCGAGATGTGGTGCTACAGGCAAATGTTGAAAAGTAGGTCGACTGGTAAGGTAAGGAATGAGGAGATTCTGCGCAGAATCGGAAAGGAATGTGGGGAAAACACTGATAAGGAGAAGGGACATCTGTTAAGAAACGAGGGAATGACTTGTATGGTACTAGAGGGAGCCGTAGAGGGCAAAAGCTGTAGAGGAAGGCAGAGATTGGAATACATCGAGTAAATAATTGACGACGTAGGTTGCAAGTGCTACTCTGAGATGAAGAGGTCGGCACAGGACAGGAATTCGTGGCGGGCCGCATCGAGCCAGTCAGAAGAAAATTTGGAACACTTCCTTTGGGAACAGCGGATATTTCTTGCGCGTGATAATCGATTATTTGTCCTCGATTAACACCGTAATCGTTTGTTCGGATTACATTTTAGCACCTGTATGTCAACAACAAATAAGAATATGACAGATTCTATATGGGATCTTTTATTCGAATTGGTCTAAATTACCAGTTCCTAAAATCTTTACCATTCCTCCTGAAAACCTAGCTTTTTTCCGAGAGTGAATGTGGAGAAGTAATAGTGGGTGAGCGTGGCGCCAGGATAGCGACAGGTGAAGCGTGCGCCGGCGACGCTGCCGCGAGGCAGCCGCCGTCTCGCCAGTGCGTGGCAGCGTGTGTGGGGGAAGCGGGGCACGAGGCCAGGCCGCGAGCAATGCGGCGCACGTATGCCAGCCAGCCAGCCAGCCAGCCAGCGGCATCTCGCAGCTCACTGTGGCAATCAATACCAGCCAGCGCCACACTCAGTCAGTAGCCGGAGGCGCTAGCCTGCCGCTCCCCCCCTCACACACACACACACACACACACACACACACACACACATACACGCGTTATTCACCTACACTTTACAGATATATACAGAGCTCATATTTTTTGCGTTGAAAGGTACTTGGGGGCGCGAAAGACAGGAAGGATCTTTCCAGTTAGGCAGCTGAACCTGCCTTTGGGCGTCTCCCATATCTGCCGATATGCCATTAACTGACTTTCAGTTATAACAAATCGTATCAAGAACGAAGCGTTTTTAATCAGTCTTCAATGCGCTGTTGCCTTGAAATACCATACTTTCACAACATGCAAAACGAAAACAACCAAATACGGAAATTCTTTAAGCACCAGTGACGTTTTTCGTGATTTTATTACAAAAAATCGTACCAGTATTGACGGCATTTCGAGAGATTGATGTGTTGGTCCTTTGAAACAGCGTGTGTTAATTGATCGTAAGTTATAATACGAAACCCACCAAATACAAAATGGTTCAAATGGCTCTAAGCACTATGGGACTTAACATCTGAGGTCATCAGTCCCCTAGAACTTAGAACTACTTAAACCTAACTAACCTAAGGACATCACACGCATCCATGCCCGAGGCAGGATTCGAACCTGAGACCGTAGCAGCAGCGCGGTTCCAGACTGAAGCACCAAATACAAAATTGAAGTAAAAAGTTCGAAATCGAGTACGGCTACTTTGAAGATTTGCTTGCAACATACAACGCGATACAGCACCTCATTAGCCGTGTCCTCTCCACTAAGGAAAAATCCAACTTCTGGTGCTCAACCTTTCACGCCACGGACACCTCTGAAATCTGAAAATCCGCTTTGTGACGTCATAAAAATCGATAAACTCCTCATCCGCGAACGCCTCTTTTAATGATTGTTTGAACAAATGTTTTTGCTTACGGGCCCTGCCCATTCAGCCATCTTATTAGCAGAATGTTAATTACGACGATACGACGGTAAGGACAACACAGCATCTAGTCCCCGAGCGGAGACTACTACCGAACCGGGAATCGAACACCGGCCCCTTCGCTTAGCAATTCGGCGCAATGATCGCTCAGCTACCGAGGCGGACACCTGAACGTTCCCTCGTCCCGTGGTAACACGGCTGTATGATTGGTATCTGTTCTCTTCCAGCTGTTACTGCATTCACAGGCAGGCGACACGGGTAGCTGGAAATTTTAGAGAGGCGAGTTACGGATAGGTTCGTCATTGGCCCCTCCCCCCGCCACTGCTGGCAGGCAGGGCCTGTGCGAGGAGCAGACAGGCAGCGGGCTCGATAAGCAGCGCGCCCTCCAGAGAGATGAGATGTTTGCCTCATCTCCCGGGACGCGGCGGCTGACGCAGCCCGCGTTGGCGTGCTGACGTTGTCAGCTGCGGCGCCGGCGCCACGAAATACCGTCCTGCTTTACTCTCTCTCTCTCTCGCACGCACACACACACACACACACACACACACACACACACACACACACACACCTCCCTCCCCTCCCTCTCTCCCCTCCTTCTCTCCCCTCCTTCTCTCCCCTCCCTCCCTTCCCTTCCCTCTCTCCCCTCCCTCTCTACTAACCGGGGCACGCGACTGCCCACACCGTGGCGGTGACCACAAAGTCACAATTCGCATCTCGAAAAAATTTACTTTGCGTCCATCAGACTTGGTGACGGTGTCAGTCCCTCTCAACAGAAGTCGCTCTTCGATGTGACACATTTTCCCAACGATGGATGACTTAGGTGAGATCTTCGCCGTATGGCAGTGATTCCCACCTGGCGCTAATTACCACCGGAGGTGTGAAATGAATTTTTCTCAGTGTTAGAAACTAAACGATTCGATTCCGTTTCAGTCACGAAACGAAATTATTTTCGAAAAATCATTACTGTTCTCACAATTTTGTAATAATCTGATAGTGATTATATACGTTATCAACAATTACTTTTTCTCCTTTAGTAGCACTAATGGGGTAGAGCTTACAGGTTCCTCACGTACTCCACCCACTACACACATATGTGGTGCTTTGCTCCGTACACCGCTGATGTTAAAAGTGAGACATATACACTACAAGTGCCAAATATAAGCAAGAGAATGTCTTCTCCAAGTTGTAGATACTACCTGCAGTAGTCCAGAAATTGCTTCATTATTCGCTTCGAAACAGGTAAATGAATTAATTGACAGCTCGACAAAGCAGTGACTACATAACGGCTACTATAGTGCTGTATACACTTCTCGTTATTATTATTATTATTATTGTTATTATTATTGTTACTACCACCAGTGGATATGGCCATACACAAAGCATTACAGCCTGAACTCTTCCAATCTCTGTCATTTCAGAAGGAATGTACCAACAGTAAGTATAATGCACACATTTTAAATTGGGAGATTTTAAATGAGGTTGTAGTGTGTAGGTCAAGTTAGTGTGTAACCTCCCCCTCACTTACCGACTTTAATGACAGTGAAAAATTAAACCGAGTGTACCTAATGGAAATTTGGGAAAGCAATCGTCACCGAAGTTAATCTGTCGATAAAGAGGGAGGAATGGGGTAACATCTAAACGAAAGGAAAAATGCAAATGAAACTGGTGGAAATTAATTTTGAAAAGGGGTAAAGTTAATAAATAAAGTAAATGTGCGGCCGTTACGTTAACAATTAACTAGCGGTAATTAGATATTTGAGATTTGGGGGAAATTACGGTCCCCAGTCCTATGGACAATTACTATAGTAACTGAAAAAGAAAGGTTATTACACATATAATTAGCACTAGAAGCGTGGCAACTGAAGGTTGACACGTGTGGTGTGAAAACTGAAAGTTTGTCAGAAGTAATAAATTTCGCTACACTCTGACTTAATTTAGCAAAAGAATTAATAAAACCGGAAAATTGAAAGTGAATGTAGTGACTGAAATTAATAGTGAGCTTTGTTTCTGAAGCACATCGAAATTCAGTAAAATACGGTTAGTCTTGGGCTACCTCAACAATCATTTCAAAAGCTACTTGAATCTACGCAATGTAGAAATAAGAGATTTAACTTTGAACTTGAATTGAATGATTCTGAACAATTAACAATAGTAAAATTTAGTACGTACCAAGCTGAGCTGCAGTCACAGATAAGCTAAAATACGGTAACAAAACTCGCACTCTTAATTTGTGCTTGTGTACTCTAAATATTGTAGCCAGCTATGAATACCTTCACTGAACTTTGAAAATAAAGCAGTGAAATCGAATGATGCTGGCGTTTGAATTTCAACGACACTCGGGTTCATTCCGGAAAAGGAACGGACCCTGCTTGGTAATCCAATTGGGACAATGAGCAACAAAGGTTCATGCTACGTTGCTGTAATTTAGTGAGAAAAATGTAACAATTTGAAAGGTGAGGTCTGCCATACAGTTCTAAAACTTTACGTGCTACCAGTCTTCCTTGTTGGTTGATTGAAGGTTTGAAGTCGTCGATCGAGGAGGTGGCGACAGTCACTCATTGTCGGCCGTCGCTGTTGCAGAAGCTGGATGTTGGGGCGCCTTCTTCTCGACACGGTCTCCAGCCGAAACGGGCTCTTGATGTGTGCCAGCTAACGCTTCCCTTCCGCGACACCGTGTCAGAAACTATCATAGCAAGTCGAGCGCAATTACATGCTGCCCAACCCCGAAAGCGTGGCAACTCGCGGGAGCGTCACACAACACACCTGCTCTACTGCCTTACCCCAGCCAGACTCCTTCTGCTCAGCCCGCGCTCCACGCGGCAGAGTTAACACTACCAAAGATCCTAAACACTTTGTTTCTCCACACGACCTATCGATGTATTCGTTCTATAGCATAGTTTTCCCTAGGCAAGACCCAGCGTAAAAATACAAATAGTATTTACGAAACAAACCAACATAAATGCATATATATATATATATATATATATATATATATATATATATATATATACACAAATAGTAAAACAATTACAATATATAAGACACAGAAATGTCATATCTTCAGGTAACAAAATAAAGGAAAAATTTATAGTACTATAGATGTAAATAGGAGGATATGTATTTCCGGCGTTACAAGTGTCGCAGTGGATGGGAGTAACGCAGGGGAAGTACGTTTTGTAACAGGTGTCTACCCTCATTGTGGATAGTTAGCTTTCTTATCTGAGAATGAGTTGCGCGTAGCACTTGCGATGCACCACGTCACTTATTCTAATCACTCTGCCCCCGCCCCCCTGCCCCCCACAGACACACACAAACTAAATATCATTCATGTTTCATCATTTTAAAAATAAAAGTGTTCCAAGAAGAGTCTTTCATTCTACAGTTTAGTTAGGTGCTAAATTTGGTGATAATTTGGGTGAAGGGGAGTAACTGACGGCAGGGGTGGGGGGGTGGATGGGGATACTAACTAATGACTGACTGCACTCATTAGTAATGGTCTGAGAACGATTGGGAACCACTGGTGTAAAGTCTGCATTTTGGCCTTTGAGTAAATGTGTCGCTTTGAAAATCGGCACATCGCCATTCTGGAAACGCGTGCTATGCAATGGTTCATTATCAGAGGAAAAAGGGAACAAGTCACTCCGTAACCTGGTCGCTCATCCTTCTCCTATTTTACGCGACCCTTTAGTGTCCAGCAGAACAAGACACATCGTTATGCCACGAGAGAAGATGACGACAGTTCCAAACTCCAACAACGTACCGCATGCAAGCTGTCTGTGCCGGGAACCTGTAGTCTTAACAGGGGTGCGTGGATCTAGTGCGTGGCACATCTACCTCCTTGTTCGTACGCCGTGGAAGTCCAGTCGCACCATACACACGGGTCAAACTTACCTGCCTTTGCCTTACCTACAGAACAGCTGACGCACATCATCATATGAATTCCGAGAACGAATGTCCTACGAAAATAACACTCGTGGGAAGTAGTTACTCTGGTAAATAAACCACAAACAAATCTGGTAAAAGTTTTATGTATTGTCGGAACCCAGTGTCCCCTAGTTTCGTACGTATACATTGGTTGCAGCAGTTGCACAAAGTACTAGAGTGCTAACGCGAACGTATTTTTTGATGCTTGACGCGACCCTACCGATACACAAGAGAAAATTACTTACACCAGCAATGCACAATACTAATGTGCCACAGTTCCACTATGCATGCAAACATGTACCTCTCATGGGCGTCTTCCTACCAAACCGGCAGCATAATTTAGGAAATGCTGGCAGCTTTTCGACAAACACAACCCAACCGAATTCTCTCCCTGTCCCAACCAAATGGCTGGTTCAAATGGCTCTGAGCACTATGCGACTTAACTTCTGAGGTCATCAGTAGCCTAGAACTTAGAATTAATTAAACCTAACTAACCTAAGGACAGCACACACATCCATGCCCGAGGCAGGAGTCGAACCTGCGACCGTAGCGGGCGCTCGGCTCCAGACTGCAGCGCCCAGAACCGCACGGCCACTCCGGCCGGCCAAATCGTCGTAAGAGACGATAAAGTCACAGCACCCAGGAAGTAAACATTATTGTAGTAAAGACGCCCAACCTACCTACGTGCGAAATTTAAACCTGTGATTTGATCATCTGTTTTATTCCATAATCATATCAACTGAATAAGTCATGCTAATTGTCAATGAATTAGCGTATTACACAAACGTTCTCGCATTTACTTTTGACAAAATTGAAACCTAGACTGTGGAACAAAACCTGTTGTATGGTCAAATGGTGGTTATATCTTTCAAAAACTTACCTACATGCGTTGTAGTAATGACGTCTACACTAGCATAAACTTCGCGCACTGTTTGCGAATTTGTCACTAACCGGAAATACTTAGAATCATCGAAAAAAGCCATTTCCTTCGTGACTTAAAATGCAGATGCATTATTTCTGTAATATGCGCAAGACAATGAGTGTTTTGCCGCCTCCCACAACACCACAGCGCGCTTCAGTCTGCAGCCACGCACTCCTGAACAGTTGCGCGTCCTCCCCACTGCTGCCCCGACGGGACGACAATGACGTCACATCATCATCTCTAAGAATTGTTCACACTTTTGATATAGGATACCTCCTATTGATAGTTCCAAGTGCTACCGTTGTAGAATTATAGCTGGCAGAATTTTACCTCTCCGCTAACAATTATAATTCTTAACTGCATCATGCCCTGCTTTTCGTCTGACTCTTTTTACATTACTTTGCATTCTTCCAACTGTTAGGAAAGAAGGTCTGTGCGCTGCTGCAAACTAGGCGTTATTTTTCCTTGGTACACAGTTCGCATCCATCCGCCAGCCATCGAAACCTTGGCGACGCTTTTGCTCTTCTGTGCCCCGGCGACTTACGTTTCCTCGGCCAATGGAGCTGCTGTCACGCGTGAATTTAGATCGACCAGCTAAATTGAAACTTTAATATCTATAGATTCGCTATTCGGATGACGTTGGCGTTTTTACCACAATTACTCTAATAAAATTCCATATACGGCTAGACTTGATTAAACTTGCTCAGATCTTTCTTTCATCATTTCACTTTATCCAGTCCTGGACGAGGAGTACCATCATCGTGGCCAGTGGAAAGATATACCACGAATATTTCTCGGCCGAGAGCCAAGCCAGAAGAATAGGAGGGTTTCGCACTGTGGTGTCACCAATAAACTCCACTTGGTGACTACGATGTTCTTTGTTTGTCAGCCTAGCGCGTGCTACGTTGAATTTCTGTAACCAGGTGAACCCAGCTTATCGTGAAATACGGGATTCATTTCACGATGAACGCCATCCTCAGACAGGCTCACAAAAATCCCCCAACTGCGTGACCTTCTGGTCGGCTGCGCCCCTACCGCGTGCCTGCCATCTCACACCGGCTGCAGGTCGCTGGCCGTCGGCCGCGGTGTACTGTGTCACTCTGTCTTCCGTCTCACGTGTGCTGTCTAGAAACACACAGGCGCGAAATTTAAAGCGATGTACAGTTTTCTCGTGTTCGCTAGTTATTTATCGATTCATCCTCGTATAACTGTTGAACAACGCACTGCTGAAGTAGGAGACTCCAATCGTGTTCGCCTGTTCGTGTACCTCGAAAAGAAACGGAAAAAAATCAGTTGTGCTGCCGTGAGTTTCAAGAGAGCCTGCAATACCCGTAGTCACGTCAGTCGCTCCACGAAGGCGTGGTGCAGCGTCGCTTTTTGTCGAGATACTCCAACAGCGACGTCATGGGACAAAAGGATTGAAATGTAATCACAGCAATCCTGAGGTCAAGCCATCTCGGAAAATGCAACTTGGCCCGGACTACAAACAGATATTCTTCTTCTTCTTGTGCCCTTGTCCAGCAGTGGCACAGGGTCGGCGTGGTTACTAACGGATTTGAGATCGTTAATATAAAGGATAGGCGGATGCCATCCCGTTGCCGCCAAACCTCCTCCTCCCCCCCCCCCCCCACCGGGGGGAGGGGGGATGGGCGTAAATACGTGCACCGCAATTGTTAGCGTATAGTGTTAACTCACGAAAAAGTGTGCGATCATTGCCTAATTGTTTGCGGATCGTCTAACTGTGGCTGTACTTGGGTACCAGCCCGATATTAACCTAATGTGACGTGGGAAACCGCCTAAAAACCACATCCAGGCACATCGACCCTCATCGTCAACCGTGCGGGCGAGTCTGATCCGAGGCCAGCGCAGCTCCTCGCCCCTGGAGAGGCGTTTGAACACGCACGACTATCCGGAAAGGGGAGGGAAGTGGGAGGGGTCAAGTTCAAACAGATGTTGCTGATTAAAAGTACGTAGATGCCAACACTCCAGACGACTTTAATTTATATGAACTGCGAGTCTGATGATTTTTTTTTCAAATATGTTAATACCTCTAAGCACTTCACAACGAAATATGACCTAAACTGACGAGCCAAAACGCGGTTTTTTCAAACTTTAATGAGACTCAACTTTCCCGCTCATTTGTTACATTAAATTCTACATATGAACGTAATACTGTACAAAGTTTTGGCTGCGATGGCCTTCGACATGTGTACTGGAATGCTGTTTACAATTGGGTCTTACGGTTCTACGGTACTGTTCTGTTCTGTTAATGTACCTTGTGTAAAAACCTTGCACTTGAGTTGACAGAAGATGCATGTGATGTAAATACGAGTGGAGAAGCGGACTGTGGCCGCAGAGAAACGGCGCCGCAGTTTAGACAAAGTCGCGCGTACAATAAACACACCCATGGCTTATTAACTGCGCTACACGCAGCTGATAGTGGAAGTGTAATCCTCTGAAACGCGTTGGGAATGTACACTGATGTTACAAAAGCCATGGGACACCTCCCAATATCGTGTCGCATCTCATTTTGCACGGCGTATGGCAGCGAGTCGACGTGGCGTGGACTCAAGAAGTCGTCGGAAGTCCAGTGCAGGGATACTCAGCCGTGCTGCCCCCACAGCCGTCCGTAATTCTCAAAGTGTTGCCGCTGCAGAACCTTTTTTGCACGTACTAACCTCTCGATTCTGTCCCATAAATGTTCGATGGAATTCATGTCGGGCATCTTGGGGGCCAAATCATTCGCTCGTATTGTTCAGAATGTTCTTCACACCAGTCGCGGACAATCATGGCACGGTGATACGGCGCAATGGGTAACATGAAGCCCATTAAATGGTCTCCGAGCAGTCGAGCATAACCCATTCCAATCAATCATCGGTTCAGGTGGATTAGAGGATCCAGTCCATTGCATGTACACACAGACGACAACGTTATGGAGCCACAGTGCCTTGTTGGCAGTTCCAGTCCAGTCCATGACTTCGTTCGGCCTGCGCCACACTTGAACTCGACCATCAGTTCTTATCAACTGAAGTCAGGACTCGTCTGACGCAGACACGGTTTCCCAGTCTTTTAGGGTCCAACCGATATGGCCAGGAGAGGCGCTGCAGGCGACGTCGTGCTGTCATCGGCTGTCTGCTGCCGGGGCCCAGTAACGCCAGATATCGCCGCACTGCCCTAACGGATATGTTCGTCGTACGTCCCACATACAGGGTGTTTCAAAAATGACCGGTATATTTGAAACGGCAATAAAAACTAAACGACAAGCGATAGAAATACACCGTTTGTTGCAATATGCTTGGGACAACGGTACATTTTCAGGCGGACAAACTTTCGAAATTACAGTAGTTACAATTGTCAACAACAGATGGCGCTGCGGTCTGGGAAACTCTATAGAACGATATTTTCCACATATCCACCATGCGTAGCAATAATATGGCGTAGTCTCTGAATGAAATTGCCCGAAACCTTTGACAACGTGTCTGGCGGAATGGCTTCACATGCAGATGAGATGTACTGCTTCAACTGTTCAATTGTTTCTGGATTCTGGCGGTACACCTGGTCTTTCAAGTGTCCCCACAGAAAGAAGTCACAGGGGTTCATGTCTGGCGAATAGGGAGGCCAATCCACGCCGCCTCCTGTATGTTTCGGATAGCCCAAAGCAATCACACGATCGTCGAAATATTCATTCAGGAAATTAAAGACGTCGGCCGTGCGATGTCGCCGGGCACCACGAGGTGTTCGTAGTGTCGTCTAAGGCAGTTTGTACCGCCACAAATTCACGAAGAATGTCCAGATAGCGTGATGCAGTAATCGTTTCGGATCTGAAAAATGGGACAATGATTCCTTTGGAAGAAATGGCGGCCCAGACCAGTACTTTTTGAGGATGCAGGGACGATGGGACTGCAACATGGGGCTTTTCGGTTCCCCATATGCGCCAGTTCTGTTTATTGACGAAGCCGTCCAGGTAAAAATAAGCTTCGTCAGTAAACCAAATGCTGCCCACATGCATATCGCCGTCATCAATCCTTAGCGAATGTCTCTCGTGCAGCAATGGTAGCGGCGCTGAGGGGTTGCCGCGTTTGAATTTTGTACGGATAGAGGTGTAAACTCTGGCGCATGAGACGATACGTGGACGTTGGCGTCATTTGGACCGCAGCTGCAACACGGCGAACGGAAACCCGAGGCCGCTGTCGGATCACCTGCTGCACTAGCTGCGCTTTGCCCTCTGTGGTTGCCGTACGCGGTCGCCCTACCTTTCCAGCACGTTCATCCGTCACGTTCCCAGTCCGTTGAAATTTGTCAAACAGATCCTTTATTGTATCGCTTTTCGGTCCTTTGGTTACATTAAACCTCCGTTGAAAACTTCGTCTTGTTGCAACAACACTGTGTTCTAGGCGGTGGAATTCCAACACCAGAAAAATCCTCTGTTCTAAGGAATAAACCATGTTGTCCACAGCACACTTTGACATTGTGAACAGCACACGCTTACAGCAGAAAGACGACGTACAGAATGGCGCACCCACAGACTGCGTTGTCTTCTATATCTTTCACATCACTTGCAGCGCCATCTGTTGTTGAAAATTGTAACTACTGTAATTTCGAAAGTTTGTCCGCCTGAAAATGTACTGTTGTCCCAAGCATATTGCAACAAACGGTGTATTTCTATCGCTGCTCGTTTAGTTTTTATTGCCGTTTCAAATATACCGGTCATTTTTGAAACACCCTGTAGATTTCTGCGCATATTTCACGCGACGTTGCAGTGTCCGTTAGCACTGACAACTTTACGCAAACGTCGCTGCTCTCGGTCGTTGACTGAAGCCCCTCAGCTGCTGCGTTGTCCACTGTGAGAGGTAACGCCTCAAATTTGGTATTCCCGACACACTCTTGACACTGTGGATCTCGGAATGCTGAATTCCCTAACGATTTCCGAAATGGAATGTACCACGCCTCTAGCTCCAACTACGATTCCGTATTCACGTCGTGCGGTCATAATCACATCGGATAGGTTTTCACGTGGATCACTTGAGCGTAGATGACAGCTCCGTCTAGCGGTTCTAGGCGCTCAGTCCGGAACCGCGCGAACGCTACGGTCGCAGGTTCGAATCCTGCCTCGGGCATGGGTGTGTGTGATGTCGTTAGGTTAGTTAGGTTTAAGAGGTTCTAAGTTCTAGTGGACTGATGACCTTAGAAGTTAAGTCCCATAGTGCTCAGAGCCATTTGAACCATTTGACAGCTCCGTCAACGCACTACCCTTTTACACCTTGAGTGCGTGATGCTACCGGCATCTGTATATCTGCATATTGCTATCCCTTGTCTTCTGTCACCTTAGAATGTAATGTGATAACTAACTGCTGTAACCGCCCACTTTCGAGCCACGGTCAACCCTAATCTAAAGCTGATACAATTACACAAGAAAACTGTTGTGGGTTGGCAGGAGAGCCAACACCGGGTTACTAGAGGAAGCCGAAAGGCACGCGTTTTAGCTCAGGCAGGCTGGCGTGAGGTCTGGAACAGGACAAGGAAATTAGACTTTAGAAAAAAGGGACGTAGCTGGTGGAATACTTAACTTCAATCCGTAAATGGTGAACGCCACTCTTGACGGTACATGTTTTACAGTATCAATAGTAACTGGTAATGGCGCCTTGCTAGGTCGTAGCAAATGACGTAGCTGAAGGCTATGCTAACTATCGTCTCGGCAAATGAGAGCGTATTTTGTCAGTGAACCATCGCTAGCAAAGTCGGTTGTACAACTGGGGCGAGTGCTAGGAAGTCTCTCTAGACCTGCCGCGTGGCGGCGCTCGGTCTGCAATCACTGATAGTGGCGACACGCGGGTCCGACGTATACTAACGGACCGCGGCCGATTTAAAGGCTACCACCTAGCAAGTGTGGTGTCTGGCGGTGACACCACTAAGACCCTTCAGTTGAAACAAGCAATTTTTTTGTGTTCCTATGATAGTATGTTACTAGCTAGCATATGTATGAATGACATCGCAAGAGCGCCTAAACTGATAACCACTGTGGTCGCATAGGATTTGAATTTGTGAAAACGGTTGAAAGACACCTGCTTTATGACGTCTGCGCGTTAACGAGAGTACGTCTCATTGGTAGGTTGTCAGATTTCTGATCCAGAAAGTGATGCCAAAAGTTACCGAAACACGTGGTTTCGGCAGAACTGATAGTTCCGATTGCGGCCATCAAACCACCGAGAGCGCCAATTCGAGAAAGCAAACTGGAACCCTCTGTCACTGTACCGTCCTTCTCACTTGTCAGTGGCTGCCCACCGATGCATCCTATAAACTAAAATTCCGCCCGAACAGGACATGAAGGCCCAGCGGTACGGACCGGCCATCGTGTCATCCTCAACCACAGGCGTCAGTGGATGCGGATACCGATCTGCCGGCCGTATGCCAGCTGGCAACCGCTACTTCTCAGTGAAGCAGCTCCTGAGTTTACCTCACCAGAGCTGAGCACACCGCGCTGGCCAGCAGCGCTCGGCAGATCGGATGGTCACCCATCAAAGTACTAGACCAGCCCGACAGCGCTTAACTTCGGTGATTTGACGGGAACCGATGCTACCACTGCGGCCTGAGACATCCTACCGACTGTTCGCATTTACTCGCACGCTGCATCACGTAGATTCACAAGCAGCCGCCTTATGGACCGGTTTCTGCTTTCAGAGTCGATTGACAGTCACTTCTGCTTCGAAAACCCGCCCTCCGGTGACTTGTGTAGGATATCGTAAGCATACGCGGCTGCTGGAAATTCATTCTATTCAACGGTTTCTCCGTTGAATGAAAATGTAACGGACAACATGATATACGGCCGATACAAACAGTGTAATTCGATTAACATGTGACGAGAACAGTTACTTCGATGCATATCTGCAGTAGTTCAGTAGCGCCAGGACACGAGTGTGTTCAAACATTTACATAGTCTAAACAAGGTTTAATGCTTTTTTTTTTCTGGACGCCCCCCGAAATATGGTCCGATACTCCGGCACTTTGTGGTCTTACTAGAAAACCACGATTTGCGGCAGCCGATGAAGATTAATTTTAGTTCCGCGACAGCACGGCCACATTTTCTGGTAATCGGTTAGGGGTACAGAGTGGAATGGAACAGTATAACAAAAAGCACGTGCCCTCGGCAGGTTTTTTTGTGCCCCCGCTTATCGCGCGGCGCTGTCGGTGACCGCGTGGCAGCGCGGTAACCCTCGCAGCCGCGGTGTGCTGCTGCTGCCGGGCGGTCGTTATTCCCGGCGAGCCGCTGCGTGCCGGTCGGTTCTGTCCCGCTTTTCCCCTTTTTCATCCGCCGGGGCGCTTTTTTCCGGACTCATTTTTGGAGCGAATATCAATTTCGATGAGTAATTGCCGCAGCACTAATAAAGCCGAAACTGCTCTCAGTTAGGGCCTATTGTTCGGCTATTAGCCAGCGCGATAAGCCATCGCGATCATTTTTTTAAATCCCTCTACCGTGGCCCGGCCCTCGTTTCACTTTTTGCAACCAAACAAATTCCGGCCAGCCCCGCCGCTGTGCTGGCAGCAGCAGAAACTCGCTGCGCCGCGTCGTTTATTACCTTGACGTGCTGGCACGGCGGCCTCTGATACGGATCGGTGGACCCTAGACTTTTTTTCACGAGGGTTACGACCCCCATCCACACCCCCTCGTCGTCGCTATTAGGACGACTGACTTGCTGTCTTTGAGCGCCTCTGACATTACATCAGAATGAGCGGTCTTCGTCTTCAGCTGATCATTCAAAATGAAGTGTTTCGGCTGTAGTCTTAGTGTCACTTTACGAACTACGGTCAGTAGTATTCGGGCATATGTGCCTGCGCAATTAAGCTTTGACAGGAGGCTCCAAAGACACGTTTGTCCGTTACAGTGCGTTTGGATCTAAGATGATCTAGAGCGTATAGAGTAATTCGAGAGATCGAAATCCGAAAATACACAAATGGAGATAAGTATGTCGTCTGATGCCTCGTTACCAGTCACAGAAATTCGTAAGTAATCGGAGGAAGTAATTTGAGGAGATAGTTGAGTCCATGTTCTGTGGGCTGTGAGTGTAGTTTGTGTTGGTACGGTGCATCATAATCATCATTTTGTTCAGGACTGCTGCTCACCGCAAAATCTGAGGCCGTGTGCAAGGTTCATTAGCTGGATGTCCGCCTGCTTAGCTAGGTGGAACCAAGTGCCTACCACGCCGTAGCGGAGAAGCGAGGCAGCTGTCCCCCACTTGAAGCAGCTGGTCGCCGCCATTTGCAGGGATGAATCCCAGTACTGCGGTTGTGACTTGAAGTATACGAGACGCAACAAGAACAAATTGAAGCACAAATTAAACACATGTTTGTTTAAAAAAATACCGAGTATCCGAGTCTGTTTTAAAAGTATACTTACATGAATGAAGTTTCCTAATTTTCCGAAATATGTCTGAATAGAGACGAGAAATTTAAGAATGTAAGGATCTTTGCTGACAAGGTGGAGCGAGTTTACATCGAGCTATTTGCATCAGATAATTACATGAATCTTTTAAAGTAGCGGACAGTACGATTATTATTAAATTCACATAATTTTCCTGTCAGGTTCTGTTTGCTTTTTGCCGACTACTGTGTACATTTTCCACGCTGACTTTTGTTTAGCACTGTATTGCCTACACTCGAATTTTGGTATGATTAATTGTAATAACCCATATCACTTTAAATACCGTAGGAATTTAATTCGCACATTAATTTTTAACACTGATAGCACCTCTGAAAGTGGTTGAGTTTGCAACATTTGATGAAATATTTGACGATTTACGAAGTATAATCACCACCTGACAACACATGTTAAGTATCTAAACGCAGTTATTCGACCTGCCTCTGATTCATACTTAATATAAGGGCTATTACAAATGATTGAAGCGATTTCATTATGTCGTGCTTCAAATGGACTCACACCAGTCAGTCATGACAGTGCAACGACACTTCAGGACGAAGTTCAACAAAGATCCACCAACTGCTAACTCCATTCGGCGATGGTATGCGCAGTTTAAAGCTTCTGGATGCCTCTGTAAGGGGAAATCAACGGGTCGGCCTGCAGTGAACGAAGAAACGGTTGAACGCGTGCGGGCAAGTTTCACGCGTAGCCCGCGGAAGTCGACGAATAAAGCAAGCAGGGAGCTAAACGTACCACAGCCGACGGTTTGGAAAATCTTATGGAAAAGGCTAAAGCAGAAGCCTTACCGTTTACAATTGCTACAAGTCATGACACCCGATGACAAAATCAAACGCTTTGAATTTTCGGCGCGGTTGCAACAGCTCATGGAAGAGGATGCGTTCAGTGCGAAACTTGTTTTCAGTGATGAAGCAACATTTTTTCTTAATGGTGAAGTGAACAGACACAATGTGCGAATCTGGACGGTAGAGAATCCCCACGCATTCGTGCAGCAAATTAGCAATTCACCAAAAGTTAACGTGTTTTGTGCAATCTCACGGTTTAAAGTTTACGGCCCCTTTTTCTTCTGCGAAAAAAACGTTACAGGACACGTGTATCTGGACGTGCTGGAAAATTGGCTCATGCCACAACTGGAGACCGACAGCGCCGACTTCATCTTTCAACAGGATGGTGCTCCACCGCACTTCCATCATGATGTTCGGCATTTCTTAAACAGGAGATTGGAAAACCGATGGATCGGTCGTGGTGGAGATCATGATCAGCAATTCATGTCATGGCCTCCACGCTCTCCCGACTTAACCCCATGCGATTTCTTTCTGTGGGGTTATGTGAAAGATTCAGTGTTTAAACCTCCTCTACCAAGAAACGTGCCAGAACTGGGAGCTCGCATCAACGATGCTTTCGAACTCATTGATGGGGACATACTGCGCCGAGTGCGGGAAGAACTTGATTATCGGCTTGATGTCTGCCGAATCACTAAAGGGGCACATATAGAACACTTGTGAATGCCCAAAGAAACTTTTTGAGTTTTTGTATGTGTGTGCAATGCATTGTGAAAATATCTCAAATAATAAAGTTATTGTAGAGTTGTGAAATTGCTTCAATCATTTGTAATAACCCTGTATATTCGATTAAAAATCTAAATACCTATCATGTGCCTAGTTCTTCATTCAGTTCAACTTAGTACATTAACCCTGTTAGCATTTTTAGTAATTTATATGCAAATACAATATAAGTACTTGACATGCAACAAAGCACCTTTGTCTGTAATCTAACACTGCAACTTTTTCCCTATGTAGCTTGCAATTTTTATTGCAGAAAGTTTATTAGATACAATATAAGGTGTAGATATAGACATCAGGTTAGGCTATAGAACAATCTGTTGTCACCTACATTTAGCATTTGCATTAATCGGCTTTGCAAACACTATACCTTTTTCAAGTGAATTGGAAATCCAAATACTGTCGGTATAGCATCGTCCTTCAGTTGACGTCTATTTACATAATTTTCCATGTAACAATTCTCTTCAAAATGAAGAGAGCACAGTAAATGATTTGCTGTCGGTTGGAAGTTCTCCCTCCGAGTAGCAACTATCCATTTACGATTTAGAAAATCATTTGTAAGGGGAAACCTAAACAAAAACAAACGCTCATGATGTATTATATCTCCATGAAAATACTATAGACAAGTAATAGAAAGTAACAAACAACCAGAAATGACTGACCTGTGACACGTAACATTGTTTCCGTCTTCGACTTTGCTTCCATTCTTACTGTTGCGATTAAAAGCAGCACACGAACGAACCATGTTTACGCACTGTTTCCCTGCAAATGGCGGCCTCTGTCACGTTCGATGTGGGGACGCGACACTAGCGCCAATGCGCGGTCTAGTTTTTATTTACTAAGTCTACGGGTGGAACGTGTTTGCCTATGATGCATCGGGCCCGGGTTCGATTCCTGGCCGGGTTGGAGATTTTCGCCGCTCGTGGACTGGGTGTCGTGCTGTTCTCATCATCATTTCTTCATCACTGACAAGCAAGTCGGCCAATGTGGCGTCACCCGCAGCGAGACTTGCAAACCGCCGGCCGAACGTGACCGGATGGGGCCTCTCGGCCATCAGTGCCACACTGTCGTTTTTTTATTGGCTGGATGCGTAGACCGAAGCGACTGGAAAGCAAGTGGTGAATACGGAAACATTTCATCCAAAGTCATATATGGTTTGAAAGTGAATGTTAGCTGTGTCTCTACTGCCGCAACATACTTACAGGGTGTTTCAAAAATGACCGGTATATTTGAAATGGTAATAAAAACTAAACGAGCAGCGATACAAATACACCGTTTGTTGCAATATGCTTGGGACAACAGTACATTTTCAGGCAGACAAACTTTCGAAATTACAGTAGTTACAATTTTCAACAACAGATGGCGCTGCGGTCTGGGAAACTCTATAGTACGATATTTTCCACATATCCACCATGCGTAGCAATAATATGGCGTAGTCTCTGAATGAAATTACCCGAAACCTTTGACAACGTGTCACATGCGGATGCGTCATGCGTCACATGCGGATGAGATGTACTGCTTCAGCTGTTCAATTGTTTCTGGATTCTGGCGGTACACCTGGTCTTTCAAGTGTCCCCACAGAAAGAAGTCACAGGGGTTCATGTCTGGCGAAGAGGAAGGCCAATCCACGCCGCCTCCTGTATGTTTCGGATAGCCCAAAGCAATCACACGATCATCGAAATATTCATTCAGGAAATTAAAGACGTCGGCCGTGCGATGCGGCCGGGCACCATCTTGCATAAACCACGAGGTGTTCGCAGTGTCGCCTAAGGCAGTTTGTACCGCCACAAATTCACGAAGAATGTCCAGATAGCATGATGCAGTAATCGTTTCGGATCTGAAAAATGGGCCAATGATTCCTTTCGAAGAAATGGCGGCCCAGACCAGTACTTTTTGAGGATGCAGGGACGATGGGACTGCAACATGGGGCTTTTCGGTTCCCCATATGCGCCAGTTCTGTTTATTGACGAAGCCGTCCAGGTAAAAATAAGCTTCGTCAGTAAACCAAATGCTGCCCACATGCATATCGCCGTCATCAATCCTGTGCACTATATCGTTAGCGAATGTCTCTCGTGCAGCAATGGTAGCGGCGCCGAGGGGTTGCCGCGTTTGAATTTTGTATGGATAGAGGTGTAAACTCTGGCGCATGAGACGATACGTGGACGTTGGCGTCATTTGGACCGCAGCTGCAACACGGCGAACGGAAACCCAAGGCCGCTGTCGGATCACCTGCTGCACTAGCTGCGCGTTGCCCTCTGTGGTTGCCGTACGCGGTCGTCCTACCTTTCCAGCACGTTCATCCGTCACGTTCCCAGTCCGTTGAAATTTTTCAAACAGATCCTTTATTGTATCGCTTTTCGGTCCTTTGGTTACATTAAACCTCCGTTGAAAACTTCGTCGTGTTGCAACAACACTGTGTTCTAGGCGGTGGAATTCCAACACCAGAAAAATCCTCTGTTCTAAGGAATAAACCATGTTGTCTACAGCACACTTGCACGTCGTGAACAGCACACGCTTACAGCAGAAAGACGACGTACAGAATGGCGCACCCACAGACTGCGTTGTCTTCTATATCTTTCACATCACTTGCAGTGCCATCTGTTGTTGAAAATTGTAACTACTGTAATTTCGAAAGTTTGTCCGCCTGAAAATGTACTGTTGTCCCAAGCATATTGCAACAAACGGTGTATTTCTATCGCTGCTCGTTTAGTTTTTATTGCCGTTCCAAATATACCGGTCATTTTTGAAACACCCTGTACGTCAACATACAACAGTGTCTTGATTAATTACTAGGCGAGATGGCTAAGGCGGTGATGAATACTGTGGACCCGCGTTCGGAAGGACTGTGGTTCGTATCCCCCTCTGGCCATCCACATATTCTACAGTTTCCCTAAATCGCTTGAGGCGGCTACCTGGATGGTTCTTTTGATAAGTATCCGGACGATATCCTTTCTGATTGCGAATGTAACAAGTCAGGATCTTGCGGAATTTCTCTTAATTACGCAAATCTACAATATCATTTAGTTTCTAACCCTGTTGATACCTATTTCCGGGTGTAGAGAACCTGATTCATGTTTCTCGACACTTACGTAGTTTATCAGCTCTCGTGCGAAACTTTGACTTTCATATTCATCGATGAGCCAAATATTATGACCACCTGATTAGTAGCGTGCTGTTCCAACTTTCAAACACAGTACAACAGAGAGTCTGCCTGGCATGGATTTGACAAGTCATTGGGAGGATTCCAGAAGTGTGTGGCACCAGACGTCAACGCACAGGTCATGCAATTCCCACAAATTACGGGACGGTGGTGTACGGGCACGCAGCTGGCGCCCGACGTGTGTTCCAGTGGGTAGAGATCAGGCAGACTTTCTGGCCAAGACATCAATGTGAGTTCATTATAGTGCTCCTCAAACCACTTCAGCACGATTCTGACCCTTGAAACACGGACAGTTATCCTGCTTCGAGATGGCATCGCCTTAGTGGGAGATTTCAAGCATGAAGCGATGCAGATGGTCCTCAATAATGTTCATGTACTTCACTGCTGCATGATGCCTTCGATTACCACCACAGATCCCATGGAAGCCCAACTCAATACACCCCACAGCATAATTCTGCCCTCAGCTGCCTCCATGTGTAGCGCGTGCATGTTTCGCACAGTCATTTGCCTGGATGACGGCGTGTAAGGACACAAACTTCGATCTGGTGTAACAAGAAACGGTATTCATTCGACAGGTGCCACGTTTCTATAGATCCACGGTGAGAACTCAGTGATGCTGTGCCAATGTAGTCTTAACTGACGATGTCGTCGGGTCGACACAGGAACACGTAGGGGTCTTGCGACGTGCAGCTCCATGTTCAACAGTGGCCTTTGAACTGTGTGCTCTGAAACGCTTGTGACTGCTCCAGCATTGTGATCTGTCGTCACATTTTCCGCAGATCCGTGCCTGTCGTGGATTACACAGCGGGGGATCCTCCAACTTCTATGTTTTGTTGGTGACACGTGGTCGTCCATCACCATGCGGCCTGCTCGTCACTCCGCCATCCTTCAACCACTTTCCTAGGTGCTCACGACAGTAGTACTTCAACAGGCCACCAGCTCTCCGTTTCAAGGATTCTCGTTCCCAGCCGCTGCGCCACAACAATGTGCATTTCGTCAAACCCGCTTATATCATATGCGACCTGTATTTTGGCTACAATGACTGCCCATTTTCTCCCTTCTGCTTACATTCATTCTTTACTGCGTCACGTGCTCGCAACAGCAGCACCAGGAGGTATTCAAACTCACAGCGGACAGTTCAGATGGTTCAAATGGCTCTGAGCACTATGGGACGTAACATCTGAGGTCATCAGTCCTCTAGAACTTAGAACTACTTAAACCTAACTAACCTAAGGACATCACACACATCCATGCCCGAGGCAGGATTCGAACCTGCGACCGTAGCGGTCACGCGGTTCCAGACTGAGGAGCATAGAACCGCTCGGCCACCACTGCCGGCGCAGTGGACAGTTGTCATAACGTTTTCGCTTATCGTTGTATTTTACTGTTTGTACAGTATATCGCTGGCTACATGCGCCATAGCTTGTACCATGAAAATTGGTTTTTCGTATAAATGACATTAAAAACATGTAAACCGCAACTTTATTACTTATTACGGTTTTCTAAAGTTAATCCGACATTATTCGAGATAAATATCGCTGATTATTTTTAATTATTTACCAATCTATGTTATGTCAAATTAATGATGCGGCATTAAATCCGCAATTTTACATATATTAACTTTATTTTGACATTCTTGTCTGTCTTTTATTTTCATAATAGTTTCAAAGAATTCACATGTGAAAATTACAACAAATAATTTCGAAGTATATTAAATTAAAAAAAAAAGCATGTTTATAAACTATTAATTTGAGTCATTAATTGTTCTAGCAGCTTCTGAAACGAAGCGTAATATATATCCTTTGCCCATCTGGCGCCAAAAACGTCACTTCTTCGCATGTATCCTCACAGTGGTCATGAGCAGAGCGTGAACCTCTTCGCTAACTGTCAGTGAACAACTGCACATTATGTCTTGTAAAAAAAATTGTGATGTTTACTGGACGTTAAGAGTGCTTGCGACTTCATCCTTATTGAAGAGTAAGGAGTTGAAATAAATCGTAGATATGCAAAATATGTTACCTTGTTCTACTGAAAAATCCAGGACCTAATGTTTCTTAACAACTTCTGTACGCTGACGCCAGCTACAAGTTCAGGAAGAACTTTCACATTATCGTAGAGTGCTCTCCTTAAACAATGACTAAAAGTATTGAATCAGTATTGTTTACCACTAACGAGCAATAAATTTTGGAACTGTAATCTGTTACGTTAAAACTTGAGGAGTACCATACGAGGTAGTGCTGCGTATGTTATGTCATCGAACACAATTTTCCTCCCTTGATTTTTTCGGCCTTGATTTTGTCCATTGCCCAGCGGTTAAGACACTCCGCACGGACTATAAGATAATTGTTACAGTAAGTAAGATTTCTGCTCCTGATGTGCACGTAGATAAACACCCACTTCTAATGCGTCGATGCGCTGTAAGACATCGGTCCAATGCCACCAGTCGGAAGTAAACAATACTCAAGCTGCAGTTACACTACAGTGTTACAGTACCAAAGCTCTCAAGAACGGAAAAGGCGGAACCAAATTATTGCAATCTTTGTATTTGTGATATCAACTCTAAAACGTGAAGATGTTAGTGTATGGAAAACTCTTTTGTGCGAAGGTACACCACAAAGACAGTCGTTCCCTCGCTCACTTACGCCCCGCGACAGCGCATTGGCCATCCAATAAACGTTGCCGTAGCAGTAGATTTCATTCTCTGCCTTGTTATGTTTCATTCTTCTACGTTTACTGAACCCCGATATGTTTTACTGTTTGTTGAGCGGCCGCATCTCGTGGTCGTGCGGTAGCGTTCTCGCTTCCCACGCCCGGGTTCCCGGATTCGATTCCCGGCGGGGTCAGGGATTTTTCTCTGCCTCGTGATGGCTGGGTGTTGTGTGCTGTCCTTAGGTTAGTTAGGTTTAAGTAGTTCTAAGTTCTAGGGGACTGATGACCGTAGATGTTAAGTCCCATAGTGCTCAGAGCCATTTGAACCATTTTTTTGTTTGTTGAGCAAGAAGAAAGCTCTACTAAAACGTGCATGAAGACGTCACATACACACTGTAAGCAAGAGACATGGGAGAAAACCGTATCACTGACGGTTTTTAAATGATATGATGAAATGTGTATCGTCACGTGAAAAGGGCTTTCAGTAGTTGGATACACAGTACCAATATTAGTAAGCTATTTGTACCGTAGCTATAGATACCGTGTATACAGGAATGGAGAGTCTGCTCGACTTTATTGCGGACGTATCAGTATGCTTAAGAGGAAAGGCGAATTAATAGTGTGTCAGCCCAGATTAAGTGGGTACCTTCGGAGACGCATGCCATGTACGTAAATAGAGCTGATTGTCCGGCGTCTGAGATGAATGACTATGTTCCTGCGTTTCACGTTGCTGGGATTCTGTGATCCATGGGAATCCCGTTTCACCACTGTCAGAGCCGCTACGCGCCGGTCCTAAATAACGACCACTTCGATGTAATCATCGTAGAAGCTCAAGTCTGGTTCACGAATCCACTGCACATAATCGTATCCTGCGCGCCGCTCACGTTTAAGGGTCCATTCCTCTCGGTCAGCGTAAGAGATTCAGCGATTTTTACGATTTTTGTTTGGCAAAACGAATGAAGCAACCAACGTAAATCTTTTTGCGCATTGTTTATTGATTCCTGAACAACATTTGTTGATGTTTTTAAAAGTAATTCAGTTATCATTAAGACCGCTGTTTGAAGTAAAAACAAACACTTTTCTTAGTGCTGGACGTTTGAAAGAAAGATGTGGTTTTGTCGTGTGTGTGTTTGATGACGTTTTTTGCAATAACGAATGACTAAATTAAAATTAGAAAAATATCCTGTTACTCCTTGCGGACATGCCCGAGGAGAAATTCAGCCAAATTCTAGAGAGAGATCTTCATTAGTGTGACCGCAAATCATTCGGTCATTTTTTTTATTTTAATCTGTTCAATAGTTACTGCAGAAAACGTGACCAAAAACACACGACAAAGCTAAGTCTTTGTTTGAAACATCCGACATTTTATTATTTTGTCAGGTTTCAAAAAACTGTGCTATCACTCCGTGCACAATATCCTACAGGTTAAGAAAAATGTTTTTATTTTTATTTTAGATAAGATTTGCAGAGTGCAGGACTTCCGTCGGATAGGGTCTTAACCATGACTGAATTTCCTTAAAAAATCGGAAAATGTTGTTTAAGAATCAATAATTAATACCCAGACATGTTGGTTTCAGGCGCTATGAGATGTCTATGTGTGGCAGCCTAACGGGTCTGAACAGTCTTCCTAAAGCAGTTGGGTTGGCCCTCCTGGCAAGTGGCACCTCTGTGGACAGTCGACTAGTTTCCTCTGAACAGCAGTGTATTGAGTGGAAGCCGTAGCTGCCTCGCGCTGCCCATTGATTTTTGTACACGTAACACGTGTTACCCGCGGTTAGGACAGTCAGCTTTCAGGACGTGCAGGTTGGACGCGATATTGCAGTAGTTCACCGGAGTGCTTAAAGCCTCAGAAGTTTCAGAAGGGATATTGATTTTGTCAAGAAACACGTTTTATAATCTTGTGGCTTGCTACTGACGACGCATGAAGTCAAACCGGATGAACCCTATAGTAGGAGAAGAATCAGATGCGTCAGGCAGCGGTCAGCAAAACGACGTGGGATGAAAAAAAAATGTTCAAATGTGTGTGAAATCTTATGGGACTTAACTTCTGAGGTCATCAGTCGCTAAGCTTACACACTACGTAACCTAAATTATCCTAAGGACACACACACACACACACACACACACACACACACACACACACACCCTTGCCCGAGGGAGGACTCGAACCTCCGCCAGGACGAGCTGGGATAAAAGGCTGGTCGTTTTAAGCGACGACTCTCGACAAGGCCCCTGCTCCTGCTACTGCTTCGAGAATGAATCGCCTTGACCATTAGGCTGTCAGAGCATGCCTCCTGGTCCGACTCTCACTTTCGTTGTCAGCAGTTTTCCATATTACTTCGGAATAATGATATGAGGTCACTTTGACTTTAAGGGAAACTTCTGTTACTGATGGGTCTATATGAATGAATCGTAGAATTCACAGTCGCATTCTGCTGTATTTAAAATTCGTTGATTTACACACTGAAGCGCCAAAGAAACTGCTACTGGCATGAGTATTCAAGTACAGAGATATGTAAACAGGCAGAATAGGGCGCTGCGGTCGGCAACGCGTATGTTAAATCTTTTACTGCTGATACAGTGGCAGGTTATCAAGATTTAAGTGAATTTTAACGAGGTGTTATAGTCGGCGCACGAGCGATGGCACAGCATCTCCAAGGTAGCGATGAATTGGGGATTTTCCCCTCACGACTATTTCACGAGTGTACCGTGAATATCAGGAATCCGGTAAAACATCAGATCTCCGATGTCGCTGCGGCCGGAAAAGATCCTGCAAGAACGGGACCAACGATGACTGAAGAAAATTGTTCAACGTGACAGAAGTGCAACCCTACCGCAAATGTGCAGATTTCAATGCGGGCCCATGAACAAGCGTCAGCGTGCGAAGCATTCAACGAAACATCAGCGGTACGGGCATTCAGAGCCGAAGACCCACTCGTGTACCTATGGTGACTGAACGACACAAAGCTTTACGCCTCGCCTGGGCCCCTCAGCACCAACATTGGACTGTTGACGGACGGCCACGGTGGCCGAGCGGTTGCAGGGGCTACGGTCTGGAACTGCGCGACTGCTATGGTCGCAGGTTCGAATCCTGCCTCGGGCATGGATGTGTGTGATGTCCTTAGGTTAGTTAGGTTTAAGTAGTTCTAAGTTCTAGGGGACTGATGACCACAGAAGTTATGTCCCATTTGGACCATTTGAACTGTTGATGACTGGAAATATGTTGCCTGGTCGGACGAGCCTCGTTTCTAATTGTATCGAGCGGATGGACGTGTACGGGCATGGAGACAACCTCGTGAATCCATGGACCCTGCATGTCAGCAGAGGACTGTTCAAGCTGGTGGAGGCTCTGTAATGGTGTGGGGCGTGTGCAGTTGGAGTGGTATGGGACCCCCGGTACGTCTAGATACGAGTCTTGACAGGTGACACGTACGTAAGCATCCTGTCTGATCACCTGCTTCCGTTGATGTCTTGTGTGCATTCCGACGGACTCGGACAGTTCCAGCAGAACAACGCGACGCCACACACGTCCAGAATTGCTACAGAGTGTCTCCAGGGACACTCTTCTGAGTTTAAACACTTCTGCTGGCCACGAAACTCCCCATACATGAACATTATTGAGCATATGTGGGAACATTGTTGGGGATATGTGGGATGCCTTGCAAAATGCCGTTCATAAGAGATCTCCACCCCGTCGTAGTCTTACGGATTTATGGACAGCCATGCAGGATTAATGGTGTCAGACTGTAGCGGCTAGAACCGCACGGCCACTCCGGTCGGCTCTGCGTGCTCGCGTGGGCCCTACACAATATTGGGCAGGCGTGCCAGTTTCTTTGGTTCTTCAATGTCTGTCAAAATATATCACAGGGCACGGTGCTGGAGGTGGAGGGTACGTTTTACCACCACTAGTCATCTGCAAATACAATACGGGAAAAATGGTCTGTGTGCCTCCAAACGAGCCTAATTTCTCTTGTCTTTCGCGGCCGTTGGGCGAAATGTGCGTTGGCGGCAGTAGCTTCGCTCTTCTGTCAGCTTCACATGGCAGTTCTCTGAATTTCTGCGCAGTACTGGCCTGTTCTTCGAACCTACCGCGAACAAACCTAGCACCAGGCCTATAAATCACTTCGATGTCTTCCTTTAATCCGGCCTAGTGTGAATCCCGAACACTCGAGCAGTCCTCAGGAGTGGATGCACTAGTGTTCTGTATGCGATCTCCCTTTTAGATGAATCACGATTTCCTAAAATTCTCCCATGAAACCGACCTTACGTGCTCGTGACGCAACGTGATACCTAGGTACCTAATCTGTGTGACTGGTGTCAAGCAGCACACCACTAACACTGTATTGGAACCATCGTGGAATTGTTCTTGCTACTCATCTGAATCGTTGTTGTGAACTTCAGGAGCCAGGTTTGCTGCATCCCTCGACACTACTGTGTCCTGTGGAAGCCTTTTCGTCTGCATTAACTTACATTTTTCTACATTTAGAGACAGCTGGAATTCATCAGATAAAGTAGAAGTTGTATCTAAGTCATCTCAGCCACTCAACACCTTTCCGTATACCACAGCCTCATCAGCAAACAATCGGATATAGCTGCTGCCCACCCTCTCCGTCAGGTCTTGTATGTTTCGTATAGAGGACAACAGCGGTCCTGTCACACTTCCCTGATTCATTCGTGACGATAGCCGCGTGCCGGCCGGGATGGCCGAGCGGTTCTAGGCGCTTCAGTCTGGAATCGCGCGACCGCTACGGTCGCAGGTTCGAATCCTGTCTCGGACATGGATGTGTGTGATGTCCTTAGGTTTAAGTAGTTCTAAGTTCTAGGGGACTGATGACCTGAGAAGTTAAGTCCCATAGTGCTTAGAGCCATTTGAAACATTTGATAGCCGCATCTGTGATTAACATTCACCGTCGACAGCAACGTACTGGGTTTTGTTACGAAGTCTTTTGAGTACCCACATACCTGGAAACATAATCCGTATGCACGGCGCTTCGTTAACAGTCTGCAGTGGGGAATAATTTTGGCTCACTCCTAGAGGTGAGATCAGATGCAGAGGTGGCTGATGTGTTTAGTCCAGAAAAGCGGGAAGTCCCGGTTGTGGTGCCGGTCTGACGCGTATTTCCACGATTCGCGACACGTTCAGCTGTCCGCAACTGGCGGCTGTAAGCACCGCGCCGCCGCGCGGACGCCTGCTGTCAGCGCAGCAACGCGACGACGTCCGGCTGCGCGGGACGGACTGCGCTGCGAAAAGTGCGGCGGACAGCGGAGAGTGCCAGGGGCTGCCATTGTTTGCCGCCCACGCCGCGTAATTAGCCGCGACAGGCGCGCGCAGTTTTCGCCCGCTAATCACCAATTAGAGGGGCGGCGACGGCGGCGGCGACACGGCCGGCGGGGACACGCATGCGGCTGTCACGGCGCGGATGCCGACGCGGGCCGACAGAGAGCGAAACGAAGCGCGAACACGTCTCCACTCTTTCACTATTTTTTCTCCATCCCTCACTAGAGACCTGAAGGCAGATTCAAACAGAAAATTTAGTCACCTATGCTGATAGAGTCACGATCTTTTTCACCACTTACACGTTGTTATAATCCGAGTATTACGAGGGTGAGTCAGATGAAAACCTCAAATTTTTAATAACAAATAGAAATTTCGCGCCGTTATCTAGTAAGTTGGTAAGCGTGCTACAAACAGCGTGCAGAATGGCCTGTAGGTGGCAGCATAGTACATATGCACACATACCGTCGCAGTATCAGTATAAAGATGGCTGCCCCACTTGCGACTTGCACCAGGGAAGAACAGCGTTCTGTTACTCGGTTTATGCGTGGTGAAGGTGTGAAACCTATTGAAATTCATCGATGAATGAAGGTTCAGTACGGTGATGCATGTTTGTCACAGCAGCAATGGAGTAGGAAGTTCGAAAATGGTGTGACTTCAGTGGAAGATGCTCCTCGCCCAGGTCAGGCACAACATCTACATCTCTACATCCATACTCCGCAAGCCACCTGACGGTGTGTGGCGGAGGGTACCTTGAGTACCTCTATCGGTTCTCCCTTCTGTTCCACTCTCGTATTGTTCGTGGAAAGAAAGATTGTCGGTATGCCTCTGTGTGGGCTCTAATCTCTCTGATTTTATCCTCATGGTGTCTTCGCCAGATATACGTAGGAGGGAGCAATATACTGCTTGACTCGTCGGTGAAGGTATGTTCGCGAAACTTCGACAAAAGCCCGTACCGAGCTACTGAGCGTCTCTCCTGCAGAGTCTTCCACTGGAGTTTATCTGTCATCTCCGTAACGCTTTCGCGATTACTAAATGATCTTGTAATGAAGCGCGCTGCTCTCCGTTGGATCTTCTCTATCTCTTCTATCAACCCTATCTGGTACGGATCCCACACCGGTGAGCAGTATTCCAGCAGTGGGCGAACACGCGTACTGTAACCTACATCCTTTGTTTTCGGATTGCAATTCCTTACGATTCTTCCAATGAATCTCAGTCTGGCATCTGCTTTACCGCCGATCAACTTTATATGATCATTCCATTTTAAATCATTCCTAATGCCTACTCCCAGATAATTTATGGAATTAACTGCTAAATATTGAAGGATCTTTCTTTCTATGCATTCGCAGCACATTAGACTTGTCTACATTGAGATTCAGGTGCCATTCGTCAATTCGTTGCAGATCCTCCTGCATTTCAGTACAATTTTCCATTGTTACAACCTCTCGATATACTACAGCATCATCCGCACAAAGCCTCAGTGAACGTCCGATGTTATCCACAAGATCATTTATGTATATTGCGAATAGCAACGAGTCGTGACTCCACAGAACATTGCAGCCGTTAATGCCATAGTGAAGGAAAACCGCCGAGTGACACTGAATGACAATGCAGCATGTTTACAGATTAGTCATGGGTCAGCACACCACATTGTGCATGATGTGCTCCAGTTTCACAAAGTGTCTGCAAGATGGGTGTCACAGAAGCTGACTCCTGAAATGAGATAACGACGTGTTGATGCTTGTGAAGAACTTCTTCGGCGCTTTGAACGAGAAGGTGATGGCTTCCTTGCAAGAATCGTTACTGGGTTCACTTCCACCAACCGGAAACGAAGAGAGCGAGCAAGGAATGGCGCCATTCCTCATCACCAAAACCAAAGAAGTTTCGAACAGAACCATCAGAAGGGAAGGTTATGCTGAGACTCGTTTTCGACGAAAAAGGCGTCATTTTTGTAGCATTACATGCCTAGATGGACCACTGTCACCAGTGCATCATACACAGATCTCCTAAAAATTCATCTGCGGCGTGCAATCAAGCCAAAGCGACGTGGATTGCTGTCAGCAGGTGTCCTTTTGCAACATGACAATGCAAGGCCCCACACCGCCCGTACAACAGTTGCAACAATCACGGGCCTCCATTTTGAGTGTCTTTCTCATCCACCATACTCACCAGACCTTGCCCTCATATGTTTGGATCACTCAAAGACACAATGGGAGGAAAGAAGTTGCGTTCTCATGAAGAGGTACGCCACGCGGTGAACGAGTGGTTGCGCGAACTACCAAAATAATTTTTTTCTAAAGGAATTTATGCACTTCGTAAGCGCTGGAGGACTTGCATTGAGCGTGGGGGAGATTATGTTGAAAAGTGATACAACTTTGTACACTTCTGAACAATAAATAATATTTTTTAAAAATATTTAAGGTTTTCATTTGACTCACTCTCGTATCTCTAAAGCCACAAGCGTTGCCCAAAATATATCCGCAACAAGTGTTTATATAACGGTGCGGTTTTCGCTAAGTTACAACGAAAATATGACTAATTTTGTGACCTACTCAAGTAATATTTAACTTTTATAGCTGCGAAATTATGACACCGATATTTTTTCATTACTGCAACTATGCAAGGCGTGTCAGAAGTGATGGACCAGTATTCAGGTGTATGACATGAATGATAAATCGAAACAAAAAAGACGAGTAAAAATTGACTCTAAAACGCATACCTTAAGAGTTATCATCAGCACTTGTTCATCTTCGCTGCTTTGGAACGCAAGTGTTCTAATGAACAAACGCTCATAACTTTTAAGCTATGTATTTTACGGCACATGTTTACTGGACTTCTTTTCCTGTTTTGGTCCATACCATCACCTTCCAAAACATGGGGAGCAAAGAGCTGGCAGTAGAAGAGATTTGTTTCACAGGTTCGAAGACCAACAAATAGCTCTTAAGGTATGCGTTGTATAGCACATGTGTACTTGCCTTTTTTCCTTCGAATGATCATTCTTGTCATATCCCTGAATATTGACAATCACTTCTGAAACACCCAGTATATTTTTTTTCTCTGGCATTGAAGGATCTGCAGTCGGCGACATAGGCTAAACATGGTTCACATTTACCCAGCACCAGATCGGCGCGAGCTACATTTTATGTGCAACCTTTCCCTACATTCCCTTCACACGCCTGAAACATTAACTTTTCTCCAAAAAAATCTGTTCTTGTCAGCCTCATATTTGATACGTCCTGCATCGCAGGTCGTTTGAGGTTTCGGCGGTATCTCGGACCAGCCTGGCGGTGCAGCGAATTTTGCCATTCTCCGCATTCATCCTTTTCACATCGGCGGGGTAATTTTACGCGTTACTCTTCAGCCGATTTCCAGGATGAATTCTGGTAGTAGGCAATGAAAACTTCGTAACTCCATTTTCTTAAATTTTGCAGGTGAAGCAAAAATGTTTGTTAAAAAATAATATAAGCTGATAAAGTTGCTACTCGTGTGACTGTATAGTAGAAGCCTAGTTATTGACAGATTACTGAAATTCATGCACTTGCAAATCTATCTGTCGTAAAGGAGTTTCTGGAATTATGAGTTTTCACAGAGAGATTTATATACACAACCTGGCTACTAGTGAAAACCGAATCAAAATTCCTACTTTATTTCAGGAGATTATGCAGAACATACAGACAGAAACGGCGACGTGGTCCTTACGTATAGATCTACGAACAGATACATAAATGCTGATAGATCTACGGACAGATACATAAATGCTGAAAATCAAATTTTTATTGTCCCTGGAAGCCGTTACGTAGGGAATGTCCACTGGACAGTTTATGCAGTGACGTAATATAAATCCGTGCTCAAGGTCAGTCCTTGGAACATCGGTACGACAGCCATAGTAGAAACATGGAAACCGTACCTGAGTTGCCTGTCAGGAAAGTTACGTGAATATGATGTAAACACGACTGGAACAACAAAAGCAAAACGACGATAATGGAATGTAGTCGAATTAAGTCGGGTGATGCTGAGGGAATTAGATTAGGAAATGAGACACTTAAAGTAGTAAAGGAGTTTTGCTATTTGGGGAGCAAAATAACTGATGATGGTCGAAGTAGAGAGGATATAAAATGTAGATTGGCAATGGCAAGGAAAGCGTTTGTGAAGAAGAGAAATTTGTTAACATCGAGTATAGATTTAAGTGTCAGGAAGTCATTTCTGAAAGTATTTGTATGGAGTGTAGCTATGTATGGAAGTGAAACATGGACGATAAATAGTTTGGACAAGAAGAGAATAGAAGCTTTCGAAATGTGGTGCTACAGAAGAATGCTGAAGATTAGATGGGTAGATCACATAACTAATGAGGAGGTATTGAATAGGATTGGGGAGAAGAGAAGTTTGTGGACAACTTGACCAGAAGAAGGGATCGGTTGGTAGGACATGTTCTGAGGCATCAAGGGATCACCAATTTAGTATTGGAGGGCAGCGTGGAGGGTAAAAATCGTAGAGGGAGACCAAGCAGATTCAGAGGGATGTAGGTTGCAGTAAGTACTGGGAGATGAAGAAGCTTGCACAGGATAGAGTAGCATGGAGAGCTGCATCAAACCAGTCTCAGGCCCGAAGACCACAACAACAACAACAACAGGACTGGAAAGAGTCACCACTGAAAAACCTTGCCACGAGTCATTGTATGTATGGTTATGCATGCACCGCCAAATAATTGGCGTTAATCCATGCGAAACACGCAATGGAAACAAAAATAAATGTGACAGGGAAAAGTTTTTAATGTGTGTTTTAATACTGTTGCTCATTTGTGTGAGAAATTCTTGGCGATGACGGAGGACCCACGCTGCACATTTCTAAGTGCGCATACTGTCGTGGAGAGTACTGAGCAAGACACGCGGCTGTGATGGCTTCAGTGTGCGGGGGCGTGGGCTGCGCGCCACGGCCGTCGTGTGCAGGTGCAGGTGTGGGTGTGGGTGTGGGCGTGGCGCGGCGCGGCGCGGCGGCGATTCTATTTACTCCGGGGATCCGCCGCCCGGCTTCATCCATAATCAATGGCCGCCGCGAGTCGTGTTAAGACAAGCCGGCCGGGCGCCGTCGTATGAATTATTCCGCCGTCAGTCGCATTCATAATCCACCGGATACGCGGAAACACTTCGGGACTTCCCCGACCTCGTTCGGCCCAGCGGCGTGGGTGGGTGGTGGGAGAGGGGGGGGCCCGGCGGCCGTTCCCAGGCTACTCGCCCGTTTCTGGCAAGATTACTACGTAGACGTTACTGCTGGCACTGCCACACCGAGCCATGGCGCGGGAGAAGGGGGGGGAGGTGGAGTCTCCAGTGAAAGTCATTCACATGGGAGCCGTAGGTGTTTCCCCCTCGCCGATTTCATTCATATTTACACGGTGTGCAGGGCACGACTAAGAGTCAACACCTGTGAATATTCAGCGGGATTTTGAAACGTATATTGTGTTCGAACATCACGAATTAACTCGAAAAAAAACTGTCTATTGACACGCAGTCAACACGGATTTAGAAAACATCGTTCTTCTGAAACACAACTAGCTCTTTACTCGCACGAAGGGTTGAGTGCAATCAACAAGGTATTTCAAATTGATTCCGAATTTCTGGATTTCCGGGGGGCTTTGACACTGTACCACAACAGCGGCTTGTAGTGAAATTTAGTGCCTATTGAATATGGTCTCAGTTATGTGACTTCATTCGTGATTTCCTGGCGCAGAGGTCACAATTCGTGGTAACTGATGGAAAGTCATCGAGTAAAACAGGAGCGATTTCTGGCGTTCCCGAAGGTAGTGTTATAGGCCCTTTGCTGTCCCTTATCTATGTAAGCCGTTGTGGCCGAGCGGTTCTAGGCCCTTCAGTCCGGAACCGCGCGACCGCTACGGTCGCAGGTTCGAATCCTGCCTCGGGCATGGATGTGTGTGATGTCCTTAGGTTAGTTTGGTTTAAGTAGTTCTAAATTCTAGGGGAGTGATGACCTCAGATGTTAAGTCCCATGGTGCTCAGAGCCATGTGAACCATTTTGGAGACAATCTGAGTAGCCGTCTTAGTTCTTTTGCAGATAACGCTGTCGTTCATCGACTTGTAAAGTCATCAGAAGATTAAAACGAATTGCAAAACAATTTAGAAAAGAAATCTGTATGGTGCGAAAATTGGCAACTGACCCTAAATAAGGAAGAGTGTGAGGTCATCCACGTGTGTGCTAAAATGAATCCGTTAAACTTCGGTTACACGATAAACCAGTCAAATCTAAAGGCCGTAAATTCATCTGAATACCTAGGAATTACAATTATGAACAACTTAAATAGGAGGGAACTCACACAAAATTTTGTGGGGAAGTATAACCAAAGACTGCGTTTTTATGGCAGGATTCATAGTAAGGAGACTGATGTAGTAAGGAGACTGGTACACTACGATTGTCTGTCCTCTTTTAGAATACTGCTGCGCGGTGTGGTATCCTTACCAGATATAGGATTGACGGAGTACATCGAAAAAGTTGGAAGAAGGGCAGCACGTTTTGTATTATCGTGAAATACGGGACACAGTGTCACTGAAATGATACAGGATTTGGGATGGACATTATTAAAACAGAGGCGTATTTCGTTGTGGAGGAATCTTCTGAAGAGAATCCGGTCACCAACTTCCTCCCCCGAGTGCGAAAATATTTTGTTGACGTCGACTTACATAGGGAGAACGACACCATGATTAAGGGAAATCAGAGCTAGTACGGAAAGATGTAGGTGTTCGGTCTTTCCGCACGCTGTACGTGATAGGAATAATATTGAATTGCGAAGGTGGATCGATGAACGCTCTTCCAGGCACTTAAATGTAATTTGCACAGTATCCATGTAGACGTAGATGTAGATGAACAGGGAGACACATCTCAACCTTTTCGAGACGACAGAATCTGAAAAATTTTGGAGTGTGGTCGCTATTATACACCAATTCAGCCTTCGCGGCTGCTCTAGCGCGAAACGTACCAAACCGGTGTCGAAGGGGTTGCCTAACCCTCAGGCGCTAGAGCAGCAGCCCGGCTAATACGGTGTCGGGATTTCTGAACGTACATCTGTAACATGCTCAACAGAGTTACATTGGTGGCCGAACTGGAAATGGGTGAAGAGTAATAGAGGGACCCTTTGCCGTTTCCCTCATGCATATCTAAATGCCACAGCAAGGCGGAAAACACTAGGGTTGAAAAGGGATAATTACCATTGCTTCGTATCTCTTTGAAATTTCGTCGAATTGTTCCTAACCGTCCCTAGTTGTTCCAGCCTGTACACGAGAGTAAAACTAGCGGCCTCGCTGCACTCCAAAGGGGTGCGATCGCGTTTTATAGGGATTCTTAGGGAGGGGTTTAAACATCTGAGAGTGTCAGCAGTGCCAAAGGCTCTCATGAATGTCATCCTGCCGCTCACTGCACTGAGAGCAGCGGAATGTGAGGGAGTCAACGCCGAAAGGAAAGCGGCGGTTGCATTGATGGCCTTTAAGTCACTCCCTGAGGGCTTCTCGTGTCGATTCTGAGCGCCAGTAGGTCTGAAATATTTTGTTCGGCCACCCATGAGAAAACCGAGTGATTTCAACCCTGAATGTCGCTGTTCGGACTTCCATCGCAGACACATCAAAAGAAGGGGTGAAATGTGTGTAAGAGGGGCTGTGACGACCTTCCCATCGTGTTAGACGCCAACGGCGCTGTTGGTGCGGTATCGTGGTGAAATTTCGTGCCAATGTGACATCATTAACCCAGCTTACACGTCACGTGAACTTCTAAGCTGTGGCCTGCTTTTTGCTTGTGTACGGTGACGTTACGGGGCACCACACTTCTGCACTATTACTGGGGAAGGTTGTTGAACTTTTAGCCAAATTTCAAACTGTTACGTCGCAATGGAAGACAATTACGGGGTTTCGGAAACGTGATCCTCTAATTTGAAGTAAGGAATATTCGCCGAAAATCTGTTACTACGGTTCGATAGTGCTCACTGAGCCCTAACCATTGACATCAAGTTTGTCTGACTCGCTGCAGCCATTAGTCATTAATTTTTATAGATCATTTTATATGCAAAACGTTTAACGGTTAATAACTTGTGAACTAAACCTCGTAGTGAAGGCGCGTCTTCACTCACGCACTCGCCTATTTTTTAATTTTTTTTAGGCAGACATGACGGTTTTAAAAACTATGGATCTGTTTTCTCTGTCACTGGTTCGGTTTAGTTTAAAACTTTCTCTTATTTCGCATTTTCTTTATTCATCTTGTGCGACCATGGCGGCTACCTCCGTAGTTCGTTCAGACGGTCGGGGTTTCCCCACCACGTTCTGCGGCAGTCACTCATCGCACGTCGACGGTTCCCGCGCCTACTGACCACGCCGCAAAGTCCTTCCTGTTCGGCATGGTCCTCTCAGCGCTCAGACTTCACTCCCTTGGCGGTCGTAACAGTTGTCGACTGACCTGCTAGCGCTCAGTTTTTCATGTGCATTTTCGGAATGTACCGTCTCACACCGTAATATGGCTTACGGGGAATATATGTAGATGTAGACGCAAGGGTGATCCAAAGTTGACTTCATTCGGGCCATTCAGTCCGGATGTTGCAAAGTTCTCAAGTTTCTGTGTAGCTAGTGAGCACTAGAAGTTGAAAACGACAATCCTCCGCCATCATTCTGCTCACTCGAGACAGAAAGGCCATTTGATTCAGCGAAGCCGTAAATTTAAATCTCTTGCAATGAGGCAGCGCAGGATGTGGGGACAGCTGCTTAATATCGCATCGTAGCATCCGGCATCTGCCACGCAGCCGCGACAGGTTTCCGATGCCGCCGGCAGCTGCCAGTTTTGGGAGAGGTTTATTCAGGACTGGCGTTCAGTTCCCGTTTTTCCCCTGGTGCCAGGCTGGTCGCGCGCCGCCATGCTTCACCGCTGCCGCGATCAACCGTGGCGCACGTGGTTACGTGGGGTCACCGCATGGGGCGATTAACGCTGTTACCCGCTAGAGGCGCTCTCTGCGCAAGCCACTGCGCTCCGCATGGAACTGTCCTGGGGCCATTGTTTCTTTTGTGATCAACTTATATATGTGGCACGTGTACGACGTACCACCACCACCTCTGGAACCGGTAGTTGCAGTGCAATTGAGGGATTGTCTGTAGAGGTAAATCGTTGTTGTAATCACGAACTAATTTTGCCAGCCTTTCCATAGAGTGATTTATAACATCCATGGAAAATTTACACAGCACATGTGATAGGAAAGGTCTCGTAGATCTACTATAGTATTCCTCTTCAGGATCTTACGTGGGATCGCAGTGACTGAAGGAGACTGACTGGAGAGAAGGCAGCGGGTCCGCGTACACAATTTCTCAGAGGATCAGAAGAAGTCGTCGAAATATTTCGCAGTGAAATCGGCAGTTTGGCTATGAACTCGAAAACATGCCTCCCGAGCAAACTGGAGAAATACTTCGCCATTTCATATCCAATTTACTGGTGACTGTAATATATCACCCAAATTATTAAAGTACCGAAATTCTTCCTACGTCAGTTCCACCATCGCAAAATGATTCTCGAACCTCTGGCAGTAGACAGTAAATTTTCAATTGTTTTGTTTGTATGATTTTATTTTAGATATTGTGATAACATCTCTCCTGAGCTATAATTTTGTTTGGCAGTCAGTTACTTGATGTATTGGTCTTCGCTCTGAACTGATTTGGTGGTAATACAAATTACGGCTGTAAATTAAAAAAAACACCTGGTAAATTACTGTTGCATTCAATATAGTTGTAGGCTCTAAGGACTAACGGGGAGTAGTATGCAATAATAACTATCACAAGAAGGCGACATTGGACTTAGCTACCTCTTTCTTTCAGAAGTGAGGGTAAAGCGTTCTGTGCTCAGGCAGGTTGCTCCCAAGTCACTTTGGTTTATACAGAATGGTCAGCAACACTCCGAAAAGCTTCAAGGGTGTTGCAGGGTGGGTTTTGCTGAGACATAATTGCTCAGAAAAAAATTCAATACGTTGCGCTGTTTCCGATTTAATAAGCGCTGAAATTAGACAATCAAGTCTTTGCGCACGCAAATTCAGGCGGTTCGCCAGAGAGGTTGTCGCCAAACGTATTCTTCGTTTGGTTTCCCCAAACCGAACAACAGATCCTTGCTGCCGTCAAGTGTCCAATTTTTGTATCGCTCAGTTGTTCTGTATGAGAGAACCAAACCAAAGAACCGGAGGTGACAGCGTATCTGGCGCGCCGCCTGAATTTGCGTGCGCAGACACTTGATTGGCTAATTTCAGTGCTAATTAAATCTGAAACAGCGCAACGAATCGAATATTTCCTTAACAGTTATTTCCCAGCACTACGTACCCAGCAAACACGTAAAAGAATGTCAGACTGTTTCTGACCACCTGTATACGACGATTTCCTCTCGCTAAGGACATAGGAGGCCTTCAAGCCATCACTAAGCTCGTATGATGTTCCATACGCTCGTATTTTCTTCGCTAGGCCACTGTGCGGAATTGAACTCGACACCTTCCGGGGATGCAGGGCCGCAGCCTCCAGCTGGAGGTGGTGTCATCCACTGCCCCCTGGAGCTCACAGACAACCATAGCGGCCTGAGTTTCACATGGTCGCTGTTAATGGTATGCAAATACACTCCTGGAAATTGAAATAAGAACACCGTGAATTCATTGTCCCAGGAAGGGGAAACTTTATTGACACATTCCTGGGGTCAGATACATCACATGATCACACTGACAGAACCACAGGCACATAGACACAGGCAACAGAGCATGCACAATGTCGGCACTAGTACAGTGTATATCCACCTTTCGCAGCAATGCAGGCTGCTATTCTCCCATGGAGACGATCGTAGAGATGCTGGATGTAGTCCTGTGGAACGGCTTGCCATGCCATTTCCACCTGGCGCCTCAGTTGGACCAGCGTTCGTGCTGGACGTGCAGACCGCGTGAGACGACGCTTCATCCAGTCCCAAACATGCTCAATGGGGGACAGATCCGGAGATCTTGCTGGCCAGGGTAGTTGACTTACACCTTCTAGAGCACGTTGGGTGGCACGGGATACATGCGGACGTGCATTGTCCTGTTGGAACAGCAAGTTCCCTTGCCGGTCTAGGAATGGTGGAACGATGGGTTCGATGACGGTTTGGATGTACCGTGCACTATTCAGTGTCCCCTCGACGATCACCAGTGGTGTACGGCCAGTGTAGGAGATCGCTCCCCACACCATGATGCCGGGTGTTGGCCCTGTGTGCCTCGGTCGTATGCAGTCCTGATTGTGGCGCTCACCTGCACGGCGCCAAACACGCATACGACCATCATTGGCACCAAGGCAGAAGCGACTCTCATCGCTGAAGACGACACGTCTCCATTCGTCCCTCCATTCACGCCTGTCGCGACACCACTGGAGGCGGGCTGCACGATGTTGGGGCGTGAGCGGAAGACGGCCTAACGGTGTGCGGGACCGTAGCCCAGCTTCGTGGAGACGGTTGCGAATGGTCTTCGCCGATACCCCAGGAGCAACAGTGTCCCTAATTTGCTGGGAAGTGGCGGTGCGGTCCCCAACGGCACTGCGTAGGATCCTACGGTCTTGGCGTGCATCCGTGCGTCGCTGCGGTCCGGTCCCAGGTCGACGGGCACGTGCACCTTCCGCCGACCACTGGCGACAACATCGATGTACTCTGAAGACCTCACGCCCCACGTGTTGAGCAATTCGGCGGTACGTCCACCCGGCCTCCCGCATGCCCACTATACGCCCTCGCTCAAAGTCCGTCAACTGCACATACGGTGTTAAAGACTGCGATGGAGCTCCGTACGCCACGGCAAACTGGCTGACACTGACGGCGGCGGTGCACAAATGCTGCGCAGCTAGCGCCATTCGACGGCCAAAACCGCGGTTCCTGGTGTGTCCGCTGTGCCGTGCGTGTGATCATTGCTTGTACAGCCCTCTCGCAGTGTCCGGAGCAAGTATGGTGGGTCTGACACACCGGTGTCAATGTGTTCTTTTTTCCATTTCCAGGAGTGTACATTCCTACAGAGGAGATTATCGTTTTTCTAGGATTACTATACGCGAGAATAAAATGTGTTCAGTAATTTTACAACACTGACGTGGCCAATGTAGGTTGTAGAGATATACGACCGTCCGACGACATACCTCGAATACAGGAATGACGGTGCCTTCGTTGCTCTAATGGCCTAGTAAACGTTTGGTTGAAAGTGAAGTAGTTCTTTGGCTTGATGTATGCGGTCCAGTCACATTAATATGACCACAACCACCTGTGTTCGACGTCAACATGCAGTAGTCATGACTCACAGGTGCCAGGTGGCAGCACTAGCAACGTAGGGCGCTTAAAGGGTGTCGGGGGGACGCGGGAAACAGTTCGGTCGCTATCGTAATGCGGAAACGGAGTGATATATCTGACGTCTAAACTGGTATGATCATTGGTTTTCGGGAAAACGATGGAAAGAATTCCGAAACGGCTAAGTTGTAAAATGTGAACTTTCACGGCCTGAATTGTCACAATTGATAAAATATTCCTGGCTGTTATGCCGTGGTGTAAGGGGTTCGTCTTTAAAACCCGAGCCATCAGGAGCGGCCGAGCGGTTCTAGGCGCTTCAGTCTGGAACCGCGCGACCGCTACGGTCGCAGGTTCGAATCCTGCCTCGGGCATGGATGTGTGTGATGTCCTTAGGTTAGTTAGGTTCAAGTAGTTCTAAGTTCTAGGGGACTGATGACCTCTGAAGTTAAGTCCCATAGTGCTCAGAGCCATTTTAGAGTAAAAAAAAAAAAATTGTGGAAGTCTACCACACATGTCAGAATGGCGGATCGTAGATGACATCGGGGACCAACGGCTGCGGAGATGGGTACGAGCGAATAGTCGTGGAACTGTTGCGCAAGTAACCGCCCAGATGAACCAAGGTGCTACCAACAGTGTCTCGTCTACGACCGTTCAGCGAACGTCGGTGCGTATGGGCATCCGCCAGCAGGCGCCAGGCTCGTGTACCGACGCTGACTGCTGTTCATCGGCGTCGGAAGTTGGAAACTGTACACCAGAGACGCAACCCGACGTCCACCGAGTGGCGACAGGTGTCATTCTTTGATGAACCACGTTAACACTCCTTCGGATAGATGGCCGGTTGGCGTGTACAGCGCGCAGCATGTGAAAGTAAACACAACAGTGTTCAGAAGGGTCCACGCCTGAGGAGGGAGCGTCATGGTCTGGGGAATGTTTTCGTTTCATGTCCTAGGTGATCTCCTCATTCTGGAAGGCTCAGTGGGTCCTCACAATTACACACCTATCCTCGTGGACCATGTCTACCCTTACCCACGCAGTTTATTTTTCGTCGGTATGATGTTGTTGTTGTGGTCTTCAGTCCTGAGACTGGTTTGATGCAGCTCTCCATGCTACTCTATCCTGTGCAAGCTTCTTCATCTCCCAGTACCTACTGCAACCTACATCCTTCTGAATCTGCTTAGTGTATTGATCTCTTGGTCTCCCTCTACGATTTTTACCCTCCACGCTGCCCTCCAATGCTAAATTTGTGATCCCTCGATGCCTCAGAACATGTCCTACCAACCGATCCCTTCTTCTAGTCAAGTTGTGCCACAAACTTCTCTTCTCCCCAATCCTATTCAATACCTCCTCATTAGTTACGTGATCTACCCACCTTATCTTCAGCATTCTTCTGTAGCACCACATTTCGAAAGCTTCTATTCTCTTCTTGTCCAAACTAGTTATCGTCCATGTCTCACTTCCATACATGGCTACACTCCATACAAATACTTTCAGAAACGACTTCCTGACACCTAAATCTATATTCGATGTTAACAAATTTCTCTTCTTGAGAAACGCTTTCCTTGCCATTGCCAGTCTACATTTTATATCCTCTCTACTTCGACCATCATCGGTTATTTTACTCCCTAAATAGCAAAACTCCTTTACTACTTTAAGTGTCTCATTTCCTAATCTAATTCCCTCAGCATCACCCGACTTAATTTGACTACATTCCATTATCCTCGTTTTGCTTTTGTTGATGTTCATCTTATATCCTCCTTTCAAGACACTGTCCATTCCGTTCAACTGCTCTTCCAAGTCCTTTGCTGTCTCTGACAGAATTACAATGTCATCGGCGAACCTCAAAGTCTTTACTTCTTCTCCATGAATTTTAATGCCTACTCCGAATTTTTCTTTTGTTTCCTTTACTGCTTGCTCAATATACAGATTGAATAACATTGGGGAGAGGCTACAACCCTGTCTCACTCCTTTCCCAACCACTGCTTCCCTTTCATGCCCCTCGACTCTTATAACTGCCATCTGGTTTCTGTACAAATTGTAAATAGCCTTTCGCTCCCTGTATTTTACCCCTGCCACCTTCAGAATTTGAAAGAGAGTATTCCAGTCAACATTGTCAAAAGCTTTCTCTAAGTCTACAAATGCTAGAAACGTAGGTTTGCCTTTTCTTAATCTTTCTTCCAAGATAAGTCGTAAGGTCAGTATTGCCTCACGTGTTCCAACATTTCTACGGAATCCAAACTGATCTTCCCCGAGGTCGGCTTCTACCAGTTTTTCCATTCGTCTGTAAAGAATTCGCGTTAGTATTTTGCAGCTGTGACTTATTAAACTGATAGTTCGGTAACTTTCACATCTGTCAACACCTGCTTTCTTTGGGATTGGAATTATTATATTCTTCTTAAAGTCTGAGGGTATTTCGCCTGTCTCATACATCGTGCTCACCAGATGGTAGAGTTTTGTCATGACTGGCTCTCCCGAGACCATCAGTAGTTCTAATGGAATGTTGTCTACTCCCGGGGCCTTGTTTCGACTCAGGTCTTTCAGTGCTCTTTCAAACTCTTCACGCAGTATCGTATCTCCCATTTCATCTTCATCTACATCCTCCTCCATTTCCATAATATTGTCCTCAAGTGCATCGCCCTTGTATAAACCCTCTATATACTCCTTCCACCTTTCTGCTTTCCCTTCTTTGCTTAGAACTGGGTTGCCATATGAGCTCTTGATATTCATACAAGTGGTTCTCTTCTCTCCAAAGGTCTCTTTAATTTTCCTGTAGGCAGTATCTATCTTACCCCTAGTGAGACAAGCCTCTACATCCTTACATTTGACCTCTAGCCATCCCTGCTTAGCCATTTTGCACTTCCTGTCGATTTCATTTTTGAGACGTTTGTATTCCTTTTTGCCTGCTTCATTTACTGCATTTTTATGTTTTCTCCTTTCATCAATTAAATTCAATATTTCTTCTGTTACCCAAGGATTTCTATTAGCCTGCGTCTTTTTACCTACTTGATCGTCTGCTGCCTTCACCACTTCATCCCTCAGAGCTACCCATTCTTCTTCTACTGTATTTCTTTCCCCCATTCCTGTCAATTGTTCCCTAATGCTCTCCCTGAAACTCTCTACAACCTCTGGTTCTTTCAGTTTATCCAGGTCCCATCTCCTTAAATTCCCACCTTTTTGCAGTTTCTTCAGTTTCAATCTGCAGTTCATAACCAATAGATTGTGGTCAGAATCTACATCTGCCCCAGGAAATGTCTTACAATTTAAAACCTGGTTCCTAAATCTCTGTCTTACCATTATATAATCTATCTGAAACCTACCAATAGGACAATTTGTGTCAGACAGCGCGCAGTGTTCGTGCGTGATTCGAAGAGCACCGCGGTGACTGTATCGTGCTCCCCTGGTCACTAAAGTCCCCGCATTGAAACGCAACCGAGAACCGGCGGGACCACCTCGATCGGGGTCTACGCACCAAGTTCCCTCAACCAAGGAATCTAGCGCAGCTGGCCACGCCACTGCAGTCGGTGTGGCTCCACACTCTGATCAGTGCCGTCCAGGACATGCAAAAGTTCGTGATCCCAACATGGGTTCCTGTTCAAAATGTTATAGTTCAGTTTCCTCTACGAGACCTAAAAGTTCCTAACGGAAATTTCAGAACGCGATGTAGAATAGTTGAGATATTTAAGACTCTATTCCGCCGTCACATATCCAAAATATCAGACATCTTGGCATTTAGACAACTTAGATGGAAATACCTGGAAGGAAGAGGAAAAATGATGTTGGGTGATTTTAGACAAACTGTATTCGATTACGACTGGGCGACTACTGTGCTGCCAGCAAAGCATATGTTGCGTAGGTTCAAAATGGCTCCAAGTATTATGGGACTTAACATCTGAGGTCATCAGTCCCCTAGACCTAGAACTACGTAAACCTAACTTATGAGCGTGAGAAAAGAAATGTTAGAGTATGTGCAGCTACAATGAGGCAGGTATCTTTCCCTCGCTGCTTATGTGAATGGAATAGGAAAGAAAGTCGACGGTATTGCTAGGATTACCTTCCACCATGCACTGTACAATGGCCGGCGGACTATTTACGCTCCTAGATGTAGAATTGAAACGATGAGACACACAAAAAGCGGCACTGACGCTACAGCTGGAGGAGGAAAAAGCAGTTGCTTTTATCACTCCGTGACAAAACAGGGATACAAGCCCTGTGATAAATATTTTTGCTGGCGTTATTACGTACATTCCTGTTCGCTCTGGTATCAGACAAAAGCTGCTGGACTACGGGCCAGCCACAGGGTTTGCAGCCTGACTGTTATTTTTATTTCCTCCCGAAATTCGCGTAATTAAAAAGTAAGTGCGGCATTGTGTGCGACTGTGGCCGTGCGGACCGAGAGGCGGTCCGGCGTCTCGTGGGGACCAGCCATTGTGTTCTCGCCCGCTGGCTCGCAGACAGCCCGGCCCTGTTCCTGGTACCCAGCGAGCGACGGGCAGAGCAGCGTTCTGCGCAATATATTCGCGACTTTTTGTACTCACTTTGATCTGACACACAACGCATGCAGAGATATGTTCTGCACAGTGTGTCACGACTCTTCATATTTTCGTACGTATGCCACTACGACAGTAGTGTTACTCAGGTACACGCGACTGTTGAACGTTGTCTTCGTTCGTGGAGTAAACGGTTCTTAAAGAACTACTTTGCGTAACTTGGACCGTGATTTCGATTATTTCACTCGAAAGAATCCGTTTTACTTCCAAATCCAACTAAAGTATGGACGTTTGGTAATAAAACACAAAAATCTCGTGAATAATTTCGTAAATAATTGACTAAATGACTGTAATTTTGTCTGATTACACACTGGGGTGACAACAGTCGTAGGATACCTCCTAACACGGTGTCGGACCTCCATTTGTCCGGCGTAGTGCAGCAGCTAGACAGACTTAACAAGGCGTTGGAAGTCGCCTGGAGAAATATTGAGCCATTCTGCCGCTGTAGACGTCGACAGTTGCGCAAGTGTTTCCGGTGCAGGATGTTGTTCACGGACTGGCCTGTTTATTATGTCCCATGAATGTTAGATGAGATTCTCGTCGAGCGATCTCGGTGGCCAAACCATTCGTTCGAATTGTCCCGAATGTTCTTCAGACAAATCACGAACAAGTGTGGCCCGGTGACATGACATCGTTGTTTGGTGACATGAAATCCATGAATGGCTGCACGTGCTCTCCAAGGGGCCTGACATAGGTATTTCCCGCCAATGATGGGCTCAGTTGAACGATAGGATCCAGTCTGTTCCAAAAATCAAATGGCTCTGAGCACTATGGTACTCAACATCGCAGGTCATCATGTAACCTCCCCCTCACTTATCGACCTTAATGACAGTGAAAAATAAAACCGCGTGTACCTAATGGAAATTTGGGAAAAGCAATCGTCACCGAAGTTAATCTGTCGCTAAAAAGGGAGGAAACGGTTACATCTAAATGAAAGGAAAAATACTAATGAAACACGTGGAAATTAATTTTGAAAAGGGGTAAAGTTAATAAAGAAAGTAAATGTGCGGCCGTTACGTTAACAATTAACTAGCGTTAATTAGATATTTGAGATTTGGGGGAAATTACGGTCGCCAGTCCTAAGGACAATTACTATAGTAACTGAAAAAAAAGGTTATTACACATATAATTAGCACTAGAAGCGTGGCAACTGAAGGTTGACACGTGTAGTGTGAAAACTGAAAGTTTGTCAGAAGTAATAAATTTCGCTACACTCTGACCTAATTTAGCAGAAGAATTAATAAAACAGGAAAATCGAAAGTTAATTTAGTGACTGAAGTTAATAGTGAGCTTTCTTTCTGAAGCACATCGAAATTCAGTAAAACACGGTTAGTGTTGGACTACCTCAACAATCATTTCAAAAGCTACTTGAATCTACGCAATTTAGAAATAAGAGATTTAACTTTGAACTTGAATTAAATGATTCTGAACAATAGTAAAATTTAGTACGTACCAAGCTGAGCTGCAGTCACAGGTAAGCTAAAATACGGTAATAAAACTCGCACTCTTAATTTGTGCTTGTGTAATCTAAATATTGTGGCCAGCTATGATTACTTTAACTGAACTTTGAAATTAAAGCATTGAAATCGAGTTATAGTACTTTAATGCTGGCGTTTGAATTTCAGCGACACTCGGGTTCATTATGGAAAAGGAAGGGACCCTGCTTGGTAATGCAATTGGGACAATGAGCAACAAATGTTCACGCGAAGTTGCTGTAATTATAGTTACGAAAATGGTACAGTTTGAAAAGCTGAGGTCTGCCATACAGTTCTAAAACTTTACGTGCTTCCAGTCTTCCTTGTTGGTTGATTGAAGGTTTGAAGCCGTCGATCGAGGAGGTGGCGACAGTCACTCATTGTCGGTCGTCGCTGTTGCAGAAGCTGGATGTTGGCGCGCCTTCTTCTCGACACGGTCACCAGGCGAAACGGGCTCTTGATGTGCGCCAGCTAATGCTTCCCGTCCGCGACACCGTGTCAGAAACTATCATCGCGAGTCGAGCGCAATTACATGCTGCCAAACCCCGAAAGCGCGGCAACTCGCGGGAGCGTCACACAACACAGCTGCTCCACTGCACTACCCCAGCCAGACTCCCTCTCTGCCCGCGCTCCACGCGACAGAGTTAACACTACCAAAGATCCTACACACTTTGATGCTTCACTCGACCTATCGATGTAATCGTTCGATAGCAGTTTTCCCTAGGCAAGACCAAGCGTAAAAATACAAATAATATTTACGAAACAAACCAATTATACATCGACGTAAATGCATAAATAAATAAATAAATATATATATATATATATATATATATATATATATATATATACAAACAGTAAAACAATTACAATATATAAAGAGACAGAAATGTCATATCTTGAGGTAACAAAGCAAGGAGAAAAAATTATAGTACAATGGATGGAAATAGGAGGATATGCATTTCCGGCGTTACAATCAGTCCCCTAGAACTTAGAACTACTTGAACCTAACTAACCTAAGGACATCACACAGATGCATGGTGGAGGCAGGATTCGAACCTGCGACCGTAGCAGTCGCGCGGTTCCGGACTGAAGCGCATTAAACCGCTCGATCACCGCGGCCGGCAGTCTGTTCCATCTGAACACAGCCCGCACCATTATAGAGCAACTATCCGCTTGCACAGTGCCTTGGCGACAAATTGGGTCCATCTCTTCTTGGGGTCTGCGCCACACTGAAGCACTATCATCACCTCTTACCAACTGAACTCGGAACTCATCTGACCAGGCCACGATTTTCCAGTCGTTTGGGATTCGACCGATATGGTCACGAGCCCAGGAGAGCCGCTGCAGGTGGCGTCGCGCAGGTAGCAGAGGCACCCGGATCGGTCGTCTGCTTCCATACCCCATTAAAGCCAAATTTCGGCACACTGTACTAACGGATACCTGTGGTTATTTCACGCAGTGTTGCTTGTCTGTTAGCACTGACAACACTACGCATACGCCGCTGCTCTCGGTCGTTAAGTGTAGGCCGTCGACCACTATCTTGTCCATGGTGAGGCGAAGCCCGAAATTTGGTATTCTCGGCCCACTGTGTATTTCGGAATATTGAATTCCCTAACGACTTCCGAAATGGATGCCCCTTGTGCCTATCTCCAACTACCATTCCGCATTGAAACTCTGTTAGTTCCTGTCCGTGAAACTGTGAAAGCCAAATCAACTCGCACTTGGTCATAAGTATGCCATGACGTTGTACTCAATATAAACACGGTTTACGTAGCTGATAGCTTTGAAAATCAATTTCCCCCAATAGCGTGTCTTGCACCGATAGTAAACGAACAGGCGTGATGTGATTGGTCCGCGCTCCGAATCTAATGGCGGATGCTACAACTTAAGGCGGAATGACTCACGACAGAATACATAAATGCAACTGATAAGACGTTGGACAGATTCGTAAAACACATCCTTCCAAAAGACAAGTTAAAATACATGTAATAACAGCTACAATAAAAAAAGGAGGAAGGTGCAGGTAGCAAATGGTAATGACTACTATTAAAGACACAACCGACAAGGTTAACACAGATTGCAAACTATACTTTAGCGAACTTACATTTCTTTTTAAGAAAAGTTTGTCACAGAAGAGAAAAGAAATACATTTGAAACTATATGAAATGCTCTGAGTCTTTACAAGATATACGATGCCTTGTGAGGTCAGCGGCAATTCGATGATGCACGTGACGTAACTCCTGTATCTCCATCAGTCATGAAGTTCCCATGGATACATAAATTTTTCTCCGGGCGGTAATACTATCTATAAAATTCACCTTGACTTGCCGATCGTGAAACTGATTTCATCCACTTTTAGCAGCCACGGGCGGGAATTCTCAGTTCTGATGAAAACAGAACCGCAGTAACAAACAGTCAAGTTTGCATCGTGAAGTTAATGTTTTAAGACGTGCTGGAGCTCATTAAGTTGCAAACGAGGTAAGTATTTTTGAAGTGCTTAGTTCGTGCAGTTCGGTTAGTTGCAAAACAGATCGGTTATAACAACAATCACTGTCAGTTCGCGTGTCCATTGTCACTGCCTTTTGTAGTACTCCACGAAGCTCTCCGTATTCACACAATCGTACATGTTGTTTGTTTGTTTCATTGATTTGGGGGAGGGGGCCAAACAGCGAGGTCATCGGTCCATGTGATTAGGGAAGGTTGGGAAAGGAGGTCGGCCGCGCCCTTTCACAAGAACCATCCCGGCATTTGCCTGAAGCGATTTAGGGAAACCACGGAAAACCTAAATCAAGATGGCCGGACGCGGGTCTGAACCGTCGTCCTCGCGAATGCGAGTCCAGTGTCCTAACCACTGCGCCACCTCGCTCGGTACATTTCGTTTCATAATGTCCACGTCGAAGCTTAGTTCAAACTGTGACCGCAAAATAAGAACGCAGCCATAAATTGTCGTGTTTTTCTGTGCAGCACAATTACACATCAAACACGCGTACGGCACTGTACATAACTGACTCTCACTCTACGACTGCAGCTATCGATATCTCTCCCGCATCGCAGTTCATACAACAGTGCAGCGTGTTCCATTTAGTTTTGCAGAGCCCGTTTCACCAAAGCATTAAAAAAAAAAAAGATGAAACAGACATCGACGCCTTTGCATATTGAGTTAATCAGAGACTCTGCTAGCAATATAAGTAAAGCAAATAACACAATCACGTTTCATATTACAGAACAAAACGAAAGTTATCCTAGAGCATCAAAGATATATGTACAGAGTAAATGAACCAGAACAAAAGAAAGAAGAAAAAAGCAAAAAAAAAAAATTATTTCTCGTAGTTAGCAAATTCTTCACGGTCTTCTACGCCAGAGTTTTACACTGACTAGCCAGAACATTATGAATGCCTACCTAATAGCCGCTATGTCCACCTTTGGTACGGATAACAGCGGTGATATGTCACGGTATGTAAACAATGAGTCCTTGGTGAGTTCCTGGAGGGAGTTGGCACCCCGTCTGCTCACACAGGTCACCTACGAGGTGCATTCAAGTTCTAAGGCCTCCGATTTGTTTTCTCCGGACTGGAAAGAGAAAGAAACATGCGCATTGTTTTAAAATGAGGCCGCGTTCATTGTCAATACGTCCCAGAGATGGCAGCACCGTACGGCACATGGAATTTTACCGCCAACGGCGAGAATGAGAACTGTTTCAAATACTTAAAATGGCGACGTTTTCCTTAGTTGAACAGCGTGCAATCATTCGTTTTCTGAATTTGCGTGGTGTGAAACCAATTGAAATTCATCGACAGTTGAAGGAGACATGTGGTGATGGAGTTATGGATGTGTCAAAAGTGCATTCTTGGGTGCGACAGTTTAATGAAGGCAGAACTTCGTGTGACAACAAACTGAAACAACCTCGGGCTCGCACAAGCCGGTCTGACGACATGATCGAGAAAATGGAGAGAATTGTTTTGGGGATCGCCGAATGACTGTTGAACAGATCGTCTCCAGAGTTGGCATTTCTGTGGGTTCTGTGCACACAATCCTGCATGACAACCTGAAAATGCGAAAAGTGTCATCCAGGTGGGTGCCACGAATGCTGACAGACGACCACATGGCTGCCCGTGTGGCATGTTGCCAAGCAATGTTGACGCGCAACGACAGCATGAATGGAACATTCTTTTCGTCGGTTGTGACAATGGATGAGACGTGGATGCCATTTTTCAATTCAGAAACAAAGCGCCAGTCAGCTCAATGGAAGCACACAGATTCACCGCCACCAAAAAAATTTCGGGTAACCGCCAGTGCTGAAAAAATGATGGTGTCCATGTTCTGGGACAGCGAGGGCGTAATCCTTACCCATTGCGTTCCAAAGGGCACTACGGTAACAGGTGCATCCTACGAAAATGTTTTGAAGAACAAATTCCTTCCTGCACTGCAACAAAAACGTCCGGGAAGGGCTGCGCGTGTGCTGTTTCACCAAGACAACGCACCCGCACAACGAGCTAAAGTTACGCAACAGTTTCTTCGTGATAACACTGGGGGACTGCTACGGTCGCAGGCTCGAATCCTGCCTCGGGCATGGATGTGTGTGATGTCCTTAGGTTAGTTAGGCTTAAGTAGTTCTAAGTTCTAGGCGACTGATGACCATAGATGTTAAGTCCCATAGTGCTCAGAGCCATTTGAACCATTTTCTGACTAGCAGTCATTCCTCGCCAGTTACGCTATTATTGCTTGGAAGGCTTTATATCGGTAGTAGGTCAGTGGTCATTATCTTCTGGCTCGCCAGTGTATGTGTAAACAACAGTCACACATGCATGCACCCACACAGCGTAAAATTTTAAAGGGTGTGGGTAAGCACTTGGAAATAATACATGCCCAAAATCAGCTGATGGTGTCAAATACATGGCTGTGATCGCAATACAACAATGTAGAATAAATGATGGTGATCGCAATACAACCAAGCCGGTAAACAGACTTCCCTTTTATCCCGTTTAGGTTTCCCGTTATCTGGATGTACACCCCCACCATCTTGCTTTCTGGTATCCAGGGGTCAGCTGCATTTAGAGGGGAGCCGACACAGCCAGAGTGGTCGTGTAGGTGCAGATCGGGGAGAGGGGGGAGGGGGGGGGGGAAGAATGGACTGCACGTGGGGAACAACATCGGCAGACATCCACTTCATGTTCCATTCGCGTTCCGGATCCGCTTCAAAATTTTCCCATTCCCTTTCTGCTTACTGCTTCTCGTCCCATTCGAAATGTATCATCATATGAAATCGCCATGTTCTTTGTTGACTGATCACTATTTGATACCGACTTGCCGCTGAGAAAACAAGTATTACTTTCACTCGTCAAATTGATAGTCGAAAGCGTGCAGATGTGCCATAAATTATTTAAATATTAAAATATTGAATCAGTTACATTTATTCAACGATATCACCACACTTTTCGGCGCTCATAACCTCACCGTTGAGCGCCCGTAAACACACACACACACACACACACACACACACACACACACACACACACACACACGAGCGCGCGCGCGCCGCTTTTCAAGAATTTGTTCCCATTTTCATGTGCCGCTATTTACGTTAGTATTGTATGTGATGTCTGCGTGTGTGTTTTCTGCTTGTCTTGCTCTGCGGTCGTATTTTTATGATTTTACTGCAGTTGGAAAGGTAGATAACATAAATCTTTGGATTTATAGAAGCTAGTGTTAGAAAATAGTGTTCTTGGGTGTGTACGTACTTATAGGTATTGTGCGTCATTTATTGCACAGAAATCGAGACACTCACAAACCATCACTTGGCACTGTTAGCTTTACATAAAATCATGAGACATTGCTTTTCAAAGTGCTTGCATAGAAACAGATGTGTTCTTATTTTTGGTGGATTGCATTTATATTTACGTTAAATTGTCAATTATAACTGCTATTAGTAATAACAACGTCTATTTTAATGAAAAGTACTGGTTTATATTCTATTGTTCCAGTAAAGGGTGTTTCATAATGTTTTGACGTTTTCGTATTTGAGTAACGTGCGCTAAAAACAAGATATAGCGGCGGTGGCGCCCGCTATTAGCAATGCGTAGCGTCACGTTTCGTCCCATATATAGGTCAGTAATCACGTACAGGTCGAGGCAACGTCATTCTTTCCCGGTGGAGTGCTGTTTTCGCTACGGCGAATCTACGCGCGCAACGTGTCTTTCGTATGCATTTCAAGAATCAGCCGCAATATCCAATTCCTGAGTAGGTATTAAAATCCATGGAGGAGAAATAGAAACTTTGAGGTTCGCCGATGACATTGTAATTCTATCAGAGACAGCAAAGGACCTGGAAGTGCAGTTGAACGGAATGGACAGTGTGTTGAAAGGAGGGTATAAGATGAACATCAACAAAAGCAAAACGAGGATAATGGAATGTAGTCGAATTAAGTCGGTGATGCTGCGGGAATTAGATTAGGAAATGAGACGCTTAAAATAGTAAATGAGTTTTGCTATTTGGGGAGCAAAATAACTGATGATGATCGAAGTAGAGAGGATATAAAATGTAGACTGGCAATGGCAAGGAAAGCGTTTCTGAAGAAGAGAAATTTGTTAACATCGAGTATAGATTTATGTGTCAGGAAGTCGTTTCTGAAAGTATTTGTATGGAGTGTAGCCATGTACGGAAGTGATACATGGACGATGAATAGTTCAGACAAGAAGAGAATAGAAGCTTTCGAAATGTGGTGCTACGGAAGAATGCTGAAGATCAGGTGGGTAGATCACATAACTAATGAGGAAGTATTAAATGGGATTGGGGAGAACAGAAGTTTGTGGCACAACTTGAGTAGAAGAAGGGATCGGCTGGTAGGACATGTCCTGAAATTTCAAGGGATCACAAATTTAGTATTGGAGGGCAGCGTGGAGGGTAAAAATCGTAGAGGGAGACCAAGAGATGAATACACTAAGCAGATTCAGAAGGATGTAGGTTGCAGTAGTTACTCGGAGAGAAGTAGCTTGCACAGGATAGAGTAGCATGGAGAGCTGCATCAAACCAGTGCCAGGACTGAAGAGCATAACAACAACAATCGCTGAACAATATTGGATTACGTAGGAAATATCTGTGCAATTGCCAGTGCATCGAATCGAAAGTCAGTCGGCCCTCGGAAAGCTGTACGACATCCCGATAACACTGAATATTGAAGCGTGCCAGATTTTTACCTACGGCGCTATTTGAAGGCGAGAGTGTTCTCCGACCGGCCGAGAAGCTTGCAACGATTGAAAGATCGAATTCAAGATGAAATTTCCGGAATTCCTCCAGCAGTTACGGAAGATACGTTGGAAGCTGAGTGAAGTGGTTCGAGTATTGTGTGGACACGAATGGTGTCCGTTGTGGTGTTACATAAGTAAACTTGACTAAATGTTGTACCTTGTGTAAAATGTTCCGCTTTGTTTCGTTACTAGTTCGTGTCTCATTCAAATTTGAAATCTTCAAAATATTGTGAAACACCCTGTATTTTGTTGTAAATATTAGACGAATGTGGGGAGGTATGAACATATTTGTGCATTTAGTGTAGTTATTGTATACAATAGAAACATTTGAAGAAAGGAATCGATTTGCTATTTAACTTGTCATTGAGAATTTTTCCTCCCGCACTTTTTAAGTGTACAAAAATTTCTAAATTCTCCATTAAAGGTAATGCGATTTCTCGAAGTGATGGAGTCCTTACGATATTCTTCTGTGTTTGTGAATCGGTGCGCATGTGGTATTCCGGCTGATACGGTGCGCGAACGATGAGGCCAACGGGTTACGTGTTCAGTGCATGTAATACGAAAATCCTTGCCGGTTTCTTCGGTCATAGATAGAGAATTTTGTACATTCCTGGATCTAGTGAAATTCATAAAGATGTTTATAGATTGTTCATTTTAATTCTCGTTTTTTCTGTTGATAGCAGTGATGGGTGATAATTTAATTCAAATAAAAGTGTAATCCATTAAAATAGAATACCTCCGTATAAGTCGCATTAATGTGTAGCGAATGGGATTGCACACATTTTATTCGAATTTGCCAATACCACTGTGTACAGGGCGGAGCCGAACTGAACTGATATTTTTTTCGGACGATATTCGAAGATTTTTTTTTGGCATAAGGTACTCCTGGTCTCTGAGTAGCAGATACAGAGTAATAATATAATTATGATTTGTTCGATTTGTTACTCCAGTTCCCTTTGTTTTTTTTTTAAATACCTTCACAACAGTGACGAAGGCTGCAATAACCAACAACCAAAACGTACAACTCAAAGCAGAGTAATGCAGCAACTGTCCGACGAAACGCAAACAGTTTTATAGGGATGCGTGGAACTCCACACACTCGTATCACTGGTACCCCTCGATGGGCAATGAATCCACAACCTTCAGTGCTGACGCACATCAACGTTCGACCTCCAGTGGGAATCTATGAAGTTAGCGATCATGGCTGACACGGACGGGGACTGCTCAGTGGGAATGTGAGACGCAAGGGAGCGAGACTAGGCAGGCCGCGTGTTTGCGATAAACACTGTGTCCCGGGTGGCGCAGCGGTTAGTGCAGCTGCCTAGTAGGCAGGAGATCCCGGGTTCGAGTCCCAGTCCGGCACACATTTTCATTCGTCGCCGCCGGATCTGCATGAAATCCCGATGCAACTGATGTCAGTAATTCCTTCCCTTCCCTTCCCTTACCTTACCTTCCCTTCCCTTCCCTTCCCTTCCCTTCCCTTCCCTTCCCTTCCGTTCCCTTCCCTTCCCTTCCCTTCCCTTCCCTTCCCTTTCCTTTCCTTGCCTTTCCTTTCCTTTCCTTTCCTTTCCCTTCCATTCTCCGACTCCATCTTCAATTTAGATAACACACACAGTTTTATCACGTTGTAACACGCCCGCGGGTACAAATGGCGGAGGGGGGGGGGGGGAGACCCTTAAACTGAGTTTTCTCTTCTGGACCGTGCGCCCTGTCCACACCACGTACCTGGTAATCCTGCAGCGGTCGTACTGTTCTGCTCCACACTGCTGACGGCTTGCCTGGAATTATCTGTCGAAATATGCAAGCGGGTTTAGGGGAGCCACTCAACGTTTTAACACAACACTATCCCACGTCTGGTATGAACAACTAACTATATTCTGAGACAATGAAAGAAAATCGCAGGTTGCTCTGTTTACATTCTTAAGTCACAAATGTTTATGCCAACTTGTAGATAATTATCTGTCCACAATATCACTTGGACGAGCCTACGCGTAACCGAACACGGCGCGGAAGATTGTTGATGATGCGGAAGCCGAATGATCGCACGAAAGTTCTTACGCTCGTCACGCATACACAGGTTTCAAAAAATTTAAATTTACAGTTCACAGTTCCCAATTGTACGAGCGTGCGCGTAACAGTCGCGGCGCGGCTGATGGTTGATGATGTGGAAACGCGATGACCGAACGCTCGTTCTCACGGTCGCTACAAGACACTGGCACTTGACTGCACTCTTTTATGGTAACTAATTTCTACTGATTCACATCGGTTCATTCTGGGAGACCGAACACGGCGCGGATGATTGATACAGTACCGTACGACACGCAACGAGAGGATACACAAATACGTTATCGGCGGCACTGCTCATTTTTTAATTACTTCTTGACGCACTTTCCTTTGAATCATTTGCATATTTTATCACTTTACTGTAACAGCACTTGTAGCAACACTTCAACTTCCATACTAACAATGCTTCTTACATGCAGAGCTACCCACAACACAACATAACAATTCCTTGGCCGGCCAGAGTGGCCGGGCGGTTCTAGACGCTACAGTCTGGAGCCGCGCGACCGCTACGGTCGCAGGTTCGAATCCTGCTTCGGGCATGGATGTGTGTGAAGTCCTTAGGTTGGTTAGGTTCAAGTAGTTCTAAGTTCTAGGGGACTGATGACCTCAGCAGTTAAGTCCCATAGTGCTCAGAGCCATTTGAACCATTTTTGAATGATTTCGTGTCCCGTGCTCGACTATGCAGACGCGGCTGCCCGCAAAGATACGCCGCAACCAAGCCAGCGATATGACAATACGCTTACAACGTTGTGTTAAATATGTTAAGTCAGCGTGCATTGCAGTTATTAACCAATGCAGGGCTGTGCCCTTACAAGTATCTGTAGAGTTACCCTGCTGCTGTGTATTACCATTAAGGTAAGCTCCCCGGATCCCATTTGGAACGCCTCACAGTCAGCTTTGGAGCGCTGTAGATGGTGGAGACCTATAGTACCAGGTACCAGGCGCTCCGGGCGAACATTGAGACACACTCCGCGCTGCTGACAACGTTTGGAGTCGGGTGGCTTGCAGATTACCATTGCTCAGAGCGACGCGTGAGTCGAACATTTTCAGTGGGCCAAAGAGCACAAAAGGTGGGAACCAGCTGACTGCAAGCCTGTAGTGTGCTCCAAACAGTCATGAGTTTGTCCCTTGTCAAATTACCTTGAAATAAATTTAAAATTTAGGGTTTCGGTCCTCCTACCCCCACTCCCTGCCCTACAAAATTTTCTTATGCTATTGAACGTAACTGCCATTGCGGCATTATTTTGTGTGCGAGAAAAACACTGCGTCGGAAACCTCTTCAGCCTGTATGTTCCACCAGAACCATCTATGCAGACGGAGAAAGGTGAGAGCGTACGATCTTCGCTTGAATCACGCGTATCAAACTGTGGTTTCAAACCAACACTTGTGCTAATAGCTGCTTTATTTTCAATAAACATTACGCATGCCAATGTGAACTACTTACCTTGTCCTTGTTCGTGGCCGTTTAATATAACTATTTCCTTCTCTGATTTTCAGGTAAGTGGTCTCGGAGGTCATTGGAGTATGAACCTTATCCCTATTGGTGAGTACTGTATTTTCTTTTGGAACGTGGGTAGAGTGACAGACAAGAGGCGGCTAGGAAGTGGTCTTGTCGCCCCTGGTCACTGCAGTCTTCTGCTTCTCCCTGCTGTCGCTTTTTACCAGTCCGTGTAGCAGGAGAAGGGGCTCTTGGTTTTCAGAAAGGCGCCACATAATTCAGATAGCTACTTGTGAGCGACGGTGGGCCCCCTTTTGTCTCTTGTAAGACTCTATAGGCAGATGTGTATTTTATATACTTACAAAATATAAATTGCATTTTATAAGTAATAAAAATTAGATTTTATGTAACGAAGGCAATCACTTATGATACAAGTACAGTTTACGTTCACAACGTACAGAAAATCTATATAATTACTGATGTTATTTTGCACTCAGTAGGATGTTCTTATTATTGATAAGTGCGAAGGTTGTTTGTGACTAACACAAACGTGTTTTATATAAGCTCGACACAGTACTGACGATGTTCGATACGTTTTTGTTTTGCGTTTTTCTTTTTTTTTACATTTCGCATTCGTTTTCGAGGAAATTGTATTTTCTAGGGCTATATGATAAATATGTATTGTTTAAGTTTACTGTAACATTTCTCCGTTTCACATCACAAACCAACATTTTTCGAGTAAAACCAGAAATAAACCTTGACAGTTTCAATTTTGCTAAAAACCTTATTTTTAAGTAATAGACAAGAGAACAACTGTGAAGAACGAAAACGGTCTTTACGTTCTGCGGCCCTTTATGTATCCCCACTCAATTTATAGACGATTCAATGCTTCAGGTTCAAGTAATACATAATGGCCTTGGGGGGCAAAAGCGATCGATATGAGGTAACACCCAGTAAATATGCAACACACCCGACGTACAGGTAACGCGACTACGATCGTAACTGACCGTAGCTACTAGGAGAACAACGGTAGTCTATGTTTACTTGTAGTTTTCGAACTCTAACCTGTACCCCTTAAGCGTCGGCCTCACTGAAGCACGGGATCCACCTTCGTCTCTGAAATCAGCTACCAACTCCATCGCATCTTGGGACTCATTTGTGATGAAGCCTGCTTGGAGCCACCCCTTCTGCATATGAGTTGCATTTGATGACGGAACATAGGGTCAACAAGTAGTGCAGTAGCACCAGGTGGACAAGGAAGTGGCAAGTCTTGCGTGTTTTACTCTCGGTGGCGCTGTCGACGTGATATGACTGTATGGCCGTTCTAATTTTTCTAAAGTTTCCAGAAATGATAAATGTGCGCAGCAGGTTTACTGGAAACTGAGAGCATCTTGTTTTTTGTGTATTAACGTTTCGCCATGTAACATTATACGTGAAAGAGTTATCTCTTGCTTTTTATGTTCCTGTTACTTCCTTCTCAATAGCTAATTATGGAGACGATAATTCGACAGGAAATTATGGCGTAATACCAAACAACTGGATTGTTGAAAGTGTCTCACCCGTTTATACATAGCCGGCAGTAACTCTGTCACTTCGTTACAATCAGATATCGACGCAATGCAAGTTCATCCATCAGAGATGAGAGCCTGCAACTAGATAAAAGCAATTTCAGTCGACGAGGATACTATAAATAGCTAATTTGGTGGAAAATTGCTTGGTCAGGATCGCGAAACCCATCGCTCCATAAAGTAAACACTTTCGTTGCTGATACGACCCCGCGTCACGTCCGCAGTTCTGGCCGTTAATTAGAGTTTACACCGTTCGATGAAACTTGATGCGAACTTTTTCCCCTAAGTAAGCGAAGAGCTGCAAAAGTTGCGCCTCGTGTTGGTTTTACATCGCGCCGGTTCTGGGCGCTCTTTTCTAAATACATTACTCGCTCTAACAATTTTTGCTTTCTTCCGAAGAGTTTCAAAGCTCCAAGGAAACAACTTTCCGTAGTATCAGCCACACATTCGCCCTGTTCATTACGGTTCACATACAGGATGACAATTATTGAACTGTATGAAAAAACGTAAATTACAAAATACGGCGTGTACACACATTATTCAACATGTAAACGCCGCTACAGATATTCCGATTTAGGTTACGACATGTCCGATATGCCTGCCATCATTGGCGATGATGGGGCGCAGACGAATAGCGGAATTCTGCGTGACCCTCTGAAGTGTCGCAACATCGACGCTGTCGATGACCTCCTGAATGGCTGTTGTCAACTCAGCAGTGGTTTTGGGGTTATTGCTGTACACATTGTCTTTAATATAGCCCCACAAAAAGGAGTCGCATGTGTTCAGATACAAAAAAAATGGTTCAAATGGCTCTGAGCACTATGGGACTCAACATCTATGGTCATCAGTCCCCTAGAACTTAGAACTACTGAAACCTAACTAACCTAAGGACAGCACACAACACCCAGCCATCACGAGGCAGAGAAAATCCCTGACCCCGCCGGGAATCGAACCCGGGAACCCGGGCGTGGTAAGCGAGACGTTCAGATCCAATCGACGCCCATGCCGGTAGCCTTTGACTGCTCCAGAGCCAGAATGCAGTCCCCAGAGTGCTCCTGCAGGACATTTAACACTCTATCCTGCTTCGGTGGGGTCGAGCTAGGTCTTGCATGCACCACATCTTGTCGGAATCATCTTCCAAAACTTTCACGTGCCGTTCGGTAGTCACCAGCCCATCAAGGAATATCGCACCACGCAGTCACCCGTGGAGGATGAAGAGAGTTCTAGATCGCGAAATGCGGATTCTCCCGTTCCCCAAATGCGCCAATTTTGCTTACTGACGAACGCATCCAAATGAAAGTAGGCTTCGCCCCTAAACCAAAGTATGCAAGTGCATACTAATTCTCGTCATGCCCCGCGACCAAGCGTGCAGTTTGAACGTCCTATCGCGAATTTTTCAGAAGTTAAGACGATTTAATTTTATATAGTTCCATAATTGCCTACCTGTATCTCACATACTCTGATACTCGCAAACTGAAACATCAAAAAGCTATAGCGTACTTCCATTTGACCTAGAATCCCGAAATTTGACAAGAAGTTTATGCAGTACAATTACAAGAAAAATTCCGAAAACTGTTAATTAGTGATTATATCGCAGGAAAAAAAAATTTGTTTTGTGATGGTATCCGACTGTCTTCCTGTCAACCCGAAACGACCCTTTTTTTGATATATAAAATTGAAATTTATGTCACATACTGAAAGTCTACAGTCGCTTGGCCGTGTAGAACATTTTTAGTTTTAGCGTCAGTGCAGCCTAAAGATACGGGACTTTAAGTCACATATTTTGATATCTTGCCAGTATCGATATCGATAACAAGCAAAAATCGTCGAAATTCACGATTCCTTGGATGGCTGATCAAGTTTGTACGAAACCATCGGTACTTATCTCGATATTATTGTAACAAAACGTTTCCAAATCTACGCGTTTGGGGGGATCCTCAATTTGGCGTAGCTCAAAATGGTTCAAATGGCTCTCAGCACTATGGAACTTAACATCTGAGGTCATCAGTCCTCTAGAAACCCGATTGAGGAGCTGCTTAGTCGAGGCACCTATCGGTTGAGGATGACACGGCGGTCGGTCGGCACCGTTGGACCTGCCGAGGTTTGTTCGAATGGATTTTAGTTTTAATCATCATTACTTATTATCTTTTACCAGGTGCTCGAAGTTGTTGTCTTTTGGGAGACTTCTGCAGTTCCTGTACTGCGGATCCTTCTCCACGCATCAACTTTGGAGTGCAGTGTGAAGATGGTCCGCCTTTGAACTGAAATAAATGTGACTTTCGCGATCTAGACTGTTTTTCTAAGTAAAGTTGTGAAAGTTATCTCTGTTTTCTCAAAATATGTGTTTCAATTTATCACTTCCGAAAAAGGCACATTTTAACTGCTAAGGATCATTTGAACAAGTGGTAACTCGTGGATCCACACGTGTCTGTGCATTACCGCATTTTAGAACGTTCAAGCGTTTGAACTGGCGCCCGCAACGACCTGATTGGCTAAGTTACGTGCCAGATTACTCGGAAACGTCGCAACACATTGATTTTTTTTCCGTACAGTTCTCAGTACATTCTCCCCTGCAAACTCGTACAAGATTCTGGGACTGTATTCACCTCCCTGTATATAAACAACCCTGCCACGGATAAGGTCTGTAACCATTTGAAGCTATTTCCAAAGGCGCAGTTGTCTACAGGTAGTGACATCATTAGAAAGGTGTAACGAAATGCAGGAAATGCGTCACTATTAGAAAGACTGTAAGCTGACTAAACAAAAATACATTAATGTACTGCACATAAATACACGAGAAGAGTCCGCAGCTCGTGGTCGTGGGGTAGCGTTCTCGCTTCCCACGCCAGGGTTCCCGGGTTCCCGGGTTCGATTCCCGGTGGGGTCGGGGATTTTCTCTGCCTCTTGATGACTGGGTGTTGTGTGACGTCCTTAGGTTAGTTAGGTTTAAATAGTTCTAAGTTCTAGGGGACTGATGACCATTGACGTTAAGTGCTCAGAGCCATTTGAACCACACGAGAAGATTCGACTTCGTTTGCCTGCATATCGCCTGTGAATGTTTTCGTTTGGCCATTGGCCATTGAACGACCATATTAATGTAACTATAGGGAAAGCAGATGTCAGATGGAGATTTTGTTTTTTTATTTTTTTTAGAAGCATCCGAAGGAAATAAGCGCTTCAGCTGAGATAGGAAGTCGCTAACACCACCCTCGTTAGACGATTTTTTTTTTTACATCTTTCGTTGATTTTGGAAACCTTACGAAGTGTAAATAATGGAAGCGAGAGAGAAGATTCAGAGAACAGTTGCGCGCTTCCTGTGGATTTATTTAACCGCCGTGAAAGCTTCGAAGAAATGCTCGACGGCAGACGCCGAGAGAAAAAAAAAGAGCTGTTCGTATCTCGCAGAGCGACGCTCACTAAAACACTCAGACCTCACGTTTCAACGGAAGTCACGCAAAACGGTACAACCAGCTACGTACGCTTCTCTGTACTGACAACTTTAAAATTACTGGAATTTGGTCCTACAGAGGGGGATTCGAAGATCTGCTTTGCCGGCTGCTGTCCGGGAACTGAAAACGGAGGGCGGTAGACTAATGATGTAGGTGGGTCACGTTCCCTCCGCCTCGCACTTCACTGTGACTTGCAGCAGCAATATAACTGCGCAGGTGGCCTACACGTACTGAAAATGGTGCGCGTCTGTTCATTTCCTTACACTTGAGTGCCAGTAGTTGTCACTGTTTGCAACTCATATGCTGCTGTACAGTTTTGTTTAACTCAAACATTGTCTCTGGCGCTGTTATTGTTACTTCACATACCATAGAAAAGTCATTTTTCGCTGCCATTGAAACAAATTGTGTAATGTCATTTGCTTTTTGCGATGCGTGTGTGCCAATAGCTTTGCTACGCGAGATACTAATAGCTGGTTGTGATTTGACAATTAACTTGTGTTTCCTGGCAATTGTATTGTTTCTGTCGTGGTTTGGCAATGATCAAGAAAAGCTTCGTAGAAGTTTGCTACCCAGCACTCAGGAGAGTGTTAGTGAGGAAATGTAATAAGACAGCTATTGCAAATTTGTACCGAGGTAGGGAGTCGAACCCGGGCCTCCTGCTTACTAGGCAGGTGCGTTGGCCACGAAGCCACCTCGGCACAGCAGTTGGCACAACTGCACGGGTCACCCTGGCATGCCTCTCTCCTAGGTCCCTCTGCCCCAGGCTACTCTAAATTCCCCTTTACACGCGAACAAAACTGCTGTCTATAAATATAAAATGATATCTATAGGAGACCAGTAAAGTATCCGAAATTGTGTAATTTCTTAATAAAACACTGTAGTCTGAAACTGCTCCAAGTATCCTTTGATATCGTAAAGTCAACTGACGCCATAAATACATCCTTTACATTTTGTAATAGTGTCATGACACATTCGTTACAATAGTTGTTACGTTTAGTGTAGAATCTAAAATTTCGAAATACTGATGACGGGAATAATGAAATGAGTGAGAGCTGTAGAAAAAAAGACAATTTATATTTGATTGTGAAGAATAGCATTAAGAGAGGGAATTTACGGACGTAAGACAGTGTGCCATGTCAAGAACGCGGAGAGAGAGATAGACAGAGAGAGAGAGAGAGAGAGAGAGAGAGAGAGAGAGAGAGAGAGAGAGTGAGAGAGAGGGGGGGGGGAGGTAAATGTGAGTTAACTGAGAAAAGTGAGAAAGGAATGTAGGAGGATGTAGAGTAACTGGAATAAGCGAATGTTTGATTCCCTGTTTGACAGAGAGAAATGGCTACGTTATATTAATTTTTTTGGAGGAAAGTTGTTGTTTTTGTGGTCTTCAGTGCTGAGACCGGTTTGATGTAGCTCTCCATGATACTCTACCCTGTGCAAGCTTCTTCATCGCCCAGTACCTACTGCAACCTACATCCTTCTGAATGTGCTTAGTGTATTCCTCTCTTGGTCTCCCTCTACGATTTTTACCCTCCACGCTTCCCTCCAATACTAAATTGGTGATCCCTTGATGCCTCAGAACATGTCCTACCAACCGATTCCTTCTTCTAGTCAAGTTGTGCCACATATTTCTCTTCTCTCCAATCCTATTCAATACCTCATTAGTTATATGATCTACCCATCTAATCTTGAGCATTCTTCTGCAGCACCACATTTCGAAAGCTTCTATTCTTCAAGGTCGTAACTTTCCTCCAGCTGTGCTGGAGGAAAGTTACGACCTTGAAAAAGGTAAGTACTTGAGTTTTTTCTTAAATACAAGCGGATACTGACTGTGGGTAACTTTTTGCAGAGAAACATCTGCGGTGGGGAAGGAGTTAGAAAATGTTTCCATTTTACGAGCAGACACATCTAGCATATTAGCTAAATGAGATCTGGTTTTGCGATCGTAACGAAATATCAGGTACTTGATTTGTGGTAAGATATACCGATGGGCGTGCACACGGAGAAGTCGGTAAAACAGTGACGGTGTGTGGTAGTGATGTAACTTGTCTGGCCGCTATCGTCCTACCTGGCGAGTGGCCAGACAGACAGATCTTGCATACGGAACACGCTGAAGCATCCATAGCTGTTGGTGTCCATTTAGTGCTTTCGTGTCTCATCTCGTGAAGGATTACACTGCGACAGCGGAGGTTCGGTAGGACGAGTGACGCCGCAAGTTTACGTTCCACATAGCTGTGAAAGGACGTCCCGAAATACTCGGCGCTGCACAGAGACGAGCGGCAGTGATCGTTACTCAGTTGAGGCGCTCGTCGAAAGTCACATGGAAGGTCTTCACCGTTTTATGATACGCTATTGGGATAGCGCCAGGAAGAGTAGGATGTTAGTATTGGCGGAATTTTGGACTAGTAGCGTTGTGGTATAATACTACATTTATTTTGCACCTCTTCGGATTTACATTTTCCGACGCTGTGAGCACTGAACAGAGATCGGAATTCGTGTGACCGATGACAGTACTTATCTCTTGAATTCTGACACTGTATGGTGTTGGCAAGTGCACTGTAGCGACGAGTCTCCACTGATATACGACAACTACAGCTGTCCTAGGATTGACCCCTTGGTCTCTCCCGAGAGAAGTTACTTGCAAGACGAAATTGGACTTCCTGCTTTGTATATTCATACTCTATATCTTGCATGCAATAACTGCAGATTGATACGTACATACTACCTACCTAGATTTCCGAAAAATGTTTACCACCGTAGTTCTAACCGAGATACGATCAGACGAAACATCATCGCAGGTATGTTATTAGCTCATTGAATATTTGAGTACCAGACGCCAGTACAACAATAAACTGGTAGCCAAGATCGCAGGAATTCTTTTTATTCCAGGATAACCGGTTTCGGCGAAACTAAAGACGCCATCATCGGATCTTAGGACACGTACAGGTTACAACATCAAGGCAAACAATGGTGATATTAATAGTTGCCTACAACAGGCAGGTCTTACAAAATTGTCGTAAGTAGCACATAGCTTGCGCTTGTACGTGATGGAGACACTTAACACTTATAATGTCATCTCTTTTGGGCGCCAGTATGCTTAACATATATGTGTCGTAAGATCCGATGATGGCGTCTTTAGTTTCGCCGAAACCGGTAATCATGGAATAAAAGAATTCCTGCGATCTTGGCGACCAGTTAATTGTTTGACAAGCATCTAGATCGCTCCCACAGCACAATGTGCTCCCTACAGAATTGCAAGAGTAATACAGAGGGTCCGGATTAAACATATTATAACGTAAAATGTAATAACTTGAGACGCAATTGAGATGTTTATTGGCGGATCGCTCCTGCAAGTACGGTAACTCAGAATGTTTTCTGCGTTTATTGGCAGCTCATGGTACTGCCTACTCATGCGTTTAACTCCTTCCTTACATAAGCGCGCGTCGCTAGCCACATAGACGCGCGTCAGAAATCGTGTGGTCTCCACAGATGATGATGTCCTGTGTGCTTTCTCTCGCGGAAACATGTTTTTCCGAGATCACTGGATTGGAAGAGTTAGTCCATCGATTGCTTGGCCCCATAGAAGTCCAGACATTACTCCACTTACTTCTCTCTCTCTCTCTCTCTCTCTCTCTCTCTCTCTCTCTCTCTCTCTCTCTCTCTGTGTGTGTGTGTGTGTGTGTGTGTGTGTGTGTGTGTGTGTGTGTGTGTGTTTTGGAGAGGGGTATCAGGAATCAAGTGCCCCATACACTAGTTCGTGATCTACGAGATCTGCGTCATCGTATTCGTGCACCTGTCACAAATATTACGCTAGTAATACTGCAAAACACTTGCAGAAAAGTGGAATATACATTAGATGTCTGTTGCGCCACTACTGGTACGCATACGGAGCTGTATTAGGCGCGTAAAGAAACATTTGGAGTTACCATACTTCTAGAAACATAACATCAGTAAATATCTCAATTACTTCTCAAGTTATTACATTTTATATTGTTATTAGTGTAACCTGGACACGCTGTTTAAGGGGCGATCAAAAAGTTTCCGTTCGCGGGCGTTGCTGCAACGCATATGCGACGTAAGGCGACTCTGATGCGGGTGTATAAACGCACACATATAAGCCAAGGATTGGTGCGACATCAGTGCCGTTCGGACGTGCGTGCAGTGAATGTGGAAACGTAGACTGTTGTTGTTGTTCTTGTTGTTGTGGTCTTCAGTCATGAGACTGGTTTGATGCAGCTCTCCATGCTACTCTATCCTGTGCAAGCTTTTTCATCTCCCAGTACCTACTGCAACCTACATCCTTCTGAATCTGCTTAGTGTATTCATATCTTGGTCTCCCCCTACGATTTTTACCCTCCACGCTGCCCTCCAATACTAAATTGGTGATCCCTTGATGCCTCAGAACATGTCCTAACAACCGATCCCTTCTTCTGGTCAAGTTCTGCCACAAATTTCTCTTCTCCCCATTCCTATTCAATACTTCCTCATTAGTTATGTGATCTACCCATCTAATCTTCAGCATTATTCTGTAGCACCACATTTCGAAAGCTTCTATTCTCTTCTTGCCCAAACTATTTACTTCCGTACATGGCTACACTCCATACAAATACTTTCAGAAACGACTTCCTGACATTTAAATCTATATTCGATGTTAACAAATTTGTCTTCTTGAGAAACGCTTTCCTTGCCATTGCCAGTCTACATTTTATATCCTCTCTACTTCGACCATCATCAGTTATTTTGCTCCCCAAATAGCAAAACTGCTTTACTACTTTAAGTGTCTCATTTCCTAATCTTATACCCTCAACATCACCCGACTTAATTCGACTACATTCCATTATCCTTGTTTTGCTTTTGTTGTTGTTCATCTTATATCCTCCGTTCAAGACACCATCCATTCCGTTCAACTGCTCTTCCAAGTCCTTTGCTGTCTCTCACAGAATTACAATGTCATTGGCGAACCTCAAAGTTTTTATTTCTTCTCCATGTATTTTAATACCTACTCAGAATTTTTCTTTTGTTTCCTTTACTGCTTGCTCAATATACAGATTGAATAACATCGGGGAGAGGCTACAACCCTGTCTCACTCCCTGCCCAACCACTGCTTCCCTTTGATGTCCCTCGACTCTTATAACTGCCATCTGGTTTCTGTACAAATTGTAAATAGCCTTTCGCTCCCTGTATTTTACTCCTGCCACCTTCAGAATTTGAAAAAGAGTATTCCAGTCAACATTGTCAAAAGCTTTCTCTAAGTCTACAAATGCTAGAAACGTAGGTTTGCCTTTCCTTAATCTTTCTTCTAAGATAAGTCGTAAGGTCAGTATTGCCTCACGTGTTCCAACATTTCTGCGGAATCCAAACTGATGTTCCCTGAGGTCGGCTTCTACTAGTTTCTCCATTCGTCTGTAAAGAATTCGTGTTAGTATTTTGCAGCTGTGGCTTATTAAACTGGTTGTTCGGTAATTTTCACATCTGTCAACGCCTGCTTTCTTTGGGATTGGAATTATTATATTCTTCTTGAAGTCTGAGGGTATTTCGCCTGTTTCATACATCTTGCTCACCAGATGGTAGAGTTTTGTCAGGACTGGCTCTCCCAAGGCCGTCAGTAGTTCTAATGGAATGTTGTCTACTCCGGGGGCCTTGTTTCGACTTAGACTATGGCGACGTTATCACCTGAAGCGTCCAAACAGGACCACCGTGCTGTTACTCTTTCCTTGCCTGCCGAACGACAAACACTGTAGACATCCATCGGAGAATGTGTACGGGACAGCAGCTCTGTCGGAAACGACCACTGTGCGACAAGGCGAGCCGCTGCCTCGTGATGACTCACTCCCCCGTATCGCAAGTGCCTTAACGCAGAAGTTACGCCACCTGCAGTGAGAGACGCCCCGGCACCCAGCCTTCGGTCCCTTAAAAAAGGCTTTGAAGGGTCGACGATTCCTGTCGGACGAGGGTGTACAGCAAGCAGTCACACAACAGAACACAGTGTTTAACCCAATGGCCGCCTTCAACCTGGTACGTCGCCAGGATGATTGCCTCAGTGGTCACGGCGATTTTGCCTGATTGGCGTAGAGATGCCGCACTGTCCTGCCTTCGAAGGGGATTCCCCCTTGAAGGTTTTGGTTCAAATGGCTCTGAGCACTATGGGACTCAACATCGGAGGTCATCAGTCCCCTAGAACTTAGAGCTACTTAAACCTAACTAACCTAAGGACATCACATACATCCATGCCCGAGGCAGGATTCGAACCTTCGACAGTAGCGGTCGCGCGGTTCTAGACTGAAGCGCCTAGAACCTCTCGGCCACAGCGGCCGGCCTTAGAGGTTTTCTTATGTGGCCAATACACACGACCGGTTTATGGGGTAAGACGGAAAGAGCTATAGGCTGCTGTTTTGTAAAGGAAAATATCATCGTCGATGATCGTAAAGAAATGCAGAAAGACTTCGAGCCGTGAAATTACTACCGGTTCACCAAAGGTTATTAATCTCAATCAATACACACAATGCGGAGTGGAAGTAGGTGCCAAGGAATAACTGGTGAAATTACACATAATTTTGAGTAACACTTTTTATTCAAATTTGGTGCAAGACTTTACGATATTTAAAAAAACCAACATTTATTTAACAAATAAGTCACAATTTACGATAGGGAAGAACTTCTTAATTATTAAATTATTATAAAAATTTCACGCCAGTAAAAGCCAAGTAATTTAACATATACAACACGACGCTGTACAATATTTCAAGCTCAGCTAAATTACAGGTGAATTTCACTCCATTCATTAAGTGGCGCAGAATCTAACTTGTCTGCAACATATAAAGACAATCCTGTTTACAAAAATTCTCAAAATAGAAAAACCAAAACGCAAGAGGCAAGAGTCATGCACACGGGGGCGGGGGGAGAACTCACAGTTAATAACATTAACATTTCCAAATTATATAAAAAAACACAAATTTTACAAATTTCTGCCAGTTAACTGACGGCAAACACACACTCTCGCCAGGTAGGGCTTGCGAACTTTTACAACATTCTCCTTTGAAGGCAACAATTTCTACCCGTAATGAAATGGCGAACTTTTGCATGGCAAGAAAACACACTAATAACCAACTACCCGTATAAAACACATTAGCACGTTGAGTAAGAGCCTTAAAAGGTACTGAATTGGAAAAACACAAGAGTTTTTGCTGACTAGAAGCAATATAAAAAAATCCACTACGGCGTACATTAACAACCTTGCTTACCTATAGCCAAATAAACATAAACACAAATTTACTTAAGTTGCAACTTCCAGATGAGCAGGAATTCGTTATCAAATTTACTAATTCTTACCACGAGGCAAAAGGAATTTTTCTTCTTTCTTAGAGTACCTTCAACACGTGAGTCTAGTAATAGTAGTTATGGCAGGCGAGAGAATGGATCAGGTCTTAGAGCCTTGCATTTTAAACAGTACAGTCATTGCTGCCTTAGACTTTCACAGACATGGCAAAGGCTAACAGTCGAATAAACCCGTAGGTAAGCTGGGAGGGGAAAGAAGCAATTCGAACCACAGATTTACTCTGACTCCCCCTCCTTTCGTCCTCAAAAGGGGACAAACGGACCACCCTTTCTAATATTACCACCTGCCCGGGTTGGCAGACGAGAATGAATGGCGGGAAACCCCCAAAATATACGACTGCTATAATTAACAAGTATAAGTAAATTGAATTCAGTTAAACTTCATAAAATCTGTTAACAATCAATACTGAACTTCTGGTGCGTTACGACTGCTAGGACTGAACCAACGCAGCACCTCCGAATGCTCTGCCGAGCCGCCCGCTGCCAGCCGTTTCAAAGGACGCAGGAGGGCGCGCCGATTTTCAGAACCACCTCGCCGGTCGACAGCATGCGGCCGAACTGAATCCTTGCTCAGGAAGATTCCTTTCGCGACGAGCAGTTAACGCCCCATACCACGGAGGCGCTGATGCCGCGGTCTGCGTGCTGTCCCTCTAGCACGGGCAGAGAAGTCGCTTCTTGACGCCCCGACTGCCAACTCTCCACGAGAGCCCACACAGCCACCTCTTAAACCCACGCGAACAGCCCACTTCTCCCCTTTCCCGCTAGAGGGAGACACCGAAGCCTTCAATTGCGACAAAGGCGCCACCGCCAGAAAACGGATGGCGACTGCTTCACGCTATGCGCTGCGGCGCGCTTTTCAAAGCTAACTTTACTACGGCTCGGAAAAAACTTCCGTTTTGTGTAATAATGGCGGGTCTGAGACTTTCCGGTCAATTAAAATTACGTACTGGACCGCGATTCGAACCCAAAACGTTGTCTTTCGCTGACACCTGAGCTCTGCAAGTGCGGCTCACTACCTGCCTTCACTCCTGTACATCCGCTACGTCTCGTCTGCACTCGCAACCCTACCTCGAAGATGACTGCTTGCGAAAAGGCGAGTATTCGTATTGGAGTCCCGGGCCGGCGCACAGTTTTAATCTGCCGGGTAGTTCAGCAACAGCACACACTCTGCTGCAAAGGGAAAGATTCAGTACGAATGTGAGTTCTCTTTAAATACGCAAAAATGTAGTACATTGTTTACAGAAAAAAGAAGGAAATCGATAGTATATCATCACAAGATTGGTGGTGAACGAATTGTACATCGTTGAAATATTTAGGGCTGGTGCTAAGAAACGATAGGAATTGGAACAACCACGTAAGATCAGTATTGGGGAAGGCGTACAAAAGGCTTAGATTTGTTACAAATATTTCTGGGAAAGCGCAGTCAAACTGTACAGCAAATCGCGTGCAAGACGCTGGTGCGACCAGTCGTGTTGCTCGAGCGCTGCGAGTCCTTACCAGGTTGACGTGAGAACAGGTATCCAACGATTTCGGAGATGCGTTGCAAGGATAGTAACTGGTCGGATAATCCCATACGAACGTGTGACGGGAATGCTTGGAAGAAAAACGACGCTCTTATCGCGAACCCTGCTCGGTAAATTCAGCGAGCCTTCATTCGCTGATCAGTGTCCGACCAATCCGCTGGCAACGGCGTGCAGCTCACGTAGTGTCGACGATACAAATGAAGGCAGTCAATTTTACCATGTGCAGTACGCGAATGGTGTTGGACAGGCAAACGATAATAATGGTACGAAGCACCATCCACAGTCCTTTTTACTGTGGGTTGCGGCGTAGAGAAGTATAGGGAGGACTCAGTGACGATAGGGAGAGGTAAATGTATCAGTTTGAGGTAAGGTACCCTGTTCCGGAAACTGGGTCGAAATTATGAGTGAAACTCGTTCTGGTACCACTGATAGTAGAATGCCCGTACCGGTAATGTCATTGCTAAGATTGTAGGGTACCCAAATTTCAGAACAGGTAGTATGGACAAAAACAAGGCAAAAAAATGTAGGAAACGTGAACTCTAAAATGCACACCTTACGAGCTATGACCAATTCTTCAGCCTCGATTCTGTGAAACACATCTCTTGTACTACATGGTTTTTGCTGTCCATATTTTTGAAGAAGGTAGTACGGATCAAAACAAGGAAAAAAGTCTGACAAATATGGGCTTTAAAACGCATGCCTTCAGAGCTATTCATAATTCATTCAGTAGAAGATATGTTTCACACAAGTACTCGTAACTCTTAAGACACGCATTTTAGAGCGCATGTTCACTAGACATTACCTTCTTATTTCGATCTGTACTACGACCCCTCGAAAGTTGCCTACCGTAAAATCTCAGGAGCGACACTGTAATCTCACCCCTCACTTATCGACCTTAATGACAGTGAAAAATTAAACCGCGTGTACCTAATGGAATTTTGGGAAAAGCAATCGTCACCAAAGTTAATTTGTCGGTAAAGAGGGAGGAAAGGGTTACATCTAAACGAAAAGAAAAATGCAAATGAAACTGGTGGAAATTAATTTCGAAAAGGGGTAAAGTTAATAAAGAAAGTAAATGTGCAGCCGTTACGTTAACAATTAACTAGCGGTAATTAGGTATTTGAGATTTGGGGGAAATCACGGACGCCAGTCCTAAGGACAATTACTATAGTAATTGAAAAAGAAAGGTTATTACACATATAATTAGCACTAGAAGCGTGGCAACTTAAGGTTGACACGTGTAGTGTGAAAACTGAAAGTTTGTCAGAAGTAATAAATTTCGCTACACTCTGACTTAATTTAGTGAAAGAATTAATAAAACCGGAAAACTGAAAGTTAATTTAGTGACTGAAGTTAATAGTGACCTTTCTTTCTGAAGCACATCGAAATTCAGTAAGATACGGTTAGTCTTGGACTACCTCAAGAATCATTTCAAAAGCTACTTGAATCTACGCAATTTAGAAAGAAGAGATTTAACTTTGAACTTGAATTAAATGATTCTGAACAATTAACAATAGTAAAATTTAGTACGTACCAAGCTGAGCTGCAGTCACAGGTAACTAAAATACGGTAACAAAACTCGCACTCTTAATTTGTGCTTGTGCAATCTAAATACTGTAGCCAGCTATGAATACCTTAACTGAACTTTGAAATTAAAGCAGTGAAATAAAATGATGCTGGCGTTTGAATTTCAACGACACTCGGGTTCATTCCGGATAAGGAAGGGACCCTGCTTGGTAATGCAACTGGGACAATGAGCAACAAAGGTTCATGCTAAGTTGCTGTAATTTTGCGAGACAAATGGAACAATTTTAAAATCTGAGGTCTGCCATACAGTTCTAAAACTTTACGTGCTTCCAGTCTTCCTTGTTGGTTGATTGAAGGTTTGAAGTCGTCGATCGAGGAGGTGGCGACAGTCACTCATTGTCGGTCGTCGCTGTTGCAGAAGCTGGATGTTGGCGCGCCTTCTTCTCGACACGGTCACCAGGCGAAACGGGCTCTTGATGTGCGCCAGCTAATGCTTCCCGTCCGCGACACCGTGTCAGAAACTATCATAGCAAGTCGAGCGCAATTACATGCTGCCAAACCCAGAAAGCGCGGCAACTCGCGGGAGCGTCACACAACACACCTGCTCCAATCGCTACTCCAGCCAGACTCCCCCTCTGCCCGCGCTCCACGCGGCAGAGTTAACACTACCAAAGATCCTAAACACTCTGGTTCTCCACACGACCTATCGACGTATTCGTTCGATGGCATAGTTTTCCCGAGGCAAGACCCAGCGTAAAAATACAAATAATATTTACAAAACAACCAATTATACATCGACATAAATGCATAAATATATATGTACAAACAGTAAAACAATTACAATATATAAAGAGACAGAAATGTCATATCTTGAAGTAACAAAACAAGGAAAAAATTATAGTACAATAGATGGAAATAGGAGGATATGCATTTCCGGCGTTACAACACTACCAGTACATGTATTCCACTCTCAGAGCTATCAGAACGATTTTCGCTCACAATTTTAGACCCGGTCGTTTCCAACCAGGGACCCTGGCAGGCCCGAGGGGGAGCCACTGACCCAAGTTGTCAACAACGCACTAGCCAAGCTGTACGGTATCGGTCCTCTGGTCCAATTGAATCGTTCATTGATTTGCAATAGTTGTGTTCGGCTACTTGGAGACCGTTTACAAGCATTAATGGACTTAATGTTCCCAAATATGTCGCTCGGCCGTAGTTGTTCGCGATTGGTTCGAAGAACAATTTCGCGACTGCCACGGTCGCAGGTTCGAATCCTGCCTCGGGCAGGTTAGGGTTAAGTAGTTGTAAGTCGAGGGAACTGATGACCCCAGATGTTGAGTCCCATAGTTCTTGGAGCCGTTTGAAGAACATTCTGGACACTTAGAGCGAATGATTTGACTACCCGGATCGCCCGAGATTAGAATCGTCGAACACTTGTTGTACGTAATGGAGAGGTCAGTTGGTGCACAGAATCCTGCACTGGCAACGCTTTCGCAATTGTGGATGGCTGTAGATGCAGCGTGACACAGTATTTGTGGAGGAGATTTCCAGCGGCTTGTCGAACCCATGCCACGTCGAGTTGCTGCACCACGCCGGGCAAAAAGAAGTCCGGCACGATACTAGGAGCTGTCCCTTGACTTTCGCCACGTCAGTTTTCTTTGCTTCGTCGTTACATTCACAATAGTGTCTTAATATCTGTGACGATACGGCAGCAAACAGCGAGTACGCTTTCAGCCTCTGTCGCCTCGTGTGTTCTGTAACCGTACGCTCGCCCTGGGTGGAGCCCCCCGGCAGTGTACACTGCAACTACACTCTGGGGGCTCGTGTGTGTATGTACGGTGGCGTGGCGTAGCGTAGCGCCGAGCCGATCCGCCCCTGGTGGCGGCTGGCCATGAATTAGTCACCGTGGCCAGGGCAAAGGTCAGCGGGTCGCGAACTCTGGCCCGCGTGGTGCCGCCCGCGCCGAAACCGCCCCCCCCTCCCCTCCCCCAGTGCGCCACCTGTCGATGGACACGTCTGCCCTGCCCTCACCTCACTCCCTCCAGAAATAGGCGCGGCTGCGTCGGTACAGCCCACGGCGACGAACTGCGTTGATCTGACAACGTGGCATCTTCCCGGGCTCACACAGCCGTGGAATTCCCGTGAGTGATACTAACCGTGTATCTCTTACTGTCGTATTGCGTTTGACGAAAGTCGTGTTGCAATTTGATCAGCGGATCTGTTTTGTATTCATGCTTTTTTAATGTACTCGTGTAGTGTATATATTTATGTAAAAGCTGCTTTGACGAAGAATCGAACAGCGAGTGTAGGCGTGCTGAGGTGGAGGTAAATGTATTGGCCAGCGAATGGTTCGAGGCGCGTCGTTGCACTGGTCCCAGAGGATACATCTGTGCTGCGATCTCGCTGCTGGTACAGCGTTTACCCTGGAGCTGTTGACACCGCTGATAGCTGCGGTGCTGTGAAGCGATAACGGTTGCTGTGTGCGTCGATTGACGACGTCAACAGCGGTTAGTTCGCGCCAAAATGTGCTTATCCGTAGGATGAACGCAGAAACAGGTACGGGTACACCATTTGAAAGCAGAACGCCCACTCTCCAAGTTCTATCATTCACTCTAACAACTCAAGAACTACCCACAGCACTGTTCCAGGAAGTTAACATATCCGTACATACTATAAAAAAGGGTATTATATATATCACGAAATAATCTTCAAACAAAATAAACTACAAAGAACGAAACTCGACTGGCTTGAAGGGGGAAACCAGATGGCGCTGTGGTTGGCCCGCTAGATGGCGGTGCCATAGGTCAAACGGATATCAACTGCAATTTCTTTTTTTAGGTAGGAGCCCCCATTTTTATTACAGATTCGTGTAGTATGTAAAAAAGTATGAATGTTTTACTTGGGCCACTTTTTTCGCTTTGTCATAGATGGCGCTGTAATAGTCACAAACGTATAAGTACGTGGTATCACGTAACATTCCGCCAGTGCGGACGGTATTTGCTTCGTGATACATTGCCCGTGTTAAAATGGACCGTTTACCAATTGCGGAAAAGGTCGATATCGTCTTGATGTATGGCTATTGCGATCAAAATGCTCAACGGGCGTGTGCTATGTATGCTGCTCGGTATCCTGGACGACATCATCCAAGGGTCCGGACCGTTCGCCGGATAGTTACGTTATTTAAGGGAACAGGAAGTGTTCAGCCACATGTGAAACGTCAACCACGACCTGCAACGAATGATGATGCCCAAGTAGGTGTTTTAACTGCTGTCGCGGCTAATCCGCACATCAGTAGCACACAAACTGCGCGAGAATCGGGAATCTCAAAAACGTCGGTGTTGAGAATGCTGCATCAACGTCGATTGCACCCGTTCCATATTTCTATCCACCAGGAATTACATGGCGACGACTTTGAACGTCGTGTACAGTTCTGCCGCTGGGCACAAGAGAAATTACGGGACGATGGCATATTTTTTGCACACGTTCGATTTAAAGACGAAGCGTCATTCAACAACAGCGGTAACGTAAACAGGCATGATATGCACTATTGGGCAACGGAAAATCCACAATGGCTCCGACAAGTGGAACATCGGGACCGTGGCGGGTTAATGTATGGTGCTGCATTATGGGAGGAAGGACAATTGGCCCCCATTTCATCGATGACAGTCTAAATGGTGCAATGTATGCTGATTTCCTACGTAATCTACTACCGATGTTACTACAAGATGTTCCACTGCATGACAGAATGGCGATGTAGTTCCAACATGATGGATGTCCGGGACATAGCTCGCGTGCTGTTGAAGTGGCATTGAATAGCATATTTCATGACAGGTGGATTGGTCGTCGAAGCAGCACACCATGGCCCGCACGTTCACCGGATCTGACGTCCCCGGATTTATTTCTGTGGGGAAAGTTGAAGGATATTTGCTATCGTTTTCCAACGACAACGCTGACAACATGCGTCAGCGCATTGTCAATGCATCTGCGAACATTACGGGAGGCGGACTACTCGCTGTTGAGAGGAATATCGTTACACGTATTGCCAAATGCATTGAGGTTGACGGACATCATTTTGAACATTTATTGCATTAATGTGATATTTACAGGTAATCACTCTGTAACAGCACGCGTTCTCAGAAATGATAAGTTCACAAAGGTACATGTATCACATTGGAACAACCTAAATAAAATGTTCAAACGTACATACGTTCTGTATTTTAATTTAAAAAACCTACCTGTCAGCAACTGTTCGTTTAAAATTGTGAGCCATATGTTTGTGACTATTACAGCGCCATCTATCACAAAGCGAAAAAAGTGGCCCAACTGAAACATCCATATTTCAATACGTACTACACTAATATGTAATAAAAATTTTGGGTTACTATTAAAAAAAACGCAGTTGATATCCGTTTGACTCATGGCAGTGCCATCTAGCGGGCCAACCATAGCGCCATCCGGTTCCCCCCTTCAAGCTAGACAAGTTTCATTCTTTGTAGATTTTTTCGTTTGACGCTTATTTCGTTACATGTTTGGCCCGGTCACGATCAGTGGACACACCCTATATATATACTGTGTGTGTGTGTGTGTGTGTGCGTGTGTGTGTGTGTGTGTGTGTGTTTGTTCTGCATCTCCTCGTAAACCACTGGTCCGATTTCAATCAAAGTTGGTACGAATATCATCTACTGTCTGGCAACAATCGTTGTCTGGATAAGAGGAGCTCCTGTGTAAGAACACACAGTGGTGCACAACAGGCTACAGCAGTCCACTCACCCCACCACCGCTGCCGCCTCACACCGAACTCAGGGTTATTGTGTGGTTCGGACCGCCAGTGGACCACGTGCCCTTAGCGCTAGGATTTCACCTGGAACAAGTCTCGCCCACTCACCCCCCTCCACGCCTATCTATAGTGTAAGGCCCTGCCATAAACAGCCGCCAGTTCCACAAACTGGAAGCTACATCAAAGTTATCGTCACAGTCCAACACATGTTACACTGTGATGAGATTCAGTAATGATAAGACATTTTTCTGGATAGTCATATAGTATGAACGTGCATTATTAAAGAAAAAAGTATTTATAGAGAATTGAAAGCATCGTCACTAATAGAAAACAAAACATAATGTGATGTTATTTAAGGGCAATAAGGTCAAATTTTCATTAACTAATTCACTCATTATAATACGTTTATTTGAGGGAAACAGCAGAGCAAACATACAGTGCAAAAACAATGGTCTTGAATCTGTCATGTCGGTAGTAAAGCCACGGATGCAGTCGACTAACTCTGTTGTGTAAAGTCAACGTTATATAGAAATAAGTGAAAGTCGTTTTGTTTATGTAGGCCCTAATAGTAGCTCACGAAAATTAAAGAATATAAGAATGCCATAAAGTAGAAATGCCTAATGAAAGCAGTAAGATATTTACTTATATGCCATATTTCGTTAGTATTTGCATGGGTAATGGGTGAATTTTAACTTGTAAATTCTTCCAATGCCATACCTGCGCATTATAAACGAGGTTATAAAGAATTGTGGCTGTTTCTGTGGGATTAGTGTCCTATATGCTGTTGCAAACGTTTCAGGAAAATAAGCTGTCGTTATTCTTTGTCCTGCCTGTTTTTAACCAAAAGATTTATTAATTTCGTAAATGTCATTCAAACCATTTTTTAAAAAATAATAATAATGATGATGTGTATGTTTGTCAAGAGCAGTTATGGAGGAAATAAATGCTGCAGTGATTCACTGCTGTAAAACGTCCTTCATGCTGTGCTAGTTCTTCTTCCACCCCTAAAACTTTTCAGCAAAACTGTTCAGTGAGTAATACGCAAAAACAGCTTGGATCGATCTAGCAAGAAGAGAGTAATTTTGATGCCATTTGGAAGTATAGTGAACATTGGTGCTTGTTTCACATATACCGTTTGAGTTCTGAAACTTAAGTGTCAAGTATACTATGGTTCGTCTTTCTCCAAGCAAATTATTCATTGAGGGTAGGTTTTTCCTGTTTTAACTTTGGGTGCTTATTCTCACATAGAAGTATGATCCTTCATAGGCTCTTCATATGAATACTGAGTTCTCGTATTTAAAGAATTCAGTGCTAAATTGTTTTATGTTCGCTGTGGAAGTACCTGGCACAGCTGAGACTAATTGTGCACGTTTTTTTTGTAATGTGTCTTTTAACTATCTGGAAAAATTTAAGACCTAGCAAGATATTAATTTAACATTCACTCCAAGTGCAGCCGAACACGGTGAAGCACGTGGGTCAAGTGAAACGACGCCCAGGCGCCGGTCAAAGACTGGGTAAACCGGTAGTGAATGGGCGGGACTTGTTCCGGGTGAAATCCTAGCGCTACGATTCCTCAGTGGACCCCTCTCCCCCTCCCCTGTCCTCTCCACCCCTCTGAAAAATAATAAGTCAATAATTGTATAATGAATATTTGGATACATTACTTGAAAGTATTAATTCTAGCTTCAGAAATAGCAGTTGCGAAAAAATTCCGATTTTGTTCACTGTGGATATGTGAGGTTCGGGAAAAAGCTGACTTGCTTTATAAAAAACCCTTGCACCGTTAGGGATAACCGAGTGATACAGTTGACAAGAAATGGTTGCGTTTAAGACAGTGATGAGGTGGTGTGCGGCTTTGGCGACTTGTATGGCCTCTAACTGCCGCTAGGGAACGTTGCTGTCGCAGGTGACGTCGCTGCCGTGTGGTCCGGCAGGCCGCCTGTTACCCTTCGCTAACGAGTCCCGGGCGGCGGCAGAACGCTGCACGCTGGAGGCCCGCGAACAGGGCAGAGGGCGCTTTATCGCCTCCGCGCGCATGCTCACATCGAGAGCTGCGTTGCAATTCCACCACCTCCGGCCCTGAGGCGCCGACGGCTGCGAGTTTCACAGTACAGTACAGCACAGCACAGAGGCTGCCGCCCGCATTCCGCCATCTAGTTTGGGCGCGCGTCGCTGCCTGCGCCCCTCTGCCCCAGATGAGCACGGGATTGCTGCGACGCGCTAATCGCGTTTCGGGAACGTTAACGTGGCCGTCTGCACAGTCCACGCACCGAGCAGCAGCAGCAGCAGCAGCAGCCAGCAGTGCTGGCCGGCGAATTCCAGCAGGCAGCCGGTGGAGAACCTGCGCGGCAGGCGGGAACTCGGCGGGCAGAAAGCAAATTCCCGAGTAACGCAAGGGACAGCTGTATATCCGTTACTGTGTACGATAGTACCTCCATAACATAGTTTCTCAACACTTTTTTTCCCCTAGCTGCTTATTTTTTATGACCCACCGTCTAATTTCTTATGGTGGGTCGTATGTTGCCACTAAGCCGCTGTGACTGGGTCCGGGGTCCGGAGTGACTGAAAGGAACACCACACCGGCTCCCGTCCCCACTCACACCGTTGCCCGTGTCCCGCCACGTGGAGGCGGGCTCTATTTGTTCATCATCATCATCATCATCATCATCATCATCATCATTTAAGACTGATTATGCCTTTCAGCGTTCAGTCTGGAGCATAGCCCCCCTTGTACAGTTCCTCCATGATCCCCTATTCAGTGCTAACATTGGTGCCTCTTCTGATGTTAAACCTATTACTTCAAAATCATTCTTAACCGAATCCATGTGCCTTCTCCTCGGTCTGCCCCGACTCCTCGTACCCTCTACTGCTGAATCCATGAGTCTCTTGGGTAACCTTGCTTCTCCCATGCGTGTAACATGACCCCACCATCTAAGCCTGTTCGCCCTGACTGTTACATCTATAGAGTTCATTCCCAGTTTTTCTTTGATTTCCTCATTGTGGACACCCTCCTGCCATTGTTCCCATCTACTAGTACCTGCAAGTACCTTTAACATCTGCCATCCTAAAAACTAACTTAACTAGAAGAGATTAGGGTACGTTAAAGCTAGAAACTAAGACCTCCATGTCCAGCGTGCTAAACAATTTACGATATACAATAGAGAGGTAACTGATTTTGTGCTTGGCTCAAAGTTGCTAATGAAAGGGTACTTGTGGGTAAAAGTAGTAAAGGTAATGACGCTAACGGTTTGTGTTGAGCCTACAAGGCTCCTAGTAGAGTACATCAGGCGCAAACACCTCCCGGCCCCGCCGACAACACGACCTGAACGGTGGTTTTCCCCCGATCTATCATAGGTATCCGTCGGGTTGGGCTCAAAAGAGAGGAACCACAATTAAGATCCTTCCATCCAGACTGTGCGCTGCCTCTTAACGGAAGGCGTAGGTCCTTTGGAGAGGTACGTAGCTTTAAGCTCTTATTAGACGTGGAGGTACTGTTATCTATTTACATATAAGGTGCAATCTGTTTGTAGGATTGTGTGTGTCTTGTGCACCTCCTGTCGGTTGTTCCAGACTGTTCATCCTTGCTGGACGCTTCAATATCTGTGTTGTTGCCCTGGTCTGTATCTGTTTCTTCTTCATCACTCGTGGTTTCTCAACATCTACATACCTGTGATCATGTCCTTACTTCAAGGAGAGCGATTGAAGAAAAAATTGACTCTTACGAAACTAAAAAGATTGGCCAAGTGCTAGCAGCACAGGCTCTTTGAGGATTTGTTTACGGCTACCTCTTTAAAAATTAGCTCTAGCCGACAAATTTTTGTTCCGTTTTGGATCTTCCAGCGAATTTATTCTTCTATTTGCTATTGTGAAGGAATGGTAGCTCCACCACTGTACACTAGAAATGAAACCCTGAACAAAAACTGACCAGTACTCTGCCACCTGGTTGAAACAGTCAAAGATCAAACTAACCCTTCATCACCGCACTGTGCCATCCATAAACGAGATGTGTCTGTGGGGCGATTGATGGATCTGAAACGTGAACTGTTAGAACATTGAGCGTATTCGTGATATTTGCCATCCTCCGACTTACGATACCTAGGGAAGTTTCAGTCCATTTGAGAATCATTCTTCAGGAAAGGCATCTATGCCCTGGAAACGTGTTGCTGGCAGTGCATTCACTTGACAGGGTACCGCGCGGGAAAACACCACGTTGCAGTGCGAGGCGCGCTAATATTAAACTTGTATGTGTTTACACTCGGCAAGTCACACTGCAGCTCGTAGCGCAGAATTTCCCTACCGTAGCGCTGCGTCATTGGTACGGCGTGGTTGTAATTAAAATGCAGCTACTCACAGAGATCTGGTATGAGCTGTAATTATCGTATGGTAGCGAAACTCGGTAGATATCCTATAATGCGTCATTGCGGAACCGATTAACGCGGAAAGAAATGAGTCCCAATTTTGGCCTGTAGATGCAAATGTGGCGCCGTGAATGCAAGAAAGACGTACGGAATAGAAATGTTCTCATATGTAATGGATTAGGAACGAAACATGGGCAAAAGAGATCAAACGAGTGAGAAAGGCATGATGTTGATTTTGTTATTAACCTCCGCTTCCACAGTTTGCTCAGTATGAACACGAGAGACGTCTACGGAATGCTGTACCCAAAATTCGAACTTTTTTTTTTTTTCAGTGTAAACCGGTTCCTCAGTAACGCATTGGAATATCTACCAAGTTTCCTTGACAAACGATAATTACAGCCCACACTGGACCTCTATGAGTAGCTGTACTTTAATCATAGTTTAATTAATGATGATTTAATTACAACCACGGGAATCTACAATTTCGACAAGTTTTTTACACTTATCGATACTGGCAATATATCGGTTCCGGGAATACAAGACCGTACCATAATCTCTAATGTGGTTCCTCAGACTAACCTAGACATACAAATGGTTCTGAGCACTATGGGGCTTAACATCTGAGGTCATCAGTCCCCTAGAACTTAGAACTACTGAAACCTAACTAACCAAATGACATCACACACATCCACGCCCGAGGCAGAATTCGAACCTGCGACCGTAGCAATCGCGCGGTTCCGGACTGAAGCGCCTAGAAGCGCTCGGCCACCGGGGCCGGCCTTGACACACACACACAAAAAAAAAAAAAAAAAAAAAATGCGAGCAGGGCACTTCAGTTTATACACGTATAGAGACAAGATTTAATAAAATATTTTATCTTCTTACTAAAACATGACAAAGTTACATTTTGTGTTTGCGTGCAGTAGTACGAGTATTTCCCTGTTATGCCTTTGGCGAATGGTGAATATAATGTAAGTTTTAATAGCTTAAAGATATTTTTGTGTGATATTATTACACTGTAACAGTTTCCGGAATTTTTCTTTGACTTGTGCTGCCAAACCTTGCTCCTTGTCAGATTTCATGATTCTAAGGCAACGGGACGTGCCGTATAGGTTTTGATGAGTGAGTTTGCAAGTATCAAAGTATCTGACGGAAGTGACCTTATATTTTAATTGCATTCACTTATAACCGTGATTTTTATTTTCGTGGCGAAGGGGCTGTAGCCTATAGAATGTGACCTACATTTGAACTTGATACACCTAATCGTTCCAGGAATAAAGGGGTCTTAGCAGACGCACAGACACGGATAAAAATGAAAAAAAAAATTGTTTTTCTTGCGATATAGTTACAAATTAACAATTTTTGCAGTTTTTCCTTTACATGTAATGCGATACATCGCTCCGCGCAAATTTTCATGATACTAGGTCAACGGTAAGCACACGAAAATTTTTTATGAGTGAGTTAGCGAGTACGAAAATATTTGACATGAATGCCCGCACCTTTTTATTCCTTTGGTTTGGAGCTTAAATGTCTTACACCGGAAAGGGGCCGCAGATCTAAGTTTGCGACAAAAAGTTCAACTTCATAGTCCTACCCATTCCGGAGAAAAAACGAGTTCCTGAAAGTCAGTCGGACGGACGGACCACAAATCGATCCTATAAGGGTTCCGTTTTGACCGGCTGTGCTACGGAACCCTAAAAATAAGTTGACTGTATGATAAAACTCCGCCTCCGTAGCTCAGTGACCACCGCGTGTGGCTGGCATTCCGAGGTCCCTAGTTCGATTCCCGGTACTGCCAGCTATTCTTCCTTTTTGGGGAGACTGTAAGGGGATGAACTGAGCGTCGCGATGCCAGCTGTCCCGGCGGTCTGCTTATTCCATGCACTTCCATAACGCATGCAAATGACGCAATGGGAGAGGATGACATGGCGGTCAGTCGGCCCATACTGGCCGCCTGTGGTCGTGAAGGCTTGAATTGCACGATAAAGACTCAACAATAACGCAAGTAATTGGAGTCCCTCTGAAAAAGGGCATCTTTACCCACCTATCAATGGAGAATCTGCTGTTGGTTAACGTTCAGTACGATGTTGTCCCATGTCGTACATTGAGACATTCTTTGATTTACCTTGGCATGTTGTTGACAAAAGAGTCAAGACTGAACTGCCTCATGCCAGGGGGCTCTCCTGAGGTGATCCATTGTTTGAGTAGTGTTCCCATCTGGTCACCAGGATGCACCGACTGCGACGAGGGTAACCCGATATCTATACTCGATAGCGGCTCGCTTCACTTAGCTGCTGACCTTTTTGGACTGCATGCCTGAGGCTACTGTTGGTACATAGTCGCTGTCTCGCTCGTCTATGGCGAGAACGTGGCATCAGGTGAAGTGACACTCGTCGTTGAATAAAACCCGACACCACTGATTCAAGCTCCCTTCGAGGAGTTGCGTTTCGCACGTTCGTCGAGTACAGCTGCTTCGGCTGGAGGGTGGGGGGTGTTTCTGTTATTCGTAGTAGACACCTGGAAACCAGGTTGACCTTGTGCAGATGATTGCGTACTGTCTACTTCTATACTGTGCTCCCAGTTGCCTCCGAAAAGGAACTGCGCACCTCTCTCGCATTCTCCTTGGGGTATTGCCGGCCATAATTTCTAGGTAGCTGTCAACACTGCGAGGCACTTGTTTTATGTCTCAGAGTAGCGACTCAATGCTGCAGTTACGCCGCTGTAGTATACGGCAGTGAGATGGGAGGGGGGGATTCGAACCTGTGACCGTAGCGGTCGTGCGGTTCCAGACTGTAGCGCCTAGAACCGGTCGGCTACCCCGGCCGGCAGTAGGGATGCAGGTTTTCTTACTTCTTCATTACACACACACACAAACACACAGACAGCGCAGGACATGCAACTGGTGTCAAACTTTATTTGCCCGCATCTCGCGGTCGTGCGGTAGCGTTCTCGCTTCCCACGCCCGGGTTCCCGGGCTCGATTCCCGGCGGGGTCAGGGATTTTCTCTGCCTCGTGATGGCTGGGTGTTGTGTGCTGTCCTTAGGTTAGTTAGGTTTAAGTAGTTATAAGTTCTAGGGGACTGTTGACCATAGATGACTGTCGAAGATTGACAGCTGGTGCAGGAACGGGTACTTGACTCTCAGTACTAATAAGAAACGTATTGCACGTAAGTAGACCAAGAGATATACCGAGACTCAATTACACCGTTGGCCATCAACCACCAGAAACACTAACAACAGTCAGATACCTATCATCAACTGTCAGAGCGGCGTAAACTGTAGTGACAACATGGAACTGCACAGTCCAGTCACGTTAGTGACGCCACCTCCTGTATTCGACATCAGCGTGCTCACAGACGGCAGGTGGCACCACTAACAGTGGACCGTATGTAAAGGATGTTGGGGGGACGCGGAAAACCGTGCAGTCGTTGTCGTAATGCAGAAAAGGAACGACTTGCCTGACGTCCAAAACGGCGTGACCGTTAACTGTCGGGCCAGGGATGGAAGCATTTCTGCAACGGGTAAGTTTGCAAATTGTTCGCGTGCCGCCTTGTTTGAAGTACACCGTGCATGGCAAAATAGCGCTGTCCAAAACCGGCGCCGATGCAACTGTGGCGCACCACGGGCCGTAGGTGGCAAGGGTGAACGACGGCTGCGGAGGTGTGTGCGGCCGAGCAGGCGTGCGACTACCGAGCAGCTGGCCGGCCAGACGAACCGAGGGGCTGCCAGCAGAGGCTCCTCAACGGCCGTTCAGCGGAAGCTGCTGCCTGTGGCTCTCTGCAGCAGGTGCTTGGTCCGTGCACCCATTCTGAGTGCTGTTAAGCGGTGACGAAAGCCGGTATTGGCGCACCAGAAGCGGCAACTGGACTCACACCGAGTGGCGGTAGGTGGCCGCTTCAGATACATCACGTTTTGTGCTCCGTCTGACTGGCGGGTGTTGGTGGGTGCAGCATGAAAGGCCTGAAAGTAAACACCCTGCAGGCAGGAGGGTGCGTTACGATCTGGCGAATGTTTTCGTGGCTTTCACTGGCTGATCTCGTCATTATGGTAGGCAGGTGTGCATGTATCCTTCGTGCCCACGTCCACCCCTAGAAACAGTTAGGTTTTTCTCGGCAAGATGGCATCTACCAGCACGACAGTGCAACGTGTCACACAGCTCGCAGAGTAAGGGCGTTGTTGTAAAAGCATCAGGATGAGTTCACCGTACTACCGTGCCCACCAAACTTCCCTGATTTAAACCGTCCAGAATCTGTTGGACCATCTCGACCGGGCTGTTCGTGCCACGGCTGCCCAACCGAGAAACCTAGTCCAGCTGGCCACGGCGCTGGAGTCGGCATCGCTCGACACCCCTGTCGGTGTCTTCCAGCACCTCACTGACACTCTCCTAAACGGCTCGCGCTCCAAAAGTTGGTTCAAAATGGTTCAAATGGCTCTGAGCACTATGCCACTTAACTTCTGAGGTCATCAGTCGCCTAGAACTTAGAACTACTTAAACCTAACTAACCTAAGGACACCACACACATCCATGCCCGAGGCAGGATTCGAACCTGCGACCGTAGCGGTCGCTCGGCTCCATATTGTAGCGCCTAGAACCGCACGGCCACTCCGGCCGCCAAAAGTTGGTCATTCGTGCTTTAGACAGATGGTAGTATGAAAAGCAGATGCTAGACTTACATCCATTGCAAAAATATTGTAGAAAATGTGGTTCATCCACGAAAAAAGAGGCTGACAAAGTACTGGCTCGACTAAAATTTGAGTGTTTTTAGTCTATCTGGGACGCTAATGAGGTACTATCAGAGGAGATGTCGAAGGTCCAAAGAACAGCAGTGCTGTTCGTTACGGTTCTTTTAGAAAGCGCGAAAGCTTTACTCTCTTGTTATTCCTGGGGCAGATGTTACAATAGAGGCGATGTGCTTCACAGAAATGGTTGTTAAAATATCCTGGAGCACACTTTCCTAGAGGAATGGGGAGGACAGTAACTCCTCCAAGATTGTTGTTGTTGTTGTTTTGATCTTCAGTCCTGAGACTGGTTTGATGCAGCTCTCCATGCTAATCTATCCTGTGCAAGCTCCTTCATCTCCCAGTACCTACTGCAACCTACATCCTTCTGAATCTGCTTAGTGTATTCATCTCTTGGTCTCCCTCTACGATTTTTACCCTCCGCGCTGCCCTCCAATGCTAAATTTGTGATCCCTTGATGCCTCAGCACATGTCCTACTAACCGATCCCTTCTTCTAGTCAAATACTGCACACAAAATGACCTCGACGAGAAAATCACGTAAATTAAGTGATCCTAGGAAGGCATAACGACAGTGGTACTGCCTTGGTAGTGTTTTCGAATGCAACAGCCGAGGCGCATGCAAGTAATAGTGATGCTAGAAGTACCCTCCGCCAGACAGACTTAGGTGGCATCCGCAGTGTACAGGATGCAAACAGTATTTGATGCGGGACAGTTGCGGTGCCTCAAGTCGGGAATCATACATCGTCAGATTGACTTAAAAAAGCCACGTGAGCTACTGCGCATAAGCGCTTCGCCGGATTTTCAATATTCTTTCGACCTTGTAAGCACCTGTTTAGTCTGTGAGATTTTTGGAATACTTTATTTCTTTAATATTAGTAAGGGCAACGGCCTTGCCGCAGTGAATACACCGGTTCCCATGAGATCACCGAAGTTAAGCGCACTTGGATGGGTGACCATTCGGGCCGCCATGTGCTGTTGCCATTTTTCGGGGTGCACTCAGCCTCGTGATGCCAATTGGGGAACTACTCGACCGAATAGTAGCGGCTTCGGTCAAGAATACCATTATAACGACCGGGAGAGCGGTGTAGTGACCCCAATCCCCTCCTATCCGCATCCTCCACTGACGATGACACGGCGGTCGGATGGTCCCGGTGGGCTACTCGTGGCCTAAAGACGGAGTGCTATTAATACTAGTAAATTTCCATTGACAAATGGAAGGAAAAAGGACTTTTTTACAAAAACTAATTACGTCTAGAACTCCATCTAAACTTAATACTTACCAGCACAGTAGACTCATAGTGAGAAGGCCAGGCGAACAAAATGATTCGTTTGTAAGTTTTACGCTGTTAAAATTCGCAAAGGTTTGACGCAAATTTTACACAAACCCAAATTTTACAGTTCGTAAGTGCAAGAACAATCTTTATGTAATGATTAGTTACCATTTTTAGCGAGAAAACGAAATCAAATTCAAACCGTTAAGACCGACTTCACCGGTGGCTTAAGACGGCAGGAAGGCATTGAAAACCTCGCGCTATAGCTTACGTAGCCTCTGTAGCGCTCTGTGAAGCTGTTTCCGGACTTTGTAGATCGTATATCAAATGTTTTTTTTAGAAATTTTTCTTGTTGGGGTACATAGCCTCAACAAATTTTAAGAACGAAAGCATAGTCCAAGTACATTGTTACCTATTTTTTGTATGTGCTGTTAGCTAATTTCGAACATCGCTCATTTTCAAGAACCTGAAATACATCAAAAAATGGTGGCAGTTTTTTAATACATTTTCTGTCTACATGAAATATCTCGTGTACATACGTACTTCATAGACGAAGTTCGTTACTTGTCACAAGTCTCACGCTTCACTTCATGTTTGGCTAAGTAGCCAGTACATATGTAACGGCATACATCGTTTTCATGTGCGTGTGTGTGCCGCAGATACAATCCAGTGATGCACTAGATGATGTCCATCAGTAATACGCATACAGAAAGCTGCCACATCATACTATAGGCACAACTGTTATGTTGTAGCGAATGACTTACAACCTGTCGACAGTGCTATGTACGATTGTCACGCAATATTTACTGGCACGTTATGTTTGTTACAATCTAGGATGACAAAGCAGACTAAAGAAACACAAAAGTATAGAATATAAGGTACAATAACAAAGTAATTGTATATAAATTATATTCGCTACATTTTACATATTGTAAAAATCAGATACGTTCACCAATATAACCTCTAACAGATACCTCGTCAAAGTAATACAAGGGAAGTATAATGCATATACAATTAGTTTGTTATTATTCCATATATAGATATCGTATCTGTCGTACACATGCACGAGGAAACGATGTGTGGCATTACATATTTACTGGTTATTTAGTCAAATGTAATGTTAACCGTGAGGCTTGTGAGAAGTAAGTAACTTCGTCTATCGAGTACGTTTGTAGACGAGATCTATCATGAGGACAGAAAACGTGTAAACTAATGTCGCCATTTTTGCGGATGTATTTCAGGTGCTTGAAAATGACAGACGGTCGAAATTAGCTGATACCACAGAGGATAAATATATTGCAGCCTGCTTGGACCATGTTTCCGGTCTTAAAACTGCACCAAATTGTTCGTCTGGATTTCCTCTACCGTTACAGCTCTTCCTCTACAGTTACCGTTTACGCCTTGTAAGTGTAAGTTCAAATTCTAATGGGTCTGAGCACTACGGGACTTGACATCTGAGGTCATCAGTCGCCTAGAACTTAGAACTGCTTAAACCTAACTAACCTAAGGACATCACACACATGCATGCCCGAGGCTTCCAGACTGAATCGCCTAGAACCGCTCGGACACACCGGCCTGCGTAGGTGTAAGTGAAGGATGAGGCAGCTGACGTCAAAGTCGACGGACTGGTGGAAAGTGCTGCTCCATCGCGTGTGCCGTCACCGCACTGGCTTCCGTAACTGGCTAACTCTTAGCCGTTGTAAAGCCAATACAGAATTTTGTTTTCTGTATGAAACTGATATCACCTGGGCATATTGGTGATCACGCTTGTGCCACATTTTGGGAAGTGAGATTCGCGAAGCTACTCCACGTATCGAGGTATGGGGTAATATAAAACAGGACGTCAACATAGAAATAATGCCAGCACTTGTTTGTTTGGATTGTTCTTGTATCATCAGCTACAGTTGCTCATTACTACAAAAAGATCGCCGTAAGTCGTGAGAGAAGTGCCTCAAGTCTAGCAAGAGTTACAAAACTCTTATGAAGCTCATAAATACTTTCGTATCTATCCAGGTGGATAACTATCGAATAATTAGTTGTGCTATTCTCAGCATCCACCATTAAATATTCATTCTTGTGACAATTTCAGTTGCAGTGCACTACCACAGAAATTCGCAATCGACCAACAGTAAACATGCTCGGCACTCTGCGGTAGTGAAACTGCTAGAAGGAACTCAGCAAAATGAAATACGCATCGCACCACTATGCAACGCACTGCTCTGATGTTGAAACACGACGCTGTCGCTGATCCAGAGGTGGTGGTAAAGACACTGGTGTCCAAAATCAAAGCGACAAACCGCTGTTTCCCAATCCTGTGTGTAATTGACGATATTATCGAATAAACAGTCAACCAGGTGTTCGTACGATCGTGTTCTGCACGGAAGATTGCATTCCGGTCAACGGACAACCATGCCAACGACGACTTCAGGGCGCCTGTGAAACGACTTTGTCTTTGCCGGGTAGCCCTATTTTCACAATCGCTGTGTACACAATCACAGACGGTGCAGTATTGCACAGAGAAGATGCCTACCAGACTCTCTGCTGTGGAGGGCCGTAGGAAGAGAGGAAGCAGGACAGTCGCAAACTAATAGGGGCCGATGGCTCAGTGCGAATCGTTCTTTTGTTTCTCGGATGTGGCGACAGTGTATACAGACCGAAACCGTATTCCAAAGGCCAGAGCAGAGCCGGCCACGTGTGATATCAGAAGAGAGGACCGTTATTTGGCACGACAGTAGCGCCTTAATATTGCGCGGCAACTGACACGTGGGCTCGCAGCATCCACTGGACGCGTTGTGTCGAGGCAAACGGTCTGCAGAAGGCTTCGGCACAGTCGCCTTCATTGGCGGAGACCTGCTGTATGTCTACCTGTGACGCGTCTTCACAGAAGGGAAGTCTAGAGCAGAGTCGTCAACGTGCCACCTGGGCAGCCGAACAGTGGGACGATATTCTTTTCACGGATGAGTCCCGATGTAGTCTGGAGAGTGATTCTCAAGGGATTCGAATCTGGAGGGAATGTGGAACACGACTTCGGGACCCAAACATTGTGGAAAGAGACCTATGTTGCGAAGGATCCCTAATGGTGTGGGTGGGGTTTCGAACCCCTGTTCATGAAATTGTACGGGTGAATCGACAAGGTTTAACTGCTGTCAGGTATCGTGACGAGACCTTGAGACCCCATTTGCGGCTGTTGCGAGGTGCTGTCTGTACAGATTTCGTATTGGTGAATGATACTGCTCGATCTGATAGAGCACGGGGGGTTGAGGTTTTTTTTGGAAACGGAAGATATCGTACGCGTCGCGTGTCCTGCTCGCTCTGTCCATTTGAATCCCATAGAGCATGTCTGGGGTGCGCCTGGGAGACGGCTTGCATCACTTCAGCATTCACCAACAACTCTCCAACACTGCGAGTAGCTCTGCAGGAACAATGGCCGTTACTGCATCAAAATGTTCCATCATTTCTGCCAGAGATGGTTTCATCCCATACTGAGCACATTAACTACTTGTCGGAATGTGTGTGCAAATCGGTTAAGTTGAAAAAAAAAGACGAATATCTTTATTTATCATAACGCATGTTGCAGTTGTTTACGTTCTGTATTCTTTACATTGTTTCTATTTTACTGTCACCTGTTTATCCCGTTTTGTGGAAAAATAAAAGCAAGCTTGCTTTAATTTTGGACACCAGAATATGATAATAACAGTGAATAGAAATCACTGTGGATAAACGCCATATTTAGAAAAGGAAATTCGAAAATGTAAACCACATTCTTTTGAAATTTTCATACAAAACGCCAGAGAACTGACATGTATTTCCCTTTCGCAATTAAAAGAATATTTTTTACATCAGAAAAACATTTGTAACTAATACCAAGTGGGCACTTCAGTCTTTTATTACAAGATTATTTAAAAAAATAATCGTCGAGATAACTCCTCGTCTCATCAGCAGCAGTGCTACTAACAGCAGCGCACTGTACTGTGTGCAGAACAGTGTCTGACAACCGTAACACGTGGCCGCCTCACTGAGCAGCTTTAACTGTGCCTGCGACTGGAATGCGTCTTTCCACTGCGAGGGAAACGGATGCCGGGTACGGAACAAATCACCTGTCAAAATGGTGACGGAGTGCTGGAATTTCTCACGCAATGCGTCTCTGGATTTAGAATAGCTTTCGAGGCGTCCGTACACCGATAGAGAACTTTGTTTTTGTACGCGGTGCATTCAAGTTCTAAGGCCTCCGACTTTTTTTCTAATTAACTACTCACCCGAAATCGATGAAACTGGCGTTACTTCTCGACGTAATCGCCCTGCACACGTACACATTTTTCACAACGCTCACGCCATGATTCCATGCCAGCGGCGAAGGCTTCTTTAGGAGTCTGTTTTGACCACTGGAAAATCGCTGAGGCAATAGCAGCACACTGGTGAATGTGCGGCCACGGAGAGTGTCTTTAATTGTTGTAAAAAGCCAAAAGTCACTAGGAGCCAGGTCAGGTGAGTAGGGAGCATGAGGAATCACTTCAAAGTTGTTATCACGTAGAAACTGTTGCGTAACGTTAGCTCGATGTGCGGGTGCGTTGTCTTGGTGAAACAGCACACGCGCAGCCCTTCCCGGACGTTTTTGTTGCAGTGCAGGAAGGAATTTGTTCTTCAAAACATTTTCGTAGGATGCACCTGTTACCGTAGTGCCCTTTCGAACGCAATGGGTAAGGATTACGCCCTCGCTGTCCCAGAACATGAACACCATCATTTTTTCAGCACTGGCGGGTACCCGAAATTTTTTTGGTGGCGGTGAATCTGTGTGCTTCCATTGAGCTGACTGGTGCTTTGTTTCTGGATTGAAAAATGGCATCCACGTCTCATCCATTGTCACAACCGACCAAAAGAAAGTCCCATTCATGCCGTCATTGCGCGTCAACATTGCTTGGCAACATGCCACACGGGCAGCCGTGTGGTCGTCCGTCAGCATTCGTGGCACCCACCTGGGTGACACTTTTCGCATTTTCAGGTCGTCATGCAGGATTGTGTGCACAGAACCCACCGAAATGCCAACTCTGGAGGCGATCTGTTCAACAGTCATTCGGGATCCCCCAAAACAATTCTCTCCACTTTCTCGATCATGTCGTCAGACCGGCTTGTGCGAGCCCGAGGTTGTTTCGGTTTGTTGTCACACGATGTTCTGCCTTCATTAAACTGTCGCACCCACGAACGCACTTTCGACACATCCATAACTCCATCACCACATGTCTCCTTCAACTGTCGATGAATTTCAATTGGTTTCACACCACGCAAATTCAGAAAACGAATGATTGCACGTTGTTCAAGTAAGGAAAACGTCGCCATTTTAAGTATTTAAAACAGTTCTCATTCTCGCCGCTGGCGGTAAAATTCGATCTGCCGGACGGTGCTGCCATCTCTGGGACGTATGGACAATGAACGCGGCCTCATTTGAAAACAATGCGCATGTTTCTATCTCTTTCCAGTCTGGAGAAAAAAAATCGGAGGCCTTAGAACTTGAATGCACCTCGTACATGAATGAAGCAAACGATTTCCAGTGCTATGATTTCGCGACCAGCTGCAGGTTTGTGAAAACACGTCACAAACTTGCGCAATATGTTTTAATTTAGTCAAGGAAGTGAACCTTGTGCGGCATAACAACTCTTCGGAACCAGTCACTAGCATTACTTGTGTAATGCAAGCGTACCAAAATTTTGATTGTGAAGTTAATTCGAATTGCGATTGCCAGTATCAAGGTAGGGAGGAAGATCAGGATTCACATCAAGGATGAAATCATTAGGTATGGCGTGAAAGGTCGGAACGGTGGAAGGAGATAAACAAAGCACGGAGAAACTGAATCTGGATAGTCTTGCAGACAGTGGAACCGAAACGCGTTGCTGCAGAGTGCGAGACCGTCGTCTTGCACTGAGCGCTGCGTCACCTAATTTCTTATTGGGAGTGTCACCTCTTATTTTGTAAATGTATGTCGTCCCTTTTTAATTTCCCCCTAGATTCATGACACACGTTGGCTGTGGTGGCTGAAAAAGTCATGGTGTGAATTGTTTCGCCGTGTCTTAAATTTTGAAACCTCCATTGTCTTGTCTTGATTGATTCAGAAAATACCTAGGAAAAAAAGTTCAGAATGGACGAGTATTGTTGAGAGTTCCATCGAGCATGCAGTAGTTGCACAACAGGTAAGAAATTCGACGCGGAGGACAAAATATCTACAAATTAAAATCGATATTACTGGGTTTTAGCGGAAAGTAGTGTCTTCACCAAAAACTGTGGCAACCGTCAGCTTTATCAAACGGAGAACTCAAGAGTAGTCTGAGTGTGTACAGTGTCGCATCTGAGAGTAGTCTGAGTGTGTACAGTGTCGCATCTGAGAGAGGGACCGCAGCAGAACACGCTTTAAACACCTGCTACGTGGGTACGAGCTCCGTGCAAGCCTTTCCACTTGACACCACTTCGGCTGCTTGCGTTCCGGGCGTCTTTCCACAGAATAATTGAAGATGGTTACAGTGAATCGAACTCGGGACATGCACTTCAGTAGCTAGTGACGCTGATGGCTAGACCACGTAGAAAGCGTCTGTAACATGGGCTGAACTGTCTGCCATGTTTTCCCATAAGTGTAGGATATTCATACTTGTTTACATGTGATATTCATACTTGTTTACACATAAATCATGATGCAAGTGGAAATTCCTAATTAAGTGTATTGAACAATTCGTCGTGAACTGCACTATTGCAAAAATGGTTTGCGCACGTTTAGATTTCCAAGCGACGCGAACAGAGAAAAAGATGGACCATAAATTGTCGCAGAGAGACCTGGGAACCGGGACATGGCGCTCAGTTGTGTATTCTAAACTTACGTTAATAAGAAGATCTACAAACATGAAACCAGTTGTGTACAGTTGCATTTCTTCCCTCCGTCGAAAACAATGTTGAAGCAGTTCGTCTCATAATTTTTAGGTTCCTGAGAAGTTTTCGCAGTTGGCAAAGAGGAAAGGAATATTTGTGATGTATTTATACATACAGACTCAAACTGAATAATGGTTCATCCCATTTCTTATATGGGTACGGTAGGACGATTGGTAATTAAGATGTTTTTTTTATAGCAGATTGGTAATTTTGAGGAAACTTGCACAAGTAGCAGGACCTTCAAGGAATAAAGTTTTTACCACCACTCAACAAGCAACAAACCTATCACGAACTAGAAATAATGAGTACTGGTTAAATGATAGGCGAAATTATTAATAAAAATTCGTTTCACTGTAACATAAAACTATACATTTCCCCCTCTGTACAATAAAAATGCCGCATTTCTTAAAGAAGCTACAGATTAAAAAATAAACACCTTTTTCACAAGTATTTACAAACTTCCAGCACGCTGGAGTAGCTTGGGTCTGCAACTTCTGTTAATTAGTAGGACCAAAAACCAGTTCAAGTTGCAAAATTTTCCTCTTTACTCTTTCGATGACTAGTTTCGGAAGGAGACCCATTTTCAAATCATCATAACATATCCGAAAATGGCGTTTCCGAAGACGTCAAAAAGTCCAATGAACATTCACTTTGCATACAGACAACAGTAGAAATTTGCAACTTGGACTGGTTTTTCGTTCTTCTGACTTTCACAAGTGCCTATATCCTCGTACGGGCAAAAACTAATAAATAGGCGCAGGTTGGTGTCGCGTAACATCCATATTTGACGTTCTTAACTCATAACATTTAATGTTTAAAAACTACACTCAAGGTCCGCGTGTACATTACCGTACCCGTGTAATATTGCATTTCAGATTTTCTGTTACGTGAAAAGGGCATTCTGAATACCTCTATGCACAGTAATTTCTGTGTGGTACTCGTCATACATGGAATATTAAGGGAAGATTTACTGTCTTTGGCCCGAAAAAAGCATGTTTTTTGAGAATTTATTTCTCGGGATGTGCTATAGATATCAATGTCAAATTTGGTCAAAATGTTTATTGATATTTCCTCTACAAACTGGAATTTTTTCGACCTGAAATGTCGAAGAGCAAAGGTGGAAGTGCCGTCGGAACGAGACAAAATTTCGATGTAGACCTGCACGCGCCGTATGTCACAGGTCAGCCGGCTCGTCTGAAATCAAAATTGAGTTGACGTTAGCGAAGTATATAAGATTCTTTAGGAGTTGCACCTCACTTACGTTATGTGGACCATAGGAAACAAAACGGGGGCCATTTGAAAAAAATAGGGTTTTTTCATCTATTTATCGACTTCGTCGGCCAAGGAAAAATATTTGTAGTTTATGGATCGGAATAAAAGTGGTACAACTCCTAGACAATTTAGTTAGCTTCATCGGAAACAAAGAATCGTGCCAATCGGTTCAGTAGATTTGAAGTTACCATACCGCGCGATAAAAAAAAAAATCATATCGAGGAAAACGCGTTTGAAGTTTTGACTACATATAAATTCAATATTATACAACTTAATTTCAATCTGCTATTCCGGGTCCATAAACTAGTCCTCCCTCTTCCGCACAAAGGGCGTTCTGCTCGATCTGGGCCATCCTGCACTGCTCCAGAGCCGCTCGTTCGGCCGGTGACAAGCGGTTTTCGGCCGCTTGAATAAGGTGGCCGTCCGAATGGTTGGCGTACTGCGTCGAATAGAGTCCCAGGGTGCCGACCATCGTTGTCATGGTCTTCAGAATTGCCGAATTCCCTTCGTTGAAGCTGCTCTTTGACAGGAAAGTCGCAATCTCCAGTCTTCTCGCTAGAATGCAAATGCTTGGGGGCTTACTTCCAAACAAACGCGTTCAAAGTTTCATTTGAATTTTGTGTGTTTCCTCCCAAGCACTGGTACAATAACTCGTCCTCCGGAGAAAAAAAACTGGTGCGCGAAAAAGCCCGATTTCAGGCAGGTGCATTTTTTTTGCTCAACCGCGAATAACACACATTTCCGTTCCGTATTCGGAAAAACCGTTTCAGGAGTGGATTCTAAATACTTTTAAGGATCCAGAAATGCCATTTAAAAATCCATTTTTTGAACCGAAAGATAGTAAACCTCCCCTTAAATATTTTATAAGGAAAGTTGCGCGAGTAAGTTAACCACCCAAAAGGTAAACATTGCCGAATCTTCAGAGCTGGACGGACGATTCGGCCTATTATTAGGGGAGCTGTAACCACAAAGGGGGGGACAGCACAAGCTTCTAGAGGCACAGTGGAAAGCGAGCGCATTATCTTACGCCCCTATGTTATGCTGTCTCCGTTTTTGGGTTTGAGTTCGCCATAGGTGGTGAGTTTTCACAACGTACGGGTGACCGCACGGCTGCGTGCCTGCTCGCTGTGACGTCACGGCACAGTGGCACGGCCGGCGCGGCGGCGCGACCCGGCCACTGCGCACCGGCCCAGCTCTGGTCGCTCGCGCCGTCAGGCGGATCCACAGGGCGCGCAGATGAGATAAAAATGCAGAGTTATGTGCGGGCGCGGCCGGCGCGCTGATTGCGGATGAGGCGCCACCCCCGCTCGGCTGTCTGTGCCACTGCGGCGGTGGCGGCGGCACCAGCCGCCTGGTGCTTAATTCACAGTGCCGGTTTTTTAAGAATAGTATCTTTCAGGCTACTATTACGCTATAAAAGACTGTGAAAAGACCGACTGCGAGATTTTTATGAATTTACTGCGCTACTTTTAAATTTATTTTAAGAAATGTGATCGTAGGTTTCTAATAAAATCCATTTTACGTTGTCATACGAGCGTTACAGCTCTATATTGGAGGACGGGGAGACAAGTCATAACTTTAGAAACCACAAACCGTGTAAAGGGCCATCGGTGTGCTGCACAGGCCGGCTTCTGTTTGTAATTTGTCGGCGGTTTGCCGCGCGCATGTAGGTCAAATGCGGAGACAGGGTGTTACGAAAAGGTACGGCCAAACTGTCAGGGAACGTTCCTCAAACACAAATAAAGAAAAGATATTATGTTGACACGTGTCCGGAAACGCTTAATTTCCATGTTAGAGCTCATTTTAGTTTCGTCAGTATGTACTGCACTTCCTCGATTCACCGCCAGTTGGTCCAATTGAAGGAAGGTAATGTTGACTTCGGTGCTTGTGTTGACATGCGACTCATTGCTCTACAGTACTAGCTAGCATCAAGCACATCAGTACGTAGCATCAACAGGTTAGTGTTCATCACGAACGTGGTTTTGCAGTCAGTGCAATGTTTACAAATGCGGAGTTGGCAGATGCCCATTTGATGTATGGATTAGCACGGGGCAATAGCCGTGGCGCCGTACGTTTGTCTCGAGACAGATTTCCAGAACGAAGGTGTCCCGACAGGAAGACGTTCGAAGCAACTGATCGGCGTCTTAGGGAGCACGGAACATTCCAGCCTATGACTCGCGACTGGGGAAGACCTAGAACGACGAGGACACCTGCAATGGACGAGGCAATTCTTCGTGCAGTTGACGATAACCCTAATGTCAGCGTCAGAGAAGTTGCTGCTGTACAAGGTAACGTTGACCACGTCACTGTATGGAGAGTGCTACGGGAGAACCAGTTGTTCCCGTACCATGTACAGCGTGTGCAGGCACTATCAGCAGCTGATTGGCCTGCACGGGTACACTTCTGCGAATGGTTCATCCAACAATGTGTCAATCCTCATTTCAGTGCAAATGTTCTCTTTACGGATGAGGCTTCATTCCAACGTGATCAAATTGTAAATTTTCACAATCAACATGTGTGGGCTGACTAGAATCCGCACGCAATTGTGCAATCACGTCATCAACAGAGATTTTCTGTGAACGTTTGGGCAGGCATTGTTGGTGACGTCTTGCTTGGGCCCCATGTTCTTCCACCTACGCTCAATGGAGCACGTTATCATGATTTCATACGGGATACTCTACCTGTGCTGCTCGAATATGTGCCTTTACAAGTACGACACAACATGTGGTTCATGAACGATGGAGCTCCTGCACGTTTCAGTCGAAGTGTTCGTACGCTTCTCAACAACGGATTCGGTGACCGATGGATTGGTAGAGGCGGACCAATTCCATGGCCTCCACGCTCTCCTGACCTCAACCCTCTTGACTTTCATTTGTGGGGGCATTTGAAAGCTCTTGTCTACGCAACACCGGTACCAAATGTAGAGACTCTTCGTGCTCGTATTGTGGACGGCTGTGATACAATACGCCATTCTCCAGGGCTGCATCAGCGCATCAGGGATTCCGTGCGACGGAGGGTGGATGCATGTATCCTCGCTAACGTAGGACATTTTGAACATTTCCTGTAACAAAGTGTTTGAAGTCACGCTGGTACGTTCTGTTGCTGTGTGTTTCCATTCCATGATTAATGTAATTTGAAGAGAAGTAATAACATGAGCTCTAACATGGAAAGTAAGCGTTTCTGGACACATGTCCACATAACATATTTTCTTTCTTTGTGTGTGAGGAACGTTTCCTGAAAATTTGGCCGTACCTTTTTGTTACACCCTGTATAGAGTGCGATATGATGACTATTGATATGTGGACGGGCCCTCAGCCGCACCCATATTCAGCAGATCCGCAGTGTCATTTCACTAACTACTGTACTTCTGTCACTATTTGTCGTGGGAATTCGAGCTTCACTGTTTCCCAGTGGCTCAGAAATAGCACACAGTTACGTCCGTAATTCAGCACGTATCTGAAAAACACTGAAATCCGAAGACCGGATTCAACAGCTGAGTGCTTTACGACGCAGGATTGCATTGGAGGCGACATGTCGTCGCCATCCTCCGACCTTTGAGAACTGGCGCTGCCCGATAGCTGTCACGGTGATGTACAGCTCATAGAGGTTACTCTGCTTGTGTACGTAGGCATAGCCGGCTCCTTCACTATCTTTGGAGCCGTCTGCATAAAGGAGATTTAAGTCTGGATGCTCTCGTCAATTTGGCAGGTCCAGTTCTGATACGCCGTAGAGCAATACCGTTCGTTCTGGAGCTTTGTTGCGAAGTCTGTCGTACATTTGCGTTGTATCTGATGCTCTTTATTTTATTACCCCGTGTACCGTCTTTACGGCACTCCTCTCCATACGCAACCGTTTGTGTCGATACGTTAACGGCAGCTTACGCGTGGAATAGTAATGCCCAAGTCCGACTCTTGCTAATCAGTGGTGCGCGATGATGCAGAAAGTTGCTATGAATCCTTTATTTGTTTTCGGATGCCAGGGACAGATGGGATGATATGGCGATGTGTTGCTTTGCACTGCGGCGATTCTCCATTTTGGTGCTCAGACATGATCGAACTGCCCTCTTGTACTTCCCGTGCAGTCCAGCATTGGGATACTGTCATAGCATAATGGATGTTACAGTAGCCAAGTAGAGACCCAAAATGGGTCAGCATTCACTACCTCTCAGGTGTTGATACGGTTGTCTCACACGAGTGCGCAGCATTTCCGTGTTCTTCACAGTGATAAATCGACATCAGATGCTCCATACGCATCTTATACGGGGAGAACCACCTAAAACTTATACCACACATATTGCGGAAATAGGAAGTACTATTGATGTGCGCTTTTCACAGAATCGACTGCTAGCCAAGGGGCTCGTATTGTTAGCCAATCAACGAATTGTAATAATACGTAGAAATTGTAATTTTTGTGGAAACACGCACTTTTTTAAAATGAAACAGTGCCTATTGGCATTAAAAAACAAAAACTAGTGTACATTAGAATGTCTGTGTTGTTTGTTGTACGATTCTAGTAACAGTCGTTTACAAGATATCGTATTTTGAAAAGTTCTCATACCGACACGTGTGCAGTACCTGAAAACACACGTGCATACACTACTTACGTGGATTGTTACCACTAACGAGGCAGTTGATACTCACAGGTTGTGTCCAGAAAGACTGCCGGAAGCCGCAATACAGGCTTCCAGTCTGGTATCGCATTTTCAGCGGAGATGTCCGAGCAGGCTGCAGTAGCAATACGCCGTTGCATATTACGGCGTTTAGTTGGTGTTTCCTAGTAGACAACATCTTTCAGCTTTCCCCACAGGAAAAAACTCTACCTGCTTCAAATCCGGCGAATGAGGGCGTCTACAAAGTAGGCAACAAACATGGCTTACTTCAAAAACATTATTGCAGGTATAATTTTATTAAAATTTTCCATAATTTTTTGTAATAAAATATCAAAAATATTTTTTACGTTCTTTTATGTTTTTTTAGAACTGATTTCGACGTCTGCATTGAGAACTTTTAGATGTAAGAGATATTATCCAGGATATTGAAATATCTTTAAGGACTGCAGCCACAAAATATTTTCTTGTATCAGGGCAAGGCTTTGTGAAATGCAGTTGCATGAAAACTGTACAAAAATCAAATGCAATTGTAAGAAAAACAAAGTACTCTGCAATTCTGCCACCAAAGTAAACCTCGCAAAAATAAGTAAATAAGCAAATGGAAGATAAAGTGATTTCTGTCGGTGTAAGTTGATCAAGTGATACATGTGAAATTACTGATTAGTTAATAACTTTAATGAACCATATTGACTATTTTATTTCAAGTCCTTTATTCAATTTACTTTGAAAGGGTTATACACTACTGGCCATTAAAATTGCTACACCACGAAGATGACGTGCTACATACGCGAAATTTAACCGGTAGGAAGAAGATGCTGTAATATGCAAATGATTAGCTTTTCAGAGCATTCACACAAGGTTGGCGCCGGTGGCGACACCTACAACTTGCTGACATGGGGAACGTTTCCAACCGACTTCTTATAAAAAACAGTAGTTGACCGGCGTTGCCTGGTGAAACGTTGTTGTGATGCCTCGTATAAAGAGAAGAAATGCGTACCATCACGTTTCCGACTTTGATAAAGGTCGGATTGCAGCCTATCGCGATTGCGGTGTATCGTATCGCGACATTCCTGCTAGCGTTGGTCGAGATCCAATGACTGTTAGCAGAATATGGAATCGGTGGGTTCAGGAGGGTAATACGGAACGCCGTGCTGGATCCCAACGGCCTCGTATCACAAGCAGTCGAGATGACAGGCATCTTATCCACATAGCTGTAACGGATCGTGCAGCCACGTCTCGATCCCTGAGTCAACAGATGGGGACGTTTGCAAGACAACAACCATGTGCACGAACAGTTCGACGACGTTTGTAGCAGCTCGGAGACCATGGCTGCGGTTACCCTTGCCGCTGCTTCACAGACAGGAGCGCCTGCGATGGTGTACTCAACGACGAACCTGGGTGCACGAATGGCAAAACGTCATTTTTTCGGATGAATCCAAGTTCTGTTTACATCATCATGATGGTCGCATCCGTGTTTGGCGACATCGCGGTGAACGCACATTGGAAGCGTGTATTCGTCATCGCCACACTGGCGTATCACCCGGCGCGATGGTATGGGGTGCCATTGGTTACACGTCTCGGTCACCTCTTGTTCGCACTGACGGCACTTTGAACAGTGGACGTTACATTTCAGATGTGCTACGACCCGTGGCTCTACCCTTCATTCGATCCCTGCGAAACCCTACATTTCAGCAGGATAATGCACGACCGCATGTTGCAGGTCCTGTATGAGCCTTTCTGGATACAGAAAATGTTAGACTGCTGCTCTGGCCAGCACATTCTCCAGATCTCTCACTAATTGAAAACGTCTGATCAATGGTGGCCGAGCAACTGGATCGTCACAATACGCCAGTCACTACTCTTGATGGACTGTGGTACCGTGTTGAAGCTGCATGGTCAGCTGTACCTGTACACGCCATCCAAGCTCTGTTTGACTCAATGCCCAGGCGTATCAAGGCCGTTATTACAGCCAGAGGTGATTGTTCTGGGTACTGATTGCTCAGGATCTATGGACCCAAATTGCGTGAAAATGTAATCACATATCAGTTCAATATATTTGTCCAGTGAATACCCTTTTATCATCTGCATTTCTTCTTGGTGTAGCAATTCTAATGGCCAACAATGTAGAAGATACAAACTAGATGAAAATAGTTCAGACTAGGACGTACCAGTTCGTCCTAAAGCATGTAAATTCTAACTAGGATAAACCGATCGGTAACCGGCGAAACCAGTTCATCCTAAAATCGGGTTTGGCCAGTAACATAAACATGTAAATATTAGTTTTTTTAAATCGTATTTACAGATTTTTGAAGAAACAGAAAAATATGAATTCATACCATTGTACCACATGGTGTGGTTTTCCTGATGTATTACGTTTATGCAATGACCGTTTTCTTTCACAGTTTGTCATCTGCAATCATTTACAACATAATGTAGACGGATTATTTAAGCAAAAATTACGATTTGGAAACTGTTATGGCTATGCGTAAAATAAATTAATTCTCTGTGGAGGGTTGTGTGTGTGTGTGTGTGTGTGTGTGTGTGTGTGTGTGTGTGTGTGTGTGTAACGGGAGAAAGAGAGAGAGAGAGAGAGAGAGAGAGAGAGAGAGAGAGAGAGCGAGAGGTTTGGCGGATTTTTCCTTTTTTTTGGGGGGGGGGGCTCTATAGGTTGGTGTTATCTAATAATTCTTTGAGTGCACAGAACAGAGTTCCATTGCCGAGAGCTGTGTATTCCACAGTAATTACTTGTTTTTCTTCGACTATGGCTTTTTGTATTTGATAGTTTTCTTCAATTATTAGTTTTTGGTGAGGGGCTGTTGCTGCATTTAAAAATTTTCAAGTCAGTTTTGACACCTATTGGGTTATGTTTCTTGTCAATAAAGGTCTCAGCAAATGTGGAATGACAGCTGTTACTTTTTAATGCTCTTCTGTGTTCTGTGTATCTGGTATTAAAGTTTCTGCTTGTCTGTCCTATATAAACTGGCTTGCAGTCCTGACACGTTAGTTGGTAAATTCCTGATGTGTTGTGTTTGTCTGTGTTTGTGTTGGTTGTCCTTAGTTGCCGTTGTGTGAGTTGTGTCCCCTGTAGCCTATTTTTAGCTCTCGTTTTTTGAGTATGTTGCCTATTCTGTTGTCTGCTTTGTTGCTGTAGATGAGAGGAAACCACTTGTTTGTTGTTGTGGGCGTTTCTTGTACATGTGTGCCCATATGTGTGTTCTGTGTGTTTGTATGTCGGTCAGAAGGTTTCTGTTTTTGTGTGTTGGGTACCTTTTTAATAACAGATACACAGAACACAGAAGAACATTAAAAAGTAACAGCTGTCGTTCCACATTTGCTGAACACCTTATGGACAAGAAACATAACCCAACAGACATCAATACTGACTTCAAAATTCCCAAATGCAGTAACAGCCCCCATGAAAACAAGTAATTGGAGAAAGCTATCAAATACAAATAACCATAGTTGACAGAAAACAAGGAATACAGGAATACACAGCTCTCTGCAATCGAACTTTGTTCTCTACCCTCAAAGAATTATTAGATAACACCAGCGTACAGACGCCCCCCCCCCCCCTCCAAACACACACACACACACACACACACACACACACACACACACATACATACATATACGCGCGCGCTCGCACGCGCACACACACACACACACACACACACACACACACACACACACACACACACACTCACACTCAACCTTCCACATAGAATTAAGTAATTTCAGGCATAGTCATAACAGTTTTCAAATAGTAATTTTTGCTTAAATAATTTGTCTACGTTAAGTTGTATATGGTTGCAATGACAAATTGTGAAGGAAAACAGTCACTGTAAAAACATAATACATCAGGAAAACCGCACGATGTGGTAATAAGATATGAATTCATAATTTTATGTGTGTCTTCAAAAATCTGTAATTACGATTTAAAAAAACTCATATTTACTGGTATACAAACAGAAAAGAACATTCTTTAACAGCCATAAAATAAAAGGCCACTGATGATGATGCAACTGCAGTGAAACATGTTTGGGATAAAAAACAAAATTGTGATTTTCTAAAGGCGGACCCCATTCAAAAGCACATGTACTGTTAAAACAAACACGGAAAAAAGAGCTTCAACCTCAAGATGATTACCCTAAACTTATTTTATTGGTATCAATAGGTACTGATCCATTAAAAAAAGTGTGGTTGCACAAAAATACACTTTTAAATATCATTCCAATCCGTCTATTAGCTAACAATACGAGCTTCCGAATACCAATCAATCTCCGAAAACCGCACATCAATAGCGCTTTCTCGTCCCGCAGTATTTGCAGTGCACGTTTTACCCCACCACGCATGGTAACAGTACTAAACGTGAAGAGCAGTAATGCATTCTTGTCGCCGTTCCACCTGTCGCAGACAGTTGCAGATCTGATGATCTAAGTGGTGTGTGCGTGTACAAAGTGACATTAACAGCCGACATCACGTTCTGGGTACCTCACTTTTTTTTTCAGGCGGTGTAATATCAAAATGAAGAAAATAAAACACTCTACGTTGATTTTTCTTATTTGTCATACGTCCTGATAGTTGTCAACGCATTGAAACGTGCAACGTGATCGACAACAAATTATTCTGCGATCCAGACGGTATTGTAATTGTCTACTGCATCCGGTCTATCACCTTTACAATGGAAACGACGGTTCTGAATAAAAATTAGCTCTGCTGTTGGTGGTGCGCTGTGAATTACTCCAGTGTGTATTCAATGAAACCCGGGAAGCGTAGCAGACAGAATTACGGATTGTCCCAGAAGTGTGTGTGAATCGCGAGTTACTGTGTTGGGCCACGTGCTGAATGTTACAGGGCGCTTACGTGGTGAATTAGTCACAGCTGGCGGGCCGGTTCGTGGCGCGAGCTGACGCGAGTTGGGCAACTTGCGACCTCCCTCGCAGACCGGCAGCAGTCTTTTTTTTTTTTGTGCGGATGGTGGTGTTGGGGGTGGCGGTCGCAGCAGAGTGAGCTCAAACAAGTGGCGCGAACAAAATCTCCGGCCGGGGGGGGGGGGGGGGGGGCGCTTGCATCCGGCGCGGTCTGGCGCGGCGCCTGCCTGGTTAATCGAATCCCGGCGCGAGAGCAGAGCGCAGCAGCACTCCACTCCCCCACCCCCACCCCTCCAACCACTGTGCGTGGGCGTCCGCCCCTACTGCGCGGCCTCTGCGCTCGCAGCTCGCACCGACTGCTTAATACTCCTCCGTGGAAGCTGTTCTCCAGCTTCTTTAAAGTCAGTAGCGGATTAGTTTTAATCAGCATTCGGAGCTGCAATTTTCTGATGTGTATTTCCCTGAAAGAATCTTTTCGACCGCCACAGTGGTAACGGAAACTTTCCGCTATCCTGATACAGTGGCAGGGTTAATGGGTAATGCACCCTTGTCGATCTGCAGGGAACCAATTTTTGTAGTAATTACTCGATCCAAATTTTAATTTCGGGAGTGATTCTAAGTAAATTAATTGTAGCGTGAGAGATCACCGTGTCTGGGACGTAATACTACTAATGTAGACTGTTACGGGCTGTTGGAGACAGTGAAGGTACATCGTGAAGCTTCTTCATTCATAATCATTTTCCCTAGTTCAGTCAGTATATGAAAAAAAGATATCGGAACGTGGATTACGTGACGTTACAGGTAAATGGTTTCCAATACCTAAATAGTGCATGTTGGAAAGTTTCGGAATAAGGTTATTTCTCTTTGCCAAGGAAGCTGTGGTGCGTGGGAACGTATCGTCTCCTGAGTGGCTGTACAAGGATACAGCATGACTTGGACAGAATTTCTATTTAAGACGTGAAATGTATTCGCAGTTGCGATTGTAAATCACCCCCAGCTGTATAATGGAATGACGGCAATGAAAATTTGTGCAGGCCGGGACTCGAACCCGGATTTCGCGCTTGTCGCGAGCGGCCGCCTTTTATTTCGCTATCCTTGCACGCCTCACGGGCAGACCCAAACTACCGTATGTCGACTGTGCGTCTGCAACCTCTACTCGTACATCCGTTATGTATATTCTCGTACAGCGGAGACATGTAACTTGAAAGTCCCTTGCCCGGTGACGGCAGATAAATACGATATTGCAGTTCTCGTGTTACTTCAAATTACGATGCAAAGTTCCTTCGGGCGTGCATGCACAGGTACTGCAATATCGCAGCTTTATTACGTCGCTTAGTGAACCGATGTGCGGCTTAGGTTGATTCTAACACACACGTTCGATGGTAGTTTACGTCCTTAACCTTTGTAAGGGAACTTGAATGGAACTTCAGACCGTCATAGTTCGCTCGCTATATTGGAAAATCGGTAGCGTTTTGCGATCCTCGTATTTGGGCAGTAATCGACGTAGGACTTAGAGAGAGCCACGAAACTAAACAACCGCCGAAGAAAATGGTGTAAAAGATAGAAGTACTGACCTTTATGGTGTCGACAAAATCCGACTGCTACAGCTGAGTGTTGCAGACGAATAGAACTGACTGCCGCATAGAACTGTAAACCATCTTCTTCTACTCACAGCGCAAGTTTTATGCATGTGGCATCCCAGTTGTCCTGGATTCTGCACAAGTCAGTACGGCAGCATCCCATGTGAGAGTGGTTACTGATTCAAATCAGAGGAATGTGAAAACATTATTTAGCAGTTTTAAGCTAGTTACAAGCTCAGCGTACTGGTCCGGACGGGCCATTCAGTACGACCGACCGCCGTGTCATCCTTTGTCAGTGATATAAAAAAAATGGCTCTGAGCACTATGGGACTCAACTGCTGAGGTCATTAGTCCCCTAGAACTTAGAACTAGTTAAACCTAACTAACCTAAGGACATCACAAACATCCATGCCCGAGGCAGGATTCGAACCTGCGACCGTAGCGGTCTTGCGGTTCCAGACTGCAGCGCCTTTAACCGCACGGCCACTTCGGCCGGCTCAGTGATATCATTCGGATGTCGTATGGAGGGGCGTGGGAGCAGCAAGCCACTCTCCCAGCCGTTTATTTCCTCAGTTCGTCTCGGCAGGCTGAGTGCAGCCCGTTTCTGTCCTCCCACCGAGCAAAATTCCACTGCCAGTACCGGGGATCGAACCGGAGATCACCGCATAATAGTCAGATACGTTGACCACTTAGCTGTTGAGGAGTCCAATATTTAGTTAGCTGGGGACGAAAAATGCAGTGGCGTACATTTCCCGAGTACCATTTGTTAATCTGCCACTTAGCGATAGTACGACGTTGTTTTGACGGTAAAGCCATTAAATTTGCGATAGCAGATTCTGATTCCGGCAGTGTAAGAAGTGTTAATTAGTAATATTTGCCTAGAAGGCAGAAGAGAGCCTTGTATTTACAGTTCATCAAACTCAAACTGTTTCTCTCTTGCTGATTGTATTCCGAACCTGTGCACAGTGTCTCGTGGATTGTATTCCGAACCTGTGCACAATGTCTCGTGTGACGTCAATATGCGATACTGTTGATGGCATTCTATCAGCCATTCAAGTTGGCAGCCCTGTCCGTGCCGCATTATGATTGCAGATGTGCATCGTTCCTTCCTCTCGTTTCTGAACCGGTCCAGACACCATGAAAGCACTACATCACGCAATACGAAGCGCGATGCACGTTCGAGGCAGTACATTGGTAAAATACGAGCGACCGTAGCTGTGTGTTTCAGACCGCACGGGTGAATGGAACACAGTGGTGGGTGGGACAAGAGCTACAGACTGATCAGGCCAACCATTAATGAGGTGCATCTAAATTGTATCTCGGTGTGGCAAATTGAACTGCCTTTCATTCGGCAAAGTAGCTGTCAGAAACACCCCCAGCCAGCTCACGACATAGCGCCTTCTCTTGCTGCAGAGTCGTCGCGTTCTCCTGCCGCTACACCTGCGTGTAGCGGTCCGTAGTATTGGCTCTGAGCACTATGCGACTCAACTTCTGAGGTCATCAGTCGCCTAGAACTTAGAACTAATGAAACCTAACTAACCTAAGGACATCACACACAGCCATGCCCGAGGCAGGATTCGAACCTGCGACCGTAGCGGTCACGCGGTTCCAGACTGAAGCGCCTTTAACCGCACGGCCACACCGGCCGGCGGTCCGTAGTATTGGCAGCATGCGATTCCGCTTGCGCGACCATCTAAGGTGTCAATGCCTTGCTCTCTCTTTTCCACTGTGCTCGTAAATGTTTCAAAAGTGTATATGACGGTAGTATCTGTTCCCGAAAGAACAGTTACCATGGATGACCATGCAGCTTTGCTAGAAATGAAATGATAATTAAATGGACACCCTAGCTGCAAACAGGCATTGATGTACTTCATTGGGACATGTTGAAAATGTGTGCCCCGACCGGGACTCGAACCCGGGATCTCCTGCTTACATGGCATACGCTCTATCCATCTGAGCAACCGCGGGCACAGAAGATAGTGGACAACATGTCCACACCACTACATTAGTAGCGCGCCTAATAGATGATTGCCCATCATACTCATTACTCGTGGTAGATTAATCTACCAAGTCCTGTACGAGTTCGGGCATAGCGTGTGCGTTCGCACAAGAAGGTCAATGGCCAGGAAGCCATATTTTAACTATGCGTCTGCCATGTAAGCGGGAGATCCCGGGTTCGAGTCCCGGTCGGGGCACGCATTTTCAACATGTCCCCAATGAAGTACATCAACGCCTGTTTGCAGCTAGGGTGTCCATTTAATTATCATTTCATTTCTAGCAAAGCTGCATGGTCATCCACGGTAACTGTTCTTTCGGGAACAGATACTACCGTCATATATAGTTAAAATATGGCTTCCCGGCCATTGACCTTCTTGTGCGAACGCACACGCTATGCCCGAACTCGTACGGGGCTTGGTAGATTAATCTGCCACGAGTAATGAGTATGATGGGCAAACATCTGTTAGGCGCACTACGAATGTAGTGGTGTGGACATGTTGGGAATGTGGATCTCACGGGGAGCGTGCAAGGGATAAGTCCCTGCAGACGCACTATCCTCTGTGCCCACGGTTGCTCAGATGGATAGAGCGTCTGCCATGTAAGCAGGAGATCCCGGGTTCGAGTCCCGGTCGGGGCACACATTTTCAACATGTCCCCAATGAAGTACATCAACGCCTGTTTGCATCTAGGGTGTCCATTTAATTATCATTTCATTTCAAAAGTGTACCTGATGCAAATTTGAAGTGCAGTTCTATCGTTTTGTACGAGCACTGTTTCTTTTTATGGAGGCGATATCTGCTTTTCGTTACTTACTTTACAGTGGGAGTAATAGTGAAAGAAGAAACTGGTGCTGCTGTGTTCACGTTTTATTTCTTACACTGTGTTCTATAAAAGTTACGGTTGAAGGAACACACACACACACACTTCTTGCACAAGTGTTTATGTACTTGTGTTGCAGTGATTGTGTAGATCAGTGTTTTATTTTACGTATGTTAATATGAAATGTTACTCAGAAGCGTTCATTCGTCACAGCACAAATTTTAACACAAACAGACAGACAAATTAGTTAATTAACTGTTTGTTTTGTCCCGGCGAAAAGGTACAGGAGATAAAACCGTGAAATATCTCGCAGCACGCGCTGTTATCGGCGATCCCCGTGGTTTACCTTTGATGTGCCGTTCCACGTAACTCTGTTGCACGATTTACGGATTTTCGCTAAATCGTTCTGAAAAGTATCGTTCGTGTAATGACTGGCTCATGACGTGCCTAACAGCTGATTACGGAGAGACACACAAACGTCATGTGTGAGTCGCGTTGAGCGCCGTGTTGGATATTTCGTGATCCTTCCAGCTAACAGTAACGGATTCGCCGAATTTAAGCGTTAACAAGCAGTTGTCAATAGAGATTCGCACTGCGGCATTGTGTCGCTTTCGTACTCGTTGGTTACTGAGGCGTTTTTAATTCACTAGTGCAGGCTGATAACTTTTCTATTTCTCTAACTGTGTCAATAAGAGCAAGCGGTATTCCTGGATGTTTTGGAGATGGTTACAACGCACATCGTGTTGTTCAGTCTGATAGTAAATAGGATTAAAAAATCTTACAGCTAAATGCACCCATCACACGGTTTTTTATTTTGGGAAATAATCAAAATGGCTCCAGTTTTCTTACACTGATACTGAAATCAGCGTGAAAAATTATACTATTTAACTCCACATCCATTTCATAGGTTAATATATTCCAATGCCATTTCAATATTATTTATAAAGTAAATTTGTCATAAACTAAATCATATATGCTTTTTGTGCCGTACATTGCCATAAAATATTATCTTTTGTTTTGTACAGGGTGCGGCGCGGGAACTTCCTTATTTTTAAAAAATCATAAATCAGAAAGTATTAGAGACATCAGTTTAATTCTTTATTCTTTACAAAGAGTAACATCTAAAGTTTTGTTCCATTAAGTTTTGAAAATGATATCTTTAAGGTGGCTCCCGTTCTGGTCAGTGCATTTGGAGAGTCGAAATCTGAAGTTTCGATTCACTTTTTCCAACATGTCTCTGTCGATGTTGGCAGTAGCAATTGTTCCGTAGCTCAGGCAGGCTCTGCGGACAATTGGCAAACACAGAAGATCTGAGACAGCCCCATAAGAAAAAGTCGCATGGCGCTAAATCTGGCGAGCTTGCCGGACACTGGAGATGGCCTCTCAGAGAGATGAGGCGGCCGGGGAAGTGTTCGCGCAGCATGGTCATCGATTTTCCTGGCGTGTGAGGTGTGGCGCCAACTTGCTGGTACCAGACATCACCCACATCCATTTATTCAAGTTGTGGAAGAAAAAAACTGTTCAATCATCTGAAAATAACGCTCAGAAGTGACCCTCACTCCCGTATCGTTCTCTTCGAAACAACCCAGAGGCTTCAGATAGGGCACACCAAACAGGCAGACGTTGTGTATGCAGCGGCTGCTCGTGAAATTCCTGGGGATTCGTGCCACTCGAATACAGCGTGTTTTGTTCATTCACGCAACCAGACAAATGAAAATGTGCCTCGTCGCTTCATGAAGCAGCTCATCGGTCAAGAGACAGACTCACGTGGATGAAGCTCGTGCACCACCGACAGTTTATGCGGATGAGATTTCAACTCTTCATGAAGAATTCGTCTCGCTGTGAGTTCAGAATTCGCAAGGGCAGCTGCTCGTTGGCGTACAGATCGCTCGCGGGAATTCAGAACCTACATCCTCATCTTCTCGATCTTTTTAGGCGTTCTGGTGGCTCTTGAAAGTCGTGGTTCCGTTTTCTGCACACTTCCAGTATCTATAAAGGTGTCCACCCACATAACAATTTCCCATCAGGAGCACAACCTGCAGGCGCGATGTTGAACTGTTTCCCGAATGCACGCCGAGTTCTGAAGACCGGACGTCCATTCGAAAAGTCGGCCGCAACGGTAAACGCGCGCCCCTCTCTTGCCCACTGCATGATCGTCAATAAACCAACAAAAAAAATATTAAGTCTCGCCCTTTCGAGTGCACTGAAACCCACGCAGCTGTGAGTAACAGCCGCTGTATGCTGCCCGTTTCCAAGAAGGAAGCTCCCGCGTCGCACCCTGTATAAGGGGCAGTCAAATGAAAACGAGATACATGAAAAAAAGTAGGTAAACTGTTCAATGTTTCCAAAGTAATCGTCAGAACCGATAACCCATTTACCCGACTGTGAGACAGGACCGCCAGAGCCTTCATGGAGAAATGTTTCCTGTTGCCTGCGTAACCACGATGGTAGGCAGCAGTGCAGCTATCGTCCAGAACAAATAGACGGCCACCAGTGCCCTCCTACAGGGCACCAAAAGTACGGAAATCGCGTGGGGAGAGACAGGCAGGGACTGTATTCAACTCGTGTCAGGGCTTCCCAGCGAAACTTCGGCAGCTTAGTCACAACAACTTCGGTAATATGTGGTCCCGACCACATGTTTGGAGTACGCTGCAAAAGCGTCACTGGGAGGCCCTTGCACATCATCCATGAAGTCCAGATTTCCCTGTTTTTTGGCCGTTGATTAGCTGCTGACCAAGAGGTGCACGCTTCGATACAGCTTGGTTCCACACGCAACATTTTCCCATGAACTGACCGTCTTGTTTCACAGTGCTGTAATGTATTAACAGTTATGGCAATTACTTTTGAAGTAAACAGTTTACCTTCTTTTTTCCCACGCCTCTTTTTCATTTCACTTCCCCTTTTACTTGTTTTATAAACATTGTACTTAAGAATATCTATTATGCTGTACTACGTACGCCAATTTTTATAACCATTCCAATACAGAAAGCTGTGTGAACCTTTTTCGCTTACCAAATTAGTCGTATGGTTCACTAGTGAACGAACAGGTGTATCGAGGAACTGAGAGACAGAGACTTTTCGTGTGTAAGTGTTGCCAGTGCCGCATCCTGACCACTCGCTAACGGCTGTCTTCTTTATCTCATGACAATAAGTACTCTTCAGATTATTAAATTTTAAAATCACCACTTTCGATCTTTCAGTATGTACACTACTGGCCATTAAAATTGCTACACCACGAAGATGACGTGGTACAGGCGCGAAATTTAACCGACAGGAAGAAGATGCTGTGATACGCAAATGATTAGCTTGCCACAGCATTTACAAACGGTTGGCGCCGGTGGCGCCACCTACAACGTGCTGACGTGAGGAAACTTTCCAACCGATTTCTCGTACACAAACAGCAGTTGACCGGCGTTGCCTGGTGAAACGTTGTTGTGATGCCTCGTGTAAGGAGGAGAAATGCGTACCATCACGTTTTCGATGTTGATAAAGGTCGGATTGTAGCCTATCGCGATTGCGGTTTATCGTATCGCGACATCGCTGCTCGCGTTGGTCGAGATCCAATGACTGTTAGCAGAATATGGAATCGGTGGCTTCAGGAGGGTAATACGGAACGCCGTGTTGGATCCCAACGGCCTCGTATCACTAGCAGTCGAGATGACAGGCATCTTATCCACATAGCTGTAACGGATCGTGCAGCCATGTCTCGATCCCTGAGTCAACAGATGGGGACGTTTGCAAGACAACAACCATCTGCACGAACAGTTCGACGACGTGTGCAGCAGCATGGACTATCAGCTCGGAGACCATGGCTGCGGTTACCCTTGACGCTGCATCACGGACAGGAGCGCCTGCGACAGTGTACTCAACGACGAACCTGGATGCGCGAATGGCAAAACGTCATTTTTTCGGATGAATGCAGGTTCTGTTTACAGCATCATGATGGTCGCATCCGTGTTTGGCGACATCGCGGTGAACGCACATTGGAAGCGTGTATTCGTCATCACCATACTGCCGTATTACCCAGCGTGATGGTATGGGGTGCCATTGGTTACACGTCTCGGTCACCTCTTGTTCGCATTGACGGCACTTTGAACAGTGGACGTTACATTTCAGATGTGTTACGACCCGTGGCTCTACCCTTCATTCAGTCCCTGCGAAACCCTACATTTCAGCAGGATAATGCACGACCGCATGTTGCAGGTCCTGTACGGGCATTTCTGGATACAAAAAATGTTCGACTGCTGCCCTGGCCAGCACATTCTCCAGATCTCTCACTAATTGAAAACGTCTGGTCAATGGTGGCCGAGCAACTGGCTCGTCACAATACGCCAGTCACTACTCTTGATGAACTGTGGTATCGTGTTGAAGCTGCATGGGCAGCTGTACGTGTACACGCCATCCAAGCTCTGTTTGACCCAATGCCCAGGCGGATCAAGGCCGTTATTACGGCCAGAGGTGGTTGTTCTGGGTACTGATTTTTCGGGATGTATGCACCCAAATTGCTAGAAAATGTAATCACGTGTCAGTTGTAGTATAATGTTTTTGTCCAATGAATACCCGTTTATCAACTGTATTTCTTCTTGGTGTAGCAGTTTTAATGGCCAGTAGTGTACATTTATCACGGCGCCTAGTGTTGTTTCGCCAATACCGTAAGTCCCTTAAATTAAAGGCACAAATGGGGATAACTTGACTCGCGCTTCAACTACTCTGTCAGGAGTGTGTAACTGCTACTGTATTATGCAGTGGAGAGCCAACAACGACTGCATTGCGGTACTGCTATTTCCATGCGAGGCTCTTCACGTGATACGCTGCACGTCGAAAGTTATCCTCGCGTCGTAAGCGACTGTAGGTCTTCTCTGAAGCTATAAAATCTCGTAGCATAATTTACCCGTACCTGGTAATTGAGAAAGCAGGATTTTGTATAGTTTGCAAATTTCTTTAGCACCTAAGCAGTAAACGATATGAAGGTAGAAAGATTGCAGTATAACGTCCCGTCGACATCGAGGTCAGTAGAGACGGAGCACAAGCCGGAAATTTTTCAAGGATGGCGAAGGAAGCCGGCCCTGCGCTGTCAGAGGAACCATCCCGGTGTTTGATTTGTATAATACAGCCAACCGTCGCAATACAATTTAACTTGGCCTGGTTTCGACACCGAATAGGAGTGTATTCATCAGAAAACCCAAAACAACTGTAATGACAGATGAAGATATTTACGAGTGAAGTGCTATCGTCATACAAAATAACTTCTTAAAATCATATTTAAAAGCATACAAAAATTACAGGTATTGGAGCTGACATAACCATGGTATTTGTCAGTAAAAATTATAGGTGCATGACGTAGCACACTGTACGCCCGCTAAGGGCTGTAAGAGGAAACTTCATCCGCGCTTCCACTTCTAGAGGATTTAGGAAAACCACGCGAAACCTAATTCTGGATGTCCGGACGCGGATTTGAACCTTCGTCTTCCCGAATGTGAGTCCAGTGTGCTAAGGACTGCGCCATGTCGCTCAGTGCAGTAACAGATACGGTTATAACTCATATTGTCGATACGGAATAATGAATGCACGTAAGATAATAAATATAATATCGAAGTAGCAGATGGTTGTGAGACGTCAACACTGGCTATATCGCGAGGCAGTGCATAAGTTCATAACATTTCTGGTTTCCTACAGTTGATGAACAGGTAACATTACTCCATTCCTTGTCTTGCTTTCACAGAGGACAGCAGATGCTGCGAAAGACAAGTCGACGAGCATTGTCGTTCTTCCTGGTGGTCCAAACTCTGACGACACGATCGTTGTAGTGCTGCAGTTGGCTGTCTCGTGGGGACCGTATAAGCTCACAGCTGGGTTACTTCCCGTTCATTTAAGCCATTCTTGACGAGGACACTTTCGGTGAGGTTTTCGAATGGCAGCTCATTCTCGCGCAAGAGCTGCAACCAGTCAAGGTGGTGCAGTTAGATGCTGGGGCTTTAAGCGAAATCGACGTGCGTACTCATCCAAAAGGTTTTCTCTGGGATTCAGGTCGGGACTCTATGGAGACCATTCAATTTCAGAAATGTTATTGTCCACAGTCCATTGACTCGCAGATGCTGTGTCATGACAAGGAGCGTTGTCGTGCTGATACAGTCATCTTCTCGGAACTGTTCTTCTACTGTACTCTGTACACAGTGCTGTAAACTGTACTGATACCCTTGAGCATCTAGCGTTTTCCTGAGCCGAACAGGGGCACCACGCAATAACCACGAGAAAACACCCCCACCCTCCCCCACCTCCCCGCACGTTAACGCCACCTCATCCCTAGTTCGCTGTTGGCAGGTAGCGTTCTCTAGACATTCACCAAACCCAAGCCCTTCCATCCGATTGCCACATGAGATAGCGTGAGTCTTCACTCCAGTTCACTCGTCCACTGCCAAATGGCGTCGCTGTGCACTCCGCGTCAGTGTCTACAGAAACGTGTGGCACACGAGGAGCTGCTCGGCCGTTGTGTCCCGTTCTCTCTCAGCCCCCTACGCACAGTCCTTCCGCTACCTGGGACGCTGGTAGCACTTTGCAAGTCACCGGTGATTCCTTTCGCCTATTTCACGCTATTTTATGCAGCCACCAACCACAGTGCTCGACCGTCCCTGTCGGTCAGTCCACGAGGTCTGCGAGTTATGGGGTCAGCTGCGGTTATTGCTTTGCGTTTCCACTTCGGTCAGATCAGCAACAGTCGACTTGGAGACCTTTAGAATGGTTGAAATTTCCGTGATGGATTAGCTCGTCAGATGACATTCGCTGGCTAGTCCACGTTGGATGTCACTGAGCTCTCCTATCCTATCCATTCGGTTTTTACTGCTTCTCTGCTGACAATATACAGGGTGTTACAAAAAGGTACGGCCAAACTTTCAGGAAATATTCCTCACACACAAATAAAGAAAAGATGTTATGTGGACATGTGTCCGGAAACGCTTAATTTCCATGTTAGAGCTCATTTTAGTTTGTTCTTCCACCTACGCTCAATGGAGCACGTTATCATGATTTCATACGGGATACTCTACCTGTGCTGCTAGAACATCTGCCTTTACAAGTACGACGCAACATGTGGTTCATGCGCGATGGAGCTCCTGCATATTTCAGTCGAAGTGTTTGTACGCTTCTCAACAACAGATTCGGTGACCGATGGATTGGTAGAGGCGGACCAATTCCGTGGCCTCCACGCTCTCCTGACCTCAACCCTCTTGACTTTCATTTATGGGGGCATTTGAAAGCTCTTGTCTACGCAACCCCGGTACCAAATGTAGAGACTCTTCGTGCACGTATAGTGGACGGCTGTGATACAATACGCCATTCTCCAGGGCTGCATCAGCGCATCAGGGATTCCGTGCGACGGAGGGTGGATGCATGTATCCTCGCTAACGGAGGACATTTTGAACATTTCCTGTAACAAAGTGAAGTCACGCTGGTACGTTCTGTTGCTGTGTGTTTCCATTCCATGATTAATGTGATTTGAAGAGAAGTAATAAAATGAGCTCTAACATGGAAAGTAAGCGTTTCCGCACACATGTCCACATAAAGTATTTTCTTTCTTTGTGTGTGAGGAATGTTTCCTGAAAGTTTGGCCGTACCTTTTTGTAACACCCTGTATTGGTTCCCGCCTCCTTTTATACTCGTTGGTCCCGCGCTCGCTTCATCTAGTGATGAATTCCGCACTACAAACTGGTGTCCCGATACTTTTGACCGAATAGAGGATGCCGGAGGGGATCAAAGTCAACGTCTGGATCTGCATCTTTCTCATATGGTTGTGTCGGGAAGTTTGTCTCAGCTGATGGCACCGCTCAACTCGTAGCGTTGTCCGTGTCATGTAACTCGGAATTATTCCTTCGTCTGATGCGGCAACGTAATCGCTTATAACGCTCGTCAGCACCAGGACTAAACTGTGGCTCATCACAGAAAACGGTATACTGCCATTCCTAACGCGGTTAGTATTAAACGACAATGAGTCGTGAAGTGGAAAACCACCCTCAGCTCTAGGACAGTCTCATTCTAATCGCGGCAAAGCTTTCTTGTCTATTATTATCTGCCGATTATTCTGTGCAGTCCGCCTGCGCTTAGGTGGGTGGTAACGTGCTCACCTCCCATGCAAGCTGGCCCTGGTTCGATTCGCGACCGGGTTGGAGATCTTCTCCGTTAGGAGACTGGGTGTCGTGTTGTCGGCATCATTTTATCCCCATCATCGGCGCGCAAGTCGCCCAATGTTGCGTCCACAGAAATAAGACCTGCACTTGGCGGCCGCACTTCCCCGGCCAACGATGCCTTAAATTCATTTCCATTTCTGTGCAGTTAGTGTGCGCACAGTCTGCTGCCAGTCTGTGGTACCGCACAACTCTCCACTCTGCGTCTGGAACTCCAGTACGATGTTCGCTTCGACTGTATCCATCGCTGTGCCCAAAGCCAGACACAGATTGGCGTCCCAAGTATCCAGTGCGCAACGTTCCAACAATGTATTAAACGTGACTGCCATTCGTAAACTGTATAAATTTGAAGCGATTGAAAAAAATCACCCAACAAGTTCCGAACCAAAGGTTGCCCCTGACCTAGGATCTGTTGTTTGTAAAAATATCTACTTCAGAAAGAATTGGCCCTAAAAACGTGTATAAACGGCTACAAACTATTTTTACGTAGTACCGGAATATTAATAATAGAAAAGTATGTGTGAGGTAAGCGTACTCAACTGTTACATTACACGGTGGTATATTACATTAGCTGAAGTCTACAATCAGAACATCACATGCCATGGCTTAGGACAGCAGCCAGATTACACTCAGTGTACGTCAGAATAAATACACAAATGTACTCGCGCACTAGTAAAGGCTCTTGTCTACATGACATTATAACAGTAGTCCAAATTTGCGTAACATTAAGTCGTCACCATGCCAGAAACAAAGGCCAACTGTTCAAAGGTACATGCTCAAGGCGAATGCATTTGTGCATTCATTCTGACGTACGCTGAGTGTAATCTGGCTGCTGTCTTAAGCCGTGGCATGCGATGTTCCTGGTTTGTATGTCAGTTTTATACATGACAAGAACCGCTCGGCTTCAGCTAATGCAATTTACCACCATGTAATGTAACAGCTGACTACGCTTACCTCACAAATATCTTTGTATTATTAATAATTTTGTTTGTTTGTAGAAATGGTTTGTAACCGTTTATACACATTTTTAGGGGCCACTCATTTTGAAGAAGATACTTTTATAGATATCGAAACCTAGGTCAAGGGCTCAATAAAGCTTTGGTTTGCAACTGGTTGGCTGATGTTTTTCAACCTGTTCCACCAATACGTATCACGATGTCCATCGTTTTCTTCTTATTTAATCCGCAGTAGCACACTGAAAGTTGACCCTGAAATACACGGTTAAAATCCTGATTGTCAAAGACGCACATCCTCAGTGTTCGACTAGCAAAAAAAGTGGTTCAGATGGCTCTGAGCACTATGGGACTTAACATCTGTAGTCATCAGGCCCCTAGAACTTAGAACTACTTAAACCTAACTAACCTAAGGACATCACACATATCCATGCCCGAGGCAGGATTCGAACCTGCGACCGTAGCAGTCGCGCGGTTCGGGACTGAGCGCCTAGAACCGCTAGACCACCGCGGCCGGCGTTCGACTAGCAATCCGACCAGAGGCACTTATATCTAGTGGTTGGTCACAAATAGTACGAAGTCCCGCGCGATATGTTGTGTGGCTAGCTTTCACATCCAAAACAAACTCAGTCACGCTGTTGGTTGCTGCATACGAACCTGAATGACCATCAGTGGTATGTTATGTAATTCCCCGCAAAGAACGTATTCCAGCAGCTTGAGACATGCTGGTAGAGGGTAGCAAACCCCCGGACGTATTTCACCCACGCAGATTGCGGAACCAAGGAAGGTACCTCATTTTATTCTCTTTTTTATGTAGCTGATCTCAAAGGTTTCCGGCCCTGTGTTTCACGCATTTCTTTATTTTTTCACAGTTTTTTAATTAATTTTTCCAATCAGTATTCCTGCTACGTCACTCAAAACCATTGCTGTGAAGCACTGGTTCTTTCAATGCCTGTGCTTTTACTGAAAAGAAACGACGTTTGATACAGAATTTTATACGAGTTTGTGACTTGGTGGTGACAATTCGAACCAAATAAGATTGCTGCTGGGTTAGATAATCTGTGTTACTTACTTCAAAATATTCTTTTCGGACGGATTGCAGTTTCAGCTTGTTGTAAGACGTCTTCATTTATTTTTGCGAACTACCCATATACATAAGCAAATAATCTATTTTGAAGCCCTATTGAGAGAGTGTTGAATACAATAGCAATTCCACCACTCCTCCTGTGTTTCTCCGTTGCGGAATAGTTTTCATCACTGTTTAGCTTAGCGCAGTAGGAAACTTTTTTTTGCTACCACCTTCACCTAGAACGAAGAAACTGAAATCAGCTGCACCGTGTTTATTTTTCATTACGTCTCCGTTAGATATTTTCGCACGCCGAGCTGTTGCAGGTAATGAAAAGCAAATATTGCGAATATAGACGGATTTACTGTAAGCAAATAATAACACCAATAGCGGTGTGTGATCGCGCTGCCATCTGGCGGCGGTTTGGTCGTGGTGCCGCGAGTTGGCCGGCAGTTCCGCTTTCTTCCGACAGAGGGGAGGTACGCTGGTACGCCGAATTTAGTTTACTGATTAAACAAGAATGCTGCACTAAACACATCCCAGGAAAGTGCAGCGTCGTAGACATGAGGCGGGACACCTGGGCGCTGACCTGTCAAGACTTAACACAGACTGATGTTTAAAACCGACATTCACTTTCTCTTCTCTGTGAAGGAACACAAATTTAAGATTACTTATTTCAAAGAACACAACAAGAAATCCAAAGCATAGAAATAATTGCTATTAGTAATTTGTTAATCTTGGGCTCATTGCAGTTTTATAACAACTGTGAAGTTTTGACAGCTTGGTTGCTTTTGAAGTTTGGACAAGTAGTCACCAAAATTCCATTTCTAATCAAGTTATCAGACAATTCCAGACGTAAAACTATTCTTTCCTAAAACACTGTTGTGCCTTGACGCATTAAGATAACAGCAACTTAATAGGGGCGAATAAGTAGGGGGATAGGGGTGCACAAAGTAGAATTTTTTTCACCAGTACTCGTTGTTACGCCGCTGAGTGTTCAGCACAGTTGACGTGCAACAGGTGCCTTAAAAAATGGTTCAAATGGCTCTGAGCACTATGGGACTTAACAGCTGAGGTCATCAGTCCCCTAGAACTTAGAACTACTTAAACCTAACTAACCTAAGGACATCGCGCACATCCATGCCCGAGGCAGAATTCGAACCTGCAACCGTAGCGGTCGCAGACTGAAGCGGCTAGCACCGCTCGGCCACACCGGCCGGCGGAGTAGAGTTTCTGCTGGTCGTCTACCTGTTTGCCAAACTCTACATTGGCCAGCAAGGTCGCTGGATCTCTCCCCAGCCGACAACATTTGGAGCATTGTGGGCAGGGCCTTCCAACCATCGCGGGATTTTGAGGATCTAACTCGGCAATTGGACAGAATTTGGCACGATGTCTGTCATGTGGTCATCCAACAACTCTGTGAGTCAATGCTAAGCCGAATATCTGCTTGTGTAAGGACCAGTGGTGGACCAACGCGTTATTGACTTGCTCACTTTGTGAACCTGTTTCACTTGATGAAATCGTGGAATTTTTTTCTGAAATTGCTCTCATTTGTTTGTCTGTACATCTAAATCAGATCCAGCGATCGCCGTCTCATTCGGATAACTACTTCGTGGTTTGTCTTTTTTTTTTCTTATACTGTATTAAGCACAATTTAATATTCCGTATTTCTAAAGTTAGTATGAACCAAAGTTCAAAAGTAGAAGACTATCGGTATCGATATCCAAGTACTCTATATCAAGAAGTGTTGATACTTTTTCCATGTTCGCACCTTTAACTGACGGCTGACGTCTGCTGTCAGTTAGGCCGGTATTACACTATCAAATTTCTTTGTCAAAGATTTGATCAAAGATGTGATCCAATATTCCGTCCAATATATTTGACAAAGATCTTTGACGTAGCGCTAGAGGGGGTATTACACTGTCATCAAATTTTTCGTCAAAGTTCAAGATGGCTGACAACAACTTGTTACTAACCGCAGCAGTTCTACGTACTCCAATTGCACTGTGTGCACATGCGGAAAAGAAGTGGGGGAAAAAATGGAACCATACATACGAGGTTGACAGTCTTAAAAGTCCTGGGATTACAACTTGATAATAAATTCAGTTGGGAGGAGCACACCACAGAACTGCAGAAAGGTCTTAACAAATCTGTATTTGCAATTCGAGTGTTAGCAGACATAGGAAACATAAAAATGAAAAAGCTTGCATACTTTCATTCCACAATGTCATATGGGATAATATTTTGGGGTAAATCTTGAAATCAAACAAGTTTTCAAGGTCCAAAAGCGTGTAATACGTATTATTTGTGGAGTAAATTCACGGACCTCCTGCAGAAACCTCTTCAAAGAACTGGGTATACTAACTACTGCCTCTCAGTATATTTACTTCTTAATGAAATTTGTCGTAAATAATATATCTCTTTTTCCAACAAACAACTCAGTTCATACATACAATACCAGGAACAAAAATGATCTGCACAAGGGCTTAAAAGCGTCTGTGATCTATTCTGTTACTAGTTTTTATTCTCTGTGGGTGTTTTTAGTATTTGGAAAAAGGGACCGATGACCATCGCAGTCTGGTCCCTTTAATTCCACAAACCAACCAACTTACTTTAGTTCAAAAAGGGGTCCACTACTCAGGAACACTCATCTTCAATAATTTGCCAGGGAACATAAAAAATTTAGTTAGAAATAAAGATCAGTTTAAAAGGAGCCTGAAAGACTTACTACTGGCCAACTCCTTCTACTCCATTGGCGAAATTTTTAATAGAAACAAATGATGTATTGTATTTATTCATACTATTAGTACTGTTATTTCAGCTTAAAAAAATTGACATGTTACACATCCACGAGGATCTCCTCAGCATGGATCTATGGAATGAAAAACTAATCTAATCTGGGTGAAGCCGTGGGTTTTACGATGACACAATAAAAGCATTCAACAAAACTTGTTACGTGAGCTTACAGTGGAAGACGTCAAGTCGTACATCAATTACTTAAGAATGGATGAGCATACATTTCTGTATGTGCTCAATGAACTGTATCCTCATATCACAAAGCACAATATTCACTTAAGAACTGCTACATCTTCAGAAGACAGGCTCACTATAACACTCCCATTCCTTGCTACAGGAGAGGGTTAGGTTAGGTTAGGTTAGATCAGGTTAGGTCTCCAATCTTCTAAATCTATTTTTGTATTCAGGGTGCCTCACGTTGTAAAGCGCCTCATCAGCTTCAGACATCTCTATTAATTTTGTAGTTGTCGGCACACACCAATTGTATTTACCGGCAATGGTTGTAAAAACACTACAGACGACAGTACGCAGCAGCGATGCTAGCGCTCCATGTGGTAACATGTCACATTGCAGTGAACAGAAGACAAGCGGTTTCTTTGATCAAATATACAGCGAGGCCGTAGATTTGATCAAATATGGGACGACATTTGGCAAAGTCCCTATTACACTATCAAATATCTGTGACAAAGATATTGGACAAAGATATTGGACAAAGAAATTTGATAGTGTAATACCGGCCTTAGGTGTGGTGGGCGCATCCTGTTTGAGCTATTACCAGCACGGGCGACGGACGGACCGCTGCTGCCTTGATTTAGGCCAAGCCGGAGCAGGCCAGGGTAGGCAGGCTGCACCGGGACTCGACAGCGGCCGCACCGCTGCGGCGCCGGTGTGGATTCAGCCCGCGCGCCGGCCGCTCCGCGCCGCGCCAAATTACGGCGCGTTTAGCGCGTGAAATGCCGCTGGCTGTGCGGGTGGGCGCTGCGGCGGGGGCGGCCCCCCGCCCCACACTTTTTCTCGCTGGCCCGCCGCCACCGCTGCCACCCCCGCGGCCGCTCTTTCCGCACCAGCGGCTCTTTTCAAACGCGAGCCATTTTAATGCAGCGCGCGCCGCCGCGTATTTAGGCCGTCACGTGACCCTGCCGGCAGGTCACCGCGCGCTCTCTGCATGCCGGCACGCCCTGCTGCGTGCTGCGGCACCTGCGCGAAATCGTTTCCCGATCGAAACGTCTGGCGCGTGGCCGAAATCTGCAGACCTGTATCAAAAATTCGTCGCTTCCGGACAACACAAAGGCTGTACTCGTAAAAATAAGCGGCGCAAGAGTGTATATTCGTGCCATTTAGCGGGCTTGCGAATCACTTTCGCACCTTCTTCTATACAAACAGCTACTGTTTTGGCTCGTGGGGCTAAGCGGACAACGGCACTGAACTATCCACGTAAAAACCAAATGCCGGGCGCGGTGGTCTAGCGGTTCTAGGCGCTCAGTCCGGAACCGCGCGACCGCTACGGTCGCAGGTTCGAATCCTGCCTCGGGCATGGATGTGTGTGATGTCCTTAGGTTAGTTAGGTTTAAGTAGTTCTAAGTTCTAGGGGACTTACGACCATAGATGTTGAGTCCCATAGTGCTCAGAGCCATTTCAACCATTTTTGAAAACCAAATGTTTCACCATCATCGGGTTCGAAACCGGGACTTCCACATCAGTGGCTTGTGGTGATGAAGCCGCGATCACATTGGCCGTCGACGGAGAGGTGAAAGTATAATGTGACGCTTCTCCGAGCGTGAGTAAGAAGGTGAAGTATGGCGGACGTGCAGTGCGATGGGGTCCATGTGATGCGAAAGTGTAGGAACGTAATAGCTCTGCGTCCCACCGAAGTCTACGTCATTAGAGACAGAGCGTTTGCGCGAACCAGCCAACGACTGGGGAAGGGAATTGATAGTGTCCTCCTGAAAAGAACCATACCGGCATTTGCCCTGAGGATTTGGGGAAACCACGGGAAACCAGAATGGAATAGCCCGATTGGTCTAAGGCGCTGCAGTGATCGACTGTGCGGCTGGTCCCGGCAGAGGTTCGAGTCCTCCCTCGGGTATGTGTGTGTGTGTGTGTGTGTGTGTGTGTGTGTGTGTGTGTGTGTGTTTGTCCTTAGGATAATTTAGATTAAGTAGTGTGTAAGCTTAGGGGCTGATGACCTTAGTAGTTAAGTCCCAAGATTTCACACACATTTGAACATTTTTATAGCCCGATTGTACTTTGGAGCCTGCTTCTCCCGATTCCAAGACGCGTGTCGTAAACAGTCTGACACCCAGCGTAATAAGGTGACGCGAGAGCCCTTTCAGTGTGACAAGCAGCACCGAGAAGAAGCCATATTGAATTGTATTATTCCAAAGTGACTTCGTATATTCAGTTCTTTTTTCATTAGAGATCTATCAAGAAAGCATCTTTTTAGGTGTTACTTATTACGATAATTACATGTATACATTTATGCTGCAACCTAATATTGAGTGCATGATGGGCTGTACGAGGACGCTACAGAAAGTAAATCGTTTTCGCCTGCAGCAGTAATGCACGGGGCCGGAGCGGCCATTTTGGTGTCTGAGCGTTCGTCTGCTTAGTCGACTTCCAGCCGTCCCAGTGTGAGGTTCGCGCCGTCTCCCGTTATTTCACAGTAAGAGTTTTAAATGTGTGCCGCAATTTGATAACCCCGTGACTTGTGAAGTTCGGTCAGTAACAACATTTTAGTTGACAGAAGCCATAAACCGATTGAATTTTCTCGACAGCTGTGTAAGGTGTACGGAAACAGCGTAATTACTGAAGAGAGTCCGCCAATGGGGCGTTCGGTATAAAAGTGGCCGATCTCGTGATCATAATGAACAGCGAAGTTGGCGATCAGGCGTTGTGAATGACCGCACAAGTCAGTGAGGTGACTCAATAAAACCGCCGATTCACAGCGACGGAGCTCTCCTTTAGTTTTCCAGAAATTTCACGAACTTTGTTGCATCAAATCGTTGCGCAGAAGCTAGACTATATGTCACAAATATCGTGCAAATAGGTGCCAAAAATCTTGACAGAAAACCACAAAGAATCAGCATATGGCTGCCTGATTGACATTTCTAGATTCTTACAAAAAGCATTGGTCACTCATTACTTGATCGAATCGTATTTGGAGACGAGATTTGGGTCAAACATGTCAACTGCGAGACCAAATTGCCGCCTATGGCGGGGGCACACAAATCCCCCCCCCCCCTCCCAAACCAAGTGCTTCTAAAACATGTCTGCAAGAAAGATTATGGCGACTACTTTTTGGTACAGTAAAAGCTTGCTTACTGTCGATTTTTTTGAGCATGGCCCAACAATAAGCACCTGCGAGGTATTCTCAAACTTTGTAAAATATTGAGAAGAGCAATTCAGAATAAGCATTGAAGAAAGTCGACCTCAAAAAAATTTTAATCTTACACGACAATCCACTCCAGAAATACTCCATGCTTTCTTGTGGGATGTTCCCTCATCCGCTGTACAGTCTTGCATCCAGTGACTACCACACGCTTCCAACGATGAAGGCCTGGTTTGCGACCCACTACTCTAACGCCTACGCGGCGCTACTGGAGGTCGTGACCGAGTAGTTGCGAAGTCTACAGCGCGAGAATTTTACGAGAATGGAATTTCTAATCTTGCTCGTCGCCGTGAAAATTGCCTAAATTTGTATGGAGACTATGTAGTAGTACTTACGTGTCACTTTCTATTGAATAAAGCACAACTTCTTGTATTTTTTTTTTATCTTTTAATTATTAATACACAAAACCTTCTGGGATAGCCCTTGTAGTTACTACCATTGCAAGCTATCTTCTGATATTGTGTATTGTCACGGACAAAAACAACTTCTATACTTCTGTGTGTTCCCTAATCGCTCCTCATTTACAGTATATCTGCGAAAAATACTCTATCGGGCAGCAGAATTGTCGCACTCTCTTCTACGAGTATTGTTACTCTAAATCTACTTTAAAGCGTATGCCCAGAAAAAAAAGATTCAAATGGCTCTGAGCACTATGGGACTCAACATCTATGGTCATCAGTCCCCTAGAACTTAGAACTACTTAAACCTAACTAACCTAAGGACAGCACACACATCCATGCCCGAGGCAGGATTCGAACCTGCGACCGTAGCGGTCGCGCGGTTCCAGACTGTAGCGCCTAGAAACGCTCGACCACCCCGGCCGACTGCCCAGAACAAGGCTGCCTTTCTTCCAAAGGTTCTCATCTAATTTCCAGAGCCTCTCTGTTACTATTTTGTGTGCACTGTATCGACCTGTCGCAATCCTAGCAGATTCTGAATGCATTCGATGTCTGCTGCCACGTGTGCTTCATAAGGACCCCCGGATGCTGGAACAGTACTCTAGAATTGGTGTGATAAACAGCACCTTCCAAGAATCCTTGCAGTGAACATAAGTGTTCTGTTTGCTTTCCCTGTATTACGTGAATATCACATAATATCCAAATGATTTGGTCCACATCTTCATCTGTAGGATGGTCATGGGCATTCTCAATGGCCACGACCCTAAGTATCAGGTTACAGGCTGGGGGGAGAGGGGGGGGGGGCGAATGTAAGAGACCAAGGAGCCCAAGTTACAGTGATGAGGATATCCAGTGTCATGTCACGTGCACTTGATCTCCTTGGTTCCCTGGGAGGATGGGAATGGCGGCACCAAGGAACTGAAGTGTGTAACCTGATATTCAAGGTAAATCTGATCTAGAATCCCGCCACCACTGCCCTTCCATGCCTCATAATGTAATTATTTTCTGCAGGGTTACTTCTCTTTGTAACAGGTATTGGCTGATTGTTGCCGTATTAAAAGAGAGCTGTCATTTATTACACCAAATAGAAATTTGGTCCAAAGCTTTCTGCATTTCCTTATGACGAAACAACCATGACACTTCCCTTTTGACAATCGTATTGTCAGCCAAGAATATATACTGCCAAATGATCAATCGTTTATGTACACTCCTGGAAATGGAAAAAAGAACACATTGACACCGGTGTGTCAGACCCACCATACTTGCTCCGGACACTGCGAGAGGGCTGTACAAGCACAGCGGACACACCAGGAACCGCGGTGTTGGCCGTCGAATGGCGCTAGCTGCGCAGCATTTGTGCACCGCCGCCGTCAGTGTCAGCCAGTTTGCCGTGGCATACGGAGCTCCATCGCAGTCTTTAACACTGGTAGCATACCGCGACAGCGTGGACGTGAATCGTATGTGCAGTTGACGGACTTTGAGCGAGGGCGTATAGTGGGCATGCGGGAGGCCGGGTGGACGTACCGCCGAATTGCTCAACACGTGGGGCGTGAGGTCTCCACAGTACATCGATGTTGTCGCCAGTGGTCGGCGGAAGGTGCACGTGTCCGTCGACCTGGGACCGGACCGCAGCGACGCACGGATGCACGCCAAGACCGTAGGATCCTACGCAGTGCCGTAGGGGACCGCACCGCCACTTCCCAGCAAATTAGGGACACTGTTGCTCCTGGGGTATCGGCGAGGACCATTCGCAACCGTCTCCATGAAGCTGGGCTACGGTCCCGCACACCGTTAGGCCGTCTTCCGCTCACGCCCCAACATCGTGCAGCCCGCCTCCAGTGGTGTCGCGACAGGCGCGAATGGAGGGACGAATGGAGACGTGTCGTCTTCAGCGATGAGAGTCGCTTCTGCCTTGGTGCCAATGATGGTCGTATGCGTGTTTGGCGCCGTGCAGGTGAGCGCCACAATCAGGACTGCATACGACCGAGGCACACAGGGCCAACACCCGGCATCATGGTGTGGGGAGCGATCTCCTACACTGGCCGTACACCACTGGTGATCGTCGAGGGGACACTGAATAGTGCACGGTACATCCAAACCGTCATCGAACCCATCGTTCTACCATTCCTAGACCGGCAAGGGAACTTGCTGTTCCAACAGGACAATGCACGTCCGCATGTATCCCGTGCCACCCAACGTGCTCTAGAAGGTGTAAGTCAACTACCCTGGCCAGCAAGATCTCCGGATCTGTCCCCCATTGAGCATGTTTGGGACTGGATGAAGCGTCGTCTCACGCGGTCTGCACGTCCAGCACAAACGCTGGTCCAACTGAGGCGCCAGGTGGAAATGGCATGGCAAGCCGTTCCACAGGACTACATCCGGCATCTCTACGATCGTCTCCATGGGAGAATAGCAGCCTGCATTGCTGCGAAAGGTGGATATACACTGTACTAGTGCCGACATTGTGCATGCTCTGTTGCCTGTGTCTATGTGCCTGTGGTTCTGTCAGTGTGATCATGTGATGTATCTGATCCCAGGAATGTGTCAATAAAGTTTCCCCTTCCTGGGACAATGAATTCACGGTGTTCTTATTTCAATTTCCAGGAGTGTATATTGAGAACAAGGCCGAATCACATTTCATTAGAGGACACCTAATGTTACTTTACATTCTGTGAAACATTCATCGTCAAATATACAGAGGATGCACAGAAATATGGAAATACCAAAAACACAACACATTACCATGCCTGACACGGTGTAGGAGAATTGCTGGCTGGCCGGGGTGGCCGAGCGGTTCTAGGCGCTACAGTCTACGGTCGCAGGCAATCAAGGGTAATATGTATCTTTGCTAACTGTGTACAAGTGAAAACCTGTTGTTGTCTTCATCAGATTTCAAAGAGAAGATCACAATTTTTATAGTTTTCGCAACATGCTTAGTGCTGGTAAATGAAGTGTGTTCTATAACCCTTCTTTTGGATTTCCGCCGACCATCTTCGGCAATAACTGATGGAGACCGCTGCAGTCGCAAGTGACTTGTCTAGTGGTCTACCACATCAGTGTTCAGCAACTATGTCAGTGCGCGATGCTTTAGTGGCCCACACGCACGGGAAAGAGTGTTTAACCACAGCGCTACCAGACACCAGTGAACAAGCAGCTGGATATCTATTCGCAAAATGATAGGTTCAAGTCGTGCCGTACTCCATCTTTGAAGATTCAGACATTCCGTGGTTTATTCACAAGTAATTCAGGCAAAGTCTGGGCCGGCTGCTTTATAAATGTGAAGGCTGACATCTCAACCTTTCATAGCTTTTTCCTTACCTTTAACGATCGCGGGATCGATTGGACCTTTTGTTCTTCACTACCGTGAAAAACAACTACCCTACCCCACCTTTATATTACTGCATGCTAGCCGGCTGTTAGGGGCACACAGTTGACCATTTGGCATTCTAATAATGGAACAAATCTTTAGTACAAGTACCTACTGTTCCTAAAAGGCTAGAAGATCTGGGGACAATCACTTCTTGTCCGCCAGAGTGTACGACAATGTCCTGGATTAAATACTGAAATCGATTACAGAAAAAGATCATATGGCACTGTTAATAGTTACCCATTATGATATTTGATAAATAGTATTATAAAACTTTTTAATCACTGCCGGCCGGAGTGGCCGAGCGGTTCTAGGCGCTGGAGTCTGGAGCCTCGGGCATGGATGTTTGTGATGTCCTTAGGTTGGTTACGTTTAAGTAGTTCTAAGTTCTAGGGGACTGATGACCTCAGAAGTTAAGTCCCATAGTGCTCAGAGCCATTTTTTAATCAAGTCTGCTGGTGGCAAAGGTTCTGAAATTGTAGAATGGTGCACAAAAAAGTTTTTACTTGCTTAGAAGTGAATTTTCACTCCGCCATCCAGAATCAGGTTCCCATCAGACGGACGAGAACGTTGGCGGACAGCATTGTTTAGAGCCCAGCGACCGAGCTAAAAATTACGCAGTTCGCGTAATTACATTGCCCGCATACTGATATAAAATATCGGTAAAAGAGGTATCAGGAATGCTGAAATAAAAGTTTGCTGAAGCAAATACCAGTTGAACACTGGTAGCGTTCCATTCTGGCCACCAAACAATTCGCGGGCAACTCTCCTTCGCAGCAGCCTGAAAAAGTTTTAAAATACGGCATAATAAACTGAGGTCTGACATCAATGGAAGAGGAAAGCAGGTTTCTTGATTCAGACACAGCTATTAGAATGAAATTAACTTATTTATTTAACTAAAAGTAACACATACGAGAGCGACACTTACATCTTATGAAACAGGCGTCGAAAGCGAGAGAGAGAGAGAGAGAGAGAGAGAGAGAGAGAGAGAGAGAGAGAGAGCTCACAGCTCCTGCTTTTATATAGTCCGAAACAAGTTACGACGACTTCCTTCAACTTGCTTTATATAGTGTTTTTTTATCAAGTTTCCATATTTAAACATTTCTGTGTAACATTCTTTATGGGAACAGCACAAAAATACATCCCTTACGGATTTATTTACACAGAGAAAATTTATTCTTAATGTCTTTTAGCATTCATTAAATGTGTGGGGCATATTCTAATCATCATTCAGAAAGCAACATTTCACCACCCATCGGATGACGATACCAAGCTCGTTGGCGCCCTTGCTGCTGTTCGAAGGGAGTGGACGACACGCCGACCCTCTTCATGCCAGTAACTTCCATAACAACTCCAGCAGAAAGCTGCTTGGGCAATCAGATCTACACGAGATAACGCTCGAGAGAGGAGAGGTGTCGTATGTCAGCAGTTACTGGTATATCACGAAAGCTGATAAAAACAAGACAGATTTAAACTCATGACGGGGAGGAGCTCTGTGTAGGAAGTCACGAGTGTGGTGGAGCAGTGCATGTCACCGGCCGTAAACGCGAGTGTCTCGCTCTCACCAGGTGGGAGGTTTTTCAGTGAAGAAGCACTGAAAGACAACGCGACTTATCTGAAACTTAAGAAGTCCGCCTCAATGACTGTCAGCTTCACGATACTAACTAAATACTTAACGGCAACTTGGAATATACGTTAACATGGCACTCTGTAACATATGGATGATGTTACCCTGTAACAGAGCGCTTCTTGTAACGTCTGAACATCATTCTATTGCTGGAAAATAATAGTCTGTTTGCGATCGATAAAGCAAGTGTTAACGTCCTTCTTCCTGATGAAAAAGTCATTTCTCACAGTCTCCCCAAAGCTTCCATACACCGAAGCAAATATACATGATTATTCAGCGGTCTTTACCTATGGGTTTTATGCAGCTTGTAACGCCTTCAAATACCACAAGCAATATTTTCATATTATCTCTCTCACTAAACGCAAACTATTAGTCATACAGAAAAAATGGATAGGACCTTTTTGTAGGACGTAGTTAAAGCTTTGCTGGGATTCGTTTTCGCTAGAGGCGGTAGTTTTCAAATTACTCAAGAATAACGTAGCGATAGTTTTCAAATTACTCAAGAATAACGTACAAAAGTGAATAAGTGAATATCTCGAAAACCGTGGCCTGCAGCGAAAACGTATCCCATTACAAAATTTAATTACATTACATATCCTACAAAAAGACCCTGTTCATGTTTTCTGTGGGACTAATAGTTTGCACATAGCGAGCGAGATTATTTGGAAATCTGACACGTGGTTTTTGAAGGGGTTGCATAGTTGCGGCTCGGTCATTTTAAAAATATTTTTGTAAACGTGGAGAGAAGGATGCATAACGGAATTTTCATCTCCAACTGAATCAGGCACAGCAACGAATGTGCAGCAGTCAGTTCACCGACAGAAGGAGAGTAATTTCCCGCGACCGAAATGTGATCGCAGCGAAGCAGTGCGACACACTGATGGCGCCTGTATCACGTGACCTAGCGTCACGAGGCACAGAAGGGCACAACAGCTGCAGCGCAGCAAAGGTAACGTTACGTCGTAACGAACTAAGCACAAAAGGCAACAGGCAGACATTCCAGCTCGCGTGTTTCACCTAAATCAAAGACAAACAGGGTAATTCCGTTTTTTAGGAAGGAACTGGACAGTTTTTACTCTTTATTTCTCCGCAAAAGAGGAAAAGATGAGAATTCAGTATTTTGTCTCTGTACGTCACCAAGCTAGAGACAGACATAGCAGTGCATTATATTGCGGTATAGCCACTGCCATTTGCCCTGATTTCTCCCGCAAATAAAACGTGTTGTACAGTACGATACGACTCAAATTATTTACAAAGGAATGGAAAAACTGGTAGAGGCGGACCATAGGGGAGATCAGTTACGATTCCGGAGAAATGAGGACCACACGAGCTTCGAAATTAGGATGTAATGGATTCTGGTCCAAAAAATCGATTTTCCAAAAATATTATTTTCTTGTTCTACACAGTTTGACCTATGTTGTGTGTGAATTGTATCGTGATAGCAGCATTAGAAATGCCTTTAAATTGTTAAACTGATCAACTCTGCACTGGCGGCTACTCCCACCAGTATGGTGTTAGATATACTAAACACCGTGGTGATGGGGACTCCCCTTCGTTCAGAGCTGTAACAGATAATAATCCGTACAATTTAACAATAGAAAAGTTGGAATGTGTTGGCCACATCCAAAACAGGCTTGGTGGCAGCCTTCGTCGCTTGCTGAAAGAGAAGGAAGGCGAAGTAGTTGAGGGTGGAAAACCACTAGGGGGGAAAGGCAGGCTTACACTGTTATTTTACAAGAGTGTTATGAGGAAAAACACACACAATATAGAGGCAATGAAGCTTGCTGTGTGGGCAATTTTTTTCCACAAACTATCCACTGACCTATCACCAATGCACAACCTGTGCCCGAAAGACGATTGGTATAAGTTCAACAATAGAAATGAGACGTATTTGTTGAGGAAGTGTCTTCACGGGAAGACAGAAAATGCAAATGAAAGCCTCAATAATTTAATTTGCATTAGATGCTCATAAAGGTATTCTGTGGACTTGAGGTAGTGAAAATAGGTGTCTATGTGTCTATGATGCAGTTTTACGTTACAATAACGGAAATAATGGCAGAATTGAAGTGCTGAAGAGAGTAGGAATAGATCCTGTGTGTTTACAACTAAAGCATTTTACACCGGCGACGAGAGCAGGATCAAGAAAGCGAAAAGATCAGTGTCTTACCTGCAAATAAAGTCCATGCAGGTTCGAAGAGGAGAGAAGAGAAACCTGGAGCGTGAAGAGTATCAGTATAGAGGATATTAAAATTGAGGACGCGGCTGCTACGGTCGCAGGTTCGAATCCTGCCTCGGGCATGGATGTGTGTGATGTCCTTAGGTTAGTTAGGTTTTAGTAGTTCTAAGCTCTAGAGGCCTGATGACCTCAGATGTTAAGTCCCATAGCGCTCAGAGCCATTTGAACCATTTAAAATTGAGGTAAGCTTATTACATGTAGAAGTATAAAAGCCTTTTCTCAAAAAGTATACGTGCTAATGCTATGAAACTTTCAGGAACTGTTCGCAACGTGTTGCTGTCTTCCTGGAACTAAAAAATACGAGATCGTGCAATTATATTCTGATTTTTAGGTGATTGTATATAGAAGAAAAAAGTTAATTTTGGTGTGCAAAATTAAAACTCTGTTAACGATACACTTTGTACCATAAATAAACAATTATAGTTCAGTAATCTTATAACCTTATCAGCACACTACAATAAAATTTTCAGATTAATTGCATGATTAGAATTTGAGTTCTGGCTTTTTATAGAGAGACAATAAAAATAAAAAATGAAAATTTCTGGCAAAATATTAATCCTGCATATTTTATTATATTTTTCCGTTAAAACACAGTTCTTTTACTACACGCATGTAAAATTTTAGATTTGTACATTAATAAATATGGCTGTAGTGATTTTTTAAAATAAATGTTTACATTTCCCGTTCCTTCGCCACTTAAGGAAAGGCAAACCTATGTGTGTAGCATTTGTAGACAGAAGGAAAGCGTTTGACAATACTGACTGGACTGAGCTCTTCATAATCCTGAAGGTAGCAAGGGTAAAATGCAGAGAGCGAGAAGTTTTCGTCAACTCGTACAGAAACTAGATAACAGTTTGAAGAGTGGAAGGACTTGGAAGGTAGCAGTAGTTTAGAAGAGTGTTAGACAACTGTGCCCGGTGTTATTCGATCTGTGCATTGAGCGAACAATAAAAAAAGGCAAGGAGAAATTTGGAAATGGTATTAAAGTACAGGAAAAAGGAATAAAAGCTACAAGGTTTGCCCACGACGCAAAGGAGTTCGAAAAGCAGCAGGAGGGTATAAGAAGAAGGAAGGTATAAGATGAACATCAACAAAAGCAAAACAATGGTAATAGTACACATCAGTGCTGGGTCAAAGAACCCGGGGCCCGTAGCAAATGTAAGAAGAGGCCCGTTGTTTGCTTTGGGCCTCAGAGTTCAGGGTATAAAACTAAACAGCACTCTGTGGTACCAAAACGATATGTACATTTTTTTGTGGTTATCGTCGTGCAAGCATTTAAAACGTAAGTTGTTTTCGCACCATGACAAAATATGAAGCTACTGGGTGAACGCATGCTGTTTTTAATGGTTTGGCGTTTCACGAGAAATTACTTTTGTCACATTTCCACAAACTGGTGTCCACCAACAATAAAATAACCTTTACTATAGACACCTCGTATCAAAAGCACTGTAGCAAAAGTAAATACACCGTTGGTAGAATCAGCGACTGTAATAGTAGGCTTAAAAAATAAATACGGTATCCATTAATAACTTTCTTATTGTTAATGAGTAGATCCCTTTTCTAATTAACCAGGATATTACGACTGGTTTGGACAACGTTAGGGAACTCCACTGTAAGTTTGCGGTGCTGACAGGTGAAGCCACAAAGTGAAGTGTTGCCAGCGGGGCAGCACCCAGGCCCGGGGCCCGTAGCACTTGCTAACTCATGCTGCATGGCTAATCCGGCGCTGGAATGCACTCTAATTAAACCGGGCAATGCCGAGGGAATTGCATTAGGAAACGAGAAAGCAAAATAACCGACGACGTCAGAAATAAAATGGATTTAAATTACACGCTGACAGTAGAACGAAAAGCTTTTCTGAAAAAGAGACATTTCGTAACTTCGGAATTGTATCTGAATATGAATGTAATATTTGAAATGGAGTTCCTAGTTCTTTGGCGCCACTGGGAAGACTGTGCTGTTACACAGCCTTCATCACATACGTCAGTACAGAATATATTTGGGAACAGGAGACGTTCAGGTGTGGACTGTTTATCTGCGTTCACAATGGAAATGTAGTCTAATTGCAGTGTCGTTTGGCTGCAGGTTAGGACCGAGGAAGTCCCTCCTAGGTACGAAGGCTATTCGGAAAGTAAGGCCCGATCGGTCACAATATAAAAACCAATGTGAAAATAAAAAATGTTTTCCGCGCGGGATTAGCCGAGCGGTATTATGCGCTGCAGTCATGGGCTGTGCGGCTGGTCCCGGCGGAGGTTCGAGTCCTCCCTCGGGCATGGGAGTGTGAGTGTGGGTTTGTCCTTAGGATAATTTAGGTTAAGTAGTGTGTAAGCTTAGGGACTGATGACCTTAGCAGTTAAGTCCCATAAGATTTCACACACATTTGAACAATAACAAATGTTTCATGTGAACAGTTAGCTAAACCTTCCAGCTTCTTCATTACATACTTGCCGCTCTGACTTGGACATTCCAGTACCGTCGTCACAGAAGGCAGCTGCCTGTCCTTTCCGCCACTTCTCTACGCTTGTCTGTAATTCGTTGCCTGTGCCAAAGTGTTGTCTTCACAGCCAGCGGTTCATGTGAGCAGAGATGAACACTAGAGGGAGCCAAGTCCGGGCTGCACGTTGGACGATGCAGCACTTTCCATCGAATATGCCGCAGAAGGGTCATCATTGGCCCTGCAGAGTTGGGGCGAGAATTGTCACGAAGGAGGAAACGCATGCCAGTTACGTTATGTGGGCTGCATAGCATGAGGCGAATTCCCACAGCCGGCCCTCATACTTGGAGGGAGACACTGTTGTTCCAGGCACCTCTACGTGCTCACTGTGCGCTCAGAACTGAAAAGAGCGACGTGATGCGATCCATGAGCCTACTGGAGACACTGCCCAACACATCTGTGCAAAGCTTCATCGGATTTCCACAAAGGTTTCCATTTCGTGCCAGATCGGACCATACTTTCCGAATTGCCCTCGCAATTTACAATCATTTATTTACGAAATGTATTTAGACACGATTCTCATCCGTCTAAAGCCAGTGGGTCAACACGATAGAGGACTGTGTTCCCGTGCCCACTTGCCTCTCGCCAGGCTTAAAGCGCCAGCAGCTCTTAACACTAGCAGTCTTTATACGGGAAAATAGTTCTCCATGCACTGGTCTGAGAGGCCTCCGCAATTTAACAGCTCCAGGATCCTCTGCGTTGAGGAGCATTATCACTGCCACGGCCTCCTGCGAGTGAATCACAGCCACGTGTCAGCTGTCCCACCGTTTCCTACATCTACATCTACATGATTACTCTGCAATTCACATTTAAGTGCGTGGCAGAGGGTTCATCGAGCCACAATCATACTATCTCTCTACCATTCCACTCCCGAACAGCGCGCGGGAAAAACGAACACCTAAACCTTTCTGTTCGGACTCTGGTTTATTTTATTTTGATGATCATTCCTAGCTGTGTAGGTTGGGCTCAACAAAATATTTTCGCATTCGGAAGAGAAAGTTGGTGACTGAAATTTCGTAAATAGATCTCGTGGCGCAAAAAACTTCTTTGCTTTAATGACTTCCATCCCAATTCGCGTATCATATCTGCCACACTCCTGTCGGGTCCGTCAGTAGCGGTTACCAACAAACTGCCCACTGTAACCCCCATTTCACTAGATTCCGTGTATCCCTCATCGCAAGAATGCTTCGCCTAATGGCCATGCGACCTTTCCAAAAAAAAAAAAACATATTTTTCTTCTCAGAGGTCGGCTTCTACCTGTCTTAGCATTTTCAGAAATTGTTCTTGCCAGTATTTTGCAAGCACGTGTGGTTAAACATATTGTTCGATAATATTCACACGTGTCGGTACCTGCCTTCGGTATAATATGAATTTTCACATTCTTCTTTATGTCTGAGGGTAGAAAAGTACTTGCTGCGTAGGAAACGTTTTCAATCTGTACGTCGTGACAGAATTGTGTGGATATTACGGTTCTGAGGTCTGTGGAAAGAGAAAGGGCGTGTAATCTTCGCTTGAACCGTGTATAACAAACTGTTGACAATTACTTTATTTTAAATAAACATTGCTCGTGTTATAGGTAAAACTTAAGTCATTTACATGAATAAGTATATTTTGTCGTACACTTTCTCGGCCGTTTCATGCAACTATTTCCTTGTCTCTTTTTCAGGTAAGTGGCCTCAGACGTCATTGGAGTATGTGCTTTGTGCCGAGTGGTGAGTACTGTGATTTTCTTTTGCTGCGTGGGTAGAGAGACAGATGAGGAGCTGCTAGGAGGTGACCACATCGTCTCCGACCAGTGCAGTGTTCCACTTCTCCCAGTCCCTGAAGCAGGAAAAGGTCGTCACTCTTTTCGAGAAGGCGCAACAGCTGTGGGAGACATTCTTGTGAAGATAGTAGTTCCTCTTTTACCTCTTGTAAGGCTGTATGTAGGCAGATGGAGTACCCTACAGGTCGTGAGCGCTAACAAACCACCAGTCGGTGAGCGACCCTATACAGACTGTACTTTGACGTCATCACTGGCTGCCTGTACCCAACTGAGGAACAATTCCGCCTGTATTACTTCGTCCAGAAGTACAGCTTTCTCTTCCGTCAAAGGAAACTCCTGAACTGAAAGTTTTTCGATCCGTCTACTTCCCAACAGGAAAGCATTCCGTATCTGACGTGCGACGGCAACGTCAGATTTCTGTAATTTCTTGCTTGAAGCTGCCTTCAAAAGCAGAGGAGAACTTTTGTGTATTCCGTGACGATATAGCGAGGTATTGGGTAAATTGTGAAAGTGCTCAGCTAGGCGATTTTTTTAAAGGGAGGGACGAAGAAAAAAGAAAATTAGAGGTAAACGGTCCGTCGATGACGTGGTTGTTAGAGACGACGGCGCATAAACTACTGTTACAGAAGCGAAGGAAATTGAACTCTTCTTGAATTTTTCCCTTCCGTAAACTTACCTACATATTGTGTGTGTGTGTGTGTGAGGGACGAAGAAAAAAGAAAATTAGAGGTAAACGGTCCGTCGATGACGTGGTTATTAGGGACGACGGCGCATAAACTACTGTAACAGAAGCGAAGAAAATTGAACTCTTCTTGAATTTTTCCCTTCCGTAAACTTACCTGCATATTGTGTGAGTGTGTGTGTGTGTGTGTGTGAGAGAGAGAGAGAGAGAGAGAGAGAGAGAGAGAGAGAGAGAGAGAGAGAGACCCTTTCGCGAAATATGGAAGATTATGTGAAACATGAATTGTAAAGTAATGCCTGAAAGACCTGACATCGTTTGGCTTCACAATCTGCAGTCAGCCATTGGAGTCAGTCAGAAGTATGAGTACGTGTCTGGTGAGTATGTAGTACGATGATACATATGTAGCCAAGCGCGAACCAAATGCAAAAGGCGCAACTCTCATAATTCTGATAGCCCGCTTTCCAATAAGAGTCAATAAACGTGTTACTACATGATACATGTCGCATAGTGTCCACCGCTAAATGTTCGGGGTTATACAGAAGGCGCAACGTAGGTACTCTTCCTGCTGCTTCCACGTCAGATGTATGACTGTTTTTGTTATATACTAAAACTTCGGAGTCGTAGTTTTGGTACAACACAACGCTAGCTATTCTAATGATCACGACAATATCACATTTTGAGGAAGGAACGAAAAATAAATACAAAAAAATGTACCCGAAGCGTGACTTTCAGATCCGCGATTTGTGATGCGTCGGGAACGCGCGGCGGCATTTCTGGTGATTACGATCGCGCCGATAGCCGGAAAGCCAATACAAGTGAGGCGAGTCTTCAGGCAGTGCGGCGGCTTAAGAGGCGCACGACGCCCGCTCAGTGGCTCGGCGCTAGAGCTAGCTGGCGCCAGCGGCCGTGCAAATAGCGCTGGTGCCAGCGGCCGGCCATCCATCGCTGGCGCTTATCTGGCGCTGCGAAACATTAGCGGCCCCTCCGGCGATAAGCCGGGCGCCGCGGGTAAAAAGCGAGCCGCCTAATCTGTTGTGTGCGTCACTAAGCCGGCAGAGGGTGTGTGTGCCACTCGTATTTTGGCCGCTCTCTCTCTGGCTGTCTCTCCAGCTCTTTCTGCTGCCGCCCCGACCCTCTCCCCTTTAGGAAAGCAGCGCGCTGTGCATTTAGCTCCACTCGGCCCATTCTGCTCGGGGCGTCCGGGAGCTGCGAATTTTTAAATACTCGCTGGCGCGGCGCCGCTAAAATAATAAAGCCGGCCGTGACGCGACGTGAGGAGTGGGCGGTAGCCGGTAGCTCCAGCGCTCCAGCGCACGGGCGCCCGGTCGCTCTTCCAGCGGCGACGCCGGGGGCCGGAAGTGGGCATTGGCCTCCATCGTCTGGCAACTGGGGCTGTACGCTGCCTGCCGAATAAAGAAGGCTTTTTTTATCTTTATTGTTATTCGATCTCCCTCGCCCCATATGATCCGTCAGCGGTACAATCTACCCGCTCTTCAGCCAAAGGATTGTAACCTCCCCCTCACTTATCGACCTTAATGACAGTGAAAAATTAAACCGCGTGTACCTAATGGAAATTTGGGGAAAGCAATCGTCACCGAAGTTAATCTGTCGGTAAAGAGGGAGAAAAGGGTTACATCTTAATGAAAGGAAAAATGCTAATGAAGCAGGTGGAAATTAATTTTGAAAAGGGGTAAAGTTAATAAAGAAAGTAAATGTGCGGCCGTTACGTTAACAATTAACTAGCGGTAATTAGATATTTGAGATTTGGGGGAAATTACGGTCGCCAGTCCTAAGGACAATTACTATAGTAACTGAAAAAGAAAGGTTATTACACATATAATTAGCACTAGAAGCGTGGCAACTGAAGATTGACACGTGTAGTGTGATAACTGAAAGTTTGTCAGAAGTAATAAATTTCGCTACACTCTCACTTAATTTAGCAAAAGAATTAATAAAATCGAAAAATCGAAAGTTAATTTAGTGACTGAAGTTAATAGTGAGCTTTCTTTCTGAAGCACATCGAAATTCAGTAAAATACGGTTAGTCTTGGACTACCTCAACAATCATTTCAAAAGCTACTTGAATCTACGCAATTTAGAAATAAGGGATTTAACTTTGAACTTGAATTAAATGATTCTGAACAATTAACAATAGTAAAATTTAGTACGTACCAAGCTGAGCTGCAATCACAGGTAAGCTAAAATACGGTAACAAAACTCGCACTCTTAATTTGTGCTTGTGTAATCTGAATATTGTAGCCAACTATGAATACCTCAACTGAACTTTGAAATTATAGCAGTGAAATCGAATGATGCTGCCGTTTGAATTTCAACGGCACTCGGGTTAATTCCGGAAAAGGAAGGGACCCTGCTTGGTAATGCAATTGAGACAATGAGCAACAAAGGGTCATGCTACGTTGCTGGAATTTTGTGATTTGAACAGTTTTAAAAGCTGAGGTCTGCCATACAGTTCTAAAACTTTACGTGCGTCCAGTCTTCCTTGTCGGTTGATTGAAGGTTTGAAGCCGTCGATCGAGGAGGTGGCGACAGTCACTCATTGTCGGCCGTCGCTGTTGCAGAAGCTGAATATTGGCGCGCCTTCTTCTCGACACTGTCAGCAGACGAAACGGGCTCTTGATGTGCGCCAGCTAATGTTTCCCGTCCGCGACACCATGTCAGAAACTATCATCGCAAGTCGAGCGCAATTACATGCTGCCAAACCCCGAAAGCGCGGCAACTCGCGGCAGCTTCACACAACACACCTGCTCCACTCGCTACTCCCGCCAGACTCCCTCTGCCCGCGCTCCACGCGGCAGGGTTAACACTACCAAAGATCCTACACACTTTGATTCTTCACACGACCTATCGATGTAATCGTTCGATAGCAGATTTCCCTAGGCAAGACCCAGCGTAAAAATACAAATAATATTTACGAAACAAACCAATTATACATAGACATAAATGCATAAATATATATATATATATATATATATATATATATATATATACAAATAGTAAAACAATTACAATATGTAAAGACACAGAAATGTCATATATCCAGTTAACAAAAATAAGGAAAACAAATTTATAGTACAATAGATGGAAATAGGAGGATATGCATTTCCGACGTTACAGGATACACAAAGAGGAAAAATAATAAATTTGAAATGTGAGATATGTACTGTTGATACTACGAGGGGCGATCAATATGTAATGCAACACCTTTTTTTCCGAAAGCAGGTTGGTTTTATGTAGGTTTACAGTACACCGTATTATTCCCCCACTCTTTTGGCGAAAAACCCCACTTTTCCAATACAATCTCCGTCACCTTGCTAGAGCGCCAGTGTCCCTGTATGGTAGCATTCTAGCCAACGTCTCGCTGCACCAATAACGTACGCATCACCCACGTACTACTTTCCGCGGAGTGCATTCTTCACTGAGCCAACCAGATGGAAGTCGGGAAGGTGCGAAATCCGGGCTGTAGGGTGGAGAACGAAGAACAGCCCAGTGAAGTTCCGTGAACTGCTCTCGGGTGCGTAGGCCCGTGCGATGCCTCCCGTTGTCACGGAGAAGGAGTAGTGCGTTTGAATGTTTGTGGCGACGAACGCGCTGAAGTGCTTTCTCCACTTTCCTGAGGGCAGGACAGTACACTTCAGAGTTGATCGTCGCACCCTGAGCTGAGGGAGGACATCAAACAGACTGACCCCTTCAGAGTTCCAGAAGACGGTCGCCACGAACATACCGGCTCAGGACGCGGTTTTGAACTTTTCTTCGGAGGACAGGTGGTGTGGCGCCGCTCCATGGATTGCCGTTTTGTTTCCGGTTCGAAACAATGAGCCCGCGTTTCATCGCCTGTGACGATGTTCGTCAGAAAACTGTCACGATTGCGAAGAGATTTTATTGCCGCCCACCAACATAGGGAGAAATGATCATCGTAATAAAATAAGGGAAATCAGAGTTCATACGGAAAGATCTGGACACGTCTTAACTGGTCATCGGGGCTCAGTTTGAAGCTGGGCTCATCACTGAAGACAATCCTATTCCAGGCCGAAGACGTGTCTGGAGACGCCCCGGAAAGCGGTGGGGTGCCAACCTGCCGGACAACCAGGAGTGATGGTCTCCGGTGCCATTTCTTTTCACAGCAGGATCCAAGCACAGCGTTACGTCGACTATTTTCTACGCCCCGTTTTGTTGCCCTTCATGGCGAACCATCCTGGGCTTACATTTCAGCAAGATAATGCCCTCCCGCCAACTGCGAGAGTTTCTACTGCTTGATTTTGTGCTTGCCAAAGCCTACGTTGGTCATCAGTGTTGCTGGATATCTCGCCAATTAAGAACAATTGGAGCATTATGGGTAGGGCCCCCAACCTTGTCGGAATTTTGACGATCCAACGCGTCACTTGGAGAGAATTTGGCACGAAATCTCGCAGGAGGACACCCAACAACACTGTCAACGAATGCCAAGCAGAGTGACTGCTTACATAAGGGCCAGAGTGGACCAACGCATCACTGACTTGATCAAGTTACGAAGCGCTTTCTCCTGAATCATCCTACTTCTCTAAAATTGTAATCATTTGCTTGTCTGTAGTCCTACATGTACATAACATCTACCAATTTCAGTGCCATTGGAATAATTCATTTGTGGCACGTTATTTTTTTCTTAGAGTGTACATAATTAAGTTTGTTCGGATCCCTCGGTGCGCGTGTCATATTCACACTTAAACAGTTCTTTTCGCTCTTAACGTGCTGAGATGACAGTAAATTATAATTCTGAAAATTGCTTCCTTTATGCGTGGGTCTAGTGCCATCAAAGATTTTATAAATGAGTAATGATGCTGTATATGATTTGAATGAGATACTTAGTTCGTCTATGTTTACCTGTTTCAAGCAGACAAACGTCTTTACCCCTAGATACGATATTTTCATGTGGGAACTCCAACATGACTTTTTGGTTGAATCTGGACAATAGGAGCCAATTACGGTTTTATTGACATATAACAGACCTCCAGCGGAAGCACAGTTCATTTTAATTCTAACACTGCACACTCACATTTTTTGTATAGTTATCAAATAATGCATCCTCTCGAACTTTATATAAAACCAGAATATCTCTCTCTCTCTCTCTCTCTCTCTCTCTCTCTCTCTCTTTGTCTCTGTTTCTCCCTCCCTCCTGGTCTTTCATACGTAACACAGATCATTAGTAATTTTGCGAATTAACATCGTCTTTTCTAGAAACTGAATGTATTTAGAAGACAGACTACCGATCGAGGTGGCGCACTGGGTAGCAAACTAGACTCGCGTTCGGGAGGCCGACGGTTCAAACCCGCGTCAGGCCGTCTTGATTTAGGTTTTCCGTGATTTCCCTTAGTCGCTTCAGGCAAGTGCCGGGATGGTTCCTTTGAGAGGGCACGGCCGACTTCTTGCTGCATTCTTCCCTAATCCGATGGGATCGATGACCTCATGTTTGGTCCCCTTCCACAGATCAATTAAGCAACCAACCAACCAATGACTGACTTAGAAGACAGATTGCGTATTATATTAGAACTTCATGTGTGAAGTTTGATATGAATTTAATTCTGGTGTGTACAGTATGATGCCTGTAAACAAATCAGACCATGGCGCTTGCGGGAAGCGCGCATGTTACCAATGTTTTTGTAACTGTCTGCAGCGACAACAGATACCTTCCGAGCTTCCAAACAAAATCGTTTTCGTGTATGGTATATGCAAGAACACTGCTTTCTGTTTACGGAGATTAACGTCGGTACTTCAACAACAAAACTCCGTAATCGGAACAGACTTAGCCGCGGATACACGGCGTTATCAGAGATTTTCAACAGCGCACAGTGTAGTGTAGAGAGATCTTTTTTCGCCTCTCGGCGTTCGTCGTTACAGTGCTGTAACCAGACAACACAGTAGTCTCCATTTCCATGCAAACTGGCGTAACAGGGCGGAAATATCTCCGCACATGTTAGGGTTGTGTGTATTACTGCATTGTTGAGAAGTTAACCGTTTAAATTTCGTGAGCGTACGTTTCTAGAAGTGACCGCCGACATATTACTTCCTCCACACGTCCCGCGAGCTGGCCACGATGAGATTATCGGAAAAATTAGGAGCTCATACGGAGGTTTATCGATAGTACTCTTCCCCACGCGCCTTTCGTGAATGGAAGTGGCAGCGATAGCAGAAGTGCCCTCCGCTACACACCGTAACGTTGCGTGCCCACTATAGATGTAGATGTAGATGTAGATTAGTCGTAAAGCAGCGTGTTCGTCTCTTTCTGCTCCCTCGGCCGTGAGACCTTACGGTACTAATGTTAAGTAGGAAATAATTTCCCGATTATCTGGAAACATTGTTCATTTGATCGCGAAACACCTATCGACTTCTTATGGCATAGAGCGAGCACTGAAGGCGGCAACTGAAATGACATGCAATGTCCGCATATACTAGCGAACCTGGCAATGGCTCACAGTTACTAAATATCTAGGGGAATGCATTTACAGCCTAAACTACTTCCACCCCCTCCCCTCTCTGCCTGTCACCTCTCCCTCCTCTCTCTCCTTACATTTTCTCCTTCCCCTCTCTTTCCGTCTCCTCTTCCTACCTCACTCCGACCTTGAGTGTTGTTTATTGTTAAGCAAATGAAACCTTGATGGGGAAGTGGAGTCGCTTAAAATAAATGGGTATATCAGTTGGCATCATTGGTACACGGGGTATGGGAGAGACACCTCCAGATGCTGGACCTGTGAGGACAGTAACTTCAAAGACAGTACGAAATACACTCCTGGAAATGGAAAAAAGAACACATTGACAGCGGTGTGTCAGACCCACCATACTTGCTCCGGACACTGCGAGAGGGCTGTACAAGCAATGATCACACGCACGGCACAGCGGACACACCAGGAACCGCGGTGTTGGCCGTCGAATGGCGCTAGCTGCGCAGCATTTGTGCACCGCCGCCGTCAGTGTCAGCCAGTTTCCCGTGGCGTACGGAGCTCCATCGCAGTCTTTAACACTGGTAGCATGCCGCGACAGCGTGGACGTGAACCGTATGTGCAGTTGACGGACTTTGAGCGAGGGCGTATAGTGGGCATGCGGGAGGCCGGGTGGACGTACCGCCGAATTGCTCAACACGTGGGGCGTGAGGTCTCCACAGTACATCGATGTTGTCGCCAGTGGTCGGCGGAAGGTGCACGTGCCCGTCGACCTGGGACCGGACCGCAGCGACGCACGGATGCACGCCAAGACCGTAGGATCCTACGCAGTGCCGTAGGGGACCGCACCGCCACTTCCCAGCAAATTAGGGACACTGTTGCTCCTGGGGTATCGGCGAGGACCATTCGCAACCGTCTCCATGAAGCTGGGCTACGGTCCCGCACACCGTTAGGCCGTCTTCCGCTCACGCCCCAACATCGTGCAGCCCGCCTCCAGTGGTGTCGCGACAGGCGTGAATGGAGGGACGAATGGAGACGTGTCGTCTTCAGCGATGAGAGTCGCTTCTGCCTTGGTGCCAATGGTGGTCGTATGCGTGTTTGGCGCCGTGCAGGTGAGCGCCACAATCAGGACTGCATACGACCGAGGCACACAGGGCCAACACCCGGCATCATGGTGTGGGGAGCGATCTCCTACACTGGCCGTACACCACTGGTGATCGTCGAGGGGACACTGAATAGTGCACGGTACATCCAAACCGTCATCGAACCCATCGTTCTACCATTCCTAGACCGGCAAGGGAACTTGCTGTTCCAACAGGACAATGCACGTCCGCATGTATCCCGTGCCACCCAACGTGCTCTAGAAGGTGTACGTCAACTACCCTGGCCAGCAAGATCTCCGGATCTGTCCCCCATTGAGCATGTTTGGGACTGGATGAAGCGTCGTCTCACGCGGTCTGCACGTCCAGCACGAACGCTGGTCCAACTGAGGCGCCAGGTGGAAATGGCATGGCAAGCCGTTCCACAGGACTACATCCAGCATCTCTACGATCGTCTCCATGGGAGAATAGCAGCCTGCATTGCTGCGAAAGGTGGATATACACTGTACTAGTGCCGACATTGTGCATGCTCTGTTGCCTGTGTCTATGTGCCTGTGGTTCTGTCAGTGTGATCATGTGATGTATCTGACCCCAGGAATGTGTCAATAAAGTTTCCCCTTCCTGGGACAATGAATTCACGGTGTTCTTATTTCAATTTCCAGGAGTGTATATCATCAAGAGGAAGATCGTCAACTGAGGAACATATTTATAGAATAGAAACCGCTTCAGTTGCCAATAATTTATTCCACGACCGGTTTCGCAGCCTAAACCTGCATCTCCAGGTGCCACTGAGTAATTGTGGGAACATAAATGTGTGGCGGTTAGTCTGGTCAATCATGGGGGATCGGACTCACGTCAAACAAACGCATGGGAGCGTAGGGCCAGTGGGTAGTGGCTTCCGTGCCGTGTTCTCCAGGAAGGGGGCTCATTGGTTGCTGGTCCTGCGCTCCCATGCGCTGGTTTGGGGTGGGTGGGATCCCCCATGATTGACTGGCCCGACCGGCACACATTTATGTTTCTCTAATTATTTGGTGGCACCTGAAGGTGAAGCTTTAAGCTTCAAAACCGGTCGTGGTATCTACAGTTCCGACGCCACAGCGTAGGTGCACGCTCGTAGCTCGGCACTACGAGAGGAGAGCGGACGAACTTCGCCGACCACAGCGCCCTCTAGCAGAGGCTGTGGAGCTCAACGAGCACCGCCCTGCTTCCGGCCCATTTAATCAAGAGCAGACGACCTGGAAACATCGCTTCAGCTTCAGAGTGTGTTGGCTTGCTGTTGAGGCTTTGTACTACTTAACGACGGGAATACGGCTTCGCACCTACGTGCTCATCATCGCAAAGTTATGTAACCATTTATTAACTTGTTTTTGCCAATAGTAAACATCTTTCATTTTACACGCAGTACCGACGTGTTTTCCCTCTCCTGCTCCCACTCGCTTCCTTCACTCGGCCTGTTTTGCTTGTCACAGGAGCAGACCCACGCGCCGCCTTCCAGGCGGGACACAAAAGAATAAATGAAGAACATTCCTGGCCACTGAAGCGGTTTTTATTCTGTGAGGCGTATTCCGAAAGTAAGGTCCTATCGGTCGCGGAATGGAAACCACAGTGAAAATCAAAAGTGTTTTATTTGCAGTAGTTAACCGCACTTTCCAGCAGCGTCTCTTCATAGACGCCGCTCCGCCTGCTGTAGTGGTCCCCTCGTCATAGAAGGCAGCCGCCTGCACTTTTCGCCGATTCTCTACGCTGATCTGCAGTTCGTTGTCTGTGCCAAAACGTTGGCTTCACAGCCAGCGGTTCATGTCAGCAGAGATAAAAATCAGAGGGAGCAAAGTCCGGCTGTATGGAGGGCGATCAAACACTTCCCATCGAAAACGCTGCATGGGCGTCCTCATTGCCCCTTCAGAGTGCGGCCGAGAACTGTAACGAAGAAGGAAATGCATGGCAGTTACGTTGTGTGGGCTGCATCAGATCAGGCGAAGTCTCTCACAGGCATTCGTACTTGGCGGGAGACACTGCTTTCTTGGGATTTTTACGTGCGCGCTGTGCAACCAGAACTGAAAATACAGATGTGAAGCGATCAGCGGGCATACTAGCCTCACTGTCCAACACACCTATGCAAAGCTCTATCGGATTTTTATTGTGGTTTCCATTTCGCGACAGATCAGACCTTACTTTCGGAGTACGCCTCGTATAAATTCGATGACAGTATTCCGCGTGTTGTTAATCTGCGAATGGGCAAGATTGGAAAGTTCCAGACGATTTAGATTCTGTCGAAGTGATTTCATCATAAGGCAGCAATTGTCTGGTGACTCAGTGCTCCAACTTTGCTGATGCTGAAACTATTTTATCCACTGATCTGGAAGCCTTAGACAAATATTTCAAGAAATGGTGCCTCCACCTAAATCCTCAGAAAACAGTTATATCTGCATTCCACCTACGTAACAGACAGTCAGATTACAAACCAGAAGTTGTATTCAGAGACCAAGTGTTGCCATACTGTAGTACACCAAAGTACCTGGGATTAACACTAGATAGAACTCTGTCTTTCAAGCAGCATTTATCAAATGTGGCTGCTAAAGTTAAAACTAGAAATAATATCCTTCAGAAGCTTGTTGGTACATCATGGGGAGCCAATACTAACGTCCTGAGATCTACAGCATTAGCTCTGTCATATTCTGTTGCTGAATATTGCTGCCCAACCTGGATCAACAGTGTTCACACTAAGAAGATAGACGTGCAACTCAATCAGGCAATGCGATTAATCACAGGATGTATTCGGAGCACAAACACGCTGTGGCTGCCTGTTCTAAGCAATATCCCACCTCCAGCCCTAAGAAGATCAGAAGCTCTCCTAAAGACGTGGAAAAACATTCAGCAGAACCCCCAGCTCCCCATCCATCAAGATATTGTACAAGGAACACACCAACGCTTGAAATCGAGGAAACCACCATGGCGCACAGCACTCGACCTTGAAGGATCTGCTTTCAACATTAACAGTTCATGGAAACTCCAGTGGGAACAGTCTTCAGTAGCCAATAAACATCTAGTCGAGGACCCTTCCAAGCAGACGCAAGGATTTGATCTTCCAAGGCGTCAGTGGAGGATCATTAACCGCATTCGAACTGGACAAGGCAGATGTGGCTATCTACTGCACAAATGGGGATGGGTTGGCTCTGCAAATTGTGACTGTGGTGCCCCCTCACAGACGATTCATCACATTGTTGCTGACTGCCCTCATCGTACTTTCAGAGGAACTTTAATGGACATTCACCGTACATCGGATGAAGCAGTCAAGTGGATTGAAGAACTAGACATAGAGCTGTAAAATTGTACGAACTTGTGATTGTACATTTTAGTCCTGAAAATATTGTATATAAATGTAAATCAATGTACACATCATACGATAAATAAATAAATACATTACAACATTAAAGTTATCTGTAAAACCGATGGCGAGGAAAAAAACAAAACAGCAGGCTGTTGTGTATACAACTTTTGTCGAAATTATATACGAGTAGATAGGCAGAAAGGATGGACACTGGAGAAACACTGTCTAGTGTTTATGCTCTGCTGTCGTAGTTGAAACTGACTGCGAGAAAGGAAACGAAACGACACGTTGTTAGACCACAGCACGGCGTTTGCTTTCTCGCAATCGGATTTAACAGAAAATGTGTACAAGTAGAAACCAAGTTTTACAACAGACCGGTGATGCTGTATTGTAACCTATCACCTCGGACTACAAGTCCTTTAAAAAAAAAAAAAAAAAAAAACGATACAGATATTGAAATCTTACGTTCTGTTAAGAGTATCACGAAGTTGACGTTTTTCACCGTTTGCTAAGTGTAACATTTTCTGCGCAACATAAAGATGTAATACTTCTCGTTGTAAACGCCTCTTATCTTCTCGTTTTATGTATCTTGTATACCGGTATCAGTAAGGTGCGTGTACGTCGCACGTGATTTTATCTGTGGTTGCCATATTCAGTTGTCACTGATGACGGCCGAAGAAGGCAGTTCGTGACGAAATGAATAACATTACGCAGAACATCTGGAAAGTGTTTCCTGTTTAATACTGCCGCCAACGGAAAGTTTCGTTAATGTTGCCGTCTTAATAGCTCGAACTGCATCACTACGAAATATTCAGAGCGACCGTGTTGCTCGGTGTCACGCTTCAGCGATGGGCCGGTTTCGCAGGGTAAAGGGGGATAGGGGAGTTAATGCAGCCTGACGCAGGCGGTGTTTCGTATCTGGATGTAGTTAGGTCAGTCATTGTTTAAAAAGGCGTCACGCGTCGGTTGTGGCATTCTGTGATTGAGAACCCGCAGTAGCTGGCTGTTTCACTGAGGCCGCAGTTGAACGGAAGTGGGGGCGTGCAGTAGTCTGAGAGACATTCACACAGTGGGGCCCTCGCCAGTCATGCGGGTGCCGACAAAAGGCGTGAGTCCAGGCCGCCAGCATGAAGAGGGAGAGGAGGAGTGGGAAGGGGCACATTCCAGCAGCGCCGAGGTCGCAGGGCCGCCGCAGAAACTCTGTCTGCGTCCGGAGAGGGCGTCCGCGAGGTTGGTTGCCTTCTGACAGAGCACACCATCAGACTGCTTTGTCTCCCACTAGTATGATTTAATACATAGCTACGCGTTTCGAGCTTCTTTCACTCGTCAGCAGCCCTTTTCTTTATTGTTTGCATACAAAAACCAAAACACGCTCAACTAGGACGGGCGAACAAAGAGTTTCCGTTGGAAGGCAGTACTGTCAGAATGGGGTATGTCAGCCAGGCAAATTGCCGTTAGCATTGAGGCAGTCACCCCACCGGTGCACCAGGCTGAAGATACCCGTTCGGCAAAACACCGTGCGCCGCTGCTTGAGGAAGGCCGTCACTGCCTGCTGCACGTCCTCGTCCGGCAGGAATCGTTGCCCCTTCGAAGCCTTTTCTTAAGGAACCGAAGGCGTGATAATCGCACTGGGATAGATCGAGACTACAGGGCGTGCGCTCGGTTGTCTTCAACTTGAGTTGGGGTAACTTCTCATGTCATGTCGACAGGCTTGCTGCCCCACCCACATCCTTCATTATCCGACGGATGTCTACAGGTTTTTGTCCTTCGGCAGCGAAGGAAAGAATTACAGCACTTTGGTTCTGTTTGGACGCATTGGTTCGCCACGGTTCGTGTTTCCACATTTACTGGACGTTAGTCGGAACGACACAAATGCCACACTAATCTCTTACCTAAATGTCAGTGATTTTATACACGTATGGGAGTCGCGCTACGTTGCACGTACACTGCAGTAATGCCCTCAAACGGAAAGTTTTTGATCGCCTGTTGTAATTTAAAATCAACTACTCCACAATTTAAAAGCTATGTCTCATGTAATCTTGACGTAATCGTTTCTTGTGAGAAAGTGCGTAAAAAAACTGATTCTCTACTTTTGAAAAAAAAAAAAACTTTTAAATTGTAAAACATGACCTATAGAATGAATGTGACTACCCCTGTTAGTCATGGACGAAAAAAAAAAATTGGCATAGTCTTTGTCAGAACGTGCAGAATCTTATGTGCGGCCAATATGACGTCAATTTTAATCTAAATATGGTATGCCAATGTTTACATAATAAAAAATTACATTAGGTAGTTCAGTACAGTTATTATATAGATGCGATAAATCACTTTAACGGGAGCCAAATGAACAATTAACCTGCAAAAATAAAAAAAATAAATAAAAAAATATTGTAGGGTCCTACATAGATATGGCGCATCTGCTAGATGCCCACGAAATACGTAATTTGTTTTGAAGCTGGCAGCCAATGAGAAAATAGGTGCAAAAATACTATTGGTCAGTTTTCAAGCAGTAATGGCCGACAGCATGAGCTGGTAATATAGGTAATTTTATGGTAGCTAATTTTACTGCACTAAAATAAAATATGTACTCCTTCCAAAACAAGTTACACACCAACATTAAAATAAAATTATGATGAGCAGCAAAATGTCTGAGAAGAATTTTGAAATACACTTATTAATTGAACTTTAATTTGGCGGGTTTTCAACACTGACAACAAGACGAAATAATGGAAAGAATATTTATTGTAACTAAACAAAATTGAACCTTGATATTGTGGCAGTATTTTTAAAATAGATAATTTAACTGCAATTGTCTTTAATTTTGAAGTGAGAGACAGCGTAATAATATTCTTTTAATGTCTTAACTGTTGCTGCAGGCAGTGCGATGCCGTCAGTGGTGGTCCGCGCGGACGATGTGTGAAGTTAATCCTGGTTCGTGGAAGATAATGATGGATCCTCCTATGTCATTAATATTCCAGTTACGGCGGTGGTCCACGTCTCCGTTGTAGTAGAATCAGCTGGCAGCACTGGCGCGATAATAATAGTTCCAGTGTGTGCGTTGTCGTTACGCGCGCGACGTTTTATTATTAAAAGTTTATGAATCACGCGGTGCGGGTAGGTCGGAATTATGCAGTGTCTTTAGTATTTACGATATATAGCCGGTTAATGCCAATACTTCGCACAGTTCTTTCACTGTGTTGCCACACGAAAACAGTTACATGTGTTTATCACTATAACAGTCCGTTAAATATCGGTTCAATTTACGTCGTCGTCTTTAAGACAGTTTGGACGATACAATAAATGTTTCTTGATCAAATCACAGCACTGTTCTTTTACTTAACATTTTGGTTTGGTCCACTGTCACGCAGTTCTAAAAGTTAGTGTCTCCACGCGACAATGGTGTCTGGTTCACGGCTAATTGTCACAAGTTTTCACACAGTATGTAAAATCGTCACCGCAAACACTCGATATGCTTTTCAGGTTTTACTGTTCACTTAATAAAGTACGATCTCGTATTAACACAGCGGACGCACTGTAATTAATTGTTCCTCTGCGTATCACCGTCTTTCACGCCGAACTTTGCAACGTTTCTCCACCCGCGAACCGGCCACGATACCACAACAACTCGCATGCTCTCCATTGATAGTCGTTCACTCTCTCTCTCTCTCTCTCTCTCTCTCTCTCTCTCTCTGACACATTACTTCTCCTAGCCTAACCAAAGATTTACAAAGCATATAAAAGCAGAACATTCATATTCGTACAATATAAAATATAAAACAGTAGCAAAATGAATGAAGAAACAATGTGACGTATTAACAAATAAAGAATAGTTGAAATAAATGATACATACGTATTATGACAAGGTAATGCACAAAAGAAAAAAAAATATTATCGACTTTCGGGGAAAGCATTGTCTTTACTAGTGGTGCAAGGTGGAGACGAGGAAGTGACGTCCACTGCTGCTGCTTGTTTGTGCAGTTGCCTACGTTAAACACATGACGGTTATTACTTCGTAATAACCATCTGACATTCTCACTGCATCTCTGGCACTTTACTTAATACTTGCACGTGGAGGTCGGGAGCTTCCCTCTCTGTCTTGGCTAGTAGAATTAGTGTTGATAGTTTCGGTCGAAATAGCCGTGCGTCAATAGTGTTGATAGTTTCGGTCGAAATAGCCGTGCGTCAAGTAAATGTGGAACGTCGTCAAAATTGTAGCCTGAGCACATGACACGTCACTGCATTTATCGCTCTTTGGGCAACTTGCCTGTAGAGTCGTTAGATTTTTTTTCCGATTTTCGCAGCAATTGATAAGAATTGCATTACATAGCAACATTTGCAAAAAATTAATAGAATGGGTTATTAAGCACGCGAAATCGACAAGCATTTATAATTGGAATTGAAAAAAATGTATTTTACGTAATAAAATTGAATCCAGTTACGAATGGTGACCTCACAGCAAAAGAAATAAAATAAAGAGCGCTTTGACGTGAACATTCGGTCAACAAGGTTCATTTATATGCACGCAGTAAAGCGAACAGTACAGCCGGTCTAAACGCAGAGAACCCACATATCAAGCGCTCAGTTTCGAATTTCTAAAGCGCCGTGACGTCATGAAAATAGGAAATTATAGTTCAATAAGTGATTCTATAGATATTGAAAAGCAGTAATAAAACTGTCCAATAACACTCGTATCTATTTAATTTGTCATTAGCGCTACTAGGTCGCGAGAAATTAATTTAAACGTGCTTTAGTTCCGTCCTGCACTTCCTGACACACTGAAAACCGAATGTTTCAGTTCGTTTCAGTGTCTAAAGTCCATCGACGGACAACTTTCAGCTGCGAATGATGAATTAATAAAAAAAATGGCTCTGAGCACTATGGAACTCAACTGCTGCGGTCATAAGTCCCCTAGAACTTAGAACTACTTAAACCTAACTAACCTAAGGACAGCACACAACACCCAGCCATCACGAGGCAGAGAAAATCCCTGAACCCGCCGGGAATCGAACCCGGGCGTGGGAAGCGAGAACGCTACCGCACGACCACGAGATGCGGGCGATGAATTAATAGATTCAACACATACTTAAAATGTAAAGTTCGGCGCGGCGTGTATTTACCGTAAAGAACTCCTTACTCCCTCCCCCACTCCTCCCTCTCTCTCTCTCTCTCTCTCTCTCTCTCTCTTTTTCTCGGGGATTGGTTCAAATGGTTCAAATGGCTCTGAGCACTATGGGACTTAACTTCGGAGGTCATGGGTCCCCTAGAACTTAGAACTACTTAAACCTAACTAACCTAAGGACATCACACACATCCATGCCCGTGGCAGGATTCGAACCTGCGACCGCAGCGGCCACGCGGTTCCAAACTGTAGCGCCTAGAACCGCTCGGCCACTCCGGCCGGCTTCTCGGGGATTTTCTCTGCCCAGGGACTGGGTGTTTGTGTTGTCCTCATCATTTAATCATCATTCATGTAAGTGGCTAGGACTGATTGGGAATGTATACGGGCGCTGATGACCGAGCACTCGAGCGCACCATAAACCAATCATCATCATCTCTCTCTCTCTCTCTCTCTCTCTCTCTCTCTCAGATTTTACTTTCATGACCACCATTCAAATTACGCAAATAAATACATTTTGAACGATACATGTACTCGTATAAAGATAGCCCTGTAAACAGTTAATATTGTAAAATCAGTAAGACATGAAACAGGTAGTGTATAAGCGTACACTGTGACGACTTCATAATGCAGGATACTGTGGAGACTTTAGTATTCCTGATTTAATTAAACTGCAAAATTTTGTTTGTTGCTTCTAATGTTAAAATTTAAAACTATGTGGTGTATTAAAGAATGGTGATTATTGGTGATAGTCTAAACAAGTATATTTCATTTTGCCATCTCGTTTGACTATCTAGCAACTCAGATTCAAGTAGAATTAAGATGTAATGCAAGTAAATCTAAAATATTGTAGAACAAAAGCAAACTGGTGCTTTTCATTTATTACTAAAGTGTAAAGGAAATTCGCGTTAATATTTCTGTAACTTGCGTAGTTTTTGACGTGTAAAAAATCCAAGCGACAAAGCACTCACCTCAACAATACGCTCAGTTTGGTACCTTTGGAAGTAATTCTGTATTACTGTGTCGTGTGACGCTAGATACCCAAGGCTTTGACACAGACATATTTTATTTTAGTAAACACTGTCGCTGTGACACCCCTTGCGTTCCGTGCGTGCGGGTGCTACGTATCTTGGCAGCAGGGAAATCCACCTCTTGTTCAATGTCTATCGCGCCTTGCCGTATTTCAGCTCAGCTCCTTATACTGCACTATGACCGCCTCGTGTAACAGGGGCGACACGATTAAAACGAGCTCACATGTGTACGTCCTTAGCACGGGTTACGTTGCAAGACCACGTTCTCGCTCCGATTTTGTGAAAGCGTCTCAAATACGGAAGGAATCCGACTGTGTAGCCAAACCGAACATGATTAAATTCTTATAATACTAGGGGTTTAATCTGACGGTTCTTCATTTTGAATGCGGTTTCGCTTTTGTTGGAATATTGTGTGCTCTGTTGACAATTACAAAAATAATATTTAATCGCAGATCCAAATACACATAGCCACTGTGAGAACAATGTTCGTTTCTGATATCCTGCCGACGTATCTCCCAGTTGTCTTAGCTAATCACTTTCCTGTGTTCAGTCGCCTTTACTTCAGTACTTCAGTTCAGTACTGGCCATTTAGGAATGGCATGTATCACTGTGTGATACTGAGTGAGAGCAACACTACATAACGGTCCGAGGGAATGCCGCGGGGCCGGCCGGAGTGGCCGTGCGGTTCTAGGCGTTACAGTCTGGAGCCGAGCGACCGCTACGGTCGCAGGTTCGAATCCTGCCTCGGGCATGGATGTGTGTGATGTCCTTAGGTTAGTTAGGTTTAAGTAGTTCTAAGTTCTAGGCAACTGTTGACCTCAGAAGTTAAGTCGCATAGTGCTCAGAGCCATTTGAATGCCGCGGGAGGGCGGTTAAGCCAGCGGTGGACACACATGTTCTGGAGGAGAATGATTCAGAGCTCCGTCCAGCCATCTAGGTTTAGGTTCTCTGCAGTTGCTGTGAAATAGTTATGCCACATTCCTCCCGCCCCCCCCCCCCCCCCCCACCCATTCCCCAGTGTCCTATTCAAGTTCCTGCTCCGTCTTTAATGACCTCGTGATCGATAGGAGGCTAAACCTTTATCTTCCCTCCTGTACAGGTCTGGTCCTAGAATGGGGTGTCGCTGGGATAGACAGGAGTGTCCTCAAGTACATCTACGTCTACATCTACATTTATACTCCGCAAGCCACCCAACGGTGTGTGGCGGAGGGCACTTTACGTGCGACTGTCATTACCTCCCTTTCCTGTTCCAGTCGCGTATGGTTCGCGGGAAGAACGACTGTCTGAAAGCCTCCGTGCGCGCTCTAATCTCTCTAATTTTACATTCGTGATCTCCTCGGGAGGTATAAGTAGGGGGAAGCAATATATTCGATACCTCATCCAGAAACGCACCCTCTCGAAACCAGGCGAGCAAGCTACACTGCGATGCAGAGCGCCTCTTTTGCAGAGTCTGCCACTTGAGTTTGTTAAACATCTCCGTAACACTATCACGGTTACCAAATAACCCTGTGACGAAACGCGCCGCTCTTCTTTGGATCTTCTCTATCTCCTCCGTCAACCCGTCCGTACACCACACGAAAGCAAAATTAGCTTTTCTAGTGCTAGGAACGGAGACGCAGTTGTGTATTAGGATTGCTTTTGTAAACTCAGGAGAGAACAGTGTTGCTGATGACATCACCACAGATGGCGATAAATGAAGCGGGTTGTAGTGGACGCGCTGTTAGACTGCATGGGTGATACACGGGTTAAACATAATACTGCTGATAGTATGTAAAGGAAAGTGGCAATAAGCATGGAGCGTCAGTATACGGGGTGAGCCAAGAGGAAAGATATATGGTTTGAGGGATGATAGTATTGCGGATTGCGAACAGAAAATCTCAAATGAACATTTGTCCTGCTGTTAACAGTTTCAGAGAAAATTAAGGAAACCATTGGGGTACAGGGCAAATGAAGGTGGTAGAAAATGACACATGGTGTTCTAATGTTTTGTTTAATTGCGTAAAGTTCGTCACAAAAGATGTTTAAAAAGTTCGCCGTCAGCTGCTATGCATTCTGCAGCTGTTACAGACAGTTGCTGTATTGCTAATCTGAGCTCATGTGTATTGTCCTTTACGTGAGCACACGCTCGTGAAGTGCGAGCAAGAAGTTCCTCATTTGTGTCCACTCTGCGCTTCTAGACTTCGCTGTTAAACCAACCCCACAAACAGTAATTTGATGGAGTAAGGTAGGATGACCTCGGTACCCAAGAAGTGACTCCACGTTGACCCATCCAACGCCCAGGATACGAGATACTCTTCGCCTCCCCGTACGCAAGTGAAGTACGCATCGAAATGTCGCTGTGGTTATATTTGCATGTGACTGCTGACGGAGGACATGCGACAGACGCACGTGATCTTCAAACAGCTCTAAGTAGTATAGGGTTTAGAAAAGGGCACATATCCATTTCCAGGTTTTCGTTCAGAATCATCAGTACTGTCACCCTCAAAGCATATATCTTTCTTCCTGACTCATGTAGTACTTGGCTGACACACTGCTACGAATTAATGCGTTGCTCAGCTACACTCCTGGAAATTGAAATAAGAACACCGTGAATTCATTGTCCCAGGAAGGGGAAACTTTATTGACACATTCCTGGGGTCAGACACATCACATGATCACACTGACAGAACCACAGGCACATACACAGAGGCAACAGAGCATGCACAATGTCGGCACTAATACAGTGAATATCCACCTTTCGCAGCAATGCAGGCTGCTATTCTCCCATGGAGACGATCGTAGAGATGCTGGATGTAGTCCTGTGGAACGGCTTGCCATGCCATTTCCACCTGGCGCCTCAGTTGGACCAGCGTTCGTGCTTTCGTGCAGACCGCGTGAGACGACGCTTCATCCAGTCCCAAACATGCTCAATGGGGGACAGATCCGGAGATCTTGCTGGCCAGGGTAGTTGACTTACACCTTCTAGAGCACGTTGGGTGGCACGGGATACATGCGGACGTGCATTGTCCTGTTGGAACAGCAAGTTCCCTTGCCGGTCTAGGAATGGTAGAACGATGGGTTCGATGACGGTTTGGATGTACCGTGCACTATTCAGTGTCCCCTCGACGATCACCAGTGGTGTACGGCCAGTGTAGGAGATCGCTCCCCACACCATGATGCCGGGTGTTGGCCCTGTGTGCCTCGGTCGTATGCAGTCCTGATTGTGGCGCTCACCTGCACGGCGCCAAACACGCATACGACCATCATTGGCACCAAGGCAGAAGCGACTCTCATCGCTGAAGACGACACGTCTCCATTCGTCCCTCCATTCACGCCTGTCGCGACACCACTGGAGGCGGGCTGCACGATGTTGGGGCGTGAGCGGAAGACGGCCTAACGGTGTGCGGGACCGTAGCCCAGCTTCATGGAGACGGTTGCGAATGGTCCTCGCCGATACCCCAGGAGCAACAGTGTCCCTAATTTGCTGGGAAGTGGCGGTGCGGTCCCCTACGGCACTGCGTAGGATCCTACGGTCTTGGCGTGCATCCGTGCGTCGCTGCGGTCCGGTCCCAGGTCGACGGGCACGTGCACCTTCCGCCGACCACTGGCGACAACATCGATGTACTGTGGAGACCTCACGCCCCACGTGTTGAGCAATTCGGCGGTACGTCCACCCGGCCTCCCGCATGCCCACTATACGCCCTCGCTCAAAGTCCGTCAACTGCACATACGGTTCACGTCCACGCTGTCGCGGCATGCTACCAGTGTTAAAGACTGCGATGGAGCTCCGTATGCCACGGCAAACTGGCTGACACTGACGGCGGCGGTCCACAAATGCTGCGCAGCTAGCGCCATTCGACGGCCAACACCGCGGTTCCTGGTGTGTCCGCTGTGCCGTGCGTGTGATCATTGCTTGTACAGCCCTCTCGCAGTGTCCGGAGCAAGTATGGTGGGTCTGACACACCGGTGTCAATGTGTTCTTTTTTCCATTTCCAGGAGTTTATAAACGACAACGATGTAACGATATATCGAGAACATCTATGTTACAGGGCCGATGTAACGATATTATCTTTGTATTCCCCCAATAAGTGTGATCCCGTAATTATATTTTCTGTTCGGTACTGCATAGTATTCGATGTAAATAATCACTGTTCGCTCGTACATGGTGTTCAGTGCGAAGACTGCTTTGATGCAGCTCTCCACGCTACTCTATCCTGTGCTCGTCGTTTCTTTTCTGCATAACTACTCCAAGCAACATCCAATTGGAGCTTCGGTCTGCATGTATAGATTTCACCCCCGCACTTTCCTCCATTACAAAACTGGTTGTGACTGGATGCTTTGTGTATCTTATCAGGCTGCCCCTTCTTTTAGTCGCGTTGTGGGAACTTTTTCCCTGTCTGATACGTGTATTAATATAGACTTGGTTCAAGTAACCACTCCCGTAAAATTTCTTGAAAAGTTAAAAAAAAAAATTCTTGAAAGTTTTTATAAAATTAGATGAAGTTTTTGTGTAAATCAACGGCGATAGTCCACTCATAGAATAAATTATGGTGATAGTACTTTGCAGTTTCTATTCTACCAACATTTTTTCAAATAAGAATCAATCACTGTATTTTATACTTTGAAAATACGATTTATCGATATTTCGATAATCGAATGTTTCAATATTCGGCACCTGAATCGCTTTTAGTATCGATAACGCGATTTATTGCAAACTCAGTGTATCAGTACTTTTCAAAATTGTACCATCTCTCTGTTTAGCTACCTGCTTTCTCCGAATTTTCGTCCGGTTTTACTAATGTATGCTTCCCGAGCGATTCTCTCTGTTGTTTTCATCTCATACAGTGCTCGGCCAGCAGTGACTCTTATGTCGGTTAAAATCAAATCTCCAGGTGATCCCTTCTGCGAGACGTTTTGGCTGGAAGAGCGATGCGAGTGTTGGGGGTTGCCTACCGTGTAGGCGCGATCCAGCGCGTTTAGTTGGCGTAGCGCCGACACGAGGGCGTGACGCGAGGATGGTAGACACGTTCCCATCACGGGTGCGCATTTCAGTGTTCTCGATGACGACACTGAATAATTCAGCAGTGTTTCACGGTCGGCGTTCCCGCGGCTGGGCGATCGTTCGAGGGCTGGGCGCTGGTGCAAACGCCCACAACAGGCTGGCGGGGGATTTGCACCAGCTCGGCAGTCTGTTTGGAGAATAAAAAGAAGCACTGCTTTTCACTGGATTCAACGCACAACAGGTAAAAGTGCCGTGACAGTGTATCGTTTCCCCGGGCTGGCACACACCGTAGTTGCGAATTCCACCTGCAACCCCGGGTGAGCTGGCGTAGTGGTAAGGCCCTCTCTCACATCCCCACGTAAGTCTTCTGCGGTTATTTTATTAAATGTTGACCGTGATCGTGTTAATGATGATTAGTTTGTGCAAAAGGACTCAAAGTTAGGTATTCTTCTCTAGAACGTATCATATGCATATATAAGAATATACAGCCTACAGTTGCAGCTTAACTTTATCGTTTACCTAGGTTTCAACGTTAGTAATAACGTCTTCTTCAGAACCTGCAACAAGTTAATATTATAATGCGCTAGTAAGTTATATTAGATATGGTCATCCTACAGGATGCAACGTGTAGTACTTACATAAAATATTATTTAAATGTTTGCCTAAAACAGGCCATGTCCTAAGTCAACTTCATAAAACTTGATGCATAACCATAAGGTTTTGTCACTTCTTTTAAACCAGCTGTAGAAAATTCACTTTGAGCCCGTTGTGTGGGCCTCGTCGTGTGACTAGAGGGCTTCGCGGTCTGCCTCACAGAGGGCGGCGCGCATGCGCGAGACGTATAGAATCAAACTCTTATTACGCACGCGTCAGATAACCTTTTTGCTATAAATTAATTTTATATTTTACTATTGTAAGTTAAGTACAGTGTCCAGCATGACTACGTTTTACATTCTACTACAGAGCCTTATAAACTGACCAACAAATCTCGTTTGTACATCTGTAGGAAAGGATCTAATATTACAGAAACTGTGAGATCACATGCATTATGAATTATTGTAAACCTAGTATAGGCTGGAAGCCTTCGAAGTATGCCCTATTTTTTTAGATACAGTTGATCGTTCAGTAAATTGCCTCTATTTGTAATTAGGTGTGCATAAATTTGTAGTTCCTCAAGAGCGTGTCGAGTCTATATCCCTTAACTTGATGATGTAGTAGCTCTATGTCACGTATCATATTCGGTGTGCAGAACAAAGAGATTACAGATCGTTTCTGCAATGTCATACAAGTCTTTAATTACGAATGGCAGCTACAAGTAAACTGCGCTGCAACAGGCCATGAAGACGCAACTGTGCCGGCCGCGGTGGCCGAGCGGTTCTGGGCGCTTCAGTCCGGAACCGCGCGACGGCTACGGTCTCAGGTTCGAATCCTGCCTCGGGCGTTGATGTGTGTGATGTGCTTATGTTAGTTAGGTTTAAGTAGTGCTGAGTTGTAGGGGACTGATGACCTCAGATGTTAAGTCCCATAGTGCTCAGAGCCACTTGAAGACGCAACTGTACCGATAGGCCGCCGTGTATTCCTCAGCCCACAGGCGTCACTGGATGCGGATGTGGAGGGCCATGTGCTCAGCAATCCTCTCTCCCACCCGTATGTCAGTTTGCGAGACCGGAGCCGCCACTTCTCGGTCAGGCAGCTCCTCAGCCTCCTTCACGAGGGCTGCGTGCACCCGCGCTCAGCAGACCGGATGGTCACCCATCCAAGTGGTGGCCCAGCCCGACAGCGCTTCGGTGATGTGGCAGGAACTGATGTTTCCACTGCGGCGAGGCTGTTGGCAGTTACGAATGTCAGCTAGGTGACATTTCCGTCACTAGCGCAATTCGGACGCCCTTTTAGTGTGTAAGCAACTTAAAATAACAGAAGCCAAAATTTCGCTGACTACTAACTAGTAATAAAATATTATATGGTACAGTCTTCGTCGCATAAAAACATTTTTATTCGTGAGTGGTGACCAGTTTCGACCCGATGTGGCCGGCCGGTGTGGCCGTGCGGTTAAAGGCGCTTCAGTCTGGAACCGCGTGACCGCTACGGTCGCAGGTAAGACGAATCCTGTCTCGGGCATGGATGTGTGTGATGTCCTTAGGTTAGTTACGTTTAATTAGTTCTAAGCTCTAGGCGACTGATGACCTCAGAAGTTAAGTCGCATAGTGCTCAGAGCCATTCGACCCGATGTGGATGATTTTCGGAGCATGCTAGTAATTTAGAGAACAACAGAACAGAGGCAAACATGTAATTAACCTTCTATTAATCGTAAATTACATGATGTTATACCCAGTGATAAGGTGTGGAACGATGCCACGGGGCAGGCGCAGTGAATACCACCACTGATGTCAACTGATGATCATGTGGCGGTATCCTGAACAGCAGAAACTCTTTGCCTGTCACCGTACGTCGTTTTGATACACCGTTTGCGGTACGTGAATATAAACTTCAGTAACGTGCCGGGTACAATCGTAAGTTATATCTAAACAACAATTTGTTTGTTATACAGTTTAAAGGTTACATAATACTACGTTAAAAAGTATAATTGAGCAGCAGTACGTGCCACTGCAGAAAATTTTGGAAGTCGGCGTCGAAGGACGACTTAGGACCACCGCATATACAAGGCCGAACCTGTTGCAGTATGGCAGCGGTGTAGCGTTTCCGATAAGGCGTCCGTTTCGCCGTGTAACCAGAGCCGCGCCCTACAGTCAATTTTTGGTGTACTCGAAGTCCCGCTGAGGGCAGTCTAGGAACATATTAACTTACGCCGCTGACTTGACAATTAAACTTTTTAACACTTACCCATTATGTATAAATAAATTCTTACTTAATATAACTTACAACAGTACTCAGCATGGTACTAAGATTTATATTCATGCTGGGTGACATGTGTCGCTTACTTTGTATACCATTGGCTAAAGACAACGTACAGTGACAGGCCAGCGGCCTCTGGTACTTAACTCCGTGACACCGCGACACTGACAGCGTCGACAATGGTGGTGGCGTCCACAGTTCCTGTCCATGCCACATCCGTGCCATCGTCTCCTCACGTCATCGTCGTGTACAACATCTTATAGTTTATGTTTAACATAAGGTTAATTACATTACATGTTTCCCTCTGTTCAGTTGTATTCTACATTACAGAGTATCGTCCGACGATGAACCACATCGAGTCGAAACTAGTCACAACTTAGGAATTAAAGTTTGTTTTGATTCTATGAAGACCGTTCCATATAATATATTATCACTAGTCCATTTCGATCGCTGCTATTCCCAATACGCTTACAAAGATGACTAATTAACTGCGTGCATTATCTATTTCATGAGAAAGCTATTGAACTAACTTGTACGTACACTATTGATTACTAACTTTACTGTGGGACACTAATTAAACAGAAGATCGGCCCCTCATATTAACGAATACGAAAATTTTCTGTATGGGTCTGAGAAAAGCAGCATCTAAGGCTGGCGTGCACATACTGCGGCCCGGCAGGACGACCCTCACCGTTTGTTTCTGTGTAATATTTTGTTTACTGGTCTTTCATTCGATCCTGGAAAGAAGAGGTCGGACCCTTGGAGAATATAGGTTTTTTTTTAAATACAAGTTCCCACATGTAGCTTCGCGGTTGCATGGATTTGGAAATGTGTTCTAGGTTCAATATGATGTACGCTGCACGTAGTACACCTCTCTTCTGGTAAAGGTCACTCTAATTGCAACAATGCTGGCGTCACTGTATGAAAATACGGCATCTGATGTGTTTTTCTTCTTGTGGTTCTGGCGAATACTACGGCATTTGATCGTCGTCTGTTTTGTTACCAACGTGTTGCTGTTGTAAACCTTTGTGCTTTAATGACGGATACGTGCAAGAGTCAACAATAGAAAAAACGTCTTCTTGTTAGCACACGAGTGCATGAAAAGGAACGAACGCGATGTTTTGAAACTAGGGAAAACTTTGTTAACCACTTCAAGAAAAAAAGGCGCAGTGGGGGCTAATCTTCGGAAACTGTAAAGAAAGGCCTTTGCAGCTGGGTCCGCGACAGATGCACCAAAATATGGAAAACACAAGAAACCCATGCACCATGAAGTGGAAGACGCAAGAAAATAACAACGGTAATGAATTCACTGAACTCTTAAATGCATCGTTGCTTGCTTCACCACCAAAATCGACAAGGAAGCGGTCGGCGGAGATGAACATTTCCAGAATCTTCATGCGTCGTTACTGGAAGAGAGAAGGTTACCGTTCATTTTGACTCAGCAACACCTGTGTTATTCCATTATTGCACGTATCTTCTTCCGTTAAATAAAATGTCTGCTAGAGGTATGGAATCGTTTCATGTCCGTGTTTGCCTTTCATCTGGTTTCATGTTCCATTGAAATAGCATTAAACATTCGCGATCGTCACTTATGGACCACCATGTACAGTACACACCTTGCGTCAGTGAACTTTTTGTGACGGAGGTAAGTAACAATTTCATGTATTTATGTCAGCCTGTAAGCATTTACGTCACGACCATGGCTCACTAATAATGTGAGAAAAGTATAATACTGAAATAAAATGCATATTCGAGAAACAAGTGTTGTTAAGTAATATATTAGGTAATTTTACAATCAGCGCTCATATATCTCACACACGGCTTTTCTTCTGATTAACAAATATCATGGGGCTCTATTTAAACACTGCACACCTTCACCAGCGGAGCCAACCACCATCAGAGGCAACAGTTTCTTAAAGGTCTTAGCCTCAGATCCAGACTGCTGACCGATGCTTTGTCCCAGGTTCTGCCCTCTCCTCGCTCCTTCCGCCTTTTCCACTGGCGCGCTTTTGGCTCCCGAAAGCAGGGTCTTCCCTCCAGCTTTTCCTACTCTACTCTAAAATTGCCCTTTCTTACATAATGGAGTTAACGATTTTGGATCTGGGTCATGCCACAGGAACATTTTTTTTTGTTAGGGGAAACTTACTATATCACAGAGGATTGATGGCTACCCCCCAGGATCCAACTAGTTAAAGCGACAGATATCACTCATTCCTCAGGCATTTTTTTAAGTGTGAATGTTGAAAGGCAAGTTTCATTAATGGAAGTTTCAACTGAAGGTGCATAGAATAGTATCTTCTCTGCTATAGAGTAGTTAGAAAGGGTAAAACAAGGCAAACCATTAAGGAGCGCAGGTTTCGTTCCTTTGTGAATCATTATCCATTCCATGTAGCTGCACTCGCTGTTTTACCGGATAACAAAGGAAGGCGGAAATAAGGGCCGCTCTTTCGTTCCAGGCCGACTAGCATTATCGATGTACCAACATACTGTTATCTTAAGTGCCTGTGGAAGGCGTAGTTCGACTGTTCGGGTAATCACGTTCCCCAGAGGGCCACATCGCTAACTCGTTCTGTGGAACATAACGGAGGCCGTATATCCTAAACGCTTTTCTAAAGTTTGCGTTATATGCTGTACAGGTCTTATGTGCGCGCTGTAATGACACTCTCGCCGAGGTGGCTGATGGAATAATCAATAGAATTCAGACGATGTCGACCGGCATTAACTGATTTCTGACCGCTGCTAACGTGAACTAGCAGACAACTGTTCACTGCATATACACGTTCAAGAACAGAAGTGATACGCTGTCGCTCAAATGTTTTGTGTAATTGATTTTGGAATCATCTTAATTTTTTGACATATTAGACCCATTAACTACAGTCTTCTCTTTTCATTAATGTTGGTAGCTATCAGAAATGAGTCAACACAGATTACTGGCATTCGATTTCAGTCGACGCAGTTACTTTCCATAAATGATCTTGCCTAGTGTCTACTTTGAGTGCGTCTATACTGTTATTGTATTCAAACGACGTACTGTACAATAAACACAACTTACTTTGTGGAAATTATTGTTTCAAGCCCATTTTCGAAATATTACCAGCAGAGATATAGAGTACTTTGTGTACTGAAGTCAAAGACACATCCCAGGGCTCATACTGGCCCACATCAGCCGGCATGCATGGCTGTGTTAATCACGAAAACAGCTGATTGTGCTCTTAAAGAGAAACGATTAACATCTGGAAAATTGTAATAAAATATTACAGCAAGTTTTAAACGACGGGTTTTTCTCTTATCAAGAAAAATCCGAGCTTCCGCATAAAATCGAGAATGTCGCGCGTACTGTGGACTTCGAGCTAGATCAAAATAATACGTGTGTATTGATATTTCAGGAAACGTGTTTCACCTTTCAGACGACTGACGATTTTGCACAAAGACTTTCGTGCGTTTAAACCAAGCACACCTGCTGTGTAACACGATAGCGATCTGAATAGTCTCCAGTAATATCGGGCGAGGAGAATCCATAGAAAAAAGATTGGAGGCTTATTTTGCCAAGGCTTGCGTCTGCTGTCAGTTTAGGTCTGCGCACAAACGGAACTGCGCCGAAGATAACGGCTTAATATCCTGAGAACTTTGTGACAGCGAAACATAACTTGTGCAGCGACTGCTCATTATGGTTGTCCACGTTATGCTGCAATTGTCTGTACCTACGGATTAGCGGAATCATAGACAACATATCTAGAAAGGTATGAGAACTGTGTAATCCGAGGGCTATTCGGAAAGTAAAGTCCGATATGTCACGAAATGGGAACCACAGTGAAAATCAAAAATGTTTTATTTGCAACAGTTAGCTACACCTCCTGGCTTCTTGTCTACACAGTGGCCGCTCCGACTGAACGTTTGTCGCAGCACAATACCAACTTTAAAACAGTACTGTCGTCATAGAACGCAGCCGCCGGTGCTTTCTGCCAAATACGGTAATGGCTTCAAATGGCTCTGAGCACTATGCGACTTAACTTCTGAGGTCATCAGTCGCCTAGTGCTTAGAACTAATTAAACCTAACTAACCTAAGGACATCACACACATCCATGCCCGAGGCAGGATTCGAACCTGCGACCGTAGCGGTCGCTCGGTTCCAGACTGTAGCGCCTAGAACCACACGGCCACTCCGGCCGGCAATACGGTAATCTGCAGCTGTCTGTGCCAAAATGTTGTCCTCATTGCAGCGGGTCACGTGAGCAGAGGTGAACCTCAGAGAGAGCCAAGTGCGGGCTGTTTGGTGGATTATCAAACACTTCGCATAGAAAACGCTGCAGGGGCGTCATCCTTGACCCTACGATGTGCGGCCGAGAATTGTCATGAAGAAGGGAACGCGTGACAGTTACGTTGTGTGAAATGCATGAAATCAGGCGAAATCTCTCACAGGCAAAGGAAGTTATTTTTTAGGCGTCTTTAACTGCTGACTGTGCGCCCGTAACTGAAAAGAGCGACGTGACAAGATCAACGGGAATACCAGAGACATTGTCCAACGCATGTATGTTAACCTTCATCGTATTTTCACTGTGGTTTCGATTCCATGCTCGATCTGTCCTTACTTTCCGAATAATCCTCGCAGATAAAAAGTTTGTACTCCACCTCCCGAGGTGTATGAGAAGGGGTGGGAGTGGTGAGCAGTGTCTGCTTTCGCCGTCCGTCTCCCATTTAGGCCTGCATGATGTTTATAAGCACCCCTGTTAACTGTGAATGTGGTACGGCTGCGCCGCTCCCCTGTGTGGCGGAGGTCCAATCCAGCGGTGCGATGTTGCGGGCTGCCTACCTGTCAGGGAGGTGAGATAACGCGTGCCGGATCACCGCGACACGCGTGCCTGCTCGTGCGAGCAGCGGCTCACCGCGCATGCGCAGTCGCGAGATAGGCGGCACGTCAGCACACGCGCCGCTTAACTAGGGCGTGTAATAGCAGCCTCGCGCGGCTTGGCATGTTACTCGGCGATTAAGCCAGCCGCGATAAATACCTCGGCGTTTATTTCGCTTTGATCACTCTGTCCGGGACGTGATGCGGCGCCGTTTCAACGGACAGGTGTATCTCACCGTAGTAATACCGGTTGCGATGAAATCGTCGGATATTTTTAGACTGTTGTAGTTTTGATCGTTATGTCGCTAGAGTGACTGACACTATTCGTGACACCCTGTTGATATGGATTAGAGAAGTTGTCCGGAGCCTTAACAATTACAGTGATAAGGCAGGCTACTTGTACGTATTAAAAGGAAGAGGGCCGTGTCGTGTTTAAAGACCGACGCCCAGCATTTGCCTTTTTAGCTGTTTAGATAAAAAGCACTGAAAATCGAAACCAGGATGGTCAGGCGAGGGATTTCACCGCCACCCGCACGAATTCAAGCCCACTGCCTAACAACTGCCCCAGTTTCCTCGCTACTTGCTCCGTCGTTATTCAGTTGTTCCCTACAGAGTGACCTGGTGACTAATGCAGTCATCCTGGAACACTTGCGGCGATAGGAGCTGCTCGGACGGATTATAACCCACACTACTTCTGAGGACTACTTCGAAACCGATTATATGCACAGAAGAAATAAGCCGATTTGGACTGTTTCTCTGAATTGTCTTGGTAACATAAACCACTGTCGTTTGTTCTATGTGTAAACGTACGTAAATGTTGTCATCTGACTGTGTAGCTTCTGAGGACTGAATTGTAGTTAACACATAAATATGACGGGAATATGTCTCCAAAATGTAGATTTCTTGGTAAAACCCTCGTACTGTTTCCTGTGGGAAGTTCAGGGAGTTTTCACAGAATTCTAATAAGGGAACCTCCCCATCGCACCCCCCTCAGATTTAGTTATAAGTTCATACAGTGGATAGGCCTTGAAAAACTGAACACAGATCAATCGAGAAAACAGGAAGAAGTTGTGTCGAACTATAAATAAAATAAGCAAAATATACAAACTGAGTACTCCATGTGGAAGGTAGGAAACATCAAGGATAATATGTAAGCAGGAGCGCCGTAGTCCCGTGGTTAGCGTGAGCAGTTGCGGAGCGAGAGGTCCTTGGTTCAAGTCTTCCCTCGACTGAAAAGTTTATTTTCTTTATTTTCGCAAAGTTATGATCTATCAGTTCGTTCGTTGACGTCTCCGTTCACTGTAATAAGTTTAGTGTCTGTGTTTTGCGACCGCACCGTAAAACTGTGCGATTAGTAGACGAAAGGACGTGCCTCAGTGGGAACCGAAAACATTTGATCGCAAGGTCATAGGTCAACCGATTCCTCCACAGGAAAAACCATATGATATATTCTATACGACACTGGTGACGGCATGTGCGTCACATGACAGGAATATGATGTCGACCCACCTAACTTGTACACTTGGCGAATGGGTAAAAAGATTCTTCTACCTTGCCCGATTTAAGTTTGCTTGTGGATGTAATAATCACTCCCAAAAAAGTGAAGAAAACATAAGAGTTTGTCACATAAACTGCAACAAATGAATGCAACAGTTTCACAGTCGCACAGTTTTCCCTGTGCTCTGTCAAAACATATATTTTTAACGTTTTCAAATTTTTCCGTGTGTAGACCGTCAAATCCTGCATATGTCCAAGCAAATCTGAACATGTCCTGGAAGTTTGGAGAGCGAAGTTGATTATGTGTGAGTGCCTGAACTTTGATAATTGACACACGATCACGTAAACAATACTGTTCTGTGTACCTGTGCAGCTTCGCAAAATCATAGAATCTTTTCACAATGTATTTCACTTGCCAAAAACCAAACACATCTAACGGTTGCACAAGAGGTGTACAACCTGGAGGAATGGTAATCACGTCTACTCCCACACTAAAATTGTCCGAAAATAAAAAATTAAACTTTTCACTCGGGGTAAGACTTGAACCAAGGACCTCTCATTCAGCAGCTGCTCACGCTAAACATGGGACCACGGCGCTCCTGAGTTGACATCCTCCTTGATGTTGCCTATCTTGGGCGTGAACTACTCAGTTTTTATATTTTGCTTATTTTTTTCATAGTTCCACACAATTTCCTCCTGTTTTCTCGATTGATCTGTGTTCAGTTTTTCAAGGCCTATCCACTGTGCCAACTTATAACTAAATATCAGGGGGGTGCGATGGGGAGGTTCCCTTGTAAGAGGACAATGGAATTTATAATGGCTCGGTGAGAGAAGCAGATCTATTAAGTCATTTTGTTACAAATATTTTCTTTTTTTTTCGTTTTTGTTGTCATCAACGATAGGATGTTTCAAGAATGAGATTTTCACTCTACAACGGAGTTTGCGCTGATTTGAAACTTCCTGGCAGGTTAAAACTGTGTGCCGGACCGAGACTCGAACTCGGGATCTTTGCCTTTCGCGGGCAAGTGCTCTACCATCTGAGCTGCCCAAGCACGACTCCCGCTCCGTCCTCACAGCTTCACTTCCTCCAGTACCTCGTCTCCTACTTTCCAAACTTCACATGAAGTCTCCTGCGAACCCTGCATACGGGGCGGGAGTCGTGCTTAGATGGCTCAGATGGTAGAACACTTGCCCACGAAAGTCAAAGGTCCCGAGTTCGAGTCTCGGTCCGGCACACAGTTTTAATCCGCCAGGAAGTTTCAAATCAGCGCACACTCCGCTGCAGAGTGAAAATTCCATTCTGGAAACATCCCCCAGGCTGTGGCTAAGCCATGTCTCCACTATATCCTTTCTTCCGGGAGTGCTAGATCTGCAGGGTTCGCAGGAGAGCTGCTGTGAAGTTTGGAAAGTAGGAGACGAGGCGCTGGCAGTAGTAAAGCTGTTAGGACGGGGTGGGAGTCGTGCTTGGGTAGCTCAGATGGTAGAGCACTTGCCCGCGACAGGCAAAGGTCCCGAGTTCGAGTCTCGGTCCGGCACACAGTTTTATCTGCCAGGAAGTTTCAACGATAGGATGTTTAGCCCTTCCTTACGTGCGATGAGCTTTTTTCCCCTTTTTTTAGGCTTTTTTGAGCTAAACGCAGTTATAACAGTCCTTCTGCAGTATGGCTTTTCGATTGGAGGCTGGTGTGCAAAACGTAAGGACGAAAGTAATGTCACTTGCAAGTAACGTAGATCGGAGAAACTTGGACAACACGGAGACAAACGGCTACAGTATAGTACAGAAGGTAACAAAAGATAAACGCGGTGAAACGAACAGACAAGACACTTTTATTCGAGGGCAGTAAATAAGTGACCGCAAAGCCCCTTGGAAATTGCAAGCTGTGGTAAATGGTTTTTACAGGGAGTGTGATCACCACGGAGGGCAGTGGATGCTGTGGAGCGTGCTGGCGCGGCGGCCACGGTGTCGGTAAGGAGTTCTTGTGGTGGGGCGCCCCATTCCTCCAGCAGCGCGGTTATCCAATTCTGGGTCGTTGTTCGTTTATTTGGAGGTGCTGCAATACGCCTCCCGCATTTGCCGGACTGGATTTAACTGGGGACAGGAGCCAAGCTCGTCCACTGACGAAATATCCTCCCGTTCCAGTAGCTCGTCGGCCGGCGATCGTTCGATGCCGTCGCACATTGTCGCCCATTAAAAAAGGAAGTCAGAGCCGAATGCCCGAAAAGACGCACACGGGTAAGGAGTACAGTGTGACTGGTGAGGGCACCGTGTTCTGTGATTTGGAGGTCAGTACGGCCGTACAACGTTATGCGTCCGCGCGCCGTAACAGCTGAACCACGGAAACGACCACGTTCCACAACGTTAGGGTGAGCGCTAGCGAGGCAGACGACCAGTGGTTTGGCTCTCACGATGGCGGTCGAGTGTTCGTATGACAGCTGCTGTGTGCGCGCGATTGGCGGGTAACGTACCGTGCCGACAATCCATCTTCCATTGGAGTGACGTGGTGCGCACAGTGAAAGCCTGAACTAACTCTTGCAGTCACGCTGACAGATGGACCAGCGTGCACTACCCACACTGACAGGAGTGTCAGCGCTATCTGCGCAAGAGCTGCACTGTCGATGCTGGTTAACTTTTTCCCCCCATCACACAATTGGTTCCTGTTTTCACGAAAGTACAGAGGAAGAGGTTCCCGTTCAATGAAAGACAAACTATATAAGTCATGATCCATCTATTTGCTGCAAAATAATTAAGCAAATTTGAACTTCCACTATAATAAATTTCCTTCAGACATAAAAGCTTTCGTCCACAAATGAGCACGGATTGAGAAAGCATCGCCCTTGCGAAATTCAGATTAGCTCTTTCTCACATGACATCCTGCGAACCACGGATGAAGAGGGAGCAAGCACATTCCACATTCGTACATTTCCAGCATTTCCAGCAAACCGTTTGACACAGCCACAGTGGAAATTATTAAGTTAGATCCGATCGTACGGACAAACGTATCGAGGTGTATGAGTGATTCGTTGACATACCAAATAACAGAAACCAGTACGCTGTCCTGGACGCGGGTGTTCCTCAGGCAAGGGTATCGTCAGCAGTGCCGCAAGGAGTTGTGGTAAGCTTGCTCTTGTTTTCTGTGTATAAGGGGCCATAGAAGAGTTGCCGGTTAAGGGCGTTTTGCACCGTATATGCAAAGTAGTGATGCGAGTACATAAACGCCGGCATGTAGGGATTGTATATTACATGCCAAAATACGTGGCCCTTAGTGTACTATCTTTTGCCAAAAACCTCGTTTCGATATCTGGAACCATTCACCAAGTAAAAGTGGTGTTTAACGTCTTACGCGACTCAGTCTGTATTAATCATCCGACGAACAGTGTGAGCAGAAATCTGCGGCTGTTGGCGTACGGGAAAGTATCGTCGTTGAGTTACTGTGAAAGGATGATGACGGCTACTCGAGTAGAGTTTCTGGTTGTGTGTGTGAATCCGTAACGGACCAAACTGCTGAGGTCATCGGTCCCTAAACTTACACACTACTTAAACTATGCTGAGAACAACACACACAGCCATGGCCGCGGGAGGACTCGAACCACCGGCGGGAGCGGCCGCGTGGTCCGTGCATGGCGCCTCAAACCGCGCGGCCACTCCGCGCTGCAATTTCTGATTGGTGTGTGAATGGAAGCGTGCTGTAAATGTACAAAAATGTAAATTGAAGCAGATGAGTGGCAAAAATAATATTTTCGTTTACGGTTTTAGTGATATGCTGCTCGACAAAGTGACGTCGACGAAGTATCGAAGCGTAATGTTGCAAAGCCATGTGAAATGAAATGAACGAGAGAGTAAGTACAGTACTAGAGGAGACGAGTGACCGACTTCCGTTCGTGCGGAAAATTCTAGGGAAGCGCCAACTGCTTCGTAAAGAACAGTGCGTATACAGCACTAGTGCGGCCCATTCTGAGTACTGCTCAAGAGTCTGATGTGCCCACCAGGTCGGATTAAAGGAAGACATCGAAGTAATTCAGAGACGTGCTTTTAGATTTGTTGCCGGTAGGTCGATCAACACGAGAGCATTGCGAAAATGGTCCGTGAGCTCGAATGGGAATCCGTAGAGGAAAGACGGTGGTGTTTTCGCGAAACAGTATTGACAGTGTTTAGAGACCCGGCATTTGAAGCTGACTGCAGAACGATTCCACTGGCGCCAACGAAATGATGACGAGGACAAAAAGTAAGAGACACAAGGACTCGTACGGAAGAGTATAGACAGTCTCTTTCTCCTCACTCGATCTGTGAATGGGACAGGAGAGGGAATGACTGGTAGCAGTAGAATGAACCCTCCTCCGTGCGCCGTACAGTCGCTTGCACAGTCTGTAGATGTAGATGAAGGTGGTACATTACAGTTTTTTGAGCTATTGGATACCAGTGCCTACGGGGATTTTGAACCGTGACTGGAATTACATCGAGGCTGTAGCGCGGCAAGAGTTGGCCGCACAGTGTTTTAGGCGGCTGGAGGAGCGAGGCTGGCCGGTGTCCGCTGCATGCAGAGCAGTGCGGGCTCTCGGCGGGAGAGCGTAGGCGACGCAAGTCCAATTAGCGGCCGCCACTTAGCACTCCGGAATGACGGCCCTGCCCGGCGCAGGCCTCGGCCCTAGGCCCTCGGCCCTCAGCCCTCAGCTCCTGGTCCCCCCAACTCTCGGCCCTCCAGAGCTCTGTTGGCGCCATCACAGGCTTCGCTCGGACCCTGCCATCCCATTTGTGCGTGCGTTTGTCGTCCACTGGCCGGACCACTCTCAGCCTGAGCGCTAATTGGATTTCGTTGGCTACGTCTTGGCTCAGCTATGTTATTACACATTACATACGTCGGCTTAGCATTTATTTCAAATTGCTACACGATGGGCTTATAATACTTCGAGCTATATTCGCAATGCTCCAGTAAAATACAATTTTTACGGTTTTGTAGTGACAATGTAAGCCTTAATCCACTACAGCAGTAGCGAAAAGTTACTTGTAATCAACGAAAGAGCGGAAACTTGAAGAAAATGTACATAAGTGACATCGCAACTTTTTTAAAAGTGTTCCAATGGCTTTCAGCTACTTATTTGTATTACAGACCTAAAATAAATATTTTTATCATGTTACATAATATGTAAATATCTAGTTAATTACCGTTGTGTACAATTAAGTACAAAAATATAGTAAATATTATTACATTCACGTTACAACATTAAAATGGTTTTACTAGACTATTTTATATGTTTTTTATACTGTCACCTCTGGTTAGACTAAGAACGTATATACCATTCTACAAACAGGGTGAGAAAAAATGAAAGTGACGCGGTAAAATCTTTCATCCGCCACAAGACAGGCAATCCGAATTACATTATCCGTACCTGAGGCAGATGATGAGAGTTTCATTGTCTGTCTTAAGGTGCATGGAGCACACTGCCGGAAAAAAATTAGTGCACTTGAAAAAACGACGTCGATTGTGATACAATGACGGCTTATGCCACCTGGAGAGGGGAGAGAGGAGAGAGAGAGAGAGAGAGAGAGAGAGAGAGATAGAACACGTACTGACAATGAAACTTCCTGGCAGATTAAAACTGTGTGCCTGACCGAGACTCGAACTCGGGACCTTTGCCTTTCGCGGGCAAGTGCTCTACCATCTGAGCTACCGAAGCACAACTCACGCCCGGTTCGCAGGAGAGCTTCTGTAAAGTTTGGAAGGTAGGAGACGAGATACTGCCAGAAGTAAAGCTGTGAGTACCGGGCGTGAGTCGTGTTTCGGTAGCTCAGTTGGTAGAGCACTTGCCCGCGAAAGGCAAAGGCCGCGAGTTCGAGTCTCGGGCGGGCACACAGTTTTATTCTGCCAGGAGGTTTCATATCAGCGCACACTCCGCTGCAGAGTGAAAATCTCATTCTGGAAACGTATTGATAATGGTTTCAACGTCCCCTGCCAACAGATAGGACAGTAGCACAGCTAACAGAGCGCCACCTGCGTCTACTCTTGAATAGGGAATTCTCACAGACAGAAGGCTCAGTGTGGTGCAAACGTGTCAAGCAAGCAGGGAGCCATGCCACGGAAACGCACTCGTGCTTCGTGCAACCAACTGGAGGAGTGTGAAAGGGATCGAACTGTGGCCCTCCGAGTGGCGGGACGGTCCTCTCGGAGAATCGCCACACGAGCTGGACGTGCTGCGGCAGTTGTGCGACGTGATGGTTTCAGTAGTCACGTGATCGTTCTCACACACGTAGACGAGGTGTGGACGCCCACGCAGCACAGACGCCCGCTGGGATCGTCGTACGGTTAGGACAGCAGTGGCGGGTCGTACAGCTGCCACAACACGGGTAAGAGGGCCTGTGGGACCAGACGTGTCAACACGAACTGCTGCGGAGCAGTCGTTAGCAGGGAGACTACGGGCACGCACAGCTCCAGCCTGTCTTCCACTCGTGTCACAGCATCGAAGTGTGGAAGAACGAATGGTGCGCCGTGGCCGTGAGCGATGGAAGCACGTCGCGCCTCTACGCCAGTGACGGTCGTTTCCGCGTAACACGTAGGCATGGTGAGTGCTGTCTCGTAGAGTGCATTCGTCCAAGAAACACTTGCCCCATCCCAGGTCTGTGCTGCGATAACCTGCTACTCTCGTTCGCCTCTGTTGTTTCTGGGGCAGACGCTAACCGGCGCTCGGTACGTGCAGAATGTTATTAGACGTGTTCTTCTGCCTTTTTGCAACAAGAGAGTTAGGTGTTACAGCAGAATAAGGCTTGCCAGCACTGTGCCCGTGAAACTCAGTGTGCTGTGCAAGACGTGCGGCAAGTTCGCTGACCAGCACGATCTCTGGACTTGCCTCCAGTCGGACACGTGTGGGTTCTAGGCGCTTCAGCGTGGCAACGCGCGACCGCTACGGTCGCAGGTTCGAATCCTGTCTCGGGCATGGATGTGTGTGATCTCCTTAGGTTATTTAGGTTTAAGTAGTTCTAAGTCTAGGGCACTGATGACCTAAGATGTTAAGTCCCATAGTGCTCAGAGCCATTTTTTTCGAACACGTGCGGTATGCGATTAGACGAGAAGCGACTCGTGCGACTCGTCAACCAACAACTCTTACAGAACTACGTGAATGGGTCGAGCAGACGCGCCATAACTTACCCCTGGACAGTATTCGCTATCTGTAAGATTGACTAGATCTAAGTGCAAGTTTGGAGGCCCAATTAAAAAAAAAAATTTTAAAAACTGGATACCAGAGTCAGCGCCTGCTCTGCCGCTCGCGGAGGCTACACTACGTACTAATTTGGCTGTTTCTGTAAGGGATAGTACCTGGTAAGTGAGAACCGCTTGTACCCTTGATTTGTAAATATAATCATTTCGTGTACTCCATATCCACTGTTGCAACAACAAATCTTGAGCGAATTCGAAACCTCTAAAAGAGTGTAAAGTTTTATTTTATTTACGGCACTGTATTTTGCGGGTCAGTTTCTTTCGCGTACTGTGTGATACGAGGGTAAATCGTAAGTATCTGCATATTTTTCACTGATTCCATTTTTCAACATACCCTTCTTTTAGTGCACTTCGTCAACCGTTGTTCAAGCTTTCCGATACCCTTTGAAAAAAAGCTTTTCGGTTGCGCACAGTGCAGTGTTATGGGACCATTGCTTTTCACAATATATATAAATGACCTAGTAGATAGTGTCGGTAGTTCCATGCGGCTTTTCGCGGATGATGCTATAGTATACAGAGAAGTTGCAGCATTAGAAAATTGCAGCAAATGCAGGAAGATCTGCAGCGGATAGGGACTCGGTGCATGGAGTGGCAACTGACCCTTAACATAGACAAATGTAATGTATTGCGAATACATAGAAAGAAGGATCCTTTATTGTATGATTATGTGATAGCGGAACAAACACTGGTAGCAGTTACTTCTGTAAAATATCTGGGAGTATGCGTGCGGAACGATTTGAAGTGGAATGATCATATAAAATTAATTGTTGGTAAGGCGGGTGCCAGGTTGAGATTCATTGGTAGAGTCCTTAGAAAATGTAGTCCATCAACGAAGGAGGTGGCTTACAAAACAGTCGTTCGACCTATACTTGAGCATTGCTCATCAGTGTGGGATCCGTACCAGCTCGGGTTGACAGAGGAGATAGAGAAGATCCAAAGAAGAGCGGCGCGTTTCGTCACAGGGTTATTTGGTAAACGCGATAGCGTTACGCAGATGTTTAGCAAACTGAAGTGGCAGACTCTGCAAGAGAGGCGCTGTGCATCGCCGTGTAGCTTGCTCGCCAGGTTTCGAGAGGGTGCGTTTCTGGATGAGGTATCGAATATATTGCTTCCCGCTACATATACCTCTCGAGGACATCACGAATGCAAAATTAGAGAGATTCGAGCGCGCACGGAGGCTTTCCGGCAGTCGTTCTTCCCGCGAACCATACGCGACTGGAACAGGAAAGGGAGGTAATGACAGTGGCACGTAAAGTGCCCTCCGCCACACACCGTTGGTGGCTTGCGGAGTATAAATGTAGATATAGAACCCACGTTTGCACCACTTCCGTGATCTGTTGATCGAGGCTAAATCTACGGGCTCGTGAACCACCTTTAAGTTGACCAAACAGATGGTTATCCGACTTGGCGAGGTCAGGAGTGTATGCAGGATGATCCAACACCTCGAAATCAAGCGTTTGAGCATTGTGGGCGACCGTATGTGGATGCGCATTGCCATGCAACAAAAGAACGCGTGTTATGCGTAATTTCGTAAGCAGAACCATGACTATTATGCGTATTGGTTCCCACGTCACTAGTACACACTTGTCTGTTGTTCAGAGTCAAGGCACAGACTTGTACAATGTCGACGTCACACTTAGTCTACCATTCTGAACTGTTCAATACACTGGTTTAATTCCCCTTGAGAGATTTTCTCCGTATTGTGCTGAAGGTCTTCCATGAATTGCCGCTCCTGGCACACCTCCGGGCCACATCGCAGCAGCGCAAAGCGGACTGATGTGACAACGCTGAAACCTGCCAGTCACAAAGACAACAGTGCCATCCAGCAGGTAGTGAGGACACAAAGCAGGAGAGCCAACCTACCTGTAAACACAATTGGAACAAGATTGCAAGTACATATTGAGGCTAGCGTTGCAGGCAGTGGGGTTAGTAACTGAAGCTTCAAACGGACAATGTTTCTTAGTAATGCCGCTGACAACTCCTTTCCATGTATGCAGCAAAAAAGGTCTTCCTCTCCAATGCGGTCGCGCAGAGGAGACAATAAGGAGAGTTATTCAAATGTTCAGATGTGTGCGAAATCTTGTGGGTCTTAACTGCTGAGGTCATCAGTCCCTAAGCTTACACACTACTTAACCTAAATTATCCTAAGGACAAACACACACACCCATGCTCGAGGGAGGACTCGAACCTCCGCCGGGACCAGCCGCACAGGAAAGTTATTCTAACCGACCGTGACCAAACGTGACTCGAGATATAACGAGCAAGAATTCCCGTTCTGCGATGTCTCAACCGCACCTAGGTCTGGTTGGTGTTGCTGGTGACCTCATGGTGTAGTCACTCGCGAGGCGTCCACCCAGTGTCTTACTCCTGCCTGGCGAGATTCTTCATGTGACGTTGAAGTCGTGCAGTGGGGGTACTAATCTGTGTTCTTCATTCTCATCAGAATTAGCTTTCTTCGCAAGGGCTTCACTCGTTTGTCGCGTCATGTCTAGATAGTCTTTTATCCAACAAATTTAGAATATGCTGTAACTCACTAGGCAGCTGACACGCGTTGGTCAGTATCGAGTACGCTATTTGGTGGTTTGAGTGTTCATTCCTCTGGCTTTAAAGTAACGTGATTGTAGCTTCAGAGCTGCACAGAATGGAGACTTCCTTCTCTGTTAAAAGTGGACATACTTTGTGGCTCCCAAGATGACAGTGAATTTACCACGATAATACGGTAGTCACTATTCAGTTTCTGTTTCGCTTCATACCCTTCGCATTTGGTCCCCAGCGCCATCCGCATTCCTAATCCTGTCCATTTATAAGCGAGGAAGCCAAAAGAGGCCACAACTAATATGTTACAAAAGATTAAATACATTGAGATGGGATTTTCGCGAAGTTATTATCGACAAAGTAGCACATTATTTAACTTACTAAAGTAATTTTCAATGTCACTGTCGAATTATGACTCCGACCTTTCCTAAATGGAACTATGAAAATTTTTTTCTGGCATCGGAAAGAGCCTTCCATCTTTCCGTCGATCAATTAATGCAGATTACTACCATTTATGCCACGGCTCAGCTGCCCGTCATCTCCAAAGTGCATTTCATAAAAATATTCTATCCACTTAACCACCATGTTAACGACCAGCCTCAGAGAGTTAAATGTGTCTGTCAGGTCTTTTCTTGACAACCTTCTTCAGATGCGGACCTTGGACTCCCGTGCGAGAGGATGGCGATTCGAATCCCCTACTACGGCTTTCAGAATTCCGTTTCCCGTGATTTCCCTAAAATCACTTAATGCTAATATCTGCATGACTTGATTGAAAAGGCGCGACCTATTACTTCGCAGCTCTCAGCCCAGTATGAGGGCGTGGTCAGTCTCAACCAACTCGGCATCCTTATTTCCCTGTTCTTCTTCCTTTTGAAATATGCCGTACGCTGCTTTGGCTGCTGGAACTTATCTCTGTTCTGAGTTCTGTCTGCTAGGAGGCGTTTAATAACGGGTAAAAGAACTTACTGCCAATGGCCTTGCCGCAGTGGTAGCGTCGGTTCCCGTCAGATCATCGAAGTTAAGCGCTGTCGGGCTGGGCCAGCACTTGGATGGGTGACCATCCGGTCTGCCGAGCGCTGTTGGTAGGTGGGGCGCACTCAGCCCTTGTGAGGCAAACTGAGGAGCTACTTGACTGAGAAGTAGCAAGCAGCGGCTCCGGTATCGGAAACTGACATACGCCCCCCCCCCCCCCCCCCCACACACACACACATTCGCATCCGGTGATGGCTGTGGGTTGAGGGCCTTCATGACCTGTTCGGAATTTAGTTTTAGTTTTTAATAGAACTTACTAAATGAAATTTGAAAGAAGGTGAAATAGTTTATAACAAAACTAAAACTGCCTATCATCAATAAATCGGTAGGAAAATAGTACAAATTAAAAGTTGACCAAAAATTCCCTACAGTACTTTTGGTAAACTATAAAAAATATCAACCTTTGGATGTATTGTAAAAGGAAAAGTAACAATCGGCGTGTACTGCCAGCTTACACTGAGAGCAGTAAAACAGAATTTCTCAGCGAGCAGTCGACAGATGGATGTCTGGCATTACTGAAAAACACAGGGAAATAATCAAATGAATGAGGGAACAGAGGACTGCAGTGTTAGACGTTGTTATGCCCGTAAAGTAAACGAAGTGGATGTGGGTGGGACATGTAACCAGGCGAATGAATGGTAAGTGAACGAGGGAAGGATTTCTGTGAATTCGAAAGAGTTCCCTTGCGGAATACGTCTGCTTGTTGTTACAAGTTCCCGTTAAACAGGGGCGTCCGTTGTCGAATGGCAGTCGGAAGACGCCTGTCGGCCGTAACTTTGTCCCGCTCTTACGCGACGCGGCCCGATTACGGGCAGGCGGGATACGTTACAGTCCTGAAGACGCCGTAAAACTTTGACAGCGAATCTGGGAGAATGCACGTGCATCCGGTGCAGGTGAACGTGCTTAGCAATTCAGATGGGCCCGCTTTTTCCCCGCTACAGCCTGCTTCGTCTCGGCGCGGCTTCGCAGAACGCTTTGCATAGCGGTCCAGTTGCCGCGAATTACCATGCATTATTTATGCGGACCGGGACGGGCCTAACGAAAGTTGGGCCGGGGCGCCTGCGCCGGCTTATATCCCCGGCGACAGCGCATTAGCATGGGACGCGGCGGTATTCCATTTGCCTGCTGCCTAATCTCTGACTACCCGCGCCTGATTGTCTCCGCTAACGGCAAGATAATGGCCCCATTTCACGGCGGCCGCCACGGGTCTGAGGCACCGAGCTAGCGCAGCAGCTCAAGGGCGCCGCGAAGCGCCACAAGGTCGACACGACAGCCTGTCATACTAACAAAGTAACGCTTTTGTTGTTATCTTTATCAAAAAATGGTTCAAATGGCTCTGAGCACTATGGGACTTAACATCTATGGTCATCAGTCCCCTAGAACTTAGAACTACTTAAACCTAACTAACCTAAGGACAGCACACAACACCCAGCCATCACGAGGCAGAGAAAATCCCTCACCCCGCCGGGAATCGAACCCGGGAACCCGGGCGTGGGAAGCGAGAACGCTACCGCACGACCACGAGATGCGGGCTTATCTTTATCGTTATTACTATCACCGTGTGACACCTCATTGTACATAAATACACTGAAGAGCCAAAGAAACTGGTATACCTGCCTAATATCGTGTAAGGCCCGCGCGTGCACATGACGTGGCATGGACTCGACTAATGGCTGAAGTAGTGCTGGAGGGAACTGACACCGTGGATCCGCGAATCCATAAGAGTACGATGGGATGGAGATGTCTTCTGAACAGCACGTTGCGAGGCATTCCAGGTACGCTCAATAATTTTCGTGTCTAGGGAGTCTGGTGGCCAGCGGAAGTGTTCAAACTCGGAACAGTGTTCTTGGAGCCACTCTGTAACAATTCAAGACGTGTCGCATTGTCCTGCTGGAATTGCCCAAGTCCGTCGGAATGCACAATGGACATGACTGGATGCAGGTGATCAGACAGGATGGTTACGTACGTGGCACCTGTCAGAGTCGTATCTAGACGTATCAGGGGTCCTACATCACTCCAGTTGCACACGACCCACACCATTACAGAGGCTCCACCAGCTTGAACAGTCCCCTGCTGACATTCATGAGGTTGTCTCCATACCCGCACGCGTCCATCCCCTCGATAAAATTTGATACGACACTCGGCCATCAGACAACACGTTTCCAGTCATCAACATTCCAATGTCGGTGTTGGCGGGCCTAGGCGATGCGTAAAGCTTTGTGTCGTACAGTCATCAAGGGTACACGAGTGAGCCTTCGGCTCCGAAAGCCCATATCGATGATATTTCGTTGAATGGTTCGGACGCTGACACTTGTTGATGGCCCTGCATTCAAATCTGCAGCAGTTTGAGGAAGGGTTGCACTTCTGTTACGTTGAACGATTTCCTTCACTCGTCGGTGGGCCTGTTCTTGCAGGATCTTTTTCCGACCGCAGCTATTTCGGAGATTCACGGTACAGCCATGAAATGATCGTACGGGGAAATCCGCACTGCATCACTACGTCGGAGACGCTCTGTCTCATCGCTTATGCGCCGACTATAACACCACGTTCAGACTAGCTTAAATCTTGATAACCTGCTATTGTAGCAGCAGTAACCGATCTAACAAGTGCGTCAGACCGTTGTTGTCTTATAGAGGCGTTGCCGACCGTAGCGCTGTATTCTGCTTGTTTACATATCTCTGTATTTGAATACGCATGCCTAAACCAGTTTCTTTGGCGCTTCGGTGTGGATACGAATGTAGATTCCCGCACTATCATCATCGTCTTTATCAGCATCATCATCATCATCATCATCATCATATAACATCCACTGTCGAATGAGGCCGTCTGCTGTACTTAACCCCGCATTGCGCATTAGAACGATACGCACCCATGCTTTTTCCCCTCTAAATTCAGACGCCACCTCCCCGGGTAGGCCGTCGTCTTAGTCAATTGTTACCTCTGGAAACCCGGGTAGATGTTAATGGACATTAACTATCTGCACGCAACATCGTTTTTCGATTAGGTAAGTAGAACACCTGTCCCTTATTAGGTTTTTACACGTTAAAATAGGTTTCAGGTAACAGATTTTTTTAAAAGAAACATTTACAACTTAATGTACTTTATTGTGTTCCATGAAATATATCAATATTTCATGAAACACAAATTACGAACTGACGTTATTTATGAACATTTTAATGTCGACCCAAACGGATGTAAAAGCGCAGACAGATGCCTTGTATGCAAATAGCGTAAAATAAAAAGAAGCAGAAAAAGACAATACATAACTAAGCAAAGAACGTATAAAATATAACAATAATTTAGACGGAAAATTAATGTCACAAGGACATATGAAATAATGAATGAAGGCTTGAATTGCAAGTTCGACACACTCTCTTTGCGTACTTTGAATGAGCACACCGAGCAGTTGCGAGGGTTGCACTGCACGTACTTGTTATTAGTCTTCCACTCCCTGTGGCATGGGCAGTAACATCACGGTTGGTTGTTATTTTTTTTTTTTTTTTTTTTTTTTTGCAAGACGATCCATCCTTGACTCATTAGATGAAAAAGCATCCAATTTTTTATTATTGTTGCTAGATCTGCTAGCAAATTCTGAAAATGGAGATAACACTCTTAGAAATTTCGAATATTATCACCGGGAATAAAGACTGGGACCTCCATTTCAGTAGCCAGTCGCATCAAGTGCGATGAATATCTGATCAAAACTTTGAGGACGCCTACTAGTGGACATTAATATGGGATGTGTCCACATTTCGCCTTTATGACGCCTTGAACTCTACTGGTGACACTTTGTGTAGTGTGTGGATTTCTGTGGGTCAATGCCGGTCCATTCTTCACCAAGAGTCAAAACTGGAGAGGGAGTAGTGATTCTGGACGTTGTGGTGTGGAGGGAAGTCGACGTCCTATCTCATCTCAAAGGTGTTCCGTTTGGTTCAGGTCGGGACTGGAGGGAGGCCAGTCCATTTCAGGAATGATATGTTCCACAAACCATCGCTTCCCAAATACTGGTTTATGACAGAGTGCATTGCCATGCTGATAGAACCACAAACAACTATCAACTTGCCTCTCTGTGGTACCCAGTGCACAGTGCTGTAAAGTGTGTTCCGCTACGGTCGCGGGTTCGAATCCTGCCTCGGGCATGGATGTGTGTGATGTCCTTAGGTTAGTTAGGTTTAAGTAGTTCCAAGTTCTAGGGGACTTATGACCACAGCAGTTGAGTCCCATAGTGCTCAGAGCCATTTGAACCATTTTTGTAAAGTGTGTTCATATCTTTCCGCGTTTAACGTTCTGTTAAACGCACTGTGAGGGGACCACGCTGCAGCAAACGAAGACACGCCCGTATCGCAACACCGCGGTCTCCATAACGCCACAGATGGTACCAAGTAGAGTTCTCCAGGCGTTCGCCAAACCTAAACCACTCCATCGCAGTAGCGCAAGTCGTGGCGTGATTTACCGCTGCAGAGCAGTCACTGTCCATTTGCGTCGCTCTGTACTCCACCCCAACCGTCGCGTAGCACTGACCGTAGAAAAGTGTCGATTACAGTGGGCTGCTCGGCCGTTGTGGCCAGCTTCCTTTAACTCCAGTGTACTGTCTGGACTGCTGGTAGCTGTTTGGAACAGGTGTCGAATGATTCCTTCCGCTGATTTCACGCCATTTTGTACAACCGCCCTCTGCATTGCTCGGCCAGTCCCTTTCAGTCAGTACACGGGGTTTGCCTGGCGTCGGGTTAGCTGTGCCTGTGCCTTCGCGTTTCCTCCTCACATTCACACTACCAGCGGTCGACTTGGCCCGCTCTAAAATGCTTGAAACGCCCGTGATAGGTTTGTTACCCAGGTAACAGCCAGCGCCTAGTCCGCGCTGGACACCTCTGCCGCAGTACTCGCCGCCCGCTGCTGTACCTGCGGGTCCACCGTTCGGGAAGTCTGATGGTCGGGTGCTTCTGATCAGATAGTGTATTTGCTTGCTCCGTCGAGCATCTATACTCCTTCCACTTCCACAGTTACATTGCAGTCTTAGTGACACCTTCTGCTGCAGTCCGTTTCGCCACACGTTTGTTTGTTTTCCCGTCTCCTAGTGATTGCCAACACATCTCTGTTAGTAGCTCGCTGATAATCCTCAGTTTTACTGCCGCAAGTCAAAAGTGTTCGTACACGCTGATGGTAAACTTTCTTTCTACAACACATTGAAAGATCAGATTTTCTCTTCACCGAAAGCACTACAGGCCACGTTTATTGATCTACCACGCACTTAAATGTGATTTGCAGAGTATCCGTGTAGCTGTAGATGTTTCTTTCTTCTCCTGATCGTTCGGTCACATTTTTCTACTGGGTTAATGAAACCACTCATCATCTGGTTCCATCACTCCCTTGTTAATTTCTCTAATTTTTTTGCAGTTGATTTTCTTGTCTGTGTTCACACTCGCTATGGTAATTTGTTCCATATTATGTTCTTTATGCTTTCCTGCACTAACGACAGACAGTACAGTGTCGTCAGGAAAACATAGGAGGTTCAGGTATGTTCCATTAATTCGCATTCATTCTTCGTTTCCTGGTCTAAGTATCTGAAAACTTATTGCGGAACTACTGATGACAGCTTTGGTGAACCATTATGTGCCTGGCTGAATCCTCTTTCACTTCTGAATATCTCGCTGTACTTGTGGAGTCCAAATGAAATTGTACCGTTCACACATGTTTTCTTCCGTATATTGGTAAAAACTGAACGTCTCTGAAGCTCTATCAGCAGATGTTACGTTTAAACCGGCTAAAAAGCTTTCCCACCATTTTTGACTCGCAGCCAGAGCGTTCTTTTGTACTCATTATACCGTTCTATAATTTCGTATATAACTTACATATTGTCCGTTGTTAAAAAAAATGGCTCTGAGCACTATGGGACTTAACTTCTAAGGTCATCAGACCCCTAGAAATTAGAACTACTTAAACCTAACTAACCTAAGGACATCACACACATCCATGCCCGAGGCAGGATTCGAACCTGCGCCGTAGCGGCCGCGCGGTTCCAGACTGTAGCGCCTTTAACCGCTTGGCCACCACGGCCAAGTTAATGTTAAACAAACTCCGCCATCGCGGCAGAAAACATGTTTCAAAAGCTTGTACCCGAACGTACTCAACCACAGTTGTGGCCATGTCAGTCGGTCTTTCGTCATTCCTTCGGAAGATACAGATGTAGAAAGTGCGTAAATGTTTAATCACAGACTAATACATTTATTGCTGTAGTTCACACTATATTTCTACCTGTTGTATCTGGCCTTATATTACACTAGCGACCCCGGCATGCTTCACAGTTGCGAGATATGTGTTGGAATTGGCTATACCGCTACGTTACATTACTTTCACCCCCCCCCCCCCCACGCCCCATGTCTCTGTGCATCACCTCCTCTTCCTTCCTTCCCTCCCTCTCTTCTCACAAGGGCATCACCTCAACCCACCTCTCTCTCTGTACATCTCCTCCTCCTCCTCCTCCATGTCCATTTGCTCCCCCTCCCCCCTTTCCCCGTCTGTCGTCTTACCCCTCTCTGTAAACTTGATCTCTGTTTATTGTGACTGCTAACGAAAACTTGCTTAGGAACTGAAGTCGCTGAAACTGTGTGCGTAATATAAGGTACTAGAGAGCCCTCTCCAGTTGCTTGATCTCTGAGGAAAGCAGGCTTCAGTGACAGTATTTCCCATACTATTCATCTATGAATACGTAAGATTACAAAGTTTCGGACGATTCAGATTCCGTTGTTGTTTTCTAATCATCAGCCAATCAGCCATAAATTCAACTTTACCGTGTTCCATAAAACCGACAGCGAGGAAGAAAACAAAACGGCATGTTGTGGTGTATACAATTTTTGCTCGAAAATATACTATATAAGGAGAAAATATGTACATGGGTTGAGCAGTTTGTCAAATGGCTTACTGCCTTCCTACTATAGTTGAAACTGACTGCGAGAAAGAAATCCGAACCATACATTTGCTTCCTCGCAGTCGAGTTAAAGGCAAAACCTGTACATTGCTTTTTAATGACATGATTGTTACGAATAATAGCCAATTATACTGCCAGTGTAAATGTTTTTATTTTATATCATTCACGATGAGCCCATTCGGCATATTGCCATCATCAGGTGCTCTGTAAATACGTAAGTCATATGCCGAAATGGGCTCATCGTGAACGATATAAAGTAAGAACAATATACAGAGCCGCGTAGCTAGCCATCATTAGAAATAATCATGTCATTAAAAGACATATTTTGGACTGCGGGCCCCAAAGAACAAAAAAAAACTGTACATTGCCGTTTAAGAAAATATATAGCCTTTGACCTACCGAAATTACTTTAGGGTATAGTGTAAAAATTTTAAGTAATTAGAGACTTTTGAAAACGATTTGTCGTATAGTAGTATAGATTTTCTAATTCCATTCCGGCACGCATCTGTAATGTGTTGCAAATTAATATTTAAATTTTGTAGCTAGGTCGTACCGTGGCCTTGCAAGATATTGATCTAGAACTGCTGCATTGGAAACTGCAGACTGTCACAGTTTATTCTATTAATTTTGTACAACATGTTTGGAAGATTAATACCTGGCACCTAACGAGACGGTCGCTACCTGATACATATTTCCTTTAACAGATTTTCAATAACAGTCCCAAGGTTATTTGTAAATAAAAGCATTCGTAACTATGCCATTTCGCCTATTTGTTCATTTAACACAGCCTTAGAAAAGGAAATAAAAAATATGCGTGTTCACATACGCTTCAGTGCAGGCGAACCATTGGGAAGTATAGTCTCTCTCTCTCTCTCTCACACACACACACACACACACACACACACACACAGTGGCTATAGGTAGAGCCAACACCGGCAGACGCCGTGCTGCCGTTATCGCTAATGAAACGCCATCCGGTCTCCCCCCCCACCCCACCCCCCACCCCCTTCCCGCTGTCCCAATTTGACGATCGGCTTCGTTACGGGTCTCGGTGTTTCCCCAGCCCGGCACAGCCCCGCGCTGCGCTGCTGTGCTCAGCCTGACCTTCCGGCTCAACCCAGCCAACGCTGACGTCACAGCAGGTCTTCCGACCCAGCGGACCTCACGGCAGCGGAAGAGAGAGAGAGAGAGAGAGAGAGAGAGAGAGAGAGACTGTTTGGAGGCGGGGCCGACTTTCTCGACATCCGCCCCTTGCTGTGTGACTTTTCCTTTCTGTATTGCGTCTTTCGTAAAGGTACGCCACCGTTGCAAAAAAAAAAATAAATAAATAAATAAATAAATAAAATTAAATTAAAAAAAAAAATAAAATAAACCACGTACGAGCACGGAAAAATAGCTGCTTGTTAAATCCCACCTCATGTTGTGGATACGTAGCGTCTAATTGGCGAACGCGGACTGGCGCAGTATTTCGACACGTGATGATACGTAATATTTTTTTTTCTCTCCCTTGTCTTTCGCCTTACACCTGGTTCGCTGTAGATTCTCGTATAACTGTGCAGCGTATTCCTAATGCATTCAGAGGAAGAAATGGAAATACTGGAACGTTTTCCTGTCAGGAAAACGGTTGAGGTATTAAAAATACCGCTACATTACCTGTAATTGAATGAAGGAAACCACCGAGTTCTGCGATGCGATTTCTGCTGCATCATACCTGCAAATATTCATTCCCACCTACTAACGGTTGGTAATTTGACATGTTTTCGTCAAAACATTTCATCTTAACTGAATAAATAAAAACTATGTTGCAGTCATGAATTCTAGTGCCGAGATTAAAGAAATTCCGAGTCTCTATCATCACTTGGTGCTCATTCTGAAACATAAAAATGATTCTCATCTACACGAAACTGCGGCTCTCCGTATTGATACCTTTTGAAATAGCTGTTATAAGGGCTACTCTATTTTTTTCTGATGTAGTACTTTTCTTAAAAGTTACCGGCGAACATTATCACAGAATGCAGACTTTTATACCTGTTTCAGTTAACTTGTCTTCCACTGCTCTTGAAGTCGCAGGAGGCCAAAATGGAAGTAGCTTGCCGCAGTCTGCGGGCGTGGTAAGTGTTAGCACGCTGCCGGGGTTTTAAATTGATTACCGATCCAGTAATCGACCGTATAAAGCAACTTTCCCGCTTGCAAGGGATCCTTGGTTTGTTGGTTCCTTAGAAAAAAAAGGGGGGGGGGGAGGATATCACAACTGTAATTGGAATTCAGTAATAACGAAACTATTAATACATTCTGAAATGAGTATTAAAACGCTGAAACAACCTGTCTTCGGCTCTATCGGTTTTTTCGTTTCACGCCGGTTTAACTTGACTTGTTAAGATCGCTCGAGATAACCGGTTCCTAAAATTTTTTATTCCTATTATTTCCTGTAGTAAACGATGAAATCGAACAAAGATTGAAAAAAGTTCATTCTCAGTTTCAAGACATCGCATTAAATAGACAAAGGAAAGAAAACTTAGTGTGTCCACCGTTCGCTGCTTCTCCAAAACAGTGATAAATAGTGGAATACTACAAAGATCACTAGTATTTCTCTATTGATTCTAATTATTTGAAACTCTGTTCAAAATTCATTTTGTAATCGGAGATCATACTACTATTTGGGCATTATGAATAGTCAGTGCTAAAGGGTGAAAACTGAGGTTCACGTTGAAGAATGTTTCTCGTGTTAATTTGTCCGTTTTCAGTGGCTGCAACCTGATAAAGGGGTTTTTTATGTAGACACAGGCAGCAGATCATGTACCTTCTGTTTTCATTGAATGCTATGAAACAATTGTTAAGTTTTTAATTTATTACCGTTACCGCGATTTCCTCCGTGTTTAATTATTTCTTAGAAATGGCAGACAGGTCTTTAGTATTTCGAATCAAATGAAGCATTGTACTTCGTTGCTACATAACTTGATACACCCAACAAAAAACGTTTTGCATCACCTCTGATCCGAAAGTTCCGGAAGCTGTACAGAAAATTGGAATAGAGATCTACATAAACATCATTTCCGCCCTTTTTGTTGCTCATGAAAACCACATACTGCATGTTGTACCACCATACAGCGAGACCTTCAGAGGTGGTGGTCCAAATTGCTGTACACACCGGTACATCTAATGCCCAGTAGCGTTTTCTTGCATTTACGCATGCCTGTATTCGTCGTGGCGTACTATCCACAAGTTCATCAAGCCATTGTTGGTCCAGATTGTCGCACTCCTCAACTGCGATGCGGCGTAGATCCCTCTAAGTGGTTGGTGAGTCGCATCGTCCATAAACAGCCCTTTTTAATTTTCGATAGGGTTCACATCTGGAGAACAAGCTGACCACTCTAGTCGAGCGATGTTGTTATCCTGAAGGAAGTTATTCACTAGATGTTCAGGATGGGGGCGCGAGTTCATGAAGACAAATGCCTCGCCAATATGCTGCCGATATGGTTGCACTATTGGTCGGAGAATGACATTCACGTATGGTACAGCCGTTACGGCGCCTTCCATGACCACCAGCGGCGTACGTCGGCCCAACATAATGCCACCCCAGAACAGCAGGGATCTCCACCTTCCTGAAGTCGCTGGACAGTGTGTCTAACGCGTTCAGGGTTGCCTTCAAACAGGTCTCCGATGCTTGTCTGATTGAAGGCATATGCGACTCATCGGTGAAGAGAACGCGATGCCAATGCTGAGCGGTCCATTCGGCATGTTGTTGGGCCCATCTGTACCGCGCTGCATGGTGTAGTGGTTGCGAAGATGGACCTCGCCATGGACGTCGGGAGTGAAGTTGCGCGTCATGCAGCCTGTTGCGCACAGCCTGAGTCGTAACACGACGTGGTGTGTCTGCACTAAAAGCATTATTCGACATGGAGGCGTTGCTGTCAGGGTTCCTCCGAGCCATAATCTGTAGGTAGTGGTCATCCACTGCAGTAGTAGCCCTTGGGCGGCCTGAGCGAGGCATGTCATCGACAGTTCCTGTCACTCTGTATCTCCTCCATGTCCGAACAACATCGCTTGTTTACTCCGAGACGCCTGGACACTTCCCTTGTTGAGAGCCCTTCCTGGCACAAAGTAACAATGCGGACGCGATCGAACCGCGGTACTGACCGTTTAGGCATGGTTGAACTACAGACACCACGAGCTGTGTACCGCCTTCCTGCTGGAATGACTGGAACTGATCGGCTGTCGGACCTCGTCCGTCTGATAGGCGCTGCTCATGCGTGTTTGTTCACATGTTTGGGCAGGTTTAGTGACATCTCTTCAACAGTCAAAGGGACTGCGTCTGTGATAGAATATACAACGTCCATCTTCAGGTGTTTTGGCAACCGGGATGATGCAAAACTTCTTTTGATGTGTGTATATAGTGACAAGTGCTGGTGCCATTCTATAAACCAACATGATTGTCTCAGCAATGCTGCGCTAATCGTTTCCGTCGGCATTGTTATTAAAATAGCTCATATCGCTTATCCCATTAGAGTAGTAACGCAGTATTTCAAGCCAAAGCGAATTACCCGGATAAAAGTTACTCATTTAAAAAAAAATATATATAAAATATTTCAGCACTGCTCCTACGACTAATCGATGTTTCGATTTTTTACTCGGTTATTTGTAAAAAAAATACAAAAAATCTCATACTATAACCGAGACCTAACAGATACCGAAAAGTACCGGTTACTTAAGACTAATGTACTGGTATCGGTTTTTACCGGTAGGTTTTTTCCATCCCCAGCTGACGACGGCTGGTCCTCAAACTGAACGCGGCAGGACGGAGCGACGGCCAGACTTGTTACTGCTTCACTAGCGCCACAAAAAAATGGTTCAAATGGCTCTGAGCACTATGGGACTTAACTTCTGAGGTCATCAGTCCCCTAGTTAAACCTAGCTAATCTAAGGACATCACGCACATCCATGCCCGAGGCAGGATTCGAACCCGCGACCGTAGCGGTCGCGCTGTTCCAGACTGTAGCGCCTTGAACCGCTCGGCCACCCCGGGCGGCCTAGCGCCACTGTTCTAAGTGCATTGGTTATTAATTGTCAGTATGACAGCACTGTTCGCCAAAACTATGAGGCCAGAATTAGTAGAATATATATCTGGACTTCTTATAATTCTCCAAGTGGTGGAAGTTTGGGGAATATTTTGCCATGTAAAGACGGAGAATCATCCGGCGTGCCCCATAGAAATGTATTTGGACCCTTGTTGTTCACGTTGTATACAGAATGTAATAACCAAGTACCGGCTTGAACAGTTCCACGGCTTCCCAGGCATTTGATCACTACAGCAAAACAACAGATTAATTACGCTGGTAGGCCTGTAACCAGAAACGCCACAAGAGCTGTGCCTGCGGCCGTGTTGCTCTTTTCCACACGTCGGTCGCCTAACACACCGTGCCAGTGACAGCTGTGGACAGCGGCTGCGTTCGCAGACAGCCTCGGAGGGACCTGGCTGTTCGTTAGCCGGGGCTGGGCGATAGCCGCCGCCCTCGGGCCCCACTCTGCCGTGATGTGATGTGATGTGCCGGCCAGAGCCACTTGGCGACCCGGCGGGGGCTGGGGCAGGCCTTTCACTCACAGGTCGTTCAATCCAGGCGGCACACACACACACACGCACACGCACACGCACACACACACACACGCACACTCTTCATCTCGCAAGTCGTCCTCTCTAACAAAGGCCACCTCGGCGTAGTCAGTAACATTAGCAGCTCCTGTACCGACTACATGATCCTCCACAAAAGTCAGGGCCGGCCGCTGTGGGGATGTTGTCCCATAGTGCTTAGAGCCATTTGAACAAAAGTCAGGGAGCCATTTGAACCATTTGAACAAAAGTCAGGGTCTATACGTGGAGGTAACTTCATAACGTTTCCAAACAGCTCACACAGAATATGTGGAAGAGGTACGAAAAGAAAATTTCATGTTTGCACCTTGTTGTTATTGCGGTTTTCAGTGAAAAGGCTTCTGAGTAAATACTGCAGTCTACATCCGTTTGAAGCTGCTTACTGTATTCACGCCTAGATCGTCCTCTTGCAGTGTTCCCCCCCCCCCCCCCCACCCCTCCTGCCCTTTGTCACCGTCTCCCTTACGTTACCAAACTGACGATTCCTCAATGTCTCAGGGGGTTTCCTATCAAGCGATCCCACCTCGTTGACCAGAGTCCTAAAAGTTTCTTCTTTTCCTGATTCGATTCAGCAGCTCCACGTTAGCTTTTGCTCTACCCTCTTAATCTTCAGCATTATACTGTAGCGTCATATTTCATAAGCTTTTATTCTCTTCTTGACTATTTATGTATCGTCTGCGTTTCATTTCTGTACACTAGAAAAGCACCGTCAGAAGAGGCTCCCTATTATATGTTAAAACATTCCGTTTTTTTTTTTTTTTTTTTTTTTTCAGAGAAGCTTTTCTTGCTATTGCCAATTTGCATTTTATATACTCTCTACATAGATCAACCTCAGCAATTTTTCTGCCGAAATAACAAAACTCTACTACCTTTAGTGTTTCATTTACTAATTTCCTAAGTAGTTGACTACGTTCCATTACTCCTGTTTCACTTCCGCAGATGTTCATGTGACAATAAATCGAATGGTGCTCGGAGAATTAGGTGAGACAATAAAAGTTGTAAAGGAGATTTGCTACGTCAGCAACAAATTAACTGATAATGGCAAAAATATAAACAAAATATAAAGTGCAGCCTGCCAATACAGAAAAACATTTTTTTGCGCATGTCATATATTTTAACGTCTAATAAAAATTTAACTATTAGTCATTTCTGAACGTAGTGTAGCCCTAATGGAAGGGCAATTAAAACAATAGAAAAGATGCGAACAGACGTCTTTCAAATATTTTGTTATAGAAGAAAGTCGAAGATTAGACTGGTGGATGGAAATACTATTGAAGAGGTATTGAATACAACTGTGGAAAAAGGATATTATCGCAGGATTTGACTGAACGATAGGGATAAGTTGATTGAACTCATCTAGAGCCATCAAGCAATACTCAGTTTGGTGGTGGAGGGACAAGTGTGAGGGATAAGAATTATAGAGAGAGAGTAAGGCTTGAATATAGTACGCACATTCAGGTGGATGTAATTTAGACTAGTTACGCAGAAACTGCGAGAATTGCAACAAGAGAGATAAAGTGGAGAATTGCTTCAGTCGGATCCTCCGACTGCAGCTGCAACACAAATCTTTGTCTACCTTTTTTCACAGAAGATGGGAGGCTCCTTTTACTATTTTAAACTAAATATCGGACAGTACAGAAACAGTGCGTGTTTACTATCCCATATACTCAGCGATGGATCAGCGATGAGTAGGTGTTCCGTGAATTTGGAAAAACTAATGGATAAATTCTGGTGTCCGACCCCACTCGTCGGCTTTGAGCAATGACGTCACACCTAAGACAAAGACGCAACGTGTAAGACATCTATGAAAGCAATGGATCGTACACGTAAACAAACGAATGTAGGCAGCATACGATAAAATTACAATCACAGTTCAGGCAGTTATTTACTTAGTTATGAATTATATCGAAACGAACTAAAAATAACGGAAATAGTTCAGAACAAGAATTGTAAACAAATTTTCATGTCTGATAAGAAGTATTCTCGTAATTTATACCAGTAGAAAAGCACACAGAACCTTTAAATTGCATTACAGCAGATAGCATACCGTTATAAAATAGCGTTAATTTTACTATTAATTATTCATTCGAATGGGAGAAGGTAGGAAAGTTGGAATTTTGGGTGGGGACAAACTAAAATGTAACAGAAAAACAGGGAAAATGAAATGAATGACAACGAATACGAAACAGTAGCAAAAAAATGCGTAGAAACCGAGACACCAAATTCTAAAAGAAAAGCCAATACACAACTAAAGAATATTTACAAAAAGTAACGAATATTGTAATCGATAACTAGAATGAACCTATGTAGGTAAATTCCAATTACCATGATTCATATGTAAATTACTTTTGCAGGACTTGCTTGTCCTGAAACGTAATAACATTTCTTCATTTGTAATTGCTCTCTAAAACTACTGCAGTGTATAACAAAAATTGGAATCGGTTAACTAGAACTGAGCTTCTATATAGGTCAGTTATAGTTACCCGTTCCAGTATTAGTAACATTTTTGCAGTAGTTCAGAGAGCAAATAAAGGGGAGAAATCCTGTTAGCCTACACTTTAGTGCTCACACCTGCTGAAAAAGCTATCTAATTAATGAATCACTGAATGGCTGGAATCGGTAACTAGAATTGACCTATATAGGAGGTGACTTCTGCCTACCGGTTGCAACTATTCGATGGTCATAATTTTGAACATTTTTACAGTAAATGGTTCAAATGGCTCTGAGCACTATGCGACTTAACGTCTGAGGTCATCAGTCGCCTAGAACTTAGAACTAATTAAACCTAACTAACCTAAGGACATCACACACATCCATGCCCGAGGCAGGATTCGATCCTGCGACTGTAGCGGTCGCTCGGTTCCAGACTGTAGCGCCTAGAACCGCACGGCCACACAGGTCGGCTGAAGAGAGTAATACCATATGTAGAAATACTGTAACACTTTAGTGCATACATTTGTTGTTATAACAGTCTAAATAACGAACATATGGGATGGTTGGGATAGGTAACTGGAATTAACCTATATAGGTCAATTCCAGTTACCGACTCCAGTATTTGTTAGACCCAACTTTTTGTGAATTACCGTTACTTGTATAGCAGTCACGTTAGATTTAATAACTCTTATTAAAAGTTAAAGTTATTTCACAGCATTACGACTTCATCATGCGCTACACCGTAGTGGATGTAATGGTTCTCTGTGCTTTCCTTACTCGCATAAATTACGATACTAACTTAGACATGTATACTTCTCTTTTTCTGTTCGTATTTATCTTACTTTACGTTTAATTCTTGTCGATGTAATTTGCGGCTAAGTAATTAATCACGTGAACTGTGATTGTAATTTTATCTTGTGCTACATTCGTTTGTTTACGAATATAATCAGTTGCTTTCAAAGATTGCCTTTATATGGCCTCTTTGCCTTAGGTATGACGTCACCGCTCAAAGCCGAGGAGTGGAATCAGAAACTAGAATTGACCCAAACTGTTTTCAGAAGAAAATATGTTACCGGTCGTATGCTTCAGAATGAAGCGGCCCGGAAGGATTTTCCGTTTAGCCATAGATATTGTTTGCCTACAAGCATAGATATTAAGTAAATGTAACAATTGGTCTGTACTTTATTACCGTGGAAACGCATCGCGTGGCGCTCTTGGCTGTGCCTAGTCTGTAAGAAAATAACCTCAGTTTTATGGTGGCTCCACAGTACCCTGACCATGAGGCTGCACGTCTTCTTAGAAGAGTCACTCCTACATCGGCAAAGTATTCTGTGCAGCTGAATGACGTCTCGGGTAGCAGGTTGCTGTATACACGAAGATTAATATTGCAGAAATGTGGCACTGTCGAAGAACCAGCTGTAAACTGCAGTAACAATGAACTGTGGCGAGTAATACGTTACGCTTGGACAACGCTGCCTTCAAGTATGTTTCGCCTTGGCCGAAGATCTGATACTGCTAAAAGGTTTCTGCTGTTTAATTTCGTGTTACACTTATCATTTGCATACTTTCTGACGAAATGATGTAGACTGAGGCTCGAGATTGGACGTGACATGGGATTTAGCTGGTTTTTACGATGTACTGACGTTGTTGTGTTCATAGGCTAGTTGACGATTCATTCTGATCACTGATGACCCCTTATAAGTCGGAAACATAACATGGAACGAGTCAATTCACAGATTACGTTGACATTGTGAGTTTGAAAGTCAGCCTGGTGTTAATTTATAGAATACTAAATAATCAGGACATCGTATTAGGCTAGTTGTTCATTTAAAAAATGCTATGTAGATTAGGAGGAATTGTCCAAGGGAGACGATTTGTTATTGAGATTTAGACTTTACTTTGTTACCGTCAGACACATTACGTGGCCACATGTTGACGTACCATATTGAACTTTAGTTTGTCCATTTTGCATAATACTGGTTGAGGCCTGCGATTGTATTACGAAATTTACAAAACAACAGTTTTACTCATTACATTTATTGCTGGGGCTGAAAAAGTGTTATATGATACATTATTGAACCACAGACAAGTCTGATCGTATCCAGTCAGTCATTTTACTCCTTTAGTGTTACGCCGATGGACATGGTATTTAAAACACTGTATACAGGTATACAGCGTCGAACTCTTTGACGGTGAGCCAACAAGCTGACTGTTGACACGCTGTCCATGTACACTGACGCGACAAAAGTCATGGGATACTGTAGTAATGTTGTTGCATTAATTTGTTCTGCAAGCGGTGCTGATAGACAATAAAAGCTGTGAGCTGTCTGGGGAAGTTAACCTTGCATTACTGCGCAACTGTTTCACCAGGTATCCAGTCTAGCTTACCAAATTCCCAACCAGACTAACATTAATTATAATCGTTTAATAGTCATACGACAACCGGTCATATATATATATAAGAGAATTTAAATAAAAAGAAATTTATTTTAACATTGATCATTGAAATTTCAGCATATTAAACTTCATTCATAACTAAACTGGTGCCTTATTTCGGATTGTGAAAATGTGAGTTTGTAATCTTACAGAACACATCAAATATGGAGCCAAGATTGGGAGACTGCATACAACACTGCATTCATAAAATAACACACAAAGAACGTTGAAATATATGCAAGAGGAAATTAACCACAACCAACCGATTCAATTTTCACCCAAAGAAGTTACGTTCATAGCGCAATCCTGCCCGTCATTAAATTACCACACACTGGTATACTAAATTCATACTAACTCTCTGTGAAATCTTCCCGAAAAGAATAGCTGAAGGCTACTTTGATGCTTACACGACATGCTTCACGTGGTCAACTTGGTTTACACAAAGAGTGTAACTCCACAATAATTTTGGTAATTAAAATAAATTGCATCGAAACGCAATTTACTAAAGAGAAACCTCGAACTGGTTACTATCGTCTTATTATTAACCTCATGGGTCAAACAATTGTATAAGCACGTGGTACTGGTCTCACAACTACACCCCACGTGGGTTGAACATAGAGAAAAGTTGCTATATTGAAAAATATTGTCAAGACGAGACGTTATAATCTCACGCACATTCGCATTTAAGATTGATGATCTTAGAGTTACTGATCAACACGTGGTTCCACTTTACTCACAAAGTAGTGACAAAGCAACTACCGGAAGATATTCTGAACTTCACACTCGAATTACACTGCGTTGCAATTTAAGATATTAGATATTTTAGAGCTAAACCTGAAATAAAGGTGATTAAATTTGCAGTTAGGCTGAACTTAAGAAATCCATTGTCCTACGGACTTGGCAGAGACGCGCTTAGCCGGAGATCTTACCACTTCAGACGCTCGCCACGGACAGACTGACGTGGTCACTTCCTGAGGGTGCTTCACCAATACAAACGGAAGTGACCAGAGAGGCAGCTTCCTATACCAACATGACGAGGGACGGACAGGACCATGCTAAGAATAGAAACCTCTTTGCTTCTAGAAAGCGTAGCCAGCTGTTCCGACGTTGGTCCTACTGTTCTGTAGCAGACAGGCTTGTCTGCTACCATCAAGCATGCAACTAGAAATACATTTGCTCATTCATCCTCTCACACAGAAGGGAAGGGGGATGACAGTATCTTATCATATACAGTATGAGACTGTGTGACATGAGTTACATATAAACTGTGTTTTAAAGTGTAGTAGTGTGACAGATCGTTCTTGTTTATGTGTGAAAGTAACACGTTCCACTGCTCAGTCTCCTCCCAGATAGTCAGAAACACCACAGTAAATTTAGAAGAGGAATTTATGCCGTAAATGACAACAGATTTAAGAAATTAACATGAAAGGAATCCAACAGAGACCTTTCAATACCTCCTAAAATCGTGTCGGACCTCCTTTCGCCCTTGCGCCGACCAGCAACTTGCCGTGGCGTGGACTCAACAGGTCGCTGGTAGTCCTCTGCAGAAATACTGAGCCACGCTGCTCCTATAACCGTCCGCAGTTGCGAAACTGCTGTCGGTGCACGGGTTTGTGCACCAGTTGACCTCTCGGTTAAGTCCCACAGATGTTCGATCACATTCATGTCTCGGCGGTCTGCGTGGCCAAATCATTCGCTCGTATTCTCCAGAACGTTCTTCCGATCAATTGCGAACAGTTGTGGCTCTGTGACATGGCGCATTGTTATCCATAAAAATTCCATCGTTGTTTGGGAACGTGACGTCCATGAGTGGCTGCAAGTGGGCTCCAAACAGCCGAACACAACCATTTCTTTTCAGTGATGGGTTCAATTGGTCCACACCATTGTGGAGTCACCACCAGCGTACACAGTGCCTTGTTCACAACTCGGGTCCGTGGCTTCGCGGGGTGTGCGCCACGGTCGAACCCTGCCATCGCCTCTTACCTGACCTGGGTTCCTCTGGCCAGATCACGGCTTTCCAGTCGTCTTGGGCCCAACCGACGTGGTCAGTGGTCACAAACCCAGGGGGCCCGCTGCAGGCGATGCCCTGCTGCCACAAAAAGGCACTCGCCTCGGTCGTCTGCTGCCATAGGTTACTGACGCCGCACCGTCACAACGGACGCTTGGGTTGTACGTCCTACATTGATTCGTGCGGTTATTTCACAGAGTGTTGCTTGTCTGTTAGCACTGACAACTCCACGCAAACGCCCGCTGCTCTCGGTCGTTAAGTGAAGGCCGTTGGCCACTGCGTTGTCTGTGGTCAGAGGTAGCGCCTCGCATTTGGTGTAATCGGCACACACTTCCCACTGTGGATCGCGGAGTATCAGATTCCATAACGATTTCCGAAATGGAATGCCCCATGCATTCAGCTCCAACTACCATCCTGCATCCAAGTGTGTTAATTCCCGTCTTGCGGTTGTAATCGGGTCGGAAACCTTTTTCACATTTATCACCTGAGTAGAAATGAGAGCTGCGCTAATGCTCTGTCCTTTTGTACCTTGTGTACGCGCCGCTACCGCCATCTGTATGTGTGCGTATCGCTATACCATGACTTCTGTCACCCCCAGTGTACTGTTCGCTTCTGCATAATTAATTTTTTTCTAACTGATGGTCTGCCAGAGAATGTTATGTTCCATTCATGAATGGTAGCGGCGAAGAACAGGTGGTGATAATCCTGTGTATGATGCCTTATCTGTCTGCTTCTCTCTTTGTGGTCGTGTGGCGAGACGTGTGTGTGAGGCAGTGAAACATTGCCCCACTCTTCGTAGCGTGTACGCCCTCGAAATTATAACAGCGAAACATCCTGCGGTGCAAATCGCTTCTCTTTTAGCGTCTGCCCGTGGAGTTTGCTGATCGAATCTTTCGAACTATTGCTTTATGAGTTAATTTATCTGTGGATGGACTACGTATCCTTCGAATTTCTCCATTCAATCTCAGATTGGCATCCGGTTTCTCTGAGATAAGTTTTATGTGGTCGTTCCGCTTTAAATCATTCCGTATACATATCGTATGCCTGGATCAGCTGGTTCTAAGACCAGACTTCAGAATAAAAACGAATTTCCTTTGAACACTTGTATATTTAAAATAACGCAAAAGTAAATGATACTTTGTTTTTGTAAGTGTTCTATTACACCAGTAATGAGTCAGTGGGTCAATTGGTGCTGCCTATTTCTAACAAAACTTTTTATAGAATGATTAAGGAATTGTCAGTGCATCGTGAGTGCTAGCTGCAACTCCTTCTCAGAGAACAAAGCTTATTCTCCACACTGAGGGTGGACACTCGCTTTTCCTGCACCGCTTCACTCTCCAGTGATACTTACTTCAGCCACACCCTGCATCCCCATTTGCAATCAACCAAGTTAAAATGCGTGCGCTCCACGTACTGCTTGCAACTCATGAGGCTGCCGGACTCGTAGAAATTGAAGCACTTCACACTGTCAATGCTTTGTTTCCAAAGATGATGATAATAATAATAACAATAATAATAATAATAATTGTGTATAAATGAAAAAACCACACAACGGTTGCTAGATCAACGAACTTTTATCTCATGCACAACCAGTTCCGGAACAGTTACATTCTGTCATGTGATATAAGCTGTAATAATGAAAATTTTCTGTTACTAGACATTGGCAGGCGATCCAGGTGCTCTTTAAAAAAAAAAAAAAAAAAAAAAAAAAAAAAAAAGAAGAAGAAAAGAGAAGGCCGTTATTGAATTTCTAAAATAAAACACAAAGTTTTCATTATTATGGTTCCCATCAGATGATAGAACTTTAGCTTATAACTCTCCCTCTCCGACTGACAATAGGAGTTCCATTGGTAAAGGAAATTATTGTAGAATAAAATATGTAGGCTCATACTTCGACGCCTGGATAACAGGCTCGGAATTTCTAATGCTTACCTCTGAATTGTGGTAAGATCTTACGGGACCAAACTGCTTAGGTCATCGGTCCCTAAGCTTACACACTACTTAATGTAACTTAGACGAACTTATGCTGTGGACAAAACAAACACACACACACACATGCCCGAGGGAGGACTCGACCGCGACAAGACTCCCTAGACCGCGCGGTTTATTTCTAATTCTGTAAGCATTTTGGGCACCCATCGTACACAAAATTTGTGGTAGCCTAGCTTCTGAGTGCCAATTTCAAACAACAAAGTCCGTGAAACTAGTGGGAAAAAAAGCGAAAGCTCTGTTATTGTGAAGTGACGGTTTTCACGAATCGTTTCATCAACTTTTGCGAAAAGATCGTCAGTCGCAATGCTCGGCCGTCTACTCTTCATCATGAACGCTGGTTCGGTCATTTTTAAACCGAATGCACCATTTCCGGACGGAATATTCACTCATTAGGTTGTTTCCGTACACTTCCCACAGTTCACGGTAAATTTCTATAGGTTTTAGTTTCTTGCCAACAAAAACCTTATTACAGACCGCATCTCACACTGGCCGGATTTTCGATTGCAGCGCGCACTTCAAATTCGAATATCGAAAAAACCAGACGCGCAGAGACGCTCCCCGCTGTCACGGATGGATGCCGACTGAGCTGCCGAGCACGCACATAGCGAAATAGTCGCGATCGACGCTCGCCTAGCGGCGTCAGACGGGAAACGTTTCCTACTTGCTGAATAGCCCTCGTAAAATGGTCCATTGCCGCTCCCCCTCAATTTACGGTTCAAGTTTTATCTCGGCAGAATTCAGCTGAGTAACAGTTGTTGCAACTAACGGGGTAAATTTCATCTGGAAGTCTCTGAGGTTTTTTGCAGAATGGCGGAAAGCAATATTAGCAGGAAGTAAATTCGCTACGCCAGCACGGGAATGCGAGCATTCCGGGTGTCTGCTGCTCCAGAGCGGATACTACACGGAGCGGAACCAAGTTCCCGTAAACCTCAGCAGCTGCAGCTGTCGTCGAGTTCCACAGCGCGGAACTTGTCCCCACTCACAAATTTCCTGCACTCTGCTGCTCTTGCCCGGAACTCGCTTAAGCAGTTTCCAGGGAAGGGACGGTAATTTAATTCGTAGCGTCCAAATATATCGCCACGGCGAGGGCTCGTACAAGGTCGACAATTTTAGATGAAAGCATGGTGTTTCCAGTTGGAATTTTTGTTAATTAATTACCGCCACAATTACAGACGATGGCACAGTAGATCAGGTAAACGAGTAAGTACTTTACTATTGTTCACATGTAACAATCCGCTTCTACTCTGCTTGAAAGACCCGTCGCCGTGCGCGACGAATTGCAGAATTATTTGCGAAGAAACTGATAACCTGCGGACTCAAATCAACCCTCTGCGTGACTGTGTTACTGAAGCAGAGCCCATATCAGCACCCCGTACCACTGTTACTGCACTGCATCCAGATAAACTCTTCTTCTTCTTGTGGATTATCTACGGCTGGCGCTGTCTTCACTTTCCTCAACGTTCATATTCGTTGCTTCCATTGCCTTCTCCCCATCACTTTACCAGTTGTATCACGAGGTATCCTTCTCTTCCGCTGGGAAGGTATCTACCGTAGTATCGTATTTGGTGCCGTGTCTTCATTCATCCTATTCACATGGCCACACCAAATCAGCTGTTATTGTTGGATGCCGTCACAGATATCCCTATTTATTGTCAGCATTTACGTCATTTCTTCTCCTGTTTATTCCATCCTAGTTCAACTTCAGATCCGTTCCTCCCCCCCCCCCTCCCCACCTAACGTCCCAGACTTACGCTTTGTATAGAACCACATTCTGGACTAAAGCGTCATACGTTCTCTTGTTAGCCGGCCGCGGTGGTCTAGTGGTTCTAGGCGCGCAGTCCGGGACCGCGGGACTGCTACGGTCGCAGGTTCGAATCCTGCCTCGGGCATGGATGTGTGTGATGTCCTTAGGTTAGTTAGGTTTAAGTAGTTCTAAGTTCTAGGGGACTGATGATCACAGAAGTTAAGTCCCATAGTGCTCAGAGCCATTTGAACCATTTTTTTGTTCTCTTGTTACTTGTGACCTGTTTATTAAATAATACCCCAAGATATCTTGCTTCTTCCACTATCCTACAATAGCTTTCCATTTACCTCCAAAGTACTTACTTTTTCTTTATAACAGCCAAGTGCTCACCCTTCTTCGTGTTCACCTTCAGTTCAGCTTTATTGTATTCCTCTTCCAGTTTCCTTAGTGTATAGCTCAGATCAGCTTCATCTTGTGCTAGTACAATCTGGTCGTACGTAAAATATAGGCTAAATATCGCGTTGTTCTTTAGTGTGACTCTTATAACCTGGCATTTTCTTTGCCATATCTGCGAGATTGCTCCTACGTGCAGCTTAAACCGGGTCGGTGACAGCCCATATTCCTGCCGCAATCCCTTATTCACCCCGGAGTCTTCTATCCAACTGTTCCCATTCCTTACTCTCGCTGTTATTTTCATATAATTTCTTAACAGCCTTCAGCAATCTTCGATCTAACTCTCTCTCACTTTCTTTCTTTCTGCTTTCCCCACAGTTTGTTTGTGGGTGCATTATTGTATACCTTCTGTGGACCAGTCTGTGCAACAAATGTCACCAGTCCAACCTCGGGGCGTTTCTCACGTAGCAGTGTCATTTTGGAGATCATGCCCATTACCAGCGTCCCTGCTCGTAATCCTGCTTGCTCTTCTTGCTGCTGCTGCTGACATGTTTCTTTCTGTACCATACCTTTCAGTACCTTCGAGTACAGTCTTCCAACGAAATGGATCACTCCCAACCCCTTATAATTATTTGCGTCATAACGTGATCCTTTCTTTTGCACTGGCCTTAGGTAAATGTTTTCCATCCAGATGGAACATCTCCAGTTAATACTCTTTCAAACAGCTTCCTCAGCATCTTCAACAATTTCGGTGCATCAAACTTTACCAACTCTGGATACATCGATTCATATCCTGTTGCCTTCTTCATTACAGCTCATTATAGCCTGTTGAAGAACTTTTATATCTACTTGTTGCACCCTCACCTCACATCTGTGTGAAAATTCAGGCCGATTTTCCTGGAATAAATCTTTAAAATATGTTGGCCATTGATCATGATTAATATTATTGTAATGTAACTTGTCAATAGTTGACACTTAACTTGATCGATCTCCGTAGCTCAACACTACCAGTCCCACCAACAATACTCTGTACATATTCACATCTTTCTTCTCACGCCTTGCTTTTGCTTTTCAACACTTCTCAACTTTTGACTGTCGTCCACATCCAGGAAAGTCATTTAAGCTTTATTTTAACCTTTGAATCGTCTCTGCTATTTCTGCATCGCACCAACTGGTTTCATCTTCTTCTCATATACAGCAAGTGCTCCTTTCGCTGCTTCATCTATGGCCCACTTTATATACTCATATTCATCTTCTACTCTTCTCTCTGCACTCTCCAGTTTGTTTGCCAGTCGCTGTTGGTGTAAGTACTGAGCATTATCTTTCGCTAGACTATCCAAGTTATGTCTTATTATCGCAGGCTCGTCAATATATTACGAATCTCGTCTGTTCGCCACTGCTTCTGAAAATATAGGGGATATAAACTTAACGTTCCACCAGATGATGGTGACGTCCACAATCAGCCCCTCTATTAACTCTGACGTCCCGAATTTTTAAATTGGCCTTTTGCCTCGAGATTAGATAATCAGTAATTGATTTCACCCCTTTTATATGGTTAAGCCATGTAAATTTATGTATATCCTTGTGACAAAGAATGTATTTTCTACTCGTAATTCATACTGCTCCAATAAATCCACCAAATTTCTCCCATTCTCATCCCTAACATCCTCCCCATACATCGCAACAACTTTGCTATCCCTCTCTTTCCCTGCTATGCTGTTAAAATCTCCTGCCACTATCTCTTCGTGGCCACTTGGAACAGCTGCTACAACCTGTATCAACATCTGCACAAAATCTTCCTTTACCTTTAACGGCGAGTCTCCAGGTGAGGCACACACTCCCACTGTCACCATATTCATGGCTCTAGCACTCAAACAGAGTTTCATCTACCTTTCGTTAACTGCTTCCCACGGGATTACGTATTTTGACCACTGTTACATTAGGTAAACTCACTGCATAGGATTGACCTGGCCACCCATTCACCACTGCAGCAGCAGTATTAGTACCATTGCGTTATGTAGAAGAACGTGAAAATAGTGGTTTGGCGATACACCAGTACCTCATATTTCTCACGTGAAACTACACTTCTAGGGTACATGCCGTTACTCGTACCAGTCAGTATAATGAGAACAGACGCTGTTGCATGCTGTGTTCTTTGTTTTCCGTCACTTTCTTTCGCAGTCGCAGTATGTAGGTTAAATACTGTCTTTTGTGAGTGTAATGAAGTATAATTAATATTGCTTTTTATTCTAAAGCATCCTCAGTGCTCAGATTTTTTGTTTGAATACAGGAAAACAAAGTGCACAAAATGTCGAGATGGCATTAGTTCTTCACAACACAAAAACGTGAACGTATGTAGTGTTAGCGAAAGCGTGTTTTAATCTACCACATATGTGTAGAAGAACGTTAGAAATGGCTTAACAAAAAATGTCACCACAGAAGATGCGTTGAATAAAGTGAGACGAGTTTGGTCTTAATTAGACCCCATTATACTAGTAACTATTTGCCTTTTGGCCGCTCTTGACCTCGCTGCTTACACATCCCGAACATTAATTCCAAACACAAACAACTGGAGTGTCACTTTTTTCCAAGAACGCATGCGTACCGTTCAAAAAATTCATTTTCCGATAATTTGTATGCCGTTGCCTTACGCCGGCGGATAAAAAAAATTGTGGACAATTCAGCGATTAGTTGCTCATCTTCGTAGTAGAAGCCGTCGTTGCTGTAATTAATTACGCTGCGTGAATACTGACTACACACTCTCGTCATGACCCAGTCACATAGCCCCTGTAGTACCCAGTCCTCATAGCAACGGGTGAACAATTCTGAGCCTCTTGAAGGGTCGCCAGAAACGTGAAGCCATGACGTGAATAAAAGAACAGCGATAGTACCATAACACTTGATTACGGAAAACCGCTATCGTGTGTAGTAAAGGCAGTATGCGGTGGTCCGTTAAGAACATTTCTAACTACCATGGCGGAGGAATGAAAGAAAAAAAAAAGCATTCTGGTTGTGTGTAACTAAAACAGGTGAGTTGGCCTCTGTAAGTGATTGTGTGTGTGTGTGTGTGTGTGTGTGTGTGTGTGTGTGCACGTACCGCTGCAGACGAGAAGTTTGCCAGACGGCCGGCCGCCTGCGGTTTGTGTTGTGGACTGGCGGGCAGTTGGCTGCTAAAAAATTCCCCCCTACTTCCCTCCCTCCCCCCCACCCTCTTCTTGTTCCGCCCGCCGGCCTTGCGTTCCATAAAAGGCTTCGGCGGCGCGCCAGTTTTAGAGGCCAGCTAAATGGCGCCATTATCTTTTCACGGCGCCCACCTCCTTGGGGCCGTTTAACCCCTGCCTGCCTGCCTGTGTGACGTCACCTCCTACTCGCAGTACAACTCGGCCGTTGACGCCACTCTACTGTGTCGCCTAAGGTCTGGCCAGCTTTCACTTCTCACGTTACGTCACCAACACCAGCATCCTCCTCCCGGGGGCATTACTAGGGTATGGCAGCCGGCACGCGAAAAAAAAATTTGCATGTTATAAACATGGACGTATGTATAAAAGTTTCTTAAAATTACTGAAACCAGTGTTTTGTTCGTCAATTATTATTATTATTATTATTATTCCATTACCGTTCCGAACTGCTTAGCATTTCTTCATCTGATGGTACATGTATTAACTGGCTGCAGCAGTGTGGGAGTCATGTTGCTGTGGCAAGATGTACAAACGAAATATATAAGCACTGAGTGTGGCGAGAATTATTTACATTAAGAGATAGATTTTGTTGCTTTACTTACAGAGATTAGTGTTGTTGTTGTGGTCTTCAGTCCTGAGACTGGTTTGATGCAGCTCTCCATGCTACCCTATCCTGTGCAAGCTCCTTCATCTCCCAGTACCTACTGCAACCTACATCCTTCTGAATCTACTTAGTGTATTCATCTCTTGGTCTCCCTCTACGATTTTTACCCTCCACGCTGCCCTCCAATGCTAAATTTGTGATCCCTTTATGCCTCAGGACATGTCCTACCAACCGATCCGATTAGTATTAGCAACAGGATATATCTCATAACGTGAATAATTCTCGCCACACTCAGCGCTTATATGTTTCGTTTATACGAGGTGCATTCAAGTTCTAAGGCCTCCGACTTTTTTTCTCCGGACTGGAAAGAGATAGAAACATGCGCATTGTTTTAAAATGAGGCCGCGTTCATTGTCAATACGTCCCAGAGATGGCAGCATCGTACGGCAGATCGAATTTTACCGCCAGCGGCGAGAATGAGAACTGTTTTAAATACTTAAAATTGCGACGTTTTCCTTACTTGAACAGCGTGCAATCATTCGTTTTCTGAATTTGCGTGGTGTGAAACCAATTGAAATTCATCGACAGTTGAAGGAGACATGTGGTGATGGAGTTATGGATGTGTCGAAAGTGCGTTCGTGGGTGCGACAGTTTAATGAAGGCAGAACGTCGTGTGACAACAAACGGAAACAACCTCAGGCTCGCACAAGCCGGTCTGACGACATGATCGAGAAAGTGGAGAGAATTGTTTTGGAGGATCGCCGAATGACTGTTGAACAGATCGCCTCCAGAGTTGACATTTCTGTGGGTTCTGTGCACACAATCCTGCATAACTACCTGAAAATGCAAAAAGTGTCATCCAGGTGGGTGCCACGAATGCTGACGGACGACCACACGGCTGCCCGTGTGGCATGTTGCCAACCAATGTTGACGCGCAACGACAGCACGAATGGGACTTTCTTTTCGTCGGTTGTGACAATGGATGAGACGTGGATGCCATTTTTCAATCCAGAAACAAAGCGCCAGTCAGCTCAATGGAAGCACACAGATTCACCGCCACCGAAAAAATTTCGGGTAACCGCCAGTGCTGAAAAAATGATGGTGTCCATGTTCTGGGACAGCGGGGGCGTAATCCTTACCCATTGCGTTCCAAAGGGCACTACGGTAACAGGTGCATCATACGAAAATGTTTTGAAGAACAAATTCCTTCCTGCACTGCAACAAAAACGTCCGGGAAGGGCTGCGCGTGTGCTGTTTCACCGAGACAACGCACCCGCACATCGAGCTAACGTTACGCGACAGTTTCTTCGTGATAACAACTTTGAAGTGATTCGTCATACTCCCTACTCACCTTACCTGGCTCCTAGTGACTTTTGGCTTTTTCCAACAATGAAAGACACTCTCCGTGGCCGCACATTCACCAGCCGTGCTGCTATTGGCTCAGCGATTTTCCAGTGGTCAAAACAGACTCCTAAAGAAGCCTTCGCCGCTGCCATGGAATGATGGCGTCAGCGTTGTGTAAAATGTGTAAGTCTGCAGGGCGATTACGTCGAGAAGTAACGCCAGTTTCATCGATTTCGGGTGAGTAGTTAATTAGAAAAAAAATCGGAGGCCTTAGAACTTTAATGCACCTCGTACATCTGGCCACATTTATATGACTTCCACACTGCTACAGACAATTAATATATGTACCATCTGATGATGAATCGCTAGGCGGTTGGAAACCGTTAATGAAAAAAAAAATTGAAGAAAACAGAAGGCGACTGGTTGCAGTAATTTCAAGAAACCTTTATTCATCACAGTCTCAGTGTTCCTCATCCATAATGGATAAAAGTTCTGTGGACGTTTCTGTGTTTGTACGTGTGTTCCACATCTCCTCCTGAACCACTGCCACAGTCTCAGCCAAACTTAATACACATCTCACTTACTGTGTGGAAACCATCGCTGTAGGGGTAACAGGCACCTGCATGCGGAAGGGGTGGACAAGGGATGTAGCGCACAACGCGAGTTCACCCATATTTCAGTCATTCAGTGTTTAATAATGACAGAGCTTAGTGACTTTCAACAAACTTCACATATAATTCCATTCCTTTACGGAACTTTTTCTCTCTGACAACCCCCACGAAATGATGCAAGATAAAAATATTATCGCTTACTACATTTTCCCTGTTCGTGCAGTAAAACTGCCACATGAACTTTTAATTTATTACTCCTTTAGTACTAACTCTGTTTGCAACTAATTTTGCAGACAGTATTCGCATATACCGTAGAATGTGCCAGCAAAATTTTATCACTGTACGACACGTAGTGCAGGAGATACGACTTCATAAACATCGAGCTGCGTGAAAACGAAACTGCAGGGTGAAAATCGCTAGAGCTACAGGTAAAATATGTATACAAGTACGTGTGAAGTATGTTAAATGAATGTGAAATGTATTAGACATGTGCGTGCGTGGGCAATGCCACGGGTAAAAAGCTCATTCTAAATCGCTAGAAGGATTTCAAACAAATTCTGTACACACATTATTAAAGATCTCGAACGAAATAATGTGGGGGGGGGGGGGAGGGGTGCAAGAATCACCTAGCTTCTGTTTTGGATGGGGGCAAATAAAATGGAGAGAGAAGGGGGGAGAAAGATGCAGAGACAGAGAGTTGGAAGGAGGAGATGAAAAAAAAAATTGTTCAAATGGCTGAAAGCACTGTGTGACTTATCACCTGAGGTCATCAGTCCCCTAGACTTAGAACTGCTTAAACCGAACTAACCTAAGGACAGCACACACATCCATGCCCGAGGCAGGATTCGAACCGGCGACCGTAGCAGGAGCGCGGTTTCGGACTGAAGCGCCTAGAACCGCTCGGCCACAGCGGCCGGCCGAGGAGATGGGCACAGATAAGGGGGAGGAGGAGTTGAACAGAGATGGGGAGAGGAGGAAATGAACAGCGAGACAGGTAAGTGGAGGAGTAAGTGGACAGAGTGAGGGTGAATGAGGAGATGGAAGTAGATGGGGTGAGGAGGGATAGACGGAGGACGAAGGAGCAGATGGACAGACGGGTGATAGGAGGAGATGGACAGAGTGGAGAGTGGAAGAGGTGGACGAAGACGGGGGGGGAGATGGACTAATAGATCACTAGGGGAAGAGGGGGAGGGCGCATAATGAAATCATTAGGAGGTTGGGACTCGACTGTTGAGCAACAATTATATGAAGGTATATTTACATAGGCTGCAAATATTGCGTATTGCCGAGAACGTTGTCGGGCGACATTGCACACATATGCACAGTAACATTACCGGCCACTATTGCCCAGCACAGTATATGCGGTAATACATTTCGAGACCAGAAATGTTTGCAACTGGCCACAAAATAGTAGAAGTTGTAAGTAGGCTGTTTAGGTTTCTTTATTGGTAACGCCACGTAGCGCTCTGTATGAAAATCATTGGCTGTGCTGTGTGCAGTCTGTGGCTGGGTGGCATTGTTGGAATAGTCGCTATTGTAGTGTTGGGCAGTTGGCTGTTACCAGCGCGTAACGTTGCGCAGTTGGAAGTGAGCCGCCAGCAGTGGTAGATGTGGGGAAAGAAATGGCGGAGTTTTGAGAGCGGATGATCTGGGCGTGTGTCCATCAGAGACAGTAAATTTGTAAGACTGGATGCCATGAACTGCTATATATATTATGACTTTTGAACACTATTAAGGTAAATACATTGTTTGTTCTCTATCAAAATCTTTCATTTACTAACTATGCCTATCAGTAGTTAGTGCCTTCAGTAGTTTGAAAACGAAGATTTTTGTGAAGTAAGTGCTTCATGAAAGGTGTAGGTTATTGTTAGTCAGGGCCATTCCTTTGTAGATATTTTTGAAAGTCAGATTGCGTTGCGTTAAAAATATTGTGTGTCAGTTTTAGTGATGGGCTAAACTGCGATTTTCCGATATCAGTGATTTCTGTGAATGCTACTTTTGAGTATCTGTGATTCTTAACTGTGATTTGTCGCAGTTAAGAGTCGCAGTTAAGGAACATAGGTCGTGTATCCCTCCGCCACTGCTATTTCTGCGATTTCTGCGATTTCTGTGACTTCTGCTACTTCTGCGATTTCTGCTACTTCTGCGATTTCTGCGACTTCTGCTACTTCTGCGATTTCTGTGACTTCTGCTACTTCTGCGATTTCTGTGATTCCTGCGATTTCTGCGACTTACCACCGCATGAGAAAGTTACATCTGTTAACACAGAAAATTGCGTCTCAACAAACCTGTCTTTGGCAAGTATGTTTTACGTTTTTTCTTCCGTTGGCTTTAATTTTGTTTTACAGAAACAACTGTGAAAATATTAATAGTGTAATTAATATGTAAGTAGCCGTACAGTACCGTAATAGTTCGTATTTAGAAAATGAATTGTAACATATTGTTATGTTCACAGGTACCTGAACTACATTTCAGTCACTCAGTGAAGTGATAACTCAAAATATCATTGTCAACAGATCTGAAGAAATTGCCACTGCGTCTTTAGACCGTTTTCGTCAGACGAGAGGTTAGTTTCTAAGCGTTTCGATGGACTTAATTACTTCAGTGTGATCGTTCTTGCAAATGTGATACTCATTATAGCAAATATTAGCAATCTACTCTGTCAATTATATTGCTAGTAATTAATGACAGCAAAAATTGTTTAATAATCCTTGTGTTTTTGCAGACACAGTTCTGACTCTGATTACTGGTTGCTGTACGTATCTATCCACATCAAGGCTGTTTTTGAGAGAGACTCGTGAAGATTCAAGACAGTTCTTAGAGGATTTGCAGTTTAAAAGTGAAATAATTGTGAAATAAGTGTGTGAATGATTAAACTGTGTTTTATTGAAGTTCTTGTGCGATTTTAAAGGAATAATAAATGTCAAATGCAGTGAGTGAATAATAAAAATCTCATTTTCCACATGTTTAAGCCGCCCTATACCCATAATTTTCCGCCACTTACTTATTGGTAAACACTTGTTGGAGAGTGACATGCCGCCCCCCCCCCCTTTCTCCACAATCTTGGTGTGACACTGACCTGTAACTTATCCCGAAGTCTACAATATGCATTTTGAGGCTGTTGATATGAAAGTGGGAAGTACAGATCTTCCAGTTAAATCAGGAATAGCTTAAGTGCATTACTTGAAAGTAACACAGGAAAAGCTTGCTTATGTAGGTGGTAGTAGTGTCGGCAAAAAGTTCTTGTGTGTGAAGTTGCCATGTAGAACATCAGGTGTAAAACTTTTCTCTCGAGTCTTGAACTGTGTCGGAACAAAAGTGAGGCATTCATATGACTGTTTTCATTTCTCTACACTTATACAGATGTCTGAGTTCTGCTGTGTTAACACTACAAAGTCCTGTAGGCATGTGGAGTATTAACCAAAACTGTCATATTAGAAGCAGAATCAAACACATTTGTTACGTTACTTGATATTTTCAGGAGAAAAAGGCAATGTTGTTTCTTATTAATATAATACATTCAGAGTCACAGCAGTATTTGACCAACCATAACTGATGCTGAATGTGCATGTCGTCATATAATATGAAGGGCTTATTTCAATAGTGGTACAAGTCCATTACCTCCACTTTTCTGTCTATAATGCGTCTGAAATTAGTGATCCAAACAAACTTCTCTAGCAAGAAGCCATATGCTTGAATATTTCTGCTATCTCAAATGCAGATTTGTCAGCGCTCGTTTAACTTTACGACTCTGTATCTCAAAATGAACAAAAATGGACTTGTACCACTATTGAAATAAGCCCTTCATATGCACACACAGCACATCGAACTCGTGAGGCACAAGGCTCTCATAACGAAGTACGTACGTCGGTCAACAGATGACACTAGGAAAAGTATGTTAACTGCGCTTTTTAGTTGCTACTTGCGACTCTTACTTGCGATATGTCACAGAAATCGCAGTTTGACTCGGTAGCGAATAGCGTAGTATGAACTTTGCTCAACAGATGGCAGTGCTAACTGCGATTTTTAGTTGCTACTTGCGACTCTTAGTTGCGACTTGTCACGGAAATCGCAGTTAGGCTTGATACCGCATAGCAGAGATGGACGTAGTACGAACTTTGGCCAAAAGATGGCACTGTTAACCGCGCTTTCTAGTTGCTACTTGCGACTCTTAGTTGCGACTTGTCACGGAAATCGCAGTTAGACCCGATACCGTATCGAAGAGATGGATGTAGTACGAACTTTGGCCAACAGATGCCACTGTTAACCGCGCTTTTTAGTTGCTACTTGCGACTCTTAGTTGCGACTTGTCACTGAAATCGCAGAAAGCAGTGCTAAATTCGAGCAATAGATGGCTCACGTCTTTGAATATTAAATACTACTTGCGACTGCTAACTGTGACTGAAATCGCAGTTAGATTCTGTAAAGTTGCTACTGTGATATCTGTGACTTCTCAGTCACTGTGATTTCTAACAGATACGCGATGTCCTGCCCACCACTAGTCAGTTTAGTGTTTATCAGAATAGGTAAAGAGCGAAATGTCTGAGTACGTTCAGTTCTGCTCAGCTGTTTGAAAATCAAATAATGAAGGAGGTTTAGCAGCACAGTAATTCATTAATTTTTTCGAAGGGGACGTTTCAAAGTGAGTACGTTCCTATTACTTTTATAACACACAAGGAATAAAATTGTAATAAACAAGAGAAATAGTACTTTGTGGATGCTTTTTTTTTTAAGTAAGCTGAATGCTTCACATGATGTAATTAGTCAACTGATGCTGAAGACACACATGTTCACAGAATTTTACCAGAATGCCAGAACACGATTTCGAATATCTCGTGCAGGCGATGTGTCCGGTTACTCGTAAAACCGATGCAAATAGAAGCGAGTGCGTACCAGCTGTAAAAAGATCGGTGATTTTGAGCTACTGGTGGTACGTACGGAAGATTAATGTACCTCTTTGAAGAGCACTACTCATCTGTAAGTCTCTTGGTGAGAGGAGATGGAGTGCTTTGATATAAGCAGGTTGCCCAAAGATTTCTTTTAGGGACATTTGAAGTAAGAATACAAATTTTACTATTATTTAATTTCTTGTTCACCGCATCTGCCAGTATTTATACTGTCAATTTCTGCCTCACGTACGTCTCGATATGGTATGAAACTCGTGGCATTAAATGCAAAAGATGTGGATGAAGTGATAGGTGTACTTTCACTCTTCGTATCCAACTTTTTTTGCGTCCCATTTTGGATAGGTTCAAAGAATTTGGGATTTTATGTGTCCTCTATCGCGCGTGATTCCGACCTCATCGGCAACAGTTTTCCAATTCCTTTTGTCAGATTGCGACCTTTGTTTACGTTAATTCTGACGTCCCGTAATTCTGGTCGCCGATGAAACGCACTTAACAAAATTTATAGTTCTCTCGTTTGTCCACTTCTCCATTGCTTTACACAATACACTCACGATAGAAAAAAACTGCAAAACTTGTGGCTGTGTGTAAGCTTGCAAACTTTCGAATAAAAGCGAAACGGTATTGTTTTCGCTCAGACAGATGACTGCAGCGCTGTCAGTGAGGAAAGTAGGAAACAAACATGGGAGGGAGAGGGAAGCATTTACAGACAAGGACAGAGGTGGATGTTGCTCTGTGATACGAAATATTCTCCAGCCTTGCTGGACAACACGGGCAACCCCTCAGCAAGAGCCTACAACACAATAGCATTGTTCAGGCATACCACAAAATTGCCGTCTGTTGCTGCCACATTGCAGCAGTATGGATGGCAACGCAATTACGGCCGTAGAATATGGTCCATCTAAACGCACCTTAACAACTGCTTCTTCCTGCTACAGAGATGTCGGTTTCATGTTGTTCACTATTAGGTCGATTTTTATCCCAAGTGAGCCAACTCGACAAAACAAGAGAGATGAGCTACAACCCTCACAAAGACCTGAATACCAAATAGCAAAGTTTTGGCAAAATGTACAGGGCTGGTGTTTATTGTGAACGATTTATGTAGACATTTTGAACTTTAGGATCCTGCCATCAGTGTGGAATTCCACGAAACTGTCAGTACACGAAGTAGTATAGCAGGGGATTTAGCAGGGGTGTCCAGATCATACGGACAGTCTCTGTCAGCGTGACTGGCAGCGAGGGATGCCATACAAAACTTAAGCTCATACTCTCCTGTCTCAACACCTGTGGGACAGAGTAGGGCAGCAAGCCCACAGCTTATGATTCTATTATACATGCCACACTCACAATCACTGTTATGTTAATCATTGATCGTTCTCAACAAGACGTTCTTAAAGACACTGCAAACTAGGTGAAGAGGTTTTGAATGTAAACCTTGTACTGTTGCAACTGATTTGCCTTTTCTTCACATTTTTATACAGGAAAAGCAGTTGTGTTTTATAGACCCAAATTTCAGAACAGTATTATGGAAAAAAAGATTTCTCATCGAATGTTTTAACGCAAGTTTTCAAAAATCTGACGTTGTTATTTTTGTCACTGGTGTGTGTGTTTGTTTCTACTGCATCACATCTCTCTATATCTCTCTCTCTCTCTTTCTCTATCACACACACACACACACACACACACACACACACACACACACACACACACGTGTGTTGTACTTTGCTGGCGTCATCGGCCCAGCTGCCTTGGCTATATCTGGAGACGGGGGGCGGCAGTGTGCTCCCACTCTGCTCTGGACAAGTGTCCCCGTCTAGGGCTGCCCTAATTAGGCCGCCGTGCCAGGCAGTGTGGGGGTGGTCAGTGCAGTGAGTCAGAAGGGGGCCGCCGGATTCGGCAGCCGTAATTGCCAGCCGCCCCCGCAAGAACGCCTCCGAGAGGCTCCGCTAAATCCTCAGCCAGTGGCCTGGTGGCGGCCGCTCTCTGGCCGGACTCTCTCGTGCAGCCGGCGGCGATTTCCACACCTCCACCCCTCTTCCACCCCTCTACCTATCTCCCTTTATTTCCTGGCATTTGTAACGATTTTGCAAGTGTCTGGCTTTTGAACAGGTTTCAAGTAAAATATTAACCTACCCCAAAATCCAAAAAACTGCTTAAAATACGAAAAGATTTTCCACATTTTAATAACGATTACGAGACAGACGTAGTGAGCCTTAAAAACAAACATCTCTCAAGAAATGACTGCTGGAAGTCAGGACATAATAACAACCCTGCAACGTTCGTAAAAACGACCTGAATGTGAAGGTAACACATAAACCAAAACAATAATAATAATTTAATATTACGAGTCAAATTTTTACGTTCCTGCATGTGGTCACGAATATCCTCTACATGGTCAGGTGTCCCTTACTCGCCCAGGAAAACTCTGAGACAGTTTAGCGGTGCCAACACCCAGCATAGTTTATGGTTTTCGGCTGCTGTGCAACAGGCGTTAATCAGGAAACAAAATGTTTGTGGCTGTCTGTGCTTCTAGGACACTGAAACGTAGACCCCGTCCGACCCTGGTCTCTAAATGTCATATACAAAATGCTGTAACTTTCGATATTACCAGGTTACATTGGTGATAGTAGAAATTGTTATTGTGAGGCCGTTTCCATGCGCAACATCTGTAAATACGATTCACCAAAACTAATCCTGCAACGAAGAAGTATATACTGTAGGAGCCCGCGAGATACAGCCTCCTGTGTGAGTGTAGCGTAGACTAGCGGAGGTGATGGTGGGGTCATGTTGTGCACCAAGGCGCTAATAAGAGATCATCCAGTCAGTAATAATTTATTAGCAAGACTTTTAAATTCGTTGTGTTTTCTTTCCGACGCTCCCTAGCCGCGGCCGTGCTCCGCCCACACTGAACAAATGCGCAGAGTAGGACGTCAGTGCACGGCGAGTAATTGGCAGGCACGGCCTCTGGCGTTGTCGGAGGTCAGCGCTGCGTGCCCGTCACAGGAGGTCGCAGAGGTCAGCGCGTCGCTTCAACCCGGCCGTCTGTCGGAACCTCACCGTTCTCGTTGAGTCGAGCTGCACTTAGACTGTGTCCCGGAGATCTACGTGCCCCTGGCGTCGGTTGTCGAGATGGCGTGTAGGCGGAAGACCCAACAGTGACACCAACAGCAGCCCGACAGGCGGTCCCAGTACACAGCCGGTAAGGCGGTGCTTCTGTTGCCCCAGGAGTGGCGGCCCACACGCCCTGCTCTGAAGTTCAGTTGCTCGCGCAGTGGCACGTCGGTTGTTCTTTCACAGAAGATGGGCCGGGCCCTTGTCTTCGGTCACCCACTGGTGTGACCAGGAGCAGTGCAGCTCGCAGGGTCCAAGTCCTCTCCACAGCCAGACGGCTGCGGCTTCGTAGCAGTGGACTCCCAGGCGGCATCGGCTGTAGACACTTTGTTGTATTCACTGTCGTGTCCTGACATACGTGAGACAGGGAAAAAGGGGTTGCTGGTCAGTCTGCACTCCGGAGCGGTACAGAGCAGAAGGACTATTCACAGTGAAGGCATTTGTTTTCTTCTATCTGAGCCAACACTAGTACAGGCAGGTGGTGAGACTCGGTAGGGAACTCGTTGTCGAGACTCTTGGACAAACAGGGTTTTGAAATAGTTGTTTATTCCAGGCAGGACTAACTAATACACTGGAGGCTAGTTCTAGGGTTAGAAAAAGCATGAATAACACTGTTACGACAGAAGCCAGTGCAGAAGTCCCAGGAGTGGATGCTAAGCACAGTAGCAAACACTAACAGCATCTTAAGGCAACAACTTAGATGCAAAGCAAAACATAATGAATGTGACGCTGTTCACTGAGGCACTCCAAGTGAGAGAGAGCAGACTTACGCGGAGCTGGACCGAGGCTGGAGTCGACGGACGCCGATTCGGCGCCCAGATCGTCTGACTGAGAGCTCTGCCAAAAAAAGGAATCTAGGGGTTTTAAAGAGTGGCGTGGGGGCACTGTTTATCCCACCTAAAGCCACCTAGCCAATCCCGCAGGTCTCTTGCAGGCGCCTGCCAATCACGGTTTAGTTAGGTCCCCTCTACTGCTCCTAAGGTGGGGATGTTAACGCAGTTGCACTAAGTAAGTCCGTATTTGGTATCAACATTGTTCAGCTGAAAGCTAAACGTAACTGCTCTGCCAAATAAGGCTTACAACATTATTGTTATACGTCATTTAGCCTCGCCCCTCGGGCTTCCCGGAGTTGGGACTGCTGGGTCAACAGTTTTCGGCGTTTTCGCTCTCTTTCTAACCCTTGTGAGTCTACTGGCGTTGCTGTTCTCAGGGCTGGTATCAAGCTGGCTTTATACACTAGTCCGTGCCTGTTGGTTACAAAGTTCTACGGTGACAACCTACTTCAGCGTCTAGACGACATATGAAGTTACATGTTAATTCCTTGAAGAGTAACTAACGCCCTGGGACCACGTCTGGCGCCGTCTGCATTTCCGCAAGGCTCTCCCCTTACTGTTCACTTCTTGTAACAATATCTCTCCTAGTTTCGTCTGTCCTCAGCATCGCCTCTGCTTCCGCGCCTTGGAGCGCCTGTCCTCCTTTCTCACGGCTTCAAGATAACACTACAGCAGCAAGGAATAATCAATATATGTCATCACCAGGGCATCCTGCAACTAGCAGAGCTGACACCCCCCCCCCCCCCCCCAATCAGAATCAGTGGTGCAGATGGGATGGTCTAACTCCGAGCGTGAGTGGAAGGGAGGCGGGGGCTTTACAGCAGTTGATGACGTCATTACCCCTGTACGGGTTACCAAGCGCGCTCCCGTTTTCAGAGTCTATCAGCGCTCTCGGCTGGCGTAATGTTTAACTTCAGAACTTCAGGTCGTTCCTCTGTGCAAAGTTTGCAATATGAAAGGCGTCCTTGTGTCATCTCTAGGTGAAGTTACTGTGCTGGAGTACGCTGTCACCAGCACACCAGTCAGCCAAAATGTAGCAAGAGGGTAGATAGTAGACTCTGGATCAACTGCGCCTGTCAGGAGAGAGGCCAAAGGCAGACTCGCAGACAACACGCCGCCAACGCCCTCTTGACCGCCAGTTCTCTTATTTAGATCGCCGCCGCGGACGGGAGGGGTCAGTCTGTCTCACTCGGCCTCAGGCGCTAGCGCAGTCAACTCAGTCACTAGCTCACGTCACTGACCCACCAACTCGCACTCCAGTTTGGCGCGTAGCGGGACTCGTACTTCACCAGCAATGATACCAACGTGGACTGTTACGAAAGAGCTTGTACCACAACACATAGAGATGAGTGGCTTCTTGTTTACGTAAATAAAGGACCCTGTTAATACATGTGGTGCATTTGTGTTCTAGAAAGGGGATTGTTGTTGTTATGGTCTTCAGTCCAGAGACTGTTTGATGCAGCTCTCCTGTGCAAGCCTCTTCATCTCATCCTCTGCACCCTACATCCTTCTGAATGTGCTTAGTGTATTCATCTCTGGCTCTCCCTCTACGATTTTTACCCTCCACACTGCCCTCCAATCCTAAATTTGTGATCTCTTGATGCCTCAGGACATGTCCTACCAACCGATCCCTTCTTCTAGTCAAGTTGTGCAACAAGCTCCTCTGCTCCCCAATTCTATTCAATACCTCCTCATTAGTTATGTGATCTACCCATTTAAACTTCAGCATTCTTCTGTAGCACCACATTTCGAAAGCTTCTATTCTCTTCTTGTCCAACTATTTATTCTCCATGCTTCACTTCCATACATGGCTACACTCCATACAAATACTTTCAGAAATGACTTCCTGACACTTAAATCTATACTCGATGTAAACAAATTTCTCTTCTTCAGAAACGCTTTCCTTGCCATTGCCAGTCTACATTTTATATCCTCTCTACTTCGACCATCATCAGTTATTTTGCTCCCCAAATAGCAAAAGTCCTTTACTACTTTAAGTGTCTCATTTCCTAATCTAATACCCTCAACATCACCCGACTTAATTCGACTACATTCCATTATCCTCGTTTTGCTTTTGTTGATGTTCATCTTATATCCTCCCTTCAAGACACCATCCATTCCATTCAGCTGCTCTTCCAAGTCCTTTGCTGTCTCTGACAGAATTACAATGTCATCGGCGAACCTCAAAGTTTTTATTTCTTCTCCATGGATTTTAATACCTACACCGAATTTTTCTTTTGTTTCCTTTACTGCTTGCTCAATATACAGATTGAATAACATCGGGGAGAGGCTACAACCCTGTCTTACTCCTTTCCCAACCACTGCTTCCCTTTCATGCCCCTCGACTCTTACAACTGCCATTTGCTTTCTGTACAAATTGTAAATAGCCTTTCGCTCCCTGTATTTTACCCCTGCCACCTTTAGAATTTGAAAGAGAGTATTCCAGTCAACATTGTCAAAAGCTTTCTCTAAGTCTACAAATGCTAGAAAGGGGATACCGCCCACCAAACAACATCCTCTCCCTTGATTCTTCCTATGGTACAAGACTACAGTTGCCATATATTGCCTCATTACTGAAGAGCGTTGTATCTTCTCTGTCTGTTTGTACTTCAGTTCTTCCGAGTGTTAACATTGGTTACGCCGCTGTTCCATGCTCGGTGGATGTATCGCCTTTAGCGTCATCCCAGCCAGCTTTAACAAAACTGTATTCCTACACATTATTACTGTGCTGCGGCCCAACAGTGCCATATGTCCGACAGAACAAGGTTTTTATTGTTGAGCGCAGTGAGGTGGTCATACATACAAATGCGAGCAGCTGCAAGCTTTCGAAGAAAGCTGCTGTGGCAAGAGAGAATCCGTAGTACAGATGATACACATGCGCTTTTTTAGACAGACGACGGAATACTGGAAACGAGATTGGGAGCAGGCAGCAGTGCAGTAATGCGAAAACTGTCGAGTAATCCACGCAGTGTTTCATCAGCCCAGAAAATTCCAGCGGCACACTCGGTAGGCGCCTGACTTCATCAGTAGCGAGAGTCGGCTTTATCCGTGGCCGATTTTACAAATACTTGCACGTGTTGAACGCTGTGAAGATGTCTTGCTGCTCTTCTGGACAAGGTGAAGACAGACCATCTTGTCAGTGGATGACCAAGACGAAGAGACACTACAGCGGGTGTTCTTGTGCGAAACTGTACAGCTAGGTCATCCGTTGCCTGCCTGTGTCACGGCTCTGTTATCGACGCAGGATTACAGGACTCTGCGCGTTAAGGTAGACTGCCGCTGGAGACATCGACGTCCACGTGTGTAAACCGTGACGATTTATCTGTTCGAATAAGCGTAAGCTAAAAGCCAACGAAGAAAATGACATGATCCGCATGAGTTAAAAAGCCTTTTGAATGCTGCAAATGAATGCATTTAAGCACTCGGTTATTTTTCAACTTTATTAAGAAGCTATCATCAGTGAGTGTTCTGGAATGTTACATTATGTTGGTTTGCACTTACTGATTTTAGATTTAAAACGGTGCACATATTATTTTAAGGTAGAATGGGAGATAAGTTAAATTTTCCTCTTGAGGAATGAGGCTTTAAGTCTTTTCTTTCGTTCTTTTGTGCCTTATTAACATAGTGACATTCCTGCTGTGGCCGCTAGTATTTTATGTTGCTAGAAACTCGCCTTGATGCAGCTTGCCGGCCGGTGTACGAATTTTGCAATTGATTTTAAACTAACTTCCCGATGTGCTAGAGATCTGAAACTTTCAACTCGATGAGAATGTAGTATTAATCCGCTTTCGCGCTCGATGTGGGCCGGCCGCGTGGCCGAGCGGTTCTAGGCGCTTCAGTCTGGAACCGCGCGACGGCTACGGTCGCAGGTTCGAATCCTGCCTCGAGCATGGATGTGTGTGGTGTCCTTAGGTTAGTTAGGTTTAAGTAGTTCTGAGTTGTAGGGGACTGATGACCTCAGAAGTTAAGTCCCATAGTGCTCAGAGCCATTTCAACCATTTTTTGATGCAGCTTGATACACGTGAAGTAGCGTATGGTACAAAAGTGGAGTGAGGTACAAGCGACCGAGGGCACGATATGTACCGGTCCCGTGGGAGAGTCCGCCAGTTGTGCTGAACTTGCTTCTTATTGGTCGACACGTTCAGGTGCTAGGCGCCAAAACTCGTAAGTTCTCTTATTAATTATTTATATAGTTTTCGTTGTATTTAACCCAGTTTTTAATGTGACTACCCTATAAATCTGTCGTTTTTGTTCATTAAGTTTCACTAGTTTTGAGAAACATAAGAGTAACGATATTTCAACCGAAGTGTTTCGGACACCTTCGGGTCACTTCCGAAGCACTTCGGCTGTGCTAGTCACTCTGTTTCGGGCGTTCTGGAGCGCGGGACACGTATCTCAGTATCGTACGTTACTTGCAAGGGAACCTCCCCATCGCACCCTCCTCAGATTTAGTTATAAGTTGGCACAGTGGATAGGCCTTGAAAAACGGAACACAGATCAATCGAGAAAACAGAAAGAAGTCGTGTGGACCTACGAAAAAAATAAGCAAAATATACAAACTGAGTAGTCCATGGCAAGATAGGCAACTACAACGAGAGTGTGAGCTCAGGAGCGCCGTGGTCCCGTGGTTAGCTTGAGCAGCTGCGGAAGGAGAGGTCCTTGGTTCAAGTCTTCCCTCGAGTGAAATTGTAATTTTCTATTCTCAGACAATTATCAAAGTTGAAGCACTCACACACAATCAACTTTACTGTCCAAAATTCCAGGACATGTTCAGATTTGCTTGGACATATGCAGGATTTGACGGTCTACACACGGAAAAATTTGAAAAAGTTAAAAACATGTGTTTTGACAGAGCACAGGGAAAACTGTGTGATTGTGAAACTGTTGCATTCATTTGTTGCAGTTTATGTGACAAACTCTTATGTTTTCATCACTTTTTGGGAGTGATTATCACATCCACAAGATAACCTAAATCGGGCAAGGTAGAAGAATCTTCTTACCCGTTCGCCAATTGTACAAGTTAGGTGGGTCGACGACATATTCCTGTCATGTGACCCACATGCCGTCACCAGTGTCGTATAGAATATATCAGACGTGTTTTCCCGTGGAGGAATCGGTTGACCTATGACCTTGCGATCAAATGTTTTCGGTTCCCATTGGAGAGGCACGTCCTTCCGTCTACTAATCGCACGGTTTTGCGGTGCGCTCGCAAAACACAGACACTAAACTTATTATAGTGAACAGAGACGTCAGTGAACGAACGGACAGATCATAATTGCGAAAATAAAGAAAGAAAACTTTTCACTCGAGGGAAGACTTGAACCAAGGACCTCTCGTTCCACAGCTGCTCACGCTAACCACGGGACCACAGCGCTCCTGAGCTCACACTATCCTTGATGTTGCCTATCTTCCGCATGGACTACTCAGTTTGTATATTTTGCTTATTTTTTCATAGTTCCACACAACTTCTCCCTGTTTTCTCGATTGATCTGTGTTCAGTTTTTCAAGGCCTATCCACTGTGCCAACTTATAACTAAATCTGAGGGGGGTGCGATGGAGAGGTTCCCTTGTTAGATGGCAATATGTAATAGACACTATGTTTCCGGTGTTCTTCAGAGTCGGACATGTGTATCATATTTTGGAAGTTGGCTGGAAAAGTTACCATATAATTAAGAAAGATATGTCAAGTGTTGTAAAATACGGTGTAAATGTGTGAATGTTTGAATAACAACCAAACAGGATACATTACTGAGAACTGGCGCCTACCATCATTGTCAGTACTACATATCTTGCTCTCTGTAGATGCAGAGACTAACCTGGGCAAGTGCTATCCCGAAAAAAGCACGAACACAGATTCGAACTGACAAAGTAGCAGCCTCTGCCGAAGAAGATCCCGCGACCGACGAGCTGTCTTCTACGCTGGGATCCTAACTTTAGAAGACGACAGATTGGTGGCAAGAACTATCAGACTCTCTTATTCAGTCTCTTCAGATCTCTCCAGCTTCCACATCTGACTTCCAAAGCGACACATAATTTATAACAAGTTAAAATCGAACTTTCCGTGTTTCTCCATATTCTTTGCATACGCTGGGTATGACACCGTGGATTCACGCAAAAGAACGCAAAGAGTGCTACTTTCAGCCTGTTGCCGCATCAGCTTTAGCAGTAAAGTCGTCAAGAAATGAGACTCGTCTAACTGAAGTACCCTTCTGTTTAACGTTAAAATTCTTATGTGCACTCTTTTAAAACTGAAATCAATATCTCCAAATGAACATAATGTAACATTCTTGGACCCAAGCTGATGATATCTTCTCAATAAAGGTGAAGCGCGTCATGGTAATGAAAGGCGTTTATTTACAGCTTACAAATGATATACGAGGTCTGTTAGAAAAGTATCTGACTTTTTGTTTGTTTGCGAACACCTGTCGGATTTGAATGTAGCGCGCTTGCATGAGCCGGCCTTCAACCTTCGTGCCCATGCGTGAATTTTTTCCCGCCTGTCGTTAGCCCCAGTTTCTGGCACGCAGCAGTTGAGCGAGGTAGTGTGTGGTGCTCGGTTCGCTTTTTCGGTGCAAGGGAAACGGCGTGGCGACTGGGGCAGAGCTACTGCATCAAATTTTGCCAGAAACTGGGCGACAACCAGGTGGAAGCCATTCAGAAGACTCATACGGCTTTCGGGGATGATGCTGTGGGCATGGCACAGATTAAGGAGTGGTACATCCTGTTCAAAGATGGAGAGCGAGCCACGATCTGGTCGGCCATCAGCATGCCGAAATGACGAGGTTACTGCTGTGGTGACGTGAGACCGTCGTGTGACTGTTACAGAAACTGCGGATCAGGTGGGCATCAGCACTTTTATCGGCACAGTACATCGTGACCGATGATTTGGCACGAAGAGAGTGTCGACAAAATTCGTGCCCAAGCTACTGACGACGGAGAAAAAGCGACTTCATGCTGAGTCTCACAGGAACTGCAGGACTCTGCAAACAGTGATCCGGCTTCGTGAACACCATACTCATTTGTGACGAGTCCTGGGTCTACGGGCACACCCATAAACCAAACCCCAGTCGTCACAGTGGAAGCATTCAAATGGCTCCCCGCATTATGGGACTTAACATTTGACGTTATCAGTCCCCTAGACCTTAGAACTACCTAAACCTAACTAACCTAAGGACATCAGACAAGTCCATGCCCGAGGCAGGATTCGATCCTGCGACCGTAGCAGCAGCGCGGTTCCAGACTGAAGCGCCTAGAACCGCTCGGCCATAGCAGCCGGCGTGTAAGCATTCTCCGTCACAACACGAAAGAAGGTGCAGCAATGTCAGAGTCATGCTGACAGCTTTCTTTGACCCCCGCGGTGTGGTACACCACGAGTACACATAACAAGATCAATCACCAAAGAGTGCTACAAGGGTGTCCTCCGTCGCCTACGTGATGCTGTGCAGCGCAAGAAATCAGTCTCGCAGTCAACGGGAAATTGCGCCTCCATCACGACAATGCTCCTCGTACTTGATTCAGACTCTTCTGGCGAAAAACCGGATCCCTGTGCTTCAGTAGGCTGCTCACTCTCCTGGTATGGCCCCCTGCCACTTGCGCCCCTTCCACAATCTCAAGAGGCCATTGATAGGAACGCCATTTCAGACAAGAGAGGACATTACGCCAGCAACGACAGCCGGGCTACACTCCATTCCGAAAGAGGCTTTTACGGCGTCCTCCAACAATGGCGGCACCGCTGGGAGGAGTGTGTGGAGTCCCAAGGGAACTACGAGGCGTGTTTTTTGAGTAAGTACCGTTTTGAAATTTAAAAAAAGACGTGCTAAGATATCTCAATAATTTTATTTTTACATGAAAGCCTGTACCTTAATCTACGCACTCACGCCATTACAGTCTGATTCTTCCTTGTTTACGTAGTGTACTGGGTGTTTAAGATGCCTCCGATAATCGTGAGTCCCGCCGACTGTGGAGTACGGGCTGTTATAAGATTTCTTATTGCTAATGGCCTAAAAGCGATCGATATTCGTCGTGAGATCTGTGCAGTTTACGGAGAAAACATTATGAGTGATGGAATGGTGGGTGAGAGCATTTAAAGATGGCCGTACAAATGTGCATGATGAACAACGGAGTGGGCGTCCTTCGGTCATTAATGAAAGTTTGGTGCAGGACGTGGACAATAAGGTGAGAGAAAACAGACGCTTTACGATTTCCTCCTTGCACGATGACTTCCTAATGTTTCTCGTAGTGTTTTGTATGGCATTGTGACCGAGCACTTGAATTACCGAAAATTGTGCGCACGTTGGGTACCGAATATGTTGACGGATGTGCACAAAACCAAACGTTTAGACAGTGCATTGACTTTCCTTGAGCGGTACCACAACGACGGTGACGATTTCTTAAGCCAACTTGTTGCGGGTGATGAAACATGGGTGGCCTACGTCACACCAGAATCAAAGCAACAGTCCATGGAAGTTGAGCAAGGACATCGTTTTGCTGCAAGACTATGCTCGTCCGCATGTGGCGAATCAGACCAAAGATCTCATCACATCTTTTCGATGGGTAACTCTAGAATCTAGATCATCCTCCGTACAGCCCCGATCTTGCGCCCAGTGACTACCGTCTGTTCCTGCACTTGAAGAAACACCTGGGCGGTCAGCGTCTTGAAGACGATGACGAAGTCAAAACAGTGGTGACGCAGTAGTTAACAAGTCACACGGCAGACTTCTGTGAGGAGGGTATTCAAAAACTGGTACAACGTTATGATAAGTGCCTCAATATTGACGGAAATTATGTAGAAAAGTGGATTAAGGTACAGGCTTTCATGTAAAAATAAAATTATTGAGATATCTTAGCACGTCTTTTTTTAATTTTCAAAACGGTACTTACTTAAAAAACACGCCTCGTACTTTGAAGGTGATTAGGTGTTCAGTGCTCCAGGTAAGCCAGTTCTTTTTTTCTCGACCAAGGGTCGGATACTTTGAAAGGTGGCTACACTGAGCCACAGCGCCAGAAATCGCGCCAGAGAGTATTGTTCCGCCGCCTCCACTGGCAGTGATTATTGAGACGTAGCGGCAGGCAGTTCTTGCCGAGAAGTTGTGGTGGACACTGCTTGTAGCTGAAGTTGGAATGAGATGGGGTAGTAGTGAGTGTTTGTTCGATGTTTTATGCAGCTATGTGATGGGAGAGATAGCACATGTTATTCCAATAGAGATATTGTAATGGTCAGAGTGCTTTTCGTCAATATATATGAAGGTAATAAATATTATGTTGTCTATTTATTTGTGTGTCCTGAATAATGTGTCATTACAGGTTCAGTCAACAAAGCATCTGGCTTGTGTTCTTGTATTAGAGTGTAATTCTGGGTTTCTTGCACAATTATAGTATTTCTAATTTTCTTGTATCACGTCAGTATAAATGATATTTAAAAATTCTTGTCTTGTTGAAGAAGAACCGTGCCAGATGTGCGTTGAGTCATACTACCACATACAGAACAGCTACACTTGTGCTTGTTGTTTCGTAGGTTTTATAGTTGCTGGGGACTTAATTAATTAATTGTGTTAACGAAAATTTTCATTTCATTCTTTGTTGTTGTTCTATGCAGTCAGATTGCGTAATAATACTAGTCAGGGCCAGCCGTTTACGAGACTTGCGTAATCGGACAGACAGCTACAAAAAAATATTTTCTTTAATATTTAATTAAGCCCCCATGCAACTTTTATAACAAACCTCAAAGGTGCTGAAGAAAATTGCCACTTGATTGAATATCTTGAATCGCGCTATTAATCGATCACGCTCAGAGGACCTGAGATATAACAACAGAGACATACACTCCTGGAAATGGAAAAAAGAACACATTGACACCGGTGTGTCAGACCCACCATACTTGCTCCGGACACTGCGAGAGGGCTGTACAAGCAATGATCACACGCACGGCACAGCGGACACACCAGGAACCGCGGTGTTGGCCGTCGAATGGCGCTAGCTGCGCAGCATTTCTGCACCGCCGCCGTCAGTGTCAGCCAGTTTGCCGTGGCATACGGAGCTCCATCGCAGTCTTTAACACTGGTAGCATGCGGCGACGGCGTGGACGTGAACCGTATGTGCAGTTGACGGACTTTGAGCGAGGGCGTATAGTGGGCATGCGGGAGGCCGGGTGGACGTACCGCCGAATTGCTCAACACGTGGGGCGTGAGGTCTCCACAGTACATCGATGTTGTCGCCAGTGGTCGGCGGAAGGTGCACGTGCCCGTCGACCTGGGACCGGACCGCAGCGACGCACGGATGCACGCCAAGACCGTAGGATCCTACGCAGTGCCGTAGGGGACCGCACCGCCACTTCCCAGTAAATTAGGGACACTGTTGCTCCTGGGGTATCGGCGAGGACCATTCGCAACCGTCTCCATGAAGCTGGGCTACGGTCCCGCACAACGTTAGGCCGTCTTCCGCTCACGCCCCAACATCGTGCAGCCCGCCTCCAGTGGTGTCGCGACAGGCGTGAATGGAGGGACGAATGGAGACGTGTCATCTTCAGCGATGAGAGTCGCTTCTGCCTTGGTGCCAATGATGGTCGTATGCGTGTTTGGCGCCGTGCAGGTGAGCGCCACAATCAGGACTGCGTACGACCGAGGCACAGAGGGCCAACACCCGACATCATGGTGTGGGGAGCGATCTCCTACACTGGCCGTACACCACTGGTGATCGTCGAGGGGACACTGAATAGTGCACGGTACATCCAAACCGTCATCGAACCCATCGTTCTACCATTCCTAGACCGGCAAGGGAACTTGCTATTCCAACAGGACAATGCACGTCCGCATGTATCCCGTGCCACCCAACGTGTTCTAGAAGGTGTAAGTCAACTACCCTGGCCAGCAAGATCTCCGGATCTGTCCCGCATTGAGCATGTTTGGGACTGGATGAAGCGTCGTCTCACGCGGTCTGCACGTCCAGCACGAACGCTGGTCCAACTGAGGCGCCAGGTGGAAATGGCATGGCAAGCCGTTCCACAGGACTACATCCAGCATCTCTACGATCGTCTCCATGGGAGAATAGCAGCCTGCATTGCTGCGAAAGGTGGATATACACTGTACTAGTGCAGACATTGTGCATGCTCTGTTGCCTGTGTCTATGTGCCTGTGGTTCTGTCAGTGTGATCATGTGATGTATCTGACCCCAGGAATGTGTCAATAAAGTTTCCCCTTCCTGGGACAATGAATTCACGGTGTTCTTATTTCAATTTCCGGGTGTGTAGTTTAGAGAAGAGGCATTTGCAGTTGACTTCACAACGAGTCTACTGCCGCAAAGGTACATTTATCGTAAGGACTGCCAGGGCTAGGTAAGCCAAGGTAGTGCTCGTTCGGAGACATATGGGCAGTCGTTTTCCCGTCGCTCCTTTTCCGAGTGGAACAGGAAAGGGAATGACTAATAGTGGTGCAAGCTATCGTCCGCCGTGTGCCGTATTGTGGTTTGGGGAGTAAGTATGTCGTTGTAGACTACGGTCTAGGCGAGGGAAAAAAATCCTGTTCGCTACAAGTGTCGCCTGTCCACAGGTTCGACAGTATACGTGCCTGCAGTTTTTCCGCCAGCCCGTATCCCGCGCCCCGCTCTTGAGAGACTCGGCCCCAGAGTGCAGAGTACACGCGCGGCAGACATCGGAAGCCGGCGAGGACGTGAGAGGCTGCTCGGCAGCCGAGTGACGCACTGGGCGAGCTTCCGGCGCGGCGGGAGCGCCCTGAGGGCCGCGGAGGGCCGCGTGTCGCCGACCTGCGCTCTGCGGCCCAGCTGAGGTTCGCTTTTAGCGCCGCCGCCGCCGCCGCCGCTCGCCTTGGAAATTGAATCACGTGGGTGGGGGGCGGGTGGAGGCTGCCGGCTGGATCCAGTTCCGCCGCACGCTGCCGGCTGGCTTCCGGGGACGGGTCAAGGTCGCCGCCGTGGCCTCCACGCTGGTGCGCTGCGTCACGCGCTGCCCGAGTCCAGCTCCTCGCGTGCAGACGCCAGATGGCGTGCCCTGCGCTCCTACTCCACCAGTACTGCCCGACGCATCGGGCGAGGCAAGCAACGGTCCCAGTTTTTCGATTGTTTACACAATGCGTTCGGTATATCTCATCATCGAGGGTAGCCTCGAACGACGTGCAGCAAGTACGAGGTGCATTCAACTAATAGGGCCTCCGATTTTTTTTTTAATTGACTACTCACCCGAAATGGTTGAAACAGGCGTTACTTCTTGACGTAATCGCCCTGCAGACGTACACATTTTTCACAACGCTGACGCCATGATTCCATGGCAGCGGCGAAGGCTTCTTTAGGAGTCTGTTTTGACCACTGGAAAAGCGCTGAGGCAATAGCAGCACGGCTGGTGAATGTGCGGCCACGGAGAGTGTCTTTCATTGTTGGAAAAAGCCAAAAGTCACTAGGAGCCAGGTCACGTGAGTAGGGAGCATGAGGAATCACTTCAAAGTTGTTATCACGAAGAAACTGTTGCGTAACGTTAACTCGAAGTGCGGGTGCGTTGTCTTGGGGAAACAGCACACGCGCAGCCCTTCCCGGACGTTTTTGTTGCAGTGCAGGAAGGAATTTGTTCTTCAAAACATTTTCGTAGGATGCACTTGTTACCGTAGAGCCCTTTGCAACGCAATGGGTAAGGATTACGCCCTCGCTGTCCCAGAACATGGACACCATCATTTTTTCAGCATTTTTTTGGTGGCGGTTAATCTGTGTGCTTCCATTGTGCTGACTGGCGCTTTGTTTCGGGGTTGAAAAATGGCATCCACGTCTCATCCATTGTCACAACCGACCAAAAGAAAGTCCCATTTGTGCTGTCGTTGCGCGTCAACATTGCTCCGGCAACATGCCACACGGGCAGCCATGTGGTCGTCCGTCAGCATTCGTGGCACCCACCTGGATGACACTTTTCGCATTTTCAGGTCGTCATGGAGGATTGTGTGCACAGAACCCACGGAAATGCCAACTCTGGAGGCGATCTGTTCAACAGTCATTCGGCGATCCCCCAAAACAATTCTCTCCACTTTCACGATCATGTCGTCAGACCGGCTTGTGCGAGCGCGAGGTTGTTTCGGTTTGTTCTCACACGATGTTCTGCCTTCATTAAACTGTCGCACCCACGAACGCACTTTCGACACATCCATAACTCCATCACCACATGTCTCCTTCAACTGTCGATGAATTTCAATTGGTTTCACACCACGCAAATTCAGAAAACGAATGATTGCACGCTGTTCGAGTAAGGAAAACTTCGCCATTTTAAGTATTTAAAACAGTTCTCATTCTCGCCGCTGGCGCTAAAATTCCATCTGCCGTACGGTGCCTCATTTTAAAAGAATGTACATGTTTCTATCTCTTTCCAGTCCGGAGAAAAAAAAAAATCGGAGGCCTTAGAAATTGAATGCACCTCGTACAACTCGACGCAAAGCGGCTGCTCTCGATTGTTACGTAAACGCCGTGGGCCACTGCTTCGTCAGTGGTGAGAGACCTATACCTGAAGTCTGGTATTCTCGGCACACTCCCAATACTGTGGGTCACGGAATACTGAATTCTCCAACGACTTCAGAAATGCAACGTCCCACGCGTCTAGATCCAACTACCATTCCGCGGTCAAAGTCTGTTAATCCCCCTCGTGCGGCCATGATCACGTCGGAAACATTTCCACACGAATCACCTGAGTGCAAATGACACCTCTGCTGATGTACTCTCCTTGTATACCTTACGTTCGCGCTACTACCGCCATCTGTGTGTGTGTGTGTGTGTGTGTGTGTGTGTGTGTGTGTGTGTGTGTGCATATCGCTAACCCATTGCTTTCATTACGCCAATCTAAACCGATACAGTTATGGTAATTTGTAGTAGCTTACTTTATACATGTACGGTAGGTGGGGCTAAGTGTTCGCAAGTTTTGCATGATGGCGTGAGGGGAGTACCTAGTGGAAGCCAGAGATATGAACATTTCACTGTAGTTAAAGCATCTGTTGGTCTGCAAATGCATCTCTCAAAGTAATTTTACATTATTTTGGTAACCCATTAATCCCAATTTTCCAAGGCTAAACCAGTGCCTACACTTGCCCCATCGAGTGTTGTGAGTGTACGCGTGAGACTGCGCTTGCCCCTTTGAGAAAAAAATCGTGGAACGGTATCTAACTTCGGAACATTGGGGGTAAAATATGGTTTTCAAAGATACCACTTATTATTACATAATAAACATTTTAGAGCCAACGTTTATAAGTAAACATGAAATAATACATCAGCTAAAACATAAAGTTTGGTAGCAAAACTTTAATAAATGAACACAACACTGTACAAAATTAACAGTACAAGGAAGGCAGTGTAGCTGCTCGGGTCGTCTTGGGAAATCCAGCTGCATATCCCAAGCTGCTTAAGCTACATTGTTGTGCTTGCGAAAGTTTCTGCAGAATCTCTTCCTTATGAAAAAGGCTTCTTCCGTTGTGTCGATAAACCTAAATATATGAGGGACATTTTTATTTTTAAAAAAAGGGTCGTTCAGAAACCAGCGTGATTGACCTGTGTCACTTTGCCCACATGAAATCTGTATGAAGAAGTCTTCCCAAACACCTTGAAAACAAAATCATCTTTTGTATATATGGGCCTAATCAATGTGGACATGCTACCATCATCAGTCTCAGCCTCCGAGGAAAAACCCCAGTTGCGCGTGTATTCTCTGTTATAAAGGGAAATTGCATCAGACTCGTTGTAAGAGGAATCAGAGAAATTTAGACTTCTTTTCCCTGCAGGTTTAGATTTCTTTGTTCTTAGCCTTGGACCTTTCATTTCCTCTTCGCTTCTTCTTATTAGCTGCACACTCCTCCTCTTGAACTACTTGCTGCGGCTTTTGTGTACGTGGAAAAAAGTTGACGTTAGAGGGGTTGATTTCAGATCTCTCCTAGGTCGTTTCCTTGCTTTTTGAACGTGAGGAATAGGAGTGATATCTGCCGGTAATGTATGACTACTTGAAGAAATATGGCATTTCAGGTTGAGGACTCATTGGAAGGCGGAAAGGAGTCTCTGGAGAAGGAGCAGGTGGTTCCAGACCAGACTGATTTCTCTGTCCCTCGATGGCAGCTCCATCAGACTGTATCGTTACCACGTCCTCACTGCCTACTGCCTAGGTCTTCCTCACCCTCTGTCTGCTGGAGTGAAACAGCTGCTTGCAAAAAGGCCACTGCTTCTCATGCTGCTGCTACTCAGCCGCTGATGTTATCCAATGCTTCGAACAAAACATTTATGTAACTTAACACATACCACTACCACCTCTCTGTATACTTGCAAAGTGAAGATCCAACCAACAAGTAGTGCACCAGAAGATTATGACACAGAACAGAATTGAGTGAAAGTATTTATAGTCTCGTCTGCACGGACGAGCGCAGAACAGGCAGAACTGAAAGTTTTAGTTGCCTTACCCATATGCAGATGCCACCTCAGTTTATCAGCCACCAGGATATGCAGGAATTTCACTCGTGGAGACTCATCTAGTATACGGCCATTGATCTCGACTTATGGTACCGGTAAGCTTTTTTTTATTTGTTTGGCATAGCGTAATAAACGTTTTTGCTAGATTGAGGGTTGTCTACTGTAAACGAACTGTAAATTTGTTCCATTGGTTTCGTGGATGTGTTTTATATGGATGTGTTAGGACCTTCGATCGATATACTCTTGCCGGCCGAAATGGTCGAGCGGTTCTAGGCGCTACAGTCTGGAACTGCGCGACCTCTACGGTCGCAGGTTCGAATCCTGCCTCGGGCATGGATATGTGTGGTGTCCATAGGTTAGTTAGGTTTAAGTAGTTCTAAGTTCTAGGGGACTGATGACCTCAGAAGTTAAGTCCCATAGTGCTCAGAGCCATTTGAACCATTTGATATACTCTTCTCGTCAGCAAAACGTTACAGTTTTTGAGGAGTCTTCCAGTGTCCACAAGAAAATCATGTATGTTAACCAAGAAGAGGTGTAGGCGACGCACCAAACCTTGCAACACCCTATATTCAGTGGTTTCCACTGTAAATCTGACCTTAGTTCTGTAGAGTCATTTGCTAATGTGACCCTCGTGTTTTCTGTTGCTAAGGTATGACTCCGCCCATCCAAAGGAATATCTTTAATGGCACAACATTTTAATTTCGCTAACGTAATATTCTTTTCATAAGGCGAACAATCTATCGAACTTTCGTAAGAACCACACGCATCGAGATGAAGAAAGCCCTTCTCCTTCAGGGCTGTAGTAAGGTGCAAAGTAAGGCCCTGTAAGTGATCGGCGGGCCCGCTGGGCGTAGAGTGGGGATATGGGATGTGTGTGTGTGTGTGTGTGTGTGTGTGTGTGTGTGTATTGGGAGACAGTCTCCAGGAACGGCTTCGAGCTTAACTGCTGCCGCCCATTGAAGGCAACAGGTGCCTAATGAATCTGCACGTGCTGATCTTGTGGGCCGCCGAATGTCTGTAGCAGGTCAGGCAGCGCCAGACGATGTCACACTGCCCCCCCCCTCCCCCACCATGCTGGACAGTCGCACAGTGCACACGGACCACCCCCACCTGTCGTCATTCGCGTCCCTCCTGACAATGTTTCTAATCAAATACGACGAGGCTGTATCGAAAACCCGCCAAACTACACGACGGCTGTGTGGGAAGTAAGGAACGATCGGTCGCCAAATGGAAACGTTACTGAAAATCCGATGAAGCTTCGCAAAGATGTATTGGACAGTGTCTCTAGTATGCCTGTAGATAGCGTAACGTTGCTCTTCTTAGTTCTGAGCGCACAGTGAGTATGTAAAGATACCTAGAAAATAGTGTCTCCCAGCAGGTACGGGTGCCGACCAAGAGATTTCGCCTGATTTCGTGTAAGCCCACATAATGTAACTGTGATGCAGTTCCTTCTTCATGTCAGTTGTCGGCCTGTTTGATAAACCACTATACTTGGTTCCCTGTGATTTTCGTCTCTGCTTAGATGAACCGCTGTTTATGAAGACAACATTTTGGCACAACTGCGGACCAGCGTAGAGAAACGGCGAAAAGCACAGGAGGCTGCCTTCCGTGACGAGGGTATTGAAGAGTCGTTGCTACGCAACGACAAAGTCTAAGTCGGACCGGCGACTATGTAGAGAAGTAGCTGGAAACAGTAGCTAAGTGTCGCATATTTCTAATATTCACTGCGGTTCCCATTTCGCGACAGATCTTCCTGACTTTCCGAGTATGCCTAATATTAATTAAAATTATTACGTCTTAGCTAGAACTTATTCTGCTGTCCCTTTGGGAGCGAATGTATCTGTCCCGCGGTTTCTGTCACTTTTGAAATGCTCCCTGGAAGTCTTTCTCTGGTAAAGTGTTCAGTGCCTTCTGCTAAAGCTGAGATGTGGCATGGGCCCCCTCTCATATTTCTATCTTACGATTCTCCTCTCTAATTGCATGCGGTGGAAAGTTGCTATTCCTTCACACGCGGACTTCCCACACAGCTGACTTTGAAAGGGTAAGCCGACGGATGTGAGAGAGTCGAGTGAATGCTTTCCAGACGCCGACATTGTCAAGAGGCATGCCCGCAGGAGCCTGAAGTAGCTGCTGGGCTAGAGGTTCCGTTACTTCGCAGAAACTTAGTGAAAACACTTTCTGGCGGGCTACCAGCGAGGCGTGGGAATGACTTGTGTACCCAGGCAGTTGTGGCGGGCAAATTCCCGCGCTTTCCGCAAAATCGTAACTGTGATTGGCTTACTCAGGGCATAGCTCCGTGACGTAGCAAAATCGGCGCAGAAATTGGCGCCAAGAATCTCCATTGGTGGAATGGTAGTGTTCCGGCAATGGAGTGGAATTTTCCGCCGGTTTTCGAGTTGCTGATTGGAACGGTTAATCACGGCCACTGTCGTGGGGGCGGGAATGTTCTGTGTTCGGTTTTGTACAGGTGCTCTTGGGGGTAGTCGGCTCTCGCCTTTCGGTCGAGGACGTCGAAGCAACCAGCCATCGCCTCCGGTACGCCAGATCGTGTTCTGGCAGTTAAGAAGACAGTTTGGTAAGGTATGTCCGTAGCACCGGCAGACAGGGGTTTTCCTAGGTGATAATCAGAGCTCAGCAGAGCGCGCCTGTTCGTCTTTTTCTAACTTTGTTCTGTCTTGACTAGCAGCAATTAATGTTGGGTTGGGTATGTGTTTTCTCCAAGATTTGAGTGGCAAGGAATTGGCTGCACATACCACTTCGTCATAATCCTCACAATCTAGTTTAGGGACAACTTCACATTCACAGCGTTTGTTTGAGTCTCCAATTTGAGCCAATTTGATGTATTGTAAATGCTTCATGTGTTTTTGTTTATTATTTTGTGTTTCGTCTTAATAAATCATATTGTTATTTTGGACAGAACTTTCATTCTGTTAATCGGTAGAGCAACCCTATCATTCCTCACTATGTTAATGAAACCTTCGTTTATTTAACTTATTTATCAAATTAAATTATTGCAGGTGCCAAACTCTCTTCTACTCCACTGGCAGGGTTGATTGGAGTCAGTTCGCGTATTTTTTTTAATCCTTGTGCAACAGCAAAAGTCGGAGTTAGAATAGGGGGGCTTAGAGCATCATTTACTTAGGTAGATTCTAGAAGAATTTAGTGTTAAATACACTGCTAGCCCCGGCACCTCGCAAAGTATCTGCATGTGCAAACGGTGAAGGTGTACGGAAGAATGACAACAGTCAAGTAGACTGTAAATCGGAGGCGTACGCCGGCCAAAGTACTGCCAGGGCCGATGAAGACAGTGCGAAATGTTTCCGCCACTTGATTTGCGGAGGTAAACATACCGCGCTGGCCTCGCGTCTTGTCGTTGATAAGGACACCGCCCGTGAGCGTAGCGCCCGCAGTGGTGCCGTCCTGAGTTTCCGGCTATAAAAAGCTGCGTCGCTGTTGCTGTTGTTGGCTGACAGGTGCCTTTGCTGGTTGCAGACGACACCTGAAAACAAGGTCACCCGCGGAACGCAGGTGTCCACGCTCCTGCAGTCCCACCCGGGTGCGGATGTCGCACCGCCGTTAATCCACGAACCGGATTCGATGCGGGTCAGGCTCACCTCCTCATTTCCCTGAAGCGTCGTGTTAACGCGCTTGGCTATGCGGCGGGTTTCTTCTTTTTCGTGCTGGCCGTCTCTCGACAGCGCTGTTTCAACTGCACTTTTCCTTTTTCTTGCGTCTTTTTCCACGTGCGTTTCCTGTACTGTTCCTTCTTCTCTTCAGTTCAAGTGTTTTAAGTTTTCAGTTTACCTTTTCTTGCATGCCAAGGGTTTTATTCTTAAGCGGAATGCATTTATGGATATTGTCCTGCGTTATCTCCTCTTTCATCCTACCTCGACGAACCACGCCTCCTTGGTCTGGTCTTCCTGTTGAGGAAGTACCGGAAGATGCGACTGCTCAACCATGTGGGACTCACTCGGACAATCTGACCTGCGAACTGTGCGCACCTTCCTACATGTATGTAGGATTATTCGTTGTGTCGTCTTTTCTTCGATTGGGCCTAAGCTTTTCCTCGAGATCTGTCTTTCTCTTATTTACAATTTCTCGATTAGACCGGGACGAACTCTTCATAAATAATGCCTCGCTTTCGTAAAAAAAAAAAGAGAAATCCGTCAAAAAGGACTCTGTTACACTTGTAACTTGTCGAGCTTTCTTGGCCGAGACGAAGGACTCCATTGCGACAATTGCTGCATTTTCTTCGCGGTATTTTTGTTATGTCGCTGCAACTTCAATAATGGTTTATCTCAATAAAGCGAAACACGTCTGGTGAAAAAAAATCAGTTTTGTAGTTGCAACGACAGATAAATAATTAATGAATCGCCTTCCCCCCCCCCCCTCTCTCTCTCTCTTTCTCTTTCTCTCCCTCCCTCCCACACACATGAACTCATATTTTTTTAAAAAAATAAACAAAATAAAAAATAAAATACCAGTTGCATACAGCAAAATACACCTGCCCCCCCCCCCCCCCCACACACACACACAAACTCAAATTTATTATAAAAAATACATTTGTACGCAGCAAATTACACACACTCACGTAAACTCATATTTATTTTAAAAAACACAGCGGGCTACACATGCACACACGCGCGCGTACACACACACACACACACACACACACACACACACACACACAAAATGAAAAACATCAAGCACAAAAGAAACAAAAGACAGACAGACACGCAACAACAGTTGGCAACACTACATACCGAAAACGCACATGGTTGATCACCAAATGGAAGTGAAAGTGAAACATGTGATGTGAGAAATGTGTATAAACAACGGCAGAAATCGCACTTTGACAGCAGGAGGAATGTGACAGAAAAAGGCAACTGAGTTCCGGCGCCAAAGCACATCCATAATCCACAGTGTCTACAAATATTTAAAACATCTTGTAGACAATGATGACGTATTAGCATGTACAAACACACTCCTTAGGGGAGATTTGCGGCAGACAGACTTGATCAATAGCGACGATATCAAGGAGTGCAGTGATACAGTACCGAAAAACCGATCGTTGTAAGGAAAGAAAAAGACCTTGCTAACGTACAGGCTGTTTGTGCAGCAGTTTCTGGCGTTGGTTTCAGAACTATCCAGCGCGCGTGTCGTGAGGGAAACCCCTAACGTTCCATTCTCCAAGGAAAAATATTAAACAGCACAGCTCTTAACCAGACTAAATGACTTTGATAAAGACATTGCTAGGCGGACAGTCAGTGAATTTTAACGACAATGCAAGTACCCAACATCAGATATTCGAGAAAAAAGTTAACTGAAAAAGTAAATGTTAATGGATCTGCTAGGTCTGAGACACGCGTATTAAAGGATATAGGATTTAAATACAAGCGTCAGAACGACGGTAAACGATTTTTAATTGAAAATAATGACACATTGGCCTCCGGAATGCGGCGATGAATTCGTTGTGTACTTCAAGTGATACTCGACCTAAATTATGTGTGGATGAAACTTGGGTTACTCGAAACCATTCACTAAATGACGTGTGGCAGAATTCGAGCCAAAGTGGGGGCCTTACGTTACCTATCGGGATAGGGACCAGGCTGACCGTTGCGCACGTGTGTTCAGTGACGACTGTTTTTCTTAAAGAAAGTAAATTACTTTACACGTGTAGCAAAACGAACAAGTCAGAAGATTATCGTCTGGGAATGGACACAGCTGTTTCACCAATTATTCATTTTCGTTAGTGTGCTAATTTGATTGGAACTCCAGGAGTTATATGTTTGACCGTGATATGCGTTTTTCTCACTGATTTACGTACATTTGCACTTCATATATAATATAATATCTAATGTTCTTTGCAGTGTAATGTGTCAAATTATTTACCTGAACGGCAAGGCTTTTAAAACATTTTTAAATTCAAGTAATGTACCCGTACATTTCTCACATGACGATATGACTGACATAGCTTGAATCAATATTTCACTGCAAGAACGTTATTATATTGATTCTGACCAAAGTACAAATTGTTGCAACGAGTAACTGAGATGATTGTGACCATCAAGTGCTTCTGATTCACGGTCTGGCAACAGCGCACTAACAGCCACCCGCCAGTACGCCTGACCAAAGCTATAGACACTGTCCTACACCCAGGATGCGTTCATTTGTTAAAGGTGGCTGACCCGTGTATGCGTAAATCAGTTACAGAGAGAGGAAGAGATACTTAGTCGATGTAGTGCTTGCTTTTCAACATCCATCTTGCTGCGTGTAGTGAGCAATGTCCCGCTCAGCTTTGAAGTATCACATACTTATCGGCCACTTGTTTCCAGTCATGTTCAGTAGTAGACAAATTTATGCTAACGGATCGTTCACGCAAGCTTTCACTTTGATCTAAAATAAACTTAGAATTTATCTTTCACTCTGCAGTTGACTGCATGCATTTTTTAATCTTCCAGACATTAAACTGTTTGTGGGCACGGGATTCGAACCCACGCACCTTTAATCTGCCAGACAGTTTCAGATTAGCGCGACCCCTGCTGCAGAGTTATTCATTCGTTCTGGAAACAACCGCCTGGTGATGGCTAAGCCATTTCTCCGCATCTTTCTTTCTTTCTTTCTTTTAAGACAGCGAGCACAGCAGTGTATGCAGCAGAGCTTCTGTGTATTTTGGAGGGCAGGAAACAATTACTAGCAGAACTGAAACTTTAAGGGTGGGTCGTGATCGGATAGCTCAGTCGGTAAGAACATTGTCCTCGACACGCAGCAATCCGTTTTCGAGTTCGGACCTGGCACACAGTTTTAATGTGACAGGAAGTTCCATACCCACTCTAACTGCGTATCTAAGATGTCGCTGTCGCTAATGAGGAGAAAGATGATCGCTCGAACTTAGCGCATAGAGTTGTTCCTTGGTCTGTAGTATTAACATTACCGGTGGGCGGAAGTTTAAGGAGTTGGGTATTGATTTCAACCGTTACTGCAGCAAAACTACTCACACTTGTTTTTTTTGTGTTTTACTAAACAGCTGGCGTCGTAAGCGACCGCGTTGGTATTTTATTTTAAATGCCATCAATTCGATCCTCCTCTTACAGTGTAGTTTCCCGCGGATACACTTACCTTGTAGTCGTTTGTTGTTCAGAATTGTACACTCCGGCTTATATATCGGAGATGATGTTTTAACGTAAATGACGAACAAAAACTTCGAATAATGTTTGCTTGTAATTGTTCTCTACCTAAACAATAATAGGAGATCGATGCAGTGCTTTCGCACCTTAGGTAAAATCATTACAGCGCCATCTTGGAAACGTACCCACTTGTGCTTACGAGTCTTTCAAGATTCTCAGCACAACTACAAATACCAACCAAAATTTTGCATTTCCCCGATATGTAGTGGAGGTGTGTTGCTATTGCGACTGCTTCTCCACCGATCGGAATGTCACCCCTGACGCTGTACGTAAACAAACAAACAAACAAACAACTACTGTGGGCGCTACGTGGGGTAGACTGGTTTGCAGCATTTCAGTTGAAAGTGAAGTGCCAGTAGGGACGCATTATAGAAGTCTGTGCAAGAGCAGAGTGAACATCCATCTTTGGAGGACAGACACCGAGCGAAGTGGCACACTGGTTAGCACATTGGACTTGCATTTGGGAGAATGACAGTTCAATCCCGCGTCCGCCCATCGTGATTTAGGTTTTCCGTGGTTTCCCGAAATCGCTTCAGGCAACTCCCGGGATGGTTCCTTTGAAAGGGCACGGCCGATTTTCTAACCCATCCTTCCCTAATCCGATGCGACCGATGACCTCGCTGTTTGATCCCCTGTCCCAAACCAACCAACCAACCAGGACAGACAATCGCGAGCAGTGATCGCGTCCACATCATTACGTTAAGCGCAGAAGGCTTGTCAACTGGGGACGTTGGCCGACGTGTACACCGTAGTGAAACTGGTGTGATGTGGACTTGGAATCGATTCTAAGTGACACGTCACAGGCAGTCCACTTTCGGCAAGTGCCCAGGAAGATCGATATCTACGGTTTTGGTATTAAAGAAGCCTTTGGCCGAGTGCTCCAGAACAGAATTCTAGGTTAGAAGATGATGAGGACGCTACGGTCGCAGGTTCGAATCCTGCCTCGGGCATGAATGTGTGTGATGTCCTTAGGTTAGTTAGGTTTAATTAGTTCTTAGTTCTAGGCGACTGATGACCTCAGACGTTAAGTCGCATAGTGCTCAGAGCCATTTGAACCATTTGGTGATGAGGACATCATGTAGCGCAATAAACGGTTAGGTGATGACTGAATCATGCGAATCATCAATACCGATGACAATGGCGTAGACTGCCTCGTAAACCACAACTAATGCGAAATGGACGCTGAAGGATTGTCGTCGGGCGTTGTTTGCGGACGAATCTCGGATCTGTCGGTACGCTGAGAATCGCAGACAACGTGTCTGGAGACAACCCCTTAATACTGAACGCCTCCAACGTTGTGCCCCACATCAGCAACAAGGAGGTGGTGGAGTGATGCTCTGGGGTGGCACTGCACGGAGCCACTGTACACTGTCGGAGCTCTTCAGGGCAAACTCACTGCTCTGCGGTACGGAGGCGAGATTCTGCAGTAGTGGGACCGTATCGCCAACGTTTAGGTGGCAATTTCATCTTGATGGGTTATGAGCTCGCATGCTGATCCCGCTGTTCTCATGAAGACTTCCCTTCACACTAGTTTCACAAGGCTGGAGTGACCCAGTCGAAGATGTGTGGGAACGATTGAAACGTGCTGTTTTTAGACGTCGACCACGAACATGACGACGTTGTCTGCGCAACTAAAGCAGGATCGCCATTGGAGGGTAGCAGAGTTCGGGCCAGGGCTGAGTTGATGATCTCATTGATGGTATGCCGCGACAGACTGAAGCCTGTCCGCCGCTCGTGGTCTCGCGGTAGCGTTCTCGCTTCCCGAGCACGGGGTCCCGGGTTCGATTCCCGGCGGGGTCAGGGATTTTCACCTGCCTCGAGATGACTGGGTGTTTGTGTTGTCCTCATCATTTCATCAACATCCAGGAAAGTGGCGAAATTGGACTGAGCAAAGGTTGGGTAATTGTACGGGCGCTGATAACCACGCAGTTGAGCGCCCCACACACCAAACATCATCATCATCAGACTGAAGCCTGTATCCCATCAAGGGGACGTATCACTATGTATCAACGCTGCTCAGGAGTTCTGTGAGATACTCCCCATGAGAAACAGACGATTCCGTCGTGAAATAAATGCGTGTATTCTCTTTTTTTTTTTTTTTTTTTTTGACTTGGGCGCATTGGAAACAAATATACACACATGCCTCAGAGACAAATTTTAGTTTTCAGTGCCAAGAATTTCGAAGTGAAAAGGTAATGCAAAAACTTTCTGCGGTATGGATACTGCCCAGACGAGTGCCGCTGCTATAGATTGGTTCCCTTTAAAGCTGAGGCTGCGCCTTTCTTATAGTGGCTAGTCACTTCACTCCCATGACGTCACAAGACTTTCGTCAGAATTGCGACGTCCTTAATGACTCAAATTAAGTATGGTGTAAATTTAAGTTACGCTGATGGCTAATTACAGAGGTAATTCAGTGCACGTAAGTGACAATGGGACTCACTCACACATTGCCAGATCTCTCAGCATGCGAATCGTGTTTATAATGTACTGATTGAACCGGGCTGAAAGAGTTTCGGAGAGCTAAAAACATAGAAAGAGAATAGTCACTAGGAAAATAACAAGATAAACATCAAACAGAATGCTATTGTGATGTACACTCTAAGAAAAAAAAAGACACAAAAGGAAGGAATTATCCGAATAGGACGAAAATCAGTGGACGTGATGTACATGTACAGCCAAAAAAATTATTACACACTTTTGACGTTGCTGAGCAACACTCATACAATAATTGTTTAATGAAAATATCGCCATTTGACTGTATTGTCGTTTCACTTGAAAATGGCATAAAAGGCCGAAACCTGGGTCGTAATTAAATGTACAACGGTACAGTCAAATCGTGGTGTGCTCATTGAAAAAAAAAGATACAAATTATTATAACTAGATACGCAAATTAATGAAATTAATCAATTAATCATCCCAGCCCACCCTCACTCCCGACCACGTCCCCCCGGATGACGTCACGTGCTATCTCGGATACATATTGCCCCAGTCCCCTCCCCCCCTCTCCGGCCCCTCCCCCCTTACACCCCTGCCTTTTTCCCACCAGCATGTAGGTACAGGGTAAAGTTTGAGTGTGTCGGCGCTAGTTTCGAGTGGTATTGCGAAATTTTTTCTCAACAGTATGACACCAGTTGTTTGGTATCGTCAGTTTTTGAGCTGTATTGCGCTTTTATGCCGCCCTTGTCTAGCGCTATGCGTATACTTGTGTAATTAGGCCCGATCTATGTGATTAATTACGTAATTAGGATCTTTCTTTGCGTCAGTTTCCCGACCAAAAATAAATAAAGTAGAGTAACCTAACCTAACCTTCCTCTCCTGCATTTGCACAGTTTCCATGTGTTAGTTATTGGGTGCAGTTGGGCTTTCCATGCAGTAGAATCAGGGTTCGAGTCGCAGAAAGGGCAGAGCCATTTTTATTTTTCCGTCAGTTCCAAGCGCCTGTGGTGGTTTAATTGTGTTAGGGTGGTACACTTGAGCTTCCCGCCCAGGAGGACCAGGGTTCAAGTCCTGGAAAAGGTACTGCCAGTTCTAATTTCCCGTCAGTTCCCGAGTTGGGGGGTCAGCACAGCCCTGGGACAAAGAAATTCCCGCCAAAGTTCGAAATTCGCACCACAATTCGAAATTCCCGCCAGTAGGGTAGGTTGGGGGGAAGGGTGGTGGGGGCAGAGGGAGGAGGGGCTGCGGAACACATACAGCTGCGTAAAACACGTGATGGCATCCAGTGCCAGGGTGGGTGGGGGCGGGGGTTATTAATTGATCAATTTAATTAATTTGCATATCAATTTGGTACCAAAATTGCACCGGCGCCGCAAGTTCCGTTCTACTATGACATATCATAGAAAGAACTTCACAGATTGAGGAAATCGATAACGCGTTGGTCGACTTCCGGCTCTTATGCAAGCAGCTGATCGGCTTGTCATCGATTGATAGAGCTGTTGGATGTTCTCCGAGGGATTCTGCCCGACTGGCGCACTGGATCCTCCAAACCGCAATCTGTCTGGAGGGCCCTGCCCACAAGGTTCCAAACGCTCGCATTTGGGGAGTGATTCGCCGACCTTGCTGGCCAAGCTGGGGTTTGGCAAGCACGAAGACAAGCGGTAGAAACACTCGTCGTGTGCGGGTGGCCATTATCTTGTTGAAATGTAAGCCCAGGGTGGCTTGCCATAAAGGGCATCAAAACGGGGCTTAGAATATCGTCGACGTACGGCTGTGCTGTGGGAGTCTCGCGTATGACAATCAAAGGGGTCCTGCTGTGAAAAGAAATGGCATCCCAGACCCCCACTCCTGGTTGCCGGGCGGCAGTCAGGCTGGTATCCCGTGCGGTCTCCGGACGGGGTTGCGACACTTGTGAGGAGCGACACTTGTGAGGAGCGACAGTTGTGAGGAGCGACACTTGTGAGGAGACCCGGCCGAACAGGTAGCGGCCGGTGTACGGGGACACCAAACAGGTAGCACACCACTGTTCAGTACTGCATCGCCACATCACTGCCGTCACACAGAAGTGCAAAACGATCGCTGCAACGCATCCGGCAAAAAGCATGGGATCTACATAAGATCCGACCGATGCTGCAGGAATATTTCTGCAAGAACATTATTTGCTAATGAATGATGGGAGCAAATTTTTACTTGCAGATGACGACAGAGGACCAAATGATAGGATATTGGTGTTCGCCAGCGAAAGGGGAAAACCCTGTTTAACAGACTGCAATTAGTTCTTTGTCGATGGAACGTTCAAAAGCTCCAGCAAGCAGTTTGGACAGTTATTTATTGTTCATGCCGGTATTTCTAGTTCTGAGGAAGAAACAAACACAGTTCCAACCGTGTACGCCTTGCTACCCAATAAAAAGCGAGAAACGTACGATCGATTTTTCACAGCTGTTAAGAGCAACGTACCTGGATAGAATCATACAGCTATCATGATAGATTTTGAAGCTGCAGTCATCCAGTCAGTAACACATTTGTTTCCTGATGCAAAGATTAATGGCTGCAACTACCATTTCAATTAGTGCTTGTGGAAGCAAGTGCAGAATTGCGCGCCGCGCGGAATTAGCCGAGCGGTCTTGGGCCCTGCAGTCATGGACTGTGCGACTTGTTCCGGCGGAGGTTCGAGTCCTCCCTCGGGCATGGGAGTGTGTGTTTGTCCTTAGGATAATTTAGGTTAAGTGGTGTGTAAGCTTAGGGACTGATGACCTAAGGAGTTAAGTCCCATAAGATTTCTCACACAACATTCTTTTTAATTTTTTTTTTTTTTTGGGGGGCTTGTTGCTGCCTACAAGGAAAACGAAGAAATTCGTTTTCACATAAGATTATGTTCCGCTTTGGCTCACATTCCTCTGGAAATGTTAGATGATGGGTGGCTATGCGTTCAGGTGAGCACGCCAGATAATGAAAAACTGCAAGATTTTTGCGACTATTTTGTTGAACAATGGCTGGATAATGAATACATGCCAAGAGATATATGGAACTGCGCAGGAAGCCGTCACCGCACCAACAATGTTTCAGAAGGATGGAACCGGAGGATAAATACAATAATTTCGAAGGTTCATCCAAATTTTTACTCCTTAGTAAAAATTCTCCGAGAAGACGCAGAATATCATGGGCACCAATTTGACTGACTAGTTTTAAACCTAGGTGGGATAAGAAGAAAGAAGTACGCAATTAAGGCAGATCAGATAGTTTGTAACACTCTTACAAGACTTGAAGTTGGCGGCAATATAAAATCGTTTCTTAATTGCATGGCCATATGCACAGAAATTACAATGAAAAGGAAATGGCTGAAGCTACAGCAGCACTTGTAAATAATGAAAAGAGGTTCAGTTCACGCCGAGAGCCCTACTCTAAATTTTTTAAATAAATAATCATCCTGTAAATATTGTAAATAAATATAATGCGGGACGAAGATAGACTACCTCCTCGTGGTGTTCCCTGGAAACGACACAAAGTCGGCTAAATGTCTCTTGCAAATTGTAAAAGATTCACTAATGAAGTCTGAACAGTCATAGTTTTTGTAACAATCACAATCGGCAATTTTGTGTAGAGAATTTTAGAAACAGTAGCTGTTTGAGTGGACGATGAACGCATCTTGTTTGAATACATAAACTGCATTCCTTAACGCTAATTGCTAGCAGGTCTCACATTAGACCTCAGTACACTTCCCTGCATGGTACGGGAAAATTGAGGTTTATTTCGAAATAATTAAAGAAAAGGTTTCTACCGAGAACCAAATTCTTCACTTGGCTCCTCTTAACATATGGTAAAAGGTTGTCACTCCTATCATATAAAATTTTGGGTGAGGGGTTGAAAGATGGAAAAAATTTTCCGTTTCTATAGTTTCTGTAAAATACATCGTTAAGTATGAGGTTGAGCGAAAATTATGTCCTATGTAAGATTAATGAGAACAAAAATTCCAATGAAAGAGGTCTTACGCCTAACTTTGCTGCAACTAATGGTTGACGTGATATCGTGGGGGCAAAATCAGCTCCGATTTCTAATTTGACTAAGGCCACTCTTCCTTGACCCAAAAAAATTCTGAAATAATGTAACCTGGCTGCACTGGAGGAGAGTGGATGTCCCTCGGCAGCTGCCCGGGCCGGCACAAGCCGAGCGCTCAGCCACACCAAGCGGCAGCAGGCAGTGGCCGAGCAGGTAGTGGCGCAGCATTTGCGACACACCCTGTGGCAGTCCCTCAGCATCCCGGATTTCTCACAAGCGTCGCCACATTCCAGTTTCTCACAAGTGTCGCTTCTCACAAGTGTCTCCAGACACGACTTCACTGGCCATCGGGTCAGTTCAGAGTGGCACTCATCACTTAAGATAACCCTACTCCAGTGAGTGAGGTTCCAGACCAGTCATGTACATCACGTCTACCGATTCCCGCCCCTTCGGATAACACGTTCTCGGTACGTCGCTTTTTTTGTCTTAGACTGTACAACACAATAACATTCCGTTTCATGAGAAGGTTCCTCAGCTGAAATTGGGTTTTGTCTGCGCGAAGTATAACTACAGTTAATGATGTATCTTGAATCGATGTATTGCCGGCCGGTGTGGCCGAGCGGTTCTAGGCGCTTCAGTCTGGAACCGCGCGACCGCTACGGTCGCAGGTTCGAATGCTGGCTCGGGCATGGATGTGTGTGATGTCCTTAGATAGGTTTGAGTAGTTCTAAGTTCTAGGCGACTGATGACCTCAGATGTTAAGTCCCATAGTGCTCAGATCCATTTGAACCATTTTGAATCGATGTTTTGATTATTGAAACATAGTCCTTTAAATGAAACTAGGTATCATAATCGAGGTAGACGTTCTGGTTCTATTGAAATGCATCAGTGGCTTCAAAAGTGTTTCCTAAATAAGTGTCAAAATTAAGACGAGTAGTTTTCGTTTCAGCCTTTGCAGGACCAGCTGATGGAAACTAACCCCTGCAGAAACTGTTATATCACTGCGAATTGGAAGTGATTCTGGCTTCCAGTACAGGTCAAGTACACCTAAAGCTAAGCTGAAGATAATTTCTAAAGGAGAAACCAAATACGTATAATTTCGATCAGCCACAATCTGTGTCGGACTTATGAAAACCGCGGGGAGTGTAAGAGGATTTTATATATATATATATATATATATATATATATATATATATATATATATATATATATATAATGTGTGTGTGTGTATATGTGTAGAGAGAGAGAGAGAGAGAGAGAGAGAGAGAGAGAGAGAGAACGCCTACTGACATGGATAGGAGGTGCCTGTTGGGCAGTGAAGAGAACAGAACGTTTGTTTACGGCATTCCTGTATTTCTAACGAAAATTGTATTTTTCCGCCGAAACCGTTTGGCCGCGCTTGCGATGAGAATTATGTTATTTCCATTTTTATCTTTTATTTTGCCTTGTCTCCTTTTAGGGCGGCGCCTGCTAGCGACGTGGCGGATCTGGTGGCTGTTTAAGCGAAGCGGAGGCAGAGGCAGGCGTGTTCTGTTTTCCGCTCCGCTGGACGCCATTCTTTGCTCGCATTTATTGGATTAAAATAAACCGCAGCCACAGCCGCTTCCCTGCCCTGCCCTGCACTTTATATCCGGCACAGCGTCCATTCTCTCTCTCTCTCTCTCTCTATCTCTCTCTCTCTCTCTCACATACTACACGACACAGACAGACACATACGCTGCAGGGTGCAGGTGTGAGGCCACAATTATTTTTTTACCATGTACCGACACTAATGAATCTGTCTTTGGCCGTCACCGGTTTTCGACTGTTGTTTCGAATCCCAGTATTGCCCAGTAGGTGTCATACACAGATGGGGTGCCATCGTAGCTCGTTCTCAGCCTGTCTGAATCAGCCAACAGAAGTGCGGAAATGGCAATCTGTCTTCGATGAAGTGTTTTCTTTTGCCACTACACCGCTGCCTGAAGTGTCCCCTGATTCATTTACTAAAATTTCTATCTCTATAGCGGGTGACATGTACCGTACCACTTTCCTTTGTGTATGCGCAACATACGATCGATATGGAACCAAACAGCAATATCCAAATGGCTCTGAGCACTATGGGACTTAACATCTGAGGTCATCAGTCCCCTAGAACTTAGAACTTCTTAAACCTAACTATTCTAAGGACATCACATACATCCATTCCCGAGGCAGGATTCGAACCTGCGACCGTAGCGGTTGCGCGGTTCCAGACTGAAGCGCCTAGAACCGTTCGGCCACACCGGCCGGCAAACAGCAATACTGCTCAGTACAAATTCACGCTAATCTACTTAGCAACACGCTTTCGCTGCATTCTTAAAGGGGTAGCCCTGTTTGAACGCATGAAAAATACGTGATTTTCATTTGAAATTAAACGCGAAATCTGATGATACAGTTATATTCTTTAAATACACTGTGCGCTTTTATTAGGTTAGAGGATCCCGGGAATGTGCAGAAGGGGCTACAGTTTCAAATAGTGCAGGACGAACGCAGGAAGAGGGTAGACGTAGGTACAATCAGTATTGTAGTTGTAAACTGTCGTAGCTTTGTCGGAAACGAACCAAAGCTCAAATCGCTAACAGAAAGCACTAAATCTCAATTCTCTATAGACGCGGAAAAAGGGTTTAAGCTGTAAATACGTATCAGAAATTTTTACAGAGGACCTAACTGTGTTCTGAAGGGATACATTAAGTACATTTGGCGGTGGAGTGTTCATTGCTGTCAGAAGTAGTTTCCCTTGTAGTGCAACTGACGCAGATTGTTCCTGTGACTTAGTATGGGTAGAGGTTAAACTTGACAACCTGAATAAATTAATACACTACTGGCCTTTAAAATTGCTACACCACGAAGATGACGTGCTACAGACGCGAAATTCAAGATGAAGAAGATGCTGCGATATGCAAATCATTAGCTTTTCAGAGCAGTCACGAAAGGTTGTCGCCGGTGGCGACACCTACAACGACCTGACATGAGGAAAGTTTCCAACCAATTTCTCATACTCAAACATCAGTTGACCGACGTTGCCTGGTGAAACGTTGTTGTGATGCCTCATGTAAGGAGGAGAAATGCGTACCATCACGTTTCCGACTTGAATAAAGGTCGTATTGTAGCCTGTCGCGATTGCCGTTTATCGTATCGCGACATTGCTGCTCTCGTTGGTCGAGATCCAATGACTGTTAGCAGAATATGGAATCGGTGGGTTCAGGAGGGTAATACGGAACGCCGTGCTGGATACCAACGGCCTCGTATCACTAGCAGTCGACATGACAGGCATCTTATCCGCATGGCTGTAACGGATCGTGCAGCCACGTCTCGATCCCTGAGTCAAGAGATGGGGACGTTTGCAAGACAACCACCATCTGCACGAACAGTTCGACGACGTTTGCAGCAGCATGGACTATCAGCTCGGAGACCATGGCTACGGTTACACTTGACGCTGCATCACAGACAGGAGCGCCTGCGATGGTGTACTCAACGACGAACGTAGGTGCACGGATGGCAAAACGTCATTCTTTCGGATGAATCCAAGTTCTGTTTACAGCATCATGATGGTCGCATCCGTGTTTGGCGACATCGCGGTGAACGCACATTGGAAGCGTGTATTCGTCATCGCCATACTGGCGTATCACCCGGCGTGATGGTATGGAATGTCATTGGTTAGACGTCTCGGTCACCTCTTGTTCGCATTGACGGCGCTTTGAACAGTGGACGTTACATTTCACATGTGTTACGACCCGTGGCTCTATCCTTCATTCGATCCCTGCGAAACCCTACGTTTCAGCAGGATAATGCCGAACCGCATGTTGCAGGTCCTGTACGGGCCTTTGTGGATACAGAAAATGTTCGACTGCTGTCCTGGCCAGCACATTATCCAGATGTCTCGCCATTTGAAAACGTCTGCTCAATGGTGGCCGAGCAACTGGCTCGTCACAATACGCCAGTCACTACTCTTGATGAACTGTGGTATCGTGTTGAAGCTGCGTGGGCTGCTGTACCTGTACGCGCCACCCGAGCTCTGTTTGATTCAATGCCCAGGCGTATCAAGGCCGTTATTACGGCCAGAGGTGCTTGTTCTGGCTACTGATTTCTCTGGATCTGTGCACCCAAATTGCGTGAAAATGTAATCACATGTCAATTGTAGTATAATATATTTGTCCAATGAATACCCGTTTATCATCTGCATTTCTTCTTGGTGTAGCAGTTTTAATAGCCAGTAGTGTAATTGGTTTCTTTTACCGACTCCCCCCTCCCCTGACTCAGGTGACAGAGTTACTGGACAGTTCAAAGAAAACTAGAGTGCACGTTGCCGTGTAACTTGAGCCGTTGAACAACATCTACTTAGAAAGAAAGAACAATATGCGATTGATTTCTATGCCGTCTCTGTGCCAGGCCAAGAAATTTTCGCCTTTTCGTCATAGGGCTAACCACTTGTTATGAAGGAGCGTCCTCCAAATCACGTAATGAAGCAGACCGACTCTGCCTGGTGGTTTGCAGATTCGATCGGTTGTGTTCGCGACTCACTTGGTTTTCTTAGATTTTTTTTCCAATTTGAGTCATTCATCTCTTGAGAAATCGACGTGCGTGGGTAGACTGTTTCAGAAGACAGACCTGTTAGCGCCTTATCTCTACTCTTTCACTTTCAGTGATTAACGTGTAGGCGTGTCACATTTGGGGTAGTTCACTTCACGTACTCGACACGTGACCCTGGTTTTCATTTATCGCAGTTTCTGTAAACGCATAACTACCGGGATGGTTTCTTCAAAAGGTCGTGGCAGGGTTTTTGAGCTGGCGTCACATCTATGATGATCGCGTTGTCTACAGTACACTGTTATTTCGCATTAGCTTCCATGGTGCTGAACGAAATGGCTAGTAACTGAACAGTTCAGAGGTATACTAGCGAGACTCGATGTCCCATGGGCGCCGGCCGTTGTGACCGAGCGGTTCTAGGCGCTTCAGTCTGGAACCGCGTGACCGCTACGGTCGCAGGTTCGAATCCTGCCTCGGGCATGGATGTCTGTGATGTCCTTAGGTTAGTTAGGTTTAAGTAGTTCTAAGTTCTAGGCGACTGATGACCTCAGATGTTAAGTCCCATAGTGCTCAGAGCCATTTTTTGTCCCATGGGCACAGTAGTTTCTTAAATAAAAGAGCTCCAAGACGGACATCAACAAAAACAAAAGTAATGGAATATAGTCGAATTAAATCACGCGATGATGAAGGAAGTGAATTAATAAGGGAGACACTAGGAGTAGCAGATGAATTTTGCTACTTGGACAGCAAAGTATCTAACGTAGAATGAAGAAGAAAAGATATAAAATCCTGTCTGGCAACAATAAGAAAAGAATCTCTGAAAAAAAGAGAAATTTTCAAACATCTAGTATAAATTAAAGTCTCAGGAAGTCTTTCCCAAAGGTGTTTGTCTGGAGAGTCATGTTGTGCCGATTTACAGTTCAAACAAGAAGACAGTAGAAGGTTTTGAAATGTTGTTCAACAGGAGAACGCTGAAGATTGGATGGGTGAATCGTGTAGCTAATGAGGAGGTGCTTTATCGAATTGGGGAGTGAAGGAATTTACAGAACATCACTAAAAGGAGGTTTGGTTGTTAGGACAAAGCCTCAAGTATCTAGGACTTGTCTACTTAGTAGTGGGGAGAAGTGTGTGGTTTTTAGCATTGTAAAGGGATACCTAGGGTTGATTACAGTAAGCATGACGAAATGGATGTACATTCCAAAAATTATGCATCGATGAAGAGGCTTGCGTAGAAAATACTAGTATGATGAGGTGCATCGAACATGTCTTCTGAGTGAGTATCACATTTTAAAATTTGCGATTTGTATATCGGACTGATGTAATATGTGATTAATAATCTTACAAGGCGTCGTGCTAGGAATTGACCTTTATGTGTCTGACTTGTCACGCAATCGCGGGGCAATAGCATCTACCTATACGTTCCACGATTGCTGCCGTGGCAGAGGAGAAAATAATAAATATTCGGCATTTATCATCTTACGACAGTATGGCGTACATTTTATATCAATGTGTTGATTATTTGCGAGTTTGATGAATATTGACTTCATTATTTATTTTGTTACAGTAGATTCAGTGGATGAGAATGAAGATAATTCTTCTTGCTAGTGGATATCATGTTCACTTTAGAAGCGAAACGATTAAAAATTTCACCAGACAGTAGGTGCACTACGAAGTTCTTAGTTTTCCTGTAAGTTCTAAATGCAGTTCGGAGACAGAGGTGAGTAAACTCTGGACTTTAATTCACATACATTTGGTTGTACTCCTAAAAGATTTTTGCAAGCAATAGGGGTCCCCAAAACATACACACACACACACACACACACACACACACACACACACACACACACACACACAGAGGCGCACGCGCCTACGTGTCGGAATATTTTTTACTTATCAGAATGAATCAACTGTAAAATTTTCTGTCTTCTTCTTGGTAGAACACTGTTCCGAACCTTAAACAAGCGCCATAGTCATAATGCTTATGAACTGCATTCTGCATCCCGGTCACGGCTGTCTGTTTAAACTCTTACCTTTCTCGAGGTACAGTGCGCTGCCGTAGCAGAAACAAGGGTTGACAAGCAATCGTTAGAGACTGCAACTATTTAGTATGCGTTGCATTCCACAAGAATACTGCCGTGAAGGAGACTGAACTTATAATGAAGTAAGTAGCCATATGGCAAGCGAAAAATCTGCTTAAGAACACAAGTAGTACGCCACATTGCAGCTGTAGATTTAAACATACATTACGGTTGTTTTCTGGCTTGACCTTCCTGGATACCCGCGCGCGTTAGCACGCCACTTTACGGGAGCCGGGGAGACGTGCCTGTCTCGGACCGAATCCGCTCGGCGGATTAACGATGAGGGCTGGTGTGCCGGCCAGCCTGGATGCGTTTTTTATGCGGTTTCCCACACATAACTAGGTGAATATCGGGCTGGTTTCGCCTCAACTGCTAGAGTCACAACCATTTAGAGAATCGATTAAGCTTATCCATTACGGATATTTTTGAACCCATGAATTAGTTGAATGTAAATACATAAAACTGCAACCAGTCACTTTTACGAATAGTTATTTGTTATTCCACGAACCTGTTTTCGTGCCTTTTCAGTTTCACCTTCAGACGGTTTTCCGGAAGTTATATATCTATTTCTAGCATAATGCTGGGTGCTGGTTTGCGAGAGTATGAGCTGCTTTTTTCTGTCGGTGTCCATCGTTCTGCTTCCGTTTTGATGACCATTTGGTACATCACTTCACACATTTTTAGACAATATCTGTGCATTTAGGCTGTGATAGCGAAACTTTGCCAGCATCCAGCAGGTGCTATGCAACAGTTGTGTAGTACATGCTGGATGCTGGGAAAGTTGCTATACAACAGCTGTATAGTGCATGCTGGATGCTGGCCAAATTTCGCTATCACAGTCTAAATGCATGGATATTGTGTAAAATGTGTGAAGTGATGTACCAAATAGCCATCGCAATGCAAGAAGGCAGATGGACACTAACAGAAGAAAGCCGCCCATATTGTCGCAAGGCAGCACCTATCATTATGCTAGAAATAGATATGTAACTTCCGGAAAACCATCTGAGGAGGAAGCTGAAAAGGCTCGAAAACGCGTTCATGGAATTATAAATAACTATTCAAAAAAGTGACTGGTTGCAGTTTTATGTGTTTATATTTAGAAAACGTTCGCACACTTTCACACGGACAATCCTCTACCACTAATATTGCCAAATCCAGATTAACGTGCCGACAAACCTTTCAGATACCGAGTGAGGCCAGGAGAAGTCAAGAAGACATTTGCTTTCTTCCTTACCGCAGTTGAGCCAGACACGGCGGTCGGTCGCTTTTTTACGTAGCTGTCTGTATTCCCACCTCAGGGAAGCCACGCCATACAGAAAAAAAGGCGACCGTTTTCCATTAATGGCCAGAAGCCGCCTTGTGCAGCGCAGATAGTTTGGGTATTCCGCATCGGCTATTGAACGGTGACTTTTTTTTTCGCGTCGCCGTGGTAACTGACTTCTGTAACGCGTCACCGTAGCAGTCTGCAGTTGCATCTCGACGACATCTGACCTTTCCGTCGAGTGCACATTCAGCCAGCCGCATTCGTCTAATGAACGGGGGCTTAGCGTCGCAGACGTGACGTCTCCCCCCCCCCCCCCCCGCCTGCCCCCTCCAGCTGCCAGAATAAAGTCCTAATTGACTGTTGGAAAAGGCGAGTGGTCTGGCGCTGCCCGGGTGGCGGTGGGGGTGGGGGTGGCAGATGAGACTGAAACGTAGGAGCGCGCTGCGTCGCCCGCCTTGTCCGGATGTCTAAAAATACCGCGCAAGTGCCAAGTTGCGGCTGCTGGGCGCTACACGCCGAGATTTTACCAAAAGAAAAAGTGTCGACGTTTTCTTCTCTCGATAAGCTAGGACAGCTCCGGTATACATACCTCACCGCTAGACAGTCGTGTAAATTAAAGACTGCAACAGAATTTCCCCGCAGCCTGCGCGATCCAGATACAATTCATCACGACTAAAATGTTTTAATTTCTCGAAATAAAACATCTGTGTTTCTTGTAGTTCCGTACAGTGAGGTGACAAAAGTCGTTGGATAGTGATGTGCACATAAGCGGATGGGGTTGGTATCGAGTACACAAGGTATAAAGGGGCAGTGCGGAGACGTCATTTATGTTCAGGCCCAAAAGGTTTCCGACGTGATCATGAGCGCACGACGGGAATTAACAGGCGTTGAACGCGGAGACGGGATTCACTTCACGACCGAGAGCAGCGGCGTTTGCGTAGAGTTGTCAGTTCACTGCGTGAAATAACAGCAGAAGTCAATTTGGGACGTACGACGAACGTATGCATTATGGCAGTTGGGGGAGATGGGCGAGTGCCTTTGCTAACAACACAACATCGCCTCTCCTGGTCCCGTGATCATATCGACTGGACCCTAGGCGACTGGAAAACCATGGCCCGGTCAGGTGAGTCGCGATTTCAGTTGGTAAGAGCTGATGCTAGACTTGGTGTGTGGCGTAGGCTTCACGAAGCCGTGGACCCAAGTTGTCAACAAGGCACTGTTCAAGCTGGTGTGAGCTGTGTGTACATGGAATTAACTGGGTCCTCTGGTCCAGCTGGACGATCCATTGACTACTTGAAGACCATTTGCTGTCATTCATGAACTTCATGTTCCCATGACAATACGCTATGTCGCTGGGGCACAATTGTTCGCGACTGGTGCGAAGAACGTCTGGACAATTCGAGCGAATGATCTACCCATCCAGATCCCCAATATGAATCCCATCGAACATTCGTGGGACACAGTCGACAGGTCAGTTCGCGCCCAAATTTCTGAACCGGCAACACTTTCGCAACTACGGGCGGCTGTGGAGGCAGCGTGGCTCAGCGCTTCTGGCGGAGATTTCCAACGCCAGAGTGGCCGTGCGGTTCTAGGCGCTACAGTCTGGAGCCGAGCGGCCGCTACGGTCGCAGGTTCGAATCCTGCCTCGGGCATGGATGTGTGAGATGTCCTTAAGTTCTAAGTTCTAGGCGGCTGATGACCTCAGAAGTTGAGTCGCATAGTGCTCAGAGCCATTTAGCCAGACGTCCCATGACTTTCGTCTTCTCAATGTACAGGGTGATACAAAAAGAATACCACAACTTTACGAATTTAAAACTCTGCAACGACAAAAGGCAGAGCTAAGCACTATCTGTCGGCGAATTAAGGGAGCTATAAAGTTTCATTTAGTTGTACATTTGTTCGCTTGAGGCGCTGTTGACTAGGCGTCAGCGTCAGTTGATGCTAAGATGGCGACCGCTCAACAGAAAGCTTTTTGTGTTACTTAGTAGGGCAGAAGTGAATCGACGACAGTTGTTCAGCGTCCACTGAGAATCCGCGGGAAACAACTCAGTATGAACGTGACTCGCCTAAGGTGAACGTTTTCTGTGCCATTTCAGCCAATAAAGTTTTTGGTCCATTTTTCTTCGAAGGTGCTACTGTAACTGGACTACAGTATCTGGAGATGTTAGAGAATTGGCTGTTCCCTCAGCTCGAACAAGAAGCACAACAATTCATATTTCAGCAGGATGGAGCGCCACCACATTGGCACTTATCTGTCCGTAACTACCTGAACGTCAACTACCCGAGGCGATGGATCGGCCGCCAGGCAGCCCGTGACAGAGCACTTCATCACTGGCCTCCAAGAAGCCCTGATCTTACCCCCTGCGATTTTTTCTTATGGGGGTATGTCAAGGATATGGTGTTTCGGCCACCTCTCCCAGCCACCATTGATGATATGAAACGAGAAATAACAGCAGCTATCCAAACTGTTACGCCTGATATGCTACAGAGAGTGTGGAACGAGTTGGAGTATCGGGTTGATATTGCTCGAGTGTCTGGAGGGGGCCATATTGAACATCTCTGAACTTGTTTTTGAGTGAAAAAAAACCTTTTTAAATACTCTTTGTAATGATGTATAACAGAACGTTATATTATGTTTCTTTCATTAAATACACATTTTTAAAGTTGTAGTATTCTTTTTGAATCACCCTGTATATCCTCGCGAATTCAGAAGTATAGGAGAGTTTTTTTACGTTCCAATTTTTTCGTCACTTATGGCCTGTCGAGTCTTGAGGACCAAGATCCCTATCATCTAGCAATGCCGTAAGTATTTGTTTTTAACGCTAGTGAATGTAAGAGCAGAGACCTCTTTTTTTCGGCGAATTGAAGTGGTATTGAATACATAATCATCGACATCTTCATCATCATCATCTTCATCTTCTTCTTCTTCTTTTACGACCTACTACCACTGCTACTACTGGTAGTAGTACCGCCGCCGCCACCACCACCACCACCACCACCACCTGGTCATGATTGTGGGCGTTAGCTACCACTGTCGTGTACTAAACATTCCATCAGTCTGCAATGAAACGGTCATTTACGCCTTGTGTTGATGTCCATGCATTCCTTCATGTTAAAATTTTGTCTCTATTGTACTGTTTCCGTCTTTTTGGAATTTCCAAACTCTGTTTACTACACTGTATCAAAAAAAAAAAAAAAAAGAAAATGGCTCTGAGCACTATGGGACTTAACTTCTGAGATCATCAGTCCCCTAGAACTTAGAACTACTTAAACCTAACTAACCTAAGGACATCACACACATCCATGCCCGAAGCAGGATTCGAACCTGAGACCGTAGCGCTCGCGCGGTTCCAGATTGTAGCGCCTAGAACCGCCCGTACACCCAGGCCAGCTACACTGTATCCTCACACTTCTTTTTAGAACTACAATAATTAAGTAATGATTAATGTTTATATTGTAATTGATATATGCTTGTGCCTCTTGTATAGGTTTCGCTACGCTGCAGGTATACAACTTGGAATTCTAAAATTCTGTGAGTTCATTTCGTACAGTCATTTTGTAAACTATAATTTAATAGTCTTGTTCCTTACGCTGTCATTAGCTTACTATCAACATCTTCCGTAAAACTAAATCATTTTAATCGTGGCGGACTTACCTGAATCACGTAGACTGCGGGAAATTCCGTTTGGAGTCCCAGTTTACGCGACTCCAAGAAATGGGAAAGTACAAAACTGATACTGGTGACTCCGTGTGAAAATATCGAACTACAGGAAACACAGTAGCCTACTATTAACCTGCATCTTATGTTGTTTTACACTGTTAATTTATTTTTCCCTGGACAGTTGTAACACACTACAGCATGTAAAAACCTTCAACTGAATGTAACGTGTCCAACACACTACCCTAGTGATAAGGGCTGGTTTGACATCTCATGCCTAATCTTATGACGAATCTTTATATATAGTTGATGGTATATTCCGTTTTCAAGATTAGGATCTTGCGCGGCTTGTGTCTTTTTGGAAGATAGACACATGTCATCTAGCAATGACCTGATAAGCCGAAAGACTGGCGTACAGGAAACAGATGGTAGTGGGACAAAATGCAGTATTTTATCACTGTCGCAAGTACCAAGAAACCTCAGTAATTTGTAACCTTTCCTTACTGTGCAGTGTTATGCGTACATCCGAGTGCCCAGTGTTTCATGATAGGTGTCGCCTTTAAACTTCTATTTGTACGCTAATAGACTGCACTGTATGGCTAATTTGGTCAGCAGTTTTACGCAGCAACTTTAGAGATAATAGTTAAGCAGTGTAACCTACCACTGGCTCTTTGGGGTGTATAAGACACCCAACCAGGGCCGGTTCGCGAACATTTTTCCACACAAGCGACTTACCACTTTCTGCTTTCCACTTCTATAGATTCCAAGGCTCCAGTTAGCTATTTCCATTTCTCTATTCGTACAACTCTTGCTGTCTATCTCCTACTGTGTTGAAGTTCTCTGTCATCTCCATTTCTTCATTTCTCTTTTCCCCTGCTCTCTGACACTTTTCGTTGAACCATTTACGATTCTTCATTGTCTTTTTCTTGCCCGATGTTTTCTGTGCTGCATCTGTTACTACTGGTCCCCCGCCCCCACCTCCCAAACCCGCAATGCTGTAAACCGGTTATTAATTTCATTCACGTAGGTTTCTTTAACAGACAATTCCTTCAGTCGTTCTACATCCAACTTAACTTTTGGCGTGGATTTTGGTTAATGTTTCATCTTTCCTGCCTCTAGGAAGTGATCTGATTCACAATCAACTGCGTGTTTCCTCTGCCATAACACGATACGTCTGATTTACAGTTTTGCCATCTGGGGAACACCATGTACCTTTGTAAATTCCTTTGTAATGGAACATCGTGGAGCAAATTCCCACATTCTTTGACAGTGTCGTGGAGTGCCTGCTATGTCTTCTTGTTGTGGAACTGAACATTTCCTCTTTCCTACGATATGTGAATTAAAAACATACAAAAATGGTTCAAATGGCTCTGAGCACTATGGGACTTAACAGCTGTGGTCATCACTCCCCTAGAACTTAGAACTACTTAAACCTAACTAACCTAAGGACATCACACACATCCATGCCCGAGGTAGGATTCGAACCTGCGACCGTAGCAGTCGCGCGGTTCCGGACTCTGCGCCTAGAACCGCGAGACCACCGCGGCCGGCTAAAAGCATACAAGACAAGCGTTGTAGCACTACAGGGTATTAGGTGGCTTGGAGACGGGATACACATGGAGGATGGTTGTATCATTTTGTATGGTGGAGATGAAAAACAGCATGTATTTGGTACCGGCTCTGCTGGCAAGACCAAGGTTGTTAAGATGGTTAAAGAACTGCATCCAATTAACAAAAGAATGTCTTACATGACAATGAACCACGAGTGGAATACGATATAACATTCATAAATTCATGCACTAACTGAAGATTCAACTGAGGATGAGAAAGATGAATACTATGACGAATTATAAAACGTAGTCGAAAGTATACCAGGAAGGAGAACACTGAGAAACTTAACATCAAGGTTGGTGATTACGAAGTATATGAAGTTGAGGAATCTTGCCATCTAGGCAGCAAAATAATCCATGACGGTCTCAGCAAGGAGGACATCAAAAGCAGACTAGCAGTGGCAGAAAGGACATTATGGCCAGGGGACGTGTTACAGTATCAAACATAGGCCTTTAATTTGAGGAAGAAATTTCTGAGAATGTACGTTTGGAGCACAGCATTGTATGGTAGTGAAACGTGGACTGCGGGAAAACCGAAACAGACGAGAATCTTAGCATCTGAGATGTGTTGCTGCAGCCGAATGTTGAAAATTAGGTGGACTGGTAAGGTAAGGAATGAAGAGGTTCTGCGCAGAATCGGAGAGGAAAGCGATATGTGGGAAACACTGAGGCGAAATAGAAGAAGAAGAAGAAGAAGAAGAAGAAGAAGAAGGTACAGGATGATACGATACCTTGTTCGGCGTGAGGGAATAACTTCCATGGCACTAGAGGGAACTGTACAGAGTAAAAAACGTAAGGGAAGAACCGACACTCGAATACATCCAGCAAATAATTGAGGGCGTAGGGCGTAAAATGCAAGTGCTACTCTGAGATGAAACGGTTGACACAGGAGAGGAATTCCTGGCGCGCCGCGTCAAACCAGGTAAAAAGACCAAGGACTAACAAAAAATGTCAAAAGCCCATAGGCCAGGGGCGGGCAGGAATCCTGCACGTGTGCGGTGCACTTGCACGCGTGCAGTTAACAGGTGTTCTGTGTGCACACAGGGGCAAGCTGGTCACCCGCTATCTCCCCTCGCCCCCATACCTTCTGTCCGCTCCTTCCTCTGCAATGCGTTTTGTTTCCTAGCTTGCTTTACTGAATGTAGGAATGAGATTAGGAGTAGTAGTGATTGAAAGATATCGTGGTTCGAAAGATTACCTAAGATACGTTTTATTTAATTATCACAGGTGGAGTGGAACAAAATAAGGTTAGTAGGAGTGCTTAAAAGATGTCGTGTTTTGAAAGAGTACCTATTACCTACGATACGTTTTATTTAATTATCACAGGTGGAGTGGAACAAAATTTCTACATACAGACAAACGCAAGCAGTTACTTAAATTTTCATCACTGATGTTTGCTCTTAACCGACACTTACTAATTCAGCAAATGGTTTTCCAGCTCTCGCTATATTAAGCTCGTACCGCTGTGCTATTATTGTTGTCGTCCTGAAAAATTGAAAACGGTGCTCCATAAAATGTTAGATCAGTTGCATGAGAGACATGACGAAAGGAAGTCGCAGATCTCTCGTGACCACAGCAACTACGACAGATTCATCTAGTATCGCCAGATCGCTCTTCTCAAGCACAGTCAATTTCCCCATCCGCTCAGAATCCGACAATAAATTGTACTCGTCCTTGTGAAACTTGTTATAATGGCCTTCAATACTAAACTTCCGCTGACCAGCGAGAATACTGCCACATATTAAACATTTTGAATTTTCACGTTTTTGCACAAAGAAAAAAATGATTCTCCCATTACTTTTTGAAAGATATCAAGTCTCCACTTCTACGTTTCCTTGTTTCACTCTGCATTTTTCGGTTCTTGAAATACAAGTTTCACTACGTAGTGCTCGTTTCGCATCAACGTCCGCAGCTTAGCCTGGCACTACACTGCCGCAACCTGCCGGCTGTCGCCACAGCCCCGGTCGACGATTGCACGCGAGCAGCACACGTGCAGCGCTGAGCGCTCATGAGCCGCATAGGCTATCAATTTGTAGCATTTTGGTATAATTTTGCACGAGCAGCCGCTGAATAGGACAGTGCCTAGTAAACCACTGCGGTGTTCAAACCAACCTGCGGGTTGATTTTCGTAACATACATACGGGGCCTACTGGAATGTTCCCTTGTACATTCGTAAGTACATTTAAAAAGTATTTGTAGCTGGTTGCGACATTCACTAACGGTCATTAACGGACGTGGAGTTCACAAGGTCCAACACGGCTAAAGTAACTTTCGTAATGACGGGTTGGTTCGTAGTTTAAACAGTGTAGAATCACGGAGGCTGCCCGCGTAACGAACTCTGCGGGCAGGGCACGTGCCAGGCGAGTTACCGCGGCGTGGCGGCTGACTTGGAGGGGGCGGGGGAGGGGGAGGAGGGGTCCCGGCAGGGCCGTGCTGGAGTGGCACATTAGACGGGCTCTCGGGAGGCCGGTCGGGCCAGTCGCCGTGTTATTGGCAGACTCTGTCTCTCGTCTGCCCTGGCCTGGCCTGCGCGTCCTGATTTCTGCCTCCGGGGAGACCCACCGCACCGGCCAGTGGGTGGGGGGTATCGCGGCGGGCGGGGCGGGGAGGGGAGGAAAGGGAAGGAAGCTGCCGCGATCGATATGGCGAGCGCGGCGCGGCGCCGGTCGCCGCGTCCCGCACGCATCCGCTCCGGGTCCAGCGGTGGCTGCGGCGCTGTGCCGACAAAGGGGCAGCGTGCAGGCCGGCGTTGTTGGCGGCGGGGAGGGCGTGGCGGCCCCCTAGCGGGGCATTCTGCTGTGTCTCTCGGTCTGGTGCTACTCGGTTAAGTGCCAAGTCTCTGCGAGACTACAACTGCGCCACAAGTGGCGCGTAATGAACAGCTGATGCCAAAATACGAACTCCTTTCGAAGTGGGTTTGTTTTGGTCGTATGTCTCGAGACTGGTTTGATGCAGCGTTGCCACGCTAGTCTGTCCTGGAGCTCCCGTTAAGTGTGGTGAACTACATAATTCGAAACTGTTTAGCCCACTGCAGGCAAACCTTGATGTCCTCAGCAATGTTTCTTCAAAATTCCGCACTTTACCAAATTGACGATTCCTTTACGCCTTAGGTTGTGTCCTTTAACCGGTCCATTCTCTAAGTCAAGTTGTGCAATAAATTTATCCCTCTCCGCCACCCCCAATACGATTCAGTGGTACGTCATTAGTTGCTCGATCTACCCATTTAATCTTCAGTATTCTTATTTAGCACCATATTACAACAGCTCTTCTTCTCTGAACTGTTTATCGTCCATGTTTCCCTTCCCTACATCGCTACACTCCATAAAAATACCTTCAGAAGAGACTTTGTAACGCTTAAAACTACAGGGTTACAATTATTGAACGATATGAAGTTAAATCGTCATAACTTCTGAACGGTTTGCGTTAGGACCTTCAGACTACACGGTTGGCTGCGTGGAATGATGGAAATTACTGTGCGCTGTGTGGTTTCGTTAAGCGACGAAGCCCACTTTCATTTGGATGGGTTCGTCAGTAAGCAAAATTGGCGCATTTGGGGGACTGAGAATCCGCGTTTCGCGATCGAGAAGTCGTTTCAACCTCAGTGGGTGACTCTACAGTTTGCAAATGCCCAGTCGCAGAATAATCGGTGCGATATTCCTTGGTGGCACGGTAACTACCGAACGGTACATGAAGGTTTTGGTAGATGATTCCCCATTATTCAAAGCGACCCTGATTTCGACAAGATGTGGTTCAGGCAAGACGGAGCTCGACTCCATCGAAGCAGGAGTGTGTCCGATGTCCCGGAGGAGCACTTTGGGGGTCGCATTCTGGGTCTGAGGTACCCATAGGTCACTGGCATGGGGCTCGACTGGCCGCCATATTCTCCGGATCTGAACGCAGGTGACTTCTTTTTGTGGGGCGTTATTAAAGGCAAGGTGAACAGCCCAAAACCATTGTTGCTGAACTGAAAAGAGCCATTCAGGTCATCGACAGCATCGATGTACCGACACTTCAACGGAGTACACAGAATTTCACTTTTCGTCCGCGCCACGTCATCGCCAATGATGGCACGCATATCGAACATGTCATAAAAAAAGTTTAAATGTGTGTGAAATCTTATTGGACTTAACTGATAATCCATAAGCTTACACACTACTTAACCTAAATTATCCTAAGGACAAACACACACACCCATGCCGAGGGAGGATTCGAACCTCTGCCGGGACCAGCCGCACAGGAACATGTCATAACCTAAATCCGAATATCTGTAATGACGTTTACATGTTGAATAAAGAGTGTGCACGCCGTGGTTTGTAATTAATTTACGTTATTTTCATAATTGTCACCCTGTGTATTGGCTCTTAACAAATTTCTCTTCTTCAGAAACATTTTTCTTGCTATTGCCATTCTGCACTTTACATGTCTTCTACTTCGACCATCATTCATTTATGTTACTGGCCAAATAGCAGAACTCATCTACTGCTTTCATTGTCCCGTTTACTAATCTAATTTCCTCGGCATCACCTGATTTAATTCGACCACATCCCATTATCATTATTTTGCTTTTGTTGATGTTCATCTTACAGCTATTTTTCAAGACTCTATCCATTCTGTTGACGTGCTCCTCGAAGTCCTTTGCGGCCGCTGACATAATTACAATGTCATTGGCAAACCTCTAATGTTTATTTCTTCTCCCTGAACTTAAATTCCCTTTCCACATTTGTCCTTGGTTTCCTTACTGTTTGTTCAATGTACACGTTGAATAACATCGGGGATAGGTTACAACCCTGTCTCACAACATTCCCAACCCTGTCTCACAACATTCCCAACCACTGCATACCTTTCATGCCCCTAGACTCTTGTAACTGCCACCTCGTTTCTGTACAAATTGTAACTAGCCTTTCGATCCCTGTATTGTACCCCTGCTACCTGCAGAATTACAAAAACTGTATTCCAGTCAGCCTTCTCAAAGAGTCTGAGAGTATTTCGCCACAGAGTGAGGTGGCGCAGTGCAGCACACTGTACCCGCATTCGGGAGGACGACGGTTCATAGCCGCGTCGAGCCTTGCTGATTCAGCTTTCCCGTGATTTCCCCAAAATCACTAGGCCTTGTATTTCTGCCTCTTTGGTTTTCTGCACCATTCACTACTTCGTTTCTCAAAGCTACTCATACGTCTTCCATCATATTCCTTATTCCTTTTACAATCAATCGTTGGCTAAGGCTCCCTATGAAACCCCGAACAGCCGCTACACGTTGTATGCTACTGTCCAGTTAGAATTAAAAGTATATGTAAAGAACGCGACACACTGTTTCTCAAAGCTTCCAAACAAAGAATCATATATTGTGGCGCATATTTGGCCGACTTCGCTACAGGGACTTTAAAGACCATTAAATAAGTATATAGTAATTCGACTTTGTTTACCCAATGTCGGAGGAAATTTCCGAGGTGATTCTTCTGCGTAGGGCACTGTTGGTTTCCTACCCCACTCGTCCCACATCTGCGCTTGTTCTCCGTCTCAGATGACGACGCCGACGCGACTCCTTCATGATCCGCACAGGACACGGAAGATCTCCGGATATGCCACAGAAGTAGGGCATACAGTTTCGTCCGAACGTGAATGTTGCGATTTTAGCTTTACTTCAAATGAAAATAACACCATTCATCAAAATCACGTCACATATAAGAAACAATGCTGATTTGTTGAATCTCCCTCGTGGAGCAGTCAGATGGATCAAGAAGCTGGACTTGGCACCGTGGCAAGCCTTCACGCCTTCCTTTACGTTTTAGCCGGATGTCGTTACATCGGCATGTTTCGTCTGCTACTGCAGCGTACATCACAGAGGTTTCACACACTCAAATAATTCATTACTATATAAACTGGCGAACTCGGCAAATAAGCTAAATATGTACGGGAATTGGATATGCGTGACGATCTCCTCCCCCTCCCCCTCCCTTTATTTCCTCCTCCTTCCTGCCTCCCCAAGCACCTGCCCCTCCCCCCCTCCCCTCTTGCACCCTGTCTGTGACCTTGAGCCGTAGTAGTATTCTAATCATAAAGCGATAAGCCGTAAATACAACTTTCCTATTTTCTGTGGAAACTGACTGCGAGAAGAAAACAAAACAGAAAATTGCTGTGTATGCAATTTTTCTTTAAGGATGTATGTGACGAGAGAGAACAAACGTCAAAGACAATAATAAAAAAAAAAAATGGACTTGTAGTCCGGGGTGATAGGTTACAATACAGCATCACCGGTCTATTGCGGTCTAACTGTGTTGGTGAGCCAGTAAATTCCCACTGTGCAGTGACTGCGTCACTGCAATTCACTTTGGAGGTGTGGCGGTGGGACTTGTAGTCCCGTACCACCCTCTGACGGTGATAGTACTACATGCATCAGGCAAAATTTATTGCCTAACATGGGCAGGTGAAGGTGTGGCGGTGGGACTTGTAGTCCCGTACCGTGAATGTGTTCGTCTCACGATTTAAATGCCCTACTGTCGTAATTAAGACTGACTGCGAGAAACAGAACAATCGCGCATATTTTCACAGCAGAGCACAGTATACTATTTTCTTTCTTGCATTATGTTTTAGCTTGAGAACCTGTACATTGTTGTTTAGAAAAGACACATTATAGTAGGGCCTATCATGGGAATCGGTGAAGAACATTTCAAAATTTTTGCTAATATTGTTTCCCTTTCACATATAGCCAATGTCCACCCGAATATTCATTAAAGAATAGTGATCAAATTTGTAGTAAATCGGTGAAATACTTGCAGAGATTTTTGATAACGTTTCCCCTTTATATATTACATATATGTTTATATACATTTAAAAATAAATAACATTTCGTTCGAATGATCATTAGAGCACCATGTAAAAATTGGAAGTAAATCGGTCAAGTACGTTTCTAGACTTTTGGTAACAACGTTAAACGACGACTTGTCGGTATAGTGTAGTATCGAAGTATAGATACACAAACACTTAATATTTCTACATATTAATTATTCTTTTTACGTTATAGACTTCATCCTATCGCCATTGAGAAGAAAAGCTATGAGGAGAGAGAGACGCAAAACAAACGAATACTTGGACTGCATTAGGCAGTTCAAAGATTGCAACTCTGCGTACTGCGTGCATTGATACTAAAGAGAACCGTCCCTCGGGAAATTAAACTGTATGTTGCAGAAATGAAACAGAATGGTTCAGAGGTGCTGTGTTGCGAACCACATAAAAATTTCAGAGTGCTCATTTCAGAGAATGAATAGAGCTGTTTTAAAGTCACTACGTGCGTTTTAAGTGTTGCGTTATTCTTACTTTTAATTGTAAAAATAGCTGATAAAATTCAAGGGCGTCGATAACGACAGTTAGTAAACTTCTTCCACGTAGAGGTATATATTTTTAGAGAGCAGTTGCGATACAACATTGAACATACTGTGGTAATTCACGTAATCCAGAATGAGATTTTCATTCTGCAGCCGAGTGTGCGCTCGTATGAAACTTCCTGGCCTGCCAGGAAGTTTCAGTTCACGTGATGTCGAGCCCCACGCCGGACACTAAAAACGGGGCAATTCGCGTGGTATCGAACCACCACGTCAGACCCTGAAAGGGCTAAATGGGAAATTTTAGCTGGACTATAGGGAAACATTAATTGATTCCTGTCTAATCAAAACATGGCCTTTTCAGTGGACATGTGCAAAACATAGAGATGACCATTTTACTAAAACAACGAAAGAGAAACCAGAAACACCGTTAAATACAGGGCCTCGAGGTGCTTGGACTGGGCAGCCACGCGCACAAATGGGTCCTCCGTGGACCTAGCTTGTCAGCTTGTCAGCTGGGCAGTGCAGCGTTGGCAGTCGTAGATGTCGACCTGCTGTTGCCGGTGCCTCGGACTGTTGTCTTGTCCTCCAGGTCTCCGAGCAGGCACTGGGTGGCGGGCGATTGGCAGCTGTCTACGGTAGGGTGACTCGTTCCTTTGGTGCAGGCCGAGAGCACCTACGCCATGGTCCTCTGGTGAAGGCTATTCGACCAGCACGTTTGCCGGGTCTCCCACCAGGCTGAAGTCAGGCGTGTGGACGCCTTTCAGAGGCGGCACCCCGGGAATTGGCTTGAAACCGGATGGCGGTGGTCGCGAGAGGGACTTGTTGACAGTAGAGCAAACACTCAGATCAGTATTGAAATCGGAGTGCAAAAGCAGCTTCAAGTGAGGAACGGAAAAGTCGTATGTTAGTGAAAATAACCATCGGACAGGAATGAAATGCAGCATAGACTGGAATGGGAATTATAACAACGTGGAGTAGACGTTATGGGATCGAATGAACATCAAGGCCAAGTGCAGATTGCCTACCAAGTCTTGAGGTGAAGCCTCTCGTAAGAATTATCATAAAATCTCACTCGACACTGTGTGATTCCACTGAACAAATCCGCCGAATGTCATCACCGAATGTCAGCGCACTACCAAAAGGCACCTCTACTCTCTGGTTTTGATTCAGGTCTTTTCACTCTTGCACTTCCAGAATGCTGAAATTTTGTCGCCACACTTGCTATTGACTGACGATATAACTTATCAGTGCCATCTAGAAACGATTTATGATGGTCATTCCTCCTGTTGCTGATTCTTTGTTGCAGGGTACCAAACTTCTGCTGAAAACTGTCAAAAGTCCCTAAAATATTTCGTTTCCGGCCAGTTACTGCGGTCGCACAAGCGTCCATCAAGCGTCCTCTGGTCTTGCCTGGCAAGATGCTGGCTCGTGGCAGCTCATCACCTGGAGGAATCTTCCGATGACTCTAGGGTGGTCGCACGCCTGCGGGTTTAGCGAAAGAATGTGTTTCCTTAGCGCAGAAAGCGGGCTGGCGGCTCCTTCACTCTACGATAAACCTTTTCGCAGTAAACTCTCTCCAGTGGGAAACAGTGCCGTTGTCGGGGCGTCCGCATTGTCTGTCGCTTGCGTTTCGAAGAACGGCTTTCACAGACCATCAGCAAGCACTTGGCGGTTCCTTCTGTGTAAAGCCGGACCATCCTGGTCATAAGCTTTGTTTTATATTTAGACATAAACGTGAACACTGTAAGACAGTTACCTCTGGTGCATGTTCCGGATCCGTTATGCCTCAGTGTTACGCAAATTCTTGTAACAGAATTACTGGTTCAGAATTCCCCATGTTCTCGATCACTTACACCCAATGTAAATGCCCCTGAACTGCACGCACAGGGGACAGGCAAAATAATGCGAACAGTGGTTGTGGTCGGATGGTCGCGTTTGACGGTGAACAACGCAGGTAAGGCACGCCTCGCGCTGGACTGCGTGTGGTCAGTACGGGCTAGGCATCACAGCAGCTTCCTATTTGCATTCAGAGCCCGAGGTCGACATGGATTGAAAGACCTTACAGAGTTCCAAAGAGGGCAGATTGTTGGGGACCGATTAGCTGGAGCATCAGTAACCAAGACAGCCAACTTACTGAATGTTTCAAGAGCAACTTCTTTAAACAGTTATGGCGGCCTACACAAAGCATGGAAAGACATCATCGTGCAAACGTAATAGTGGGCGCAAATCAGAACTAAATGAGAGAGAGACGAATTTTGTCAAAACAACACAAAACTACGGCAATAAAGTGATTGGAGAGCTCAATGGCCATCTCCGAGACACTGTCCGCCGAGAACTCCATAAAGCGAACACTCATGACGAGCTGCTATACCGAAACCATTAGTGATGACCACCAACGCCAAGAAGCTAAAACATGATGTCAGGAGCGTAAATCCTGGACGGCTGATCAGTGGAAACATGTCATGTGGTCCGACGACTCAACGTTTTCGTTATTTCCAACCTCGGGCCGGGTTTACGTTTGGAGAACGACAAAAGAAGCCTACAGTTCTGATTGCTTGATCCCAACGGTTAAGCACGGAGGTGGAAGTGTGTTGGTGTGGGCAGCCATATCATGGTATTCTGCTGATCCCATCGTTACTCTCAAAGGCCGTGTTACAGCCAACGATTATGTGAACATTTTAGGTGATCGGGTGCACCCCGTGATTCAAATGTTGTTCTCCAAAAGCTGAACTGCAGCGTCTTCCCTGGCCAGCAGAGTCCCCCGGACTTGAACATCATCGAACCCTTATGGGCTGTGTTGGAGCGCAGACTGCGGAGCAGATTTCCGCCTCCCTCATCACTACAGGAGGTAGAAGAGGTTCTGATCGAAGAGTTGCATAACATTCCGCTGCAGACTCATACGCCAGTAATCCAAGAACAATCTCAGCTGTATTAAGGGCAAATAGGGGTCCAAACCCTTATTAATGAACCATTCCCAAATAAGTACAGGTGTTCAAATTATTTTGCCTATCCTCTGTAACTGCTGCATGGGCGCCATTTATCGGTGTAGTGAGACCCCGAACTTGCAGTTAGAACAACAGCAATTCAGATCTCCGTACGGGCATCCAGATTTAAGTCGTCTGTTTTTTCCCTAAATCCATGCAGGCGAATACTGGGGTGGTTCCTTTGTTGTTACGAACGACAATACACTCGTCGGTACAGTGGCTGGTTTTTTACATTACTCGGGGAAGGTCGAGTGGATACAACAACACACAAAATATTAGCGCGCTTTATTATAACAAAGACAAGATGAATTTCTTAACTTTCGTACTATTCATTCCAACAGGAATGTCATGAACATTTATAACTGTCGCAGAACATTAACATACCACTTTATACTGGCAAGATACATGTGTCCTCACTACACATATAAGTGACAGTACCTTTTATATAGAGTTCTGAATAATTCGATGTTTGCACTGTTAGCCCAGTAGAAGGACAATGCTGTCGTCGTCGTCGTCTGTGATCGCGGACTTAGCCTGGGCGTAATTAAGAAAGCGGCAGCGGTGGCAGATCGAAAGTGTTCCGGGCGTTTCCACGCCATCGTTGCCGGAGGCGACTATCCTCACTTTGTGATTGCAAGATGCCAACCTCACTATTGGAACGACCCATATCCTTTGCGAGGGTCGTAGCCGAGTTGCTTACCCCGTCGTGGACTCTACATCGCCTGTTCACGATCTCGCCGACCTACCGCTGAACCCCAGTAGCAGTGTGCGATTTGTGCTTTTACCTTACGGGGTTAGTATAATTACGTATGTTACTAGCTTGGACCGTGGCGCTACCCATGGATAAACAATTCCTTATAAATAGATATTAATGCCGAAACTCACTATTCACGCGTATGCACTATCAGAAAAGCCATCCCTTGTTATATCTCTAAAAGTACATTATAGGTAAAGCTTATTTACAAAATCATCTACATACAGGTATGTATTCAAAAAGTAAAGGCACATTTGTGAAAAGCTGTACTTATTCTGATGATAGAAAACTGAAACATGCGTTATTTTTATACGTAACCTCCCTGGACTTCAATGCAGTTTTCACGACGTTTTACGACTTCTTTTTTTTTTATTTCATCAGAAAATACGTTTTTCGGTTGCATCTGTAACCAATTTTGCACCGCAGCAATGACGTCTTCATCACTTTCAAATCTTCTTCCCTGTAGTGCTTCCGTTAAGGGTCCAAACATGTGAAAATCACTTGGAGCCAGGTCTGTACTGTATGGTGGATGTTCCAGCACCTCGAATCTCAACTCCTTTTTTGCGTCGGCTGTCCGTTTGGCAGAATGTGGGCGAGCGTTATCTTGCTGCAGGAGGACATCTCTTCACAGTCTTCCACGACGTTTGGATCTGGTTGCAGGTTTTAGTTTCGTACGCAACACATCACATCCACCATACAATACAGACCTGCCTCTAAAGCCTCGTTTATGCTGGGGCGACGTCTTGCAACATTGTGGCATGCTACGGAAATGTGGCGTACGTTGCTTGCGGCAGGTTAATTTGTACCAAAGCAACAGAATTTGTGCCACACGTGTGTCGGTCTTGCAGTATAAAGGATGGTAAAGTATCGCAGCGGCGGCCTACTTGGTACTTGCACATGCAGCTAACAACGGAAATGAAAACCAAAGGAAAAGAAAACGATGGTGGAAGAGAAGAATATTTAAAGAAGGTCCACGAAATAGTATCCTAGGAACTAGAAGGACACGATGGTGCGTTATTTAGTAATGTGTGCTTTCGTCCCAGGCGCGTAAGTCCGCGCCATACAGTTGCCAAAAGATGGCCTAACGGTAAAAGTTCGCTCAGGTACAGGGCCTGTCACAACCCTGTGTCAGGGCCCGGGGTGGGAATTTCAGCCCCCAGCTCACCCAACTCTGCGGTACGACTGCTGCGGTATGACTGCCACACTACTTTCCTCACAAGCTCGCAAGTAAACGGATGACGCACCTTAGACGAAAGCAACGATGACAACACGAGAATGACGATCTAGTTCTAAATGTTTTGAAATGCTTAACTACTACATAACACTTTTTCAAAATTAATAAGCAAACATATTAATAGTATTAAAAGTAAGACTATATTAAAAACTTCCAGTGTTCGGCTCCACAAATTTAAATTATATGTAAAGTTTTACTCCAGTGCGTGGGAAATAAACATCCCAGGTTGGGATGCATAAACTAAAGCCAGAGGAGGGGATGGTCTGATGCAGAGGGGGGAAATCCCCCCCCCCATCCCCCCCTGCAAATCGCACACTGCCCAGTAGTCCGTATTTTTTCCCCATATGTTGGCATCTAGAATCGAACTCAGAATCCACACTACCCCTTCATGCACAATTTGTTTTACTCTATTTCGACCTCGAAACAACACACATTGAATTCTGGTTTGGATGTGGGCGACATTCACAGCTTTTCTTCGACGTCCCTGTTCATCCAAATTCTGGTATTTAATAAAATTATCCTTTCCTGTCGCGGTCTACGGAATGTGAAAACTATGGGCAACCTACCTGGGTACCCCATTAACGCCTCCCGCCGCTGACGTCTCGTTTTAGTGACAGCAGCAGTAAATGAAAGCGGCTACTCAGACGTCACGGGAGCGCCATTCTTGTGCTGATAATGGTGGTCCTGCAACACATTCCGGACACCAGATTACTGCATTGTGCCCTGCTGCGGCGCCACATTGTCTGGCAGCGTATTGTCTTTGGTACCGACATACAGCAGCGTCTCTCATTTGTTCGCTGGAAGCTGAAGCAGGTGGATCTGAGCTGCACGTTCTCTCCACACAAGCGCGGGGCGTGCTGTCGAGAACTCTTCATTAAGCTCTGTTCTCTCCGTGATGTCTTAGGCCTCTGTCATCTTTTTGTTTGATATGAGAGTGAGGTGCGTCTCAACCTATTGACAAAAATACACCTGCGTTACAGACTCAGTCTGCAGCGCGCTGTCGACAGAACTATACACTCGTCATTGAGAGCACGATCATCCTGGTAGTAGATCAGTAACTTCAGACAATTTTACGAACATGAGGTAGGCAGGCACCTCACTATTCCTTCTTAGGTCGGACACTGGTATTGGGACTCAACGTACCTGGAACGAAGCAGCTCCTATTTCCAAAATTAATCTTTGGATATCAGTGGGATAGAGCGACTCGGTGGCTCAGTGGGTAAGGCCAGATAAAATTACTATTGTCTGGGGTTCGATCCCCAGCAGGTATTAAAAATAGTTTTGTTATTTACCGATTATTTCTCCTTTGGGAATAATTTGTTAATGTGAAATATGCCAAGTTGTATCACGGTTCGGAGTCCACGTTACACTGTGGGTCCGGGAAAGTCAACTCTAAGGTCAGACAGAGCAAAGATACACTGTCCCCAAATAGTATTATGCCCAAGAAAGCACTGCAATGCTAAAACCAGCCTTCGAGTTGAGGACATGTCTTCTTATTGGTAGCATGTTCATCATTGTCAGGTAAGAAGTGATCTGGACAACTGAAAAGTATAAACACGTACTTCCCACCAGTTACTAGGACACTATAAATAAACTAGTCCTAAAAAGCTGTCAGTGAATTGAAGACATTGCCTGAATTCGGTAGAATTTTGCAGTCGTTGAGATTTGAAGTAGTCCGTTGATAAATTGACGGCATCCGTTAAATAATGTTCGCTATAACATCCTACGCCAGAAAATGGGTTAAAATATATCCAGATTCCATATAGACACTCGTTGAATCGAAATGTACGTAATATTTTGAGTATGATTGTTTTTGAGTCTTTATTTGCCGTTACGTTCCACCTACATCAATGCATCGGCACTAGCATCCACGCTCGACCATCGAAATATACTTTCCTCTGGATTGTTTTATGTGCTAGGAAGGGTCACGTCAACATTGTCGAAAACTAGTATGTGTTCCCTCAGTAGAAAGCTCATCCTCGACGGATCCTTCAGATCAACCTTTCTTTTTCACGAAGCGCGTCTCCAGTTACGATATGAAATATTGATATTAATTTCACGGGATGAATCTCATCAATCTTCTGTCGACAGATTCAAATGAATAACCTTTTATGATCTGTAGGCAGGCAGCTTTTTACACGTAGATGAAACCCTTTTCAAGATGAAGCCTGTAATGTGCGACTTACCAACGCCCACCAATTTGATACTATGGATAAATGCTGGTGGTAGCATTACTGTTCCTATTGAACTGGGCACAAACAGTATAAGTAGTAAACTCCTTTATTTTTTTACTTATTGTAAAACTGAGTGAATCATTGACTCATTTTTTGAGAGATGCGAGAACAGGCACCGATTTTGACATTGGATGCTGATAATTTAGGGAAAATCTGATATTACAGGAAGAGATGCACTATGTGATCAAAAGTAGCCGGACACCCCCCAAAATCATACGTATTCCATATTAGGTGCATTGTGCTGACACCTACTGTCAGGTACTCCACGTCAGCGACCCCAGTAGCCATTACACACCGTGAGAGAGCAGAATGGGGCGCTCCGCGGAACTCACGGAATTCGAACGTTGTCAGGTGATTGGGTGTCACTTGTGTCATAAGTCTGTACGCGAGATTTTCACACACCTAAACATCCCTAGGTCTACTGTTTCCGATGTGATAGTGAAGTGCAAACGTGAAGGGACATACACAGGGTGAGTCACCTAACGTTACCGCTGGATATATTTCGTAAACCACATCAAATACTGACGAACGTGAGGAGAGGGGCTAGTGTAATTGGTTAATACAAACCATACAAAAATGCACGGAAGTATGTTTTTTAACACAAACCTACGTTTTTTTTAAATGGAACCCCGCTAGTTTTGTTAGCACATCTTAACATATAAACAAATACGTAATCAGTGCCGTTTGTTGCATTGTAAAATGTTAGTTACATCCGGAGATATTGTAGCCTAAAGTTGACGCTTGAGTACCAATCCTCCGCTGTTCGATCGTGTGTATCGGAGAGCACCGAATTACGTAGCGATCCAAAGGGAACGGTGATGGACCCTAGGTACAGAAGAGACTGGAACAGCACATTACGTCCACATGCTAACACCTTCTTATTGGTCTTTTTCACTGACGCACATGTACATTACCATGAGGGATGAGGTACACGTACACACGTGGTTTCCGTTTTCAATTACGGAGTGGAATAGAGTGTGTCCCGACATGTCAGGCCAATAGATGTTCATTGTGGTGGCCATCATTTGCTGCACACAACTGCAATCTCTGGCGTAATGAATGTCGCACACGGCGCAGTACATCTGGTGTAATGTCACCACAGGCTGCCACAATACGTTGTTTCATATCCTCTGGGGTTGTAGGCACATCACGGTACACATTCTCCTTTAACGTACCCCACAGAAAGAAGTCCAGAGGTGTAAGATCAGGAGAACGGGCTGGCCAATTTATGCGTCCTCCGCCTCCTGTGAAACGCGCGTCGAACATCCTGTCAAGGGTCAGCCTAGTGTTAATTGCGGAATGTGCAGGTGCACCATCATGCTGATACCACATACGTCGACGCGTTTCCAGTGGGACATTTTCGAGCAACGTTGGCAGATCATTCTGTAGAAACGCGATGTATGTTGCAGCTGTTTGGGCCCCTGCAATGACGTGAGGACCAATGAGGTGGTCGCCAATGATTCCGCACCATACATTTACAGTCCACGGTCGCTGTCGAGCCAGCGAGGATTGTCCACGGACCAGTAATGCATGTTTCGTAGATTCACTGCCCCGTGGTTTGTGAAACCCGCTTCATCGGTAAACAGGTTGAACTGCAACGCATTCTCTGTTAATGCTCATTGACAGAATTGCAGTCGATGATTAAAGTCATCTCCATGTAGTTGCTGATGTAGCGACACATGAAACGGGTGAAAGCGGTGACGATGCAGTATGCGCATGACACTACTTTGACTCAGTCCACCGGCTCTCGCAATGTCCCGTGTACTCATGTGTGGGTTCATAGCAACAGCAGCTAACACATCAACTGCACCCGCTTCTCCTGTGACGGGCCTGTTACGGACCCGTTTGCGTGCTACGACCATATCTGTTGCATACAGTTGGCGGTAGATGTTTTGCAATGTGCGGCACGTTGGATGCTCTCTGTCCGGGTACCGTTCTGCATACACCCTGCAGGCTTCAGCTGCATTTCGTCGACACTCGCCATAGATGAGTATCATCTCCGCCGTTTCGAATACACCATGGTCACAGTTCCTACAACACTACACTATCACAGACGTCTGGTAACACGGTGTACTACAGTTGGTCTGCGTGCGGAGACGAATGTAGAATAACAATAGCAGCAAGCGCTACATGCGGACACTGCGACAGCTAGACCAAACCACAACAGTGCACTACAGCCACACTCGTAAACACGGTCGTCATCGTAAACATGTCCCTGCAGATGCTGCTCGCCAACCGTGGCCCGTGTTTGTTACAACACGCAACTGAACTTCGGAGGTTTCAAGCGTCAACAACCCTGTATAACACAAAAGCGTACAGGCCGACCTCGTCTGTTGACTGACAGAGACCGCCGACAGTTGTAGAGGGTCGTAATGTGTAATAGGCAGACATCTTAACAGACCATCACACAGGAATTCCAAACTGCATCAGGATCCACTTCAAGTACTGTGTCAGTTTGGCGGATGGTGAGAAAACTTGGATTTCATGATCAAGCGGCTGCTCAGTAGCCACACATTACGACGGTAAATGCCCAACGACTCCTTGCTTGGTGTAAGGAGCGTAAACATTGGACGATTGAACAGTGGAAAAACGTTGTGTGGAGTGACGAATCACGGAACACAATATGGCGATCTGATGGCACAGTGTGTGTATGGCGAATGCCCGGTGAACGTCGTCTGCCAGCGTGTGTAGTGCCAACAGTAAAATGCGGAGGCGGAGGTCTTATGGTGTGGTCATGTTTTTCATGGAGGGGGCTTGTACTCCTTGTTATTTTGCGTGACGCTATCACAGTAGAGGCCTACATTGATGTTTTAAGCACGTTCTTGCTTCCCACTGTTGCACAGCAATTCGGGGATGGCGATTGCATAATTCAACACGATCGAGCACCTGTTCATGATGCACGGCCTGTGGCGGAGTGGTTACACGACAATAACATCACTGTAGTGGACTGGCCTGCACATAGTCCTGACCTGAACCCTATAGAACATCTCTGGGATGTTTTGGAACGCCGACTTCGTGCCAGGCCTCACCGACCGACATCGATACCGCTCCTCAGTGCAGCACTCCGTGATTAATGGGCTGCCATTCCCCAAGACACCTTCCAGCACCTAACCGAACGTATGCCTGCGAGAGTGGAAGCTGTCATCATGGCTAAGGGGGGGGCAACACCATATTGAATTCTAGCATTACCGATGGAGGGCGCCACGAACTTGTAAGTCATTTTCAGCCAGGTATCCGGATACTTTTGATCACATTGTGTTGTTGTTGTTGTTGTTGTGGTCTTCAGTCCAGAGACTGGTTTGATGCAGCTCTCCATGCTACTCTATCCTGTGCAATGTTCTTCATCTCCCAGTACCTACTGCAACCTACATCCTTCTGAATCTGTTTAGTGTATTCATCTCTTGGTCTCCCTCTGCGATTTTTACCCTCCATGCTGCCCTCCAATACTAAATTGGCGATCCCTTGATGCCTCAAAATATGCCCTACCAACCGATCCCTTCTTCAAGTCAAGTTGTGCCACAAATTTCTCTTCTCTCCAATTCTATTTAAAAAATGGTTCAAATGGCTCTGAGCACTATGGGACTTAACAGCTGTGGTCATCAGTCCCCTAGAACTTAGAACTACTTAAACCTAACTAACCTAAGGACATCACACACATCCATGCCCGAGGCAGGATTCGAACCTGCGACCGTAGCAGTCGCACGGTTCCGGACTGCGCGCCTATAACCGCGAGACCACCGCGGCCGGCTCAGTTCTGTTCAATACCTCCTCATTAGTTATGTGATCTATCCATCTAAGCTTCAGCATTCTTCTGTTGCACCACATTTCGATATCTTCTATTCTATTCCTGTCTTAACTATTTACCGTCCATGCTTCACTTCCATACGTGGCTGACTCCATACAAATACTTTCAGAAACGACTTCCTGACACTTAAATCTATACTCGATGTTAACAAATTTCTCTTCTTCAGAAACGCTTTCCTTGCCATTGCCAGTCTACATTTTATATCCTCTCTACTTCGACCAGCAACAGTTATTTTGCTCCCCAAATAGCAAAACTCCTTTACTACTTTAAGTGTCTCATTTCCTAATCTAATTCCCTCAGCATCACCCGACTTAATTCGACTACATTCCATTATTCTCGTTTTGCTTTTGTTGATGTTCATCTTATATCCTCCTTTCAAGACACCATCCATTCCGTTCAACTGCTCTTCAAAGTCCTTTGCTGTCTCTGACAGAATTACAATGTCATCGGCGAACCTCAAAGTTTTTATTTCTTCTCCATGGATTTTAATACCTACCCCGAATTTTTCTTTTGTTTCGTTTACTGCTTGCTCAATGTACAGATTGAATAACATCGGGGAGAGGCTACAATCCTGTCTCACTCCCTTCCCAACCACTGTTTCCCTTTCATGTCCCTCGACTCTTATAACTGCCATCTGGTTTCTGTACAAATTGTAAATGGTCTTTCGCTCCCTGTATTTTACCCCTGCCACCTTCATAATTTGAAAAAGAGTATTCCAGGCAACATTGTCAAAAGCTTTCTCTAAGTCTATATTGCTAGAAACGTAGGTTTGCCTTTCCTTAATCTATTTTCTAAGATGGGTCGTAGGGTCAGTATTGCCTCACGTGTTCCAACATTTCTACGGAATCCAAACTGATCGGCTTCATCCAGTTTTTCCATTCGTCTGTAAAGAATTCGTGTTAGTATTTTGTAGCTGTGACTTATTAAACTGATAGTTGGGTAATTTTCACATCTGTCAACACCTGCTTTCGTTGGGATTGGAATTATTATATTCTTCTTGAAGTCTGAGGGAATTTCGCCTGTCTCATACATCGTGCTCACCAGATGGTAGAGTTTTGTCAGGACTGGCTCTCCCAAGGCTGTCAGTAGTTCTAATGGAATGTTGTCTACTCCCGGGGCCTTGTTTCGACTTAGGTCTTTCAATGCTCTATCAAATTCTTCACGCAGTATCATATCTCCCATTTCATCTTCATCTACCTCGTCTTCCATTTCCATAATATTGTCCTCAAGTAAGTCGCCCTTGTATAGACCCTCTATATACTCTTTCCATCTTTCTGCTTTCCCTTCTTTGCTTAGAACTGGGTTTCCATCTGAGCTCTTGATATTCATACAAGTGGTTCTCTTTTCTCCAAAAGTCTCTTTAATTTTCCTGTAGGCGGTATCTGTCTTACCCCTAGTGAGATAAGCCTCTACATCCTTACATTTGTCCTCTAGTCATCCTTGCTTAGCCATTTTGCACATCCTGTCGATCTCATTTTTTTGACGTTTGTATTCCTTTTTGCCTGCTTCATTTACTGCATTTTTATATTTTCTCCTTTCATCAATTTAATTCAATATCTCTTCTGTTACCCAAGGATTTCTATTAGCCCTCGTCTTTTTGCCTACTTGATCCTCTGCTACGTTCACTATTTCGTCTCTCAAAGCTACCCATTCTTCTTCTACTGTGTTTCTTTCCCCCATTTGTGTCAATTGTTCCCTTATGCTCTCCCTGAAGCTCTCTACAACCTCTGGTTCTTTCAGTTTATCCAGGTCCCATCTCCTCAAATTCCCACCTTTTCGCAGTTTCTTCAATTTTAATCTACAGTTCATAACCAATAGATTGTGGTCAGAATCTACATCTGCCCCTGGAAATGTCTTACAATTTCAAACCTGGTTCCTGAATCTCTGTCTTACCATAATATAATCTATCTGAAACCTGTCAGTATCTCCAGTTTTCTTCCATGTATACAACCTTCTTTTATGATTCTTGAACCAAGTGTAAGCTATGATTAAGTTATGCTGTATGCAAAATTCTACCAGGCGGCTTCCTCTTTCATTTCTTACACCCATTCCATATTCACCTACTACATTTTCTTCTCTTCCTTTTCTTACTGTCGAATTCTAGTCACCCATGACTATTAAATTTTCGTCTCCCTTCAGTATCTGAATAATTTCTTTTATATGTTCATACATTTCATCAATCTCTTCGTCATCTGCGGAGCTAGTTGGCATATAAACTTGTACTACTGTTGCAGTCATGGGCTTCATATCTATCTTGGCCACAAGAATGCGTTCACTATGCTGTTTGTAGTAGCTTACACGCATTCCTATTTTCCTATTCATTATTAAACCTACTCCTGTATTACCCCTATTTGATATTGTATTTATAACCCAGTATTCACCTGACCAGAAGTCTTGTTCCTCCTGCCACCGAACTTCACTAAGTCCCACTATATCTAACTTCAACCTATCCATTTCCCTTTTTAAATTTTCTAACCTACCTGCCCGATTAAGGGATCTAACATTCCACCCTCCGATCCGTAGAACGCCAGTTTTCTTTCTCCTGATAACGACGTCCTCCTGAGTAGTCCCCGCCCGAAGAACCGAATGGGGGACTATTTTACCTCCGGAATATTTTACCCAAGACGACGCCATCATCATTTAACCATACAGTAAAGCTGCATGCCCTCGGGAAAAATTACGGCCGTAGTTTCCCCTTGCTTTCAGCCGTTCGCAGTACCAGCACAGCAAGGCCGTTTTGGTTAATGTTACAAGGACAGATCAGTCAATCATCCACACTGTTGCCCCTGCAACTACTGAAAAGGCTGCTGCCGCTCTTCAGGAACCACACGTTTGTCTGGCCTCTCAACAGTTACCCCTCCGTTGTGGTTGCACCTACGGTACGGCCATCTGTATCGCTGAGGCACGCAAGTCTCCCCACCAGTGGCAAGGTCCAAGGTTCAGGGGGGGGGGGGGGGGGGGCACATTGTGTATATACGCCGAAGTGCCGTGTTTTGTTAGTGTGTATAGTTTTGAAAATAAAGACAATACGTATGTGGTGTTTACATCGGAAATGGTTCAAATGGCTCTGAGCACTATGGGACTTAACTTCTGAGGTCATCAGTGCCCAAGAACTTAGAACTACTTAAACCTTATTAACCTAAGGACATCACACACATCCATGCCTCGGGCATGGGCAGGATTCGAACCTGCGACCGTAGCGGTAGCGCGGTTCCAGACTGAAGAGCCTAGAACCGCTCGGCCTCAACGGCCGGCTACATCGGAAATCTGTGATAATATTTTGATTATTACCAACTGAAATTCGAGAATAAGTGTCGCAGCCCTAAGACGAGGGCGTCCTGAAAGGGAAAGCCTCCTAAATTTTTTATGTGAAAACTCTTCAAGCTTTTTTAAGGAAACAAACTTCATTAACATTCTACGTCTTATTATTCATGTCTACATGTGATTTATTTCTCAACATAGTCGCCCTGGTGACGAACACATTCCTCCCAAGGAGAGACCAGTTCGTTTATAGGGTCACTGTGGAATGTTTGACTTCGTTGACGGAGCCACAACCTCACCTCTGCTTGGACCGCTTCGTCTCTATCAAAGTGAAGTCCTCGACGGTGTTGTGTAAGTTTTGGAACCAGATGAAAATTGCGTGGTGTCCTGACGGGACTGTATGGAGGATGATCGACGACTGGGAACCCTAGGCGTCGGGTTGCTGGAGGCACCGCCGCGCTCGCGTGTGGTGTGGCATTGTCATGCTGAAGGAGGGCGTGCACCGTGTGTGAACGAAGTCCCCGAATTCGTGCCTTTAGTTTCACGAGGGTCTTGCAGTAAACCGACTTAGTTACGTTACTGACCGCCATGTTACAAGCTACGATTCGGAACGCTCTAGCTGCAGAGTGTTGCAATTTGCGTTAGCAAAGCAGGAACGCTGACCGAGTAATATCGTGACATGTAATACCTCATCTTTTGAGTACCGAATAAAAAAATTTGGAGTCATTGCCTTTCAGCTAGCCCTTTTACATTACACGAGTCGACTTAAAAAGTTCATACCTCAGACCGAACGAATACTGTGTGGTCCACTAAACTGAAGATAGTTCCATCGCGTCTAAAATTGCCTCATAGCATTATTATGTGGGACTTCATCATAGTGTCAGGGTATTCGAAAGGTAAACATGGAAAATAGTTTGACGGTCTTATTTTTTTCGAAGTACTTGCCAAAGAAACCTGTGTACTTCTGTATTCTTATAAAACGGTGATAGTATTTCATTAATTTCCTACAGGTGCTACAAGCTCGCTTTAGTTGGCGTGAAAAGTTTCTTCGATGCTTGTGTGTCTTGCTCCACATGCAGCGTACACGGACACTCTGTCGCGGTGGAGTATAATCACTGGGAGTGCCGTCCTCGACCGCTGTTTTTGAAAGTTCCTCGAACTCGAGTGGTAGGAGTGACATTGTGGTCACCCAGCTGTGACAGTCACTTGTTTCATCAGCTACAGCACGACCACGGTTCGAAAAGAAAACATTTCTGAGTCGTATCGTGCTCGTTGCTGGTTTTACATAAGGAAAAGTCCAAATCTCTGCCTGGCACATAGTTTCTAAATCAAATGAGAAATCCGTCTGGTATCAGTAAAAATGTCAGGAACGCGTCTAGACTTGACTTCGTGCTAAGTGCTCAGCATTTATGTTTTACTCTGTAATTGGTACAGCCAAAAGAACGTTTCACAATGTATCCAATCTCTACATCTTCATTTGTCCTCGCAAACCACTGCGCAATATGGGAGCGTGGATTTAACCACACACTGATGGTCATCTCCAGACGTGAACTGTACACACCGAATGCAGTGTCTGACACCCTAGTACACGCTGTGCGTTGTCATACAGACTTTTTTCTGGGTCGGTTCACTGTTGCTGATGGATAATACTAATAAATTTGTTAGAATCATTCAATCCGGGTACCCTTTTTTCTCATCTTTCGAAGAGAGAGACTCTGAAATTTCTTGTATATTTAAACTCGTGTTCGTAAGTGTCAAGTTGGTATCTGAGAAATGTGTAAAACTTATTTTTGATACCGAAATGTGTAAATCTCAGTGCATGGCAACAGAACTATGTGAAAATTTATTTTTGAATGAAAAGAGCCGTTACGACAAACAATTAGTCTGCGAAAAAGCAATCCGTTCTCGGTGACATTTACGTACACCATCTGACTGCAAAACAAAATCACTCAATTCAAAATGTTGGCCCTGAATAGTGCTAAGCTTTATCTTTCGTCTTGCAAACGATCATGGTATCAGAACTGTTACTGTAATTACACAGCAAATGAACATAAAAATTAACACGTCTGACTTTGATGAAAGTACATGAATTTTCGTAAAACAGCACTTTACTGAAATATTTCACAGCTGTTCGCCGGAAGTAAGGCTGTGAGGACGGGTCGTGAGTCGTGCTTGGGTAGCTCAGCCGGTAGAGCACTCCTCCGCGAAAGGCAAAGGTGCCGAGTTCGAGTCTCGGTCCAGCACGCAGTTTCAGTCTGCCAGCAAGTTTGATCCTGGTACTATACTCACAGATACATTCCGCCAATCACTGTGCTTTACAGTGGACATAAACGTCGGTGGTAATAAAATTTTTTGGCCTACGCGTGCGGACGGAACTGTTGTCTGCTCTGCAACTTGTTGCTAGTAGGAATAACAATGTGGCTGTCAAAAATCAAAATTGCCGTATTTGTGGTGTGCAATGTAAGACGACGTCTTATCGTTTTTCATAAATGCTTCTTCATACACAACTCGCGATGTGCAATTCGAGTATTCGAACAGAGTCATGAAAGTAAATGGAAATGGGGAATTAATATTAAGGACTGATAAACTATAAGAAAGGCTCCAAATTTAACTGTGCTCCATCAAACCATAACGACAAAACACCTTTCTCATAAAGTTCTCATTCCTAGAGAAGTTAGAAAAATGCCTCTTAATAACTCTCCGGTGTACAAATGCCTCCCTTGACAGTTGTTTTAACTATAAGGCAAGACCATACGATCCATTACGAAATTGTACAGCAAACAAATATAAAAAACTGGATTACCTTAAAAGTTGCATTTTATAATTCTTCCATTAATATAATCTCACTTGCTCAATACCTTTCCTCGGAACGTATTATTATAAAATCCATTTTAAATTATGCTGCCTCCACTACATAGCAGAACAGCTTCCATTCTTTTTTGAACCAAGTACATTGTCAGACTGTCCAACGCAATCCGCTACTGCTACCCTCTTCCCTAATCTGACAAAACAGATTTAATCCCTCTGACCAACATCTCTGGTCTCACACAGACTTACAAAGAATATCGATATTACTATCGATATTACAGAGTGTGAGTACATTTATCAAAGTCGCAGCTTCATCCACAGTTATGACGAAAACTTCCTGAAATCGTCACGGCAAATAGGACTGCCCCCTTTCCGAATCGTGCAGGACTCAGGTCGCGAAGCTATTAGTTGTGTCACACCTATATTTTTTAATGCGCCACTCTGTTCGTGGACTACGTCCTCTGCCCCCGTTATCGCCTTCCAGTTAAACTCTGCCATTGCGAAATATCACAAACCAAAGAAAAACTGTCGCTAGGGAAAGAGGAAATTTCTCGGAAACGCGTTTTAGACGCTCGATGTTTTCCTATTCGCTTAGTTCAACTTTCCAACATAAGAAATAATCGCAGAAGAGTGTTCCTTCCGTAGCTCCACGATGATGCCAGTTGATAGCACTGAGCCGGAACAATCGCATTTCTACCTTCGTAACTTGAAACTTAATCGGGTAACCAATCAAAGAGGCCATTCTCGTCCGCACTTCTTGGAAGCTCTAAGTTTCTACCCACGCTCCAACCCATCCACGATTTCAAAGTTGTCATAGGATGCAGCTTTAATAAGACCAAACGAAATTTATGTACATGGACGGTAGAGCTAGCATACTTGTGAGCACGGGAAGATTAAAAGCTGTTGTGTCCCGAACACCCGTTCCATACTGCTGTTTCAATGAATAACAGTTTGTTCGTCAGTCGTATGTCGAATTGTCGCTTCGATAAAATATTGCAGGACTTGCATAACGTTAGCCAACAGCAAACCTGAGAAGTATGGTTGGAAATGAATTGGGCAGAAAAAGCGGAAAAGTTTGATCAGTTATATTAACTCAGACTATCAATTCTAGCAGAATGGTCTATAGTCTGTAATTCATAACAAGTAAACTATGTGATAACGTTACTGTTTGTTTGACAAGCACCAAGTCTGAACGCTAACACTTCTAGTCTACACAGGCTCTCATCACTATTATACTAACACAACCTACACGACAGGTAATGTAGTTCTCGATTACTTCTAATTGATTGTGTAGAAACTAGTTGCCTGTTCGAAAAAAATGGTTCAAACGGCTCTGAGCACTATGGGACTTATCTTCTAAGGTCACCAGTCCCCTAGAACTTAGAACTACTTAAACCTAACTAACCTAAGGACATCACACACATCCATGCCCGAGGCAGGATTCGAACCTGCGACCGTTGCAGTCTCGCGGTTTCAGACTGAAGCGCCTAGAACTGCTCGGCGACTCCGGCCGGGTACCTGTTCGACTTTACGTCTGTACGTACCATTAAACCCACTGCATTTATATCTTAAATGACGGTTAGCATTTCCTTAACCATCAGCAGTGGAGGGTGAAGCTCTGACAACGCCAGCCACTCGTGCTGGCGAAACGTTAGAAAAATCGTCAGACAAACGTCAGCCGAAGATCCCGAGACAGAAACCAACAGGCAGTTTGTTAGCCTTAATTATTTGAGTAAGGTTTCGTCTTGGTAACTTCCTGACTTAATCTCGTTGAACGTGTTAATAATTAATTTCCTGTCATCCTTTCATAACGTCTGCCTGGATCTCTCACTGTCCATATCATTTTCACGTAACTGTTGCTCCACGCAGACTGTCATTTAACGCCACTGCTCGACTATAACCTGTAATTCATGGCGACTCCAAAATTCAGACTTCAACCTACTCACACTGAAGCTAAAAGGTCGCGTACGTTAGAGCGGGGAAAGGAAAACGCATCGCCAAAACTACGTTTCCGAACGAATGTCTTCCTAGCTAACTAAGAACTTGTGCAGGTACATATGGAACGCTTACAAAGTGAAGTTACGGAGCGTACCACAGCCTGTCGCAAAAAATTCCAAGTGACCGAGGTACTGAACACCAGATTAGCATCTTGTCATTCTGAGAAGTGCACATCGCGAGTTGCATTTGAGTACTTCTGAAGCATCAGATTATATGGAGAGACGCTGTGCAGTGCGTTATGCCGTTTTGAGGAGCTCCCATCTCTGCGCCTGGCAGCGCGTGCTCCTGTCTGTGTTTGCGCTCCATATTCCGGAAATCACGTCACAAACAGCGGCAGGCTTCTCGGAACGAAAAGGCGCGCTCGACGGCGTGCGTTGTGTTTGCTCACGACTTGCGGCTCCGCCCTTAAGAAAAACTGCTTCTCCTGCTGTTTACACTGCGCGAATCACGTCGGAGAGTGCGCGCTCCACGTCGGGTCTGCGCATCTTTCCGGATGGTGTTTAACTGAAGAAGAACGGTGTGCGCTCGCCGTGAAACACTTGGGCGGAAATCAGCTGGCGTTTCTTCTGTTCCGTCGTAGGTTTAAGTTGTCAGCGGGTAGTAACCTCACCAGCTGAATTACGAGGTTTGCCGAGAAAGTAATGCACCGTTTTTCTTTCTCAGCCGACATACGTATTCTTTGAACTCTCCAAGTGGGCGCGAAGTTTCCGTCAGTTCCACTTCAGAAGTGTGTGCATGATGGGTCCCACGCTGTCTAACGGTGCATCACAAATCGTACAGAAAAAACGTTTGTCTCGATTTGTTGCAACGTTTTGAAGCTGAGAAGGAGGTCTTCTTGTCCCGGATTGCGACAGGTGATGAAACGTGGGTTCACCATTTTGAGCCCGAAACAAACGACGGTCGATGGCGCCATTCCCATTCCCCACAGAAGAAAAAATTCAAACCAACTGCTTCCGCCGGTGAGGTCGTGATCACCGTGTTCTGGGACTGTGGAGGTGTCATCCTCACTGATGTGATGCCAAGAGGTTGTACCATTAATTCAGGAGCATACGTCAACACATTAACAAAACTCGAGACGCCCTTCCGGCGACCTGGGCTCCACAGCAACCCGGGAGATGTTTTGCTGCAGCACGATAACGCTCGGCTTCACTCAAGTCTGAGGACTGCTGAACACATCGCAAAACAGGGTTGGACAGTGACACCACACCCACCATACAACCCTGACCCAGCCCCCTCGTACTTCCACTAGTTTGCGCCATTAAAGGATGACATTTGTGGGAGACATTTTGAGGACGATGAGGAAGTGATTCACATAGTGAAGCACTGGCTCCGCCACCAGGACAAGGATTGCTACCGACAGCCCATACACGCCCTTGTTTCGCGCTGAAGGAAGGTCATAGAACGGGTGGGAGATTACGTCGAAAAATAGCGTGTATAAATAAAACACTATTGTTTCATGTGTGTAATTCTCATTATGTTCAATAAAGAACTGTTGAAGAAAAAAATGGGGTGTATTACTTTCTGGCCAACTCTCGTACTTTCATTAAAATGAAATGCAGTCATCAGGAAGTTTACATATTCATCAATCTACATCTACTTAAGTGCGACTCAGTAACACAGCCTGACAAGAGTGAATGAGCCCGTTTCCCATGTTTCTTAGATATTCAGAAACACTCCCGTGTCCAGCTCTTGCGCTCTCTCCATCAGCTCTGCCCCCTCTCGCACACTAACACGCACCATACCCTGATCTACTCTCTGTAAGCTGTCTAACCACCATTCCCCCTCCTCATACCCACACTCACTGTAACTTGTCCACAGTACGCAATTTCATTTCCCTTATTTTGGTTTTCATAAACGAAAAATGACAGAACAATATTGCAGAATAATACATTGAGTCACTGTCTGCTGAAAAGTATCCTGACAGTTAGCAGCCGACATTAACATGGATTGTGTATTCCACCGTCGTCTTTGTGATGGCTTCAACTCCGCTCACGACACTTTCAAGGAGATGCCTGAATGCCTGTGGAGGAATGGGAACGCATTCTTCCTCTAGAGCCGAAACCAGAGAAGGTAGCCGCGCGGGGTGGCCGCGCGGTTAGAGGCGCCATGTCACGAATCGCGCGGCCCCTCCCGCCGGAGGTTCGAGTCCTCCCACGGGCATGGGTGTGTGTGTTATCCTTAGCGTAAGTTAGTTTCAGTAGTGTGTAAGTCTAGGGATCGATGACCTCAGCAGTTTGGTCCCTTAGGAAGTCACACACACACTTGCACTTGCAGAGAAGGTAGTCATGTTTAGACGCTAGGCTCTGGAACGAAGTCGACTTTCTAACTCATACCAAAGGTGTTGGATTCTCATCACATCGGATCTCTGTGCAGGCCAGTTCTACTCAGGAATTTTGTTGTTCACAGTGCATTGTTTATTTTTTATTTATTTATTTATTGTTCCGTGGGACCAAATTAAGGAGAAGTCTCCATGGTCATGGAACGAGTCAATACATGAAATTATAACACGATATTAGAAACAGATAAAATGAAATATAAAAAAACATATTCAGGTGACAAGTCGTAAGTTTAAATGAAGACAATCAACAATGTAACACTGGAATTTGCTTAATTTTTTAGCTCTCCCAGGAGCTCCTCGACAGAATAGAAGGAGTGAGCCATGAGGAAACTCTTCAGTTTAGACTTAAAAGAGTTTGGGCTACTGCTAAGATTTTTGAGTTCTTGTGGTAGCTTATTGAAAATGGATGCAGCAGAATACTGCACTCCTTTCTGCACAAGAGTCAAGGAAGTCCATTCTACATGCAGATTTGATTTCTGCCTATTATTAACTGAGTGAAAGCTGCTAACTCTTGGGAATAGGCTAATATTGCTAACAACAAACGACATTAAAGAAAATATACACTGAGGGCAATGTCAGAATTCCTAGATTTTTGAATAGGGGTCGACAAGAGGTTCTCGAACTTACACCACATATAGCTCGAACAGTCCGTTTTTGAGCCAAAAATACCCTTTTTGAATCAGAAGAATTACCCCAAAAAATAATACCATACGACATAAGCGTATCAAAATATGCGAAGTAGACTACTTTTCGTGTTGAAGTGTCACTTATTTCAGATACTGTTCTAATGGTAAATAAAGCAGCATTTAGCTTCTGAACAAGATCCTGGACATGGGCTTTCCACAACGGCTTACTATCTATCCGAATGCCTAGGAATTTGAACTGTTCCGTCTCGCTTATAATATGCCCATTCTGTCTGATCAAAGTATCGGTTCTTGTTGAATCGTGAATTAGAAACTGTAAAAACTGAGTCTTTGACATTGGTCAAAGGTGTTGCTCTGTGACAGGTTGCATTGCCATGTAGCTACAGTAATCGTCTCCGATGCGTTCCTCTACTGTGCGCAGTGCACAGTGCTGCCATATGTGTTCATATCCTGTTGCATGTAGTGTCTCCTTAAACGCAGTGTGTAGACCACACACTGATCACGGAAAACACCAGCGTCATTGTTGGCATTCGCCAAACGCAAGCCCTTCCATCGGTTTGCCACAGGGTACAGCTTGATTCATCACTGTTAACGAAGGTACGAGCATATCGAATACGCTCCCAGATATGTGATGGCTCGAAGACGTAAGTAATAGAACTCAATATTTGTCCTCGACGGCCAGTGTTCATAGGGGACACGGGTAACATCAGTAGTGCCCCAGGGAAGTGTGATAGGACCGTCTCTGTTTTCTATGTACACAAATGATCTGGGGACAGGGTGGGCAGTAATCTGCGGCTGTTCGCTGGTGATGCTGTGGTGTACGGTAAGGTGTCGACGGTAAGTGACTGTAGTCTAGAATGAAGTATTCACTCTACAGCGGAGTGTGCGCTGATATTAAACTCCCTGGCAGATTAAAACTGTGTGCCGGACCGCCGTAGAGTGAATATTTCATTCTAGAAACATCCCCCAGGCTGTGGCTAAGCCATGTCCCCGCAATATCCTTTCTTCGAGGAGTGCTAGGTCTGCAAGGTTCGCAGGTGGGCTTCTGTGAAGTTAGGAAGGTAGGAGACGAGACACTGGCGGAATTAGAGCTGTGAGGACGGGGGGAGAGTCGTGCTTGGGTAGCTCAGTTGGTAGAGCACTTGCCCGCGAAAGGCAAAGGTCCCGAGTTCGAGTCTCGGTCCGGCACACAGTTTTAATCTGCCAGGAAGTTTCAAGTGACTGTAGGTTGATACAAGATGACCTGGACAAAATTTCTAGTTGGTGTGATGAATGGCTGCTGGCTCTTAACGCAGTAAAATGTAAGTTAATGAGGTAAGACAAAGAAACCCGTAATGTTCGGATACAGCGTTAGTAGTGTCCTCCTTGACGCAGTCACGTCGCTTAAATATCTGGGCGTAACGTTGAGAAGCGATATGAAGTGGAGCGAGCGTGTGATGATTGTGGTAGGGAAGGTGGATGGTCGACTTCAGTTTATTGGGGGTATTTTAGGATCGTGTGGTTCACCAGTAAGGGAGACCGCATATTGGACGCTGGTGCGACCTATTCTTGAGTACTGCTCAAGCGTTCGGGATCCGCACCAGGTCGGATTAAAAGGAGACATCTAGGCAATTTAGAGGCGAGCTCCTAGATTTGTTACCGATAGGTTCGATCAGAATTCTTTACAGACGAATGGAAAAACTAGTAGAAGCCGACCTCGGGGAAGATCAGTTTGGATTCCGTAGAAATACTGGAACACGTGAGGCAATACTGACCTTACGACTTATCTTAGAAGAAAGATTAAGGAAAGGCAAACCTACGTTTCTAGCATTTGTAGACTTAGAGAAAGCTTTTGACAATGTTGATTGGAATACTGTCTTTCAAATTCTAAAGGTGGCAGGGGTAAAATACAGGGAGCGAAAGGCTATTTACAATTTGTACAGAAACCAGATGGCAGTTATAAGAGTCGAGGGACATGAAAGGGAAGCAGTGGTTGGGAAGGGAGTAAGACAGGGTTGAAGCCTCTCCCCGATGTTATTCAATCTGTATATCGAGCAAGCAGTAAAGGAAACAAAAGAGAAATTCGGAGTAGGTATTAAAATGCATGGAGAAGAAATAAAAACCTTGAGGTTCGCCGATGACATTGTAATTCTGTCTGAGACAGCAAAGGACCTGGAAGTGCAGTTGAACGGAATGGACAGTGTCTTGAAAGGAGGATATAAGATGAACATCAACAAAAGCAAAACGAGGATAATGGAATGTAGTCGAATTAAGTCGGGTGATGCTGAGGGAATTAGATTAGGAAATGAGACACTTAAAGTAGTAAAGGAGTTTTGCTATTTGGGGAGCAAAATAACTGATGATGGTCGAAGTAGAGAGGATATAAAATGTAGACTGGCAATGGCAAGGAAAGCGTTTCTGAAGAAGAGAAATTTGTTAACTTCGAATATAGATTTAGGTGTCAGGAAGTCGTTTCTGAAAGTATTTGTATGGAGTGTAGCCATGTATGGAAGTGTAACATGGACGGTAAATAGTTTGGATAAGAAGAGAATAGAAGCTTTCGAAATGTGCTACAGAAGAATGCTGAAGATTAGATGGGTAGATCACATAACTAATGAGGAAGTATTGAATAGGATTGGGGAGAAGAGAAGTTTGTGGCACAACTTGAACAGAAGAAGGGATCGGTTAGTTGGACATGTTCTGAGGCATCAAGGGATCACCAATTTAGTATTGGAGGGCAGCGTGGAGGGTAAAAATCGTAGGGGGAGACCAAGAGATGAATACACTAAGCAGATTCAGAAGGATGTAGGTTGCAGTAGGTACTGGGAGATGAAGAAGCTTGCACAGGATAGAGTAGCATGGAGAGCTGCATCAAACCAGTCTCAGGACTGAAGACCACAACAACAACAAAGGTTAGATCAGCCAGATGTGCTTCGGGAGCTCAAGTTCGTATCTCTGGAGGGAAGCGTACATTAATTTCGAAAAAAACTACTGAGAAATTTTAGAGGACTGCCATTTGAAGTTGACTGCAGAACGATCCTACTGCCGCCAAAATACATTTCGCATAGGTACCACGAAGATATGACACGAGAAATCAGGGCTCATACGGAGGCATATAGAGAGTCGTTTTTCCTTCGCTCTAACTCCGAGTGGAAGAGGGAAGGAAGCGACTAGTTGTGGTAGAGGGTACCCTCCGCGGAGTGTGTACGTAGATGTCACTCGTTTCCAGTCATCCACTGCCCAGTGACGTCTGTCTTTCCAGCACCTCAAACACTTGACTACAGAAATGTGCGGCTTATGAGGGGGTTACTCGGCCATTGTATCCCATTCCTTGTAACCCGCCACTCACTTCCACTGTGCCAGCTGGGCTGCCGCTGGAACTTTGGAATCCACAAATGAGGCCTCCCGATGACATCGTGAGATTTCTTTACAGCCAATCTGCGTGTTGCTCTACGGCTCCTGTCCATCAGTACAAGAGGTCTACACGGTCTCGCTTTAGCCGTTTGGTTGCTCCTTCGCGTTTCCACTTCACGTCACGAACACTCGACTTGGGCAGCTTTCAGAGGGTTTAACTGTCTGACCAGTCCATCTTGGATGCCTCTCAGCTGCCATGACCGACCAATACCGCTATTAGTTCTTTTCAACTGACATCACAACACTACCCGCATCCTTTTATACCCCTGACATTTAGTTGTCAGTTCCGCATTACGTAGTATTGTCAGATAGTTCACACGCAAGAATGTAAAAATATTCTTTTAACTGCCACTACCCGGAATAATTTTATTTTTCATGTACACAATAGTAATACGACCTTCGTAATATATCCTAACATCACAAGTTAATATGCGTGGTTTGAATAACGTGGCACAGCAGTAAATGTGTCACCTTATGTGGACTGTAAGTACAGATGTGCAAGTTTTCCTGCGGCGGAGAAGATGAACGTTTCTGTCCGAACGAAGGTAAACGTTAATAAGTACTGAGTTCCTTTACATTGTCTCAGATTACAGTTACGTCGTTCACTTACTGCTGCTGTACGTTATAAATTGTAGCAGATCTGATGCCATAAAATGTCGTTTTTAATCCTTCCGAGCGGAATTGTAGCTCCGAAGCGCGATCGACTAAAACTTTAGAATAAAATAGGACGACTAACGACGGCGTAGTGGTGACAGAAATGCTCCTGACCTGTAAGTTACGGTAACAGACAAGGCGCCGCGATAAGTAGCCGCGCGGTTAGAGGCGCCATGTTACGGATTGCGCAGCCCCTCCCGCCGGAGGTTTGAGTCCTCCCATGGGCATGGGTGTGTGTGTGTGTGTGTGTGTGTGTGTGTGTGTGTGTGTGTGTTGTCCTTAGCGTAACGTAGTTTAAGTAGTGTGTAAATCTAGGGACCGATGACCTCAGCAGTTTGGTGCCTTAGGAATACACACACACACACACACACACACACACACACACACACACACATGCGCGCGCGCCTTGACGATATGTATGTCAATAGTAGGTATGAAATCAGTGAAGATGTCATGACTTGAAATTAATCATATACGCAACTGAGGAGGAGATGACAGTAAAAATTAAAGGTGTGATCTTTCAGGTGTGCTGAAGCTGCAGCGTGCCAGAAATATCGTCACACATGAAAATTTGTGCCGGACCGGGAATCGATCCCAGGTCTCTCCCTCGCGGCGATTAGTCGCCTTACCCGTGAAGCTGTCCGGGCACGCTTTCCAGGGCTGATTCAAACCATCATTCACGCGGATATTTACATAGTGTTACTTCAGAGCACTGTGACCTCGAAACCATGAGCTTGGCCTGCAGGCAAGGTGAGTGCTTTCGATAAGCGGGAGATAACATTCACTTCCCTGCACATATTTAATCTGTCCTGAAATATCCATTACAACACAAGATCGTCATTTCTGAACGGTTTTCACTAATACCATTCTCTGTCATCGAGTTCATTCACTTTCACTGTATTCGTTTAAATGAATTTAAATCGATTCATATACGCCTGTGCGGCAAATCAAACCACGTTCATCCAACAGATACATTTCTCCACTTGTGCTGTAAGTACTTGCTCCGTGGCAGAACCTCTCGCAGTCGTAGTGGGCAGAAATCTTAGCAGGAAATCTAGTTGCTGACACGGCCACCACGCCTGCTCGTCGTCCAAGTTTACGCTGTACGCAGGGATTGGTCAGAAATGAAAGTGATAGGCCTGCGAGCTCCAGATGGCCAAGCGTTTAGGAAAAATAGCATTTTTGGAGCTGGTCGGGCAAGGAATGAACGACTGAACTTGGCGTAGTTCCCTGGCACCAGCTGGCGCACTGAAAAGACTACAGAAGGGTACTCCAAGGGTCGTGGGTTCGAGCATCTACATGGGCAAGTTTAGCTTTATTTTAACTTTTTACGTGATTTATGCTGCAAATAAACCGAAATAATTCTCAGTGTATTGTATTGCTTAATCTTTTCATTAATGGCATGACAAGGGAAGGCGAAGGGGATTGCAAGTAAATACACAGGAAGGGAGTGTAAGGCCTACACGAGAACTTCGAATATAAAATTATATACTTTCATTATTTTACGGTTGTTGATTTACCCGTCTTGCGGTAATATTCATCATCAAAATGGTGACAGCACTAATTTCCCCGGCATCTTGCACACGGATTAAACACCGCATTTTTGCAATTACACGGTTGTTTTAAGTCCCTACATAAAAACAAACATGGTTAACATTCATAAAATGTTCTCTGGCATTGCACAGTTTGGCAGCAAACCACGCGTTACGCACCATTCCGCCAGTGGAATGTATTTCCATGCAGCCTACTAGGGATGTGATTTCTTTTTTTCTGTTCCGACAAGATGCGAGTAAATTTGAAGCTTTTAAATCGAATTCTTTTGGTGACGACAAAAATAGATGTGGTGTGGTTAGACTAGTCGAGTGCATTTGGGAGAATCACTCAAATACCGCACGTTGGCAATCCTTATTCAACTTGAAAAAAATTTCGTCGAGTAATTGTGGATTTGTTTGTCCTGTAATTAGACGCAAGAAATTTTTTGTTCTGCACATAGGGTTTCATCACATCACGTACAATGTGATAAACATTATCTTGGTTTATTGGCAGTGTAAGAATAGAAAATAAAAAATTAAAGCTACCTCATAGCGACTCCATCGCAAGACCTTGGGGTTACTGTTTCGTACTTCTCCCGCTGAGCCAACCGCTGCCTGCCAACTATGCTAAAGTAAGCGCGTCATGCTTCGCCCGACCCGCGTTTTTTCTAAACTTTTGACCATCTGGAGCTCCGACTTGTGTCACTTTCGTTTCTGGCCAAGTCCTTCACGTACCGTGAACTTGGACGACATCGGTGTTGATGACAAATAGGCGCGGAGCCCTTGTAAGATTATGAGTCAGCTGAGATAGGCGTGCACAGATAGCGTACTGATTCAGGCGAAAAGCGGCGAATTCAGATTCTGATTCGGATGCGGCACAAACTGTCACTTTTGGCGTTATGCTTATTCGGGTAATGCACACATGCGTTTGGAATGCTGATCGTGAGCAATGTTTCACCTACTCCCACGACAAGACGGTGCACAGACGTTTGGGATACGAGGACTATGCGGAAGGTAACCTCCGTTAACTCACACATAAAATAATGCAGTAGTTAAAGCAGATTTGTTACTAAATCTCTGTATTTCTTCTCTGTATCATGATCATTTAGATTTAATTATTTATCACATCTCTTAACGAATTGGCAAATTCCCACTGTAGAAAACTAGGCCACCTGCGGATTTTGGAACCCAACAAACACAGAAGTTATCGTACCTTATTTGTTCACTCACTACACAGTTGAAATACTGCAAACGCCATTTTTCACGAATAATTTTTTCGTAAATTTTCCGCACAGGATAGTTGCTCGCTTCAGACGGACAACTTACTGCCAGCGTCATCAAAATCCGTCGTCCACTGTGCTACACCACTGGCGCACACCTTCACTACTTACGTTGGGTCCACATAGACCAGAAATTACGCCATGAGTGTTGTCAGCTTCTACCTTTTTGCCTTTAGAAAATGTATTACAGCAGTAATTTTTACATTCGGCAGTGTTATCGTCTGCAAGGCTCGTTTTGAACATATACTGTACGTGAACGAGAAGCGGTGTGGCTTTCCTGCGGTCGCAGCTGTGTTAACACGCTGGCCTGACCTGCTGCGTGAGTCGTACATTGTACAGATTATTATTGCGATACGCCCGTCCACATACCATGCTTACATGGCAGTCGAGGTTTCTACCCGGACGGCCATTCTATAAAAGCCAATTCACAGTGGATGTCAACGGAACGGTACGGGACTAAAGGTAATATCACCATTAAATGAAGGTGAGCTCCCGCTAGTCGGAACATTATCACCATGTAATTTCACTTAGCCCAGTACGGAACGGTGAATGTGAGGCTACGAAGTACTATCATTGATTAAAAATGAGATTGGAATCAAGGAGGCAACAACGACAGAGTTCGTTTATGCCCAAAGCAAAAAGCATAACAGATGTTATTGAGAAAGACTGTATCGTAAATTTTCGACACTGCTGAAAGTGAAAGAATAGGAAGAGTCCTCCAAACATTTCAAAACATCAGTGTCCATTTGCTCTATAAAGTAAGTGCCTATAAAACCCATCAATCAATATTTAGAAAGTAACACTTACTGTTGTTCTTCTTAGTTCATTGTGTTTCATTTCTTTCTAATTACCTGATAACCACTGTATTTTTCTCCTTCAACGGACCTAACTTTTTCACTGCTAACGAACATTTTGTAATGAAAATTGTTCCATCTGTTTGTTTTTATTTGTGTCCAGTAAAGGCTTTTCCATTCGTCAGGTATTCTAAAACGTAAATCAGTTTTCGCTTTCAGATATTTGGTCTCCCTTGTGGAAGAATTCTCCTTGGAAACATAGGCAGGTGGGATCTTCACAAGATGTCAGGAAAACGTAGCAGACGCAAAAGCAGGAAATCCGCTGTTCTAAGTAGACGTTAGTTTAGTTTCCGATTTAGCAGCCGATGAAACACGTCGACACTGTACCTTCCTTCATGAGCAACGTTGACCTAGACGTTGACATTCCGTAGAGTTGCGTTCCTATCTTTTCCGTTGGCGGCCTGTGTGAATGTTGCAATTTGAAATGCATTGTGGATAGTTCTGATGATCATCCGTTTCGTCCAGTGTTCAGCAGCCCTGAACGTAGATATTGATGCTTGGTCTGTCAGTCACCAGTTTTTCTCCCGATCCCACCTACATCGTGCAGCCAGAATGTCCAGAGGCGAAGATAATACCTCCGTAGTCCAGCGCCACAATGTTGGTGCGCTTTTATTACCTTAGAGAAAGTTTAATAGCCAAGATCGCATCCGCAACTGAGTGCAATCTTAGGTATTAATTTTTTTCGTAGCAATTACAGATCGCTCCTTCTTAGCTCCAATTATTAGAAATTTCATTTTACTGCCTTGGCAGCGAGCGGTTCAATACTTATCCCCGCTACGAATTCCAGAGTGAATTTCGGCGACTTTCGACATAAAATTACAAGCGTGCGGTCTGTGCAAATTACAGGAAGTCACTTTTTATGTAACGAATACTGCCAGCCGTGTAAATGTGCTTCAAATGCAACGCCATTTCGACTTGGGGAAATGATAGCCCTCTCGGGCAACATTTCAGTAATGGTGTTTACGTTCGAGAGCTCCGTCCTTGTCACAGGGAGAGTAATGCATAAAAGCGCGTCTGCCCGCCACGTGTGTTTACGAGCTGACCTTCCACTCTGTTTACGTGTTGGTTGGAGCAGGGTTTTCGTTTTACTTGCATTGTTTGCGGCCCCATTAGTGAATGTTTTCTCTGTTTCCAAGGCATTGTGTTTGCTGATGGTAATTTTCGCAGATTCAGGGAAACTACATGGCGTCTATAATGGGAAATTAGACTGATGCCTGGCGGAACTTTGCAATAAAGGTGTACAGAAATAAATCTACAACAGTGCTGACAGATAAATTGGACAGGCAGAGAGACCAGACATTCAGACAGGGAATACATGTGTAAATAGAAAATAAATGTTTAGGATAGCAACCGACGACAATACAAGTCTAATGGATGTTAAAAGCAGAATCCCAATGCCGAAATACGTCCATCGAAAAAAAGTAATTTGTTTGAGAAACGCATTAATAGGTAAACAGTGACGATGTTTATCACAAATTCTTTTTGAAATGCTTGAAACTGTTTTTATGAACTGTGGATTCTCGAGAAAAGATAGCGGGGCGTAGTTGGCGTAAATACTCCTATTAACGATTCTCTGTGCCATTCTATCTGTGTAAGCGTGTCGAGTAAAGATGGGTAAAAAAGTGAACTTTAAGAAGCTGGGTACTGTATTCCGTTCTCCAGAACGAAATAAAATCGAATACACGTCCAGGAATGTAACGATCGTCGCACCACATCCTCATTGGGAGTTCTCCAGTTGCGTTCGTTTCTGCAGTTAAAAGAAGGATGAGTACTATCCGTGCGCTAACTAGACACTGTACTGCTGAAATAGCACGAAAGCCTACTAGATTAGAAACGAATGTTCTGTGGAAGATAGACGGATTTTTTTTCTTTGTCAATAAGTCAGATGAACTGTAAGGAGTCTTTGTTTTCGACGTGCGTCATATTGAAATTCTTGTAAATTACATTTTTTTTTTTTTTTTTTTTTTTTTTTTTTTTGCGGTGGTTGTGGCGAAATTCCTCATCACTATTCCTTGTTACACAACACACAACATTGGTTGAAACTATATTGTAATTAAAAAAAAAAATTTGTTTGTATGAGGATTGAACTCGCGACAGTTGAATTACTAGTCAATGACGCTACCGCCAGACCATGGCTGCCATCAGCTGAGAGGAGTTTCCAGCCGGTAGACAAGGCAATCCAAACACCTTGTTCGTTCAGTGGTATTTATCTGGTTTTTATTTTTGGGGGAGGGTGGGCACCGATAAAACTTGCTGCCTTTCTATGCTAGTAGCCCTTAAACAGTTTCATTGTTTTGACCAGCACACGTTTCCAACATATTTTACTTTTTTGAATTTTTTTGTAATCTATTGTGAAGTTCGATCGGATATTTCGTAAAGTAATTCTTAGTGCATGTTTTGCGAGCATAATATATTGCATGATTTTAGTACTTTCAATGTAGCGTTGTACTTGCTGTAAAGGGTGAGCGTAGCAGTGGCGTTGACAGATTAACATGGCACAAAATGGAAAAAAAGTCTGAGAAATTTGGTCTCGTTTTCCACAGAGGAAACGAATACTCGTCCGAGAACTGAGACGGTGCGGACCGAGGCCGGTTCTCGAGAACAGACTGTAACGGGAAACTCAGTCGTTCGCCGATTGCCCAACGCTATCGGTCGAGATAGAGATAAGTGTCATGGCGGGCGGTGAGTAGAGTGCGATTCCTCGGCTCGCGAAGTTTCATCGATTTATGGAGGTGTCCCAGCGGTGTGCGACGTGTGTGTAGTGCAAGGAGGAAGTGCGCGTGTCTTGTGTTGTGTTGTGTTGTGTTGGATCGTGTGTGCGACGGGTGGTGAATGTGCTGAGATGGGAATTGCGACGGGCGACGGCGAGGAATGTGGCGGGAACGGCGCGGGCAGCGCGTGCGCTCGCTTGCCGTCGCTGGCGGCTGCGGGTGGGGCCTCGCCGGCCGGTATCTGCCGGGTCGTCGGGGAACAGGTGAGCCGAGGCTGGCCAGAGGCATGGCGGGGGCCGCGGCGCACGCGTAACTGCGTGGCTGCGCAGTGGTGCCTGAAATTCTTCTGGGAATTCTACTGCGTCATTGTACAGGGTTATTACAAAGGATTGAAGCGATTTCACAGCTCTACAATAACTTTATTATTTGAGATATTTTCAAAATGCTTTGCACACACATACAAAAACTCAAAAAGTTTTTTTAGCCATTCACAAATGTTCTATATGTGCCCCTTTAGTGATTCGGCAGACATCAAGCCGATAATCAAGTTCCTCCCCACCTGAAGTGCGGCTTCAGTCGAACAAAACTATATGAGTTTTTCTACGCATCTGTAGTGTGTCGTGACCATATGTCAATGAATGGAGCTACAGTGAATTTATGAAATCGCTTCAATCATTTGTAATAGCCCTGTATAAGAGACTCAATTATAAACTGTACGAACAACTGGTCGACTGTATTACATCGATCTTGCCCTGAGGAAGGCCGTTGCAATAGGGTCGAAACGTTGGTTTTACACTTCTTTGTTGTTGTCGTCTTGTTGTTGTTGTTGTTGTTGTTGTTGTTGTCGTCTTGTTGTTGTTGTTGTTGTTGTTGTCGTCGTCTTGTTGTTGTTGTTGTTGTTGTTGTTGTTGTCGTTGTCTTCAGTCCAAAGACTGATTTGATGCAGCTCTCCATGCTACTCTATCCTGTGCAAGCTTCTTCATCTCCCAGTACCTACTGCAACCTACATCCTTCTCAGTCTGCTAAGTGTATTCATCTCTTGGTCTCCCTCTACGATTTTTACCCTGCACGCTGCCTTTCAGCACTAAATTGGTGATCCCTTGGTGCCTCACAACGTTTCCTACCAACTGATCCCTGCTTCTAGCCAAGTTGTGTCACAAATTCCTCTTCTCCCCAATTTTGTTCGGTACTTCCTCGTTAGTTTCATGCTCCACCCGTCTAATTTTCAGCATTATTCTGTAGCACCACATTCCAAAAGCTTCTATTCTCTCCTTGTCTAAACTGTTTATCGCCCATGTTTCACATACTTGTATGGCTACACTCCATTCAAATACTTTCAGAAAAGCCTTCCCGACACTTAAATCTATTCTCGATGCTAACAAATTTCTCTTCTTCAAAAACGCTTTCCATGCCATCGCCAGTCTACAGTTTATATCCTCTCTACTTCGACAACCCTCAGTTATTTTGCTGCCCAAATAACAATAGTAATCTGCTACTTTAAGTGTCTCATTTCGTAATCTAATTCCCGTAGCATCACCCACTTAATTCGACTACATTCCATTATCCTCGTTTTGCTTTTGTTGTGCTCATCTTATAGCCTCCTTTCAAGACACTGTCGATTCAGTTCAGCCGCTCTTCCGGGTCCTTTGCCGTCTCCGACAGAATTACAATGTCGTCGGCAAACCTCAAAGTTTTTATTTCTTTTCCCAGGATTCTAATCCCTACTTCAACTTTTTCTTTGGTTGTCTTTAATTCTTGTTCAATGTACAGATTGAGTAACACCGGGGATAGGCGGCAACCCTGTCTCACTCCCTTTTCAACATTGCTTCTCTTTCATGCCCCTAGACTGCTATAACTGCCTTCTGGTTTCTGTACAAATTGCAAATAGCAATTCGTTCCCTGTATTTTTTCCCTGCCGCCTTCAGAATTTGAAAGAGAGTATTCCAGTCAACATCAAAAGCTTCCTCTTAAGTCCACAAATGCTATGCTGTTAAGAATGTTCTGCAATAACACGGTACACCACCTAGAGGAATCTTTAATCATCATGACACCGGCCGCGGAAACCTACGTAGTTATGTAAGCATGCACAAATTCTTCGACTCTCCACACGGTTCAACCATACTTGTACACACGTTTTATATCGCAGAAAATGTCGAGCTCAGACGACGATGCGCTACATCCTTGTTACGAAAAATAAATAAATAAATGAAGAGAGAGAAAGAGAACGTGATCTGTGAAGTACAAAGTGGTTAAGGAAACGAAAATATTCCCATATTAATTATTCGCGGTAGACACGCTATAGAAACTGTCCCACGGCAATGTTGTTTTTCTTCCCTCTTTTGACTTGATGTTCACTACAGTAAAAACGTTTTACAGGACCAAATAAAAGCGAAATCAAACCACTGACGAACGCTTGCATAAGCCTTTTTTGCTAGAATTTTCTCTTTTGGAGAAATCAGATTTACTTGTCAATAAAAATGTTATCGAGCCCAGATCGCGTAAAGATTTCTTTATTTACAACAACAGATTTCGACACACATTGCTGTCATCTTCAGACCTACAAAAAATTTTGTTATCGAACGTGTTCATTTTGATTTGGAACTTAACGCCTAACTGACGTGTTAGTGGATGAAATGCGGCACATTATTGAAAGGTTTGCCGTAAATAAAACATTTAAAATCACGTCTACATGCGTAACGCTCGCAGATACAGGTTCTTATGCTTTCGGTTCTTACCCGGTTCGGATGTTCGCGATCATATTGGCTATTCTTCTCTTGTTGGCAGCAACGCGGAATAGTTCTCTTGAAGACATATCGTACGAGCATCTAAGGTTGTCCATCACAGATATTCATCTTCTTCCAGGACCTCTTTTCCTTTGAAGTGTTTTTTGTAGCAAATCGTGTCTATTTGTATTCCGGATGATATGCCCTAGATGCAACTTTCGGCATTTCTTCATGTTGATTAATTTAGGAGTACTGTTCATTTTTCTCAAAACTTCCACGTTTGTCACTCTCTGGGTCCAAGGTATTATCAGAATCCGCCTATAAAGCCACAATTCAAAGGCCTCCAGCTTGTTCCTCATGTTTTTACTTAAGGCCGACGTCTCTAACCCATACAGAATAATGTTTACGTCGTAAAAATCACACTACACAATAAAATGCACAGGAGCACATCTGTTTACGTAAGCTAATAAGTTCTAATAATTGAAGATCCTCCTTAGACGGCGTATAAGGTTTTGTTACTCTGTAGAAACCGGTTGTTGTAAACACAGAAATATGTTTGCACTCTTGGCTTTAGAAAGTTTTTATCTTACGTGGTACACGCGCTCAAGTACACACACGCTAGAACGCGTGCACAAGCACGCGTAGTCGAATTTCGATCAAGCATCTACATCTACATCTACATCCATACTCCGCAAGCCACCTGACGGTGTGTGGCGGAGGGTACCTTGAGTACCTCTATCGGTTCTCCCTTCTATTCCAGTCTCGTATTGTTCGTGGAAAGAAGGATTGTCGGTATGCCTCTGTGTGGGCTCTAATCTCTCTGATTTTATCCTCATGGTCTCTTCGCGAGATATACGTAGGAGGGAGCAATATACTGCTTGACTCTTCGGTGAAGGTATGTTCTCGAAACTTTGACAAAAGCCCGTACCGAGCTACTGAGCGTCTCTGCTGCAGAGTCTTCCACTGGAGTTTATCTGTCATCTCCGTAACGCTTTCGCGATTACTAAATGATCCTGTAACCAACCGCGCTGCTCTCCGTTGGATCTTCTCTATCTCTTCTATCAACCCTATCTGGTGCGGATCCCACACTGCTAAGCAGTATTCAAGCAGTGGGCGAACAAGCGTACTGTAACCTACTTCCTTTGTTTTCGGATTGCATTTCCTTAGGATTCTTCCAATGAATCTCAGTCTGGCATCTGCTTTACCGACAATCAACATTATAGGATCATTCCATTTTAAATCACTCCTAATGCGTACTCCCACATAATTTATGGTATTAACTGCTTCCAGTTGCTGACCTGCTATTTTGTAGCTAAATGATAAAGGATCTATCTTTCTGTGTATCCGCAGCACATTACACTTGTCTACATTGAGATTCAGTTGCCATTCCCTGCACCATGCGTCAATTCGCTGCAGATCCTCCTGCATTTCAGTACAATTTTCCATTGTTACAACCTCTCGATACACCACAGCATCATCTGCAAAAAGCCTCAGTGAACTTCCGATGTCATCTACCAGGTCATTTATGTATATTGTGAACAGCAACGGTCCCATGACACTCCCCTGCGGCACACCTGAAATCACTCTTACTTCGGAAGACTTCTCTCCATTGAGAATGACATGCTGCGTTCTGTTAGCTAGGAACTCTTCAATCCTATCACACAATTGGTCTGATAGTCCATATGCTCTTACTTTGTTTATTAAACGACTGTGGGTAACTGTATCGAACGCCTTGCGGAAGTCAAGAAACACGGCATCTACCTGTGAACCCGTGTCTTTGGCCCTCTGAGTCTCGTGGACGAATAGCGCGAGCTGGGTTTCACATGACGTCTTTTTTGAAACTCATGCTGATTCCTAGAGAGTAGATTTCTAGTCTCCAGAAAAGTCATTATACTCGAACACAATACGTGTTCCAAAATTCTACAACTGATCGACGTTAGAGATATAGGTCTATAGTTCTGCACATCTGTTCGACGTCCCTTCTTGAAAGCATCAAGTTGCTTGTAGAGTCCTGATGCCTGTTCAGATTTATCCTACGCGCGCTCAAGCACTCGTGCGCAGGCGTGCTTGTCAGGCATGCAGCTAGGTGCGTGGCCGCCTCCAAGCGCTCCAAATGGGCTCCCGGGCGCGGCAGTGGCAGAGGCAGAGGCCAGCGACAAAAACTCGAGAGGCGGTCGGGCACTGCAGTGCCGAAGTTCAGTTTTTGAATGTAGGAGTTTCCGAACGAGTCAGCTGCTTACTGATGAAGACTTTTCCGGCGTATACTGCTGACGAAATCTTGTCGGGCTTCCACCCCGGTGGCTGCATTAACCACTTCCGCAACGTTTCGATTAGTGTCACTCTCAGCATTTTCTGGCGAAACGTCGCGAAATTGCAACGCAGCCAGAGGGTTAGGAGCCCGACAAGAGTGTAATGTTTTAAGCAGTTTATTTAAGTACTGTAATTACAACACTCTCTCACAATTTTGTTAGCGTCACGATTCAGACGAAATAAAATCAAATTGCGCCCTCACCATTACGAATATTTCACTTAACAGTACGATTGTGAAGACAAGTTTGTAGACCATTCTACATCTACATTATTACTCTGCAATTCACATTTAAGTGCTTGGCAGAGGGTTCATCGAACCACAATCATACTATCTCCCTACCATTCCACTCCCGAACAGCGCGCGGGAAAAACGAACACCTAAACTTTTCTGTTCGAGCTCTGATTTCTCTTATTTTATTTTGATGATCATTCCTACCTATGTAGGTTGGGCTCAACAAAATATTTTCGCATTCGGAAGAGAAAGTTGGTGACTGAAATTTCGTAAATAGATCTCGCCGTGACAAAAAACGTCTTTGCTTTAAAGACTTCCATCCCAACTCGCGTATCGTATCTGCCACGCTCTCTCCCCTATTACGTGATAATACAAAACGAGCTGCCCTTTTTTGCACCCTTTCGATGTCCTCCGTCAATCACACCTGGTAAGGATCCCACACCGCGCAGCAATATTCTAACAGAGGACGAACGAGTGTAGTGTAAGCTGTCTCTTTAGTGGACTTGTTGCATCTTCTAAGTGTTCTGCCAATGAAACGCAACCTTTGGCTCGTCTTCCCCACAAAATTATCTATGTGGACTTTCAAACTGAAGTCTTTCGTAATTTTAACACCCAGGTACTTAGTTGAATTGACAGCCTTGAGAATTGTACAATTTATCGAGTAATCGAATTCCAACGGATTTATTTTGGAACTCATGTGGATCATCTCACACTTTTCGTTATTTAGCCTCAACTGCCGCCTGCCACACCATACAGCAATCTTTTCTAAATCGCTTTGCAACTGATACTGGTCTTCGGATGACCTTTCTAGACGGTAAATTACAGCATCATGTGCGAACAACCTAAGACAACTGCTCAGATTGTCACCCAGGTCGTTTATATAGATTAGGAACAGCAGAGGTCCCAGGACGCTTCCCTGGGGAACACCTGATATCACTTCAGTTTTACTCGATGATTTGCCGTCTATTACTACGAACTGCGACCTTCCTGACAGGAAATCACGATGCTGTTGTCTTTCAGTCGGTTCTGCCGACGTTCAGGAAAATAAGTCTTCGTGTTGCGTGCTTTTTCTTTGTGCAGTCTTCTTACGTTACTCAAGTGTCCTGCGGTTTTTCCGATGCTGCTCGTGGCCTCACGAATCCTGTCTGATGTTCAGCTGACAACAGATGTGGTCGGCCTGTGTCTACTGCTGTACGTTTGCTGCAGCCGGTCGGACCACAACCTCTTTCACGTGTGCAAGCACTCAGGCAAACAACCGGAGAGTATCCCGTGTCAAACATAGACTGCACAATTATAGAATCGTGGCCACTTCCAAGTCTCTTGGTTTTCAGTGCTATTTCATTCTCCGGAAGTTGGCTGAGAGATTTAGAAACTGGTATATGTAAAAATACAAATGTGGCAGTGAAATCATCTGGAGGAGGAAGAGGGGGGGGGTGTTTGTCTCCCCTTGTTCGCATCTCGTGGTGTAATGGCAAGCGTTGCTGCCCCTGGGTCACTAGGTCCCGAGTTCGATTCCCAAGCGGGCCGTGGATTTTTTCTGCCCGGATACTTGGTGTTTGTGTTGTATTCAATATTTAATCACGTTTCAGGACTGTGGCGAGACTTGACAGAGGAAAGATTGGAAATTTTTACGGCCGCTGTTAACCATGCAGATGATTCAATGATGAAGTCTCTCTTAGCCCAATCCCCTCCCCTTTGGATGCTACCGGCCTAAACGTCATAATAGTAGTTCCGACGGCAACCATCGTTTTACTTTTATTCGCTCTCCCTTCGAGGAAACGGACTGTAGTCTTACGATGAAAATTTCGTCACTTGAGTCCTACATCTCGTGAACAAATCCGAAACGTTTCAAAAGTTCACTGAACCGGAAATCTTGGCTAAGTCCAGTTGTTCAGTGCTAATCGTGTATTTGGAAGGGTAGAAAGAGAATTGGACAATTTCATTAAAAGATTCTCCAGAATGTTATTCCGTGCTTACTGTTTACAGGCCTAGTTTCTACATGGAGTAATTTTAATACGAACTTATTGGCTCTAAGTTGGTGCAAGCAATTTATTACATCAACTGATATGTATTTTGTTAACAGTTATTTTGATGTGGTAGTACATGTTGTGCAAGTACATTTTTTTATTTATAAATAAATGGAACAGGTTAATATTAGCCGTACTACGCAACGACGATTTAAGACGGAATGTACTCCTTCGAGATTACATTAATCTGCAAAAATAAAACAGCAAACTGGATATTATAAATACGTTACTGTTGTTGCTACGATCGCTGCACAGAGTTGAAAGTTAGGTGTTCAGTGTTCTATCGACAGAGTATAACGGATCTTCGCTTCGGTCACTTTACATTTTTGCTTTAAAAAGTTCCACTCCTTGGAACTCAACATTGTCTGGTATTGCGCCAAACGTTTTCAAGGGAACCACTGGCAAACTACCTTGTGTCTTTGCTGCTACGGTTGCAGGTTCGAATCCTGCCTCGGGCATGGATGTGTGTGATGTCCTTAGGTTAGTTAGGTTTAAGTAGTTCTAAGTCTAGGGGACTGATGACCTCAGAAGTTAAGTCCCATAGTGCTCAGAGCCATTTCGACCATTTTTTACACCCAGCAAATAACTGATGACGTATGGAGCAAGTACTACTTCCAGATGAAGACATTGTCACAAGAGAGCAGACTGATGACGAATTATTTTTTATGTGCGATTATGTCGATAAGCGTTCCAGGTTAGCACTGGCCTGCTGTAATTCCCTAGATCTCTCCTAGTTTGTATATTTCTCGTTACTGTTTATACTTCTTTGTTCATATTTAATTGGAAAAGAGATTGCCGGCCGAAGTGGCCGTGCGGTTAAAGGCGCTGCAGTCTGGAACCGCAAGACCGCTACGGTCGCAGGTTCGAATCCTGCCTCGGGCATGGATGTTTGTGATGTCCTTAGGTTAGTTAGGTTTAACTAGTTCTAAGTTCTAGGGGACTAATGACCTCAGCAGTTGAGTCCCATAGTGCTCAGAGCCATTTTTGGAAAAGAGATTGTATTTGTTTATTCGTTACAAGATACTTTATGATCACACCGTATTTGATTTACGATTTCTGGCTCCAGTTTCATTCCTTTCTGAATCCTTCAATCTTTTTCCGTTTAAAGTCGTTCCTCTGCGACCTCTGAACTTCTGTACTCCGCAACAACGCCTAATTACTGAAATTTTAGGATTCGTAACTCACGTCTAGAACTATACAACGAACAACCCACCCACACACTTGCCACAAAAGTCACTATTTTCGATTATTGAAAACTTGGGATAAACCTTACAACGAGAAATAATTTTTTGCAAAATACTGTTGTGAAATTCAGGCCTTTAAAACATAATTTCTTTTCGAGTAAGAAATTGTGGAAAACAGACAATTCAGCTGCAGTCGTACAAGGTCTATTGAATACCCCTTGACCTAGACTCTGACGTCTTTTTCCGGATCAGTGTTTTAACAGTTTTAATAACTGATCCTTCTGTAAAAGTTGATTTTAGAGAGATTGAAACCTAGGTCGACGTGTTTTCATTAAACCTTATGATATTGCAACTGATTTGGCTGTTGGTTCACATTTTCGCACACGAAGCGTACATCACAGTTGCTGCCTCCAACCATGTTCAAGATTTTAAGTATGGTGTCGTATAATCAAAACAACAAAACCGCGAGATGTATTATAAACAGCAGGTGCTACCGTCTGTCACCGTAGCAGTGTCACTTTGTTTCCTAGTTCTGCTCGACACTTGTCGACCTAAGTCGGTAGTCTTCGTGACTGTGACGTAGTTCACCGCCCACAGTTTCCGAAAGAAGCCTAATTGATCTTGGAAATAACACACACACATACACACACACCTCGTCCCACGCCCCTCCCCATCACGTCGCGTTGATCCCTCACTATCCACTGGTGCCGGAGCAGCGAAAAAAATTGTAATTGCCTTGTGACATAATACACGTGTACTGTTTTGAATCTCTGGTGCGCTTTTCGGTCGAAATTAAGCCCTGTTCCGCAAGCACTTCTAAGGCATGCCCTAGACTGTACTTGTGTGGTTTCGTCCTTTTCGTGGTGCGTGGGAAGAACTATTGTCGCCAAGCCTCGGCGAGAATTCGCTTGTGTGTAATCTATAATCGTGCCATAACAGTCTTCTCCCCAGTTGTACGTAGGAGGAAGGGACCTGTACACGGCTGGCTCTTCTAGGAACCTACGCTCCCGGAATTTCAACGGTAAACCGCACCGTTATGCACACAAGACAAGGGCTGCCACTGCAGTTCACTGAGCATTGCTGTGAAGCTCCCGGCCGTTCACCGCTCAGATCTCTCTCTCTCCACACACGCTGCAAGCGTGGTGGGTCGCAGCGTTGGTCACCCCTGAGGAATGCCACGTCATTGTCTGCCGGCACCAGTGGCAGGTAGCGCGCGGGACAGACTCGGTGTGTGCGGCCGTTTGTACGAGGAGCAGCTCACAACGACGAGTTTGACGACCGGTCCTGCAAACAGCCTTTCCGAGTAAACGTCGATTCAGAGTACATCACGAAACGGAACGTCAAACTATTCCTCAGTGCTATTCTAATGGCAGCGTTCTCTCATCTCGACAGCGGATTGGAAAGACAATGACGTCTACGTCAAAAGATTCTCTCGAAGTAAGTTTTGACGTTCCCTGTGGCGCTGCCGGTGGTGGTTTGGCGGGGGGGGGGGGGGGGGGGGGGGCAGGTTGGCGTCGCATGCTGAGAGCGCAAGTTAATCTATTCTCGTCGAGCTGTCTCGTGTTACAGTAATGGATTTTATGGTTTCGTTTGTACATAAACTTTGTGTAATTGTTCTCTTTGTTTTCGTGACACTCTGCGACTGTTCAGTGGCGACTTGGATACTTTCCTTAACGAATTTTCGTCCACAAGAGAAACCAAATATCCGAAAGCGAAAAATTATACAAATTTTACGATACACGATACGCGGACAAACTCAAAGCCTATATTGCTCGTAATTAATAAGATAAGTAGATGAAATAATTCTCATTAAAAATCGTTTTAACTGTGAAACATCCTCTTTTTGAAAGGGAAAAATTTCATATAGTTAGCCACTTTTCGGTTGTAACTATCAAAGGGAACATATCACAGTCTTCCTTTTTTTTTTTAGTCTCTACTAATAGGCCATCTATTCAGTCTCCTCCTTTGCCTAGCATCTTTGCCAAACTATCTATGTATCTGTCTTCATAATGTGTACATGAAACTAAACGTCTTCTCTAGTAAACTGGAAGTTCGTTCTTTCTCAAAACAAAGATAAGTTTTCATGGAATATTCTGTCGGTTCTTGGAGGAATATAACTTGAATACCAAGTATGAACAGCAATATTTTCTTTCGAAGTTATTAATTAACAAATATAAGTTTCTTTTGTTACAAAAAAGTTATTTTTCTCGGAATTAAAATTTCGTTTTGAATGAACAAATTATTACCAGCCTCACTGCCGTTTTGAAGTTTCCCCTCAGCAAGGAAAACCGAAAAGAGGAATTCTTCTTTCTTGAAAAATGACAAATTAGAAAGAGTCCTTTCTAAATACCGTGATCTATTAAACACGACATACTCTTCAGAAATTAAATAGACTCTTTGAAAATGAGAAAGATGCCCGAGGAAGTAAGTAATATCATGTTCACTAAGTATTTCCGTGTGTCTGATGCTCTATGGAGTTTATGACGTTCTCGCATTCAACTCGTCTAGCTATTATATGTATACGTCATCTTAGGATGTGCCTTATCCACGATTGTCAGGTGTTTAGGGCACAGTGAGTGCGAATAGTTTGACCGTACCTCCCCCAGATCTCCCACATTTTACGCAGGATATAAGCGAGGTAATCATTCGCTTATCTGTTTTCTGTTACACACGTTGCTGTGTACGAATCATCCATCCGGCAGTACTGTTTATCTGGCCGAAGCAATTCTCGAGTGGTTCTCGAGTTGTTACGGAGCCTTCACATTGTTTCACAGAATCAAGAGGACCACCAAAACAAAGACTAAGAAATCACAAAAGCGCAATATTCAAAACTAGGCCTGTCCATAACGTGACAGAGCGCGGAGACAATAGGGCAACTCGCGATGTCGGCAGCCGACGACACGTCCTTCCTTACTGAGTGGACATTGAACTTTTCTTTTTGCCTCATAACATGTTCATGGATATTTAGGATTTCGTTTATGTATACTACAGACAACGCCTCTAGCATAGCGGGGCTCTTCACTGGTGACACTAATTCTACTCCAATCAATGACATTCGAGGCCGAAGAAGATACCAGACGGCAGTGGTATACCAACTGATCGTCACCTACTGTACCGCCCTACAGCCAGGAGTGATGGTGTGGGATACCATTTCTTTTTATAGCAGAAACAGGGCCTCTGCGGCACCCTTACAGCACTGCCGTCCGTCGACGATATTCTACGCCCCGTTTCGTTGCCCTTAGTAAGAAGTCATCTTGGGCTTACATTTCAGCAAGATAATACCCGCCCGAACACGGCGAGAGTTTCTACTGCTCGTCTTCGTTCTTGCTAACCCTGCCTCGGCCAGCGCGGTCACCGAATGTCTCCCCAATTGAGATCGTTTGGAAGATTCTGGACAGGGCCCTCCAACCATCTCGGGGGTTTGACGATCTAACGCGACAGTTGGACAGTTTTGGCACGGTCTCTTAGCAGAACATAAAACAGCTCTGTCATTCAAAGCCGAGCCGAATAACTGCTAGCATAAGAGCCAGCGGTTGACCGACGCGTTGTTAGCTTCCTTAGTGTGTGACGCTCTTTCTGTGGAATAAATCATCCAATGTTTCTGAGATGGTGCAATAAGCATTCGCTTATCTGTACACGTACATCTCACCTACCGATTTCCATCCCATTCGGATAATTCGTTCGTGGTGTGTCGCTTTTCTGTCTTCGAGCATATATAATTAATATGTAATTTTGACGAACATGTAATTAATATTTTCATATTTATTTTCTTGCAGACAGTTAAACTCAGTGCAGATGATGCATTAGTCTATAATGATGTTATATCCTTAAAAAAAAAAAAAAGCTGCGTAAGTAATCAGTGAGACCTTGATAAGATTTCATATTGGTGCAAAACTTGGCAGCTATGTTTGAATTTATAGAAATATAAAATAGCGCACTTCACGAAGTCCGAAAAAACGTAACATCCTCTAATTGCAATATCATTGAGTCAGGACTGTGCGGCTGGTCCCGGCGGAGGTTCGAGTCCTCCCTCGGGTATGGGTGTGTGTGTTTGTCCTTAGGATAATTTAGGTTAAGTAGTGTGTAAGCTTAGGGACTGATGACCTTAGCAGTTAAGTCCCATAAGATTTAACACACATTTGAACATTTTTTCATTGAGTCTCATTTGGAATTATTCAACTCGTACAAATACCTGCGTGTAGTAATTTGTAAGGATATGAAATGGAACGATAACAAAGGCTCCTGTCGTAGGTAAAGCAGGTGGTGGATTTTAGTTCAGTGCCAGGATGATGCTCGGAAAACGCAGTCAGCCTACAAAGGAACACATGCGTGTGATCCAGCATAGAATATCGCTCAAGCGTGAGAAACCCGTCGCAAGTAGCAGGACTAACAGGGGATACTGAACGTGTACTGAGGGGACCAGCGCGAATGGCCGTATGTTTGACTTGACTCGTGGTGAAGCGTCACTGAGATGCTGCAGAATTTGAACTGGCGGACGCTTGAAGACAGAAACTAAATATCCCGCAAAAGCCAGCTTACAAAGCTTCAAGAACCGGTATTTAGTTCGGAATCTAGAAGCACGCTACAAACTCCACCTAACGCTCCCGCAGGAAGCCTCCCCGGTAAGGTCAGATTAATTATAGCGCGCAGAGACGTGTTTCGCCAATCATTTTTCTCGCGCTACACGCGTGAATGGAACGGGAACGAACGCTTTGGCGTCGTCCCACGGAATGTAGTCTGCGGCGCGCTTTCCCTGCTATATATATATATATATATATATATATATATATATATATATATATATATATATACTGAGGAACCAAAGAAAGTGGAACACCAGCCTAATATCTTGTACGGCCCCCGCGAGCACGCGCAAATGCCGCAACATGACGTGGCATGTGTGGCGAAATAAATAAATAAATTAAATTTATTGATGTTTTGAAAAGAGAAAAAATTATGGATAGGGCACTTTAACTTTAAAATTTTTGAAAGGCTTTTTTACGGACTGTATTGACCAGCTTGAATGCGGACAAATTCAGTGCTGCGTGAAATTTTGCCTGTAATATACGAGGGCAATTCAATAAGTAATGCAACACATTTTTTTCTGAAACAGGGGTTGTTTTATTCAGCATTGAAATACACCAGGTTATTCCCCAATCTTTTTCAACGTAATCTCCATTCAATGCTACGGCCTTACGCCACCTTGAAATGAGGGCCTGTATGCCTGCACGGTACCAGCTGTGCACGGCCGGCCCGCACGCGGGAGATCAGACAGTCTTGCTTGACCTTGCGGCGATGATGACACACGCTTTGCCCAACGACTCACTGTGCTTTTGTCCACTGCCAGATCACCGTAGACATTCTGCAAGCGTCTATGAATATCTGAGATGCCCTGGTTTTCCGCCAAAAGAAACTCGATCACTGCCCGTTGTTTGCAACGCACATCCGTTACAGACGCCATTTTAACAGCTCCGTACAGCGCTGGCACCTGCCGGAAGTCAATGAAACTATACGAGACGAAGCGGGAATGTTTGAAAATATTCCACAAGAAATTTCCGGTTTTTTCAACCAAAATTGGCCGAGAAAAAAAAATGTGTTGCATTACTTATTGAACTGCCCTCGTAATTTACAGTTCCGATTAATAATATTTTTGAATTCTACGTCATTGTTGATTTATTCAGAGTTCTCACCTTAGACGTAGAATTAGTCCTTCTGCCACCATATTAAATCATTAGTCGCCATCGATGTTCTTCTCTTTGTTGACCGTGTGTATCTTCCTAAGTCAGCATCGGTTTCCTTCACGAAGACTGTGGAAACAAAACAATACAATGCTACGTCGCCTTAAATAATTCTCGTAAGACTTATAGTCTGATTTAAAGAAGTTGTCACTTGGCGTTTGCGCTGCGAAGTTGCGGCGTTGTCACGTCCAGCACTGGCTGGAGGCAGCCGCCTCAGCGCATCGCTACCCCCGGCGATAGAAAACCGTTTTAAAGCCTGTATCTTCTACAAATAGTAAGTAAAAAATTTCAAACCCACATATGATGTATATTTCTACAATGTCTCTCAATCTGTCAAATATCTATTCATAATTTTAATTAGGACAAGAGTTACGTTATTTTGTTTGAAACCATTTAAATTCTCGATTTCGCAAACAGCTTCTAACTTATCACGTCATTACTGAAAAACTATTGGTGTCACAGCAAAATAATTTTTTCCATTCATTACCAAAATAATGCACTCGGCAAAGAATCCTTAAAAGTTTTCGTAGTGCATTACGTTTCCTGCATATAAATTTCTGAAAACAGCGTTTTTAAGCAACCCTATCAGTACTGAACTCGAAACAAGTATGACGTTTAAAATCTCTATCTCCTATAAATATTATGTAAATATTTTGAAATTTACGTACAGTATCGGTCTCAGTGGTATCTATAAGCATATCAAATATCTTTTCTTAATTTTAATTAGGGCCGTTGTTACATTAACTATTGAAGTGTGCGAAATTTTCGCTTCCGTAAAAGTTTTCTTCTTTAGATTGAAAATCTCGAAAACTGTTACACACATTGAATAACATCTTGGTGTGTATACAAAATGAAATAGAATTAAAATTCAGTCTAACTTACAGTAAGGAGATGACGAGAGCTGGCCAAACAGTATTTCTTAGTCTCACAACAAGAATAAGAATTAATCGAAATAAATTCACAAACACAATATTTAATGGCAGTAAGTACAGTACACACTAATCAGACAATGCGAAAACACCGCTTAATTCAGAGTCAGAGTCAGTGGAACTATCCGTGTCGCTGCTCGTATTGACAGATATAATCAAGTCTTCGACACTTTGTTATAAGATACCTTCATTGTTCCAGTCGCCCTGTATCACTCCTTCTGCCAGTTTTCCGATGTCATAATTTCAACTGCCTCCATCAAAAGGCGTTCCACTTCGGTTAATGTGAATTTCTTATTTTCTGCAGCAATATGCCGTTTAACCTGAGCCCAAAACAGCTCTATTGCGTTGAAATGGCAATGGTAAGGAGGCAATCTGAGCACTTTATGGCCGCAATCTTTTGCTACTTCATCCACAATGTAAATCGAGTTCTTTGGCTTGTGTTGCGATACAAGTTCTAATAATTCTGCCCTTGTCAAATTACTGTCTAACTGTACCTTATGTTTCTGTAACCAGCTAACAATGTAGTTTTTCCTCGTCGCCTTTGTGGGTGCTTTATCTTGTATTACTGAGTGATAAAGAGCGTTATCCATAACAATGATAGAGTTTTCTTGTTAAGTTCTGGAGCACACAGTCTTCAAACCATTGCACAAAAGTATTGTGGTTCATCTCTTCGTGGTAGTCGGAGGTCTTATTTGAACTGAATAGCAGCAGACAATTTGGAATGAAACTTTTTGAATTTCCGGCATGTGCTACCATACTACCGCTGATGGTACCGTACCGTCTGTCCAGCCTTTCTTTAAACTGTGTCCTGCATTCACCCACGTTTCATCAAGCCAAACGATATCATCAAAATTTGTCCCCACTAATTCTCTAAGAAAGCGGCATCGCCAGGCTGCAGTATCTTAGCATTCTATTAGTAACTTTCTGCCAGAGATGGATTTATAGCGGAATACTAACATTTTCACGAGTCGTAACAAAGACGATTTACTACCCTGGAACAGGTCAGCCGCTGTGAGGGTAGCATGTAGTTTTTGAGTGTTGGATACTACTTCCTGGAATAAAATGCGTATATTTGACGACGAATGCCATCTTCCTGAAAAGAGTCAAGTTTTGTGACCCTCTTCTCTAGTCGCCTCTTTTCCCCAGGTGTCTCCAATTTATATGATTCATTTGAGCCTTTTTTCCTGAATTTCTCCTTGCAGATTCTTATTACTGATCGTTCGTTAACTTGCAGAGCAGCTGCAGTTCGCTCCACCACCTTATCCAACACCATGTCCGCCACTTTTTGGAGGTTTCCGAGGAGTGTGTAACCTCGGCCTCCCTCTCTTGCGACTGCTTTCATCAGACATCGTAAACATGAGAAGCTGTAAGTCACTCAAATCTCTCACCCGCACGTCTACAACGGCTCGCTAAGGACTGGCTGTCACAATGCCTCAGTCAGCTCAGCAGTGCGAAGTGGCAGCGCAGTGGCAGCCGACAGCGCCGGCTGCCATTGGTTTATCGGTGGCGGGAGCCCTGCAGCCCGTTGCCTGTCAAGTGACGACTACTTTAAATCAGACTATAGATACTTCTCACTATTTTTTATTCACAAGACAATAAGACTTGCTCCGCTCGTCGCACAAACCATAAATACTAACAAGATGGCTGCCTTTCCGCACACACCAAAACATTACGTCCATCCCTTACAAGGTAACAATTGAAAGTGTATCTTAATTCCTTCTTGGAGTATGAAACAAAAGAGAATCTAATATGAACATTACAGAGATTATATTCTACATCCCTCTCAATTTAATCTTTGGCGCAGCCTTTAAGGTATTGTATGTCTCTGCGTCGGAATGTGTCATTACACATGGACGCGAATAATGTCTCAACTAATGCTGGAGGGAACTGACACCATGAATCCTGCAGGGCTGTTCATAAATCCTTAAGAATACGACGGGGTGGAGACCTCTTACGAACAACACTTTGGAACGCATCCCAGATATGCTCAACAATGTTCATCTCTGGCGAGCTTGGTGGCCAGCGGAAGTGTTTAAACTTAGAAGAGTGTTCCTGAAGCCACTATGTATCAATTCTGGGCGTGTGGGGTGTCGCATTGTGCTGCTGGAATTGCCCAATTTCGTCGGAATTCACAATGCACATGAATGGATGCAGGTGATCACACATGATGCTTACGTACTAGTCACCTGTCAGAATCATATCGAGACGTATCAGGGGTCCCGTATCACTCCAACTGCACACACCCCACACCCTTATAGAGACCTCACCGCCTTGAACAGTCTCCTGCTGACGTACAGAGTGCACGGATTCGTGAGATTGTCTCCGTACCCGTACACGTCCATCCGCTCAATACAATTTGAAACTAGACTCGTCCGACCAGGCAACATGTTTCCAGTCATCAACACTCCATTGTCTGTGTTGACGGGCCGTGGCTAGGCGGAAAGCTGTGTGCTGTGCAGCCATCAAGGCTACGCGAGTGGGCCTTCGGGTACGAAAGTCCATATCGATGATGTTTCGTTGAATGGTTCAAACGCTGACAATTGTTGATGGCGCAACACTGAAATCTGCGGCAATTTGTTGAAGTGTTGCACTTCTGTCACGTTGGACGATTCGCTTCAGTCGTCGTTGGGCCCGTTCTTTTTCTGGCCGCAGCGATGCCGGAGATTTGATGTTTTTCCGGATTCCTGATATTCACGGTACACTCGTGAAATGGTCGTACGGGAAAATGCCCACTTTATCGCTACCTCGGAGATGCTGTGTCCCATCGCTCGTGCGCCGACTGTAACACCACGTTCAAGCTCACTTAACTCTTTGATAACCTGCCATTGTAGCAGCAGTAACCGATCTGACAACTGAGCCAGACGCTTGCTATCTTACATAGGCGTTGGCGACCGCAGCGCCGTATTCTGCCTGTTTGTATATATCTCTGTGCTTCAATACGATTTTCTGTACCAGTTTCTTTGGCACGTCAGTGTGCTTTTGAAATCTGCATTTAGACAGCTAGGGCTCGCCATCTCATAAGTTTTGTGCGGTCCGCTCTTAAGTGGTACCTAGGGCCTCTATATGGAGCAACAACGTTTGACTAGTCGGCGGAGGCCGCGGCCACCGTTGCCGGTGCAGCATCACGTGGAGGTGGGGCCACGTGGGGACTTCTGTCCTTTTTTGTTTAAGATACAGCTGTGATTACTTCTTGAAATTATGACGCATGAAATTTAAAAACCGAAAATTATATAATTCTAACTTTTAAGAAGAAAAGGAAAAAGAAGATAGCAAATATTAGTATTGGAGATAGTTGTCGCCCTCACCGGCGCTGCTCATGGAGTCGGTCTGGGAATGCGTCCTGGAGCGCGCGACGTCTGTGGCTCGTGCGTCCCATTATTCGTTTATTACGCAAGATCATTCACAACTCGGATGTCACGAATCGATTCATCAGTCGCATAACTGCTGTAGTATCTAAGTATTTCTGGTGTTTTTATACTGTATGTGTGTTGATTAGCTTGATTACTTGTATCGCAATTTTTCTATGTTAATATAGTGTAATTACAGGTTTAACGTGGCACCTAGTACAATGCGCGGCCACAATCTGCCCTACCTACTGAACTAACAGGTTTCTATTCTGATATGTCTGTGTATTCCTATATCATCATTTAGTATGGTGTATGTATTCTGGACATGGTATTGTTCATTTGTCTCGTCGTTGGTGTTAGTCTCAGAGGAATCCATAGTCTTTATCAGAGCTAACCCATTCGTCTATCTGTCTTTTAACTCTGTGTTGATTAATCTCATTTCTTGGCAGTGGTTGACATTTATTTATTTATTTATTGGCTATAATTAGCCCACTATCTACAGAGGGGTCCAAAAGATGTATCCACTGTTTAAAACTGGCAAACTAATTGACGGATTTGTCTCATCTTTGGTAGTGTAATAGTTTGTAGTTCCGGTAGTCGCCACACAAGCGTTGTACATTCCACGATTGCCACACGCAATGAACGAGGACGACCCAGAATGGAGTACTGCGAGTGTTTTACTAACATGGTGCGCAACGATGAAGACTTTGCAGAGATGATTTTGTGTTCTGATGAGGCACAGTTCAAACTCAATGGTACAGTAAATCGTCACAATTGCATCTACTGGGCCGTCGAAAATCCGAACGTCCATGTAGACAAAGCCGTGACTTTGCCAGGAGCAAATTTGTGCTGTGGGTTGTCTTACCGGGGCTTGTTTGGGCCATTCTTCTTTGACGGCACAGTTACCGGTGAGGTGTACCTTCAGAAGCTTCAGACATCCATTTTACCTGCCATCCGAGACTTGTATGGAGACGGAAAAGTTTACTTTCAACAAGATGGTGCGCCAGCCCACTACTAAAATCGTGTTAGGGCGTATCTCGACGAAAATCTACCAGGAAGACGGATAGGCCGGAGACGTGCTGTGGCGTATCCACCGCGTTCCCCAGACCTAACTCCTCTGGACTTTTACCTGTGTGTGGAACACTGAAGGACGTCGTTTATCGACAAAAGCCACGCACATTGGATGAACTTCGAGAATCCATCGTACATTCATGTGCAAATATCCAACTGAACACGTTGCAGTCAGTAGTTCGCGCTGCAGTTCGGCGGCATCGTTTGTGTGTGGATGTTAATGGTGATCATTTGGAACACCTACAGTGATATCTTTAAGTTGGACTTTAAGCTACGCTTTCACAAAAAATGAGACAACTCCGTCAATTAGTTTGCAAGTTATGGACTTTTAAACAGTGGATACATTTTTTTGGACCTCTCTGTATATAACAGTTTGTAGGAACAATTACTACTGTGACAGTGTTTTAACGATTAGCATTTCTTTTTAGTTTTTTGTTAATATAAATACAGGTTATAAAATAAAATTCAAAGATCGGAAAACATAAATTTTGTATCCCTCCCGGATAGGCGGCGCGTGGATCTGCTTCTGCAAAATAGGCGGAGAGTGAAGGACGCGAGTAGGAGCAGGGAAAAATGAAGTACTTCGGTACTGCTTGTAGATTTTACAAGTTTCGTGTGGGCACAGATATTTGTACATACATAGTTACTTAACTTTGGCTGAGATGAACACGTAGGTGCGAAGCCGTACAGGTATCAAAGCTAACAGCTACTAGAAGTTACAAAGGTAGAATCTGTAGTCGCTCGCGCACTACGCAATAGAAGCAATGTTGCTCGGTCGTCCGTCTGCTGGTGATCAAATGGGCTGAATGTGGAGCGGCGCAGCGTCGGCTGGAGGCCGCTGTGGTCCGCCTCGTTCGTCCTCTCTCTCTCTCTCGTAGTGCCAACCTGCGAGAGCGCACCTACGTTGTGGCATTGTAGCTATCGATACCTCAATAAATAAATAATGATTAAAGAGAATCCAAATAGTAAAGAAATGTGTGAGGGAAGTTAGCGAAAGAGAAAATTTGTCCCTGAAGTCGCAGCTGTTTCAGTGACGAGGACTCGGGAAAACTTGGAGCCTGTCAAGCGCTAGACAGCAGCTACCAGTGGTGCAGTGACGGCGGGAGCAGTCCAGGCAGTGCACTGAATGAAATCCGGCCACAGCTTACGCTGACCAGTTTAGATTGCAGTGTCTTTACGAAGAAACGTAGAGCAGTTTGACGTCGCGTAGAATACGCAGGGTCAAGAAAAATTCGCGCACTCGGACGTCGCAGCGCGATTCCTGACACACTGCCAACAGAAAAATGCGTCACACAAAATTTCGCCCTGTGCGTATATCGGCCCGTAAATGGACGTTAAAGATACGCAATCTGGCAACGCTGTTATCACATCTACGGCGACTCCGTCTGTCAGCAGACAGCACAGTTCTGTGCCGCTGGTGCAGTGGATAGCTCTTTGGATTGCAATGCAGGAGGTCGAGGGTTCGATTCTGGGCTGAGACTTATTTACTTTTATTTGCTAAAAGTAGTCCGCGTGCTACGACATCTGGCGTCTTAATCGTTGTATGGTGATTACAGTGGGTCTTCTACGAAACAGTTGCAGTTACGAACTACTTATATAGAAATGGAAGTACTGTACATCTTTTTTATTGGTCGGCTTTTGAAGAAACCTTTCGCATCTCGTGGACGCGGATTGTTTCGCGCCACTGCGTCTACTAGATTCCAAACTTGTTTTCTGTGTGCCCTCTCCGAACGGGCCCATCGAAATTATTTCCGAAGCACGTTCCTAGCCCTACGGGTAACGTAAGGCCCTAACAAAGGTAATACACCTGAAATTGGCAAGAATAATAGTTCGTATTAGTCGATGGCACCATTGGGGGAGGGTGCACACAAAACAAGTTTTGAATGTAGTAGATGCAGTGGTGCGTAACAATTCTCGCCCCACGACGTGCGAAAAGTTTCATTAAAAGCTGACTAATGAAAACGATTGTATTGCCATTTCTCTGTTTATAGAACGTAACTGCGAATGTTTTGTGGAAGACCCACTGTAACCGCTGTCCCGCGATTGAGACGCCGGATATCGTACCACGCAGACTACTTTTAGCAAATAAGAACAAACATAATCCTCGACCGAGAATCGAACCCTTGACATCCTGCATCCTAACCCAAAACGCTGCCCATTGCACCATCTGCACAGCGTTACTGCTATATCCTGACAGAGGTAGTTACCGTACACTTCATTACAGTGTTGCCAGATTCCCAGACTTCTACGTCCGTTTCAGTATTCACGAAAGGTAGTAGGAAAAATCCACTAAATTACACACCGATAGTATTAACGTCGATATGCCCCAGGATTTAGGAACATAGATTGTGTTCGAAAATTATAAATCACTTCTAAGAAAACTGTCTATTGACACACAGTCAACACGGATTTTGAAAACATCTTTCTTGTGAAACACAACTTGCTCTTTACTCGCACGACGTGTTGAGTGGTATCGACAAGGGATTTCAAATTGATTCCGTATTTATGCATTTCAGCAAGGCATTTGACACTGTACCACACAAGCGGCTTGTAGTGTAATTGCGTGCTTACGGAATGTGGTCTCAGTTATGTGATTGGATTCCTGATTTCCTGTCTGAGAGCTCACAGTTCGTAGTAACTGACGGAAAGGCATGCAGTAAAACAGAAACGATTTTTGGCTTTCCCCAAGGTAGTTTTATAGGCCGTTTGCTGTTCCTTATCTATATAAACGATTTGGGAGACAATCTGAGCAACTGTCTTAGCTTGCTTGCAGATGACGCTGTCGTTCATTGCCTCGTAAAGTCATCAGAAGATCAAAACAAACTGCAAAACCATTTAGAAAAGATTTGGGTATGGTGCGAAAATTGGCAATTGACCCTAAGTAACGAAAAGAGTGAGGTTATCCACATGAGTGCTAAAAGGAATGCGTTAAACTTCGATTACACGATAAATCAGTGAAATCTAAAGACTGTAAATTGAGCTAAATATCTAGGAATTAGAATTACGAACAACTTAAAGTGGAAAGAACCCACACAAAATATGGGGAAGGCTAACCAAAGGCTGGGTTTTATTGGCAGAACACTTGGAAAATGTAACAGACCTACTAAGGAGACTGCCTACACTACGCTTGTCCGTCCTCTTTTAGAATACTGTTGCGCGGTATGGGATCCTTACCAGATAGGACTGACGGAGTACATCGAAAAAGTTCAAAGAAGGGCTACATGTTTTGTATTAGCGCTAAATAGGGGAGAGAGTGTCACTAAAATGATACAGGATTTGCGATGGACATCATTAAAAGAAAGGCGTTTTTCGTTGCGAAGGAATCTTCTCATGAAATTCCAATCACCAAGTTTCTCCTCCGTATACGAAAGTATTTTGTTGACGCCGAGGAGAAACGATCACCACGATAAAATAAGGGAAAGATATAGGTGTTCATTATTACGGCGCGTTATACGAGATTGGAATAATATAGAATTGTGAAGCTGGTTTGATGAACCCTCTGCCAGCGACTTGGATGTGATTTGCAGAGTATCCATGTAGATGTAGATGTATATTTACTGCCCGAAATATGCGCAGCACGAAGTTTTGTGACATTCAGTTTTGTATTGCCAGTACGTGAGGAATCGCGCTGCGAAGTCCGAGTGCGCGAATTTTTCTTCAGCCTGTATTTCGCTCTCATGCGTGTGAAAGCTGTGAGCCAGCAGCAGGTGGGGGACGCCTGCATCAGACGGGCCTTTGTGTGGGGCGCACGCGAGTGCGGGCAGTGCGTGATATATGCGTGTCCCACTTGCAAGGCGACGGAAATTAGCGGCGGGGGCGGCGGAAGCGACGCCGGACGTCGGCGTCGGTCGTGGCCGCCTCCTCCACAGGGCCGCCGCGGCGTCAAACAGGGTGGGGGCGGCCGTCTGTAGCCGGCGAGCGCAAGTAGTTCAGGCTTCTGCGAGAGAATAGCAGACAGACGACATTGCTCGTGTCCGTCCTTTGCTGGTCTCGGACATTACGACGTTTCTCCAAGAAAACTAGCTTCTCTCAGACAATCAACAAAATAAAAAAAAATTAAAAAAGACATTCGGGTGAACTTTCGGCTTCGTTTATTACTTCGCGACATTTTGCAAACAATAGATGCCTGTAATACCATGCACAGAAATAGACGGCCAACTAGTAATCGATCGAAGTCGCTGTGTATTTTAGAATTGCATCGTCACGATTTTGTAGAGTGAATATTAATATTGTGTGGTCATTATATGTTTATGTGAATACTTACATTTTGCAATGGCTATCGTCCAGCTGTAAACTCAGTTTCTTCAGGGTCTGTAATTAGTTGCTCTGGCTCTTTATGTCGAAATGATTGAGAACACTAATGCCATTTTAACATCGGCTATTTATTGCCAGTTCTTAGTGTCAAAAACTGTAATATTTGATATAACTTTCAAATCAGTTCCGTATAAATTCGATCTTGATATCACGGCCTTACGACGATCATCAGTTAACAGTCTCGGAGTAACATGCCCGACCTCTTTCGTTTTCAAACCCTATTTCGAACGCATTACATGCAGTAAAGGCGCGAGTAACAAGTTCAAAGATGTCAGAAGTCAGACATACGTTCAGATTATCTTCAGTAAGATGAATATCCTGTGTTCCTGAGACAGCATCGACGAAATTCTAATTTCATGTAATATCTTGTTACGTTAGAACATTTTTTACTTTACACGGTATCATCCAGATTATTTCTATTCAAATTGATCTTGGTAAGTATCGGGCTGATTACCTTTCCGGAGTCAACCTGTGTAAATCGTACTAAAATGTTTTCATAATGTATAAAACGATTAGTCAAGTGGCAGACCATGATAAAAGTAATTTAGAAACTGTGTTTTTGAACAGAAATTTGTAGATCGTGAGAATTAGACCAAAAACGGTTAGTTTAGTGTGTAACGTCCCGTCGACAACGAGGTCATTAGACCCAAAAACGGTATCGGACTATTCATCTACTACGGATCTTTTTTCGAACGAGTTAGCTTAGAAGTACGAGACAACTACTGGTTGTTAGAAAGTGTACAGAGAAATTCCGTTTACGTAGGTTTTCGAAAGGCGTTAGTCTCTGTGGCAAGTCGTCGGCTACTAACGAAGACGCGGTCACGAGGAGTGTCCTGGCAAATACGTCGCTGGCGCTAAAAATATGTAACTAGTAGAAGCAAGTACGGGCTACTGGACGGCGAGTGACCTACAGAATCGGAACGAACACTGGGTGTGGCCCGAGGAAGCTTGAACAATCACTAGTGCTTTCAGTACAGACAAACCACTTGTCAGATACTGTCAACGCCACTGTAAGACTGTTTTCTGACTCTACTGCTGTGTACCGTCGTCGGATGTCGTAAATAACGGCAGAAAGACTCGACCAGAATTGCCACTTACTGTAATGAACGGCTGCCCCGTTTGAATGTGGATAAATGTAAGATAATGTCTGCAACAAAGCGAAGTATCCTATAGTATAATTATGGTAGGTTCCTATGGGACCAGACTACTGAGGTCATCGGTCCCTTGGCGTACAGACTACTTAATCTAACGTAAAATAACTTACGCTAAGGACGACACTCGCACCCCTGCCCGAGGGAGGACTCGAACCTGCGATGGGGGGAGCCGCGCGGCACACACGCTCGAAGAAGGGTAGCGGGGCCCTTGTGAAAACTCTGCTGGGTAAGTTTAGGGAACGTGTATCTGTAGAGGAGCGTGCGACTAGGATGTAGGGACACGAGAAAAAGATGAGGGGATTGGAGCACCCATGTAGACAGTCAGTCTTGCCTTGCTCAATGGGCAAACGGAGTAAGAAAGAAAATCGATCATATCATTCGGTACGATATACCTAGCGCCATACATCGAGTACAGCGGTTTGCAGAGTGTACAGGGTGTTCCAAAAAAGTATTCCCTATTTTGAGAGGTGGTAATATGGACCAAATAAGAAAAAAAAAATCCGTTAAACTTGGGCTCCCGGGTTCCCGGGTTCGATTCCCGGCGGGGTCAGGGATTTTCTCTGTCTCGTGATGACTGGGTGTTGTGTGATGTCCTTAGGTTAGTTAGGTTTAAGTAGTTCTAAGTTCTAGGGGACTGATGACCGTAGATGTTAAGTCCCATAGTGCTCAGAGCCATTTTGAAACTTGGGCTCTGAACTGGGTAACTAAAGAGCTACCGGCACTTGTTCCTCTTCGCTACTCTGAAACACACCTTCTTCTGTTGCAGGCTCTTTGATGTTAGGAACGACGTACAGAATACGCTCAACAAATGAGAATACATTATTTTGTTACTGTGAACCGGCCGGAGTGGCCGTGCGGTTCTAGGCGCTACACTCTGGAACCACGCGACCGCTACGGTCGCAGATTCGAATCCTGCCTCGGGCATGGATGTGTGTGATGTCCTTAGGTTAGTTAGGTTTAAGTAGTTTTTAGTTCTAGGGGACTGATGACCTCAGACGTTAAGTCCCATAGTGCTCAGAGCCATTTGAACCATTTTTGTTATTGTGAAACAGTAGACCTAATCCAATCGTTCCAATACTCGCTTCTCCACAAGAGGAGCACAAATGGTTACGAGGTCTGCCACGATGCGCAGTTGTTGGATTTACGGAGCCATTGTCTTGCTACTCGCTGGGAAAGACGGCTGGACAATTGTGACGGTGGTACCCGCTTTGTGGATACTTTTCAGCATACAGGGCACGTGCTCGACAGTTGCTTCCATTTGACGGAGCATAATATAAAGTAACGTCTGCCGTAGATAGCAGCTCTTGGTGTATGGGCTACCGTAGCTGTCTGTAGATCGCGGGGCCACGGGTTCGATTCGCGGTCGGGTCGGAGATTTTCTTCACTCTGGGACTCGGTGATTATGTTCTAATCATTTCGTGTCGTCTCCATCGACGCGCAAGTCGCCCAAGTTGCGTCAAATGGAATGACTTGCAGCCAGGCGGGCGAACAACCCCAGCCAATAACGTTGCACCATCACTTCATTTCATGTCCGCCATTTCCCACGTCGAATAACTGGTCTCCGTTTCGCTTGTAAGTGCAAAGATAAGACTACAGCGTAGAAGCGTTTCATAAACGTATACAACAAAACCCGATTCCGCTGGAACTAATCTATGCGCTGCACTCACTCCAAACTGTGAATACGGGTTACAGCAACAACACTGACAGTTGCTCACTGCATGCAGTATCCGTGGATATTAACGGAGGAATTTGTGCTCGTTTGCTTAGTGCGTTCTGTAGGTCGTTCGTAATAGCGAACACGTTGCAGTAGAAGAGATATGTTTCATGGTAGCAAAGTTGGACAAATGCTCCTAGGTCTTAAAAGGCATACATTTTAGAACCCTGTATACTGGACATTTGCCTTGCTTTGGTCTGTATTACCACCTCTCAATATACAGAATACGCTTTAACACCCTGTATATGTAGATGTCGGTGTAGATAAAGGGACAAGGGATAGCCAGACACCTGCTGTGACGGCAGCTCACAATTCAAGATACCTGTGGCGAACAAGGGCTCAATTGCGGAACAGTGTCCTGTGCGAAGGATGCGACCTGTGACGCAAAAGGGCCGACACTGCTGACATCACTGACAAGGAGAGGTCCCCAGCGGTGGGCCAGGCTCTCTGAAGCCGTCTGTACGGTGACGCAGGTTAAGGTCTCAGGTACCACACCCTGCAGCCATCCACCCTGGTGGGCCCTCGTTTGCGAGTAACTGACAATAAAAAATCGGAATTTTCAGTGACGTTCAATAGCTTCAAGAAAATTATGTATACTAGATTGTTTGCGTGGTATAATGGATAGGGTATGGGATACGCGAATTCTTTACAGACGAATGGAAAAACTGGTAGAAGCCGACCTCGGCGAAGATCAGTTTGGATTCCGCAGAAATGTTGGAACACGTGAGGGAATACTGATCCTACGACTTATGTTAGAAAATAGATTAAGGAAAGGCAAACCTACATTTCTAGCATTTGTAGACTTAGAGAAAGCTTTTGACAATGTTGACTGGAATACTCTCTTTCAAATTCTAAAGGTGACAGGGGTAAAATACAGAGAGCGAAAGGCTATTTACAATTTGTACAGAAACCAGATGGCAATTATAAGACTCGAGGGACATGAAAGGGAAGCAGCGGTTGGGAAGGGAGTGAGACAGGGGTGTAACCTCTCCCCGATGTTATTCAATCTGTATATTGAGCAAGCAGTAAAGGAATCAAAAGAAAAATTCGGAGTAGGTATTAAAGTCCATGGAGAAGAAATAAAAACATTGAGGTTTGCCGATGACATTGTAATTCTGTCAGATACAGCAAAGGACTTGGAAGAGCAGTTGAACGGAATGGATAGTGTCTTGAAGGGACGATATAAGATGAACATCAACAAAAGCAAAACGAGGATAATGGAATGTAGTCGAATTAAGTCGGGTGATGCTGAGGGAATTAGATTAGGAAATGTGACACTTAAAGTAGTAGATGAATTTTGCTATTTGGGGAGCAAAATAACTGATGGTCGAAGTAGAGAGGATATAAAATGTAGACTGGCAATGGCAAGGAAAGCGTTTGTGAAGAAGAGAAATTTGTTAACATCGAGTATAGATTTAAGTGTTAGGAAGTCATTTCTGAAAGTATTTGTATGGAGTGTAGCCATGTATGGAAGTGAAACGTGGACGATAAATAGTTTGGAAAAGAAGAGAATAGAAGCTTTCGAAATGTGGTGCTACAGAAGAATGCTGAAGATTAGATGGGTAGATCACATAACTAATGAGGAAGTATTGAATAGAATTGGGGAGAAGAGGAGTTTGTGGCACAACTTGATCAGAAGAAGGGATCGGTTGGTAGGACATGTTCTGAGGCATCAAGGGATCACAAATTTGGCATTGGAGGGCAGCGTGGAGGGTAAAAATCGTAGAGGGAGACCAAGAGATGAATACACTAAGCAGATTTAGAAGGATGTAGGTTGCAGTAGATGCTGGGAGATGAAGAAGCTTGCACAGGATAGAGTAGCATGGAGAGCTGCATCAAACCAATCTCAGGACTGAAGACAACAACAACAACAACAACATGGGCTTCACATGCAGGAAATGTTTTGTTCGGACCTTGTCAGTTGCACTAAACTTGCTGACGCGACGTGTGTGGACTGAAGCAAGTGCTGCTTCCCAGGCGGCAGCGCAGCCACTTCTTGCTGGGAGCGTTGCGAACGGGCCGGTTCTGGCCGCAGAGTTACGTCTGCGGGACGCGAACCCGTGGGGTGGGTTCTCGATTACAGCGGCGAGCACGGAGGACAGAATGGCTACCCGCCACTTTGATACTTGTCGCCTCCAGTGTCAGGGGTCCAGGAAGCGGCCATGGCTAGCTGGCAACTGACGCGATATTCCGGGACAACTGGACTGAAGAATATTAAAGAAGTATAAACGCTACCAAAAACGTCGTTTAGTTGGCCCTCGAACTCTCACTTGCGACTGCGCGAATTATAAACTGAAATAGTGAAAAACATGGGTCTCGCGTTTCAGCATGCTTGATTGGTTGTTCACCAGTTTGCTACGCAACTGCCTAGCGGCGAGCCTAACGCATTTGGCTCAATTACCTCTGATAGCTCGTTACAGAAGTTCGGCAATTAAATACGCAGGCAGGATTATGCGGCGAAAAATAATTAACGTTCACAACTCGTAATATTTTCGATTTCAATAAAATTGAGTTTATTATTCTCTTTTTAATACTGAATCTACCTAACGACTGTGAAATAAAACCAGGGCAGTATCTCACGTTACCTAAAGCGTAATGTTCGGTAAAATCGCGAAAATTTTTCGAAGTGCATTTAGTGTATGTTTTAAAATTAAAGTCCGTCGTTGGCTAACCCAATAAAACCGTAAGTTCATTTCAGTCATAAAATTCGTCGGAAATGTTTTTGGAGTCCCGTTCACCTAGCGTGAACTACTCTGAGTTCACACGCTAGCTAAACTCGCTGAAATATATGTTTGTGTTCGCTACCAATACGCGCGAGAAACACTGTTCCTCAAGTTAGCACTCATAAGTTTTTCGTACACAATTTATTTATTTCTTTATTAATTCATTCCATTGTTGCCTGTTACCTGTAATGAAAACACAAATTGTACTGATTCTGACACAGATTATCTAATATACAGTATTACGTCCTACACAAAACTGCCTCCCATCCCCATTACTACTACTACTACTACTACTACTACTACTACTACTAATAATAATAATAATAATAATAGTAATAATAATAATAATAATAATAAACCCCGTGGAGGCCCGGGAAAAGAATAGGCCTCCGGTATGTTCTGCCAGTCGTAAAAGGCGACGAAAAGAACAAACCACTAATAGGGCTAACCCCCCTTTTAGTGTGATTACTTGGTTCAGGACAGAACTAAAGAAGCCTCGGACAAGTGCCGTCATGGTCGGGGACGACGCTTGAACCCTATGCCCGTCCACAATGGTAACGACACTGCTAGCCAACTGGAAAATGATTTAAATCCAAATAGAGGTGTTTTGCAGGATATGCTTCCTGCAACCACCCTAGAAGGAAAACAAAGACAGAGGATGAGATGGTCAGATGAAGTTAATCGACACCTCATGTTCTGTTATTACCAAGCAACAAACCTAGGAACCAACACAACTGGATACAGATCACAAGTATACACAACATTTATTACCAGATACCCGGAATTAAAATTTTTAACAGAACAACGACTAGCTGATCAGATCCGTGTGATAATAAAAAATAACAGGATACCCCAGTCAGAATTAGAAAACATCAAACAACAAGTACAACAAATACTGGAACAAAATAATGTGCAATCAGTAGAAGAAGAAAATACAGTAATGGACTCAAACATCCCAGAGCAAACAAACAAAGACCAACACGTATCAATTAAACAATCAGAGGAAAATGAAATCTTAAGACAGCCACCAGAACAAGCACAAAAAGAACACGAAGTGACACACATATTAGATATAGAAGATAAATTTCAGCTGACATATATAGAATACAAAGACACAAATACAGACATTAGACCATTCTTGCATAGACCGCCAAATAACCCACAAGTCGAAACAACAATAAAGACTATCAACACAATCATACACAACAAAATAAATGAAAACACAACTATGGAAGAGTTACAACTACTGGTTTATATAGGAGCACTCACTACACTAAATATACACACTAGGCAGAGATCAGAACAAACCAACACACATAAGAAACCCACAAAACCAGCATGGCAACACAGGCTACAGATCAGAATAGCAAAACTGAGAAAAGACATCGGACAGCTAACACAATTTATAAGAAATGAAATATCAGACAAAAAACGAAAAAGGTTAGGTAAAATCTCACAACAAGAAGCAATAGAGCAATTAGATGAAAAAAAGCAGAAATTGCAAGCATTGGCCAAACGACTTAGAAGATACAAAAAAAGTGAAAATAGAAGGAAACAAAACCAAACATTCAACACAAACCAAAAGAGATTTTACCAGACAATAGATAACACACACATTAAAATAGACAATCCACCAAACATAACAGACATGGAACACTTCTGGAGCAACATATGGTCAAACCCAGTACAACATAACAGGCATGCACGGTGGATACAAGCAGAAACAGACACATACAAGATGATACCACAAATGCCTGAAGTGATAATTTTGCAACATGAAGTCACCCGAGCAATTAATTCTACACACAATTGGAAAGCCCCTGGAAATGATAAAATAGCAAATTACTGGCTAAAGAAGTTCACCTCAACGCATTCACATCTAACTAAATTATTTAACAGTTACATTGCAGACCCATACACAGTCCCTGATACGCTTACACAAGGAATAACTTATCTGAAACCTAAAGATCAAGCAGACACAGCAAACCCAGCTAAATATCGCCCCATAACATGCCTACCAACAATATACAAAATATTAACTTCAGTCATCACACAGAAATTAATGACACATACAACACAGAACAAAATTATAAATGAAGAACAAAAAGGCTGCTGCAAAGGAGCACGAGGATGTAAAGAGCAACTGATAATAGATACAGAGGTGACATATCAAGCTAAAACTAAACAAAGGTCCCTACACTACGCATACATTGATTACCAAAAAGCCTTTGATAGTGTACCCCACTCATGGTTACTGCAGATATTGGAAATATACAAAGTAGATCCTAAATTGATACAGTTCCTAAACATAGTAATGAAAAATTGGAAAACCACACTTAATATCCAAACAAATTCAGATAACATCACATCACAGCCAATACAGATTAAGCGTGGAATATACCAAGGAGACTCATTAAGTCCTTTCTGGTTCTGCCTTGCTCTGAACCCACTATCCAACATGCTAAATAATACATATTATGGATACAATGTTACTGGAACATACCCACACAAAATCACACATTTGCTATACATGGATGATCTAAAACTACTGGCAGCAACAAATCAACAACTCAACCAATTACTAAAGATAACAGAAGTATTCAGCAATGATATAAATATGGCTTTTGGAACAGACAAATGTAAGAAAAATAGCATAGTCAAGGGAAAACACACTAAACAAGAAGATTACATATTGGATAACCACAGCGACTCCATAGAAGCGATGGAAAAAACAGATGCCTATAAATACCTAGGATACAGACAAAAAATAGGAATAGATAATACAAATATTAAAGAAGAACTAAAAGAAAAATATAGACAAAGACTAACAAAAATACTGAAAACAGAACTGACAGCAAGAAAAAAGACAAAAGCTATAAATACTTATGCTATACCAGTATTGACCTACTCATTTGGAGTAGTGAAATGGAGTGACACAGACCTAGAAGCACTCAATACACTTACACGATCACAATGCCACAAATATAGAATACATCACATACATTCAGCAACAGAAAGATTCACATTAAGCAGAAAGGAAGGTGGAAGGGGATTTATAGATATAAAAAACCTACATTATGGACAGGTAGACAATTTAAGAAAATTCTTTCTAGAACGAGCAGAAACTAGCAAAATACACAAAGCAATCACTCATATAAATACATCAGCTACACCATTGCAATTTCATAACCACTTCTACAACCCTTTAGATCACATAACATCAACAGATACAAAGAAAGTAAATTGGAAAAAGAAAACACTACATGGCAAGCACCCATATCATCTAACACAGCCACACATAGATCAAGACGCATCCAACACATGGCTAAGAAAAGGCAATATATACAGTGAGACGGAAGGATTCATGATTGCAATACAGGATCAAACAATAAACACCAGATATTACAGCAAGCATATTATTAAAGATCCCAATACCACAACAGATAAATGCAGACTTTGCAAACAACAAATAGAAACAGTAGATCACATCACAAGCGGATGTACAATACTAGCAAATACAGAATACCCCAGAAGACATGACAATGTAGCAAAAATAATACATCAACAACTTGCCATAAAACATAAACTAATAAAACAACACGTTCCCACATACAAGTACACACCACAAAATGTACTGGAGAATGATGAATACAAATTATACTGGAACAGAACGATTATAACAGATAAAACAACACCACATAACAAACCTGACATCATACTCACCAATAAAAAGAAGAAATTAACACAACTAATTGAAATATCCATACCCAACACAACAAATATACAGAAGAAAACAGGAGAAAAAATTGAAAAATACATCCAACTGGCTGAGGAAGTCAAGGACATGTGGCATCAGGATAAAGTCAACATTATACCAATTATATTATCAACTACAGGAGTCATACCTCACAATATCCACCAGTACATCAATGCAATACAGCTACATCCAAACATATATATACAACTACAAAAATCTGTAATTATTGATACATGTTCAATGACCCGAAAGTTCCTAAATGCAATATAACATATACCATACAGTTACAAGGAAGTCACGCTTGACCGAGGTCCGCGTCACGTTCCATTTTTAACCAGACTTAAGTCTGAGGAAAAAAAAAAAGATAATAATAATAATAATAACAATAATTAGAAAACGAAACTGCTTTTACAATAAGTAAAAACTACACTTACTATCAAATCTAACTATGTCTACAACTGTTACAGTAACACCAGTTCCACGAGGCAGTCGATCGCTCCCCGATCCACAGGCAGGTTTTGCCGGTTTTTTGGGCACTGTGGAGGGCGTTGTGGTTGCACCAGCATCTTCCGCTGTTTGTTGACTCGCTGGCTGTACGGTACGATTCGTACACTACAGAAAGGCGAGCCGCTCGTCGCCCATACGTGAAGTGTTCACAGCTCCGTCTCTGGCAAACGCATCACCCAGAAGAAAACGAACGCCAGTTGTTTAAGGACTCGCACTGTCGTGTTTTCAACCAACTTTCTTCCGATTTTCCATACGTGCATATAAGTTTACTAACTTTACGCTATACGTACGTACGATACCTCAGTCAGCTTGTAAATTCAATCAACTATTCACTGCTGTCCTTATTTTTCTGCTAAGTTCATTAGTTTGTGCAATAAATAGTATTATGCATAGCAAACGTTGCCTCACGCTCTTTTGTTGTTAATAAATAAAATCAAGTAAAACTACGTACTTTTATACGTCAGTATCTCAGTTTACCTCGCTATGCTGCCGCTACTTTCAGTGTTTTATTAATTACTAGCTGACAAACCCTGCATTGCCCGGGTATTCATTTTGCAAATTTTCTATTAGAAACGAAAACAAGAAAATAACTGAGTTTTGCAGTAAAGTATCGATAAAATTTAATTTTCATTTATTGTTGAAAACATCTTTGAAATTATGAAACAGCTGTACGAAGAAATGTGGCAACAGTACAAATTTATAAGTGCAGTATCTGAATTAAGAAACATGAAGTCAGGCAGTTTCTGTACGCTGGGTGGAGCTGCTTCGCCTGTCTACAACGCGATTTTGTAAACGTCTCTATGAGAACAGTTCTTCATAGGTCTACGGACAGTTGTTGTTTTCGCCTACAACCGTTTGAACTTCGCAGTTGATAGCTCTCAAAACAACTTCATGCGTGATGCGTCAGTTTTTTCACTCATCTCAGTGTTCATGACGTCATGTCTCTTGAACTGTGTATCATACAATGGTATAATTTAGTAGATACATTCAGCGTCACATGTGGACACTGTCTGCAAAATGTCTAGAGAAAGAATTAGTACAAACGAACTAATAAATTTAAGCATCACGCATGATCTGGTAGTTTTCACGCATCTCATTGTTTCTGACGTGATATCTATTGAATGATGTTACATAGGTCGTTCTTAACCCCCCCCGCTCCCCCCCCCCCCCCCCCCCCCCCAGCGATTGTAGCCTGACAGTGAAGGTTACGTGTACGAAGTTTGCTTGAAATCGGTGCAGTGGTGTAGGAGGAGATGTGGAAAACACCACACACACACACACACACACACACACACACACACACACGTGACTCTTGTAAAAAGCGAAATTTAATGCTATTTACTCATGTATAACACTACTATGTACTTCTTCACAGCTGTTTGATAAAGCTGTTTCTTTCTTTGTTTTTCAGGTAAGTGGACTCTGAGGTCACTGGAGTATGTGCTTTGTGTCGAATGGTGAGTACCGTGATTTTCTTTTGCTGTCGCCTCTGACGACTTCTCCCTGCTGCCTCTTTTCTCTCAGTTCGTGCTGCAGGGAAGATGATTTTTGCTTTCGACAAGGCCCAACATCATCCAGAGAGCTTCTTATCAGTGGCAGTAGTTGCTCTTTTGCCTGTTGTAAGAAGAAAGTCGGGTGGGGGGAAAGCACGCAACACGTGCTCGGTGCTAACTGACCAGCAGCCGGCGAGCGACGCTGCACAAGCCGACGTAAGCACGTCAGACCAAGTACTAACGACTAACAGGAGGCGGCGCGGTAGTACCGTCTGATACCGCGTCCCAGTCTCAACTCTTCGAGGAACACACTACCTACACAAGTTGCCTCGGGTGTGGCACATCCAGCTAAAGCTGTGATCAGTCCACCTGCACTCTAGAGCTACCACACTGTCGGCAAGTCGATTGATACGTTTGGCACAGTTTCAAACTGTCCCACATATTTCCTACGGTATTAATACCGCTGCTTTAGTAAGCCAGTCTATATGCTTGATTGTCCATCACACCAGGAATGTAAACTGTGCAGCCCTGTGAATATGGCTGTTGTCATCGTCGAAGGCGAGTGTGTCCATTGCGTACTCCTCATGAAGATGGGGAAGAAAGCTCAACATTCGGTCAGCGAGAATGTTGAAATGAATATCCTGTTTCATGTTCATGGTAATCTGAATGAGTAGGCCCCACTCATGGTACGAGAAACGCCTCCAAAACACCACAGAATCACCTATGGCGTGACTTACCCCTCGATACACCAACGGTTAAAAGATTCCATGATGCCTCAGAATGTATCTCATCAAAATATTTCATCTTTTTAATGAAGTTGTGCAAAAACTTCCTTATGTACCCTACTCCATTCAGTGACTCTTCATTAGTTGCCCTATCTAACCTTCCAATTTGTAGCATTCTCCTGTAGCACCACAATTTAAAAGGTTCTGTTCTTTCCGTGCAGGATCATATATGCGATTATCAGTAAAACTTCTTTCATGGGCGTAAGTGTCCGTGTGGATTGTATTTGAATAACCTGTGTTGTGTAATGGCCATACTTTTCAAGTAATGCAACCCAGTGCTTTATCCTAGGCGGCTATTGATGTGAGGCGCCAACTTATCACCAAGAGCGCCCCAGGCGAGTGTTCACTATATACTCAACCGAGCTGACGGGCAGGGTGACTGTTTGCTGATGGCTTTTCAGTGTCGCTAATTGACGGTAGAAGGGTACAAAATGATTTGGTAGAGTTTTGTATTTGGCGTGATGATCGGAAGCTTACTGTAAATGTGCAAAAAATGTTAATTAATGCAGTCGAGCGTTAAAAAACATTCTCTATCCTGTTTTAGTAGAGTGTAACTGGTGTGCTGCTTCACGCAGTAACGTCGTTTAAATATCTAGGGGTAACGTTGCATATCGATACGAAATGCAACGAGCACGCACTATTTGCGATGGAAAAGGCAAATGGTCGACTTCGGATTATTGTGGGATTTCCCGAAAACTCTACCTCGTCTATGAAGAATAATACTAATGCGACCCATTCGTGAATCCTACTCCAGGGTTTGGGATCCCCATATGTCCGGGTTAAAGAAAGACATGGAGGCAGTTCAGAGGCGTGCTGCTGGATTTGGTACCTATGGGTTTCATGAAAACGCTGCTATTACGGAAGCGTCCCGTGAACTCAAATGGGAATCCCCGGATGGGAGAAGACGATTCTTTCGCGAAACGCTGTTGAGAATGTTTAGGCAACCATCATTTGCGACTGACCGGAAAACGATCTTACTTTCTTTCTCATCGGTCTTGTGACTGGTTTGATGCGGCCCGCCACGAATTCCTCTGCTGCGCCAACCTCTTCGTCTCAGAGTAGCACTTGCAACCCGCGTCCTCAGTTATTTGCTTGACGTATTCCAATCTCTGTATTCCTCTACAGTTTTTGCCTTATACAGCTCCCTGTAGTACCATGGAAGTCATTCTCTCATCTCTTAACAGGTGTGCTATCATCCTGTCCCTTCTCCTTATCAGTGTTTTCCACATATTCCTTTCCTCTCCGATTCTGCGCAGAACCTCCTCATTCCTTACCTTATCAGTCCACCTAAGTTTCAACATTCGTCTGTAGCACCACATCTCAAATGCTTCGATTCTCTTCCGTTCCTGTTTTCCCACAGTCCTTGTTTCGCTACCGTACAATGCAGTACTCCACACATACGTACTCCGACATTTCTTCCTCAAATTAGGGCCTATGTTTGATACTAGTAGACTCCTCTTGGCCAGCATTGCCGTTTTTGCTAGTCTGCTTTTGATGTCCTCCTTGCTCCGTCCGTCATTGGTTATTTTACTGCCTAGGTAACAGAATTCCTTAACTTCATCTACTTCGTGACCATCAATCCTGATGTTAAGTTTCTCATTGTTTCCATTTCTGCCACTTCTCATTATCTTCGTCTTTCTCCGATTTACTCTCAATCCATATTCTGTACTCATTAGAGTGTTCATTCCATTCAGCAGTTCCTGTAATTCTTCGTCACTTTTACTCAGGATAGCAATGTCATCAGCGAATCGTATCACTAATACCCTTTTACCTTGAATTTTAATTACTCCTGAACCTTTCTTTTATTTCCATCATTGCTTCCTCGATGTACAGATTGAACAGTAGGGGCGAAAGGCTACCTCCTTGTGTTACACCCTTTTTAATACGAGCACTTCGTTCTTGGTCGTCCACTCTTATTATTCCCTCTTGGCTCTTGCACATATTGTATATGACCCGTCTCTCGCTATAGCTTACCCCTACTTTTCTCAGAATTTCGAACATCTTGCACCATTTTACATTGTCAAAGTCTTTTTCCAGGTCGACAAATCATATGAACGTGTCTTGATTTTTCTTTAGCCTTGCTTGCATTGTCAATCGCTACCTCAGAATTGGCTCTCTTGTGCTTTCACCTTTTCTAAAGACAAACTGATCGTCATCTAGCACATCCTAAATTTTCTTTCCCATTCTTCTGTATATTATTCTTGTCAGCAACTTGGATGCATGAACTGTGAAGCTCATAGTGCGATAATTCTCGCATTTGTCAGTTCTTACAGTCTGCGGAATTGTGTGGATGATATTTTTCCGAAAGTCAGATCGTATGTCGCCAGACTCATACATTCTACACACCAACTTGAGTAGTAGCGTTGTTGCCACTTCCACAATGATCTTAGAAATTCTGAGGGAATGTTATCTATCCCTTCTGCCATATTTTATCTTAAATGCTCCATAGCTCTTTTAAATTCTGATTCTAAAACTGGATCTCCTATCTCCTTTAAATCGACTCCTGTTTCCTCTTCTATGGCATCATAAAAATCCTCCGCCTCGTATAGGCTTTCAATGTATTCTTTCCACCTATCTGCTCTCTCCTCTGCATTCAGCAGTGGAATTCCCTTTGCACTCTTAATGTTACGACCCTTACTTTTAATGTCACCGAACGTTGCTTTGACTTTCCTGTTTGCTGAGGCTGTCCTTCCGACAATCATTGCTGTTTAGATTTCTTCACGCTTTTCACGGAGCAATTTCTTCTTAGCTTCGCTGCACTTCCTATTTATTTCATTCCTCAGCGACTTGTATTTCTGTATTCCTGAGCTTCCCGGAACATATTTGTACTTTGTCCTTCCAACGATCAATTGAAGTATTTCTTCTGTTACTCATGGTTTCTTCGCAATTACCTTCTTTGAACGTATGTTTTCCTTTCCAGCTTTTGTGATTGCCCGTCCATTACTCTACAGCTGTACTGCCTAGTGAACTATTCCTTATTGCTGTATCTATAGCCTTAGAGAACTTCAAGTGTACCTCGTCATTCCCTAGTACTTCCGTATCCCACTTCTTTGCGTATTGATTCTTCCTGACTAATTTCTTGAACTTCAGCCTACTCTTCATCACTACTATATTGTGATCTGAGTCTATATCTGCTCCTGGGTACGCCTTACAATCCAATATCTGATATAGGAATCTCTGTCTGACCATGATGTAATCTTAAACTTCCTGGCAGATTAAAACTGTGTGCCCGACCGAGACTCGAACTCGGGTCTTTTGCCTTTCGCGGGCAAGTGCTCTACCATCTGAGCTACCGAAGCACGACTCACGCCGGGTACTCACAGCTTTACTTCTGCCAGTATCTCGTCTCCTACATTCCAAACTTTACAGAAGCTCTCCTGCGAACCTTGCAGAACTAGCACTCCTGTAAGAAAGGATATTGCGGAGACATGGCTTAGCCACAGCCTGGGGGATGTTTCCAGAATGAGATTTTCACTCTGCAGCCGAGTGTGCGCTGTATGAAACTTCCTGGCAGATTTAAAACTGTGTGCCCGACCGAGACTCGAACTCGGGACCTTTGCCTTTCGCGGGCAAGTGCTCTATCATCTGAGCTACCGAAGCACGACTCACGCCCGGTACTCACAGCTTTACTTCTGCCAGTATCTCGTCTCCTACATTAGCTGTGGCTAAGCCATGTCTCCGCAATATCCTTTCTTTCAGGAGTGCTAGTTCTGCAAGGTTCGCAGGAGAGCTTCTGTAAAGTTTGGAATGTAGGAGACGAGATACTGGCAGAAGTAAAGCTGTGAGTACCGGGCGTGAGTCGTGCTTCGGTAGCTCAGATGGTAGAGCACTTGCCCGCGAAAGGCAAAGGTCCCGAGTTCGAGTCTCGGTCGGGCACACAGTTTTAATCTGCCAGGGAGTTTCATATCAGCGCACACTCCGCTGCAGAGTGGAAATCTCATTCATGATGTAATCTGACTGAAATCTTCCCCTATCACCCAGCCTTTCCCAAGTATATCGCCTCCTCTTGTGATTCTTGAACGGAGTATTCGCTATTACTACCTGAAATTTGTTACAGAACTCAACGCAACGCAACATAGGCGTGTATACCTGAACTATCGTTGTCGGTGTTGGTTTGCTGTCGATTCTGATAAAAACAACCCTATCACCGAACTGTTCACAGTAACACACCCTCTGCCCTACCTTCCTGTTCATAATTAATCCTACTCCCGTTATACCATTTTCTGCTGCTGTTGATATTACCGTATACTCGCCTGACCAGAAATGCTTGTCTTCTTTCCCCTTTACTTCACCGACGCCTATTGCATATAGATTGAGCCTTTGCATTTCCCTTTCCAGATTTTCTAGTTTCCCTACTACGTCCAAACTTCTGACGTCCCACGCCCCTATTCGAAGAGCGTTATCATTTCGTCGATTATTCCACCTTTTTCTCATGGTCACCTCCCCCTTGGCAGTCCCCTCCCGGAGATCCGAATGGGGGACTATTCCGGAATCTTTTGCCAATGGAGAGATCATCATGACACTTCTTCAATTACAGGCCACATGTCCTGTGGATATACTACTTGTCTTTAATGCAGTGGTTTCCACTGACTTCTGCATCCTCACGCCGTTCATCATTGCTGATTGTTCCGCCTTTAGGGCCAGTTTCCCACCCCTAGGACAAGAGAGTGCCCTGAACCTCTGTCCGCTCCTCCGCCCTCTTTGACAAGGCCGTTGGCAAAACGAGGGTGACTTCTTATGCCGGAAGTCGTCGGCCGCCAATGCTGATTATTAATCAAGATGTAAGCAGTGGTGGGATTCGAACCAGTGACCGAGAAGGTTTTAGTGATTACTAAGCAAAGACGCTACCCCTAGACCACGGGTGCACCTTATTACCTACAACGTATTTCTCGTTTAAGGACCACGAACATAAAAGAAATTAAAGCTCGTATGGAGGCAACAGGCACCCGTTTTCCCTTCGCTCCATTGGCGACTGGAACAGTAGTAGTATAAGGTACTCTCTGTTATCTGTATGGTGGTACGTTTAGTAATTATGTACAGGGTGTGGCGCCTAAATCACAACAAATGAAAATTTTTTTAACGCAAATTTATTAAAGCAGAATGCAAATTAATATCGTTTTACATATAAGTAGTGGTATATGAGAAAACAGGCTTTCTCGGCGAATCTCGATGATAAAATCTACTCGGGTTGACAGCCGAGTCAATGCGTTGTTGTCCGGCAACGTTTGAGCAAGTTTCTTACTTGCCCTCTTCAGGCGAAGATGGCAAGTAAAAAACTTGTTCAAACGTTGCCGGACAACAACGCATTGACTCGGCTGTCAACCCGAGAAGATTTTATCATATAAGTAGTGGTATCTTTCAAGAGGAACATTACTCGATGTAACCCTTCTTCAGCCGCAGTGACCGCCTGCAATCTTGTCGTGAAGCGATCGCACGCACTCTTTAAAAACAACCTTGTCCATATTCGCGAATGCTGCTTCGATGGCGGTGCGTAGACATGCGACATTAGGGTGCGTCTTCGACTACGCTCCAAACACAGTAGTCGAGGGTGTTCAAATCCGGCCCAGGCGGCGACCAGAACTCATGTAAACTTTATCAGAGAACCAGTTGTGGACTACATGGCCCGTATGAGGTCCTCCTCTGCCATCCGACGCATTATTGCTCGCTGACATTCAGTACGACAGTTTCCTCAGCGACGGTCCCGGGTCCTCTGAAATCAGCGCCCGAGCCTTTTCGATGAGTGCCGCAGTTCGTGACACGCGTTTCTTCGAATGAGGTTTTCTTGTCGGATTAGCGGAACCTTCCCCATACTTCCCAGAAGCATTATACTTGGCCACAATATCATAAACAGTTGATCTCGGGTACCCGAAGAATCGAAGTATTTCAATGGGCGAACACTGGGCGCGAAGACTTTCGATAATCGCGGCTCTTCTGTCGTACTTCGCACTTGGCCGTAACACCTCGACCATTTTGAGGTTCTGACTGCTTAGTAGATGCCTATGGCTTTCAAGAACGGCAATCGCGACCGCTCGCGGAACTACGATGTGAAGGGAAATTCAAATTGGATTTTGTCCGGACTGAAGCGCCACACGCTGAGGATGTTGTAACGTTATCTGGGAAAATATCTGCCGCTTGCAACAGTCACCTGTTCGCCGGCCGCGATGGTCTAGCGGTTCTGGCGCTGCAGTCCGGAACTGCGGGACTACTACGGTCGCAGGTTCGAATCCTGCCTCGGGCATGGGTGTGTGTGATGTCCTTAGGTTAGTTAGGTTTAAGTAGTTCTAAGTTCTAGGGGACTTATGACCTACGATGTTGAGTCCCATAGTGCTCAAAGCCATTTGAACCATTTTTAGTCACCTGTTCATCAGCTGCACCGATTGGCGCCCATCGCTTCTCGCGGACGCGTATGCACGGCGGCCTCGCTCAGCGCAGCCGGCAGGGCCGCGCAGCGGAATATCGCATGCGGCGCGGATTCCCCGTTTGGCGGCATCATTTGGGCGGCTGCCGCCGTTTCCGGGCGAGCGCAGAGAGAAACTGAATTGTACGACCGGCGGAACAGATTGGAATCGGCGTACGCCTACCACCGCCGGCAAGAAATTCCGCCCTGCTCCGCCTCCCCTCCCCTCCCCTCCCCCCCCCCCCCGCCTGTTGGGGCCCGCATCGCATCGGCGCACTCCCCCTCCCCCTCCCCCCCCACCTTCCAATTTCGATTCCGGCGTCCGCTGCGCTCAGCAGGCGCAGCCTGGCGGACACTCGCCCCCTCCCCCCTCCCTCCCTCTAACTGCGTTTCGGCTGACAACAGGCTCCAGCCGGTGGGCAAGTTGTTCAATAAGGGGGGGGGGGGGGGGGGGGCGCCGCTGCTTCCGATTCTTTGCAATTAGAGCGGCCGTTCCGTTCCCGGGATAATGGCCGCCATCACCCCAGATCGCACCGAGCTCCCGAGTCGTCTGCAAAAGCTGTCCAGGACTAAACAGGACCTCCACTTGCTAAACAGGCAGACGGTTTACAACATGCACTTTTTTTCAGCGGGTAGTGACGAGTTTTTGCAACAGCGGACACCCATCCAGCGGAGCGACAGTGGTTTCTCATAGGGTTCATGTTCCTCCCTTCAAAGAAATTGTTTTAGTAGATACGTCGATATTTGTGTACATACGAGTATATCTATTTCCAAATTTCACAGCTGGCTTTCGGAGAATATCTGAGCATGGAAACTAGGAGCCTCGAAGAACGTCACTGAACTCTTTGAATAACAAAACTAGGTTTAACACGGGGACACCTGCATCCGACCATTCAGCCACACGAAATTATTCGTGTTACCACTTCTTCCACCAGATGATGAATACACTGCTCGACACGCGCTAAGGTGTAACTGACACTTGCTAACGAACAGTTGCCATTTGCTACAGAACAACTGCCACTTGCTAGAGATCAACTGACAATTGCTGTGGAACACCCGACCGATGATAGCAAAAGGAAATGTCGTGGGCGGAACGTGTTAACTGCAGCGACACCTGTACACCAGCGCTTTCTATGTATTTGACAGATTATGCAGTCCGATCTTTGACGAAGGTTTTCGTCGAACCGATTATTGTGACATTCCATGTGGTATAGCAATATGTCTGCAAGATATCATTTGAGTGATTACGATTGTGGACGAGCAGTTGGACGGCTCGAAGCCGGTAACAGTAATGGTTGTGTGAAAAAGTGTCATCTTGCGATTAAAAAAGTCCGCTGAAGGTGGAAGTCCCATGTGAAAGCGTGCAGGTGGACCAAGACGTTAGATACGTAGACATAGTGGCGAAAACGAGCAGACGTCTCGCTCCCAAGCAAAACTCTGCTGAACTTGCAACTGCTGCCGGTACACATGTCGCTGCTAGAACCATTTCAAGGCGATTAACTCAGACTGTTTTGTATACTCGGAACCCTGTTAATAAATCCCACGTCAACAACGCCACCGTCGAGAAGAGTTCGTCGATAGCATGTTGGCTGGGGCCAGCAACAGTGGTCCAGACTGATGGTCTCTAGACTGTGGCAAGAGATTCTAGCCAGCAGTTAATGTGGAGAGAGAAGAGAACACGTTACACATCCCAGATTGTTGTTCATGAATACATCGGTGTGGCCTGTGGCCAGACATGTACAGGCAGCTGCATATCTCTGCGCGAGGTGCCGTTACAGCACAGCAGTACTGCAGGCGGATTATTCTGGATAATGGCCGTGTGTTCAGGGGTGCGGTAGGTCCCGACTTCCTGGGACCAAGCTCGCTACACAGGGTCGCAGAGGTGTCAGACGCAGTGGAAACTGAAAATATTGAAAGTATGGAACGGCGTGCGTACTCGCCGGACCTAAACCCTACAGAACATGTGTGGAACGCTCTAAGCAGATGTATTTCTCCCCTAGCCATGCGAGAACTGACAACTGCTTTGAGAGATGGGGACAATATCCCCCAAAAACTGCTTGGTAGCTTGGAAGAGTAACAGGCGAAAAATGTGCACTAGCGCCCGACAAGTGCATCTTCTCTACTAAAGAGTCCGATATCGACCACTATGTTAGGAATATGATCTGTGTCAAACATGATGATTACATACGTCTGTTATCCTGCTTTCTCATATGGTGAAATCTCTACCATTTTTCGGTATAAGCCGGCCGGTGTGGCCGAGCGGTTCTAGGCGCTTCAGTCTGGAACCGCGCGACCGCTGCGGTAGCAGGTTCGAATCCTGACTCGGGCATGGATGTGTGTGATGTCCTTAGGTTAGTTAGGTTTAAGTAGTTCTAAGTTCTAGGGGACTGATGACCACAGCAGTTGAGTCCCATAGTGCTCAGAGCCATTTGAACCATTTTTTTTTTCGGTATAAATACACCATTCCACCTCTATTGCGTGTGTATTGTGCATCATGTCGTCCATTATTTCCTGTGATTATTCTTTTCCAACAATGGCTTTGTTTTCTAGTAATTGTCAAGCAGTGTATTACGTCTGCAGGAATGGCCTTCTGGTTTTCGCACCACAAACAGAGGACATTAACAGCCGCATCAACAAAGCAAAAGGAGCTTTTACAACTCTACGCTCTATCTGGAGGTCCAAGGAAATATCTCTGAGGATCAAATTGCGGATATTTGAAAGTAATGTAAAATCTGTGTCCCTTTATGTATGTGAAACATGGAAAGCGCCAAAATAGCTAATCCACAAGCTGCAGACATTCAACAACAGATGCCTGAGCAACATCCTGGGGATGCGGTGGCCAGATGTCATCTCTAACGAAACTCTTTGGGAAAGAACAAACCAGAAGCCAATTGAGCTGCAAATCAGAAGCAAGAAGTGGAGATGGTTAGGACATACTCTTAGAAGAAGATCAAATGGACATATTGCTAGAGAAGCACTTGACTGGATCCCGCAAGGACGACGGAGACGAGGCAGGCCCAAAACTACATGGAGACGGGCAGTCGAAGCAGAAGGCTATCAGCAAGGAATAGGGTGGGAAGAAATGAAGATACTAGCAGAAGATGGAACAAGATGGTGATCCTTTGTTTCAGCCCTATGCTCCACATAAGGAGTTAAAGGACTTAGTAATAATAATAATAATAATAATAATAATAATAATAATACACGAGGACTGGTTGGAGCAGCGGTTGACGCCGAGGTAAGTGTTCTGGTAAGCTAGACGTCGGGGCTTCACAGTAACCAGAGGCGCTTGACGGACCAACACCTGTGGGCAAACTCCTCCTCCAGCTGTATGCTTCACAATCTAACACGGGAGTGGTAGCGAGTAATAACTATCCCCCCTTGGCCAAGTTAAACAATTCCCTTCGCAAATCGGGACTGCCGGTATCACTCGGCGCCTGCATCATGTGGCCGTGGAAAGGTCACAAAACATGATCTCGCATCTCCCGAAATGCGTGTAAACACTCGTGAATGGAAGCTCGTCAGTTCCTGAGGCTCTGCCTGGACGGGAAACAGTGGTTTCAGTTTCGAAAGCTGGCAGTATTGGTCGTGAGAGAATCACCGACATAATGGATGTTAGAGAGAGGGTGAAGCAGTAGTCGCTCGGTAGGCGTTTCTGTTGTGTGGGCGACAGTGCCACTTAATTAGAAAATGGTGAGGGTGGTTGAGATAGCAGTAAAAGTAGTAAGTGATTTGTAATGGTGCCTGGGATAGTAGTAAAAGGAGTAGACGTAGTACAGTAGCGTTTAAAAGTTACGAATAATCTGGGGAAAGTGCATATTTGCTGAACTAACGCATAAATGAGTACGGAACATAGTAAACATCAGTCACTGATCATTAGGCATACACAGCCCGAAAACATGTAACCGGAAGAAAATTAACCAGGAAGAAAATTAAAAGCAAAAAACGTTAAAGAAAACAAACAATAAATTAGTTACTGAAAGATACGGCTTACCGTAGATGATGCGTTTGCCTTGACTGGACATTATACCGGGTGATCAAAAAGTCAGTATAAATTTGAAAACTGAATAAATCACGGAATAATGTAGATAGAGAGGTACAAATTGACACACGTACTTGGAGTGACATGGGGTTTTATTAGAACCAAAAAAATACAAAAGTTCAAAAAATGTCCGACAGATGGCGCTTCATCTGATCAGAATAGCAATAATTAGCATAACAAAGTAAGACAAAGCAAAGATGATGTTCTTTACAGGAAATGCTCAATATGTCCACCATCATTCCTCAACAATAGCTGTAGTCGAGGAATAATGTTGTGAACAGCATGTCTGGAGTTATGGTGAGGCATTGACGTCGGATGTTGTCTTTCAGCATCTCTAGAGATGTCGGTCGATCACGATACACTTTCGACTTCAGGCAACCCCACAGCCAATAATCGCACGGACTGAGGTCTGGGGACCTGGGAGGCCAAGCATGACGAAAGTGGCGGCTGAGCACACGATCATCACCAAACGACGCGCGCAAGAGATCTTTCACACGTCTAGCAATATGGTTTGTTTTTTGGTCTAATAAAACCCTATGTCATTCCAAGCTTCTGTGTCAATTTTTACCTCTCTGTCTACATTATTCCGTGGTTTATTAAGTTTTCAAATTTCTAATGACTTTTTGATCACCCGGTATGTTCATTGTGAGGTGATTCAATACCCCTGTCAACAGCTGATTCCATTCCTTAGATGGTGCCTTGCGTAGGTTTGAGTGACGATTTGGTGCTGCCGGGTGAAATGTGTCGCAGACGTATCGCCGTTCGAACTCGGGCGGTATTATTGGGATTCAGACCTAGGGACATTTCTCTCTAGTCGATGCGGTGAATGTTTCCACATCCGCAAAATTCATTCACTAGAGCAGCTCAATACGGGTGGACATTGTCGCCCATATAAATGAAGTATGGGCCAGCTCCACATGCGGAAATATGTAGATAGATGTTAATATACTCCAAGTTTGTTTGCATTGCACTAGTTCAACATGCATGCTCTCCTCCTCCCCCCCCCCTCGCTATCCTTCTCCCCCACAACACATCTCGTTGCACAGGGTACCTATCATTACACTAACTTCAAACTCCATCCTAACAAGCGTGAACCTGGAAATCTTCTGGAAGGTGGAGAGGAATTCCTGGTATACTTATAATATGGAGATATCATTTGAGCTCATTTGGCAGCCAAGGTCACGTATCGGCCTCGGTGTGGAGTCGACTTTATACCGCCCTACGACGAAACGTTTCTTGTGTCTACAAAGAGTCCCAAAAAAAACTACACTTGTAGGGAAGAACTCATTTTGACTGACCGTTTGTGTCACTACGATGTTAACTCGAACGTGAATGAGAGAAAATAGGTCCAGTGCACCCCTTTTCATAGTCTTACAGTCACGTACGTATTCGAAGCAGGGCGTAGTCCTGTTGGTCGATTTGGTTTATTTGGGGGAGGGGACCGAACAGCGAGGTCATCGGCCCCATCGGATTAGGGAAGGAAGTCGGCTGTGGCCTTTCATAGGAATTATCCCTGCTTTTGCCTGAAGCGATTTAGGGAAACCGCGGAAAACCTGTGTCAGGATGGTCGGACGCGGGTTTGAACAGTCGTCCTCTCGAATGCGAGTCCAGTGTGCTGACTACTGCGCCACCTCGCTCGGGTCCTACTGTTGTCCTAAGCAGCTTCGTGGGGAAATCTTGCCAGTCATCTAAAGTGATCAACCACCGCTCGTGTGTACATTCACGAGAATTACTTTCGGACACTAGTGTAATAATAACACTGGATAAGCAATTATCCATCTAGAGGAGACATCACGCTAGTACCGTGCAAGGCTGTAGCCTTCTTAGTGACGACGAAGAGAGCCCGCAACTTTCTTCTGGTATGTCAAATCCAGCTGCAGCCGCTTATTTAGGGTTTGACCCCATGTCATTAACAAAATGCGGAGATATAAGAGTGCTTCGTTTCACTCTCTGATCCAAATAGTCCCAGAAATTTTCTCTCGTGTTAAGATCTGGTGATTTAGTGGACCAATCATGGTGCAGTTAATTGCTTTTATGTCCACCGCTGAGAAAACGATCGTTGATTCTTGAAGACGCTAGTTTCCGCTGCGTACTCGGCATAAATATATAGAAGACAGTGCAACGCGTAGTGAACGAGAACGTCGAACTTGACATCGTGGTCCATGTTCATGGTAACCTGAATAAGTATGCCCTACTCATGTTACAAAAAACACCTCCAAAAACATCACAGGTGCGCCTGCGGCCTGAACAACAGTACAGGGTGTTTTATAAAAAATATACGCATTACCAAGTATTATTTTGTCCAAACTATCGATCGTTGCCCCTCGGCTCGGCTGTTGGAGAAACGAATACATAGTCTAGTTTATATTAATAGCCGCTAGATGTCAGTTGTCTTCTATTTTGCTTGGTAATCGTCATATGTTTAAAATCGTTACTCCGCATCAGAAATCAATTTGTGTTCTCGAGTTTGCGAAGTGCAATTCGATTACAGTGCAAAGACGTTTCAGGTTGAGGTACCAAACTCATCCTCCGACTGGGAGGAACATTCACAGATGATATCGACAGTTTCTAGACAATGGATGTGTTTGTAAAGGAAAGAGTCCTGACCGCCCTCATGTTACTGAAGAAAATGTTGCACGAATTCAAACTGCTTTCCAACGTGTTATTGTTGTCTTTAGTCCAGGGACTGGTTTGGTGCAGCTCTCCATGCTACTCTATCCTGTGTAAGCTGCTTCATCTCTCAGTACTTTCTGCAACCTACACCCTTCTGAATCTGCCTAGTGTATTCATCTCCTAGTCTCCCTCTACAATTTTTACCCTCCACGCCGCCCTCCAATACTAAATTGGTGATCCCTTGATGCCTCAGAACATGTCCTACCAACCGATCCCTTCTTCTAGTCAAGCTGTGCCACGAATTCCTCTTCTCCTCAATTCAGTTCCTCCTCTATAGTTATGTGATCTACCCATCTAATCTTCAGCATTCTTCAGTAGCACCACATTTCGAAAGCTTCTATCCTCTTCTTGTCTTATCTAGCCATCGTCCATGTTTAACTTCCATACATAACTACTCTCCATACAAAGACTTTCAGAAACGACTTCCTGACACTTAAATCTAAACTCTAAACTAGATGTTAACAAATGTCTCTTCGTCAGAAACGCTTTCCATGCCATAGCCAGTCTACATTTTATATCCTCTCTACTTCGACCATCATCAGTTATTTTGCTCCCCAAATAGCAAAACTCGTCTACTACTTTAAGTGCTTCGTTTCCTAATCTAATTCCCTCAGCATCACCCGATTTAATTCGAATACATTCCATTATCCTCGTTTTGCTATTGTTCAAATGGTTTAAATGGCTCTGAGCACTATGGGACTCAACAACTGAGGTCATCAGTCCCCTAGAACTTAGAACTACTTAAACCTAACTAACCTAAGGACATCACACACATCCATGCCCGAGGCAGGATTCGAACCTGCGACCGTAGCGGCCGCGCGGTTCCATACTGAAGCACCTAGAAACGCTCGGCCACAGCGGCCGCTTTGCTTTTGTTAATGTTCATCTTATATCCTCCTTTCAAGACACTGTCCATTCTGTTCAGCTGCTCTTCCAGGTCCTTCGCTGTCTCTGACAGAATTACAATGTCATCGGTGAACCTTAAAGTTTTTATTTCTTCTCCATGGATTTTAATTCCTACTCCAAATTTTCTTTTGTTTCCTTTACTGCTTGCTCAATACACAGATTGAATAACATAGGGGATAGGCTACACCCTGTCTCACTTCCTTCCCAACCACTGCATCCCTTTCATGCCCCTCGACTCTTACAACTGCCATCTGGTTTCTGTACAAATTGTAAATAGCCTTTCGCTCCCTGTATTTTACCCCTGCCACCTTCAGGATTTGAAAGAGAGCATTCCAGTCAAAATTGTCAAAAGCTTTCTCTAAGTCTACAAATGCTAGAAACGTTGGTTTTCCTTTCCTTAATCTGTCTTCTAAGATAAGTCGTAGGGTCAGTATTGCCTCACGTGTTCCAGTATTTCTACGGAATCCAAACTGATCTTCCCCAAGGTTGGCTTCTACTAGTTTTTCCATTCGTCTGTAAAGAATTCGCGTTAGTATTTTGCAGCTGTGGCTTATTAAACTGATAGTTGGGTAATTTTCACATGTGTCAACACCTGCTTTCTTTGGGATTGGAATTATTATATTCTTCTTGAAGTCTGAGAGTATTTCGCCTGTCTCATAGATCTTGCTCACCAGATGGTAGAGTTTTGTCAGGGCTGGCTCACCCAAGGCTATCAGTAGTTTTAATGAAATGTTGTCTACTCCTGGGGCCTTGTTTCGACTTAGGTCTTTCAGTGCTCTGTCAAACTCTTCACGCAGTATCGTATCTCCCATTTCGTCTTTATCTACATCGTCTTCCATTTCCATGATATTGTCCTCAAGTACATCGCCCTTGTATAGACCCTCTATATACTCCTTCCACCCTTCTGCTTTCCCTTCTTTTCGTAGAACTGGTTTTCCATCGGAGCTCTTGGTATTCATACAGGTGGTTCCCTTTGCTCCAAAGGTCTCTTTAATTTTCCTGTAGGCAGTATCTATGTTACCTTAGTGAGACAAGCCTCTACATCCTTACATTTGTCCTCTAGCCATTCCTGCTTAACCATCTTGCACTGGCTATCGATCTCATTTTTGAGACGTTTGTATTCTTTTTTGCCTACTTCATTTACTGCATTTTTATATTTTCTCCATTCATCAATTAAATTCAATATTTCTTCTGTTACCCAAGGATTTGTACTAGCCCTCGTCTTTTTACCTTCTTGATCCTCTGCTGTCTTCACTATTTCATCTCTCAAAGCTACCCATTCTTCTTCTTCTACTGTATTTCTTTCCCCCGTTCTTGTCATTCGTTCCCTAATGCTCCTTCTCAAACTCTTTACAACCTCTGGTTCTGTCTGTTTACCCAGGTCCCATCTTCTTAAATTCCAGCCTTTTTGCAGTTTCTTTAGTTTTAATCTACAGTTCACAACCAGTTGATTGTGGCCGGAGTCCACATCTGCCCCTGGAAATGTCTTACAATTTAAAACCTGGTTTCTAAAATCTCTGTCTTCTTTGATGGAAACACGGTCAGCAGTATCTCGCTATATTACAAAACTGGTTGTTTCCGAGGTTGTACGAAGACAACTTCATTTTTCAACAAGTCGGGGGACCCCCTCACTGGAGTCGCCAAGTGCGTGAATATCTGAATGAAACTCTACCGAACTGTTGGATTGGTCGTCAAGAAGCTGGCGTCTTAGCATGTGTCAATTGGGCTCCACGGTGACCGGATTTGACAGCGTCTGACTTCTTCCTGTGTGGTTTCGTTAAAGATAACGTTTATGTACTACAAGTCCCACAGAACCTGGTAGAGTTTAAGAACCGGATCCGTACTGCCATAACATCAGTGACCAAGAACATGCAGAGCGATATGAAGTGGAACAAGCATGTAATGGCAGTTGTGGGGAAGGCGGATAGTCGTCTTCGGTTCATTGGTAGAATTTTGGGAAGATGTGGTTCTTCTGTAAGGGAGACCGCTTATAAAGCACTAATACGACCTATTCTTGAGTACTGCTCGAGCGTTTGGTATCCCTATGAGGTCGGATTGAGGGAGGACATAGAAGCAATTCAGAGGCGGGCTGCTAGATTTATTACTGGGAGGTTTGATCATCACGCGAGTGTTACGGAAATGCTTCAGGAACTCGGGTGGGAGTCTCTAGAGGAAAGGAGGCGTTCTTTTCGTGAATCGCTACTAAGGAATTTTAGAGAACCAGCTTTCGAGGCTGACTGCAGTACCATTTTACTGCCGCCAACTTACATTTCGCGGAAAGACCACAAAGATAAGATGAGATAGATTAGGGCTCGTACAGAGGCAGATAGGCAGTCATTTTTCTCTCGTTCTGTTTGGGAGTGGAATAGGGAGAGAAGGTGCTAGTTGTGGTACGAGGTACCCTGCGCCACGCACCGTATGGTGGATTGCGGAGTATGTATGTAGATGTAGATGTAGATGTTTGCCCGAGTATGGGAGGAATTTGAGTATCGATGTGTTCGTGTCGCAGATGGACGACCTATTGAACATCTCATCATCATCATCATCATCATCATCATCATTTAAGACTGATTATGTCTTTCAGCGTTCAGTCTGGAGCATAGCCTCCTTTATACAGTTCCTCCATGATCGCCTATTCAGTGCTAACATTGGTGCCTCTTCTGATGTTAAACCTATTACTTCAAAATCATTCTTAACCGAATCCAGGTACCTTCTCCTCGGTCTGCCCCGACTCCTCCTACCCTCTACTGCTGAATCCATGAGTCTCTTGGGTAACCTTGCTTCTCCCATGCGTGTAACATGACCCCACCATCTAAGCCTGTTTGCCATGACTGCTACATCTATAGAGTTCATTCCCAGTTTTTCTTTGATTTCCTCATTGTGGACACCCTCCTGCCATTGTTCCCATCTACTAGTACCTGCAATCATCCTAGCTACTTTCATATCCGTAACCTCAATCTTGTTGATAATGTAACCTGAATCCAGCCAGCTTTCGCTCCCATACAACAAAGTTGGTCGAAAGATTGAACGGTGCACAGATAACTTAGTCTTGGTACTGACTTCCTTCTTGCAGAAGAGAGTAGATCGTAGCTGAGCGCTCACTGCATTAGCTTTGCTACACCTCTCTTCCAGTTCTTTCACTATGTTGCCATCCTGTGAGAATATGCATCCTAAGTACTTGAAACCGTCCACCTGTTCTAACTTTGTTCCTCCTATTTGGCACTCAATCCGTTTATATTTCTTTCCCACTGACATTACTTTCGTTTTGGAGATGCTAATCTTCATACCATAGTCCTTACATTTCTGATCTAGCTCAGAAATATTACTTTGCAAACTTTTAATCGAATCTGCCATCACAACTAAGTCATCCGCATATGCAAGACTGCTTATTTTGTGTTCACATATCTTAATCTCACCCAGCCAGTCTATTGTTTTCAACATATGATCCATAAATAATATGAACAACAGTGGAGACAGGTTGCAGCCTTGTCTTACCCCTGAAACTACTCTGAACCATGAACTCAATTTACCGTCAACTCTAACTGCTGCCTGACTATCCATGTAAAGACCTTTAATTGCTTGCAAAAGTTTGCCTCCTATTCCATAATCTTGTAGAACAGACAATAACTTCCTCCTAGGAAACCGGTCATATGCCTTTTCTAGATCTATAAAGCATAGATACAATTCCCAATTCCACTCATAACACTTCTCCATTATTTGCCGTAAGCTAAAGATCTGGTCCTGACAACCTCTAAGAGGCCTAAACCCACACTGATTTTCATCCAATTGGTCCTCAACTAATACTCGCACTTTCCTTTCAACAATACCTGAGAAGATTTTACCCACAACACAACAACAACCCACATCTGTAGTATGGAATTGAGAGGTTCGTAAATATGTGTGTAAAAAGTTCAGTACTCGTATATTTCAATGTTTAATGAATATATGCATTCGAAATACGTATATTCTGTTAGAAACACCCTGTATTTAAGCACCGCAGGTTGAACGGTTCATTGCCCGCTAGGCGCACTCATCATCATTTCAAACAGTGCCAGAATGGCGAAACGTCGCACCCTTGCAGTCAGCTGATGTCCACTTTCCATTTAGCCCACCACGCATCGGTCCTCAAGAGCAGCTAGAAGTAAAGGAGGTTGCTTTTCCTGCCCTTTGTTTGCAGTGTGTCCTTAGAAATCTGGAGACTCTTCAAGAAACACCGAATAGAACGAGTCTTCCGTCTTCCAGCGCGAGTGCAATCGATGCTGGGTTTCCTAGAGGACGACCTAGACGTGGGAAGACCACTTGAGGGCATACAATGCCCAGGGAACGGCCACAGTGGCTGTACTGTCCAGTTCCAACCACAAGGAAAGACCGCAAAATAAAATTAATTGGATATTTCTAACCGCAGATTCGAGATGCCTACAAAATTTCGAACTCATTGACTATAATCTGAGACCGGGCGCATCTTCAAGTAATAAGTCATAAGAGTAAATCACCCTTTTATGCAGTTAGCGTAATTTTCCCCAGCCAACGAATATCACCGAATGATTGCTTACGTGTAGGACCATGAAATGGAGGGGGCAGAGTAATTTTCACTCTTTATTTCGTTAGTGGAGAAAATGCTCAAAATGGCGATTTTCCTCGACAGTTCCTGGCCGTTGCGATTGAAAGTGAGATGAAGCCACGTGGTGGCCTAGGGATACCAGTTTCCTCTCGTTCGGAGAATTCGCGTTCAAACAGTTGTTCCAACCTTAGAGGCAGAGAGACCGAGCCGCCCTGCGGGTCGAGACTGCACCCCCGCTACCATGTTGGCTGCTGGGACCTCCTTGCGAACTGCGGACCCTTTGCGGTGCCCGGGTTTACAAGTGGCGCGCCGGGCGGTGTGGCCGTGCGGTTCTAGGCGCTTCAGTTTGGAACCGCGTGACCGCTACGGTCGCAGGTTCGAATCCTGCCTCGAGCATGGATGTGTGTGATGTCCTTACGTTAGTTAGGTTTAAGTAGTTCTAAGTTCTAGGGGACTGATGACCACAGCAGTTAGGTTCCATAGTGCTCAGAGCCATTTGAACCATTTTTTACAGAAGTTTCATATCAGCGCACAGTCCGCTGCAGAGTGAAAAATGTTATTCTGGAACTTTTGACTGGTGTGCCTCACATTCGTGTGTTTGACTACAATATATGTGCCTATTCTCATCATATGTACTTCCTAAGATCAGATTAGATTCAGTTTTCGTTCCATAGACCCGAAAATGAGATGATTCTCGTGGATGGGGAACATGCCAGAAGTAAAACATAACAATACATAAAACATTTCAGTAGAATACTTATTACCCAGATCATTTCTCAGGAGATTGTCAAAATAGGTGAATGCATTACAGTAAACTGGAACTGCTGATATATACAGAATTAATTCACTGTCAGAACGAAACATTATCATGCAGTTTTAATAAATTTGTAGTACACAAAATACCTAATCTTGAGTGTTATGACCAAGTGCTGTCAAAACTGAAATGTAACTTAACATTTTTACTTAAGCTGATCTAACAGTCATCTGTAGAGTAGAAGGAGTTGCCTATCAAAGAGTTTTTCAAACTCCGTGTATATCGTCCTTTACTGAAACCAGTTTTTTAATGGCTGCTCGCAATTTATTGAAAATGTGTGTTCCTAAATGCTGGACTCATTTTTAGACCAAGGTAAGTGATTTTAGCTCTCTATGTAGATTGTTCTTATTGTTAGGATTGATTGAGCTGTTGAGCTATTGATTGGAAATAGAGATATATTATTTGCAACAAATTTCATTAAGAAATAAATATACTGAAAAGCAGTGGTTAAAATACCAAATTCCTTGAACAGGTTTGTACATGATGGTCTTGAATTAACGCCCCAAATGAGTCTTATTACACGCTTTTGCATGCGAAAAACTTTTGCTCGGTGTGATGAATTAACCCAGAATATGATCCCGCGTGACAAAATAGAATGAAAGCAAACAAAGTATGCAAGTTTTGTATATTTATATCTTCTACATCTGACATCATTCTCACTGCAAATACAGACTTGTTTAGGTGTTTCAGCAATTATGCTCTGTAACTTTCCCGTTGTCCCTTTGTCATTAAATGAAGCTAGCATTTAGGCGACGGAACAGATGCAGAGAGAAGTATTCGACGCATTTACGGTCCAGGGACCGCAGATCAGCAGCTGAATGTAACTCCCTGTCGTAGAAGGAAAGGCGATGGGCAGACGAACACCATGCTGCATCTGTCACCTGGTTCAATCAACAGAGTAGCATTTACAACAATTAAAACATGAGATCGTCTGTCAGTATAGAAAATTACATTATACGAATGTGTCGCACTGTTACCGAAGGACACAGATTAGTCTAGGTAGAAAAATCTGCTATGGGTGATCACTGTCTTAATGTGGAACACAGCATGAATTATGGAGAGACCAAGACCTTTTCGTCGGGTTCAAACTCCAACATTAATGAACAGACGAAATATGTGTAGCTATCAACTTAACAGAGACACAAGGTTTTATTTCAGCAAAGCATGGGAATCAGCATTGGCAGTTCTAAGAAGTAGTCAGCCGCTGGCAGACGAATTCAGGGAGATAACACTGATGGGGAATCGAAGCCAGGACAGCGGAGCCAGCCGCCAATACCTCGCTCCGCGCGCATTCGCTATGGTCCACGGCTTCTGCGGCAGGGGACCCTGGATGCGAAAGTCTCCTGTGTTGACGTTACAGCCCCGCGTGCTTTTCTAACGTAACAGTGTATAAACTGGCAAACCACAACAGCTGGCGTCTGCTGCACCTGAAGATGACTGGCAGCCGCCGCGTGGAAATATTCTGCGTTGTAGGCAATACGATCCTGCAATACGCTCAGGAACCTAACAGGCAGTTTGTTTGCCCCAGTGGAGACGTGCAGCTGACCTGCAATGTCGCAGCGCTCTCCAGCGGCAGTTCCCGGCACCAGCGTGAATGACGTAAGTCTCCTTACGACCGTGGCTAAAGCAACTGCGTTAAGTCTGTTACCAGTTGTCGAAGAAGCGCTTAGAAAATAGCAAAGAAGATTCTGGACTCGTCGAATTCCTGATAGAGGAGCACTACTTAATGCAGTAAAACCCTCTGAGGTACATACAATTAGAAATTATTCGTCAGCCCAATAGAATTTTTATTCTATTTCCGTTTAAACTGGGTATAGTTAAGAAATATTGTTTCCCCACTCCCTCCTACCTCCATTCCTCCTACCATCTCCTCTGCCATTGGCATCTCTGCTCTCCCCTCTCCCTCCTCCACCACCTTCCTCCCCTCTTGGCAGGTCTCCGGACTCGCACACGCTACGTGCACATTCGCGCGCCGGAGATCATCGCCTTCAGTTTAGTGTCTGTGCCGTCGTGACTGTGATTTAGTGTTCTTCGCCGCCACACTCCTCGTTCACTTGTACCGTCTCGTTCGTCAGTGTTTGTGTGCAGTGCCGACAGTGTATTTGTGTGTTTTCGTCGAGTGTGAACGGCTTCGTGTTTTTTATTTATTGTATCTCCTGTTTTTTAACCTCCGATTTGTTACTTTTCTGTCTCCTTTTTTTCCAATTATTGTATTCTTGTGGCTGAAGAGCGGAGTAGATGTAATCCGCTGCCAGCCCGCCTTTGTAATAACGTGTACAAATCACAATAAAGGGAAAAAAAAGGAATGTTGTTGAATGTGTGACTGCACGTGCATAATATCCGTATTCTCGATGTTGTATTGATTGCCAACACTTGCTTCATCACGTGCATGTCAGCATAGAAATTTGTTTCGGTATTTTATTTGAATGGAATAATAGAATTTTTCGAAGCTGCTCACCATACCCTGAGGTGACGAACGTCACGGGACACCTCCTAATATCGCGTCGGACCTGCTGCTGCTCGGTCTAGTTGCAGCAACTGGACGTGGCAAAGACTCATCGAGTCGCTGGAAGCCCCCTGCAGAAGTACCGAGCCACGCTGCCTGTACAGCCGCCCATAGTGTTGTTTTGTGCGCGAACTGGCCTCTCCATTATGTCCCATAAATGTTAGATGGGATTCATGTCGTACGATGTAGGTGGCCAAATCATTCACTTAAACTGACCAGAATGTTGTTCAAACCAGTTGCGAACAATTGTGGCACGGTGACACGGCGCATTGTCATCCATAAAAAATCCATCGTTGTTCGGGAGCATGACAACCCTGAATGGCAGCAGATGATCTCCAAGTAGCCCAACACAATCGTTCGTTGTCAGTGATTGGTTCAGTTGGACCATAGAATCCAGTAGATTCCATGTAAACACAGTCCACACCATTATGAAGGCACCAGCAGCAGCTTGTACAGTGTCTTATTGGGTCTACGGCTTCGTGGGGTCTGCGCTATACTCGAGCTCTACCACTAGCTCTTACCAACCGAAATCGGGACTCTTCTGACCGGACCGCAGTTCTCCAGTCGTCTCGGATTCTACCGAGATGGTCACCAGCCCAGGAGAGGCGCTGCAGGCGGTGTCGTGTTGCTAGCAAAGGTACTCGCATCGGACGCTGCTGCCATAGCCCATCAACGCCGAATTTCACCCCCTATCCTAACGGATGCGTTCGTCGTACGTCCCACTTTGATTTCTGCTTTCATTTCACGCCGTGCTGCATGTCTGCTAGGACTGCCGCCTCTACGCAAAAGCCGCTGCTCTCGGACGTTAAGTGAAGGCCGTCGGCCTCTGCGTTGTCTGTGGTGAGAGGCAGCACCTGGAATCTGGTATTCTCGGCACACTGTCGACACTGTGGATCTCGGAGTATTGAGTTCGATAACGATTTCCGAAATGGAACGTCCCATGCGTCCAGCCTTACGTTCAAAGCCTCGTAATTCCCTTCCTATGGCCTTAAACACGCCGGAAACATTTTCACATGTATCACCTGAGCGGAGACGGTAGCTCCACCAATGCGTTGCCCTTCTATGCCTTGTTTACGCGATATTAGTGCTATCTGTTTATGCGCATATCTCTATCCTAGGACTTTTGTCAGCTCAGTGTAACTGGAAAAGATATTCACTGCCAGGATACAAAAATCAGACACTACATAAAACTAAGAGATAGGTATATATATTTTACAGTAAACTTCGTAATAGCAAAAACTTCCAGTCTGTAGCTCCTGTTTACTGTATGAAGTAGACTAGCATTCACGTTACGACTTCTGGCCAATGAGGAAACATTTCAGTTTTTGACCTTCGCAACAACCATTGCAGCACGTACATTATTTACAGTAATTAACATTAACTATTGCAACTAAGACTCCTATTCATTTAATAAGAAAGACTCAGACTATTATAGGAAACAAAACTGAAAAGAAATACTGGAAGGAGGTGAATTCGAAACTGCTACCAACTACGCTATGGCTTCGACATAGCAGCCAGCCCCTCGTATGTGGCACACAATCTGCGAAGACTGTAGCTACAAATGTCATTTTTTGATATTCAGTTATGAGAAATTATACCAAAACGACGCACTCTTGATACAGCATTGTGTAGTAGCATCGAAAGGGAATACTTCCATAACACGCAAGTTACAACATGAAACATAACAAACATGGCAAGCTTTATCTACCGACATGTATTTTCCCTTAATTTTTACGATCGCGTACTTCAGTGGGTGAAACGGGACCGTTGTGGGATCACTCTGTTATCCGTCTGTCTTCCTGTCCAAATCGTAAAAACCTGAAAAATATGTCAAGTTAAAATGTACGTCACATACTAAGGTCTGTGGTCCGTGGCGATGTAAAATAAATTAAGCTTGTGCGGCTGTGCAATCAGGAGATACGGCCACTAACAGGATGACAATTATTGAACTATATGAAATAAAAACAGACGTGAATTAGTTATAAACTACGGCGTGCGCACACTTTCTGTAACATGTAAACATCACTACAGGTATTCAGATTTACGTTATTACCTCTTCGATATGTCTGCAATCATTGGCAGTGATGTGGCGCAGACGAATAGCGAAATTCTGCGACACCTGCTGAAGTGTAGGAACGTCGATGCTGTCGATGACCTCCTGAATGGCTGTTCTCAGATCAGCAGTGGTTTTGGGGTCACTGCTGTACAAGAGCTCAGATGGAAACCCAGTTCTAAGCAAAGAAGGGAAAGCAGAAAGGTGGAAGGAGTATATAGAGGGTCTATACAAGGGTGATGCACTTGAGGACAATATTATGGAAATGGAAGAGGATGTAGATGAAGACGAAATGGGAGATAAGATACTGCGTGAAGAGTTTGACAGAGCACTGAAAGACCTGAGTGGAAACAAGGCCCCCGGAGTAGACAACATTTCATTGGAACTACTGACGGCCTTGGGAGAGCCAGTCCCGACAAAACTCTACCATCTAGTGAGCAAGACGTATGAGACAGGCGAAATACCCTCAGACTTCAAGAAGAATATAATAATTCCAATCCCAAAGAAAGCAGGCGTTGACAGATGTGAAAATTACCGAACTATCAGTTTAATAAGCCACGGTTGCAAAATGCTAACACGAATTCTTCACAGACGAATGGAAAAACTGGTAGAAGCCGACCTCGGGGAAGATCAGTTTGGATTTCGTAGAAATGTTGGAACACGTGAGGCAATACTGACCCTACGACCCATCTTAGAAAATAGAATAAGGAAAGACAAACCTACGTTTCTAGCATTCGTAGACTTTGAGAAAGCTTTTGACAATGTTGACTGGAATACTCTCTTTCAAATTCTAAAGGTGGCAGGGGTAAAATACAGGGAGCGAAAGGCTATTTACAATTTGTACAGAAACCAGATGGCAGTTATAACAGTCGAGGGACATGAAAGGGAAGCAGTGGTTGGGAAGGGAGTGAGACACGGTTGTAGCCTATCCCCGATGTTATTCAATCTGTATATTGAGCAAGCAGTGAAAGAAACAAAAGAAACATACGGAGTAGGTATTAAAATCCATGGAGAAGAAATAAAAAATTTGAGGTTCGCCGATGACATCGTAATTCTGCCAGAGACAGCAAAGCACTTGGAAGAGCAGTTGAACGGAATGGATGGTGTCTTGAAGGGAGGATATAAGATGAACATCAACAAAAGCAAAACGAGGATAATGGAATGTAGTCGAATTAAGTCGGGTGATGTTGAGGGTATGAGATTAGGAAATGAGACACTTAAAGTAGTAAAGGAGTTTTGCTATTTGGGGAGCAAAATAACTGATGATGGTCGAAGTAGAGAGGATATAAAATGTAGACTGGCAATGGCAAGGAAAGCGTTTCTGAAGAAGAGAAATTTGTTAACATCGTGTATAGATTTAAGTGTCAGGAAGTCATTTCTGAAAGTATTTGTATGGAGTGTAGCCATGTACGGAAGTGAAACATGGACGGTAAATAGTTTGGACAAGAAGAGAATAGGAGCTTTCGAAATGTGGTGCTACAGAATAATGCTGAAGATTAGATGGGTAGATCACATAACTAATGAGGAGGTATTGAATAGAATTGGGGAGAAGAGAAGTTTGTGGCACAACCTGACCAGAAGAAGGGATCGGTTGGTAGGACATGTTCCGAGACATCGAGGGATCACCAATTTAGTACTGGAGGGCAGCGTGGAGGGTAAAAATCGTAGAGGGAGACCAAGAGATGAATACACTAAGCAGATTCAGAAGGATGTAGGTTGCAGTAGGTACTGGGAGATGAAGAAGCTTGCACAGGATAGAGTAGCATGGAGAGCTGCATCAAACCAGTCTCAGGACTGAAGACCACAACAACAACAACAACAACAGCAACAACTGTACACATTGTCATTAATATAGCCCCACAAAAAGGAGTCGCATGTTTCCAGATCCGAAGAATACGGCAGTCAGTCGAGCCCATGCCTGTGGCCTCTGGGTGCTGCAGAGCCAGAATGCGGTCCCCAGACTGCTCCTCCGGGACACTGAACACTCTCCTGCTTCGGTGGGGTCGACTTCCGTCTTGCATGCACCACATCTTGTCGGTATCTGTGTGACTTCAGGTTGTTGTTGTGGTCTTCAGTCCTGAGACTGGTTTGATGCAGCTCTCCATGCTACTCTATCCTGTGCAAGCTTCTTCATCTCCCAGTACCTACTGGGACTTCAGGTAACAGGGATGAAATCATCTTCCAAAACTTTCACGTGCCGTTCAGTAGTTACCATCCTATCAAGGAATATCGCACCACAGAGTCACCCGTCGAGGGTGAAGAGAGTTATCGATCGCGAAATGCGGAGTCTCTGTCCCCCAAATGCGCCAATTTTGCTTATTTACGAACACATCCAAATGAAAGTGGGTTTCGTCGCTAAACCAAACCATGCAATCGCATAGTAATTCCCGTCATGCCCCCCGGCCACCGGTGCAGTTTGAACGTCCTATCGCGAATTGTTCAGTAGCTAAGACGACTTTATTTCATACAGTTCAGTAATTGTCAACCTGTTTGTCAAATATTGTGATACTCGCAAACTCGCACGTCAAGAGCTATAGTGTACTTCCATTTGACCTAGAATCCTGAACTTTGACAAGAAGTTTATGCAGTACAAGAAAAAGAAAAATTTCGAAAACTGTTAATTTCTGATTATATCGCACGAAAATATATTTCTTTTGACATGATATCCGACTGTCTTCCTGTCCACCCGATACACCCCCCCCCCTTTCCCTTTTTTTCTGGAACAAGTATATATATCAAATTGAAATTTATGGCACATAGGCTACTGAAAGTCTACGGTCGCTTGGCCGTGAAGAAAATTTTGGTTTTTGCGTCAGTGCTGTCAAGAGATACGGCACTTTAAGTCACATATTTTGATATCTCGCCAGTATCGATATCGATAACAAGCAAAAATTGTCGAAATTGACGATTCCTTGGATGTCTGATCAAGTTTGTACGAAACCATCGGTGGGCGAGGCCTTTTGGCACTTATCCCGATATTATTGTAACAAATCGTATCTAAATCGACGCGTTTTGAAGGGATCATCGCTTTGGCATAGCTTCGAAAGAGCTTATATTCTTATGACCTGCTGTATAATGAAAAAACAAAGAAGTTCGACTTCATACGATATGATGACTCCTACGTCAACTTGTGACGTAGAAACGATGTTGCGTCTCAGTGGCCACGTCCCGCCCCCCACGATGCAAAAAACGGACACGCCAGATTCTTTATTTCACGCTCGGGCAGTGTAGCGGAACGTGAAATTCCACGGTCTGACGTCACCATCTCCTGGTGCACGTGCGTTTACACGTCCCTCGAGAGGAGAGGACGACTTTTAGGGTGTTTTTTTACGACCAGTGTTGTCTTTCCTCTGAAAATGTCCCGGCTGAATTACTGCTCTCCCTTCCGTGCGGGTTTGCCGCGCTCGACAGAAGCGAAAGTTGCCCTCGCGCTTACTCCAGGGCTCGTGTGGCGCGCGCACGTTTCCATCGCGCACGCAGCGCGGCGGATCGTGAACGCGCATTAGCCGCGAGCGCCGGGTGATGGAATTTGGCGGCGGCGGCGTATTGCCGGCGTGCGATGCCGCGCCGCCTGCGGCGTGGTAACGGCCAGCCGCCGCCGTCCCGGACCTCCACCCCCGCAGACCGCCCCCCCCCCCCTGGGGGGCCTCGCGGCCGGATGAATTATGAATGAAGCAGGCAGATGCAAATAGCGACCTGCAAAATTGTACTGCAATTGAATTGCGTTGTTTGGCCGCGCGCAGTCAATCCGCGTCCGGGGGTGACCAGTCAGAGAGACAGCGCCACACAACGCCAGTTTAGCTCCGGGCATTTACATGCTAATGGCGCGCAGGAGGGCTTCATTAGCGGACGCCCTGCGTCTGCCGGACCTCCCCCACCCCTCCCACGGTGCGAGCGAGCGCGCATTCGTTAGCGGAGGCACTTGGCGGCGGACACGGGCGCGCTGCGTGCCGGGAACTAACTTTCCTCCGCGCGTCGCAGCGAGAATCACATCTGCATACATCGCGCCGCAAGCAGATTCGTGACGTCGGGTACTCGCTAATGTCATTAAGTCGCGCTCCCTTTCCTATCGCGTTCGCGCTTTTCAGAACGCACAATCTCGCCGCGAAAGTAATGACACTGCTCGCGTTACTAAGGAACGGTTCGCTTGTCGTGTTCTTGTGCGTCATATTTTTTTCACTTCACTCGAACGGTGCGGAGCCTGGATCTGGAAGTGGTAAGGCGCTGGCCGTAGCAACAAACATTTCGTAGGGGAGTCTGGGGCCAGTTGACGTAATTTTGGAATTTGATTCTCCTTTTTTTTTCTACAATACTTGGACAGGTTCTGGCGAAGGCAACGGATAGCTATACTTTTTGATTACAAAGTCTTATAGAGCCCCTAAATTAAATGCTAAAACCACTTTTCCTAAAAGCTTGAAATTATGCCTACTAATTCCCAGTGCGCCGTTAGTTGACACACCCCAGGAGTCAAATGGTTCAAATGGCTCTGAGTACTATGGGACTCAACATCTGAGGTGATCAGTCCCCTAGAACTTAGAACTACTTAAAGCTAACCAACCTTGGACATCAGATACATCCATGCCCTAGGCAGAATTCGAAACTGCGACCGTAGTGGTCGCGCGGTTCCAGACTGAAGCGCCTAGAACCGCTCGACCACTCTGCCCGGCCCCCAGGAGTCCTGGTCGGGATAATCTGATCCGCTTAGGGATACGTAAGCATAACACAGCAGTTTTCGAGGAAAAACATTTTATTTTATCAAATATTGGGATACCTTTCTTTCGATGGAAGTTCTTAAATCTCTAAACAACAGCAGGAACTTAAATTGTGAACAAACAATGAATCCTCCAAGGAAATTAAATTCTGCTTATTATTGTAGCTACCTGTAATTATTCACCTGGAATTAGCTCGATGTTTTAAATTAGTGATCGGAAACTGCGGCTCGAAGCAAATACTACTACTGCGTCTCGCGGTTCTCAACCGTATTTTATAATAATACACATCCAGCCGAATCCAAAAACGTCAGCTAACGTTAAGATCTTCTTAGGAGTGCAGTTTCCTGCTTCGAATAAAAATACTTACATAGACAGTAATAAGTGTTTAAGAAGTGCTTAATTTTCATTGAGGCTGGTGAATTTGGCGTTGAGCTAAGTAATATTGGGCGCTTACCACAGGCGCTGAAGGGAAACGAGCGTGATCACTGCGGGGTTGAAGGATGTGAGGGAGGGGAGGGGGAATGTTTTACTGCTTGTCTTCCAGTACTGACAACTCTTGGACGTACGTATTTGGTACCGATCAGCTGTTGGTCAGTATAAAATTCAAACTGAAGTAACACGGATTCGTGAATCCACAGTATAGTAACGGTCATCTTCAAAATGCGCTGCGTACTCGTGGCATGTAATATGAAATTGCATTAAGGATGCTGTAATGCTCAGGAATAAGTCGAAGAAAAATGACAGTCCAAACATTGAGTTACATTTTTGATCCTGTCTCATACTGCGTGAAACAAGTACAGCCCTTGAAGGCCCAACGGTTCCGACCGGCCGCCGTCTCGTCCTCAGCGCTTAGGCGTCACTGGATGCGGATGCAGCTGGGCATCCGGTCAGCACACCGCTCTCCCGGCAGTATGTCAGTTTTCGTGACCGGTCTGCTCAGTTTTCCTCACAAGGGCGGAGAACACCCGACTTGAATGAGATTTTCACTCTGCAGCGGAGTGTGCGCTGATGTGAAACTTCCTGGCAGATTAAAACTGTGTGCCGGACCGAGACTCGAACTCGGGACCTTTGCCTTTCGCGGGCAAGGTAGGAGACGAGGTACTGGCAGAAGTAAAGCGGTGAGGACGGGGCGTGAGTCGTGCTCGGGTTGCTCAGTGGTAGAGCACTTGCCCGCGAAAGGCAAAGGTCCCGAGTTCGAGTCTCGGTCCGGCACACAGTTTTAATCTGCCAGGAAGTTTTACACCCCACTTGTCAACAGCGCTCGACAGACGGGATGGTCACCCATCGAAGTACTAGCCCAGCCCGACGGCGCTTAACGTCGGTGATCTGACGGGAACTGGTGTTACCAGTGCGGCAAGGCCCTTGGCTCGTACTGCATAAGTGCATTTAAATACGAGTACAGTTACAGTGTTACAACTTCAGGGATCACTGAGGGTGACAACAACCTGGAACAAAGAAGTCGACACAAAGTGTTTCGAATGGTGCCGACTTCCAACGACTAGGGGTTGAAGTTACCGCGCCCGTACTGTAACTAGTGTATTGCGAGCTCAAAACGTATTTATTTGTAGGTTAGTTAATAATAATATCAGTACGTATGAGGCCTCAGCTGCCACTCCAAAATGCCAGTATTGGCTCTGGGGTAAAAAAGTGTGACGAACACCGTTTTAATTCACCCAGGAGTGCAAGAGTCGGGCTCCCGTTTACTTTAATAGATGGATTCAATTTCCGCTCAATTTTACTTTGTTGGTCGTGTTCGATGTGACCTGTTGGCATCTGTTCGAGGTTCTCCAGGACGCGTGGGAACATTCGAATGAGAGCGCTCACCTTCGTCTAGTCAGGAAGCGGAGGGTGGAAGCTCTTCGCCGTGGAAAAGTACTCCAGGCTCCGAAGTACCACTGTTAAGGAAGGCCAAGCTGTGTTCACTGTCGGCATAGATAACGTCTAACACGCCGTCATCAGAATTTCTAGAAGAAATTTCAGATCTAAGCTTTCTGGAAAGTTTCTTTTTTCTTCTTCGACTTGTCAACATTAGCCACGTCGTCCATCTTGTTAGTACGCGGCTTTTTCTTCGTATTGGCCCTTTCAGCTGCGATTTTAACTTCTATGGGGCTGTCTCCTAGAATAACATTAAACCTTCTTATTTTGTTGCCTGTTTTGGGAAACGGCGAATTTCTTCTGAGGTGACGTGTATTTATTCACTTTTTTACACAAATTGTTTCTTTTTAAGTGAACAGTAGTGGAGGGGTTTGTAGGCAGACCAAGACCAGAAACAAAAAAAGAACATGATAACAAGGAAAAATAATATGTAGCGCTGTCGCAGTTTCGCATTACTAGATACAGGCAGCGTTGTTATATGGTTCCACGTTAGTTTCTACGCCTCTACCAGCTTCGGTATTCATTCTGTGTTGGAGCTGTGTTCAGTTCTGTGGGTTGGATAGTTTCTCGCAAGTACTTTAAGTCAGGCACTTGTTAAGATTTTCACATAGTGTGTTTTTCGTGGGAGTTTCCCAGTTGATTTTGTGTCCATACGAGGTGTGGTCAAAACGAAACGGGAATTTTTATGTAAAGAATGTTTGTTTATTAATGCGCTTCAAAGTACTCCGCCTCAGATATAATACATTCGTGCCAGCGCTTTTTTTAGTCCTGGAAGCACTTCTCGAACTAACTTTTCGTTTTGGCCTTCATCTCCTTCAAAGATTCTGTTCTTACCTCATCAATGGTGGCAAAACGACGTCTTTTGATGGTTCCCCTCAGCCTCGGGAATAGGAAGAAGTCGCCAGGGACCATGTCCAGCGAATACGGCGGTTGAGGCATCATAGAGGTTGATGGTGTTAGGACAGCAACCAGCCACAAATTTACGTTCAGTTCCTTTATTCAAAGGGTACCGTTACCGGTTTCGAATCGTTGAGATTCATCCTCAGACGGTTTATATGCTTTCTTTATGACATGTGGTGTGTTTTTTATATATTAATTGTCCTAAAATATAAATAAAACATCATTATAAACACGCCACACACAGATGGTTGCGTTACAGATTTTCCTTGCATGTGACTTACGTGAATCGTCGGTTTGGAGTGTTTGTTTTCATAACATTCGTCCAACAGATGTAACTGCATTCCCACTGCATTCTTATAGTTGCACACGTAAATTGTTCCCACTGAACACTTTAGATCTGTCACTAAGAAGATTTCTACCACGCACCACATGTTTTGATACATACAAAGAGCTTACAAACATATGAATATCACAGATGCTATGATATATCGTAACATTTGACGATGATGTCCTATGTTTGGAAAGGATCATATATTCATTTACGCAACTGTAATGCCTTTTACACTAGTACAGAGACATTGAATTTTTGAGTTGATATTGTTACGTTAATTATAAAGTTTTATATATTTATATATATATAGAACTGTATAGGTAAAATAGTATATTATTTGATTACATTTAGCATCATGAAAATTATAGTAACATATAAATTTGCTACTTGATCTGCAGATAGGTGTACTAATATTATTTGCTTTGGAGGCTGGAAAGTAATTTTTGGAAATTTTTCAGGAAAGGGGTGTTAGCTAACTATGTTTGTTCGATAAGGATATAGACTGGGGTGCTGTTTCTGTGTGTGTATATGTGTGTATTTCTAATTCTTCTAATGTATTCATAGGGGCTCCTTTTTCTGCTAGATGCAAAACTTTTAAGTTGTCTCTCAATGTTTCCCACTGAATGGTTTTCTTCAGCAATATGGGCTGCAAATGCTGATTTGTTCAAGTTATCAAGTCTTAAAGCTTCAATATGTTCTTTGTATCTAATTTCAAAACTTTTGCCTGTCTGTCCAATGTAGAATTCTGGGCATGTATCACATTTGAGTTTGTATATTCCTGATTTTGTAAGCTCTTTGTATGTATCAAAACATGTGGTGCGTGGTAGAAATATGCTCAGTGACAAATCTAAACTGTTCAGTGAGAACAATTTACGTGTGCAACTATAAGAATGCAGTTGGAAAGCAGTTGCATCTATTGGACGAATGTTATGAAAACAAACACTCCAAACCGACGTTTCACATTAGTCACATGCAAGGAAAATCTGTAACGTAACCGCCTGTGTGTGGCGTGTTTATAATTATGTTTTATTTATATTTTAGGACAATTAATCTATAAAAAACACACCACATGTCATAAAGAAAGCGTGTAAACCGTCTGAGGATGAATCTCAACGATTCGGAACCGGTAACGGTACCCTTTCAATAAAGGAACTGAAAGTATGTTTGTGGGTGGTTGCTGTCCTAACACCATCAACATTTGTCTTCAAACAACAGCCACGGTCTCCATCACGTCATCATATGACAAAATTGCATCATAAAGGTTTTTCTTTGCCAAAAAATCACGAACAAGCATTTAGGTGTGAGCGGGAACATTAGCGTAAAGCAATTTCCACGAATGGTTTTTGCTATAATTCTTGTCAGTTTCTTCGGATTGCTTCACCCAGACAGCTCATAACTTTAAGGTACTATTCCTTATTGACCGTACGACCATAAGACAGGACTCATGATGCACTGTCGCATTGTAATCGAAACAGTGGGAAGAACCTTTGCATGTGATGCAACTAGTCGATTTTTTTTGGGTCTTGGCTCTTCAAGCAGTTTCCGTTGGGACGATTGGGCCTTGGTTTCCACGTCATACTCGTGTACCACTGTTTCGTCACCTGTTATAACCGATCTAGGTCGTTGTCGACTTCATTCAGTAAACCCTGAGTAATGGCTGCGGGACGTCGCTTTTGGTCGAGATTCAACAGTTTCGGAACAGACTTAGCTGCTACACGTTTCATGCTCAAAACATCCGAAAAATTTGCTTGGCATGAGCCAAAGAATATCCTGTCATCATCAGTAACTTCTCTGATGGTGATTCGCCGATATTCCAGAACGATTTTGAATACGTAAGAAAATGAAACACATACCGCCGTCCGTATGATGTCGTTTATTGTACGGCTACCATTTTCGGCGCTTCAGTGCACCATCTTTGGCTTTAGCTGTTGCTGAGGGGGTTAACACCATCCGTACACACGATGTATCAGAGGCCAACATCTGTAACAGGTTTTCGCAGATTACATGTAACTGCAGTGTTGTCTCTCCAACCATCAGCTATCAATCCGAGTTGATGGTTGGGGATACAACATTGCAGTTGCAGGTAATATGCGAAAACCAGTTATAGATGTTGGCCTCTGATACATCGTGTGTACGGATGGTGTTAACCCTCTTGGCATCATCTAAGGCCTGACGATGGTGCACTGAAGCAGCGAAACTGGTAGCCGTACAGTAAACGACATCGTAAGGAGGGCTGTAGAAGTTTCATTTTCTTTCGTAAGTGAATGGCCGTAGTCCCCCAGATCTCCAGTCACAACATTTTGTTTAGTCGTCCACACTGACGTCAGTAATTGATGCGCTAGGGTGTCAGGGCGGTCGTAGTGTTCGACGTCTTGAAGCTTATATACCACCCGTAAAGTCTTTCCTTAGTGATAATTGAGTCCCCAAAAGCGACAGTCAACATTTCGGATGCAGTGATGCCCTTAATTCTATTCTTCAAGCAAAATTTAATGCAATTCTGTGATCCATCTTTTTCGAAAGTAAAAATTCTCCGAGCACTCGAAAACATGTTTAACCTTAATACTTAAATCATACGAGGGTCACTCCAAAAGAAATGCACACTATTTTTGTAGAAATACAGTTTTCATTCTGCATGTGTGAAAGTTTTACATTGTGTAGATATGTCCTTCCCGCTTGTTTTCAAACGTGGTTCAACCTGTTCCCGTGAGTGGCGCCGTCACAGCATGTCTTCAAGATGGCTGCTACACTTGACGTTCGTCAGAAACAACGTGCTGTCATAGATTTCCTGTGCTGTGAAAACGAGACACTGGGAAACATCCACAGGAGGTTGAAAAAGATGTATGGAGATGCTGCTGTCGATCGCAGTACAGTTAGTCGGTGGGCAAGCAGGTTACGTGATGAAAACGGACACGGCAATATTGAGGATTGTCCTCGCAGCTGCAGGCATCGTACTGCACACACTCCAGACAATGTGCAGAGAGTTAACGAATTGGTGACTGCTGACAGACGCATCACAGTGAACGAATTGTCAGGGGAAGTAAGTGTTTGCAGAATACTGAAAGTGTTGGCGTTAAAAAAGGTTTGTGCCAGGTGGTTTCCCAGGATGTTGACAGTGGCTCACAAAGAAACAAGAAAGACGGTATGCAGTGAACTTTTGGAACAATACGAAGATGGTGGTGATGAATTTCTTGGAAGAATTGTGAAAGGTGATGAAGCGTGGCTCCATCATTTTTCACCAGAGACGACGAGGCCATCAGTGGAGTGGCGTCACCCAAGAAAAAGAAATTCAAAACCACACCTTCTGCTGGAAAAGTTATGGCTACGATGTTTTCCGATTCCGAAGGACTCTTGCTTGTGGACATGATGCCGAGTGGAACCACCAGAAATTCTGATGCATATGTGACGACACTGAGGAAACTTCAAGCTCGACTGAGTCGTGTTCGACCACATCGGCAAAAGCAGGATGTTTTGATGTTACACGACAATGCACGGCCACATGTCAGTCAAAAAACCATGGAAGGGATCACAAAAGTCGGATGGACAACACTGAAACACCCGCCTTACAGTCCTGACCTGGCTCCATGTGACTGTCATCTCTTTGGGAAACTGAAAGACTCTCTTCGTGGAACAAGGTTTGAAGATAACTTCCTTGTGCACGCTGCCAAACCGTGGCTCCAACAGGTTGGTCCAGAATTTTACCGTGCGGGTATACAGGCGCTGGTTCCAAGATGGGGTAAGGCAGTTGAGAGGGATGGAAGTTATGTGGAGAAATGAAAATATTGTTCCTAAAGGATGTATCTACACACTGTAAAACTTTCAAACATGTAGAATAAAAGATGGATTTAAAAAAAAAATAGTGTGCATTTCTTTTAGAGTGAACCTTTTACATTAGGAATATGTGTACCAACAAGATTAAAAAAATTGAAAATTGGATCTGTAAAGCTCTCGTAATTAAAAAAATTTGCCTTACTATGTGATCACACCTCGTATACTGAGTTCTTTCGCAGGAATATGTATAAAATTCGTGGCGTTAGTGTAACGTTAAACGTGGAAGTGACGACGAGTTATATTTAGGATGGGAAGCGAGTAACCTACTGTGACCCTCCCCATTCGGGAACTGAAGCCTGGACCGCGCCTTCCGGTAAGTGGGCCCCCAAGTACGGAAGTCTCCGCTGTGTTGCCCGCTGTGGCGCCCAGCACGTGACGGGCGTAGCCGAGGCGCGGCTGCTTTTAATTACGTTAGTTGCGGGCGGGCGCGCTAACCCGCAGTTCGCGATTCGCCGCGCGCGCCGCTGGCAGAGCTGGGTGCTGCTGCCCTTCCTTCGTCCCTTCTTTCTGCTGGTAACTCCGCGAGCCGCGCCGGCAGCGCTGCTGTGGGACGGCGCGGGGGGGGGGGGGGGGGGGGTACACCACACGGCACGCGGCGGACGTGCGCCGCCTTCCCAACCACCGCCGCGCCCTGCTTCGCCCTGCACGGCAGATTGCGCCGACCTGCGTCGGTGACCTCGCTCTCCACGCTTGTAGGGCCGCGACTGCACCAAATTATTTGCATGTCCGTCCCTGTGATATATGGATACGAGGACCTCGGCTGTTCAATATGAAATGAAAATTAAAACATCTGCAGCCGTCTCTTTTGCACTTAATGTATTTACCCAGTCAGTTTCGATGTCCATTACACCATCTTCAGACCGTTGACCAACGTACTCCTTTTGTCAGAAAAATTCCAGGACAGATTTATTATAAAAAAAATAGAAAATTGCGCTTGCCAATTAATGATCCTAGCTCCTATCGGAGTATTCCCCGTGGCTATAGTCTGGCTGTAAACTCAAAAGCGAGCAGCGCTTTTGGTGGGGGAAGCCACCGGCCTACAGGGGCACCCAAAATCTGTTGCCCGTTACCTGTCTAGCGGCGTAGATCGGTGTGCAGTGATATACGTCGTTTCCGTTCGTGGGATCCTAGTTGCCAGTGTCAGTCAGTTAACTTTGTATACTTACTGATATACTTCGATATCGGGAAGTGATGGATAATCGTCTAGCATTGCAAGAAAATGTGCAGAATACGAGGAAGAGGAGGTGTTTGCGGAGTAACGAACGTTCAATCGTCTCTAATGTTATTACAGCGTGTATTAAAGAGGCGACCCAAAAAGAACTGTTGGCTAATATTACCAGTCCCAATCAAAGGGCTGCAATTTCTGCAAACGTCAGCCTCGCCCAATAGGACGCATAAGGAAGGAACACGAAAATAAGCCGCATGGTTTACTGGAATAGCCACGAAGGAAAACTAATAATTTTGGGAGGAAACCCAACGTTATAGACAGTGTCAAAATCAGGTAAAACCTTTGATACTTATGGAACACTAAATCTCTTTCTCGATTGCTCTTCACCTGATTCTAACACATATTGCTTAAAACATGTCCGCAATAGCTATTCCAAACACTGCTGAAATTTCCTTCGAAACATGTACACCGATTCTGGACTTCTAAGCAAAAAGCTTCACATACGAGGTGCGTTCACATATTAATTTTTTTCTTTTGGTAAGAAGTTATCCTCTTCAAAATATTCCCAATTACATACTATACGGCCGGCCGCGGTGGTCTCGCGGTTCTAGGCGCTCAGTCCGGAACCGCGCGACTTCTACGGTCGCAGGTTCGAATCCTGCCTCGAGCATGGATGTGTGTGATGTCCTTAGGTTAGTTAGGTTTAAGTAGTTCTAAGTTCTAGGGGACTGATGACCACAGATGCTAAGTCCCATAGTGCTCAGAGCCATTTGAGCCAACATACTATACACTTATGCCGGTGCTTTTTCCAATTCCGTGCCGGCCGACGTGGCCGTGCGGTTAAAGGCGCTGCAGTCTGGAACCGCAAGACCGCTACGGTCGCAGGTTCGAATCCTGCCTCGGGCATGGATGTTTGTGATGTCCTTAGGTTAGTTAGGTTTCACTAGTTCTAAGTTCTAGGGGACTAATGACCTCAGAAGTTGAGTCCCATAGTGCTCAGAGCCATTTGAACCATTTTTTTTCGAATTCCATAAACACTTAAGGAACTGTTTCTTCGCGATAGTTTCTACGTCTCTTAACTGTGCATTTTTATCTCATCAGTGCTGTCCTTTAAGGCCTGCTTTGAAATGTTTATACCACTTGTATGCCCTTGGTTTACTAACAGTCTCACCAAATCAATATTTAACATTTCTAAAAATTTCATAAACTTTATTTCATTCTTATAACAAAATTTAATACAGATTCTCTAATCTATTTTTATACACAACAAATAATTGTTGATGCTACCAAAACACATCTAACCTTTTTGACGGCTGACAACAGAGTAAATACCCAATATGCGTAACACTGTGCACATACTTTTGAGAAATATTTACGAAGACAGTGACAAAAAAGTAGTGCAAATCGAACTAATACACCACACAAAATTAGAAATTTCTGCTTACTTTTTAAACACTCTTCGTGTTGCAAGAACTGTAAAGTTTCAATACAGTCCTTCAAAGAAAACTTCTACCTTTTAGTAGAAACACATAAATAAGAGCAAGCCTTAAATTCTACAGATTGATTGCATTATATGCGGTTCCTTTTACCAATAGCAACAGAGGAACATACATTCACATGAACAGGCGTTCGGTTCTATGTTTGTAGCATAATCCTGACTTGCGTTCGTAAGTTAATATTATTTACTCTACCGTTCTTATGTTAATATTATTTATTCTATAATGTTGCGTTTCGGAAGAAGCTATCATTTTTGTATTTCTTATGGTCTTATTGTATCTGTCTAAAAATAAACGCAGCCGAGACGTATCTGTACACGGCGTCGCCACAGATTTAAAACGCGCGCCGCGGCAGGGCCGGCACTATGTTGTGAAACAGCCTGCAGAGGCGCCCTGTGACGTATCTGGGCTGGCAGAGTGGGGGTGGGGGGGGGCTCGCTCTCCAGTTTACCGACAGAGTACATCTATGCAGAGGTGCCTACGTTTCTGGAAGTCTTGGAAGCAAGCCGGTAATTTTCAACTGCGATGCTTGTAAGCTGATTTGTCACAGCCTTTTGAATGTCTGCGATATCTTGGTGAAGCTTTCCTTTCAGTTGCCATTTTACTAGCGGAAACAAGAAAAAATTGCAAACCGAGAGGTCGGGCGAATTTGGTGGATGTGGGATTACAACAACAGAATGTGTGGCCAGATACTTGGTAACAGATAAAGCAGTAAGGGATCTTGCGTAGTAACGTAGCAAGAACCAGTGCTCAGAATGTCAAAGATAAGGACAGCGACGTCGAATTGCTCGTCGCAAACGTTTCAAGACCTGGATGTAAAGAGTTTAGTTCACTGCTTGACCTGCAGGAACGTACTCATGATGAACTCCTTTACAATCGAAGAATGCGATGAAATTGTCTTTGTTCTCCAACGTTGTCGTTTGACTTTTTTCGAGGCTAGTGATCCAGGATCCCGCCATTCAGCACTGTGACGCTTCGTGTGGGGGCCACGCTGGTAGTATCACTAACTTTCATCCCCACCAATAATCTTTGACAGAAATGTGGAATTTGTTTTGGGTGTGCGGAGCAGTTCGGCAGAAATTCTTCGGATTTCCTCTTTCTGCGCGTCTGTTAGTGCTTGAGGGACGATTTCTATATTAAGTTTCCGTTTTCCTAAATTTTTGCGAAAAATCTTATGACCCACACATCACGAATCAAATTAAGTTATTCTGATATCGGACGCACAGTTACATGACGGTCTTCTTGCAGTAACTGCCTTACACGCATCACGTTTGCATCGGTACATGCTGTAGACGGGCGACTAGCTATGGGATCGTCTTGCCCTGAATCTCTGCCTTCGCGAATCCTTTTGTGCCACTCGAAAACACGACATCGTGAGTACCTCGCCAGGGTGTGCTTGCTTAACCATTGTTCAAGTTTCGCCAGGGGTTTTACTGAGCTGAACTTAAATGTTCACTCTTTACTCACAGTCAGCATCCATTGTTTCACCATAACTAATGCACCAAGAACCCAAACAGAATTTTGCTAAGCACAGCCGTGCCACCTAATGAGTTGACGCAGAAACATGGCCAAGGTCATTTCAAGGACACCCACACACACCATGTAACATAAAAAATACATTTGGTCTTATTAGTGTTACAAACTCAGAAATAATAAAGAAAACCTGTCCTGGAACTTTCCTGACCAAAGGAGTAAATTGGGAGAAATCCAATCTCGTGTGCAGTCATAACAAGAACCAATATTAAATAACCACTGCCCCCAGGTCTCTTTACACGTCGTCACCATCTTTCGTTCGTCAACGACGTCAGTGTAAAGTGTGAAAGGGACGGCTGGAAGTGTTGTAATTTCCATTGCTGCTAATTCTTACTTACAAGCGGCACGCTTTAGTGAAAGGCACACTTTAGATGTAGCGGCGTCGTATCTAAGTGCAATATGTTAATGTGCTTGCTTTTACGTATACAGTCCTCAAGGGACCGTGCCGTTCATGGTAGACGGTTCGTCATACCAATATTTTCGGTTTTCTAACACACTGCGTTCGCACATTGAGCGAGCGGAAAACGATTATCTGCCTCTGTACGCGCCCCAATAGCTTTCATTCTCGTCGTACCTTCGCGAGATATACAATAGTGGCTGCATATTGATTGCACTGTCTTCGTAGAAGAATTTTTGCAACAGGGCGTCGCGGAAACTACACGGCTGTTTTTCCAAGGATTCGCATTTAAAATCCCTGGATATTTCTGTTAAACCCTCGTATGGGCTGTACTGACCAGTTACAATTCAACTCCACTCAACTCGTCCTGTGTCTGTCGTTATCCACGCTTTAGAATTTGTCGCACTGGCGTCTGGTACGCCGTTTTATGTGATTTTTGCCGTGCATACCGCTTCTTAGTTCTATCCTCAGTGCTCGATTTGTGACAGTACGCGCCGGTACGCCGTGCTGGTACCTCTGACGATAAAAAGTCACAAGCGCAGGTTTTGAAATGTGGAAGGATAGAACTTTATTTTTTACCAGTACAAATCTTGGTTACGCACTTTGAAAATGCTCAGAAAAGCGTTAAAATAACGTTTTAAGAATTGTGTGTTTCAAAACACTCCCGAAAGTCACGAAGAAATTACAGATATTGGCTGCGAGTTGGCATTGATTTAAATCATTGCTTGAAATTTTGTGTCGGACGGGGATTCTAAGACGACAGTACCAGAAACCCTTTTTTTTTCTTTTTTTTCCGCTAGTCAAGCTCCGTTTACTCCTACATACTTACATGCTGTGGCGCCCCCAAGAATATTGTAACGGTATACTGTCGGGTCTTTTGTCATTATTTTTGCATTACAGGACCTTACTGCATTTCTGAAGAGACGTAACATTCATTACATCAAGTGGAAACATAATCAGAGTCTTCTTGCAGTTATCACGATCGGTCAACGACGATTACCCTGGCACGCCTCTCTCGTCTGTGCAAATTTTCCCTGCCGCCCCAGTCTACTTCAACCCCCCCCCCCCTTTTTACGCACGAACAGAATTGCCGAGGCTCTCCATGTGCTGGAATAGCTTCTCAGCATCAAACGGAAATGGCGTATCTAGCCTGAAACCCAGGTGCAGGTACGTATACAAATGAAATGACACATCGTGGCAGATTAAAACTGTGTGCCGGACCGAGACTCGAACTCGGGACGTTTGCCTTACGCTGGCAAGTGCTCTACTCCGAAAGGCAAAGGCAAAGGTCCCGAGTTCGAGTCTCGGTCCGGCACACAGTTTTAATCTTCCAGGAAGTTTCATATCAGCGCACACTCCGCTGCAGAGTGAAAATCTCATTCTGAAATGACACAATTTCAGAGGCTTTACTGGTCTCATACAGATACGATTTTATGTATATGGACTGATATCATATCTGTATGAAGTATGAGAGCCTCAGCAGTTCTGGTCGTGTGTAAGGGGGGGGTGGGGACGGTGTGGATTTAAAGTAGACTGGGGCGGCAGCGAGAAGTTGGTTTGAGGAGTTAGGCGTGCCAGGGTAATCCGTGCAGTTGTGTGAACCACTGTGCCAAGGTGGCTAATGCACTTGCCTAGTAAACAGGAGACCCTGGTTCGATTCCTGGCCTTGGTACAAATTTTCACTCGCCGCTTCAGTCTATGTATAGAAAATTATTTCATTTCTTATCATAAATCGCTTATGTATTTCAGGGCATTCGTGGTCCTGTTACGCTTCTTTCGGGCCCCCAAGAAACAGCAACATAGAGGGCAAATAACCGAGGTCAAGTGGTAACCTCGTATCTGATTATGAGGTCATTTGGACTGACCTACTTGAGAGCAGTAACAGTGGAAAATGCTGTAAACGGCCTGTAGAAAAGTGGACTCTTTCCTCGTAAGAGGCATATACTTACAGACATGACTTTGCCGTACACCAGGAGGCTGGCATACAAGATGCAAACAACGGAGTAAGCGTCAGTCCAAATCATATCCGGCCGGGTCTCAAAATCATGAAGCCCACTACAAGACCCACCGGCTGCAGTAAAACCAGCTCGTTCTCAATCTGTTAAGTAGCTAGTATCGTCACCGTAGAGGGAACGTTTGAAACAGTTGAAAGAAAGCTGTGGTGGAATCAAAGAAAACGGAAGCAATACTTTTGACCTTGAAAAAAGAAAAAGAGAAAAACGCAGTAGATATAATCTTCCAATCATTCGGAGTCAGATAAAACTTAACTGAGGGCAATGCTTCAGATGTGCAGTCTGAAGAAGAAGACACTGATGGCGTCCTCTGCAGTGCTAGTTTCTCTGAAGACTAACGTAGAGAAGTAGACACTGCGTGGGATGCTACTCTTGGGCTCCCGAAGGATGTTACCTTGGAAAAATAGTTTTTGTATGTATTGACTGCACTTCTTGCGCGCAATAAACGCAGAAAATGTTGGGGAGGCAGTAACGAAGAGAATTTTATTATTTTAGAGTTTACTACTTCTTATATCGGTCTATATTGTTTTCTCTGACTGTGATTACGTCACCATTTCTACTTCGGGTGAAACTCACGTGTTAGTACATTTTTTTTTTTTTTTCAAATTTACATGTATTAAGTGTAAAGTAAGACTAATTCGAATTTACGATGTAACGAGTTGACATGGATTTCCACTTAAAAAACGTACAGTTGTATCAAATGCTGTAATAATTATGAAGTAATGTGAGAGGAGGAAAGTTTCACATCGGGGATAAGCTAGTGTGAGTTCCACCATCCATTGACATAAATTACGTGCCTCATACGACCAGACACGGAGGTGGTCAGCGTCCGTAAGTGTGTCTCAACGTCCGTAAGACTCCTATGTGTTCAATGCTGGGTTCCGTAGTGGTCAGGTGTGTATGTGGGGGGTGGGGGATGTCGGCCAGTGTAAGTTCACGTGATGGTCAGTTTAGGGGCACAGATTTTCAGTAGGGCTCTCGCGCCCGAACAGGCCAGTTGATCAGCTGGACATCAGCCTTTTTGCGAGAGCCATTGTTGAGGGAGTCGACTGGTGTGAAACCGCGAGTGCCCTGCGGAAACTGGGCCACTCTATTGGGTTAGCGCATTCTCGCTCCCAGCACCGTGGTATGTCTCCTGATGTGCACATACTGCTCAGCGGCGAGGCGACCACGAATGCTATGAAGTATCCCTGCCCCATATGAAGACGTCCACCTCCAGCACGAGACCGTGATGCGACCGACACGCGAATGTTGCGCCACGCACTGCGGGCCCTCATGTGCTAACCGTGGCCTGAAGACCATCACCATATCGTCATTCACTGAGCTACATATTGACTCACATGAAAGGATGACGTGGTGCCATTCAATTTAGCGAAGGTAAGCCTATAAAGTTTGTGATCATCAAAGATGTTCTCCTTTATTAAGAGCCCTTTGGACTTAAAAGGTGGGCATCCCTTAAGCGGTCGAGAACGGTTTGCATGCATCCAGGGAAACTGTTGTCATCCTTGAGTTGGATGGTATTCAAAAATGGTTGTCAGCTAATACGTTGTCTACCCGAGGCGTCGACGACACCTTTCCTCGAAGCCCGCCGGCTACCCCGGTCTCGCGCCACAGCTATATGCACTTCCGGGAGCAGCGAAGCTCAGCGCCGCACCTGGCTTCCGCCTGACGCACACTGAAAACCATCGTACTGGACGAGTGAGTGCCAGGACGCCGTCTTTGATGGCTTGCGTGTGCTCACACATCCCAGCAGTAAATGACTGTCACATACCCGTCTGTGGAGCAGTGTGTTAACATGTTCGGCATAACTCGGCTATATTCGTGTTACGCTTTCAGCACATCAACAAACAGTACAACGTAAAAAAAATTATATCGAAGGTATGCGAACAAAGGAATTCCAGAGCCTCAAACGCGATGACGCGGCTATCGCGCAACAGTACATAGTTGCTGTTACTTGTGTTTCCGACGAAGCATCACAGCGCTTCAGACAACCGAGCGAGGTGGTGCAGTAGTTAGCACAGTGGACTCGTATTCGGGAGGACAACGGTTCAAACCCGCGTCCGGCTATACTATTTAGATTTTCAGTGACTTCCCTAAATCGCTTCAGGCAAATGTCGGGATGGTTCCTTTCAAAACGTACTTCCGACTTTCGCCCCCATCCTTCCCGAATTCAGTGGGACCGATGAACATGCTGTTTGGGCCCCTCACCCAAATCAATTAACAAACCGTTTCAGACAGATAAAAGTAGATGTCATATCGCATATAAAAAACAACGTGCGGTAAATATACCGAATCATAGGAAATCAGAAAGGCCCAGAATTGCCATCGCTGCAATTAGACAGGAACAAATACGCTTCTGGAAGGTGACACATGTGGTGGTGCCGCCGTTGCAATGTCTGTTGCTTCACTACTCGTGCGAATCGTACTCAACCGAAGGCACCCCAACTTACCAAGACGTGCGAAAAGTTTTGTTTTGTCGACTATACACTGAGGTGTATACACGAGAGTCCTGCATGACCGAGTAAGCGAGCACAAAATACGAGATGGGGCGAGAACACCCTAACTGGATAGGCTGCCCGCACTAGTTCTAGTGACCGAGCATAGATGCCGTGGCCGAATACGTAGCACGTAACTTCAAACATATTACACGTGTCGTTATCCGTGTGAGACTGTAGCCAGTACGGTCTTCTCATTTGTGGTTTGTCTCTCTCTGTGATCATGCAGCGCGAGGAAGCCAGTGCAGTTAAGACGAAAGATTGAAACTAATGTTTACACATTGAAGAAAGGGAGGGTCTAAAAAGCCAAGTGTGGAGTACATTTCTGTTGGTTGTATACGAAAACAGTGCGTCTAGTGGGTACGTATCGTGCATAAACTGCTCCACATTGTTGTTTTTCCAGTCGGAAACCACTCATTTAAAGAAACATAGTTGCAAGAAACCTGACAAAGATACAGCTCCTTCAGGGATACCGGCAGTAATAAAAAATAGTATTATAGCAAAGTGTATTGCAATCTGTGCTAACGATGTGAGACCTTTTAATGCTGATTCCAGTGAAGGTTTCAGAGAACTAGGCAAAGAATTAATACATCTAGGTGCGCATTATGGAGAAGTTAACGTGGCAGATGTCAGCCTGTTAAATCCGGGACGCGTTAGTGATTTACTGATCAACAATAACTATAATTCTGTTTCTGTTGCAAACAAGTGAAAAGTATGGCAAGTTACGTCTGTAAATATTGGATGTTCTTTGTATGCTTTGTTTGTGAAGATGGTTGTCGTTTAGATTACAGGTACAGCACTTATTCAATGTTTCCTGTTAATGAAAGGAAAAATAGATCTTCTGTTTGGAAATGACACTCGTCTTCTATCCGCGAATGTATTGAAATATCATTTTACTTTCCAAATGCTTTATGAATTTAGCTGTGTCACGTACCCGTCCTTGGAAACGTTACTTTTGTCTTAAAAGAGAGAGAGACAGACGGAAATAAATACATTGTGTGTGTGTGAGTGTGTGTGTGTGTGTGTGTGTGTGTGTGTGTGTGTGAGTGAGAGAGAGAGAGAGAGAGAGAGAGAGAGAGAGAGAGAGGGGCGTTGGATTTGTACAGTACAGAGCAGCGAGCCGGGGCGAGGCGAGGTGAGAGGTCAGGGGTGCCCGGTCATGCTCGGTTATCCGCGTGTCCGGAATCCGGACAACAGACGTGGGGCGAGTACGTGACCAAGCCGAGTCGTGTGGGGCCGGACAGGAGCGACTCCGTCCCCCCGTCAACAGGCGAACCGTGACCGGTCAAACATTGAGCGTTGCAGCACTCTAGTATACACCTCCTAATATCATGCCGGACCTCGTTTTGCCCGGCGTAGTGCAGCAACTCGACGTGGAGTGGACAACAAGTCGTTGGAAGTCCCCTGTGTAAATAATCAGCCGTGCTCCCTCTGTAACCGTCCATAATTGCGGAAGTTTTTTCGGTGTAGAGTTTTGTGCACAAACCGACATCTCAATTGTGTCTCATAAATGTTGGTTGGGATTTACGTCGGGCAATCTGGGTGGCCAGATGATTCGCTCGAGCTGAGTCGCACTGTCATCCATTAAAGTTCCATCCTTGTTGGCAGTATTAAGTCCATGAATGAATGCAGATGCTCCACAAGTAGCCGAACACAATCATCTCCAATCAAAAATCGGCCAAATTGGACTAGAGGGCCCTGTCCATTCCAGGTAACCACAGTCTGCAGCCTTATGGAGCCACCAGCAGTTTGCACGCTACCTTATTGACAACTTGGGTCCGTGGCTTCGTGGAATGTGCGCCACACTCGCACTCTCCCACCAGCTCTTACCAAATGAAATCGAGGCTCTTGTGACCAGGCCACGGTTTCCTGTCGTCTATGGTCCAACCGATATTGTCACGAGCGCAGCAGAGGCTGCTGCGGGCGATGTCGTGCTGGTTAGCAAAGGCACTAGCGTCGGTCGTCTGCTGTCCATAGCCCATTAACGGCAAATTTCGTAGCTCTGTCCTAAGGGATACGTTTGTCGTACGTCCCACATTGATTTCCGCGATTTGTCACGCAGTGTTGCGTGTCTGTTATCACTGACAACTTCACGCAACGCCGGCCTTTGTAGGTCATCAAGTGAAGACCGGCGGTCAGTGCGTCGTCCGTGTTGTGAGGCAGTGCCTGAAATCTGGTATTCTCGGCACACTCTTGACACTGTGGATTTCGAAATATTGAATTCCCTGACGTATTTCGGAATCGGGTCTCCCATGCGTCTAGCTCCAACTACTATTACGCGTTCAGAATCTGTTAATTCCCGTCACGCGCCTTTAATGTCATCGTAGACGTTTTCGTATGTACGAGGTGCATTCAAGTTCTAAGGCCTCCGATTTTTTTTCTCCGGACTGGAAAGAGATAGAAACATGCGCATTGTTTTAAAATGAGGCCGCGTTCATTGTCACTACGTCCCAGAGATGGCAGCACCGTACGGCAGATGGAATTTTACCGCCAGCGGCGAGAATGAGAACTGTTTTAAATACTTAAAATGGCGACGTTCTCCTTACTTGAACAGCGTGCAATCATTCGTTTTCTGAATTTGCGTGGTGTGAAACCAATTGAAATTCATCGACAGTTGAAGGAGACGTGTGGTGATGGATTTATGGATGTGTCGAAAGTGCGTTCGTGGGTGCGACAGTTTAGTGAAGGCAGAACATCGTGTGACAACAAACCGAAACAACCTCGGGCTCGCACAAGCCGGTCTGACGACACGATCGAGAAAGTGGAGAGAATTGTTTTGGGGGATCGCCCAATGACTGTTGAACAGATCGCCTCCAGAGTTGGCATTTCTGTGGGTTCTGTGCACACAATCCTGCACGACGACCTGAAAATGCGAAAAGTGTCATCCAGGTGGGTGCCACGAATGCTGACGGACGACCACTCGGCTGCCCATGTGGCATGTTGCCGAGCAATGTTGACGCGCAACGACAGCATGAATGGGACTTTCTTTTCGTCGGTTATGACAATGGATGAGACGTGGATGCCATTTTTCAATCCAGAAACAAAGCGCCAGTCAGCTCAATGGAAGCACACAGATTCACCGCCACCAAAAAAATTTCGGGTAACCGCCAGTGCTGAAAAAATGATGGTGTCCATGTTCTGGGACAGCGAGGGCGTAATCCTTACCCATTGCGTTCCAAAGGACACTGCGGTAACAGGTGCATGCTACGAAAATGTTTTGAAGAACGAATTCCTTCCTGCACTGCAACAAAAACGTCCGGGAAGGGCTACGTGTGTTCTGTTTCACCAAGACAACGCACCCGCACATCGAGCTAACGTTACGCAACAGTTTCTTCGTGATAACAACTTTGAAGTGATTCCTCATGCTCCCTACTCACCTGACCTGGCTCCTAGTGACTTTTGGCTTTTTCCAACAATGAAAGACACTCTCCGTGGCCGCACATTCACCAGCCGTGCTGCTATTGCCTCAGCGATTTTCCAGTGGTCAAAACAGACTCCTAAAGAAGCCTTCGCCGCTGCCATGGAATCATGGCGTCAGCGTTGTGAAAAATGTGTACGTCTGAAGGGCGATTACGTCGAGAAGTAACGCCAGTTTCATCGATTTCGGGTGAGTAGTTAATTAGAAAAAAAATCGGAGGACTTAGAACTTGAATGCACCTCGTATTACCCGAGGACAGACGTCAACTCCGCCGATGCATTGCCCTTTCATTTCGTGTCTACGATGTAGCAGCGCCGCCTGTGTACTGGGTGAGTCACTAACTATTGCTACCAAAAATAACTCCGAAAGTATGTGGGACAAAATTTGCATGGGACAACGGGGGCCATAATATGACGTTGGTTTTTTGTTGCTACGTGAGGTCGCTTAGGAGATATGAAGATCAACTTTTTTTTAATGGTTCAAATGGCTCTGAGCACTATGCGACTTAACATCGGTTGTCATCAGTCCCCTAGACTTAGAACTAATTAAACCTAACTAACCTAAGGACATCACACCCATCCACGCCCGAGGCAGGATTCGAACCTGCGACCGTAGCAGTCGCGCTATTCGAAACTGAAGCGCCTAGAACCGCTCGGCCACTCCGGCCAGCTTTTTTTAATTTTTTTAAAATGAGATGCTGTAGTTTGGTTCTTATTTTCTGACAGTGCCTATCGAGACGAATCCAATGATGTGCAACAGTAAGGTCTGTGAAGGTCAACAAAGGTCAGAAGGTGGCATGAACGTCCATTTGCAGAAGGTGTTCGAAGTGATGACCATTGGTGTCAATGCAGTGCTGCAATCTTCTTATCATGGATTGAGTGGTATTCCTTGTCACATCAGCACTTATCGAAGCACATGCTCTGACAGTTCTCTCTCGCGTATCTTTAGGTATACTTGGAACGTCTATATAAACAATGTCTTTCACGAATCCCCACAAGAAAAAATCCAGAGGCGTCAAGTCTGGCGAACAAGCCGGACACGACACATATCCTCCGCGTCCAATCCAACGATTTGGGAACTGTCTCTGCAACTCATTTCTATCAATCAGCGAAAAATGTGCTGGACACCCATTGTGTTGATACCACATTCTGTTCCTTGTTTCTAGTGTTCCTAAAGGTGTTTCTTCCAATAATATACGTAATGGTTTTTGCAGGAATGTGGTGTATTTCCTACCAGTAAGATTTCCTTCGATGAAATAGGCGCTGTAATTCTGTCCTCCAGAATCCCACACCATACATTCACCGACCGCGGTTTTTGGTTTGCAACTTGCCGTAGCCAACATGGATTTTCAGTTGCCCAATAACACATGTTATGCAAATTAACATTTCCATGGTTCGTGAATGTAGCCTCGACAGTAAATAAAATCAAATTAATAAATGTGTCATCCTTCTGAATCTGAAGTTGAGGCCATCGGCAGAATTCAGTGCGACACATACAATACGTACCGGTTAATTCTTGGTGGAGGCTGATGTAGTAAGGATGATATTTATGGCGATGCAAAACACGAACAACCCTACTCTGGCTCATGCCAGATTCCCTTGCGATTTAGTGCGAAGTAACACAAGGATCTCGAACCACAGTTGCAAGAGTACCAATTTCCGTTTCAACGTTAGTTTCTTTCCTTTGCCGGATACGTTTCCGATGCGTTAAAAATCCAGTTGCTCTCAATTTATCATGTTGTTGTTGTGGTCTTCAGTCCTGAGACTGGTTTGATGCAGCTCTCCATGCTACTCTATCCTGTGCAAGCTTCTTCATCTCCCAGTACCTATTGCAGCCTACATCCTTCTGAATTTGCTTAGTGTATTCATCTCTTGGTCTCCCTCTACGATTTTTACGCTCCACGCTGCCCTCCAGTACCAAATTGGTGATCCGTTGATGCCTCAGAACATGTCTAGTGAAGTTGTGCCACTCTTCTTCTCCCCAATTCTATTCAACACCTCCTCATTAATTATGTGATCTACCCATCTAATCTTCAGCATTCTTCTGTAGTACCACATTTCGAAAGATTCTATTCTCTTCTTGTCCAAACTATTTATCGTCCATGTTTCACTTTCTTACATGGCTACACTCCATACAAATACTTTCAGAAACGACTTCCTGACACTTAAATCTATACTCGATGTTAACAAATTTTTCTTCTTCAGAAACGCTTTCCTTGCCATTGCCAGTCTACATTTTATATCCTCTCTACCTCGACCATCATCAGTTATTTTACTCCCCAAATAGCAAAACTCCTTTATTACTTTAAGTGTCTCATTTCCTAATCTAATTCCCTCAGCATCACCCGATTTAATTCGACTACATTCCATTATCCTCGTTTTGCTTTTGTTGATGTTCATCTTATACCCTCCTTTCAAGACACTGTCCATTCCGTTCAAATGCTGTTCCAAGTCCTTTGCTGTCTCTGACAGAATTACAATGTCATCGGCAAACCTCCAAGTTTTTATTTCTTCTCCATGGATTTTAATACCTACTCCGAACTTTTCTTTTGTTTCCTTTACTGCTTGCTCAATATACAGATTGAATAGCATCGGGGAGAGGCTACAACCCTGTCTCACTCCCTTCCCAACCACTGCTTCCCTTTGATGTCCCTCGACTCTTATAACTGCCACCTGGTTTCTGTACAAATTGTAAATAGCCTTTCGCTCTCTATTTTACCCCTGCCACCTTTAGAATTTGAGAGAGAGTATTCCAGTCAACATTGTCAAAAGCTTTCTCTAAGTCTACAAATGTTAGAAATGTAGGTTTGCCTTTCCTTAATCTATTTTCTAAGATAAGTCATAGGGTCAGTATTGCCTCACGTGTTCCTACACATTTAAATGTACGACGTGTAGGGCGAGTACGTTGAGGATATCTTTCAGCGTGTAAGTCCCTAGCTCTCACTGGATTTCGTTGACATTCTCCGTAGATGAGAAGCATATCGACTTGTTCTTCGAAGGAGTACATCATTCACATTCGCTTCATTCGACGACACTAGTCTTACCGTTCCTATTAGTGCTGTATTGCGAAAGCGTCGAATGGTGTTTACATGTCAGTGGCACGTTAGGTGGATACGCCATATTCGGCGAATATTTACTATTTGCGTGGTATACGAGACAGAATTGTCAGAGCATGTGCTTCGAAAGGTGCCGAAGTGATAAGGAATACCACTCAATCCATGATAAGAAGACTACAGCACAGCATTGATACCAATGGCCATCACTTCGAACACGTTCTGTAAACGGACGTTCATGCCACCTTTCTGACCTTCGTTGACCTTCAAAGACTTTACTGTTTCACATCATTGGCTTCGTCTAGATAGTCGTTATCAGAAAATAAGTACCAAACTGTAGCATCCAATTTAAAGAAACAAAGTTGACCTTCATGTCTCTGACGCAACCTCACCCAGCAACAAAAAACCAGTGTCATATTGTGACCCCCTTTGTCCGATGCAACTTTTGTCCCGCAAACTTTTCAGCTCATATCATATTTTCGGAGTTATACTTGGTGGCAATAGTTAGCGATTCACCCTGTATATGAAAATTGCTATTCACGGCTTTTGTCATGTCAGTGTGCGACGTGAAAGTTCAGCCAGTGTAGGATTTCGGTACGTGCTCAGGTATTTGCTTTCAGGACTTACACCCAGCCCTGTTTAGAAAACTACTGAGCTCTCCTGATGTCTGTCACAATTCGCTGGTCAGAGGGCCTCCAGTAGTGCGACTGTACCGGAGTTCTGCGTTCCGCTGCCTTGGTACCGCGCCGCCGCCGCTGCTGCCGGACTGGGAGAGAAGGTTTGCCTGCCAGTACGAGATTTACGGTTGCCTGCCGCACCGAGCAGGTAAACAGGGCAGTATCTTTCAGCGGCGCGGCGCCGTCGATAAGCTCCGAGCCGCCGCAGTGAGTTATGCCTGCGAATCAGGCCCTTCTCTCTGCAGGCACATTCACCTGGCTGTCACAGGCCTCCCACATTGTTTGTCGGGTCTCCAAAACTGAAAAGCGGGGACCTTGATTTCGATTCATAACAGCTGATGCAATGTAACGTAACTCCAAGCGTGGAGAGCTTTATTTTTTAGCGAGTTCAAAAAATGGCTCTGAGTACTATGGGACTTAACATCTATAGTCATCAGTCCCGTAGAACTTAGAACTACTTAAACCTAACTAACCTAAGGACATCACACAACACCCAGTCATCACGAGGCAGAGAAAATCCCTGACCCCGCCGGGAATCGAACCCGGGAACGCGGGCGCGGGAAGCGAGAACGCTACCGCACGACCACGAGCTGCGGACTTTTTTAGCGAGTTTCTGACGGAAAGTATAGCGGATGTTCACATGGATCGAAGTTGACACAGTTATGTCTGTTGCATTAACCCTCTCTCTTATTTCTAAACCGCTAATCGATAGTTAGGACGTATTTAAAAGTACTGAAATTGTAGTTTTCTATTAATAGTATGTTTTTATTTTTTCGTGCTGCTGTGTATACATCCCTCGAACGCTGTATCCCCACCTAACCCAGAGCAAAACCAAGGCGAAGCTACTTGTGCCCTTCGCAAACACGTGAACGTTTCAACTGTATTACAAAATGTTTTCGCCGCGAGGTCGTACAGTCATGTACGCTATTCTACGTTCGTATGCGAAAGGCTTTCCAGTAAAATGACGTGAGCTGACGAAAAAAAAATCACATTGAGGCTAATTTTTTTATTTTAAATAAAAGAAAATGAATATACTTAATGCCATACTAGTTTAGTAGTGAAAAATGTTGCCGTCTTAATCTTCTTAATTCCTTATTGCTTGTGCAGAGCAAAATATTCGACCTGAGTCCGAACACTTCCTCCGCTGATAAAAAGGTCAAGGAAATAATAAAGGTTCTTTTAACACCGATTGCTATCTTTGACAAGGCGAGGCGAGCCACTTTTCAATGTATGATCATAGAGAAACGATTTCAAGGAAACTTCCAGCGTCAGCTCGCACGACGTACAATATTTTCCTGATTGTTTTGTCTGATGTGTCATAGTTTTGCTCGATGTTATATATCGCCAGTTTTACTTCCGTATACAGCGAACCCGCTTAAATTGTACAAAACAATTTGTGTTTATTGCCGGCCGGTGTGGCCGAGCGGTTCTAGGCGCTACAGTCCGAAATCGTGCGACTGCTACGGTCGCAGGTTCGAATCCTGCCTCGGGCTTGGATGTGTGTGATGTCCTTAGGTTAGTTAGGTTTAAGTAGTTCTAAGTTCTAGGGGACTGATGACCTCAGCAGTTAAGTCCCATAGTGCTCAGAGCCATTTTTTGTGTTTATTACAGAATCGGAACGTCTTCTATGGTATCATTGTTCTGTGTTTATAGGGTGGTAGTCCTCTCCTCTCCTTTGCCGGCTGAAGTGGCCGTGCGGTTCTAGGCGCTGCAGTCTGGAACCGCGAGACTTCTACGGTCGCAGGCTCGAATCCTGCCTCGGGCATGGATGTGTGTAATGTCCTTAGGTTAGTTAGGTTTAAGTAGTTCTAAGTTCTATGGGACTAATGACCTCAGAAGTTGAGTCCCAAGTGCTCAGAGTCATTTGAACCATTTTTAGTCCTCTCCTTTTTCGAAGTTACGCCGGTACAACTTACCCCCAACACTGTCAGATAATTTGATGGTTTATTTTAATTTCCCATTCGCTTATTCTCGTTCTCGTGAGGATTTCACACGTAATATTGTGCAAAGGATTTTGGAGGTATCCAAATGCTATTAGTGTTCCTGGTTTCTTTTCACTCTTCCTCATCATAGTAAGCGGAACGTCATAAATGCTGCTCGAGTAACTTCCCGTAAATAAAACAACATTTTTTCTAGTAACTCTTCATTTTAAGCTACAAACTCGCATTTTACTTGCGACCTTCAGACCTGTATCGATAATACCCTGTTCACAGTAGCCTTCTAACCGTCCCTCCTGGAGTATTTCCTGTAGATGATTGTCGGGTATGAAGGCTCTGTGCTGTGGAAACGCAGGTCAGGCTCTCTCGAGGAAATCTAGTTTGTGTCGCAATATTCCTGCTGGGGCTGTTTTTGATCTAACGAGACAATCTTTGCTGATGTGTTTCAGCTAATGAGTCTTAGGAACAAAATTCAAGCTTTTCGTTGACCACTTCCAGCTCTCACTACGTAGTGTGAATATGTGTGTGTTCTAGCTGACTGACGGCTGCTAAAAATGAAACATACATGGTTACGTTTTAAGTTGCTTGAAATTATTTTTTAAAAATCTCACAAAGATGCATGTCGGGGAATATATTAGGTCTACAACTTTGCTTCCGCCGTTTTTTCTCGAAGTTTCAGACTTTGTTGTGAAAAACTGACAAAAAATTTACTGTTCAACGTACTGGCCATCGCTGGTTATTACTTCCTCCCATCTTCCGGGCAGCACACGAATCCCGCGGTGGAAGAACTGGACGTCGTTCGAGGAGGTCCATGAATCGATCTAGTTTTGCACTTGATCATGTGCCCGGAAGTGCTGGTCAGCCATGCCGTGTGCCATTTATCGAAGAAGTTGGTAGTGAATGGGAATAATGTCTGGAGAACACGGCGAACGGGGTTTGACATTGTTTTTTTTTTCTTTTTCTTTTTACGACGTGGGGTTGAGCGTTGCCATGTTGCAAAATCACCTTTTCATGTCTATCGCTGTTTTGTGGCCGTGTGTCTTTCAGGGGACAACTATCTCCTGAGATTGTTTCCGTCAGCTTCAGTAGCTTCGACCACTTTGTCTCTTCCACCGTCATGCCGGCCTTCGACGTCAAAATCACCGATCTTGAAGCTTTGAAGCCATTCTCTGCACGTTCCTTCACTAATAGGTGCCTTACCATAAACCTTACCCAGCATTTTATGAGACTCAGCCGCAGATTTCTGCATGTTAAAACAAACAGTTAAAACCTTCCGCGAATAATGAGAATTGGGCTTGTAAGTAGACGCATTATTCAATCGAGAATAACTTTTTGATGCAATCACAAGTCGACTAATATTTTGGTGGCGTTATGTTTGAAAGTGCCTAAGGTTATTCCATGACGCTTACGGCCTACCACCTGTACTACCACTAGCCGCAAATGCCAAAACGGCGAGAGCAAAGTTGTAGACCTCATAATTAAACGAATAATCAAAGAATAGACGTTGAACATATTGTTGGTTTTCTCATCAGATAGACATTACGCCATACTAGTACTTTCAAATCGATCCTGATACTGTGAAAAATATATACGTTAAGTCAGCCCAGTGAAATAATAAGAATGTTAATTTATCTTGCTCAGTTTATTATTGTAATGCACATTATAAAATGGCATATATAAGCGCCATTCGTAAATACATGTACTCTCTGTGTTGAAAAGAGAACGGGCGTTTTTCTCAGAAAAGATTTCCTTTTATGTTGTTTATAATGGAGCAAGGGAAGAAAAACTCAGACAGAGATTCAGAGCTCGCGGGCACAGCTTCTGTGGATTATTACCGTCGCAAAATTCCAAGGTTGTACTGGAGTGGTAATAAAACTTCTAGCTCTCGGCAAAGATTTGCTTCCCGTCAGGGCTTTTCAAATTTGATGTCCCAGAGATGTTCCAAACACCGGACATCGTGGCCGGAAGAGTAGACGTGTAGTCTGGTCCGCCATACACCACATCCTGGCTGAACAACGTCTCTGTGTGGTGGTTGCTGGAAACCGGCTCCAGGGTCCACAGTAGCGGACGGGGCGAGCACACAGGCGGTGCCAGGAATTGATGTGCTACAGTATGGCGAAGTGAATGGAACATTGTAAATGGCTTGGCAAGATAAGTTTTGCGAACATCACAAAAAGCCTGGTCGCAATTTCCAAAAAAATGGCCTGCACAGGTATTCAGAACTGGCTGAATACATTGTTACTAAGTGTTACATAAAAGTCTTAATAGACATTATGGAATATCTACTGTGTTCCAGTTACTGTGTGGGACTACAGACCCAAACTCACACTATGCTACTGGAGGTAACTACTATAGCTGTTGGCTTATGAACGTGGGTCGCGTAAAAGTATCTTCAGTGATGACAGCTGGTAGAATGATCTTTTAGTGGTATGCTGTTACTAGAAGAAAAAACAAAAGAAAAAAAAAATTTAATTGACTGGAACACACTTAAATTAGGTTGGCGTTTCCACGAGGCCACATCGGCGCGCGCGCGCGCGCGCGCGTGTGTGTGTGTGTGTGTGTGTGTGTGTGTGTGTGTTATGTAGTGGGCTTCCCAAAATGCTCAGGAATAGGCCGTACAGTCTTTTTTTTTTTTAAGTGTTGTCCGGGATAATGTCGGGTATTGCAAAAATGCCCATAGTTTGAGAAATTGATAACTCACAAGACCTTTTTTTTTTTAAATTTTAGGTGTATATCTTGGACATCGTGTTTTTAAACATTCGCTTACGACCTTGTCTCTCTCAGCCGACTTAGAGCAAGCTCTGACGTCGAAGTCACGTGGCAACACAACACGGGCTATTTATGTTTCCCTCGTGTCTGAATTATCTCATTTCCACGTTTTTGATCATTTTCTCTCTACTCGTCTAGCAGTGGGCAAAAGCAAGTGTGTGTTCAACGTTAACCTGCAACAGTAATCCAAAATTTTGACACTTTGTAATGACCGTAAAAATAATTGTGTTTATTGCACAGTGTGCACTGGTGAGGTGTCTGTTGCATGGAAAGAAACGTGAGACATTAAAGACCACACGAAAACACTTTACCATAGGTGTGTTACTAATGTTACTGTTTCACCAATATATGAGATTTTTTTAAAAACCAAACATACGATTGACAGTGATATGGAGTGTGCTACTAAAGAGGCTACATTTTCATAGCATAGACTTAGTTTCAAAACACACATAAACTGATTAGTTAGTTATGTGAACGAAAACTTTCGCTTACTTGAACGAAAACCGAGGCGGTTATTGTCAACGTTCTTTAGCCGTTTATATTTGATAATGTGTTGCGTTCTTTCGAAAGCATTAGTTATGTAAGATTAACGATAGAGGGTTTAAACAGAAGTGAACTAAACTTGTTTCATTGTTGTAAGATATAAGGGACTTTCAAGAAGAAACGAGCCGGAGGCACAATTACAGAAACCAGTACCTGTATGTTAGAAGTACTGACCCTGGCTGTTGAGAAACTTGCCCCACTGTGAGTCAAACCGAGCGAGGTGGCGCAGTGGTTAGCACACTGGACTCGCATTCGGGAGCACGACGGTTCAATCCCGCGTCCGGCCATTGTGATTTAGGTTTTCCGTGATTTTCCTAAATCGCTTCAGGAAAATGCCGGGATGGTTCCTTAGAAAGGGCACGGCCGATTTCCTTCCCCATCCTTCCCTAATCCGAGCTTGTGCTCCGTCTCTAATGACCTCGTTGTCGACGGGGCGTTAAACAGTAATCTCCTCCTCCTCTTCACTGTGAGTCAAGGCGGTGAATGGCTGTCTCATAAAATTCCCGGGGCTGTGATGTTGAGCAGTTCCGCACGTACAGCTGGACGTCGTCGTCCGAGGTGAATCGTTTGCTGTCAGAGCCTTTTTCAGGAGACCAAAAATGGCGTAATCACAGGGACAACAGTGAACGCGCAGCGTTACTCGCAAACCTTGACCACCCTTCGCCGAGCGGTCACATCAAAACGACCAGGCAGTCTCACCCGTGAGCTCGTTCTGCTCCACGACAGTGCAAAGCCTCATACGGTGAACACAGTCGCGGCACTGCTGCAGAAATTCAAGTGGGAGGCTCTCGGCCACCCTCCATACAGTCCGGAGCTGTCGACCTGTGATTGCGTCGGTTTTGGCCCCCGTACAAAGCCTCTGAGGGGCACACGATTCACCTCGGAGGACGACGTGCAGCTGTACGTGCGTAACTGATTCACATCGCAGCCCCGGGAACTTTATGAGACAGCCATTTGCCGGCTTGTGTCACAGTGGGACAAGAGTCTCAACAGTCAGGGTCAGTACTTCTAACATATAGGCACTGGTTTCTGTAGTTACGCCTCCGGCTGGTTTCTTTTTGAACGCCCCTTATATTTCCGTCTTCGGAGGGAATTTCCGTTGAGCTTTTAAACTCCTGTAAAGTGTGAGGCGAACTGCTCAAATTTTGTCTCTGCATATTTTCCAACGTGTGAAAAAATATGAACTTTAAAATTGGTTTTGCTACACTGCTGGTAACAGTTGCTGTAATTTTAGCGATATGAAGAGAAAGGGGAGTGAAAATCTGTTCAGAGACGTTCAAGGTGATTTAGGGACTTATTTTAGTAAGTGATTATGGAGCCGACATTGTACACAATTCAGTGTCGTTTCTAATGAAATATGCGTCTGAATAAATAAAGTTTAAAATATCAGTAAGCTTGAAAATGTCCATCGCAGATGGGGACGAAACGTTGGGTTTTAAAGTGAAATGTCTTCGACCACGCCATACTACCCCGGAATATTTTATTCGTCGTGACAATTCAGGCCGCGAAAGTTAACATTTACTGTCAGTAAACTGTTACGTCATAAGTAAATTCAAAAGTATGTCCTGGGCTGGACACAAGAAAACGTGGTATGCGTGGACGTAGAGTGTGCTGAAAGGGTGGTGTGTGTGTGTGTGTGTGTGTGTGTGTGTGTGTGTGTGTGTGTGGTGGGGGGCGGAGGGGGGAGGCGGGGGAGCGGAAGCAGCGGCAGCGGCAGAAGAGAAGAGGCAGGCAGGCGGCACGTGCGGACCGCCGCCGCCCCCGCCGGAATACTAAGTGGGGGCGGCGTGGGCGGCGGCGGGCAGCGCGGCCATTCAGATTGGCGGCTGTCAGCCGACAGCTGCCAAGCGGCGCATATAAATGCAAAGGCCAGGCCGCCGCGCCGCCCCCAGCAGCCCGGTCACGCGCGCTCGCCCGCCCCCGAGTACCAGCCAGGCAGTGCCGCTATCGCCAGCTGGATCGTGGAGCGCTTGGCTTCCGCCGTGCTGTTCACATCGGCCAGTGCGGATCGGCTGCGCGCGGCCTTTATCGACACGTACGGAGTGATTATCACGTGTTTGTGATCTGACACCACAGACCTGTGGTGAACGGCGGCAGCGGTGTATGAGTGGTGGGGGGGGGGGGGGGGGCTGGACCGCGGTACCTCTACCCACTGCCACTGTATGAGTATCGATCTTCACCTTTCAGGTCTCAGTCTTACTGCCAGAAAAAGTTCCCCAACATCTCCAGTGCTCTCTAGAAAACGACAGCTTCGTCATGCTCAGACGTATGGGGATCCAGAATAAGTAGGTACCTAAAAAATTCTCAGTTTGTGATAGATGCCAGTGCACTAGCGGGGTGCTCAAAAGTTCGTGTCTTTGCCTGGATAGAATAAAGCTAGAGTTTTGAAATTAGACATCTATTCAATATATTCTCCTCTGAGACTAGACTGAGACACCTGGTACATCATTGTTACAGCTTTTCTAGTCCACTGAAGTATAGGACGTGTGGTCCATCGCGAAACCAGCTCTCCGCAGCCCGTTTGACGTCTTCAGTCTCCTGAAAACGGTTACCCTTCATATGTTGCTTCAAGTTCGGGAACATAATAGTCTGACGGGGTCAGGTCTGGAGAATATGGAGGGTGGTCCATTAGTCGGAAGCCCGGAATCGTCAGTTCGGCAGTCACAACGTTGGACGTTTGTGCTATGATATGGAACAAAAGAATTTCTTTGATCAACTTTCCTCGA